>NC_046244.1:0-1200000 GCF_009819885.2 Catharus ustulatus
AAAGGATGGAGTGAAACAAGTGTCTCGTAGGCTGCAGTGCTACTTTTGGAGTGTTTGCTGACAGCTTTTTATTTCCAGCTGTATGTATCAAACCCTGAACTAAATCTGTGGAGCAGACTGAGCTGGGCTACTTTGAAAAGAATTATTTTTCTACATGGTGATTTTGTGAACATTTTGATCTTGGGGGTTTTAGGTGGTGTGTGGGGTTTTGGTGTTTCCCCTTTCTCCTTTTCTCTTTCCTTCCTTCCAATTTTTTAGCAGCACCTTATTGATCATATTTGCACCTGTTGAGCAAAACCGAGAGTTTTGTTTCTAAACACAGGAACAGGTGGGCAAAGAAAAGAGGAACAGCAAAATTTTATGAGGCAATGTTGCTGCTGAAGGCCTATAGAGTAAATAAAACCTTAGCTGGAATTCAGCTCATCCATAAAGTCAATACAGCAGCCAGGCTGCTTCAATAAGAGTTTTATTCTCTAAGTCATCAGTCTCTTGGGGATAAGGACACAACTTTTGTGTTACTCATGGAGAATTTATGCACCAAACTTCTGTTTGAACTGAGGTAAAAAGACGCTGTATTAAATGAGTTACTGCCTGTATATTAAACAAAGGATGTTTAATAGTCCCTGATGTGCTCTGGTGGCGTTCTGGCTTGAAAATGATTTACTGGAGAAGTTCTTGCTTCAGAAATAAATTTTGCATTGTTGGAGGCCTCGCTTGGAGGCTCTGGTGTGTCTGTGTGCAAATGCTGGCATAACATCTGCTCACCACCTTCCTGACTTTCAAGCCACATGGAAAATATGTTTCCACACTCCTTACCTTGCCTGTTCTGTTTCTGGGGCCTTTGCTGTTGCTGTGTATGGAGGGCAGGGCTTGGTGGGATGATGAGAGTAACAATATGCTCGTACAGACTTCTGACTCATTTGCTCATCTGTTTGTTTTGTTCTCAGATCATCAGAAAGCTTTGGAGACTTTCTCTCTGGAAAATATCCTCTCTCACATCTATTACTTCCGTTGTGACTATGGGCTTTTCCCCCCATTGATTGGTAAGCCTGAGAAAAAGCTTTTTCATGAAAGCATTAATCTCTAAACTCTTATTCAGCTCCTCAGCAGAAGGGAAGATCTTAATTATGAGAAAAAAAACAAAAAAGAAAAAAAACCGCAGATGCTGCAAGGTATTAAGTCAGGAGTTCTATGAAGAGGAGAGCTTTCTTTCCTACTACTGATAGCTAAGCTGGGTGTTCCTAGACATTTCTACTAAATATATTTAGAAAGGAGGTCAAATATTAATCTACAAGCAGTTCAACTCAGGAATATCTTGTTTCACGGTAGAATTTCTCACTCATATTCAGTGCAGATGGAAATGTGCTGGTGTGGAATTTGTAGCCATTGTAAAATGTGTTTTGATCTCTGCCTCAGAGCCAGTTCTGAGAGCCAAAATCTTTAACCTCAACTCAGATATAGTGGAGCAAGGCCTGGCAAGATGCCCAGAGGGTCTAGGTCTTCATTACAGTGGGATCTCTTTTTTTTTTTTCCCCCTTCTCTGTGCTCTCATAAATACCAGAGCTCAGTGAGCACGAGGGGCTAGGGGTGTGGGGGAGACCAGGGAGGGCTGGACAGGAAAGAGCAGGTGGACAGGGGAGACATGGCTGGTTTAAAATGCCATCCATCTTTGGACTGCTGGCAGGGATAAACAGAGGAAAAAGCACCCAATAAAGATGTCTGTGCATTGACTTGTGGTCAGGTGTGAGCTGAAACAATGGGACTGAGCCCCTGGAGCAGGAGAAAAATCCAAACTTCTTTCTTTCTTCCCCCCACACCTCCCTGCTTCTTGCTTTTGGTTGTGTTATTTTGCATTTTGCTGTCAGAAGCAGAAGTCTGCTTCAGGGGCCCTTAATACTTTAATAATCATTGACTTCTCCCAAGGCTGGTATTTCAAAGGGACTGATGTTTGCTCGTAATTATGCCTGAGAGATGGAATATCACACTTCTGAAGTAAGATTTAGACCTCCTCACCAGACTCCTTCAGTAGTAATTAGACAAATCTCTTCTTCAAGCTGCCTCTGTTTTCAACACTTGTCTAGTACCTGTCCTTTATTAGGCAGCCATACAATTTTTCTACAAATGTGGAAGTACTGCATCAAGATTTCTGTAAAACATGCAGACTACAGAGGTTATTCCTTGTCTTGGTGTATTTGTTGTGAGATCCTTGCAAGTATGAAAAAGATATGATGCATCACAGCAAGAAAGGATGGGGTTTTTTTTAATCATTAAGATTAATTTCATTTCAGCTTGCTGATGGTGGTAGTGTAGGAGATAATGATCTGTCATTTTGTGTTCCTCAGGAGAAAGCTGGGGACACACTGCCACCAACCGTTTAATCCTCCAATGGGACAACAGTCAGAGGTGAGGGAAAATGTGAGGAAAATCCCAATCAATACAAGTGTGACACTGGAAAATCCTCCAAACTGGCCATGGGGGCCAAGCAGGGTTTGAATTTGGCTCCTGGCCTTGCTCTGCCACATCCCAGGCTCCCAAGACTCAGGAATTTTCTCGTTCAGGCTGGGACAGTGTGGGTTGAGCCGTCAGGCTCCTCCTCTCCACCCTGGTGGGATCTTCCTGACAAGATGCCATGCTTTATAAGAGTAACATCCTAATGGCGGTTATTCAGACACAAGGATTTAGGATCTGTTGGCTGAGTAGAAAATTTCTTCTACTATCTGCATTTTACAAGATAGGATTGGGAATTTTTCGAACAAAACTTTTTTTTTTTTAATGTGATTTTTTACCATAGACTCAGTGCAAATATTGAGCTAGTGGGTTACAAGGTGATTTTTATACCCCACTCTGAGGAGGTGCAATTTCAACAGTCTCATTATAAAGAACCTCCCAGTCCTCCATGGTGAGTTGCAGCCACTATAATTTCTTGAAGAAGAATTTTTTTGCTTCAATGTTTTCATCCCCAGTGAGTCCAAAGCCAGAGATGCTAAAGGCTTTAAAGCCACCTAGCCAGTGACCCTCAGGACAGGCTGCTGACTCTGAGCTTCAGGGCGTGAACCTTCTAAAAACTGTGAAATTCTGTTTTTTGCAATGAAATCTTCTCTGTTTCCTGGTTTTCTCCCCTCTTAATATTGCAAGGTCATTTGTCTTTCCTGCTCAGTTAAATTTGTCCTTTATATAATGTCACCATGCAGCACCTTGAGATTAAAGAGTCATGCTGTAATTCCCTAATCTTGTACAAACAGTGAGCAAAAATGCTGCTGGAATGTTGTTGTGCAGAGCTTTGCTTGTTGAATTTGAAAGAAAAATGCAGTGATGCTTTCTTGGGGAGTTTTGTTTTTAAATTCTAAGTTTGAAGGCAATACGGGATGATTACAGCAGGCTGTTTAATTTGGAATTAAATTAACATCACTGATTAGTTAACAGTCTTTTTAGGACAAGTTGCATCAACGTAATGATTACAGAGTGAACAAAAGTTAATTTTATATATGAAAAGAACTTTTTTTTCTTCTGCAGCAGAGCTGGGAAGGCTGCAGATAGAAGTTCCAGAAAACAAGCCAAGGAGAGACTAAACCTTATTTACTGATGTAAATATGCAGCTAACATGGAGTGGGGCCTGCAGAAACAGCAATTCTGGACACAACTGTAAAAGCATAAATAACTCAATGTTGTCTGTTCTCTGCACAGGCTGCCTATTTGTTTTTATATCAGGTTATTGAGGCACAAAGATTTCTTGAGGATCCATTTGCCTTTTTAAAAATATTTTTAAAATGTGCTTTGGCCAACTTGTCCCCTCCTTTCTCTCTACTACTGAAAATGTCAGAGCTAATTCTAAAGGTTCTCTCTGCTGGGAGGAAAGATCCTGTTGAGTCAGAGGCTCCAGCTGAGCTCTTGTGAAAGCCTGGCTTCTGCAGCTCCAGATTTGGACAATTTTGTCAGGTATAACCCAGCATTTGAGTGTTCTGAGGAATTCCCTGTGTAGCTAACATGATGTGGCAGCATTCCTCGGGCTGTAATTACATGCTCTCTAATAGAATGGCACCTCAGGGAAGAAAAATCCCCCCAAAAATAATTAACAGGATTTTTGGCAGGGTGTCTTGCTACATAGAGTAGAACACTTTCTAGATTGGCTTATGTGAGTTTTGGGAGGTGGGCATGGTGCAGCCCTGACAAGGGTTGAAAACCCCTTTCCTTTTGAGCTGCTTAGCAATTTTCTCTCTCCATTATGCAGGCATTTACCGTAGAACACAAATCAAGGTGTATTTCTTAGAATCTAAATGCAGCAAATCAGGGAAGTGTCAGAGGAGAAGTAAAAGGGAAACTATTTTCTCAAGGTTGTGCTGTGTGTCAGTGGCAAGGGCAGGCTTGGAAATAGAACATCAGCCTCTGGGTTATATTGACTGGCTTGTGAAATCTCTGGGAAAAGCCTCCCTAGAAGTACTGGAATTCTTGAAGGTCTCTCCCAGCTTTGAGAGGTCAAAGAAACAGTGATTAACGGAGTAGGGAAGAGTTGTGCTCAAAACCGTTTTTGTTTGCATTTTAAGAAAGTGACATTTGGAATTAATTAATATGAATAATGTTCCAAAAATGTCATCAAATACTGTGATGAAATAAGGCTAATTAATCATTCACTCTTTTTAGTAGGTCTAGATTGTGTTTGCGCTGACAGGTCATATAAGGATGGGAATCCACAGTTTGAATGACCTATATGAAAATACATCCCTACGAATTCCACTGGTACTGTAGGAAAACTTGGGTCTGGTCACTGGGCTATTTGGAATTGTTATTACTGTATTAATTAATCATAATTACCTGGGGTTTGTTTTACCAGGTTGACCATGTTGTACAAATCACTGAATCAGAAGGAGTCCACCATAGCCTATCACATCACAGTGAGTGTTCCTCTGTGCATGGAGAGTCACAGGCTGGAGCACACTGCCAGCTGGAAAGGAATTTTCAGACAAATCTGAGAATGGGCTTTGCTTTCTTGGTGTTGCTTTTCAGCTGCCTTCTGAAGGGAAGCAGTAATACTGGGATATCTCCAGACTTAGGGGTAATTTGCTCTTTTTTTCCTAGAAAAGTGACCCAGCATTTTTTCTACTCAAAGTTAAAATGTTTTTTGAATACTTTTTAAAATACTTTAGAAAAATGCTTTCCAGATCAAACTTTCAGGCAGCCTGACCCTATCTGTTCTGCTGCTGGTGCTGCTTATTTTATCTGCCCCTGATGTTGACTTTTGCCCTAAGTGCAGTTACCAAGAGCAATCTGAGCCTTCATTTTGGGAGACCTGAACCCTTTTCTCCCTGGTCAGGTAGGGTGTGGTTTCTCAGGTGGCTTTTTGCATCTGTTCCAGCTGAGTTCATCTTTTTAGGATGAGGATGACTAGAATTACACCTAGTTCCAGAGGCCTCACCAGTGCTTTGTTCCACAGGTATTTCCCCCTCTGCTTTATGTGTGGTATAACCCAACTTGTGTTTATCCTACACTGACCCTACTCCCAGCCAATATACACAGATTTTTCTCTTCTGTTTCTATCATAGAAGGAGATTCCAGTTTGTGTCTGGAGTCCTTATTCATCCCTAGTTAAATCTGTGATTATTTCCTATTGTGGATTGCTGAGATACATATTAACGAGAAGAGATGCTGTCTAAGCTGTGTTTAGGTTTAAAAAGACAGCACCACTCAGTTCTTAGATCCTCAAATGTCAGATCCATAGGTACAATTCCATAACTGTTTACTACATGTCCTCATGGAAACACGTTGCTATAGCATTTTCTGCAGATTTTAATGCTGCCATCAGATGAGATCCTCAGACTTTCAAACAGAAATCAGATTTGTATTTTCCCCCTGCTCCTGAATGTATTCAAACTGGACAGAAGAAATACTGCAAATAATTACTTCTATAAAGGCTGGAAGAGGAAGTGGGATTACATCCTAAAGTTGTTTGGATCATGTGATGTGAGTCCTTTTTTCTCCAGCTGACAAACAGATGGATTTTATCTCAGACAGTTTGATTGCCTTTTTCTTTCAGTTTAATAAGCACCATAAAACAGCTATGTTCTCTTTCTGCGAATGCACACTATCTTGAAATAGAGTTGAGAGTGAATTGTAATTGAAGATTGGTTAAAATTTAAGATTGTCCCTATGTTTTCTTTCCTTAATCCTGATTAATTGCTTCAGGAGATAATTTCTTTCAGTAAAAAAATGTATTATTCCCATTTCCATCACAAAATTCAGGTCTGATAACAGTCTGCTGTTAACATTTTTCATTCCACAGTTAAGCTGAAAGATGTCAATACAAGTCCAGTGTTTCCAAGTCAGATTTGTGTATAACCAGCATACAAAAGAAAAAAGATATTAAAAAAAAAAAAGGTTCCTTAGGATCAGAAATGTGCAAATGAGGTGCACTGGTACCATTGGCAAAGTGGCTGAAATGTGTAAATTTATGAGTGAGCTCTGGGTTTTTTTATCCCTGTCCTTCCCAGCAGTCTGGAGTCAGTCACCACTTTGAGGGGGCTGTGGAACTCTTCTCCCATGAAATCCTTTCTTCCACAGCCTGATAAGGATTCATTCTTAAATGCAGAGTATAGAAATGGAAATTGATTTATGTACAAGGGAGTCAGTAGCTCAGCTGATTCACCTGAATTTCCCAGGAATGTGACCTGATTGTTTCATAGTGAAAGACAGAGACCCAAGATCCAAATTCTGGGTAGGAATTTTGTTTCCCTGAGCTGTGGAGGGTCTACCAGGCCAGCAAAGCTCAGGTAATAAACACATCCACCCTTGCCAGTCTTGCTGCAGAGGGTGTAAATGGCTTCCTAAAGGATGGTTTGGGTCCTGTTTCCAGGCAATGTTGATGCCTCCCTTGAGGGTACTTCAGCAACAACCACCAGGAAGAGTTAGGGCCAAGGGAACATTTTCCCCCCAAAGAGTGCCTTTGGTCTCAGAAAGCCAAAGACTCTGGTTAACCCTGTGCCTCATGTGCACTGCCTTGTCCTGTGGAGTTTACATGAATGAGTTAAATTGATTATTACAAGAAGTAGAAAATGATACTGTGAAAATATCCAATATTGGATTATGTGCTTGCTGGCCAAGGAGGAGCCTGGGCTACCATGGGACAGAAATGTTGCACTTCTTTCAGTGATGAATTTGAAGTCCAACAATCAGGAATCACCTCAATAGAAAGAGCAGCAGAAGAGTGGCAGAAAGAAGAAAATTCTTCTTGGTGAGATTGGCTTCATGGTTGCCAAATTGGAGGCTGCTGTGAAATGCATTTGTGGCAGTCACTGCAATCATTGCAGTGTGAGCACTTGGTGTGTTATGATTCCATGTTAGAGTTGTTGTGACACTTTGTGCTGGGAAATGGAGTATTGAGACTTGTCTAAAAAAAGGCACAGTCTCAAGAAAAAGCGGGGACTTGATAAACAACAGAGAGTAGCAACTAATTTGGTGTGTTTTAAAAGGAGTGCAAGTTACAGCTCTGAGTAATGAACTTGAACAGCACTTAATTGAAGAACAGGAGGCGATGCCTTTATGCCTCCTACCTAAATCTAAGACTCAATTATTGAAAGAATTGTGATGAAGGTTGTAGTTCATGCCTTGGTCAAAGCACTGATTGAAGTACCAAGGCCTGAACACCAGACCCTGAGGCAAAGCTGACCTCTAGATGAACCTTCTGACCAAATGTTATATTTTTATCTGCTCATTAATGAGTCATTTTTAGCAATATGATCTGTGTATCTCTGCATTGGAGAAACATGGATTGACCCTTCTGTGTTTAGAAGCCAAACAAGGTCCCATCTGGCTTTGTTTGGGGGTGTTTGGTCAAAGTCAACTCCCTTGGTTCCTCCTTGAGCCCTGGCCAGGCTTTGGGAGAAACCAAACAGGAGATTTAAACTGATGCTCCTGCACTAGAAGTGATGTCAGGTTCTTTATTCAACACTGTCAAAGCTGGGCCCTCTCCCAGCAGGGTTGGAAGCCTCATCTGTGGCTGGAGGCACCTGCAGGAATTCCCAGTGTCTGGGAGTGGCTCTGCAGTCCTTGACTGTGCCAGCTTCCCCAGCTGATGTGTGGGTCTGGGTGATGGTAAAGCCTGGGGGTAACTAGTGATGGATCTTTCTAAATCATTGTGGGCAATCTTTGGTAATGATGACTGGGTGCATTGCTGAGCTTCTCCTTGTGTGATTCTTTGCAGCTTTCTGTTACATCAATTACACAATTCCTTCAGTTGGTGTCTCAGTCTTTGGTTCTGACCCTGCCCACTGGTGAAAGTGAGTCCCATCGTGCCTAAGTGTTACCTTGGAGGACAAACACCACCACTCCAAATGTCCCCTCCTTTCTGCCTTCTTCCTCCCTATTAACACTGAACATGATGTCCCATGGTCAGGGATGTCCCTGGGGGAGAAAAGGGGCTTGCTTCTTAAGGAAAGTGCTTCCCAAGGAGTCCCAGTGAGGTAGGTGCAAGTGTCCCCCTTTGGCTCTCTGTGGTCCTTTCAGTCCTTGAGGCCCACTGCCTTTGGCAGAGGGGCAGGGGAAGGGAGAAGGCTGTGAAGAGCAGGTTTGGAATTTGCCTGGACCTGCAGAGACCAAGCCAAGCACCTTCAGCAAGGTGTGTTACCTCACTTTGGACAGAGGTGTGAGCAGGAGCATCTCTGTGCAGCTGTGAGCCCCAAATCTCTCTTTGAGAGCTGTGAATTCAAAGGCCTTTACACACACGCTTTTCACATCTTACCTGCCTGCTGTTTTTTAACTCTTGGCAATATGGAATTGCCTCTCGCTTGGTAGAAGCTGCTGTGGGCCAGGGCCAGCACAGAGCTGGGCTGTGTGGGCTGGGCAATGTGCAGAGTCTTGGCTGATCTTGGCATGTCCCTGGCCTCAGCAAAGGCTTGGAAGGGTTTCCTCCCAAGGCATCCTGCTCATTGGCTCTTCCTGGGTGTCTTGGAGAGAACAAGGCAGGCATTTCTGGCTTTGGGATGACCCTGGCTCTGTCAGGGGGTGCTACATGGACATGAGACAGCTGCTCCTGTCCCCGCTGAGTCCCAGCAGTGCCTTGCAGCAGTCCTGCATACACATCAGGATGCTGGCCAAGAGAGGTCCTGGAAGCTGAGGCAGCTGATTTTAAGCTTATGCAGGTGCCTACAGGTCAAGGCCAACGGTGTTCCCTCGGGATACAGCAGTGCTGAGGGTTCCCCCCAGAGCTGTGTGAAGCTGCCCACTCCTCATGGCAGCAGTTGCTTTCCTGTGGAATGTTCTACCTCCCCCAAGAGTAAAGAGGGATTTGGAGAAAGAGCTTGCCAGGCTGCTCTCCATCCTTTCCCAGCAGTCCTGGCCAAGTGCAGAAGTCAGAGCTGAGCGCCAGTGTGCGAATGGAACAGCCATGCGCAGGAAGGGTTGGTGGGAAGGATGGTCCAGGAACCAGAGGCCTGGCAGCCTGAGCTTGATACCGGGGAAGGCCTTGGAGCAGATCCTCCTGAGTGCCATCCTACGGCTCCTGCAGGGAACCAGGGGGGCTGCTGGAGGGTGGGAAAGCTCTGCAGAGGGATGGGGACAGCTGGGGGTCCTGGCGGGCAGTTGAGGGCTTCTGTGGGGCTGTTTAGGGGGGTTGGTATTGTTGGGCATCTTGGGGAAGGAGTTGTCTGGAAGGTCAGAGGTCCAGGCTGGAACTGGAGTCAGCTTGAAGGCAGCATCTGTGGTTTAGCACAGATTTGGCTGTGGAGGGCAGAAGGAATAGCTGTGATTTTTCCTGTTAGTGCTCCTGATTCATCTGCGGGGAGGGAGAGGGGACAGCTGTGCTTTATGAGCCACTTAGATAGGTGGACCCGGTAAAGTAAGAGTTTCTGACAGATCCCAAGTGTTGCCCGCAGTTGTTCCAGGTGCTCCTGCCAACAACCCCTGTAGGAAGGAGCACAGCCCCCAGTGCACGTGGACTTTGGCTCCCTCTGGCACAGAAGCCCCTCGGGGCACAGGTCTTTGGGTCAGGAGCCGGGTACCAGCAATGCCAGGGCTCGGTGGGTGTCAGGTCTGTTTGGGCTGGGACTCTGCCACATCTGCTGATTTCAGTGTTTGCCGGGCCCCAGCAGTCAGAGCAGGATTCGTGCCCTGGCCCACACGTTCCTTGTCTGTATCACAGCCGCGGTTTAGGATGGCCACCAGCCAGGACGTGTCCCAAGAAGGCTGAGGCAGCTTCTGTGCAAGGCCCTGTGCACTTCCCGCTGCAGCTGCGTCGGCAGCCCTGGGGGCTCCTTCTGCTGTCCTGAGCCTGCAGAGAAGGGCAGCGTTTGCTGATGGTTTGAGCTGTTGCTAATGATCCTGTTGGGCTGTCTGAGACACTTGAGGTGAGGGATTTCTTCACCCCTGGGCCACTTTGGGTGGGCTGAGGGTGTCCCCAGGGCAGGTGGCAGTGTGTGCAAGGGCCCTTTGTGACACAGTACAGCATGGTCACCATGGCACGGAATGGTGTCAAAGGACCCTTTGTGACATGTGGTGACATAGGAGCTGGAGGTGACACAGCCACACCACAGTGCTCGGAGCACACGACAGGACAGGACGCGCCAGAGTGATGCTGTGAGGAGCCCCTGCACAGCACACTCGTTTGCCTCTGACCTGGAGCTTTTCCGAGGCGTTATTCCTGCAGGTAACCTTGAACCCAGACCACAGGCCTTGGTGACCCATGGCCTTGCCGAGATTCTCTTCTGCACGTGCCCTTGAGAACTTGTTGACTTGGAGCTTTTCTGAAGCATCTGTCTGAAGGTGCCCTCGAGGCCAGCAGGCAGATTCCTCAACCTCTTCAAAATCTTCAGACGTGAAAAAAAGAATGGCTCTGAAGCTGGCTCAGCAAAACAGCCTGAGAGCCACAGGCATTCCAGCCAATGCAGGATGGTGAGTGGCAGAGCTGGGCCTCAGGGCTGGTGCCTGCATCCAGCCTGGTCCCATCCCATCCCATCCCATCCCATCCCATCCCATCCCATCCCATCCCATCCCATCCCATCCCAGGTGTTAAATGTTGAATCTGATAGTCCAGGTTGGAGTTGAAGTCCATGGTTGGATTTGATGGTCAAAGGATGTATTTAAAGGTGAAAAGCTGGAATTGAAGGTCCAGGGTTGGATTTGGTGGGCAGCGCTGGGAAGCCATGGAATAACGGCATTCCAGGCACTGAGAATTTAGAATCCTCTTGCTCCCCTCCCAGATTCCCACTCAAAAATGGAATTAACAGCGTTCCCTACATCAGGAATTTGGAATCCTCCAGCTCCTCACTCAAATCCCCATAGAATAGCAGTATTATGGGCATTGGGAATCTTGAATCCTTCAGTTCCCCTCCTATATTCCCATGGAATAATGGCATTCCAGGTGTTGAGAATTTAGAATCCCCAATAAGCTGTCCTAAAATTCCATCAAATTCCAAAGGAATAACAGTATTCCAGGTGTCATGAATTTAGAATACTCCTGTTCCCCACCAAAATTCCCATTGAATAATGGCTTTCCAGGTCTTGGGAATTTAGAATCTTCCAGCTTCCCTCCCAAATTCCCACCAAAACCATGGAATTGCAGCATTCCAGGCATAGTGAAGTTGGAATCCTAAAGTTCTCCTTCCAAATTCCCATGGAATAATGGCATTCCCAGTGTTGGTAATTTTTGAACCCTCCACTTCCCCTCACAAATTCCCAAGGAATAATGGCATTCTGGGCATTGAGAATTTAGAATCCTCCTGCTTCCATCCCAGATTCCCACTAAAACTTTGGAATTACAGCATTCCTGGAGTTGGGAATTTAGAATTTTCGCATTCCCCTCCTAAATTCCCATGGAATAACAGCAGTCTGGGTTTCGGGAATTTAGAATAACCTAGTTCCCCTCCCAAACTCCTATGGAATAACCACATTTCACATATTCCTGTGGGAGATTTCTCTCAGGTGTGCCCAGCATCATAATAAAAATACCACTTTCTAACTTTATCTGGTTAGAGAGTTTTTGTTTCTGCATGAGAGGAATGCTGGATTTGTCTTTACAAACAAACTGTAGGTCTTCTGGTAGATAAGGCTAGCACTGAGTGATAGAAGAAACAATGGGATTGATTGCACTGATTGATGAATGGAAAAAGACATTTGCCTTTACAAACAAACTGTAGAAATGAAACTGGGTATTGGAAGATGAAAGAAACAATGTGGGGAAAAACTATGAATTCTGTAAGAATTAAAAATTAAAAGGGAGGGTTATACATTAGAGGGGAATCTCAGGTATCAGGTGTTCCGGGAAGTCTGTGCCTCTCAAGTACCTCAGCCAATGGGGAAAGAGAGAAGGAAATGCAGCCGGGAAAATAGGATAAAAAGGAGGCTGCGTCCTCCAAAAATCTGAGAGATCCCAGGGGAATGCCCCATAGCCTCTCCCTTTATTCGAATAAAACAAAAGGGATTCCTCTGTCTCCTTTTTGGAGATAAACCTCTGATGTTTGTGGATTAATTTTCCTGACAATTCTGGGGGCTTGTCCAGGATATTTCCATGGTCCAGGACCGCAGGCAGCAAGCAGAGCTGAAGGCGCCTCACCCACTTTCAGTGATCAGCTCCCCTTGGTGCTGGCTGGTGCCGGGCAATCAATTGGGTTCCGGAGACTGTGGTGGAGTGGCAGACCAGAGGGGTCCGTGAAGTGTCCACAGGGAAGGACCACTGGAAATCTCAATGGTGAGTAAAATCAGATCTTCAGGGAGCAAACCTGGAAGGGTGCCCATGGAAGGTAGCACAGGTAAAACACCGGGGTGGCCTCCGGACAGCAATTGATCGTCAAGCAATGCTCAGACAGGCATAGCCCCAGGACGAACCCGGGGCCGCAAGTGCGTTCGAAGTATCGATGATCAATGTATCCTGCAATTCACATTACAGTAGTTTCAATACCATAAGGCGCACCGGACTGTAAGGCACACTCTATTTTTGCAGTGAGGATCCGCCCCCAGCTCCCCATGTGCGATGGCTGGCCAAGGCCCCACCTCAACCCAGCAGCCGTGAGCCCTCGGGCCCACCTGTACCCGGCAGGAAGGGACCTGCGGGCCCCCTGGTTCGCCTGTATCTGGCAGGGCCAGGGCATGCCCACCGCCACTCTGCCACACCTCCAATGGACTGGGTCGTGCCTATGGGAGGCCGCCCCACCTCCACAGGGAAGGGGCATGCCTGTGGGAAGGCACTCCACCTCCACGGCGTCGGAAAACGACTGCCAGGGCTCCGCCCCGCCTCCAAAGGATCAGGGCATGCCTGTGTGGGAATCGCCCCGACTGAACCAGGCTGGGAAATGCCTGCCGGGGCGCCGCCCCGCCTAAACAACCCTAACCAAGCCCTAACCTTAACCCTGACAATAACCCTAAACCTAAACCCAAACACTAACCCTAACACTAACCCAAACACTTACATGAAACCTAACCCTAACCCTAACCCTAAACCTAACACTAAACCTAACCCCTAAACATAACCCTAACCCTAACCGTAACGCCAAGCCAACCCTAACCCTAACCATAACCTAACCCTAACCCTAACCCTAACACTAACCCTAACCCTACCCTAACCCCAAACCCTCACCCTAACCCTAATCCTAACCCTTATCCTAACCTAACCCTAAATCTAAACCTAACGCTAAGCCTGGGGGACCCACGCCCCCACTGCCTCGGGCTGCACCCACGCGGACGCCCGCACAGGAGTGGGCACCGGTGACTGGCATTCAGTGGCGCTGGCCGCAGCAGTGAGGCTCTGGGTCGGCCGTCCCCCCCGCTGTCTGGCGGGGATGGACCGACGGCGGACTGGCGCGGGGGGAGGAGAAGCCACCGTGATGGCGGCGAGCTCGCCACTCTTTGATGCCCGGTCGCGACACGCAGTATAGGGTGGGGTGACCCCACCCGCACACATGGTGGGGCGCACGAGCGAGGCACTTTGCCGCGCTGAGTGCCTTTCCTCCCCTGGGAGCATGCCACGAGCCTTTCACTCTCTCTGGGGCATGTGGCCGTCTGGTGCCACTGGCCTAGGCCGGCGGCGAGTTGGGGGGCCGAGCGTTCGACCGGAGCGGGCGTGTGAGATGCCGGCCGGCCGGCCCAGTAACACGGCAGGCACCAGTCCCCACCAGTAATGATCCTTCCACAGGTTCACCTATGGAACCCTTGTTACGACTTTTACTTCCTCTAGATAGTCAAGTTCGACCGTCTTCTCGACACTCCGGCAGGGCCATGGCCGACCCCGCTGGGCCGATCCAAGGACCTCACTAAACCATCCAATCAGTAGTAGCGACGGGCGATGTGTACAAAGGCCAGGGACTTAATCAACACGAGCTTATGACCCGCACTTACTGGGAATTCCTCGTTCACAGGGAAGAATTGCAATCCCCAATCCCCATCACGAATGGGGTTCAATGGGTTACCCGCGCCTGCCAGCGGAGGGTAGGCACAAGCTGAGCCAGTCAGTGTAGTGCACGTGCAGCCCCAGACATCTAAGGGCATCACAGACCGTTATTGCTCAATCTCGGGTGGCTGAACGCCACTTGTCCCTCTAAGAAGTTGGATGCCGACTGCTCGGGGGTCGCGTAACTAGTTAGCATGCCAGAGTCTCGTTCGTTATCGGAATTAACCAGACAAATCGCTCCACCAACTAAGAACAGCCATGCACCACCACCCACAGAATTGAGAAAGAGCTCTCAATCTGTCAGTCCTGTCCGTGTCCGGGCGGGGTGAGGTTTCCTGTGTTGAGTCAAATTAAGCCGCAGGCTTCACTCCTGGTGGTGCCCTTCCGTCAATTCCTTTAAGTTTCAGCTTTGCAACCATACTCCCCCCGGAACCTAAAGACGGGTTTCCTGGGAGCTGCCCAGGTAGGGCTCAGCCCGGGCCCTTGCTGCATGCTGATGTCCAAGGGCACGGCTGCCAGAGGGCAGCAGCAGCTCTGAGGGCAGCTGGGGTTTCACAGCACAGGGCCCTGATGGCGCTGCCGGGGCAGCAGGCGGGGCTGGGGCCGAGCTGTAGGGGGGGAGGGAGGGAGTCCGGGCTCACCCATGAACCTGATGGTTGCCTCTCGCAGGGGCTTCTGTGGGCTCTGCAGGTACAGCAGGGCCTGGCACAGGTGCTCGGTCGCTCAGCTCCTGTCCTCGGTCAGCTACAGAGAGGGGCGGCAGGGAAGGGTCGGGGCGGGCTCCGCCCCTTTGCCAGGCATTGCCCGCGCCCAGCCCCGGCCTCCTCTGCCCACACAGCTCTGAGGCACGGCCAGCAGCCGCTGGTGCTGGGCTCTACAGGGGGCAGAGGGCCAGGTGTGCCTGGGGAGCCGCGGTGCCGCCCCACACACAGCCACGTTGGGCCAGGGCTCCGTGGGCACCCGGCTCAGGCCCACAGGAGCCTGGAGAAGAGCCCGTGCAGCGCCTGCATGCAGCACTGGGCAGGGCCACAGCTGCCAAGCGCACACAGTGAGCACCGCGGTCAGGGGGCTTCTCCAGGCTGAGCCTGGGGCTTCCAGGCAATCCTTACCAGTCCTTCGCCGAACCTCCGTGTCTTATCCACCTGCAGCATCTGTTCAATATCCCTTCTTTTCACGAACTTGGCCGCACAAAGCAGTGTTTCCCGAGAAGCCTGGAGAGCAGCAGAGGTGCAGAGATGGCCCCACAGCCCTGTGCCAAGGCCTGGAGGAGGCTGCAGCCCACCAGGGACCAGAGCAAGAGGTAGCTGAGTCCCCTTCCAGGAGGACACCAGGAGCCCACAAGTCCTCACCTCTGCCACCCCCAGATTCTCATCATGGCATTGGAAAGAGAGTGGGAACAGGCTCTGGCACACATGTGACTTCAGGGCCTTTCTTTCCTCTTCCATTAATAAATCCATCATCTCTTGAAAGTCAGTCATCGAACCCAGCTGCACCTGGCTATCATCCTGTATGAAAGGAAGGAAAAAAGACCTAAGCATTGGTTCCTTCAGGCCCCCCTGGGCACCAGCATTGAAATCCACGGGCCACAAAGTGTCTGGGCTGCACCCGGTGCCATGGCCTGGGGCACAGAGCCTTACGCTGTCAAAAAGTGGCAGGAGCGCCTCAGCCAGCTGCAGGGCAATGGGGCTGTGTATCGGGGCACCATTATGCACAAACAAATATCTGAGTAGAATGATGGCCATCCTGACCATGTTGCTGTCATTTTCCTGCAGCAGCTCCACAAGACTTTCAGTCAGGCTCCACATTTTTTTTGCCTGTATGGAACACAACTCTGTGGAAGGCTACCCTGCTGCTGCAGGGCCTAGAGGCCAAAGGCCTGTCCCGAAGAACTCGAGCAGTTGAACTGGGAGGCAGGAGAACTGGGAGCAGCAGCCCCAGCACCTGAAGCCCAGTCATGCCCAAGCGACTGCATTCCCCAGCCTCACACTGCTGGCAGGGCTTCAGCAACTGCTCCCTTCTCACCATGGGGGGGACTCAGGGGAGGTACCACGAGGCCGCTGAGCACCAGGCGACACCTCTCCCCGCACTCGCTCTGCAGGTTCTTTGACATGATCTCCAGGAGGCTGGCCCCGTATTTGGTCATGTCCAAGCACCTCAGGACCTGAAAAGCACAGGGCAGTGACAGGGGATGCAAGGCCCTAGTGGGAGGCCAAGCAATTGTTGGGAGGATCAAACCCTGGCCACAGGTTGCTTACTTGCTTTGGATTGGGCAAACCCTCTTCTACAAGGATATCCAGCAGAGCAGCACTGGTGTTGGTGCTGTAGACGTCACAGTTCTCCATGGATCCAGTGCCCATGGTGCTGGTCTTGTCCTGCCAAATGCATTTAAAGAATTTGCAAGTCCAGCAGGAGAACAAAGGGCAGAAAGAGAGGGATGTTCCATGGAGTGCTCCAAGGGCTGTGTTGGGCTGAGCAGTGACAGCAGGCCCAGCCCAGGTGGGGATGGCTGCAGGTACCTTCAGTGTTCTGTGGAAAAGGCCACTGGTGGGTTCCTGCTCTTGTGTCCAGTCCATGGCTGCACCTGGCAAAGAGTGAGAGCAGCCAGAGCTGAGGGGCTGCAGGAGGGGCCGGAGAACACAGCCCAGTCCTGCGTTCCCCAGGCAGGGACAGCCCCGTGATGCCCCAGGGGATGGAGCACAGGGTGTCTGCCTGGCCCCTCTTCTGTCCTGTCCCTGGCCATGTCCCAATGGGATGGGATGGGATGGGATGGGATGGGATGGGATGGGATGGGATGGGATGGGATGGGATGGGATGGGATGGGATGGGATGGGATGGGATGGGATGGGATGGGATGGGATGGGATGGGATGGGATGGGATGGAGCCAAGCTGGATGCAGGCACCAGCCCTGAGGCCCAGCTCTACCACTCACCCTCCTGCGCTGGCTGGAACGGCACCAGTTCTTCAGTCTCCTGTGTTAGGGCACCTCCAGGACTTTCTTCCTCCTCCTTCCCCCAGGTCACCTTGGGCACTCTTGGGGGTCTCTGCTCCATGTCAGTGACTGGACTGATGGCTACTTGTCGAGAGATGCCTCGGAAAAGCTCCAAGTCAGCAAGTCCTGCAGTCGAGCCTGGAAGGAACCTGCAAGACTAATGTCCTGGGAAGACTACAGGACAGCTGGTCCTGCAATCTGGTCTCAAGGGCTGCTGCCACAAGGACAGGAGACTCCTCATCAAGCATTGTGGTCAGCAAATCCCTCACTCTGGTCTCAAGGCCTCCTGCAGGAATAACACTTCGGAAAAGCTCCATGTCAGACACAAACAAGCGCACTGTGCAGGGGCTCCTCACAGCACCGCTCTGGTACGTCCTGTCCCGTTGTGTGCTCCGAGTACTGTGGCGTGGCCATGTCACCACCAGCTCCTATGTCAACACACATCCTGTTCCACGCCACGGTGACCATGATGCACTGCATCACAACGGGCCCTTGCCCTGCCACCTGCCCTGGGGACACCCTCAGCCCATCCAAAGTGGTCCTGATTGGAAGGAATCCCTTGGCCCAAGTGTCTAAGACAGCCCAACAGGAATGTTAGGAATGGCTCAAACCATCAGCAGACTGTCCTGCTCTGTGGGCTTAGGGCATTTAGGAATTCTCAGTTCAGGAAAGCTTTCCTTTCCAATTGCTCAACTCCAAAAAGTTACAAACTTCCTAAATTCATTGGCATGGCCTGAGAATGGAATTTGAAATTTGGAAATTTGCTTCCCATCTCCAAGCAGCAACTCATTTACCTTAATGTCTTCCTTTGAGAGTCACTTTACAAAACAACACTACACAGAGGCATAAAAAGGGCCATTCTTTGCTTTGCGAATGGTTTTCTATGAAGAGGTGATAACATCCTAATTCTATGAAGGAATAAAAGCTCGAAAGGAACGAAAGTCCACTCAGTGTTCCAAATTTAGCCCAAACAAATGAGTAGATTGCAAATGGCTAATCCTCCTCCTGCTACAGATAACTAAGTGGCTTATAAAGAGCTCTCCCCTCTTCTTCCCTGCAGGAGAATCAGGAGCACTAACAGGGAAAATCACAGCTATTCCTTCTGCCCTCCACAGCCAAATCTGTGCCAAACCACAGATGCTGCCTTCAAGCTGACTCCCAATTCCAGGCCAGACCTCTCACCTTCCAGACAACTCCTTCCCCAAGATGCCCAACAACACCAACCCCCCTAAACAGCCCCACAGAAGCCCTCAACTGCCCGCCAGGACCCCCAGCTGTCCCCATCCCTCTGCAGAGCTTTCCCACCCTCCAGCAGCCCCCCTGGTTCCCAGCAGGTGCCGTGGGATGGCATTCAGGAGGATCTGCTCCAAGGCCTTCTCCGGCAGCAAGCTCAGCCTGCCAGGCCTCTGGTTCCTGGACCATCCTTCCCACCAACTCTTCCTGCGCATGGCTGTTCCATTCGCACATTGGCGCTCAGCTCTGACTTCTGCACTTGGCCAGGACTGCTGGGAAAGGATGGAGAGCAGCCTGGCAAGCTCTTTCCCAAATCCCTCTTTACTCTTGGGGGAGGTAGGGTTAGGACCTGGTGCCACAAGGAGTGGGCGGCATCAGGCAGCTCTGGGGGGAGCCCTCACACTGCTGTACCCTGAGGCAACACCGTAGGCACCTGCATAAGCTTAAAATCAGCTCCTCACCTTCCAGGATTTCTCTTGGCCAGCATCCCGATGTGCATGCGGACTGCTGTGAGGCAGTGCTGGGACCCAGTGGGACAGGAGCAGCTGTCTCGTGTCCACATAGCACCTCCTGACAGAGCCAGGGTCATCCCAAAGCCAGATAAACAATCTGGGTTCAGCAGAGAGGAGCGAGGAGCACTGAGCTGGTTCCTCTCAGGGTATCTCAGCTGAGCTTGCTCCACAACACGCTCCCGTTTGAAGGCCTGCTAATGCCCAGCTGCCAGAAATGCCTTCCTTGTTCTCTTCAAGGCGCCCAGGAAGAGTCAATGAGCAGGATGCCTCGGGAGGCAACCCTTTCAAGCCTTTGCTGAGGCCAGGGACACGCCAAGATCAGCCAAGACTCTACACATTGCCCAGCCCGCACAGCCTAGCTCTGTGCTGGCCCTGACTCTTTGGAACTTCCACCAAGCAAGAGGCAATTGCAGATTGCCAAGAGTTTAAAAACAGCAGGCAGGTAAGATGTGAAAAGCGTGTGTGTAAAGGCCTTTGAATTCACAGCTCTCAAAGAGAGATTTGGGGCTCACAGCTGCACAGAGATGCTCCTGCTCACACCTCTGTCCAAAGAGGGGTAACACACCCTGCTGCAGGTGCTTGGCTTGGTCTCTGCAGGTCCAGGCAAATTCCAAACCTGCTCTTCACAACCTTCTCCCTTCCCCTGCCCCTCTGCCAAGGGCAGTGGGCCTCAAGGACTGAAAGGACCACAGAGACCCAAAGTGGGACACTTGCACCTACCTCACTGGGACTCCTTGGGAAGCACTTTCCTTAAAAAGCAAGCCCCTTTTCTCCAAAGGTGTTTCCCCATATATGTAGCCTTCCTCAAGAACCCCAACACAGTCTTAAGCAATGCTGACAAGGCTGAATTATTTCTTTTCATTCCACAGAATTACAGAATCACTGGGTTGGAAGAGACCTTCAAGATCATCAAGTTCAATCCATGCCCTAACACCTCAGCTAAACCATGGCATTGAGTGCTACATCCAGTAGTGTGTTAATACGCATCCAAGGGGGGTGACTCCACCATCTCCCTGTGCAGATGATTCCAGTAGTTGATTACTTTTGTCTAATATCTAGCCTATATTTCTCTTGGTGCAGCGTCAGACTGTTTCCTGTTGTTCTGTCAGTGCTGCTTGGAGAAAGAGACCAACCCCCACCTGAGCACAGCCACCTTTCAGGGAGTTGTAGAGAGTGATATGGTCACTCCTGAGTCTCCTTTTTCCCAGGCTGAACAACCCCATCTCCCTCAGTCCTTCCTCACAGGGCTTGTGTTCCAAGCCCCTCACCAGCCTTGCTGCCTCTTCTGGACACGCTCAAATGTCTCAAGGTCTTTCCTAAACTGAGGGGCCCAGAACTGGACACTGCACTCAAGCTGTGGCCTCACCAGTGCCCAGTACAGGAGAAAAATGACCTCCCTGCTCCTGCTGGCCACACTATTCCTGATCCAGGTCAGGGGCCATTGGCCTTCCTGGCCACCAAGGCACACTGCTGGCTCAGGTTCAGTCAGTTGTTGACCAGTACCCCCAGGTCCCTTCCTGCCTGTCATTTACCAAAAATATGAGTATTGGTCTAATACCAATACTCAACTGTGACGGACAAAAGACTCTCTAAAAATTTAAAGTCAGAAAGTTAGAAAGTGTATGTTAATTTAGCGCTGGGCAGCAGCGTGGGGTAGCCCCCTAATATACACTGCAAAATCACAGGTGGTCACAGAGTCTGTTTATTGACAAAAGGTTCAAACAAATACATATTCATAATACCACCCCCTCCCATCCCCTGTTTCCTATGGAAATTAGTTTGAATAGCTATTAAGCATGCGTGGCTGGCTTCTTGAATTAAGTCTGGGGTCGTTTTTGTGGGGAGGAGTCTTAAAAGGAGGAAGTAAGGTGAGTTTTCCTCGCCCTGACCTTTTCTATCAATGACAATACAAATGGCTTTTGGGGCAACTCCAGTTTTGCAAAGAATGAGTTTCTGGTTGCAATTGTTTGTGTTCTTTAGATCTAACTACTAGTTTCTTCCTTTCCCATTGCAAGCACAGCTAAGCAAACATAAATTGACAGGTAATCAATTATTTAAGTTTCAGGTAACTATCTCAAGGCTAGTTTCTTCTAACTTTTAACTAAAGTCCTAATTTCTTTAAGGTTAGTGTTTCAAAGGGTCTGAGAAGTTATGCCTCACATTGACTTTGGGCTCTCTTTCCTTCCAAACAGTTGGCAACCCACAGTGCTCTCCAGGATTTGACAATTACACTCAGCAAGTACAGAAATTTCACGATTATAAGCCGCACCTGATTATAAGCTGCGCTTCCGGGTGTCAGTCACTCTCTTGGGTTACAATACAGAGTGTGATAAAAGGTATCTATTCCATCACCATCTGTTAAGGGGTGGGGGCAGTGATGCCGTCTACATTTTCCTCTTTTGCATTTCAGTTGCACACCTTCGGCAGCTGCTCTCCTAACAAAAGGCTCCAGAAGCAAAAGCCAATGCAGCGTTGCACTTTCTCTTCTCCACATGTAAGTCACAACAAACTCACCCAATTATTGTGTCCTTCACTCCTCCATTGCGTTTATGCTTTTATTCTCTGCATCTCAGAGTCTAAAGACAAGCAGAATTTTTCCCACAGAGCTCTGGAAGACAAATAGATGGCAACATGTGAAGGTGTCTTTCACTTGCTTCCTTATGACATTCAACTGGAAGGCCAGTGGCAGCCACAATCTTCTTGCACCCAGTACTCTGCGCACAACCAGCCCGGTGCTCTGCGGCTTCCTTCGCCTTTTGTATCCTGTTGCACTTCCATTCTCCCAGAGGCGAATCGTGGTCTACATCTCACACAAAACAATCTGCTGGCACAGAAGCACTCCTAGGTTTTGATCTTGCCGAAACACTTCTGGGTCATGCACTTCCCTTCTACGAACTACATACCAAATTATTCTGCCTCTCTTGTAATCTGACTCTAAATGGAAGTCTTCTCGGGTGTATGTCACACAAAGAACTGCTCCAGTACAGCTGCAGACAAAGAAGTCAGTTCTCTCCCACTTCATTCTTCACCTTATGTGATCTGGACAGAACTCACTCCCAGTAATGGCATTAAATTTTGCCACTTTTTAGTACATATGCTATACAGAAGGACTGTGTTTTGTACAGTTTTTTCTTAGCTTTAAGTACATTCATATACTTTCTGTTCTACAGAGTCCACACTGACCATGTAGTTGTGTAGTATACATGGTGAAAAGTGGCAAAACTGAGTGCCATTGCTGGGACTCAGTTCTGTCCGGATCACATAAGGTGAAAAATGAAGTGGAAGAGCAGCTCTGCTGGCACAGTTCACACTGGCACACTTCAGGAGATGTACCCAAGAAGCTTTCTGTTTAGATTCGGACGACAAAAGAGGCACAATAATTTGGTTAGTAATGTTGAGTAGGAAAGTGCATGACCCAGAGGTGTTTTGGCAGAATTGAAACCAAGGAGCGCTTCTCTGCCTGCAGAGTTTTTGTGTGAGAAGTAGAGGATGATTTGCTTCCGGGAGGGTGAAAGCGCAACAGGATACAAAAGGCGACGGAAGGCGCAGAGCACTGGGCTGGTTGTGTGCAGCATACTGGGTGTAAGAAGAGTGTGGCTGCCACTGGCACTACCACTGTGACTGAATGCTCAATAGAAAGTCATAAGGAAGCAGGCGAAAGAGACCTTCACCTGTTGCTCCCTATTCCTCCTCCAGCACTCTGTGGAAATAATTGCACTTGCCTTTAGGCTCTGAATTGCAGCAAAGACAATCATAGATATAGTGGAGGAGCGAAGGACACTGTGGTTGGGTGAGTTTAATGTGACCTAGATGCAGAAAAGAGAAAATGCAACCGTGCGCTGGCTTTTGCTTCTGGAGCCTTGCGCTAGGTGAAGTTGTCAACTGAGCAGCAAAAGAGGAAAATGTAGAAGGCACAAGTCTCTGAGAAGGAAGGTGCAGAGAGGGGTTTGCTGTTTCAGAGCTATTTGCAAAACATACCTTAACAATGCCTTCTCTCTGTCAGAACTTTGTAACACTTTGTAGAACTTTGTAGGTGTAAGAACCTTGTCGCCACGTTTTGAGATGTTTAAACAGCTGTGCTTTACTTTTTCAAGCAGCAAGTGAATTCTAAACTGACTCCGAGCTGTTGCTGGACTTTCGCAATTCAATACGCTGCTCAGATAAGGCCAATGCTCAGCAGCTTCATTCTTCGCCTTATACGATCTGGACAGAACTGAAGCCCAGCAATGACATTAAGCTTTGACGCTTTTTCCTTTGTGTACTACACACAACCACTCTGTCTTGTGCATGGGTTTCCCTCAGATTTTAGGTACTCTAATATCCTTTTTAGTTTTGCAGATTCGAAACTGTCCATGTAGCTGTCCCTCGGCAAAATGTGGCAGGAGAAAAGCACTTGCTGGATTAGTCATTCTATGTCCAAGACATTTAAACACAGCACCACAATCTGGATGACTAGAAGGGGATATGAAGAATATGTCAATGTGCAGGCACATTCTTGAATGTGAGATGTCTCTCCAGAGCTTTAGTCCCGTGAAGCTGTAATTTGTGTGGTGATACGACAAGCTGAGACGAAACGTGCAAAGAGCGCGGTCATCTGGTGATACCTCACAGGTTGTAAAGGAAAGAGAACAACCTCTTTAATGTAGGTGCAAATTCAAGTTTCAGAGGCAAGCTCTTGATATTTAGGCGAAATTCTCTGCACAGGACGTAGCCGAGAAACTTTCCTTTTTGAGTCAGATGACAAGAGAGACAGAAGGATGTGGTATGTAGTGTTTAGAAGGAAAGTGCATGGCCCATGGGTATTTTAGCAGAAGCAATGTTTTGGAGCGCTTTGCTGCGGGCAGAATGTTCTGTGCAAGAAGTAGACAATGATTTGCCTGGGGAGAATGAAATAGCAACAGCACAGAAAAGGTAAAGAACGAAGCTGCAGAGCTGGTGTGCTCAGCGTACTGGCCGAAAGACAAGCGTGGTTGCCAATGCCTGCCAGCCAAATTCATGGTGGTGTTCATAAGGAGGCAGGTAAATGAGAGCTACTCTGCTGCTGCCTATTCCTCTTCTGGCCCTCTGTGGCATCACATGCACTAACATTCCCGCTCTGATTATCCAAACAACACAATAACAGATCCAGCAGAAAAGGGATAGACAGAGTGCAGAAGTGAGTTTGACGTGGCTTACATGGAGTAAGGGAAGCTGCAGCTCTGTACTGGCTTTTACTTCTATAGACTTTATCTTCCAGGTCTAGTTAGAAAAGAGGATACAGAGCCGCAGTGTATTGTGCTCAGCGTCAATGCTGTTAAGTGAAGAGGGTACATTAAGAACATCTTTTATCCTGGCACTTTCATCTGTGTGATCCCTAGATTCCTAGACTCAACAACACAGAGTGTGAAATTGATTGAGCTCTGCTGTCCTGGCACATCTTTTAGTCTGAACTGCAGCTAGAAAAGTTTTGTTGGAACAATGGACTCTGCCAATTTGAGACAATGTGTTGATATTATATATGTAGTTGAGAAGGAAAGTGTGAATCACCAGTGTGTTTTGTCTGATTTACAGACTACAAAGGCACTATGAAAGCCTGCACTGGCTTTTTGTTGTAGCACTTTTTCTCTACAAGCAGGTGCTTGATGTTTTGAAGGGGGTTGGGATCTGTGAGAATGAGAAGGTAGGATGGTAGATAGAGCTTGAGAGACAGTGTGTGTCTCCTGGGAGGTGAATGCAGTTCATTGCAGCAAGTTACACGTTGAGCAGTTGATCACACAGAACATGCTATGAAGAGGCTGTGCTGCATTTACCTTATTTTGCAGCCTATAAACTGCTCAGCCAACAACTAAATTATTCCTTCTCCTTCCCTGCTACATGCAGGAGCACATTCTGTCTGTCTCCAAGAGCCAAGAACCACAGCGGACATCTTCCCCCATTGTCCCCACACGAATGGGGCCGGGCCAGCAAAGTGCCTCGCTTTTTCCTGGGCACTGTCAGCGCTCATCAAAACAACCACCCGACGGCGCTGTTGAATGCCAAAAGAAGGAAACGCTCGGAACCCCCGAGTGCAGAGCCGTATTGCAAACGTCCCTGCTCTCAAAAGCCGGCACAAAAAGGTTTCCCCGATCTTCCCCTTCTAGCTGCATAGTCTTCTTTACAATTTCCCGAAGGAGAAGCACAAATGCAAGGCCGGACCTAGACAAATGGGTAAGGAATTCACGTGCTCTCCCACACAATCACACTTCAGCTTACACACTGACTGCAACCCTTCCTCGAAACACTACACTGAAGAAAATAATCTGTCAAGACTTAACATTAACCCAGAAGTTCTGATGCAGGACTGCACAGCTGGCATTTTAGCTACCGTACAAGCTGTGCGAAGCAGTGAGCAAAACAGGACCTTACAGACAGAACAGAGATACCTGATCAGTCAGCAGCAGCTGCGCCGCGGGCTGTGGGGTCGGTGGAGAGGGAGCTGCGGGAGATACCAGCAGGAGCGGGGCCCCGGGCAAGCACAGCACCGGCGGCTGCGGTTCCGGTCCTGCCCACGCCCGTGTCCGCCCCGCAACGCAGAACTCGGGGGTCGTTCTCCTTCGGTGCCCTGTTCCCGCTGTGCCAGCGGCAGCTGCGCCAGGAACGGGGGAAAATCCCCTTGGCTAGGGCAGCTGTGGAGTCTGCCTCCGAAACTCTGTGCTCTTCACTAAGACCGTGTTGAGCTACACGAGCGGCTGAGGGTACTGGGCTTGTTCATCTGGAGAAGAGATTGAGTTGAGAGCTCTTGAGGGCTCTGCAGCTTCTTCCCGAGGGGCAGCTCTGATCTCTGCTCTCTGTGACTTGTGACAGGACCCAAAGGAATGGCTGGAGCTGTGCCAGGGGAGGTTTAGGTTGGTATCAGGAAAGGTTCTTCCCCCAGAGGGTGCTGGGCACTGCCCAGGCTCCCCAGGGAACGGGCACGGTCCCCAGACTGCAAGAGCTCCAGGAGCCTTTGGACACCGCTCGCAGGGATGCACGGGGTGGGATTGCTGGGGTGTCTGTGCAGGGACAGGGGTTGGACTGGATGGTCCCTGTGGGTCATTTTCAGCTCGGGATATTCCACGGTTCTACTCCGTGACTGCTGTCGGGAAAACGCCGGCTTTAGGCGGCTCCCAGCCGACCCGAGGCGCTGTGAGCATCGCAGCCTTGGCCCAGCACGGTGGCTCAGAGGTGGCTCGGTCCGCACGGCTGTTCCCAAGCCTGTCCCTGGGCTTTTGCCGCTCGTGGGAATCCCGCAGCGGGGCTTGGGGCTGGCGTGTTCAACGCACGGCTCGGTTGGTTCAAAAAACGACTCCAGCGGCCGCCCCCTCCTCGCCCTCCCTTCCGGGGCGGGCGGGCAGTGCGGAAGGACGCGGGGCCGGGCGGAAGCGGATCCCGCTGGCTCCGCGGCGGCGGGCGGGGAGCGCGGCGGTACCGCGGGGCTGGGCCGGGGCCGGGGCGGCTCGGACGAGCTCGGGTGCGGTGCTCAGCGGGGCGGGCGCTGCCGGGCGGGTCTCGCTGCGCTCCGCGGGAACCGGGCGGTGCTCTGAGCGGGCGGGGCCGGGAAGGGGGCGCGGAAAGCCCCGCTCCGGGTGCTCGGGGGCTGTGGTCCTTCGCTGCGTGCTTCCGAGCCTCAACACGGAAAACTTGGCTGCTTTCGCACTTGTTTATGATTTGCTGCAGCGCGAGGGTTTTGAGGGTTTTTCTAGAGATCTGACTCGTGTGTTTCTGGCGAGCAGCGTCACCGGTACAACACTGCGATATTTCAGCCACCGCAGGGAAGGGTTTAAATCCAAACCAAACCTTGCTTTTGTTTAAAAAAGCGGGAGAGGGGGACTAAAAATAGGTCGACATTATTGTACGATCATTTAAAATGTCTTAACGGCTTCAGTGTTTAAAATATACAGTCCTTTTGTACAAGGTTAGAATCAGTAAAACAGTTCTAAAAGTTGAAGGCTGCCCCTCTGCTTTTGGCATTGGTTTACCATTAAGGTGGTTGCTGCTCTTTCATATTGCTGGTAGCTGGAAAACCTTCTTTTCTTTTTTTTCTTTCCCTAAGAAGAAATCCTACTAAGTATTGGAAAAGAAATTGCCTTATACAAAAAGAGAGTAGGATTAGATTTAGATCTGTTCCCTGAAAAGGTGGTGAGGCCCTGGCACAGGCTGCCCAGAGAAGCTGTGGCTGCTCCATCCCTGGAAATGTCTAAGGCAGGTTGGATGGAGCGTGGAGCAACCTGGGATATTGGAAGGTGTCCCCGCCTGTTGCACGGGGTGAACTGAATGAACTTTAAGGTCCCTTCCAACAAAAACCAGTCTGGGCTTCTGTAAATTTCTAGTTGTTTCCAAGTAGCTTTTAAGAAAATAAGTATTTTGAAAGGTGTTTTGCTGTATAGTTCTGGTTTTGAAACATCGTTATGTCACCTTTAGATAATCCCTGTATTTGTTTTGGAACACAGAAACTGAGTCTCATGAGGTAGAAAGAAGGAGCACCAGGTTTTGTTTGTTTCTGTTGAACATGCTAAATCCCTAGGAAAGGATGTGGTCAAACCTGCTTTTTGGGAGGTGTCTGGAAGGTTTCTGGTTTCTGGAAGGAAACAGGAAGGTTTCACGGACATCATCTTGTGTTGGACAGGGCTGCCTGTGTTTGAGGCAAAATGGCTTTCAGTGAAGGATACCGTGTCTGTCACAGCTGGAGCCACTTCCTTTTCAGCTTGATTGTGGAAACCAGGAACAGAGAAGAATGTCTCATGTTTGAGTCCTGAGCTGTGGCTGTCTGTATGGCGATCTGCTGTGGTAACTACAGTGTTAGAAAGGTGGCAGGCTTGGCATTGTGTGAGCTACTTATTGTGGAATGTAAAGAAGCAATTTGTTTGCCTATTTGCTAATGGAGAGGCGTCTGCTTTAAAAGAGAAAAGAAAAAGATGTTTTCTTCATGTGTTGAGAGAGAGTTTTACCCATTTAATAACAGTTCATTATGCATGTATATTTTCATGAAGCTGAAGCCTAAGTCTAGACCTAGCCCCCAACCTGAACCGTAACCCTAATCCAACTCCTGACCAAAGGCACCACCTGGCTGCAAATGCTGGCCCTTTTCCAAGGGAAACAAAACTCGGTCCTCCAGTGTCTTGTTTCAGTTCAGAGGTGGCATCTGGCACTCTGACAGACAGAATCTTAGTTGCCCTTCTCATCCAGTTCAACTCCTGGTCCTGCACAGACACACCAACAATCCCACCCTGTGCCTCAGAGCATTTTCCAAACATTCCTGGACCTCTGGCAGCCTTAGGGCCACGACCATTCCCTGGGGAGACTGTTCCGTGCCTGACTGCACTCTGCAGGAAGAATCTTTTTGTGATATCCAACCTAAACCTCCCAGACACAGCTCCAGCCATTCCCTGGGCCCTACCACTGGTCACAGAGAGGTCAGTGTGTGTCCCTCCCCACACTCCGCTCTATAACCTCCCTGTACAAATCTCTTCCTTCACTTTCCTCTGCCTTAGGTGCTTCTGTCATCAGCCCAGGGACTTTCTCTCTCCCAAGGCTTATATTCTAGCTGGAAGCTTTTTTTGATCTTCCCCTGGCTTGTACTGGAGAGACACCTGTGACCCAGGTGTGGGACATCCCCTTCCAAAGCAGGGTCCCCAGAGGATCCCCACAGTGAGGGATGGTGTCCATGGGGTGCATGGAGTGCTGACTGCTGTGACCCACCTAGGGACAGTGGGCACAGCTTCTGGAGGTGCCTTTTGGAGCACTCAGAAATGATGTCACAGTCCCATGCAGAGCTTTATCAGGTAATAAATGTTAACATTCCTCAGCCCTGACAACCGGCTTGTTGTTGGAATGGATTTGTTATTTTTATAAAGGGCAAGATGAAAGGAAAGACTGGTGGGAGAAAAGGATCAGGATACCATCTGACTGAACATCCATATCCTCCCATAAAACTTCACCTCAAACAAGAGTGTTTTATACCCAGCCCTTTGTCAGCTTTGAGTGATCCAGCCTCAGGAACCAGGATCTGCAATTGCCCCTATTTCACACAGAGCAAACATTATTCCTGCCATAAACTCTTTGAGTCAGGGCTCATGTTTTATTTGCATTCATTTGTCCCAGCCTCTTTTCCAAGCCTGTTGTCTCCTGACATTATGTACTCACAAACCTCAAAAGTGCCCCTAAGAGATGATGGTCTCTGATTTAACTGAGGGCTCTTTTTTGACGCTGCTTCTCGTGGGCAGGTGCAGAATCTGGGATCCCAACAGAGGCAAGGCTGCCACAGGCCCACCAGGCTCAGCAGCAATGAGTGTGTATCTCCAGTAGCTGCACATCAACCCAATAATTGCTCCTGGATCTTCCTCATTGACCCCTTCAGACTCCAAGATGTCTCCAGCAATCAGCCAGGGCCCTCTGAGCCTCGGCAGTCAAATCCTCTGGTTTTTACACACATGCAGACTCCAGCCTCCCAAGGCTCTTATCCGGCTGGCCAGCTCCTCTGGCTGGACACTCCTGGAATCATACACACAAATCACTGTTCCAGCCTCTGGCACACAAGCCATTCACCCACAGTCCCATTCTGTGGAGGCTCTCAGACTTCCCTGCAGAGGGAGTAAACAGTCCCTGACCCAGGAAAGGGTTAAGGAATGGAGGTTAGTGAGAAGCCACATTGCAGCGTGCTGATCAGGATCATACTACCAGTAAACTCTTTAGACAGTACTTACCACTCCTGTTCCCTGAGCCTTATTTTTGTCCTGTGTCTGTTCCTCTCCAAATTCAATCAGCCCCACCTATTCCCTATCTTTGGTTCTTTCCCTAGGCTTCCTACACTAAGTCTCATAGGATCCTGTACTTCCCTTCCCCCACATTCATAATATTTCCTATATACCTGTGCAGGGAGAAAGGGAGAAGAGAGAGGTTGGCTGGAAGGACCTTAAACTTCATCCAGTCCTACCCTCTGCCATGGGCAGGGACACCTTCCACTGTCCAGGTTGCTCCAAGCCCTGCCCAACCTGGCCTTGGACACTTCCAGGGATGGGGCAGCTACAGCTGCTCTGGGTGACCTGAGCCAGGGCCTCACCATCCTCACACAGAGGAATTCCTTCCCAATATTCCATCTAACCCTACCCTCTGGCAGTGGGAAGCCATTCCTCCTTGTCCTGGCACCCTTCACCCTTTTTCTCTCCTCATTCCCAGTCTGAAGAAGTTCATCTTCCCCTACCTGATGTGCCACAGACCCCTCACCACTCTGGTCACCCTCCATTGGATTTTCCAGGTTTTTTCACAGGTGTGTCCCAGGAGAGAGGTTAGACATCTACCAGGAGATACCAAAAAGTCAAAGATACCTAGGACAACAGAAGTGACGTTAGATGAATGCTAACAGGGATATTGGGATTCACTGTCCTCATCCACTGGAACAGCAAAGCAGAACATTTACTGATCTGATCAAAAAGTGTCTCACCATGACAGGAATGAAAACAGCAATAAAATACTTTTATCAGCAATTCTGATTCCAGTGCCTGATTGTGCAAATATCCCAGGCAGAGGAGAACATGGGATTTGTCTTTCAGATTCCTGGGGGAGGGAAAAAAAAAAAAAAAGAAAAGAAAAGGGAAAAAAAAAGGGGGGGAAAAAAAGCCCACGTTAATATAAGTGTTTCTATTCAATCCTGATATTTTTTACCAGAACATGCAAAATATTTAATGCAAATTCTCCTTGGGTGTGCCATTGCTTTTATGGACTTTTTATTGCCTATAAACTAAATCACGTAATTGCTGGTACTTTCTCTGACCCTTTGGTTAAAATGTTACCCCAAGGACAATCCCATCTTTGTGTGCTCTGTGTTTGCTGAGCACTCCAGGATCCTTGGATTTGCGTGGGGTGGGAGCGGAGCCCCACCCAGGGATGACACCAAACCTATCAGCATTGCCTCTAATCCTTATGCTTTTTTTCCACAAAGAGCACTGAAATTTCCTCAAAAAAAGCTTCATTTGAAATTAGCAAAAGCTTCTGTTCTTCTATTTATTAGGTGGGGGCAAGTCAGAAATTCATTGGTATTGAACAAAAAAAACATAAAGAAGAGTGACTGAACACTGGAATAGGCTGCTCAGAGAGACTGTTGAGTCTCTGTCCTTGGAGACATCCAAAAGTCATCTGGAAATGATGAAGAAATTAATTTCAGCTTTCATATTTTTGTACATTTGAAAGGAAGAAATTTTTTTTTCTGTTAAAACAACTTATTTTACTGCTTGCCTCAAATGCTGTCTGGATTTATTCCTTTATGGAAAATTAAAATAAATAAATAAATACATAAATAAAGGGAGTGGGGGAAAAAGGAAAAAAGCAAGGGTTAACAAACATTCTGAAATACAGGAAGAATATGTGCAAGTCAGGAGGTGATAATTGCCAGATGGGTGGAAAGCCAGTGGTTAATGGGAATAGAAGCAGATAAACACAACAATTCTGGATAGGAGGGATACAGGGTGGGAATTGGGAAAAGTATTTTAATAGAATCTAAAGCTGGTTGTTTGAGAACACTGGTGGCTAGAACTAGAGAATAGAGTAAAGTATGGGAAATATGTAGAAAATACATATTTCAAACTAAGAAAAAATAATCAGTCCAGGAAATTTTGAGCTTCAGCAGAATAGAGGGAGAAATGGGCAGAGAAATCTTATAAGGACCAAGAGAGTCATGGGGCAGGAATGGAAAAGGAGGAATAATGAAAGCTGGATAAAGACCCACATTGTAGAATCAAGGAGATAAAAAACCAATCGCAAACTCAAAAAATTAGAGATAAGAGACTGAGGATGATGCAGTAGGAAGGGCCAATAAATAGAATAAATGGATGTATCAGGCAAGGCCTGTATAATGTGGAAATGTGGAAAAGCCAAGCAAAGTGAGGAGAAAGATAAGAGAAGTTTGGGGAGAAATATGAGGCAAAATTAAGGGCGAACAGGCACAAAAGTCTGTGCATCCAATAATGGTGAGAAAGGGAAAATCTCACCCTCCTGATGACTGTGGACATCATAACACAGAATTACACAGTGACAAAGGAACGAGGGGAATCGGGGGCTGGGGGTGGCAAGTGCTGGGCACAGAGAAGAGCTGCCAGTCTCTGGATTAACCAGTGCTTCAAAGAGCTTTTGGAATTACAGAACTGATGGAATTTGTCATCTCAGTGCTCAACAGCTGCAAAAAAGTCCACTGTTGGGAGCTGACAATAAAGGAGTGTTAGGGTGAGTAAAATCTCATGAGGGGAGGAGAAAGATATCAGCACCAGGCTGACGTCTGTCCTCTCATTAGTGATTAAACATTAATAGCAAATCAGAGAATCAATCATATCAGAGAATCCCAGAATGGGACTTGAAGCCCATCCCATTCCATCCCATCCCGTCCCATCCCATCCAGTCCCGTCCCACGCCATGGGCAGGGACCCTTCCCACTTCCAACAGGTTACTCCAAGCCCCGCCCAGCCTGACCTTGGCTCCTCATCCCCACACAAAGCAGTGGGATTCAGGAGTCACTTATAGAACACAAATGGAGAAAACTAATGAACTTTTTAATAAGTGGAATGGGGAAAATAATTTAGAAATAAGAAGGGTGTGTGAGGTAACACTAGCCTCATGGTTTGGTGAAAAATAAGGGAATCAACATGGTCTTTTCTCGTAATACAAATTACCCAGTTGAATCACAGTGAGACAATTCATTGTAGCTTATTTTTCAGGGACTGAGGTCTTGAAGAATCATAGAATCACAGAATAGTTTGGGTTGGGAGGGATCCCAAAGATCATTTAATTCCAGCCCCTGGCAGGATTGTCTCCTACTGGGCCTCTCAGAAAGGGCTTTGCGCTGTTACCTGTTGCTCAGAATTCAGGTCAGCCAAAATCAGTTCTTTCTGATTCTGATGTGGGATTTCACTCAACTCAGCATTTAGATTATAAACATGCACATCATGAGGTGCTGTCAAACCAGTGAGAGCTATCTGCTCCCTGTGGGATGGGGGCTGGGAGCTGAGAGCAATCCTGTCCCACAGCACATGGGTGAGCTGAGGAGGGCAGACAAAAACTGTCATCGAGTTCAGCCAAGAGTTCAAATTTTAAGGATGCATTGGATAAGGCAGATCTGAAGTTAATTTGGGAAGTCAGTGTGCGAGTCAGGGACCAATTGGAATCCAGGACAATGAAGAGGATCAGACAGAGCCCTGTGATCCCTGGGCAGGTCCATCATGAAGAGACAGGTCTCAGTTCAAGCCAGAGGGGTGGTCTGTAGATTGGGGTCCTGGTCATCTGGCCTATGGCCAGGCCCACACAGGTGGTGGGAACCAGCACCCCTGCAGTACCTGGCTGTGGTGGAGAGCAGCACCCTCCAACACAGCCCAGAGCTGACTGAAAATGTAGGCCGGGGCAGGTGGAGGATTCAGGTGACCTCAGATCCATCAGCGTTCCCTCAGTACCCTCAGGGCTTGAAACCAAGATCACCAAAAGACCTAGACCTTAAAAATGCAATGCAGGGTCTGCTCTGTGGGAAGCACCATCAGAGGCTGCTCTTTGGGGCCCGGAGCAGCCAGTCCCAGCCTCACAGTGCTGCTGGGTTGGTGGTGTGATTCTGTGAAGCTGATAATCACAGCTACTCCTGCAGAGCTAAGCCTGGCATGTACTGACCTTCTGCAGATAACAGCTCTGTGTGGAACATTTTTTCTCTGATTGACCTCCAAACCCTCAATATCCTGACAGGGAATGCCAGCAGACATTTCCAACTCCTAACAGTTCTGTAGGGAAGGGAAGCTAGGGTTGAGGGGACAGTTTTCAGCTGCTCTGAGTTACTTATTTCAGAGCAAGTATAGAGATGTTTCCATGGAGTGAAGCACATTTTGGGTTTGGGAGGCAGCCACAGGATGGTCTCCAGTCCAGCCCTCCTGCCCCACCTGAGCACTGGCAGTATTTCAACAAGATCTCAGTTCTAATCCTGTTTCCAACAATTCTCCCCTTCCTCCAGGAGCTGGTCCAAGCTGCTGTGCTGGGACCTGAGGATTTGTCACAGTAGTTTTAAAGGAAAGTAGTAAGTCCCTTCTCTATTCAGAGAAATAACTTCAGGTTTAAAAGAAGCCCCTGCAGTGTTTGAGTCAAGGAATCTCATTTCCCAGAGATGCCAACTTCAAGACAACTGGAAGAGCCTTAGTGAGGGACTCTATCTTTGGAATTTGCTCTGGATGCATTTTGTCCTGAGATGGTCAAAATACTGGTTGTAAGGACTCCCCTTCTACACCCTCACAGTTTTCCTGTGAAATTAAGTAGGAATTTATGCACCTCATGATAATTTTCTAACATCAATTCTAGATTTAGACTCCAAATTCAAGGGCTGAGGATACAGATTTGGAGCACTGGGAGTCTTGGTAGAACTCAGTTGCTGAGTTGAGGGCTCCATATATAAAAATGGAGATAATAGTTCAACAGTTACAAATGGGAGGGAAAAATTTAAAATCTCTGCTGTGTACTTGTATTACTATGACAGACCTGGGGGTACTCAGCCTGGAGAAAAGGAGGCTTAGGAGGGACCTTCTGGCTCTGCACAACCCCTTGACAGAACGGTGTAGCTGGGGGGGTTGGGCTCTGCTCCCAGGGAACAGGGACAGGATGAGAGGGAAGGGCCTCAATTTGGGACAGGGGAGGGTTAGGTTGGAAATCAAGAGAAATTTCTTCATGGAAAGGGTGGTCGGAAATAGGAAGGAGCTGCCCAGGGGAGTGGTGGAGTCCCCATTCCTGGAGGTGTCCAAGGAAGGACTGGGCATGACCCAGCTCTGGGCTGGGTGACAAGATGGGGATCAGGGACAGGTTGGACTCAATGATCCTGGAGGGCATTTCCAACCCAAATAGTTCTGTGATTCTGTGACTACAAATTGGTTTAAGTACAGGACATTTTTAAAAGATATCTTTTATTTAGGGAAACTGCAGACATGAAATGCAAGGAGGGAAAAAAGCAAGGAGGCAAGAAGAGTATCCTAAAACCAAATCCTCCCCAAACCCCAGCACTAACAAACAAACAAACAAAGCAAAAAAAATCCAAATTATTATTAGTTTTTATTACCTGTACAACATATAAACATGGGCAGATAATTTCTTTATAATCTTACCACCAATAAATAAAACAACAGGCAATTTCAGTGTGATTCTAGCACTGCACTTTGGAATTCCTTTCTCCCAAAGAGAGTTTAAAGAACCTTCATATCCATGCTACTTTACACCCATTCCCTAAATCAACAGCAATCAGTACAAGGAACAGTGTGATTTCTGGCTGTCAGTGTGTTCCTGAACACCAAGAATTCAGCTTGCGTTACTCGTTGCAGTTCTGCTACAAACTCAAAGGTGTCACCTGCAGACAGGTGGAAGGGAAAGGGATCCAACATACTAGGAAGGAGGGACTGGGAAAGGGAATAACCCAGCGGTGTTGTGTGTAGGGGAGGCCAAATCACAGACAGATATTAATGATTAGATACTGCTTATTGGATGTTTAATATTCGATATTAAATATTAGCTATTTAAAAGGCTACTGGGGATGCTGAGTTTCACCCAGTTTGTTCAAATCTGGGGAAAATAGTGGGAAATTAAACACAGGGCATTTCTATTCCAGTATCACACAACTTCTGTAGTACCTGCACCTCTCAGAGGAGTAATAGCTTCCTTGCTGGCAGAACTGCTCTGGTAGTGGCCCCTGATCCAGGTGCTACAAAACTGCAGGGATGTCCCCATGAGCTGCCAGCTCCAGTTTGGCTGGAGTGGGAGATGAAGTCCAGGAATATTGATTGGTGAAAGTACATGATCTTGCCACAGGAATGCACTAACTTCCCAGCTGGGCATGTCTTGCATCAGTTTTTCCTCCTTCTCAGAGGCAGCCGGCGCAGGCAGCATTGGCACAGATCTCACACAGGTCGTCCTCAGCAGCCAGGCCTGTCCAGGAGAAAGGAAGGATTCAGTCAGGTGTCAGGAGGGCACAGCCACCTGTCAAAGCACTTGGAGACTCCTCTGCATTCCTATTTTATAATTTGAAAGATCTTTGTAGGTAATACTGCTCAAAGATTTTAATCTGGCTGAAGGAATGAAATCAAACCTGAACTCTTTGGGAAGCAATGGGAACATGTGGAAGCAAAAGGACAACAGTACATGGCACCATTTAGTCCTAAAGTGTCCCTTGTACTGGACAGTAGATAAATGCAAAACTTTAATAAACAAACACTTTTGCAGCAGCAGCCCATGGCAGAGGGACTTTGGTCAAGGAGGAATGGCTTAAGCTAGAGAAGAGTAGATTTAGATGAGATATTGGGAGAAAATTCCTCTCTGTGAGGGTGATGAGGCCCTGGCACAGGTTGCCCAAAGCAGCTGTGACTGCCCCTCGATCCCTGGAAGTGTCCAAGGCCAGGCTGGACGGGGCTTGGAGCAACCTGGGATAGTGGAAGCTGTCTCTGCTCTTGGCAGGGGATGGAATGGGATGAGCTTTAAGGTTCCCCCAACCAAAACATTCAGTGATTCCATTATTCTACTTGGAGGAACTTTTCCATGGTCACGGCAGTGGAATGTGCCCAGGGAACAGCACAGCTTAGCACTGCAGGAGTTTTTCTTAGGGGGTTTGTGGACCCCAACCTTTGCATGAGAAAGGGCAGCACAAAGGCAGCACAAACCCTCCCAGCTAACCTAGAAGTGATACAGAAGTAATTCCATGGCTCTGCCTCCTGCTATTGGAATGTTTACGGTTGAAAATTGTGATAAAAATGAAAACTACAAAATATGAACAACATACTCAGCCTCCTAAAAATCGTTGGTGCATCTTCCCTCTTGCACACAGGCCGTAATTCCTCAGGGAGGTGTTTTTCTTGGCATGGGGAATAGCTGGCCATGGGAACCATCATGCGAGGGTTGATGTGTCTGTTCCCATCCATTAGCTCCTTCAGCTTCTTCACGGATTCCAGAGAGAATTTCAAGTCTCCATCCTGTGCAGAACCAGAAAAAAGAGGTGTCAGGAAGTCAGGCCTTTGGCAAATCCATTCCATTTCAACAAAGAGCTCTCCCCAAAAATATAACAGAGGGAAAAAGATGATGTTGAAAGAAATCCCAGATAAAACCTGTGCTGAATGAAGGCAGTGGACAGAGGGAGAATTCAGGCCTGGCTCATCCCCATGAGACAGACTCATAAAATCTGGGAAAGAAAGATCCAGGCTGGGAATCTTCAGCCTAGAAAAGAGATGACTGGGCAATATCCCAGAATCCTGGAGTGGGTTAAAGCTCTTCTCATTCCATCCCCTGCCACAGTCAGGGACACCTTCCACTAGAGCAGGTTGTTCCAAACTCCATCCAGCACTTCCACAGGTATGTGGTAAAGATGTACAAAATCATTACTTGAATGGGGATAAATGGGGATTTATTTGGTTCACCCTTTCTCCTAACACAGCAGTCAAAGTGTCAAGTGTTGACTATCACCTGGCAGGGTGGGATCACACAAAAGCAGCTCTTCTTTCACACCACACAATTGTTGACAGCTTAAACCTTTCACCCCAAGACATTGTGAAAAGTTTCCATTAATTTAGAATCACAGAATCTCTTGAGTTGGAAGGGACCCACAGGGATCATTGACTCAGCTCCTGGCCCTGCACAAATGGCCAACAATCCCACCCTGTGCCAATTTAAAACTTGCCCACACAATTTGTGAAAAACAAGGTTTTGGAAGCATAAATACCCTTCTGACTCAAAGCTCACTCCAGAAACTTAAGGAAATTGGGACAGGTTCTGAGAAATATTACTCAGTTTTAGTTGCTTCCCCCTGTGCATCAGTTAAGGGTCATTCTCTCAAGAGACTTCCCCTTTTTGAGGTAATAAATTTAAGTTGCAGGTGTTGCAGCTGTTTAACCAGGTGCACAAAGTCTGTACCCATATGCAGATAATCCGAGTTTGGCCCAAAATACAAATAAGCTTTTTCAAACTGATTTTCATCTACCATTTTAACATGGTTTCATGGCCAACATATAGTCAGCAAGTTGATGTGGGAGGTTCCAACCTGATGGCAGGGTTTGGAACGAGATGAACTTTAATGTCCCTTCCAACTCAAACCATCCTGGGATTCTGGGATCAAGTAACAGCTCCTCATCCAAAGAAATAAAATTCAGTGACTCTGATACAGCACATGACCAAATATTAGCATTTGTTTCACATCCCCGTGAATCCAATGAGGAATGGTGTGAAATAAGTGGGGAGGGGATTTGATTCTGACTGGGGGTTTGGAGGGATTTTTACAGAATCACATTATTTTGGTGTTAAAGGTTTAAAAAACCGATCAGATATACTTTGGATATGCATTTATTAACTAAGTCAAATTATTTTCTCTTGCAATCAGTTTATGATCTTACTCAGGTTAATTTATCAGTTGAACTCAGTGATCTTACAGATCTTTTCTGACCTTAATGATCTATAAAGGTTAATCAGGCATTGGCACTGATCAGGCACTGCCCATGGGAGTGGTGGAGTCACTGTCCCTGGAAGTGTTCCAAAAACATGTGGGTGAAGCACCTGGCGACATGGTGGATCTCTCTGTGCTGGAGTAACAGTTGGATTTAATGATCCTAAAGGGCTTTTCCAACCTAAGCAACTTTCTGATTCTGTGATTGGCTGCCAATGAAAAATTCACTTTTCCTATAAAGGCAGCTCTAGATTCAGCTGTTGGTCACACAACTAAGAAGCAAAAAAACCCATAGAACTAAAAAAAGAGTGGATTTCCACAGGCACAATTTCAGAGAAACCAGGAAGTAGGAACAAACCCTGAGATCTGCAGGTCCTGAGGACAAAAAAGAGCAATGGAACAGCAAAACAGAGACAAAACCCTGCCACCTCAAGTAAGAAAGATGTATTAGAGAGAGCTAAATATGGCATACTATGGGACAAGGAAAGGAAGTCTTGGGAACAATTTGAGGGAAGATGAGTATGTGGATGATACAATTGCCCCAAAACCATCTGCCCCTGGCCCCTGGTATTTAGTTTAATAGATAAAGTCTCCTATATACTAAGGCTGAGCTGAATTCCTTAAGAATTTGGTCACTCTCCTATCACTTTGGAAGATATTTGGCTAGAAATTAGTTTGTGTAATTGGTCAGTTCACTTTAGAACTCTTGACATAGATAGGATGCTGTCCTTTGAAGAACTTTTTATTGGTTGTAATTTCAATCCTCTTTGAACCTATAAATATGACTGTCTTCGCTTTGTCTCTGGGGATCCTGCTCAACCACCCTTCACATGAAATAAAAATTCTTGTGGAACACGTCATTTGAGGACCTTCGGTCTTTCTCTGCTGGTTAAATGTAAGCTACTGAGAGTTTGCTGATCGATATCAGCACTCTCAGGTCCTGGTAAAACACCTACCAGAGACAAGAAAACAGTTCACAGAGTAGAAGCCAACTTTGTGCAGCGAAGAATCAAAGAATCAGTGAAACCTCAAAGACCTCAGGTGAAAGGAGTGCAACATACTCAGAGTTCACTGCAAGCACAATGGGGAAAAACAGATTTAATGATTAATGAGAGGAGAATTCCAGCTCAAACTCTAAATATGCACTTCCTACTCTTTTATGCAACCTAAAAGCAGCCTTTTTTTTTTTTTTTTTTTTTATGGCTACAAGTAGAAAACTGAAATGTTTTTCATTGGGTAAGAAGCTGTTTGCTCTTCTGGAGACTGTAAATGTTGAAATATGGCCTGAGAGAAAGGAATAACTTTAATCTGCTACCTCTGGATATCTCTGTCATCCAAAGGACAAAAAAAGAGAATAGTCCAGGACACAAAGACACCTTATTCCTGGAAACTGCTACACACACATAGAGAGTATCAATAATTGTTTAACAAGTGCTAGTTTTCCTGGCCACCGGAGGAAGCTGTTGACATTGCAATCAGATTGAAATCTCCCATACTGTCCCTCAGGATGAGTGCAGAGAGATCCAAAGCTTTCCCAATGACAGACCAGGGCCCTGAAGTACCTTCTTAACCCCTTCCACATTACATGGAGTATCAGCCATAGGTGCTGTGTACTTGGAAAATTTCACAGAGTCTTCTCTAATCACTTCTCTGTCTATTAATATTTAATTGGATCCAGCTAAACTCTTCTGTGTCCTTTCTTGACAGGCTTCATCCCATAAATGGACAGATCATTTCCACAAAGAACTTTGTGCCTAAAACCAGCTAACACAAGACAATTCCTCCTTTGTCACACCTTGTTTGCATCACTCTCTAAAGTCAACACCTTCACTGCACGTAGCTTTAGGTCTAGTAGAAAACTCTGGACATGAAACACCTCAGTCCCTAACGGATTTCAGAGCACAGATATGGGTGGAGAAGGTAAATAAACAGCAGCAGCATTTAGTGATATCTGAAGTGTTTTACAGAAGGAAGACCCAGAGCACACAGACATGCAGGTGGAAAAATCAAGGCAGAGCAAAGATCCAATTCAGGTCTATTAATTTAGTTCAAGATTCCTGTTGCAGCCAGAAGTTTAAAAAGTATCAGCACTTTGTTGAATTTGTAATAACAACAAGCGAAAGGAAAAAAGCTCACCTGAACATAGACTGCCTGGGAGATGTGCACCAGGACAAGGACTGCCAGGACTGTCCAGGAAAGAAAGATTTTCATCATGCCGGCAAAGCGAAGCCTTTCCTGACTTGGACAGATTTTATTTCCTCTGCCTTTGGCCTTTCTCTGCCTTTTTTGTCTCTCAGATTGCACCTCTTCTCCTGAGCTCTCAGACTGCCCAGCAGTCAGAGCTTTATAAAGACTTCACACTGTATTAGGTTGGTAATCCATTAATCCAAACTTTTTATTGACGTATCATAAACCCTGAGGGGACTCTCAGTTATCTGCTCAGTAGCACAGCTGGTCAGTCACACCCAGGCAGATCCTGGGTTTTATGAGTTGCTCCCATTTTGAGACACTGACATGGGTGGGCAAAATATTCCAAACTAGAATAAATAAATGGTGGAGATTGAGCTCAGGCAACACCTGAAAGTCCCCATAATGCTGGCCACTTTCTGCAAAGCTGGGAGTGAAAAAAGAAGTTTGAAAGAAGATCAAAAAAAACCTGATCCAGTCAGTTGCCTGCTCTGGGAATTACAGGAACTAAGAGTTACGGAATTATGGAATTGTTAATTGTTAAAGTTGGAGAAGCCATCCAAGATCATTAAGTCCAACCATCAACCAGGACCTGGCGATATGGTGTTCACCATTAACTTTGTCTCCAAATGCCACGTCCACACATTTTTTTAACATTTTCAGGGATGGTGACTCCACCACTGGCCTGGGCGGCTCCTTTCGGTGGCTGACCACCCTTTCCACAAAGAGATTTTCCCAACATCCAGCCTAAAGTTCCCCTAGCAAAATTTTCCCTGGTCCTGTCCTTGTGACCCCACTCCTGTCAGGGCTTTGGAGAGAGCTAAGCACCAAGGCTGAGAACCCCAGGCTGTGCCTGCATATGCCCAGCTGTTCTTTGCAGCCCTTACTTAAAATGCACATGTTAAAAGGTGTGGGAAGTGTCATTAAGGACAAAGGCTGCCAGGAATCAAATCCGTTTCTCCATGACTTCCATGCTTATATGGAAACATGCGAAAGTCACACGGATAGAGAAGGACCAACGTCCCTCAAGTCACTTCTGACATCAAGCTCAGATCTTCAAATCTGTAAATGATTTCTGGAATTTTGTGCATTTGGATTAACACAGACACCAGGAGAACAATGTTCCTGATTCCAGCAGAACAGGAGAGGGCAACAGTCACCCACTGAGCACCTTCCTCAAATCTCAGCAGTGTTTTATGCCCGAAAGTCTCCCATTCTCACTGTAACCCAAATTATCATTCAAGTTACAGTGAAAATCATCTTTCTGCTTGGAGTAAACTTGCAGAATCCAAAGCAGTCAAGTCCCCAGTCAGGGGGCTTTGAGGGATGGAATGGGACTTTTCTGATTCAGTATAACCCAAAAATTATGTAGAGTTGAAGCTGAGCTGACAATGCAGCGTGTGAGCTGACAGACTTGGCTTCTCTCCTCTCCACCAGCCTCATACACAAAATTTGAACCCCTGGAAGGATCTTTATTCCAACAAAACAAGGCTGTTTCCTCTCCTGTAATGATTTCTCTGCTTTCTGCTGCCCTGGCCAGCAGCCAACAGCATTTGCAACCCCACAGCAGCCCAGGCCTCTGTCCTTAATTACTCTAATGTGGGTCAAGGGTGGAACAGCAAAGGGCAGAGCAAAAATCTCTGAGAACATTTCCCTTGGGAATTTTTACAACTATTTTCTTCTCCAAAACTTGGTTTAACCGTTAAACCCTGAGTATAGCTTGGTGGAAACTTAACAGATTAAAGAGGCATTGAGGGAACCAGAGAATTGTTAAGATTGAAAATAAACAAGAAGATCAAATCCAACCTTGGGGAGAACCCAAAGAGATGGACAGGCAGTTTTGGAGAGGCGTCACAAGAACACTGAACCAGCAGATGCAGACAGAGCTGTAGTCAATTTCCAGTGAGGCTCTATGTCCAGTGAGGTGTTATGTACCTCAGGGTCCTGCCTTGGACCAGTGCTCTTTGATGCCTTATCAAGGACACAGTGAGTTGGAGCACACCCTTAGCCTGCTGGCAGGTGACAGGAAGCTGAGCAGGACCCAAAGGATGCACCCAAAGGATGGGGCCATCCTGGAGGACCTGGCCAAGCTTGAGAATTGGGTCTGTGGGAATCTCATGAAGTCCTGCATGTGAGTTGGGAAAACCCCCAGTCTCAATCCAGGCTGGGAATGAAGGGCTTGATAGCAAAACTTGGGGTAGAAGAAGGACAAGAGAGGGACAAGCTCACTTCTGGACTCATACTGAAGTTGCCACAACCCATGTTGAGGACCTTGTATTTGTCTGCCTTGATCCTCCTGAGGTTCCCACGGGCCTACTTCTTCAAGGCCCTCTTGAATTGCATCCTGTCTCCCAGGTGTGTCACCTACACTGCTCAGCTCAGGGTCATCTGCCAACATGCTGAGAGTGCCCACGATCCCACTGTCAGTGTCATTGATGGAGACATTAAAAAGCACCAGTCCCTGTATGGACCCCGGGGGACACCCCTTTGTCTCTGAGCTCCATCTAAGCCCTGTATGTGGCCATCCAACCAACTCCCAATCCCCTGAGCAGTCCATTGATGAAATTTGAATCACTTCAATTTAGAGAGAAGGGTGTTGTGGCTTTGCTGTGCCACTTTGCCCCTCAGTGGGGCCACTACACCACATCCATGTCCCAGGTCCACTTCTCTCTGGGGTCATGAAGCTCCAGCTGCTTCACCAAGCTGAGGGGGAACCAGGAACTGTTCAGTTGGAGATATAGGGAGGAGGGCAGACCAGGTCTGCTCCTGGAGGTTCTGTGGTCTCTGAGACACCCCTGCCCTGCAGACCCAGCCCCACCAGCCCAAGACTTGGGAGAGGCCAGGCACCAGAGGAACCCATCTGTGTCCCCACCTGCCCCATCCTGCCTGTGGCCATCCTGGGGCTGGAAGGCTGTCTCAGTCCCAGGCTCATTCCCTGGTGTGTGGAACCAGTTCCCACCCTGAGGTGAGAGACCTCTGCATCTTCATTTGTTTGTGCACAGCAGGACTTGTGTGGTTCCCACAAACGTTGGCTCCCTATTCAGTGAATCTTTATTTATACATTTTAACGAACAAAGGCCTTGATATTTATTGGCTGCATATTACAGAATTCTCTAATTAATACTCTATCTTCTATTGGTTAAATGATTGTCTCCCACCTTACACTAATTCCACAGGCTCAGTCTTGTCCATCTTTGGAGTTAGTGGGATTCTGGAATCAGTGGCTGTAAGTCAGTTGTCATGATCTCCTCCTGCCAAAATCACCTTTCATAGAGTGAACCCCTCAGACTGCTGAGCTGGCCCTGTTTGTCCCTCCTTAGACCCAGCCTCAGCAGCCCTGAGGGCTATGCAACCCTCAGAGGGACCTAAACAGGCTAAGGAGATGGGCAGGGAAGATCCTTCAAAAGTTCACCAAGGGAAATGCGGATACTGCATCTGTGGAAGTACAACCCCAGGCACCAGCACAGGCTAAGGGTGACCTGCTGGAGCAGCTTTGCAGAGAAGGACCTGGGGACCCAGGAGACAATGAGCTGTCCCTGAGCCTGGAGATTAATGGATCCAGGGGGGATCCGGAAGAGCATTGCCAGCAAGTCAGGGAGTGCTCTGCCACTGCGGTCAGCCCTGGGAGGCACATCTGGAGGGCTGTGTCCAGTTCTGGACTCCTCAGGACAGGAGCGACATGAAGCTCCTGGAGTGGGGCCAGTGGAAGCTTTGGAGATGATGAAGGGTCTGGAGCATCTCCCTGCCAAGGAAAGGCTGAGGGAGCTGCGGCTGGTCACCCTTGAGAGGAGACACAGCTGAGAGGGGTCCTCATCCCTGTCTGTAGGGAGGGCTCAGAGCAGGGACCAGGATCTGCTCAAGGAGGCCCAGCAATGAGACAAGGGGAACAGACAGGAACTGATGCCCAGGAAGTTCCAGCTGAACATGAGGTAGAACTTCCTTGCAGTGGAGTGATCGAGTCAGGAACAGGTGGTCCAGAGAGGGGGTGGAGTCTCGTTCACCGGGGATATTTCAGACCCATCCAGATACAATCCTGTACCATGTGCTCTGGGATGGCCCTGCTAGAGCAGACCAGATGATCCACTGGGGTCCCTTCCAACCTCACCGATCCTGGGATTCTGTGACTAGAGTCGTCCATATCCACCAGTCTCATCTGGATTACCAAACACTGTTGTCCCAACCAAAGGCTCAATCCCCGGTATGAAGCAGCAATTCACACACCAAGGTGATGAATTTCTAGGTCTTTATTCCTTTTTTCATGGTGCCATGTAGCTGTCCTCATGTTCCAGTTCAGCTGTTGTCTCTTTGTGGATCTCCAGTGGCTTCACCAAGCTTAAGAAAGATCCAGGAGCTGTTCAGGATTCAGGAGGTACAAGGAGGAGGGCAGAGAACTTCTGCTCACCAAGTCTGCTCCCAGAGGTTCTGTAGTCTCCCAGACATCCCAGCCTGCAGACCCAGCCCTGCCAGCCCAAGACCTGGGAGACACCAGGTCAGACAGCAGAGGAACCCACCCGTGTTCTTACCTGCCCCGTCCTGGCTGAGGCTGTCACCTGTAGCTGGAAGGCATGTCTGGTTCAGGGACAGTTCCAGGACCCCCTGCACCCACCCAGCAGCACAGACAGTGCTTCCCAGGGGCTGCTGCCAGGCAGGGGAGAAGTGTGCCACCACAGGAAAATACATCCAGTGCTTGGAAGTACTTACTGAGGGAATTGTCATAGGACCATTTCCTTAACTTGTTGATCTGCAAGGCCTTCACACACTGCTCCCGGGCAACTTTGTATGGCTGCAGATTTAGCAGGACCTGTTTTGCTCGTGGGGTCCTGCAAGGCAGGGACAGATTCCCCTCTCACTCCTGGCTGGAATCCTGCCTGGCCCAGCTCCTGCTACTCTTGTCTCCACATTCTCTTTGGCCCCACCACCAAAAGGGGCACATGGGACACAGGATCACAGGATCACAGCATACCCCAGGGCATGCCCATGTCAGGGGATGTCCAAAGGACCATATCCAGCCCAGGGCTCAGGGTTCCACTTCCTTAATTACAAGGGGGTCCCTCCCATCTGCTCAATGGCCCCTGGCCCTGATAGGTGCTGCCACACTCTCACCTTGGCTGTGGTCTTCCTCCACGAGGGGACAGTGTCTTCTCCTTTCTCTCTGGGGACAAAGCAGCAGCTACTCCTGCCACAGCAGCCACTCTCTCCTTCCTTAGCTTTTCAAATCCTCCAGGACAGAAGGCAGCAGCCTTCCCTGGACTCTTCTTCCCTTCCAGGGGTGGAAGCTGTTATATGAAGCAAAGGGAAGGCAGCTCAGACATTTTGGCAACAAGGGTCCCATCCTGCAGTCCATGACCCAAGGGACAGTTTGGATCCCTCCTCTCTCCCCCAGAGATCTTGGCAGTGACCCTCTGCTTCATGAAGAAGTCTGGACCCCATAGGGGTTTAGTTCAGAGAAAGATTCCTAGCAACACAGCCCAGAATGATGAAGTCATTCCCAGGACTGAATGGAGGACCCAAAAGACATCCCAGAACAGACAAATCCAAAGGCACCCTTTCAACAACCTCCCTGCAGTGATGCAGGACATGATCCTACATCCATGTCACATACCTGGACACATTTTCTCTGCCTGGTGGGAGCTGCCAGCCCAGCTTGGGGTGCTTCCATGCCCTTGGTGGCTCTGTCCTTCTCCACAGAGTTCTCAATTGGAGGCAGCAAACTGCAAAGACACCACACATGTGTTTTGTCCAAGAACAGTGAGAGAATCTTCTCCAGTGTGTTTTCCAGCCATCTCCAAAACACTGCTGCCTACTTTCCATGCCATGGGAAGGGCCAAGACCTTGGGTATGTGCCCATATCTGCTCTCCACAAGTATAGCAGCATGGCCAAAGGTGACAGCTCCTCACACCTGTCCAGGAGCATGGAATTAGCTAAAAGCAGCTCTCCCAGACTCTCACCTCCCTCTCCACACTCCACCATCAGCCTTTTTCTTTTCTCTTCCCATCATTTTCACATCGCATATCCGACTTGGAGAAAGACACGGACGAAGGAGGAGGCGTTGACTGGGAAGGTTCCCTGAAGAAGAAAAAGAGGAAGCTCCTCTCAACTGCATCTCCAGAACACTTTGGGCATGAGGGATCTCCCAGCCTTCCTGTCCCAGCCCAGTCTCCTTCCTTGAGGGCTGTGCCACTCCATGGTCCTGTCCCACTGCTTCCTTGGGTCCCATTCAGAAAAAAAGGGACTTGCTGGGACACTTTTCTGGCAGGAGACAGAATTCCCTTTGGCATGGAGGACGTCAGTTCCTAGGAGGGAACTTACCCGGAGTTTTTTGGCACTTGGTGTTGGTCTTTCTTCTAGTTCCAGTGCCTTGTAGGGAAGCACTTAGAGGATGTGGCTGGGACTTCCCATCTGCCTTCACAAAGCTGCAAAGGAGGTGGTGACACCAGTTTTAATAAGGACAGCAGAGACTATGGCAACCCCTGGGAAGAAGCTGTTCACAGGCATCCAGTTTTCCAAAGGAAACATAACTTTGGAGCATGGGCAGAAGAGTCTCCCTCCATAGGGCTCCTCTCAGCCAGGTCTGGGATCCCACTTGTCAGAGATACTTTCCAGGAAAAACAAACCTGCAGTGACTGAGAACATCCCATGCTCTGGGGCCTGTTGGTTCTCAGTCTTTCTCAAATAAAAAGGAAGGAGCTGGTGAAGCTGTCTGCTCCATGGCCCCCAGCTGTGCCTCTGGGCCATTGTGGGTCATTCCCACAGAGGTGGCAAGGTAAAGCAGGCCCCCTTTCCAGGGAATCCACCTGAAGACATTCCCCAAAGAAACCAGAATGGCCATGGACCTTGCACAATTTCAATTGCACCTCCAAAATTAAATGCATCCAAGGATTCCTCCCCCACAGAAGAAGCCAGGACCAAAAGCTATTGCTGGTCATCACCCCGCCACGTACAGAAACAATTGCACTCACTGTGGCAGCACTAAGACACCTCCAGGTGGAATCTGGGAAATGTCCTTTTCTGTGTGGACTATGAATAACGGCTTCAGATTTGGTGACTGCAACAGGGACAGAGACATGGCGGAATCCACAGGGAATTTACCTGCTGCTCATAAGGCAAAAAACCCCTCTTCCATTCCTAGCCCCAGCTGCCTCTCCTCAAACCCCAGCCCCAGCTCTCTCTCCACCACCCTGTGCCCCTACATTGTCTCAAATTCATAAGCATCTCCACAACCTCAGCATTTTGGGAAAACAAGGCCACACCACCAGCCTGGACATACAGGAGCCAAGCCCCAGGGCTAATTCCCTGGGAGCAGGAGGGCAAGCTCAACTACCAGAACCATGAAAAGCTGCCCAAGGCCACGGCTGTGTCCCCAGAAGTTTGAGGGCACATAAAATACATGCCAGACTCACCTGGAGCAAACCCTCTGCCAGGTGCTGTGACTGAGCCACCTTTCGGACCAAGTCTTCAAAGAACCTCATGACCACATGGTTTCGCCGGCAGACCAGGACGCCAATGTCCTTGAACACAAAGTCGAAGTTCTCGCCACTGGACAATGCCCACTCACAGATCTTTAGTGTGGCCTCGATGCACATCACGATGGTGGCCTTGGGCTTGTGCAGGTGCAAGGCCACCTCAGCACAGATCAACTCATCTGCTTTGGAGAGCCCTGTGGAGAAACCACCCAACACAAAGTCACACACTCAGCCCTTGTGGACCCTTGAGAGCCCACCAACCTCCTCCCACTGCAGTGACTCTTCACCCAGCAGCAAATGCTCTTCTTTTATGCCATGAGCCCCTGCACTGTCAGCTCAACCATCATACTCCAGCTCCACAGAACCTCTAAGGGGGTTGCAGGAGCCAGCGGGATACTGGTTCCTGCCTTCCCAAGATGGTGGAGATTATCAGCCTCTTTGGTGCCAGAAGATTCTCAGAAACTCCTCCAGGAGCTCTCCAGCAGCAGCTAGCACATTGTGGGCACCCAGGGAGCCCTGGAGGGACTGCTGGAGAGACCCATCCCTGTCTGGAAGGAGCACAGATCTGAAGGGCTCATCTTACCAGGCACAGGGCTTTTCCCATGGACACGCTTCTTCCCCACCATAAATGGCTTGTTCAGATCAAACTCCGGACTGTCTGCCATGAAACCTTCCCCTTCTCCATGCCAGATGGGTCTTTTCATAATGTGGATGGTACCCAGGCCCATCAGCCTGACTCTCTGGAACCAAAAGCAGGCAATCAGAGGGCAAACAGGAGGGAAGGCTAAGGGTCATCTGTAGCCTTTCCAGCCCTGCAGTTCCAAGGCCTGACATGGAGCCCCCAGGAAACCTTTGGAGAAGAGCCTTTCACTCAAGATGGTTCCTCACTCCCTCCTCTCCAGTATCTGCAGGGTGCAAGATGTGGGAGAAACTCCAGGAGCCTGGGAAAGCCCAAGGAGTGCAGGAGCATTGTCTGGGTGTCCCTCCTTTCCAGCTATCCTGTGGAAGACTCCAAAGAGGAAATCCAACATTCTTCTACTCAAACACTGCTTTGACTTCTTGCCTGCACTCAAAGTGGGTCTCTGGCTAAAATGCAGGGTCTACCTGGGACACCTCTTCTGCCCTCTAGGCTGGGTAAGGGCCAGGCAGGATGGAGAAGGATCAGGAAACCCCCATGGTCTGAGGGAGGACCATGAGGAAACCAGCCCTACCTTCTTCAGCAGCAGGTCTTGGTGATAGCACTCAGACACACAGTCCCAAACTTTTGTGATTTCTGTCAGAAGAAGAGAAAGGGTCATGCTGAAGTTATGAAGTTCATTATCCCCCCTTCACCTTCCTAATGTCAGATCCCCTTCTCCAAAGGGAACCTCTCCCTGGGCAAAGCCACCAATGCATTCCCACCCCCATGGGCAGGAGGATGCCAGGACCTCGGGGCATCTCAAACTTTACCATCCTTGTGGAAGTACACAAGATTCGGAGACAGTGCAAGGAGGAAGCCAGGGAAAAGCTCTGTCATGGCTGTAGCTCCTTCTGTCCAACTACTTCTTCTCCTCCTGTCCATCCCACATGGCCTTAGGATGCGAGGCCCGGTGGGACAGTGGGGCACCACAGTTGGGCTGGTCTCTGGCTCTCAAGGAAGTGGGTGCTATGGTTCCATCAAGGCAGAACATCTCATTGTGACCTCATGTGTCACCAAGGGGCTGCAGAGCCCCACACAGACACAGCCCTGCTGCCAGGCTTCACCCTACAGGGGAAGTAGGCTGCACTCATTATTTCGAGGGGCTGCCCCCACCCAGCCACTGCCCTTTGCAATAAGTCTCCCACAGCCACTGCTGAAGCACGCAGGAAAATAGAATGGAAATAGATTTAGAATTATTTACATGGATATTGGGAACTGCTGTGTTATGAGTTAGAAATTTGGCAGCAAACAAACCTAGTGTCCCAGCTAGTCCTGAGGGATCAGAGGGGTTGTGGGCAGCAGTGCTGAATTCCTGATAGGAGGCAGTTCCACCTGGCAGGTCACAGCCAGTGGAAACTTTCACAGACACTAATTCACCAACAGTGCAGTTTATTGGAGCATCGGGTTACAGACTCTTGTTAGACTGAGAGTGATAAATGCGCTGGACCTGCAAAGCTGCACAGGATTAAAGCTCCTAGGAATTCTCTCATGCATATGGAGGCACAAATCTCTGCTAAGGGGTGTCCATGCTTTGAGGGGGAGGGAGGAACATCTAATTTATCAGGAAATTAGGGATATCAAGAGTCATAATGAGAGAGATTACAAAGGCTCTGGGTCTTGGCAAGGGCATAACAGTATGTCACACCTGAGCAGCACTCCCTCTTCCACCTGGCAGATTCCAAGGACAGGGATCATCCAGTCTCTGCCTGATAACCCATCACCCCCTCAGCAGGTGATCACACCCAGGTACTCCCATCACCAGATATCCCATGGAAATCCCTTATCTCAGATTCTGGGCCTCAATCCTATGCAGGCACAGAGCTGCAGCACAGGAGACCTCCAAGGCACTGGTGTTTGCAAGATCAGGAGATGACTGGCTTGAGTCATCAGTAAGTTTCCATCCTGGCCAGAATCCAATTTATCCAAAACATTTGGCAATTGTTTTCAAAACTCCAGCAACAATGATGCTGTTCCACTTAGGCTCTGACTCAGGCAGGCACTGTTCCAAGGTTGTCAGGGAACGAATTATTATCCTTTGTTCCTCACCTTGGACAGGCAGTTGCTGTTCCTGTTATACTCAGGAGTTCCTGGTACCATCAGGGGACACTTCACTTTATCAAGTGCTTATCTGGAGCTCTCATAGAGCAGGGGGATGCACCACAATAGGTTATTGCAAAAACAGCCATAGGACTGATACTGGATGCATGAATAGTCCACGAAGTGTAGTTCTGGTGGGGTTCACTGAGGGCAGGGTCCACTGGGTGTGACTGTCTGGGGTTACAATACAGGATGTGATAAAAGGTGCCTATTCTATCACCGTCTGTTAAGGGTGGGGGCAGTGATCCTTATTTCCATGGGAAATGTTCTGCTAATGGGCCATCCATTGAAGCCAGGCGGGGCATTGTTCTTTATTTTTTTCACAACCATCCTTCCTCTAGGGAGGTATCTTCTGCTAATGGCCCATTGAGTCCCACAAAATTACTTCATCCCATTGGGAGTTGCTCCAGCTAAGGGGAAGGGCCCAATATTTCTTACGAAGATAAAACAGAGGTTTGGGGACACTAAAGTAGCCCTTGCTCCACTGGACTCCAGAGGGAAGCTGGATTTTCTCCACATCACCACTGGACCTCTGGAAGGAAACTGCACCTTCTACAGAACCACTGCTTCAACTGAACCACATCTGTCACTACAAAAGGACTACAGCCACCATTTAATCAAACTGCTACCAATACCCTGCCTAACGGGGTGTCAGGTTGTACTCTGATTTTGTCAGGGCTTGGAGTTTTTTTCTTCGTAGTATTGTATTTCTATTTTAATTTTCCTAGTAAAGAACTGTTATTCCTAATTCCCATATCTTTGCCTGAGAGCCGCTTGATTTCAAAATTATAATAATTTGGAGGGAGGGGGTTTACATTCTCCATTTCAAAGAGAAGCTCCTGCCTTTCTTAGCAGACACCTGTCCTCCAAACTAAGACAGTGACATACAGGGTAACTGATCCCACTCAACTGGATACACGATTACTAATTACAGGGATCCCAGTTACCTCATATCAGATCCATTCCTATGCTGGACATAAGGAAAACAAACCTGTAGTACAGCCCCAGAGAGCTCCAACAATGCCATTACAAACACAGATTCATTTCCTCTGTCAAAACACTAGACGTGGCCTTACCCATGGATTTACCCTGGGGCATCCTTTGTGGGCAGGATGAAGAGGACAACGCTACCAACGTGTCCCTCCAAATTCCAGGTTTAGCTCCCATCCCCTACACAAGTATAAAACTGGGGTACATTTTTTACCTTATTAACCACAACTGTGCAAAGTGCTGTGGGTAGGGCTGTGATCAAACCACCTGTTCTCTGTGGTCCCAGTGTGTGGAGGCTGATAAGCCTGCCCCAGTTCTATCCTGGAGGGATATCCCTTGAATGGCCTGTGGAAGCCCATAAGCTTACCCAAACCTGCCCTTGGAGAGATGCCCCCTGATGGGCACAGCCTCATGGCCATGGTGAGCTGTCCTAAGGGCTTCAGCTATCCCACCATGCTTTGGTGCCCATGTCGATTCTTTGTATCCCACCGATCCTTCCCCTTTCAGTATCACCCTTGCTTTCCCCATAAAATCTCCAGCTTTTCCCCAGTTCAGCTGGTGGACAACAAAGGAACCTCTCTGGAACAGCCATATGACGCTTCTGTCTGTCTGTCCCTGAGTTGGCCAAGGGTGCCTTTAGCAAGGCAGAGCTGGAATCACAGAGCTGAAATTCACTGCTAAGAGCTGATCGTTTGCAGGTGCAGGCTGCCCTCCTTGCTGAGGTTCCCCGGCAACCAGAACTGCCAGAGCCCCTGGAAGGCTGTCCCATGTGAGACCTCTCTCTGGGAAGGTTGCGGCATTCCGGCTTGGACCAACAGACCCCTGGCTGCGATACCAGTGTACAGAATATTCCTTGGTAGGAGTTGTTGGGCATCAAGCAGAAGAATGAGGCTATACCCTGCTCCATGTTCCTCTCAATGCTACCACAACACAAACCACAGACTTCCTTCTGGTTCCATATTTGCACCGTGGCCCTGTCACATTTGGAGCTTTGCATTTTCTTCCCTGTTTTATGCTTCCAGCTCAAGTACTGTGGTTGTTTTGGGCCCCTAGCTGCAAGACAGGGCCCAAGACTCAAGGCATTGGAAGGTGGTGGAAAACTGCCCATCCTGTTGTGTGGGCACAGAGCTGCTGTGAGGTGAGGAAGAACTGATGGAGCTGTTCCAAGCCATCTCTGAGGTGGGATAACCCACGCTCTTGGGTTAATAGATCCCTTGGAATGGATGAAAGGACACTGAACAATTAGTGTGTACACACATACATACATGCATATATATTTATATATATGTCACATTTATTTTAACACTGGTTGCAATGGAAATCACCTATTGTAGCCACTTTGGTTATTTCCTTTAGAAATATACCAATGTAAAAGCATAGAAATAACTCTTTAGAAAATACATGAGGAAAAGAAAGAAAAAAAAAGATCAGAGTAGAGAGTGGAGAGGAAAGGTCTTACCACCCACAGGTAATGACAAGACTTGGTTGTTGCAATTTCAGTGTCCATGGTCAAAGTGATGGTCACAGTCTGGATCCATCAGGTGTGGGGGAAGCTCCGAAAACACAAAGTTCAGTGGTTAATAGTGGCTCAGGCTCAATGGGAACACTCAGGTAACTTCCCAAGGGTCAGGAATTTTTTACACTGCCTGATGTAACACTGGGGTCATGCCCAGCCCTCTGGTGGAAAGCCCAGAAATGAGTCTGTGGGCCCTTCAGGGTCTCTGATGGTTTGTGCCCCTTCTAAGACCTGACTGCCTCTCCTGGAGTGTGGCTGAGCCAGATCTGCCCCACAAGAAGGGATGAAACACCTCAGGCCTCCATGGGAGTGTTTCTGATACCTTCCCTGGGGTCTGTGGTAGCCAAAGGCTCAAGGGGGGCTCTGAGGTAGTCCAGGGCACAGCCAGAGGGCTGAGAATGCACTAAACTCTCCCAAGCAATGTTCACACACACTGGGATGTGCAGAGGAGGCCAAAGTCCTCTGTGACACAGAAAATCCCATGGAGAGGTTCTGTGCACTCTGAAAGGCTCCTTGAGGGCTGTGGGGAGCCCAAACAGGCACAGCCAGGGGCACACAAAGGCAGAGCTGGGGCCTAGGCATGGCACAAAACAAACCAAGGGGTGGGGATAGCCCCAAAATGGGCACCAGGGCTTGGGATATCCTCTAAGGGACAGTCAGGGTGTAGAGGGGGCACACTAAGGAGCCCAGAGCACCCCGAGACACAGGGAGAGCCCAGAAAGCACAGAAAGGCCCATGGAAACGTACAGTCATGCTCTGTTCCCACCTGATCTGCAGTTCGGATCCTGCTGCTTCCCCTTGGCATCCTCAGACTCCCTCCACTCCCTGTTTTGCATGGCCTGATCACTCCCACCCAAGCATCCTCAGAGACCATCTATTACAGATGTATCTCCTTTCCTTTCCTGGATGCTCATATCCCTCCTCTCTTCTTCCCCTATTCCATTTCCCTCTGCCCTTCCATCTATCTTTATTTCATTTCTGACCCAGGATGCTCATAACATCCTGCCCCCAGAGCTTCTCTTTCCTCCCATCTTCCTTCCCTGCACATTCCCATCCTCTCCCCAGTGTTCAGATATCCCATTCATGTCTGCACAAAGCAAAGGGAATTCTGAGAGCATGGAAAAAGTGGAATGACAAGTGTGTGGGCATGGATTGTGGCACAGGGTAAAAGGGAACTTCTCCAAGTTTTATTTTAAAAATTTACAGATTTGGACTGGACAGGGAAATTAGACTTGAGGGAAGACACCCTTCACCCCAGCCCTCTACCACTGTACTGAGTTCATCTACAAATTCCAGCCTCCAGTGGATCACACACACATTTAACAGGTGGGCAAGTAAAAAAAAGCTGTGGACTCATTTAGTTGGAATATATCCCACAAATCATGGGGTCAGTCCATTTGGCAATTCTCTTTGCAGGCTCTGTCACCCCAGGAGCCCAAATCCTGCAGTTCAGATAAGGCTGCACCAACATTCCCAGGTCAGAAGTTCTCGGAGCCAAGGCTCCGGCTCTCGTCCTGCAGCGGTGAGGCCGTGGGGGCTGTGGTATCCCCAGGAGAGGCCACATTCAGGTACCCGATCTCTGAAGGCTGCGAGGGAGACAAGCAGAAGGAAGAATCCTGGTTCTCAGCCTCTCCCTCAGGCTTTGTGTTCTGTGGAGCCTTCAGGCGCTGAGGGGCTCTGTGACATCTCGGGGTGGGAAGCTGGAAACAAAATTTCCATTTTCTGTCATTCTGTGGAGTCTGGGTGACCCTTACCCAACACCACTGAGCAGCACAGGACAATGTTGATGCTTTTCTCTTGGACCAAGGCTTCTCCTCCAACCAAGGAAGAGAAACATCCTCAGTCAGCCCCGAGGGTTGCTGGTCCAAATCCAACCTGCTTGGACCATCCTTCACCCCAACAGTACCTGGGGCTGTGACCACACCCCCTGAGCTGCATCTCCAGAGCTGCAGGGTCTCTCTGCCTTCCCCTCATCTGGTTTGGCATGGACTGGAATGGAGGAACACATCCCAGAATGATGTGAGACACAGCTCTGGCCATACTAGGACTGCAAGTCTTACCACCTCTTGTATAAGGACTCCTCCAAAGCCCCTGAGCACCAAGATTCCCAAATCCCACAGTGTTCCCCAAAATATTCTGCAAATCTTCTCCATCCCATCAGCTGACTGATTTTAATACCATTTTAATACCATTATCCCTAAAATCTGACCAAAAATTAACAAAAATGGCCTCTGGGAGATGAAAGCACAGGGTGGAGCAGCCAAAATGCTCAAGTGGCTCCTCCCTGGTTCTTCTTTCCCCTCACAGTACCTGGCATGAGGAGGTGGCAACACCTTACTCTGTGGTTGATGTTCAGAGCCAGGAACAATCTTCGAGTCCTGGAAGGAGGAACAGAGACTTTGAAAGGAGGAGGTACAGGTCAGACCCTGAATTCCAACAATTCCTGGTCTTCCAAGCTCTCCCTCAGCTTCACTAAGAGTCATCTCCATCAACTGCAGCCCCAGAGAGGTGCTAATTAGGGATTTGATTATCCTTTGGGTGTAAATTTATACTAAAAAATCCAAACCAAGCCCCACCAAGGCCAGGGGAGCCACAAACAGTTCTTTCCCCCTCAACAGCTCCTGGGGTGACTTTGTCATGCTGAATTGTATCCCCATTTGTCTCTTTAGCCCAGAAATAAAATTTGTACCTTTAAGTTTGGCTTTGAGAGTGAAGCAGGGGGAAGGAGAAGTGGTGGAATGTCTCAGGTGGCTGCTTTCAAAACACAGAGATAGGAGTTCCATTGCTTCGTCTCCTAGATGGTGTCACCGTGGTGGACAGCGGGAGAGAGCTCTCCTTTGCTTTTAGTTAGTTTTTGACTAACTGAAGCAGAGATGTTCCCTGGAAAGTTTTTTTGGTTTTTTCCTGGAATTATTTGAACTGTTCTGGACTGGGGACACGGGGGAAGCACCATGAGCTCGCACCTGTGGCCCACCTGGGCCTGGCCTGGCAGCAGCATTTTCCAGAGGGACTGAGAACAGACTGAGCCGAGCTACCACCCATAGGAGAAAGACTTTCTGAATTTGTCATCTCTTCAGAGCAGCAAGAAGTTTTGTTGTTCAGTATTGTTTGGGGTTTTTTTTGTTTTGTGCTGGGCAGTGCTTTGCCTGTTGAATAAACAGGTTTTTTCCACTTCTTCACAAACCAGTTGGGGGAGGGGCCACTTGGATTTGCTTCGGGGGGGGTGGGGGGGGGGGGGCGGCATTTTTGGAGGTTTTCTCTCAGATTTGTCCTAAACCAGGACACCAACCTATCTGGGTTCTCTCCAAATCAGAAGTTCCAATAAACTCCTAAATCCACCTGGCTGATTTGAAAACTCTTTGATTTCCTGAATTTTCCCCATTTCTCCAGCCAAAGTTCTTCATTAACATGGCCAATACTTTCACTCAGCTCAGGAATTATTGCTCAGCTTGGCCTGAGGGAAGAATATTCCTCCTGGCAGGAAGAACATTCCCAATCTCGCGCACAGGGTTGGTTCTCCTTTCCTAGAGACAACTAAGGCCTTTGAACAGCTCTAAATGTGCCAAGTGAGATTCCTGTCCTGTGGAAGGGGATCCCATGGGCAGTAGCTCAGGGATGAGCAGGGGCTGAGTGTATGGAGCCTTCAGCTCCTCACAAAGCCCCTCCTCACCACAGCTGTCACCACCTACCATATGGGAACCACTGCCATCTCAGGGGATGGATCCAGCTCTTCCTTAGCACCTGAGACATCAGGTTCTGTGATTCCTGCTGATCCCAGCCCTCCCAGGGTCTCACCTCTGTGTTGGGAGCGGGGCTGCTCCTGGCAAGGCGCTGGGAGGTGGCCACATGGCTGGAGAGCTGGAGCTTGTCCTGCAGCCGGGTGCTCTCCTCCTCCAGGATCTTCCCTCTGGGCATAGCAAAAAGCACAAGTTATTTTCCTTCCAGGCATGTTTTCAAACAGGAATTTTCTTTTCCAACCTCAGAGCTGTTGCTCTCCACAGCCTCCAGCTCAACGGCAAGGTCTTGGATGGGAAAATGGGGTAATTCATCTCTAATTACAGCCATGAAAGCCACTGCACCAATAGCTGGGGCACAATCCAGACTTTCCTCTGGAATTCTTCGGAGAAAGGGGCACAAAACTAGGAAAAGGGAGAATCCCAGGGGATGGACATCAGCAGGGGCCTACCTGCTCTGCAGGGAGGGAATCCCAGACCGGAGGCTCCAAGGAGACTCCTCCTGGTCTGATATTTTTTGGAGGAGCCGTCGCCTCTCCTGGAGTAATTTCTCATTCTCAGCAGTGATCTGGGCAATCAGCACCTTTCCCTTAGGGTGGTGGAGAAAGAAAGAACAACCACCAGTTACTTTTGACTCTTCTCTGTCCTCTACAAACCTTGGAGTTTTCCCAAGGGACCATCATTAAGGGTGCCAGCTCATAAAAGCTTGGAATCACCACCCCTGCAAGTGCTCGAGAATCATGTGGATGTGGCACTTGGGGACATGGTTTAGTGGTGATGGGTGGATAGTTGGATTTGATGAAGATCCTCATCTTTAAGGTCTTCTCCAACCTCAATGATTCTGCAATTCCATACCCTGTTTGATGTAAAATATCCCAAAAAGAGGCTCTGGGGTCACTTCCCAGCAGGAATTGCTGAGACAAAGGAACATGGAGCTCAGCCGGTGTCAGACTGGGATTTGAGGATGTGGCTTCCCCCAAGGGCAATCCTGAGCCAGGAATTTCCTTTTGGCTTTTTGTTACTACAGGTTGGTAGTCACACAGATCTGCTCCTGCAAGGAGGGACTTTGGACAAGCCCTGGAGTGCCAGGACAAAGGAGAATGGCTTCCCACTGCCAGGGAGCAGTGTTAGATGCGATATTGGGAAGGAATTGTTCCCTGTGAGGGTGGCGAAGCCCTGGCTCAGGTTGCCAAGAGCAGCTGTGGCTGTCCCATCCCTGGCAGTCTTCAAGGCCAGGTTGGACAGGGTTTGGAGCAGCCTGGGATAGTGGAAGGCGTCCTTGCCAATGGCAGGGGTAGGAATGAGATGAGCTTTAATATCCCTTCCAATACACAAAATCCATGATTATTTTCACAGAATCACTGGGTTGGAAGAGACCTTCAAGATCATAAAGTCCAACCCATGCCCCAACACAAGCACCAAGTACTACATCCAGTCTTTTTTTAAACACATCCAGGGATGGTGACTCCACCACCTCCCTGGGAATACAATTCTAGTATTTTATCACACTTACAGTAAAAAACCTTTTCCTAATGTCCAACCTAAATTTCCCTTGGTGCAGCTTGAGACTATGTCCTCTCATTCTGTCAGTGCTGCCTGGAGAGGGAGACCAACCCCACCTGAGCACAGCCACCTTTCAGGGAGCTGTAGAGAGTGATGAGGTCACGCCTGAGTCTCCTTTTCTCCAGGCTGAACAACCCCAGCTCCCTCAGCTGTTCCTCACAGGGTTTGTGTTCCAAGCCCCTCACCAGCCTTGCTGCCTCCTCTGGATGCGTTCAAGCGTCTCAACGTCCTTCCTAAACTGAGGGGACAGGACTGGGCACAGCACTCAAGGTGCGGCCTCACCAGTGCCAAGTAAAGGGGAAGAATGACATTCTTGGTCCTGCTGGCCATACTATTCCTGATACAGGCCAGGATGCCATTTGCCTTCTTGGTTACCAGGACATACTTTCGGAAGCAGCGATGCCCCTGCAGCCTCCCCCTGCAGGAGAAGCCCTGGATGTGTCCCCTCACCTTTTCCACTTGGAGCTTTGACTCGCTGAGCTCATTTTCCAGCTGTTTGATCCTACTGTCCCTCTGTTTCACCTCGTGGATGAAGGTCTCCTTGGCCCTGCGGATCTTGTCCTTGTGCCGGAGATGCATCTCATTGTATTTCCTGGGAAAGCAGGGACAATTATCAGGTTGTGAAAGGCACTTTTGCTCAGGGTCACCATCCAGGCAAGAACGTCCCAGGTTTATTCAGGCTACTCAAAGTCCAAACTCAGAGTCTCAGCCATCCCCCAGCTCCTCCCTCCAGCCCAGAACGAGCACATGGACTATCCAGATGCTTTCACTGATCAGTTTGGGTGTGTGTCTGTTAGAAATTTTAATTTTTAAGTGTCAACCAAATGCAAATTGATAAAGGAAAAGGACTCAAAACATTTCCAAAAGTGACTGCCAGCTTTACAAATCCTTCTGCTCATCCCTCCCAGCTCTTTATAACAAACAGTATTATAAGGGCACCAAAACCGCAAGTTCCAAGGCAAGCATAAGTGGGTTTTGTTGGTGGGGATGTAGATGGTTAAGGGAATGACTTTTGAATGGAAAGAAAATTTAGGAAAACCCTCTAAAATCATCAAGTCCAACCGTTCCTCCAGCACTGCCAGGGCCACTCACTAACCATGTCCCCAAGTGCCACATCAACACATTGGTTGGAAAATTAAGAATTCTAAACAGCAATGGACAGGCCAAGAGGAGCAAGAAGAGCCACTTCGGTGGGAGCTTCTTTGAGTTAGAACACTGGAGACAAATATTTTTCCCTCCTGACACTTCCGATTTTTGCTCTTCCTCTCTTGTCAGTTTGGGTAAAGTTCTTGTTTAGTTTTATACAGTTGGGATAGAAGGGAAAATAATACTAAAAAAGAAGACAAATTTCTACCATATAAGGGGTATTTGCCCATGTTTGCTCAAAATTCATGATAAAAAAGCTACTCTGCTTCAAATTAACCAAGACAGCTCTGGGAGAAAGGAGCAGCTCCAGGGAGAGTCTTTGCTGACACCAGATCCCAAGCAATATCCAGACAATCCTCCTGTGCTGCCTTCACCTGCCAAGGAGAGCAGAAAGGCTGGGAGAGCAGGGGGTGTTCACCTAAAGAAGTAAAGGCTCCAGGGAGACCTCAGGGCCCCTTCCAGTGGCTAAAGGGGCTCCAAGAGAGCTGGAGAGGGACTTGAGACAAGGGCCTTGAGGGACAGGACACAGGGAGTGGCTTCCCACTGCCAGAGGGCAGGCAGATGGGATACTGGGAAGAAATCCTTCCCTGTGGGGGTGGGGAGGCTGTGGCACAGGGTGCCCAGAGCAGCTGTGGCTGTCTCACTCCTGGAAGTGTTCAAGGCCAGGCTGGACAAGTTGGTTGGAGCAACCTGGGATAAAGGAAGGTATCCCTGCCCATGGCAGGGGGTGGCACTGGATGGCCTGCAAGATCCCTTCCCACTCAAACTTGTCTGGAATTCCCCAACAGCAGACAAGGGGGGGTGAGCTCGCTATACAGAAGGCTAGCGGATTTAGTGCTAAAAGTCTGAACATTGGACAGGAAAGTCCACACCACAGCCAAATCCAATAGCAGGCCCAGGCAGGTTTTTGGGCTTTACCTGACATAGAGATCCTTCTGGTTCAGGAGTCGGACACCTTCTTCATACAGAGCTTTGTTCTCCTCCCTCAGCAGTGCCAGCTGCTCCGAGAGCTTCTGGTTCTCCTTCTGGCACTGCACATGCTGGAAAAGGCCTATTTTTAACTTGTGTATGTGTGGCCCCAACTGGAGGGGCCCCTCTGCCTCCCATCTGCCTGGTCTCCAAAGCTCCTCTCTCATCAATCCCAGTGGTTCCCACTACGGCCAATATCCAGCCAGCCCGCCAGCCCCCCAGACCACTCCCTCCTCCCCCTAACAAGCAGTGGGATTTTGTTGCAGAGAGAAGCAATGAACTCTCCCAGACAATGGACTCTGCCAAAAATTCCAAGCAAAAACTCCAAGCTCTGCAAGATAAAGGGAAGGAAGAAACCACCAAGCCTTCCTGGGCCCTCAGAGCTGCATCCCAGTGTTGGGGGTTGGTTTTTCCTTTCCACTTTGCCTGTGGAATTTTTTCCACATGCTAAGAAGCACTTATGGCAAGTGCTTGAGACAGGGGAGGGAAGGGGAAGCCTCCCTGTTTTTTTGGGAGTTTTCTCTCAGAGGGGGTGGGGGAAACACTGTGAGATTAGAAGCAAGTGAAGGAGGGTGGGGAGGCAGTTGATGTGGCTCACTCACTTTTGGAGGAGGAAGGCTGTGGCAACCCTCCCCCTGCCATCCCAGCACCAGGAGCTGCCTCTTCTGTTGCTGGACCTTGCACCCCTGCCCTGCCAGGAGGCCCTGTCACTTTAGTTTGCTATCTCCAAGCATCCTATCAGAGCACCGGGACTGACACTGCCCCAAGGATCCTTGAGCAAAGTCTCTCCTCCACCCTTCCCATCAGGACACAGCCGCCATCACCCCCTGCAGCTGCGCAGGGATCGTTTCACCTGCCCTGTCCCCACTGGGAGCCGGCCAGCACTGCCTGTCAGTGGTGATAGTAACTGCACCACAGGGAAAAGTGCCCACGGCCAAGATGACTGTTAGTGGGTTCCTGTTCTGTTTGTTGTTAATTTCACAGTAATTGTTGTTCTGTTTGTCTTGTTATATATGCTAGTAAAGAACTGTTATTCCTATCCCCATATCTTTGCCTGAGAGCCCCTTTATTTCAAAATTATACCAACTCAGTGGGAGAGAATTTACTTTCTCAATTTCAAGGGAAGGCCCTGCTTTCCCTAGCAAACACCTGTCTTTCAAACCGGGACACCCAGGAAACCAACTGGCAATGGGACGCTGCTTTTCCTCCAGCTCCTGTTGAAATCAGTGAGATCTGCAAGAGCTCAGCCTCTAATTAGATGTTCCCAATTCCAGCAGCTCCCAGAAGCAGATTCCAGCTCATGATGTATGATAAGGAACCCCCTCACTGTCACTCACCTCACCACTATCCAGTTTCTTCTCATCCTCCAGAACATGCAGGGTCTTGGCCTGCAGCTCCACATGCATCTTGGCCAGCGACGCCTCTGTCTCCTGGGAATGCCGGAGCTGCTGCCGCAGGTCCTCCACCTGCTGCACCAGAAGCCTCCTGGAGACACGATGGGATGACAGTGAGAGCTGAAGGGGGATGTGTCACCTGCTCCCAAGGTGTCTGTCTGTCATGCAAAACACCACCTCTTGCGCTGGCTGGCATGGAGGGGACAAAGGAATAAGCAGATCCCAGTAGTCCCCATATCCCAGTGACACAGCAAGGGGGGATAATATACTGGGATCATTCTCAGCTGCACAGAGAAGGAGGCTGTTGGCATCATGGCACTGACAGGAGAGGCCACAGCCCTTCCAAGGCAGACAAAGCCTCCAATTATCTTTTAAAACTCAGGAAGGGGGAATCCCTGGAGAACTCCAGGGATAGGGCAAGTCCAAAGGGAAGACGGGAGGTCAAAGCAGTGTTTTGGGTCTCTCTCCCTGAACCCTCCAAGGGCAGCCAGGAGCTGCCAGAGGGCTGGCACGGCCCCTGCACATCACAGAGACCTTTTCAGCTGCTCCTCGTGAAGTTCCTGCTGCACGCGAGCTTCATTTTCCCGAGCTTCCTTCAGCTCCTCCTCCAGAAGCTTCTTATCGGAAACACGTGCCTCTGCCAACAACAGCTGGTGCTGGGAATCCTTCAGCTTTTGCTGGAGTTTTGAGACCTTGGATTAAAATGGACATAGATTAAACTTTCTGAATATAAAGGTCAATGTCTGAATCAGATCCCTCTGATTCCCCAGTGTCTGTGGCATGGGAAGGAAGGATTTCCTTCTTTCGACTCTAAGTCCATTAAAAGCGAAACCTTAGGAATGGAATACCAGATTTTGGACCAAACACTGTCATGAATTCCCAACAAACTTTTTCAACTCAATTTGATCCTGCAAACTTCAAAAGAGAATCCAGTGATTTCTGCAGGAGCATGGCAGAATCAGCGTCAAGAAAAACACAAGGTTTTGGAATTTTCCAGACAGTAAACAGTAGGAAATCTCAGCAAGAACAAGATCGGGGGTTCCCTGTGCCTGCCAGCCCCACTGTCAGTACTTCAGAGATACTGGGTAATCAGACATGGCTTCTATTGCCTTATGTTCCCATAAATTACTGGCTTTTTTCCCACAGTATTAAGCCAAGGGATCACAAAAAAGAATTTGGGGAAGCAAACCTGTTTGTTTTCTGCACTACAGTTGCACAGAACTGTCAAACATACCCCAGCTCACACTCACCTTCTTTTGTGCTTCTCCTGCTCTGGATTTCTCCTGGGCCAGCCTCTCCTGGAGGCTGCTCTGGAGCTTATCAGCCTCGGAGCACTTGGAGAGCTCCAGTTCCAGCTCCTTGACCTTCTGCTGGCTCCTCTCCCACTGTGCTGAGAGGGAGGAACATGTTTCCGTGGTGTCCGAGAGTTTGGCTCGGGCCTGCTTCAGCTCAGCTTTGACCTGAGATCCCAGAGAAGAAATTAGATTTATACTTCAGGATAAATCAGCTGGAATAGCTAGGCTAGGGAAGGGGAACAGGATTCCAGAATGAGCAAAAGAGGAATCACAGAGGAAGTAAAGCATGTTTTATTTGTATGCAGTGAAATTTTTAACACAATCCCAGAGCAGTTTGGGTAGGAAGGAGCCTTAAGGATGACATGGTTCCAACCCCCCATCATGGGTAGGGATACTTTCCACTATCCCATGTTTCTCCAAGCCCCATCCAACCTGGCCTGGAACATTTCTGAGGATGAGGCAGCCACAATTGCTCTGGGCACCCTGTGCCAGGGCCTCCCCACCCCCACAGGGAAGGATCCCATCTGACCCTGCCCTCTGGCAGTGGGAAGCCATTCCCTCTTGTCCTGGCTCTCCAGACCCTTGTCTCAAGTCCCTCTCCAGCTCTCTTGGAGCCTCTTTAGCCACTGGAAGGGGCCCTGAGATCTCCCTAGAGCCTTTACTTCTTTAGGTGAACACCCCCAGCTCTCCCAGACTGACTCCAGATGGGCTCCAGCCCTCGTGCCTTTAATTCCTATGGAGCTGAGGCAGAACACACCGGGGAGCCTGGCTCTGTCCCTACCTTGGTGCATTCCTGCTGGAGCAGCAGATTTTGCCTCTGGAGGTCTGCGTTCTTCTCCCTCTCATACCTGAGCTCCCTCTCAGCGGAGCTGCACAAGTTCTGCACCCGCCGCAGGTCTTGGCGCAGCTGCTGCAGCTTCTCCTCCTGCTGCTGGAACCTCTCCTCAGACAGACCCTTCAGGAACAACAGAAGTGACACAGAAATTAACTTTAAGGCAGGATAAAGGTGATTAAGGAAGGCAGAAGCCAGTAGGATTTAAGGACATTTGGGCAGGAAGATGCATGAAACCTGGCATTTCTATGTCCCTACACCATGTTCCCTTTCCTGCTCCTGCAGGGCTTTAAGAGTCATGTGGATGTGGCACTTAGGGATATGGTTTGTGGTGGATATGCACTGCTGGATTAATATTTGGACCTGATGATTTCAGAGGCCTCAATGACTCAATGATTCTCTCCATCACCTCAGAGAAGCCAATAGAACTCCTGAGGCTGAGGGGGAAGATGTGATAGTTTGGATGAGGGAGCAAATCCCTGTTAAAAAAGCCTGTCCAATCAAAGCAAAGCCACTAGGTCACTTTGGATTCTTGTACCAGAGTCTCACTCAGGAGTGACACAGCCAGGCCAGCTCCCAGAGGGATCAGGAACAGGAGAAAGGTGAGTCCTGGCAGCTGGACAGGAACACAACAGGACAGAGCCTGGACACTGGGAGGTGTCACCAATGATCTGTGATAGCTCTTGGGAGATAATCAATCTACTTGGGTCACTCACCTTCCTGGCACACACACCAAAACCTGGGTTGTACCAAAGTGTTTCTTTCCAGAATCACTTTCAGGCATCTCTGGATCTGCATTCCCACTTTGCATCTTCATCCTCTGCTCTTGCTTGGGACCAGATGGAATTCACTGAAGACCAAATCTGCCTTCTCAGATAATCCCCAGATAACTTCCCAAGCTGGGAAAAGTCTTGATCTAGCACTGGCAGTGTCAGGTGTCCTGGAGGCCCATTGACTCCTTTGGTTTTATGGGGTTTTCCTCACCTGTTTCTAATCAGGATCCATTCCCATATCCACCGCACTCCTTGTGTCTTGCCCTGCTCCATCCAGATGATTTGCTGCTTCTTGGATAAAACTGGACTCCCATCCTCTACTTCTCATTCCCACCCTGGCCATACAGACCACCCTGTCCTCTTTTCTCTCCCAAATCTTTGCACAGAAGCTGAGCTCCTCCTCAGTCTCCCCATCCTGAGTTATTCCATCATTTCCTCCCCGTTTGGCAGGGACACCTTCACCTCCCTTTCTCTTTCAGCTCGCAAGGTGAGAAAGGTGAACAAATTCCATTTAAATCACTTATTTCTGCCATGTGTAATCAGTTTCATTTATCCAAGTCCCCAGCACACCCAAAAGCACAACACAAAGAAATGAACATATCCCTAATTTCCAACCATTGCTCACAGGACTGGCTTTCAGGCCACTTTAATTATGTTTTGCCACTCAATTAATGACAAAAAGCAGGGTGCAGATGGCGAAGCTGCCCATACCTGTTTAAGGCTCCCCTCTGAACTGCCTGCCAAGCTCTGCCATGGGAGAAACCTGTTCTCCCTCTGCTCCAAGCCTGGGGTCATCCTCCTCATGTCTCCGCCAGGGCCCTGCTCCCAGGCACTCCGAACGTCACGCTTGAGCTGAGAAATTTCTTCAAGCAGCATCTGTTTCTCTTCATTGCTCTCTTTGAGCTGCTTTTCCAGCTCCTCCTTCTTCTTGTTGCTTTCTAGTAATTCAGAGCTTAAAGGAGAAATAGTAAAGAAGAGAGGTAACTACAGAAATCCAGGGAAAACACCCTTAAAGGGGAAAAACTTGGGAGATGAGAGTCCAGTGAAACACTCAAGTGCTTCGTGAGGCTCCAAAGGGGATTCATTTCTGGGTGCAGCCATTCTGGGCAAGGGTCAGTCTCCCTGGGACACTTCCCACAAAACCACGTGTGTCCAAAGGCTCGGCTCTCCCCGAGAGGAGGTTACAGGCTGGCTAAGGAATCCTCGCAAAGGCACAGGAGCTGCTCTGGACTCAGAGTCACAGGGAAGCACTGAAATAGGGGTTCAGGTGTCCCAGTCCAGCTGTCTGACTTATCTTCACCCAAACTCATAATCTCCATTTTCTCCATCAAAGCTGTGGCTGCCCCATCCCTGGATGTGTCTAAGGTCAGGCTGGACGGGGCTTGGAGCAACCTGGGATAGTGAAAGGTGTCCCTGCCTATGGCAGGGGCTGGATCAGGATGAGCTTTCAGATCCCTTCCTCCCCAGAACAGTATGGATTTCTGTGATTCTATGTCCTGGATGCCTAGGCACTGGCACAGGTTGTCCAGGCTGGAATCACCATCCCTGGAAGTGTTAAAAAAACCTGTGGATGTGGCACTTGGGGACATGGGTTAAGGGTGAACATGACAGTGCTGGGAAACAGTTGGGCTCAATGATCTTGGAGGGCTTTTCAGCCTGAATGATTGCATGATTCCTTAGCCTTCTCCTATTGCCTTTTCCTGGTTGTACTTTATCCTAATACCAGTAACCCAAGTCACTGTAACTGTACTGGATTTTTTATTTACTAAGCCTGAGCCCAGATGCTCCAGCTCCAAATTTGTCCCGATCTACTCAAAAAGGGGGGTTGGACCAACATCTGCTGATACCTCCCCTCCAAAGACACCCAAACTCCAAGGACTACCCAAATCTCAAATGGGACTAGGACCACCATCTGCTGCCAGCAGTGAGCCCTGAGGAGCCCCAATGCACTACAGATTTCTGCAACCCCCTTAGTCCAACTTCAAGGGAAGAATCCTCCTCCCTAAGGACAGTTCCCATCTAGGCTGCCCAGAATCTAGAAGAGCTGCAGAAAAAATCTTTAATCCTGATTGATTCTGATGGCATTAAGTAAAGTCACCAAAATCAGAGATGCTGACCCAAGGACAACACGAAGATGCCAGGCCCAATTTTGCCAGGAGCAGCCCTATGAGGAGCTGGAAAATACTCAAAACTTAAGTCAGCAAAGACAAGGACAGCAAATACCACAGGCTTGTTAAGGTTTACCAGAGCAGTTCTTGTTCTTCCCTCAGGTTTTTGATCTGCTCTTCCAAAAACACTACTTTAGCCATCTGTTCCTCATAAGTCTTTGCATCTGCACAGGGATCTTCCTGCTTCTGCTCCACTTTGGGAGTCTGTTCTCTGTCTTGCAGGATTTCAGAGGCCTGTAAGATCAGAAGACACCACGATTTGGATCTCCTTTGCTCTGATGGAAATCTTTGGAGGCGTACAGGGCAATCTGGGGACTCCAGCAAGACATGGCTTGTAATTCTGTGGCTAAATTATTGCAATTCTTCTCCCTCAAAGACACGTGTGAGTCCTTTTTCTTGCACGGAAAGTAGCTGTGTCTAAACTACCACCAAGCCATGGTTCTTTATTTGATTTTATCCTACTGTGGCACATCTGCAGCTCCCAGGGATTTACAGCATGTGCCAAAGCTCCTTACAAAAGCAGCAGCTCTTGGCAAACCAGGAGGAGCACAAGGTGTGGGTTCAGGTAGCTCTCACAGAGGTGCTTCAACTCTACCCGAAACACCTCTCTAGGGATGGCTTCTCCTCTCCCAATGCCACCTAACCCTGTAGCACCAGGTAACAGCACACACTGAACCTGAGACTTGAGGAGAAGATGCCAAGAAAATAAAAGGGGCAGGAAAGGAGGAATGCATCAGGACAGAGGAACTCCCAGCTGAATCACAACTGGAGTCTGTCCAGTGTCAGATCTGCTGCTCAGCTACGTTGGACCCAAATCCTTTGGACGCAAATACCATTATCCTCACTAAACACCAACTTTGATTGCTGAAGCTTTTTAATCAACAGCTCTTCCTGAGTTTTCAAGCCCAGGTATTTCCTAGCATTTCAATTCCAAGGCATCTTACCTACACCAGGACAAATTTGCTCATATTTGAGCAACACACCCCAGCAGCTCCTGCCTGCATCAGGTACCACAACAACTGGGAATTTCTTCCACATCTCACCTTTGGATCTAGCAAAGCACTGTCTTTGAGTAGCTTCTCATGGGATACATCCACAGGATCTCTGCTGGTTGATGTTCTCTGGAGACTCGGAAAGGTGCTTATGTGGCTTGTGAGCTCAGAGTGGGAGTCAGGCAAATCCTGGAGAGGAAACAACAGAGTCAGTGGACAAAACACACCCTGAAGGACAAGCTCAGGAAAAGATTTCTTCTCACAAATGTCCAAAAATCTCTTACAAACAGTAAGAGATTTCCAGGTGACAGAACCCAATGATTTCATGCAAAGCTCATTTCCAGCACTGTTGGGAAATGATTCATTGCAGTACAGGTGCTCCATCTAAAGGGAATGAGCCCATGTGGGAAGCCAGGAATTCACCAAATACATGCAAAGGTCTCTATGCTAAAGGCTGTTCTAGTCTAACACAGGGCTCTGGATTCCATCTCCTTCTGATCCCTTTGATGGGAAAACAGTCCCTTCTTCAGGGCTAGTGGGTGGTTGAATTCCAACCAGACTTTCAGGGATGGTTGATTTGGATTCAAAGCTCCCTGGATCACGAGTAGGCTGAACTACTTGGAGACAAGGGTTAAAAAAGGACTCTTCCCATTTTCCCCACCATTCTCCAGATCAGACAATTCCTTTCCATGTGTGTATTGATAGACTGACCTAGCCTCTTCCTCACAGTCAGGCTGTTTTCATCCCAAGTTTTTATCCCGAATTTCAGTGTGGATTTGTTGCAGTACGACTAAGCCCTGGCCTCTAGATGCCACTGTTCCTCCAGCAGCGCCTGAGTCTGTGGAGTTGTGCCAACAGCTCAGGACTTCCATGGATTTTTTACTTGGATTCAAAAGTGACAGGACTCACAAACTGTTCTAAGGCTTCTCAGAGTGATAAAAAATGAGATTTGTCATGACTGTGCCCCCACCATTGTCAGTCTCCAATTGCCAGGTCCCTTTGTCCATGCCACGGATCTGTCAATCTCCTAAACTTTTACCCTAATTTTTAGCACTTGTCCTGGCAGCCCTAGGACAATTTTGTTGGTATCTCTCACTGTCTTTCCTCTGTGATCCCAGCAGAATGTTCATTTGGTTTTGGGGTGTTCGATTCCTGCAATTAATACCTGAGTCTGAAAACTCCCATTCTGCCCTCTGGAGAATCAGGGTTTAGCTACAAAGTTGAATTACTGATTTGGTATTAGAGTCACTGAAAGTAAAGTAAATTCTGGAGTTAGAGATGATGCCATGAGAGCAGCTGTATAGAAAATCCTCCACCAAAAGTTTGAAAGTGCTGGCTAGAGAAATGCATCAAGAGATGCCAGGCAATGAGTTTGGGGGGCACCTGAGCATGTTTCAAGGAGCATCCAAAGGTAGCTGGCTCCTGCAGGGAGTCCCACCACAGGGGTTGGACATACCTGGCTGCCCAGAACCACCTTCTCAGCCTTCAGGTCTTCCCACAGCAACTCCAGCTCAGATGCCAGTTGCCTTCTCCGTTCTCTCCTCTCTCCCAGTTGACTCCCCAACTTGTCTATAGTTTCCTGACAGCTTTCCAACATCTGGAACAAGAAATGTTCAGAGTCACTTCCACAATATTTTTTTTATTATGCAGAGAGAAGAAGACTGCAGGAAATGTGTCTTGTAGGAAACAAGGAGAGGAGAAAAATGGTTCTCAAATGTTTCCAGTGGTATTCCTACACCTCTTATCCAGGGCTCACAGAACCTACACTGACCCAAAACACCATGGGAAGCTCCTTTCCCATCTCCTTCTGGCTGACACACCAGGCAGATCCAATAGCTGGGCTGGCAAGGAACAAATGGACAGGAAAGTTAATCCAGAACCTCACGGGAATGAGCTTTAAATGTACAGTAATTTCACGACTATAATGTGCACCGGATTATAAGGCGCACCTCCGGGAGTCAGCAAATTTCGCAACTTTGTACATTATATAAGGCACACCGGACTATAAGGCGCACTTTTCTTTTGCAGCAAGGATCCGCGCACGCAAAGTAACAAATTACTGGCAGGTGCTCAATTTGCAAACATTTTTCACAGATCAGTGTAGCCTTTAAACACAGCCCCAGGTGCCCGCCCCGTGCCACGGGCCCTGGCACTCCCGCCTGCCCCCAGCGCCGGCTGGCGTGGCTCACGGCTCCTGGCTCCCACCGCGCAGCCGTGCCACGTCCCAGTGTCCCCCTGGTCGGCGGCTGTGCTGTGTGCCGGCTTCCCCCCGGCCAGTGGCCGCACTGCTTCCCCCCGGCCGCCGGCTGTGCTGCTTCCCCCTGCTTCCCCCCGGCCGGTGGCCGCACTGCTTCCCCCCAGCCGCCGGCTGTGCTGCTTCCCCCAACCTGGCGGCCGCGCCGGATCCCAGCATTCCCCTGCCTGGCAGCCGCAACTCCCACGGTTCCCAGCTCAGCTCGCAGCTTGCACTTCTGGGTTGGCAAATTTCCAAACTTTGTCCATATATATGGCGCATCCGGATTACAAGGCGCACTTCCGGGTTCAGACCAAAATTTTAGTCAAAAGGGTGCGCCTTATACTCGTGAAATTACTGTACCTACACATCCATTGGTTTCACTAAACCCTAAACAAGAATTCAGCACCTTCACACAGGTTAAAACTTCACACTCATGGGGAGACAACAAGCTCCTCAGCTGGCACAGCAGAAGGCAAGACAACTTCCTAAGGGGAGAGTTTTCATGGAGATCATACTGGTTGCTTTCCTCCAAAAATCCATTCACCTGCATGAATTGAGGGGCTACAAATCCTCAGGAGAGGGTGACAAAGAGAATCCCCAGGAGTCACTTCAGAGTCTCATTTAAGATGCTCATTTAAAACATTTCTAAACAGAACAGTTCATTTCCCAAGGAAAAGCTCTCACCTTCTGCATCTCCTGAGCTCCAGATGTCACCTGTTCGTTCCCATTCATCTCACTTTTGTTCTTCTGCACCTCAAACAACTCTGTTTCCAAACTCGTGATCTGAACATGGACAAAACCCCAAGTTTGAAACCAAGGCAGGACTCACAACTAAATGCACAACTACTCCTAGAATGCTCCCTGTGCTGCTGGTACTGGATAAGGCCCACAAATGGGAGGAGATGTGCATGGTCAGCTCCAGCTCATCCTTCATCCTGCTGCTTCCAAAGAAGAAGGAGCCATCTGGACTCAAGCCAGAAAAAGATGGAATTACGCTCCACAAAAGGAATCCAGGCACATGGTGAAAACTCAAAACTTCCACACATTGTGGTGTTCTCCCAACATGGAGCACCCCAAGACACCCCAGTTTAGGTGCTGAGTTATCCTTGTTCCCTGTACTCAGAGTGCTGATCTTATCCAAGTAGATGTTCAGCCTGGTCCAGCAAGACTCATCCTGGTCCCTTCACTGCTCATAGGAAGTTTTCAGTCCCTCCAGAAGGGCTCCAAGGACTTGGGATTTGGGACAGCAAAGCACTGACCTCTATGATCTCTGACTGCTGTTCCTCCTGCCACCTCCTGTAGGTGGGAGCTTGGACAAAGTCTACATTCAGATCACGCCACAAGGGCATCTACCCTTTGGGGAAAAGTTATTGGTTCTGAAGTTATAAAGGGCTGAAAGAAGCTCAGAGCAGCCCAGATAAGGATAATCCCAGAGGAGCAGCTCAGTTTCTTTTCCCCATAAGGGATCCCACAGACCCTTTTCCAAAATCCAAGTCTTGGCACTGGCAGCCCTCCTGCTCCACTGCCAGCAGGAGACTGGACAGTTTCCCTTTCATTCCTTAGCCTTGAAATCCAGTTTGAGCTTATTTCTAAAACCCCAGGCTAGAGTATCTAACTGCTTGAGTTTGGCTCTCCTGAAATGAGCTGGAACACTGGAGGGAGATGAAGTCCAGCTCCACAGAACCCCAGACTGGTTTGGATTGGAAGGGACCTTAAAGCCCATCCAGTTCCACCCCTGTCATGGGCAGGGAGGCACACCTTCCTCTACCCCAGGTTGCTCCAAGACCCATTCAACCTGGACACTTCCTGAGATCCAGGAGCAGCCACAGCTTCTCTGGACAATCTGTCCAGGGCGTCCCCACCCTCACAGACAATAAATTCTTCCTCATATGTAATCCCAAAGCCAAAGAAGTGCCAAGTCCCTGCCAATCTCAGTCCATTTCCAAAGCAGCACCTCAAAGCCCCTGAGCTTTGCTCTCCCTGATGAGTTCCTGGCATCAAATGGGTCTGCTGGAGCTTCCAGCAGGGAACAGTCTCCAACATACAGGAAAGCTGCTGCAACACTGCTTTTTAAATCAAAGATATGAGCTCAACAATGTGTTAAAAGGTATTAAAAGTGGGGTGAAACACCCAGACCTCTCACAGATGAGCTAAAGGACAACAAGGACAACAAACTCCTCTTCTTGACTTGATGATAATTTTGGGTTCAGCAAGACTTTGGAACTCCAAAAGGGATCTCAAATGCAAAACACATCTCCCTTCCTCACCCCCAGCCAGCCCTTGGTCAGAAGCTGAGACCCAGCAATGCATTTCTTTATTCTCCCTCCAAGCCATTAACTTTTAAGCACTTAATTTGTGCTCCCAAGTCCCATGCCAGCAGCAGAACAATCCTCACTCTGTATCCTGCTTCCCTGGTCCTGAGTCACAGCCTGACCAGCCAAGGCTTCTGCAGCTCTGCCAGGACCAAAAACCCTCCCAAGTCCTTCCCAGCTGGGGCAGGACTGGCAGAAACCCAGCAACACTGCCTTGCCCAGACTAGCCCCTTTCCTCCTCATCTCCAGGGCCCTGGGAATGCAAGACACAGCTCAGCAACCTCCAATTAAGCAGATGGATCTGTCCAAGGGTTAAACCCACTTCCTCATCCATTCTGCCTCTGTTCCATGGCCCTGTATCCCTCAAAATGGTTCTTTTCCAGCTGCAGCAGCTGCCAAGCCTCTGCAGACAAAATGCCTCACATCTTCTTGGCTCCTGAGCATGGCATTCCCAGGGATCTGTGTGACAACTCACAGAGCAAAGCAGGGATCTGTCCAAACTGAAAACACATTGTGCTTGATTTGTGGAGGGCTGTGTTTACTCTGGTCCAAGGGGCAAGAGTTTGGTGTGAGCTTAACAAGTCCCAAGTTAAACCAAAGCACTGCCATAGTGGACAAACCCTTTTCCATCCCATCTCAGAGCTGGCCTGTGGCTCCTCAAAGACAGGAGATAAACATGGTGCACTGGCACCCTCATTAAAGTATCTGAACTCGCCTTCAGCCTGTTTTTAGAGGCTTTTCCAGAGGCTACTGGGAATTCCTCATCTCTTCCTTTGAACAATCCAGCTTAGAGTTGTGTATCCACGTGGGATACACCAGCACCATCTCTGACACCATGTTTTAACCCAACACCCAGTGTTGGGACATGTCACTTCTCACTGAAAACTGGGGGGTTGGGGAAGGTGGGGCTAAAACCTCACCTCAGAAATCCCCTAGGGACACTCTGGACTGGTGCAGCTACCAGTCAGGAAAGACAGATCAATAAAGACCCACTGCAGAGAGAATTTCCAGCACAGACAGAAGGCAGAAGGCAAGAACCCCAGCAAGAAAGAGCTCCTGGCCAGGTAGCAGAGCCTCAGTCCATGGGAAGGACCTCCTCAGCCAGCCTTTGTGGGGAGAATCCTACCTATCAACCTGGCCAGACCAAAGTCTGTTTTCCTCTGTTCTCTCTGGCTGTAAGGGATCAGGTGCCCTGGCAGTGACAGTCCACACAGAATCTTCCCTGGAGAAGCAGTGCCAACCCAGCCTGTAGTGCCAGTGCTCCTGACAGAGCTACTCCAGAGAGATGGAGAGTCCCTCCAGAAAACTGAGGCTAAAAACCACTCTGACAAAGGCAGTATCAGCCTGAGAGGCTTCAGCCACAACTTACTCCTTGCTCAGAGGATGGAGGTGGCCCTGCAGGTGCTCAAGGAGGTCCCCAATGTTGCCATGGTTCTGGAAAACTAGATGTTCAATAAGTGCTTCACATCTGTGATTTCCCAAAGGTTCCCATTTGTCACATGCAAACAATAAAGAATTTCTATCCACCTCCTGAAGTCAAAGCATGATTTGAGTGGACTTGTCCTATTAACAGGAATAGATCCAGGTTACGGGGATGAGGGTACCCAAAATCAAGTAGGACCCAGCTTAGGAAGATGCTGCTGAGGTCACATCTCAATTAAGAATGAGCAGAGCTTCTCAAGACGGATCTCAGAGCTCTCCCAAAAGAAGTGATCAGCCCCACCCACAGCAACTGCTGTACCACAAGAGGAAAAATTCCCTCTCCCTCAATTTGTGTGTTCAGAGGGTGTTCCCAGATCCTGAGCCTTCACACTCAACACTGTTTGACACATGTCCAAGATCCTGTCCCTGAGGAAAAGTCAAAGTGCAATCTTCTGCCACCAGGACACTTAACTGGTGATATTTCCTGGGATGAAGGAGCATCAGTGTCCCAGACAGTAGGGTCAGATGTGATACTGGGAAGGAATTCTTCCCTGTGAAAGTGGGGAGGCCCTGGCACAGGCAGCCCAGAGAAACTGTGGTTGCCCCATCCCTGGCAGTGTCCAAGGCCAGGTTGGACAAGGTTTGGAGCAACTGGGATAGAGGAAAGTGTCCCTGCCCATGGCAGGGGTGGGACTTGAAGGCCTTTAAAGTCCCTACCCAATCAAACCAGTTTGGGATTCTGTGAGGGGGAACAGGAGATGGAAAAGACAACGCTTCCATAACACTGGGGAATCTGCACTTCCAACCAAGAGTCATTTACTCCCTGCTGGGATTTTTTCCTTTCCCCTCTCTCCCAAACTGGTAGGTTTTTCTGGCTGTTTTTCTTGCCAAACAAAACACAGCAGAGTGCAGGGCCAGGTCAAACATCATTCAATTTTTCCAATCAGAGAGAAAATGAAAGAAATTGATTAAATGAAAGAAACCCAAACCTTGTCTCTCCTATTCCTTACTCACTTTCTGGTGCAGTCCCTCCACCTCGCTCTCCAGCTGTTGCTTCTCTTGCTTCGTTTGGATCTGTGTCTCTCCCAAAATTGATTCCAGCTCCTCATTGTGCTCAACCAAACCCTCACGTTCCTGCTCCAGTTTTTGCAGCTTGTGAAGGAGCTGGGCATTCCTGCCCTCAGTGTTTTCCATGGCTTCACAGCACCTGCACACCAAAACCCAGCATCACCAAGGCTGGAACTGCATTCCAACTGTTACCCACCAGTGAGGAAAAGCCAAGGTTTTCCTCACACTCTCCTGCTGATTTCCAGTCTCACACTCAGCATGTCCTGTGCCTGTCCTCATTTAGATGGGAATTGGGGGTGATGGGATCTATACAAGGAATGATTAAGTTCTGGACAGGAAACAGGTAAGGCATGAGGCTGTGAACAGCAGAGAGACAACAGCAAATTCAGCACCTGAGGGGGAGAACAGGCTTAGGAATCTGAAGGGAAAAGAGCCAGATAGGTGGGATCAGCCCCTCTTTCCTCCCTGAACCTGCCAGAAGAAGTGCAGCAGCTCCTGAGCAGGTATTGGGAGAACAAAGCTTTGAATTCCTTTAGAAGTCCCTGTTTACATATTTATGGTTGAAAGCCGGGTGTTTTGGTGCACTTCTAGAGAGCAACTAAATCCAAAGAAAATTTCTCAGCAACAAAACAGGTTTAGAAACAATATTTTTGTCTGTGGAGAGCCCCTAAAGCCCAACTGTCTTCTTTCAGGAAAGCAACAAACTGGAGAAAGTGTCAGCATTTAACTGGAGGAAGTGATTCCTCATGACTGCATCTCCTCCAAATTTTCCCATTTGGGAGCAGAAGAACAAAGTCCAAAAGAGTATTTAATCAAAATCAATTAGTGCAAGAGACAGCACCAGAGGCACAGCACCAGGAACCAATGAAAGTACAGAGGGTGAAGTATTGCTACACCTCTCACCTTTTGTGGAGAGTTTCAACACCCTGATCTCTGTGTTCTTCATACATGGCAGTTCTGCTGGCACCAGTGTCTCCATCAGCTCCTGCTTCTTCCCATGTGCCCTGTGCCTGAAAGAAAATCAGCATTAGCACAGAACTAGGACTGAGATCCCAGAATCCCAGGATGGATCGGGCTGGAGGGACTTTAAAGCTCATCCTATCCCAGGTTCCAAGCCCCATCCAACCTGGCCTTGGACACTTCCAAGGATCCAGGGGCAGCCGCAGGTTCTCTGAGCAACCTGTGCCAGGGCCTGCCCACCCCCAAAGCCAGGAGTTCCTTCCCCATATCACATCTGACTTGGCCTTCTATCAGTGGGAAGCCATTCCCCCTTATCCTGGCACTCCAGACTCTTGTCCAAAGTCCCTCTCCATCTCTCATGGAGCCCCTTTAGGCCCTGGAAGGGGCACTGAGCTCTCCCTGGAGCCTTCTCTTCTCCAGGTGAACACCCCCAGTTTTCCCAGTTTGGCTCCACAGCAGAGGGGCTCCAGCCCCTGGAACATCTCACTGGCTTCCTCACTCAGCTCCAACAGCTCCCTATCTTTCCCATGCAAGCAGAGTGATTCCAAGGCTATCCACATCTCTCAGAAATAAAACACGAGCCATGTCAGCTTCATCTCTCGGTCCTAGGAGTAAAATCCTCCTACCCCAGAATATCCAGGTTTTCATGGACCAGCTAGGTTCTGGGATGCAGAGGGGACCCTGTTTTTCTGGAATGTCAAAGAAAGAGCCCTTCGAAACACCTGCAGTGAGGCCATTCCGACTCCCTCGGCCAGTGGAGGCTCTGGCCTCTCGCTCCGCTGGTACTCACAGATTTCCTCCTTGAGCTGCTCCACCTGCAACACAAAACACCTGCTTTGAGTTTTGGTGAACATTCCATTGACATTTACTATTAATTTATTACTATTCCTTATCCTGAGGGATTGGTTGAGATTCCATGGCTGCTTCAGCTACTGAGTGGCCTCAGACAAGGAGCAGCAAAAGTGGGAATGCTGCTCCAATCCATTAAAGGGGGACTTTCTTGAACTTTTTTCACTTCCTGACCACACCCACATTTTGTCAGATTCCAACTGCTATTTCTGAGGACACCTTTCAGTGTCTTCCATCCTTGAGATCAATGGAATTCCATTACTAGCAGCAGCTCTTCACCTCACAGTCACAGCTCATCCCAGGCAAACTGCCCAGCCTGTTCCTCCCCTACTCTTCGTAACCCACAGACAAGAAAACACCTTTCAGGACACAGAGCTGTTGTAGTTTGTAATAAGGCACATTTTCTACTCATATCAAATAAAAATTGGAGGGTTCCCAGCTTCTGTGCCAATAGTTAAACCCCATTGCTAAGGAATAAAGGGAATTTGCTTTTAGCTTAACATGTGGCTAGAAGTGATCTCAGTCTGGTTACATTTTTTCCTGTTCAGTGACCACCATATGTTACATATATCTGTATGGTTTTTGTCCATACAGACATATATATATATATATATATATATATATATATATATATATATATATAATTAAATAGATTTTAATATTATATTTCAACTTTTTTATAAGTTATACATACACTTATGTATCCACAATGACTGAAAGGAGCAACGTCCTACAGCAAGGAAAATATTATTTGGAATAAAAAACAAGTAAATAGAGGAATTTGAACTAAGTTCAGAATTTGAACTAAGCTTCAGAAAGAGACTGTGCTGTAAATACAAGGTTTGACAAGATAGACATGGGAAAAACAGCAACGTTTTTAAATACAAAGAACAAAACTATAAAAAATTCTGTACTATAAAAAAATATTCTAAAATTCTGAACACGGCAAGTGGGAATAAATCCCATTCAAGATATTACCTGAAAAATATTATTTGAAAAGTATCACCTCAGAGATACTTCTATTAATTTAGCAATACTCATTTGATATGAGAGAACTGCAAGACAGCCAAAAGCTCTCAGTGCTGGGATCGCAAAGGTAATTCCAGGCTCTCAAAGGCTGATCTAAGGAAATCAGGAGATAAGAAAGCAGCAGATTTTGTGCCCAATGATACATTTTAATAGGAAGCAGACTTTTCTACCCTTTCCCTTTTGGCAACCTCAGTAAGGAATTACCTGGTTGATAGTTCCTTAATTGCTCCTTAATTCTAGGTGGAATTTAGAGAATCCTGGCTGTGTAACACCAAACCTAATAGTAATGTAATAGTAATGTAAGTAACTCCATTAAGAGAATCCACAGAAAATAAGCAAATCAATCAATGGGGCTGAGTTAAAAACCAAAGGGACCAAGAGGAATAAAAAATGAGCATAAATTTCAAATTAATTTCAAACTAGCTGATGGAGGTTTTATGCTAAACTTAGGTAAACTGAACTCTTCAATCCAGTCCAGGGAAAGGCACATATGTTCCTTACTCTGTTTACACACCTGAGTTGGGGGTAAATATTGACCAGGAGCAGGGAGCTGATCCCTCTCCATAGGCACAGGAAAATGCGTCCCAAAGTCTTCAAGCCACCACGCAGTTGGAGTCACTCAAACTCTTCCTGCATGGAAGGAAGTTCCCAGAGCTTCATTCTCCCTATTTCCCAAATTTTACTGCTCCATGAACCATGACACAGCCAAACTGCAGCTCTGGAAAGACTGGGCACAGAACAGGGAGGGGAAAGGGGAAGGCAGGGCAGGTTTGGGAGCAGGGATGACAACCAGCCCAAGATTGTTGGCTTGGCATGGATCCTCACCAGCTCCAGGAACGCTTTCCTCTCCAAGTCAAGCGTCTGGACCCGTGCCCGCAGTGCCAGGATTTCCTTGTCCAGTCGGCTGTTGTGCTCCATGGCCCTCTGGAGCTCAGTCCTGTCTGGAGACGCAGCACCGGGAAAGGGGTCACTGGCTTGGCCCTGCCAGGCCCTGCCTGGCCCACACCCCAAGCATGGATTCCAGACTGATCCCACACATGGGAAAGGTGGAAGTTAGCATGGACATGTCCCACATCCACTGGGAGCATATCCCACATAAATGTGGTAACACATCTTCATCAAACACATCCACACGGGACACAACCATATGGGAACACATCCCACATCCATACCCTCTCCCTCCCACAGTAAAGGTTGATGTCCCTGGAGATCCAAGTTCAACACCAGTCTCTTGATCATTATTCCAGGAATTCAGTTTACCTCTGGATGACAGAGATAAATCTCATTTAAATCACTCATCTAATACAGGTTTCACTTTCTCTTTGGAAAACCCCAACAGCTAGATTTTGAATTTTCACCATAAAATCCATCACTGCCACAAGCAGAAACACAATCCCACCCAACGTACCCGTGTTGTCCACACATTAAAATTTAATAGAATGGCCACAACTGGAAAAATTGTACACCAATTTTTCAATGGATCAATGAATAAATTAATCTGAATACCAGTAAATGCAGATTCTCAATATTTCCAGGGCAGAAATAGGAAAAGGTGTTTGTATTAGGAGCACATGTTGAGGACACACTGGTACCCTCTTGTATTGGGAGACAATTTTCCTTAGAGAAAGGAAGTTTCAGCTTAACACTGGGCACAGGAAATTTTAGTTTAAATGTCACCTCTATTCAGGCAAAAAAAAAAAAATCTACTTTTTGGTTCCAATTTGGAAAAAGCAACAAATTCTTTTTTCAAACAAGGATTCTGATACTGGTTTTACAGTTGTGTCATTTAAAATAAAAAGCAAAGAGCATCTTCACAGAATCACAGAACGGGTTGGGTTGGAAGGGGACCCCGAACTCATCTCATTCCAACCCCCATCTTCCACCAGAATGGAAATTTTACTCAAAAGCCTGTTGACCATTACACAAATTGATTATAAAATTATAATACAATTATGATTAAAAGGTTGATGAAAGGATAATAGAATTCCAGCTCATTTCCTCTTGCAAAAATCCTGGCCACCCCATATTTTCCCATTATTTTTCCTGTTTTTCCCGCTCAGCTGCCTTCAGGGTTGATCACAGGGGTGATTCCACAAGGACAATAGTGTTTCGATGTGGTAACCCAGTCCTGCTTTGGAAAAACCTCACAACGTTCCTTAAGCACTTTGTTAAACACCCTTAAAGCCTTTCCTCACCAAAATACCACTAACCGGGCTCAAACAGGTCAGGAATTCTTCCCTTCAATGCACACAAGTTGTCACTGAACCAAAATACGTTGTTTGAGGGGGTTTTACTAAGGATGAGTGACCCCAGCTGAGGTTTTTAGCAGCAAATCAATTGATTCCCAGAGCAGTTAGCTCAGAGCTCACCGGGAGGAGAAGCCTTGCAGAGATACAGAACGGGGAAGCCACTGGAATGTCATCACCCTCATTTTGCACACACAGCACAACAAACCCCAGAAACAAAACAAGCATTAAACTCTTACTCACATTCTGTAAAGCCTTGTATTCCTCTAACACCTCAGAAAGCACAGATTTCCCTGCGCAGGCTACAATCCAGGCTGGAGCTCATCCGTGCTCCAGTCAGCACTGGAGCCGCCACATCACTCACCCAATCCCTGGGGACTATGGATCGATCCCCATCCAGTACAGGGATAAAAAGGCTGGGAATGATGGGGCTGGAGCCTGGAGAGGAGCTGCTGGGACTGGAAAGAAACTCTCAGGTTCTGGTGCTGTGTGTGACCTCCAAGGGGAGCCTCGGGACCTGCAATCCTGCCCCAGGTAGTGGCAGTCTCCTGCAGGGAGCTGGTCCCTGCAAAGGCACATGGGACTGTTCTCCAACAAAATTCTGCATCACAGATTTAGGGACAATGCAAGGAATGCCCCAAAAGAACCTACAAACACCTGTGTGTCACTAAGGACATTTTCCATGGACATTTCACTCCAAGAGCAGTTTTACCACGTCTCCCTCCAGAAAACTGTTTATTTCTACAGTCAGAATTCATAAAAAAATCCTACTAATAAATAGCACTTCAGGGCTGGTCAACAGTTATTTCAAGAAGGAGGTGAAGGGAATGTTCTCAGCAAGGACAATGTACCAAATCATTTCCCCACTCCTGCACTTTCTAAGGATCCTATGGAGGCAATTTCCCAAACTGTACCTAGAGAACCCTGAGATAAGAGGTCCAGCTCTGCTAACTAACCCTGTGCACATGGTAATTCAGCTATCCTGCCTCCAGACCAAGTCATCATTCCCTCTCCATTGGCTCCCAAGGCAGAAAGCTCTCCCTGGAGAGGAGATAGGAAATTCCCAGGGATAGGAAGGAAATTCATCCAGACCGTGCAGCTCTATCACAAATCAGAGAAGCCCAGTCTCAGAATTAATGGATTTGTGACTGTTAACAATTGCATTCCCACCTCCTAGGGAGAAGTTTGACTCCTGGCACTGATTTTTCTACATTCCAAGCAGAGAGGACAAAGGACAAGACTGCCTCCCCCATCCCCAGGGCTAAGAGCAGGCCAGGAGTGACCACCAGAGTAACACTTACCTGCTCCACTCTGCTCTCTGCTTGGTGTATCCAGGCCCTCTGCCACCCTCTGGATGTCTTCCTGGGACACCACCAGCCTCTGTGGGGCATCTTCCAGATCTCCTACAACTCCTGCAGGCAATGCTGGCTTCCCCTCCAGCTCTTCCCTGTGGAACTGAAACACAAGGGTTAATGTGCCAATGGAAATGAGGAAGCCTGTGGTGATGTGACCAAGGCAGAGCTCTTTGTCACCCCCTCTACACTGCTCCCATTGGGAAAATGTGTATTTCCTCATCTCCAATGCTAGTTCTGGGACAAACCAAAGGCAGGAAATGCCCACCAGGCAGCCCTACCCCTAAATGTGAGGTGTTGCCTGGCTCTCAATAGAAGGAATTATTTCCTGCCCAAGCTGGGCACAGACTGAGGATGAGGCTGTGATGCTGTTTGAGCTCTGGATTTTTTACTCAAAACCCAGTAAAAACCTTTCCAACCTGCTTAAGGACAAACCTGAAATGAGGGAGACCAGAAGCATGACGAGAAGCAACTAAGGGAGCTGGGGGAGGCTCAGCCTGGAGAAAAGGAGGCTCAGGGAGGACCTTCTGGCTCTGCATAACTCCCTGACAGGAAGGTGCAGCCAGCTGGGGGTCAGGCTCTGCTCCCAGGAAACAAGGACAGGACAAGAGGGAATGGTGTCAAGCTGTGCCAGGGGAGGTTTAGATGGGATATTAGGGAAAATTTCTTCATGGGAAAGGTGGTCAGACATTGGAATGGGCTACCCCTGGAAGTGTTCAAAAACCCTGTGGATGTGACACTTGGGGACATGGGTTAGTGGTGGCCCTAGCAGTGCTGGGGGAATGGCTGAATTCAATGACCTTGGAGGGCATTTCCAACCTTGGTGATTCTATTAAATCTCAACTATGAGCCAGCAGGAAAATGAGCATTTCCTTATTTCTGTCTCCCCAGAAAGCTGTATACATTCCTGCTGCTGTGGGAATTCAGCTCCCAATGCCTAACAGGTGCGAGCAGAGCCAGCTTTGTACACAGAGATGTTCCTGAATAATAGCACCACCAACACAGGGCCATGTGTCCCTCAGTACTGCCATGTGCTCCTTGGCACTGCCACGTGTCCCTCAGGATCATGAGGGAGATTTTCAGTTCCAACATATCTTGACTAGAAGGGGTTTTTGTCACCATGCCTCATACATGACAGGAATGCTTCAACCAGAATTATCCCAACTTGTGAAAATCCCTCAGTTTTCCCAGCTCCTCCTTGAAGTTATGTGGGTTCACTATTTTTTCAAGACCTCTGATTTCCTGGGCCTGCCCATAAGAACTGGAGAGTTTCGGTTCGCCCAAAGTTTTGGCACTGAGTGTGATTGGCTGACTTTGTCAGAGTAACACTGGGAGACGTGGAATCATGGGATAATAGAAAGGCCTGGAATGGAAGAGACTTTAAAGCCCATCCCATTCCACCCCTGCCATGGGCAGGGACACCTTCCACTGTCCCAGACTACTCCAAGCCCCGCCCAGCCTGGCCTTGGACACTTCCAGGAATGGGGCAGCCACAGGTGCTCTGGGCCTCCCCACCCTCAAAGCCAAGAATTCCTCCTCCATTCCCCCTTGTCCAGGCACTTCAGACCTTTGTCCAAAGTCCCTCTCCAGCTCTCCTGGAGCCCCTTCAGGCACTGGAAGGGGCTTTAAGGTCTCTCTAGACCTTCTCCAGGTGGACACCTCCAGCTCTCCCAGCCGGGCTCCCAAGGTGCTCCAGCCCTCAGAGCATTTCTCCAGAGCTTCACTCCAACAGGTCCTTCTCCTGTGCTGGGGATCCCGGAGCTGGAGCAGCACTGCTGGGGTGGCCTCTTCAGAGAGGAGCAGAGTCATGATACTGTTTGGCCTTTGGGGTGCAAGCACACACACTCCTGCTCATGTCTCGCTTTTGATCCACAAGAACTCCCAAATCCATCCCACAGGGCTGCTCTCCATTAATTACTCTGCCAGCCTGTGCTTATTCTCAGATTGTTCCAACCCAGGATCAGGAATTTGAACTCCAGGAGCTTCCCTGGACCATTGCTCTGCATCCCTCTTTTTTATGGAGTTACACATTCCTGCTCCACTGCATCTGCCCTCAGGGGGTCTTAAGGCTCAGCACATTGGTTGCCATTGATATTTGGCACTTGAGAGGGTGAGTGAGCATATGCCATGAATCCAGAAGGCATTTCCCTATGGCTTTCTTGGAGCTGACCAGACAGAGGTAAGTTTATATCCTGCTTTTCTGCTTTCCTGGGGATGCAGTAAAACAAACAATTCTGTTTGGGCCGTCTGGTTAAAAGCTGAATTCACCCCTGTACTAGACAGGAACATGTCCAGCCCTTCATTCCAAGAGTGGAACAGGTCAGCTGGGAACAAGCAAGGCCACACATTCCAGTAAACGGAGTAAGACAAGCAATTAACACCTTAACCTTTAACACTAATGGTTCTACAAAACAAGTGGGATGCTCCCGGGAACAACAGAGTGTTTAATCAACAGTTTGTGCTCCACAGGCACAGACAGCAGTGACATCACTGGGGAGAGCAATCAGTCCAGTAAGGGAGACTGTTTTCTGGGAAAACTCATCTCCAATGTGTCCTTCAGCTGATTAAAAACACAGAAAGAGTGCCCAGTGTAAGAAATGCAGAGAAGCCATGGTTGATTGGAAACAAAGAGCATTAGATTTGTAACAGTTCCATGGAAGCGTTCAACACCAGGTTGGAGCAATCAGGTCTAGTAGAACGTGTCCCTGGTCACTTGCAATCCAAACTGTTGTGTGATTCCATTCCTGACAGCAGGAGGAAACAGAAAGGAACAAGAGAAAGATCCTGACCCCTATATGAGGTCTTGCGCCCTCCTCACTGCCTGAGACCTCAGAGACAAACAGCAGCTCCCGGAATCCCAGAGCATTCCTGGACTCCAGTTCCACAGAGACACGATCATAACACAGGAGTAAGTGGAAACTGGTGGCCTTGGAACCATAGAATACCCTAAGCTGAAAGGGACCCACAAGGATCATACAGTCCAAATCCTGGCCCTACGACACTCTAGCAATCCCACCCTGTGCCTCAGAGCATTGCCCAAATGCTCCTGGAGCTCGGGCAGCCTTAGGGCCAGGACCATTCCCTGGGGAGCCTGGGCAGTGCCCCTCCACCCTCTGGGGAAAGAACCTTTTCCTGATATCCAACCTAACCCTCCCTGGCACAGCTCCAGCTGCTCCCTCAGATCCTGGCCCTGCTCACAAAGAGCATAGATTGGAGCTGCCGCTCAGAAGAAGCTTCAACTCCCAGTGAGCTCTGCCCTCAGCCTCCTCCACTCCAGCTGAACCCAGAGAAAGTTATTCTTGTGAAGATCCTTACACCAACCACATCACACACTCCTCAACACAGTACTACAATTAATCCATTTCACTGTGCAGATGTGGGAGTAAATCAAGTGCTAAGTGTGAGAACTAAGAAAGGCACTCACTTAAAATCCTAGAATCCCAGACTGGTCTGGTGTTGGAAAGGATCTTAAAGCTCATCCCATTCTACACCCAACCATAGGCAGGGACATCTTTTACTACCCCAGGTTGGTCCAAGCCCAACCTGGCCTTGGACGTGTCCAGGGATGGGGCAGTCACAGTTCCTCTGGGCAACCTGTTCCAGGCCAGCACCACCCTCACAGCCAGGAATCCCTTCCCAATGTACAATCTAGACATATTATGTCAGTTTGAAACCATTCCCCCTTGTCCTGGCATTCCAGACTCTTGTAAATACTCTCACTCCATCCTTCTTGTAGCTCCTTCAAGTAGTTCGGTCCCAAGACTCTACAGTGGTTTCAGAGGCAGAAGAAACAATTTTCATTACAGAAATATTCCAAAGATATTCCTTTCCGCAGCTCTCAAGCAGCCAGAGCCATGGAGTAGGAGGTACCTGGAGCCCATCAATTATGCTGTGGGATTCCAGCTGCCGGGCTGCCACTTGCAGCTTTCCTAGCAGTGCCGCCCGCTCCACCAGGAAATATGCGACCTGTTCACTGGCAGCACTGCAGGAGATCTGGGATAAACCTTCCTGCTCCAGCATCTCCTCCACTTCCTTCAGCTGGGTTTCTGCAAGGTAAGGTAAGGCTTGGTGTAAGCAGAGGAGAAACAAAGGACAGGGTTTCCTGGAGATCCGTCACAGCTCCTCTAAACATTCCTCACTGCAACAGCCCCATTTTTTCTGGAGCCCAACAACTCCTCAAGTCCCTCCTACTTCCCACTTCCCTCACTGCCTTCCATTCCCTGTTATCCATTATCTCAGCCCTATTCCCTCTCTCCCAAGGTTTCTCTTCACATACCCTTTCCTGCCTGCCAAACATGTGATAGGAGCTGCTCCCCTCAGGCAGAGTTCTCCCAACCTGGTTTATCCTCAGCCCCTTCAACCCCAAACACAGCTTGGTGGAAACTAAACACCAGATTACACAGATACTGAGAGAACCAGAGAATCATTAAGGTTGAAAAGACCTTCAAGACCATGAGTTCTGACCCTCAGATCATCAAGTTCAACCTTGGAGAGAAAGCAAACAGATGGACACAGAGTCACAGATGTTTTCTTTGGCAGGAGACACACAAAATACCAGATCACTCCTAGAGAGCACCACTATTTTCCCAAGGAATATCTAGGAAGAAGGAAGATCTGAACACCTTTAAGAATTAAACTGCCAGTGCTCATGTTTAAGACTCCGTACGGGGAAAAACTTCCAGACTCAAGGGTCTCTAAGGCAGAAAGGTGACAACAAGACTTGCAGGAGTCAGTTTATGGCTGGGGACCATTGTGTTTGTGCAACCAACAGTTGTTAAAAAGACCCCCCTGGTTGGTGTGGTTGTAATTTACCTGCCAGGAGAAAATGAGGAATCTTTGGTGTCTGGCATGATGAGGGCAGCAACTCCTGCATGGGATGCACCAGCTTGTGGAGCCAGGGGAGGGCTTTTCAAATCCTCCCTGTGTAATTGTATTAAAACCAACAGACCAAATTTCTAGCCCAAACCACATTATAAAGGCTTCCAAGTGTTCTAAGATGGGAAGTATAGGGAGTTATAGAGGTAGGAGGGACAGTCACATTCTTTCCCTGCTCAGGGATCTAGAGTTGGACAGCAGAGGTTCAGCAGAGCAAATATTCCTCAGATACAGGACATACAGAGTCCTGGACGAGCCTGTCCCTCACTCTCATGCACTGATTTTACACAGGACCTAGCACAATCACATCCCGAGGCTCCAATCAATCCCATGTTTCCACTTCACGCTTCTCAACCAGCTCCATCCAGTCCTGTGGATGGAAAACACCCTGCGGTTTCCCAGGCATCTTCCCCAGGGAGACAAAGCACAGCTTGGTCAATACAGGGTCAAACAGGCCTCCCCAGAAGCTTCCTGCTGCACCAGAGCAAACCAGGCAGTTTGTAGGATCAAAACTGACCCATGTGCCTCAGGAAGAGCCCATGGAACACATCACTGAACCCCAACCAGCCTGGCAGCTTCCTCCCAGTTTTGCCAAACTCCAGTTAAAATGAACAGAAACTGCTCTGCTTTATGCCCAAGATGGGACCCCATGTGCCCTGAACCACCTTCACCTACCAGTGCTCCCCTTGTCCCCAGCCTGTAACGCAGGATGAAGCAATATCATTTTAGACCCCAGACACATTCCAGAGGCTGGAGAGGAAAAAGGATTTGTGAGGATGAGGGGGGCCTGCTCACACAGCACAGGTTACCTATGGGTAAACCCCCCTGATTCCTTACAAATTCCTTCCCGCCCCCATCCAGTGTCTGGGAATGGCCAACCCCTGCCCCAGGCACTGTCACACAACTGGCATGTCCCACCTCTGTCCACATTTGTTCGGAAGCAAATTTTATATTAATATTTGTATTTTCTTACCCCAGGAATACTCTGACAAACAGCAGCCACCTCACCCCACCACAGCCCTACATCCTCCAGCCCTGCTGGGTGTGTTTAACCAGTCCAGCTGTTCCAACAGCTCAGACCATGACTGTTTTTTCTTTTTATTCCACTTTTTAAACAAATCCAGGCAGCTCCCCGAGTGCTGTGTTTCACTGCCATCCCAGCTGTTTTTCAGGAAGGCTTTTGGGAGCGCCATCGATCTGCCCTCCAACAACACCCAGTGCATTCAGTGAGAGCATCAGAAATGGATCAGGAACTGCCTGGAGGGAAGGAAAAATGTCACTCTGGGCAGAGGGATCAGATGAGGTGATGCTCAGCTCAATGGCCCAGCATCAACCAGCCTTGGCTGCTCCCCGTAGGAACATGCGAGCCCAGGATGGCAGGAAGCAAATGTGTGAGCAGAGATTTACTTTTTATCTTCAGAAGCTGCTCAGTGTCAGCCACCAGCACTAACTATCCTCAGGGTCTAAAGGAGGCTGGAGAGACACTTCGGTCAAGGGCCTGGAGTGACAGGACAAGAGGAAATAGCTTCCCACTGACATATGGCAGAGTTAGATGGGATACTGGGAAAAATTTCTTGGCTGTGAGGGTGGGGAGGCTCTAGCTCAGGTTGCCCAGAGCAACTGTGGCTGCCTCATCCCTGGAAGTGTCCAAGGCGCAGATGGACAGGGTTTGGAGTAACCTGGGATAGTGGAAGGTGTCCCTGCCCATGGTAGGGGGTGGAATGGGATGAGTTTCCAACCCAACCTATTCCATAATTCCATGATTTTATGGAACAGCTTTTAGCAGATCAAGTCTCTCCTTCCCAGTGATCCCACTTCCTAAGTGATCCCAGACCAAGCAGAGTTTCTGATCCATTTGCCTGCTGATGGAAGAGGGAGTGTGCTCAGACCTGAGAGCCCACACGGGGGTCTCCAGGCTCCCTTTCCCAGCTCTCAGCTCAGGTGAATCAGCACAGATCCTGTCCTTCACCCTGCATAATTCACAGCTCAAGCCCCTCCTTTGTATCACCGCTTGAATCAGCCACTGTCCCCAACTGCCCCTTCCTGTTCTCCTTTCAGTGATTCCAAAAGTTACCAACCACCATCCTGTCCTCTTGCCTTGCCTACATTTTTAACAATCCCAGCAGACCATGGTCTGTCTTTTCACAAGCCCCTTCTCCAGACCAATGCATTGGATCATCCTGTGCCTGATGAGACACCCAGATGTCCTGCAAAAATAACAGGGGGAGCAAGACATGGAGCACAAATCCTATGGGGAGCAGCTGAGGGGGCTCAGCCTGGAGAAAAGGAGGCTTAGGGGGAATCTTCTGGCTCTGCATAACTCCCTGACAAGAGGGAGCAGCCAGGGATGTTGGGCTTTGCTCCCAGGGAACAGGCACAGGATGACAGGAAACAGCGTCAAGATGTGCCAGGGTAGGTTCAGGTTGGATATTCATTGAAAGGCCAGTCAGGCACTGGCACAGCTGCCCAGAGAAGCAGCAGAGTTACCATTCCTGGCGTTGCTCAAACATGGGGTGGTGCATGGGGTGGACCTGACAGTGCTGGAAGAATGGTTGGATTTGATGACTCTAGAGGGATTTTCCAACCTAAACATTCCCATGATTCCAAGAACTCTGATGAAAAGCAGAGGCCTGGGGAACAGATACAGGGATGCAGCATAGAACCCTGCAACAGGGACACATTAGACACCTGGAGCAGCCCAAAAGAGGCCTTTGGGATTGTGCAGCATCTCCAGCACAAGCACATCCAGCCACTCTATACTGGAGATGGCAGGGGGATTATTTTATGGAGAGGCTGACCTAGAATCATGAAACCACAGAATATTCTGAGCTGAAAGGGACCCAGAAGGATCATCCAATCCAACCCCTGACCCTACCCAGGACACGTGAACAATCCCACTCTGGGCATTCCAAACACTCCTGGAACTCCAGCAGCCTTAGGGCCAGGACCATTCCCTGGGGAGCCTGGGCAGTGTGCCACCACCCTCTGGGGGAAGAACCTTTTCCTGACATCCAACCTGATCCTCCCTGGCACAGCTCCACCTGTTCCCTAATGTCCTTTCCCTGGTCCCGGAGAGCAGAGATAAAATCCTCCTCCAGAAGAGCTGCAGCCTAGGATGAGCTCTCCCCTCAGCTTCCTCTGCTCCAGTTGAACAAATCTGGATAAAAGGATCAGTCACTCATCTCGGTGCTGGCACCTCTCCCTGCAGGTGACAGCACAGAGGGAGCAGGGTTTCCACATTCTTAAATTATCCACACACATCCCAGGATAGCAGCCAACGCCAGCAGTGAGTCAACAACAAGTCCTGAACCTCAAAATCTGAGTGCTATCCCAAAAAACATCCCTCTAGAAACATTCTACAGCACCAAAGCCACACAACCCCCTCAGGGGCAACACACTGGGAACAACTGGATGGCAATCAGCAATCCCTCCTGGATACACTGAGATCCATGGACAAGGATCGCAGCTTCCATTCCAGGGGTACTCATTGCTCAACAGCGTCAGGATTCCCTAAGACATGGAGGAAGTCCCGAGGAGCAGAGCCACCAGGAAGAAATTACCACATTCCAGCTTTCGGGACATTCTGTCTTTCTCCTGCCACCTCGTGGAAAGGGAGAGAACCAGGAAGAGAGTTTTCTGCCACAGCAAGACTCCCAAGATCTTATTATTCATTTTAACCTTTGTAAGCAGCCTTTTCACCACAAACAATGGCTTTAAGTGCCCAGAGACATCAAACCTTTAGGTAAATCCATCTTTGGAAAGTCACACCACCAGATGTGCTCCCTGAAAACCCAACTGATGCTCAAAATTTCCCCCAAACTCCTGTATTTCCTGTCCCAAAGCCTGAATCACAAAGAAACTCTTTGTGCCATCACTGCCAATTTTACCTTAGGACCAGGACAATACAGCTCACAAAGGGAGTTAATGGTGATGTGGGCTATGAGCACCACTGAAAGTGCAACAGACGACTGAAGAAAATCAAGAATTAAACCAAGCAAAAGTGATCCTAGAGTTTGAAAATAAATTATTTCAAGTTAAATAAGTGAAATAATTTGTTTAAACAAAATTAATGAAGCTCTGAGGGGCCCTGAGCAATTTGGTCTACTGGAAGATGTCCCTGCCTATGGCTGGGGGTGGAATTGGATGAGCTTTAAGGTGTCTTCCAAACAAAACCATCCTGAAATTCCGTGACAAGGAGCACACCCAAGTTTTGAATCTCAGAACAAACAATTCTCGTCCATCACACTGTTTTAAAAAATGTGTAGTTTGTGTAAGCCAAAGCCAAGAGCAAATTCACTGACTTGGCAGGAGCAACAGATAATTTAGAGCTGGAAACCAAAGAGCACCATCAGTTCTGGTCTTCAGTCTCTGGAAGATGCTTCATGCAACAGAGCTACATGGAGAACCCATCAAACTCCCTGAATAAAGACAGTAAAAGCAGACAAGGACCACTAAATTACAAATCTGTTTGAACAGCTCACTAACACTTTTAGCAACTTCTCAAATAACAAACCACTGAGAACTCCCTGAGAGCTCCCTGAGAACTCCCCAAAAATGCTGCTCTCCAAGAAGCTTTCCAGACCCAAACACCTGCCAATGCATTGCCACGGCTCACACTCCAGAGGGAAAGGATTACCCTGCTTCAGCTGCAGCTGTGCCAGCTCCAACCTGAGCTGCTCATTTTCCTTCTCACATTCAGAGGCAATGGCATCCCGCTCTTCCATCAGGGTACGGACATGGCCCACGTAGCTTTCCACCTGGAATAACAAAAATCTTGCTATTCCCATGTCTGCCAGCGCCTCCAGTGAGCCAGCAGCACAAAAGCTCTCCACCCCATCACATCTACAGGATAATTTCAAATGTCTGTAGGACAATATGTCTTATGCCTTTGGAACACCTGGGAATGGTAAAACCTTGACTTGGAGGTCAGGAGGTCACGCAGCTATGGATGTGCTGGGATGTGGGGAGCTGCTGGGCTCACCAGGTGCTTTTTGATGCCCTGTATGAGGACTAGGGACATAAACTCCAAGTTCCTGAGGGCAGTAGTGTGGCAATGACACACCTGAACCTACTGTTTCACAGAGGGGGAATCAGGGGATACAGGTCTGGGAGGGTGTAAGGGTCGGTCTGAAGATTGCCTGATCTGCCTCACAATCATCGTCAGAGACTGAGACTGAGACCCTGAGACGCCCACCACTCACTCTGGGCAGGAGCCACCGAGTCTGGCCAAGGTGGATGCTGGCCAAAGACTGGGTTCGGGTGTGTGCTGTACTGTCACGGTGCACTGCGCTCTAGCAGGTGCAGGCTGAACCGTACTTTCTACAGCTGAGCAATAGGCCTCACACACAATAGTCCATAAATCTTTCCACCTTTTGGCCAGCGGCCCCTTGCCTTGAAATGGACTATAAAGTTATCACTCTCAGAAGAGACCTTTGAGACTTCTTTCTCCCCATGGATGGAAGACATCGCCAGATGATCCGAGGACGTCCCTATTCTCTTTCTCTCTCTCTGTCTCTCTCTCTGTCATTTTATCTCTCTCCTTCTCACCATTACCCCCAAAACTGAGTTGTTGGCCCTCAATAAACTGCTTTGCTGCTTGCTGCTGAACAAAACCTTAGTCCTTGCTGTTGCCTTTTGCACCCTGTGGTCGAACGAACCATCACGACCCCCGCTCAGGTTGTCCGGACCGTGACAGAGGGCCTGTCCGTTCCCTGGGAGCAGAGCCCAACCCCGTGGCTGTCCCCTCCTGTCAGGGAGTTGTGCAGAGCCAGGAGGTCCCCCCGAATCTCCTTTTCTCCAGGCTGAACCCCTTTCCCAGTTCCTTCAGCCGATTCTGGTGCTCCAGCCCCTTCTTTCCCCAGCTCCGTTCCCCTCCCAGGAGAAGCCCCAGCAGGCCCGCTCTCCGGCCTTACGTCTCTCATGTCCTGGGCCCGCCGCCGTTCCAGCTCGCCCAGTCGGGTCTCCGCTCGCCGCACAAGCCGCCAGGCCAGACCCAGCTGCTCCTCGGCTGGGGCGGCGGGGTCGGCGCCCTCCGCCCGCAGCCACCGCCGGATGGTGTCCGCCGGCACCGGGGACTCCGCCTGCGGGGCAGCGAGAGGAGCCGTGAGATACCGGGGGGCCGTGGGTACCCCGACCCCCTCGGGCCGATCCTCGGGGTACAACCGATCCCCCGAATTTCCCCCCGGGCCGGCCGGTGCTGGGGGTACAACCAATACCCCGAACGCCCCCGGGTTGGTCCCGGGAGTACAACCGGCCCCTGACGCCCCCGGGCGGGTCCCGGACACCCACCGGGACAGCAGCCACAGCGTCCATGCAGCGGAACGAACCCTGGCGCCATGGCAACAGGCACGCCCCCACGAGCAATGCCGGGACACGGGAGGCCACGCCCCACTTACATCACGTGTGCTGGGGAGGCCGCGCCTCCGCCACGCCCCCTCCTCGCTGCCTGCGCCCTTTGGCGACGCACAGCGGACGCAGCTGTGAATATTCCTATTCCTATTTCCTGTTCCTATTCCTGTTCCTATTCCTGTTCCTACACCCTGGGTCACCAAAAAGGGCCGAAAGTTTTCCTGATTTTCTTCTAAACCCCAAGTGAATCTGCTGGAGCTAAAGGGGAAGAGGGCAAGTACATAGACCCAAGCCTAGAAAAGAGAAGGTTTTAGGGAGACCTTGGAGACCATGCCAGTTGCTAGAAGGGTCTCCAAAAGAGCTAGAGATAGACACTGGACAAGGACATGGAATGACAGGACAAGGGGGAATGGTTTCCGCCTGCCAGAGGGCAGGGTTAGATGGGATATTGGGAAGAAATTCTTCCCTATGAGGGGGAGAACCCTGGCACGAGTAGCCCAGAGAAGCTGTGGTTACCCATCCCTGGAAGTATTCCAGGACAGGTCAGAAAGGGCTTGGAGCAACTTCAGCTAGTGGAAGGTGGAATGAGATGAGCTTTAAAGCCCCTTGAAACCAAAAGATGACTCCAAGAGATTGAAGAACTGAAGAGCTAAGTAGGTCCATACTGCAGAACCAATTCACTGGCTCACAAGAGGATGGTAGAAAAAAGGTAAGACCAGGACATGAAGAAGAGTGACGTGGCAGAGCCCAGTGAGGACCTTCCATTGAGCCCTCTGGGATCCTCAGAAAGCAATGGACAGACCCCGGACTTGCAGGAGCCACTTCCAACTTAGGTACCACAACCAGCATTCCTAGAGTGCTGCTGCTCAAACACTGCCAGGGTGGGAGCACTTGTGGGCTTGGTTTAACCTCCTACATGGAACAGGTGCATCCCTGACACAGGATCGGGATGGCTGTGGCCCAGTTTGAGCTTAGGGAATCTCCCCAACCGGCACTTCACAAACAGGGGTAGACACAATAATGGAAGCCCACAGTGTGATCCCACTCCAATGAAACCCCAAGATTCCCTGGGCTCACTACCCCAGTCTGCTCCTCAAAAAGTTCAGATTATTCCTCTCCTTCCCAACCACCTCTGAGAAATTCCAGGACACTCTGAAGACAGTGTTGGTGGCATTTCTCCCACCCCTTGTCCCAACACTCCTGCAAGGGCATATTCAACTTACACAAGTTTTTTTATTCTCGTCCCTGCTGGCCCATCCATGCTGTCTACAGAGACTCCAAACTAACACAAGGAAAATCCCATACTCGGCATTCCCATCAATTACATCCTGGGAGATAAAGACAGGCAATTATTGGAGCTTATTCACCTTCTTTATCAGTCCTGGCCACAGAGAAGTTGTGAGTTCCATCTCCTGACTTAATTACCAGCTGGATCTCTCCCCTCCTGACCAACCTGGACTTCTCCCATCACTGACGGGATACACTGATCCCATCCTCATCTTCTTTTCTTGCTCTTCTGGCTTTATTTTCCTTGTTTGCTGAGCACCCCTCACTTTTAGAAGACTGGTGTTATTACAAAACCAGTGCTGCCTCCTGAACACTCAGTGGTTTTACCCACAGTCTTGCCTCTGGAAATGTTTCCAGCATTCCCATATGCTGCTGTTCTTCTTTCCAGGATCCCAGTGAATTTATTTTGAGGACAGCCCATGAGCAGACACACAGTGGACAGCAGGAGAGCTGCTGTTAAGTTTCTTGCACACATGAGAAACACACACTTTGAAATTGGTAACAGTTGGAAGAGGGTTTAGATAAAAACGGGAACATTCCAGTTCTAAATCCACACAGCCCAGAGTAAGCTTACCCTTCCAGGGTCAATCACTGCCACCCCTTCTGCTGTCAGAGAATCGTGGAATCACTAAGCCTGGAAAAGACTTCCAAGATCATTTACTCCAACCATTCCCCCAGCACTGCCATGTTTACCCTAAACCCTGTCCCCAAGTACCACATTCACACCTTTTTTTGAACACTTCAAGGGATGGTGACTTCACCACTGCCCTGGGCAGCCTGCGCCAATACTTGAATACCTTTCCATGACAATTTTCCCACTATCCAACCTTGAACCTCCCCTAGCACAGCATGAAGCCGTTTCTCATCCTGTTCTTTGCTCCTTGAGAGCAGAGCCAAACCCCTCCTGGTTGTCCCCTCCTGTCAGCGAGTTGTGCAGAGCCAGAAGGTTCCCCCTGAGCTTCCTTTTCCCCAGGCTGAGCCCCTTTCCCAGCTCCCTCAGCTACTCCTGGTGCCCCAGACCCTTCCCCAGCTCCAGTCCCTTCCCAGGACACCACCCCCCGAAGCTTGGATGCATCCTCTGTGGTCTGTGCCAAATATGCCCTTGCCTCTGTTTACAGAGCACTGCAGTGACACTTGAGTCTTGTTTGGTGAGCTGCCCAAACACCGCCTTGGAAACTTCCTGGTGTAAATGGAATATAAAGCAAAGCAACTTTCAAATACCTGGAATGGAAGGAAAACCTTTGTAACAGATGCTTTAGGGATGCTGTTGCAGCACCTGAAATGTAGAAACATAGGATCTCTCCTGGCACAAGAGCTGCTCCCCCAAAGTTACTGTCACCTCATTCTCCTTTTTGCTACCCCGGTTTCACCATCCACTCTCAACACCAGATGATTCCCCACTCCAGTCATAAAACCAGCATATCTTTCCTGTGAAGCCCCATTTCCTCCTCCAGCCATTCTCAAAGAAACTTCAAAGAGGGAGATTCAAGAAATTCTTTATATACGGAGATCTTAATTTCTCGTTCTCCCAGCCCACAGGACAGAAAAAAGCTCCTGTTCCTCCTTTAGACACCAGGACAAATATCCTTTAGAATGGTTTCACTTCCATATATTTCTCTTTTGCAAAGCTGCAATAGCTGTGGCCAAGTGGTGTAAAAGTGACAGAGTGCTGGAAAGCCCTCCTTAGTGTTCCATGGGGATTGGTTTATTTCCCTGGACAGGCAATCGCTCTGGTCCCACTCCCTCTGCAGCACAATTCTCTTGTTTCCTCCGAGCTGCTTCTCAACCCTTTCTCTCTATAAAGGCCGTGTGCTGGCCCTGGAGGTAACTCACAATCTTCTCCTCTATTTCCATGCCTTGTGCTACTTCCTCATCAGACAGGGATAAGGGAGTCTGTGAGTCCCTGGTGACAATGATGACAGAGGTTCTCCGGGATTCCAGGACATTGGCCACCACCACCTGGTGCCGGTATTTTTCCAGAGCCTGCCGAGATTTATCCAGAAGGATCTGGGGATCTGTCTCCAGTTTGAAGGAAATCACAAAGGCCTCAGGAGCCCAGTCTCTGACCAGGGGTGACAGCATCTTTGGCACCATCTTCATTGTGATCTGCAGTGGGGAAAGATAAAAAGAAAAAGTTAAGTAAAAACATTACAGGGAGTTTTAATAAGAGATGGTATGGGAAAGAGGGAAATCCCAGCTTTGTTTTATATTCCATTTATACCAGGAAGTTTTTCAAGGTTGGGCAGCTCTCACCAAACAAGGTTCAAATGACACTAAATTTAAATTAAATGATCCATGTGGTGCCCACAGTCAGGATGTTCTGAGGCCGGGCCACAGGAACTCTGCATTCCCAGAGCTAACAACACTGGGGAATATAAACATGAGAAGATTTAAGAAAGCATTACAACTGCCTAAATCTGAGTTTTCAGCTCTCCAGAATCCAGGTAGTTTATCCCATCTGCACCTTTCCTTCTATCAATTCCTTAATGTGCACGAGGCATAAAAGTGCTAAAGCACGGAGAAAAACAGTAGGACACTGTTCTCCACCTTCCCAGCCTCTGGATCGACCACTGGGGATCAGGCCAGGTCTCACCTTTCCAATGTCAACAATAAAGAATGAAGCCCAGCAACTTCTTAGAAGTAATTAATTAAATAAATTTTTGTATTTTTTATATAAAGAATTCCAGAGCCACCTGTTCCCATTACTGAGAGGGACCTTGGTGCTGCAGTGTTAGTCATTCATACAAGCAAGACGGATCCCAGAGTCATGGAATGGTGTGGAGTTGGGAGGGACCTTGAATCCCATCTCATTCCAGCCCCTGCCATGGGCAGGGACACCTTCCACTATCCCAGGTTCCCCCAAGCCCCAAGCTGGCACTGGACACTTTCAGGGATGGGGAAGCCACAGCTTCTCTGGGCAACCTGAGCCAGGGCCTCACAAGGAAGAATTTCTTTCCAATATCCGATATAAAACTATTCTGTCAGTTTGCAATCATTCCCCCTTGTCCTAGCACTCCAGGCCCTTCTCCAAAGCCTCTCTCCAGACAAAAGGCAGTAACTCAAGTACTCCAGAAGGTATTCTTGGAGCACTTCAGCTCTCTGAGAACCACCCTCTCCTCACATGCATGGAAGCACAGGCAGCTTTAAAGGACAAAGCCAGAGAAGAGTAGAAGGCACCTCAGGGGCCTCTCTTCATGTGCCATACCACAACTGCAGACATGCTGAAGCTGCTCCATTTCAGACAGAGCAGCACTGACCTTCCTGCAGATAACCAATGGCACCACTCACCCTTCATCTTACCCTAAAAATAAACCTAGATCAAAGGAGAGCAGGGCTGATCCTACCCTACCCTCTTATCTGGGCCCCTCAGTCCAAGATAAGAGTAAAACAGTGCAATTCCAAGATTTCCACAGGGTTCTGTCCCTGTGGGACCTCACCCTCCCGTTCCCTCTGACAACACACATGAGCTGCTGTTTTGCAGCTTTCCCAAGTTTATCCACAGACAATTCTCAGGAGAAGGACCCTGGAAGCAAGAAGGGGACAGCTGAGGGGGGTGGCAGAGGGGGCCATGCCCAGATGCCCAGGGGGGCCTCACCTGCAGGGGCCCCTCCGAGGACTGGATCTTATGCTCTGGCATCTCGGAGACGGGGATGTAGAAATCCGACACGGCGGCTGACAGGTAGAACATGACACTGGAGCCTGTGGGAACATAACTGCTGTCCCCCACTGCCATGGCCTGTCCCTGTCACCCCACAGCCAGATGAGCTGCCACCCATACACACACACACCAAACAGGGGAGACCAGGGCCCCCTTGAGGTATGCCCCAGCACAATCCTGAGCAGGGCAGCACTGACCTCACCCTGGAGTCCTCTCAAACACACTGTTCTCCACTGGTGTCTGTCTTGTCCCCTCCTCCCAAGCCCCAACAGCCTCCAGGGACAGTCCAGACCCTCATGCAGGGGTGTAAGAGCCCTGTAAGCAAGGGGGCCCCCTTGTCCCCTCATGCTAGAGCCCCACAGGTCCCGGGATCACCTCATACCTAGCCCTGGGGCCATCGTGAGGGGGCTCTACGATCTACCCCATGCCGGGGACCCCTCGACCTTTCCCTCACAATCATTACATCCCCTCGTTCTAGGTTCGCCTGTCCCCTCACACTGGAGACCCCCATGAGAGCCTCAACCTTTCTCATCCTGAAGCTTCGCACAGGACCACCCTGTTCCCTCATTCCTGGGCTCCCTCACACTAGAGACCCCCTTGGGGGCTTCATCCGCTCTTGCCTTGTGCCCTACGAACCGGTGGCCACCCCATACTCCATTCCTGGGTCCCCACGGTTCCCTCCGCCCCCTCACGCCAGGCTCCCCTCGTACCGAGGGGTGCCAGGGCTCGGGCGGCCGCGCGCAGCAGCGCCAGGTACTCAACGAGGCCGGTGAACTCGATGGCGAGTAGCGCGCCCGCCTCAGTGGCGCGTTGGTACTCGCGGAGCGCGGGCAGTAGCGCGGGCAGCGCGGCGGGGTCGGCGGCCACGCCAGGCGGTGGTCCCGGAGTGAGGCGGAGCGCGTCGAGAAGCGCGGGCCCGTGCGGCGGCAGGGCGCGGGCCCAGGGGAAGACGGAACGGGCGCGGTGCAGGAAGCACACGCCGTACCCCGCCCGCACGAGCCGCTCGGCCGAAGCGGCCCCGCGCCGACCGCTACTGAAGTTCTCCAGGAAGCGCACGGCACGAGCCTCCAGTGGCACCTGCGTCCCGCCCGACGTCACCAGCGCCACACGCCGCCCGCGTGCCGCCTGCACCTCCGCCCAAGCCCGCACCCGGCCCTCGGTCGCCGCCACATCCACGTCGTTGTCATTGTCCTTGTCCACGTCCTTCTCCTCCTTGGCCGCCGCCGCCGCCGCCATGACCAGCCCGGACGGCCCGCCGGAAATCACGTGTGCCATCTTCCCCGTCCCGGAAGTGTTGTCTCGGCAACGGAACGCCAGTGCCGTCATTAGTGATTGTCGGAAGTGACGGATCTAGGCTCGCCGGAAGTGTCACCCCGGCAACCGGGGACGCGTCGAAGTTCATGGCCGGCCATGGCGGGGCCACCACGTTGCGAGCTGTGTGGGGCCCGAACGGCCCCGCTGCGCTGCCCCAGCTGCCGTCTCACCTGCTACTGGTGAGAGACCCCGGGATGAGGTCCAGGGGTCAGGGTGAGGCCTGGGGCACAGGGGCAGGGCAGGATTAGCTCCAGGGTGAGGCACAGGCAGGAAGTTTGGTATTCAGGATGAGGCCTAGGAAGGAGGAGGCAGGAACGCACGTGGGACAGGACGAGAGGCAGGGCTTATTCCACAGAAAGGCTCAGGACACGAGGCCTAGGATGAGGCACAGGGCATGGGAAGAAGACCCAGGGTGAGGCCCGGGAAGTAGGAACCAGCCACAGGATGAGGCTTAGGACACGTGGAGAAGGCCCAGGATGAAACGTCGGAGGCAAGAACAAGCCCAGAACAAGGACAGAGAGACAGGGACAAAGCCTGGGGTGTGGTCTGGGACACAGCAAGAGGCAGGGATTATCCCTGGGATGAGGCTCAGTATGCAGGGACAAGCCTCACAAAACCCAGGACACAGGGATGAGATCTGGGACAAAGTTCAGCATGCAGGGATGGGCTCAGGAGGCAGGGACCAGATCCAGGATGGAGCCTGGGAACCTGGAGAGAGCCCAGGCTGGAGCTCAGCCAGCAGGGCAGCAGGAACTGGAGCAGGCACACTCACCTGGAATGCTCCTGCTGCCTTCCAGCAGTTGCATCAGGCAGATAGCAGAGCTGGAAGCTCTGGAGAGTCACATGAACCTCCCTCACATACCCTCAGAGCAGTCACTGAGTTCCAGAATGTTCCCTTTTCTCACAGTGACCTGGGGTGGGATGGTTTGTGTTTTTTCTTTTTCCAGTGTTGGAATTCAGGGATTTGTTCAAACATAGCTGTATCAGGAGTTCAGGGGGTGGTTTTAATAAGGATTTTAACACAGAGAACTGTGAGGATGTGGCAGGACAGTGCTGTGAAATGGAAACATTTGGAAATACCATGTATTGGGCACCCTGTAGGCAGCCCAGGGGCTCTGGGAATTGTTGTGGAGAAAGTCCTGAAAGACAGAAGAGAATAATCTTCCCTTGCATAATATCCCAGAAAATACCAGTATCCTTTTCCCCTCCTTTTGCCAGTGATGTTTCCCACCAGAGAACTGACTGGATCAGCATCCACAACCGTATCTGTCACCTGCTCATCCCAGTCCTTGGGCCCCAGCCCTGTTTCCATTCTGAAAAAGACAGAAAACATGGCAAGGAGCAGCTGCTGAGGAGGCAGGTGGGTGCAGGAGGAAAAAGCACAACTTCAGAGTGCTTCTAGGGAAGGAATTCCAGCTCCTTTCCATACCCTGGCTGTACGTGGTGGGACACACCAGTGGCAGACTGGGCTCACCTGGAATTTTAAGCTACACAGGACTCTCGAAAGTGGCCTGGGCTGTCACTGCCCAATTCCTAGAAAACTGAAGGGAATCTCTTGCCGAAAACCAAGCAGGGTTTTTGCCTTCACAGGATCCACCCCTTTAGAAATCCTCTCCCTGGATGCTCCCAAGGAAGAGGATGGCATCTCCTTGGTTGATTTGGGATTTGGTTGTAGAGGTTTGCGAGTGGCTTTTTTTAAACAAAACTTAAAAAATAATGGGAGTGGGAGTGTCCTCTCTGCCGTTCATGAGCCTCCAGCCTTTTCCACAGTCTTTACTTGGTGTTCTGAGCTTCCTCAGGCAACAGCAACCCTGGATTTCCCACCTATCCAGGGGGTTGGTCCATCACCCTAGTTAGTCCAGGATCCAGCTGAGATCTGCTTCTTCCAGGCCATTTGATGGGAGGGTGTCCCCTTTCCCAGAGCAAAGGGGCAAAGAAACCAAGTACCCTCCCTTTTGTTTTCCTGGCCAACTTGGGACACCCTTTCCCGCTAAGTGTAGCCTTTTGTCTTCATCAGGCCTCAGGGACGTGCAGATGTGCAGCTCCTTTCCAGCCCCAGAGGTCTGAAACTTTTTCTGTTTATGGAGTGGCGGGAGCTGCTGTTCTACATTGTTGCTAAAATAACCCACCCAGGTGCATCTGCTCCTGAAAATCCTCACTATGGAGATAAATTTTCCCTCTATAATAACTCCCAGACACAGAATAATGGGGCAGCACACAGTGGGCTTGGAACAATCCAATGGTGCCACTGAGAAGAACATCCCTAATCTTTCAAATTTTACATGAATTATTTTTAAGGTGTTTCTGGCCCAGCTGTGAGGCTTTGGAGACCAGCTCATTGCTGTCACCTTTCTTGGGAGCTTCCACAAAGATTAAGTCCAAAGGCAAAAGTCCTGCTTGGTGAGAGCTTATGACAGGCTTTAGGCAGCAGATTCCTTTTGGTTTTACAGGACTTGGGCAATGACATCACAGGCTGGTTTGAAAACTCTTGTCTGGCTGAAAAGCCCAGGTGAGACTGTTGAGCAAAGTCCACAGAAGGTGTGTCAGGCCAGTGTGTCCCAAAGGGAAAATGCAAAACTTCCTTAGTTCCAGGTTCTGTTTAAATGGTTCTTTATAAAACCTGCAAGGAAAGTTAAAATGGGTGTCGTGGGGGTGTGGCAGGATTTTGCATCCAGAAGTGCTTGAAGCTGTTCCAAGGAACTCCCCTGCTATTGAACACTGATGTTGACACTGATTACATCACTGACTTTATTGCAACTAAAATTATCCCCATACATTCCAACAGGCCACGTGGCTGCCAGCTGAGGGAAGTGCTCCTTCATTAGCTGGAAGTTAATCTGCTGGTTTAATTAGGTGAAGGGAAAGACAGCAGGAAGATGGGACTGGTGGAGAGAAAGTCACTCTTGATTGGGGTTCATACTGGGTTAGCAAACAGCAGCCTGGAGGAGCAGCCAGGAGCCTGGACTGGGAATGGTTCCATGGGCAAGGCAGGGAGAGAAGACTGGAGTTTTTTGAAATGGAGATTTTTATAAGCTCCTTAACAACCCTTAACATCATCTGTTCTTTGACCTTCGTCTCCAGCTTATTTAAATAAAATAGATTTTGAGAACAGTCAGTGCTGGGACACTTTGCTTTCCTTCTCTCCAAAGAAAGGAGTGAGACCGTGGAAATCCCTCAGTTCCCTGCTGGCTTTCCCAGCAAGAGAGAAGGTTCCTTTGTGTCCAGCAGGATTTGGAGCAGCCAGATTGGGCCTGGGCTGGCTCAGAGGTGTTGGGAGAGAGGGAGATTATTTAGTGCCTTGTCTCACGGGCTGCATCACATTCCTGTTCCAGATCCAACAAAAGTGCTTTAAAAGTTCTTCCCTATGTGGGTGGGGAGTCGCTGGCACAGGTTGTCCAGAGAAGCTGTGATTACCCTATCCCTGAAAGTGTCCAAGGCCAAGTTAGACAGGGCTTGGAGCAGCCTGGGATAGTGGAAGGTGTTCCTGCCTATGGCAGGAGGTGGAATGAGATGGGCCTTAGGGTTCCTTTAACCCAAACCAGTCTGGGATTCTATGCAAAAAAGGCCTTTGGAGTTGAGGGAAAAGCTCTGCAGTCTCATGGTAACCAGAGAAAAAATCTTCTGCCCAAAGCCTGCCTTAGGTTTGCTGCTTTTTGAACATTTCTGCTGTACTTCACCCACTCCTGCCCTGTGTTTGTTTAGAAAACACAGAGCTCCAGCCTCAGTCAGGACGCAGGGAAACCTGGGCACATTCAAATGCCCTGTGGCTCAAGGAGCAGGGCGCTGGGAGCCAGGAGGTTTTACGAATTTCATTCCTTGCCTGTGCTCCAAAGCTTCTGTTGATAGAAATCTGCTTCTGTCAACATAGCCAGGGGGGTGCCTGCAGACAGCACCTCCAAACTGACAGAACTCCAAGTTTCTGTTTGGAGAAGAGCCTCACCTGCCTGCATGATGTCAACTCCCCACAGCTCCTGGGCATGGGAAAAGATCCAGCCCAGCCAGCACCGGCACTGCTCTGGCTGCAGGTTCAGCTCCAGCTCACTGGAGCTTTCCCTCTTCCTGAAATCCTCCTTTTTTCAGACACACCATCGATTTTGGTGCTTGAGAGTGAATAATGGATGTGGCACTGGGCCCGAGTGTGTTCCCAATTCCCTGCTCCCACCTGAAGCGGAGCAGGGATCCTCAGCCCCCTCAAACCCCAAAAACCGTGTGGGGGCATCTTCAGAGAAACCTCAAATTGCAACACACATGGAAGGAGCCCAAATTGACAGGGCCAGGGGAGAGGGGGAAACCAAGGCGGGGCCAAAGGGAACAGTTCCCCCAGGGCTCTTCAGGGCCAAAGGGAACCATCCTCTGAGGTTTGGAACTGCAGTTGGAAATATTCACTGCTCCAGGGCTCCTCTTGCCTCCTGCCCTTCCTTCTTCTGGAAGCTGTGCCAGAGTCCAACCCCCAGCTTTGTCCTTGCTGCAGATGTTTCAGGCCATAGGAAGCAGCGATGATACCATTAACAAGGAGTGAAAAAAGAATGATCCCAATCTCCAGCACCTCCCGGATACCAATCTGGGGTGATGCCCACGCACCAGGGCCTGCAATGGTTGCACCAGACTGGCAGAGACAGAAAAAGCAGCCTGAGAAATACCAGCTTTTCCTGATGCTGCCCCAAGCATGTGCTGGTTTTCTCCTGGGCACCACCTGCTCCCTGGACAGTTTGTGTTTCACAGAATCCCAAACTGGTTTGGGATGGAAGAGATCTTAAAGTCGATCACGTCTCACCCGTTGCCAAGGGCAGGGACACCTTCCACTATCGCAGGTTGCTCCAAGCCCCATCCAGCCTGGCCTTGGACACTGCCAGGGATGCCACAGCTTCTCTGGAAAACCTGCCTTTCCCCTCCCCATAATCTGGTAGCTCAGGAATCAGTGCTGTGTTTTCTGGCTCTTGGCTCTCATCACTGGAGCAGGGGCTGTTGCTCTGCGCTGTGTTCTTTGATGATCTAATTTATCCAAAAAGGTGTCTCTTTACCTCAGCCAGCATCTCCAGGAAACACTCGCAGGCTATCCTGGAGCTCTCTGTCTTGGAGTTCCTCCTTCACCCATGGCACAACTCTGCCTCACTCCAAGCAATTCAAGCTCAGCAAAATGCCAAAACTTGGCCTCCAGGATCTCTGAGATTGGTGTCTCTGCCCAGCTCGGCCCCAGCTGGAGGCAGAGGGTGATAAAGGGGTGAACTGGTGTTTTCTCAGTGTTCCACTGAGAAAACCATGGTAGCACTGCTGTGCTCTCCTGCAGCACCACTGATTCCCAGACACCTTTCCTGCTGCACCACTGCTAGGAAAAGCTGATGGAGAAGTGTTAGTAGCTGTCTGGATGGGGCTCTGAGGAACCTGGTCTAGTGAAACGTGTCCTTTCCCATAACAGGGGATGGAAAAGATGAACTTTAAGGCCCCTCCCAACCCAAACCTTTCTGAGTTGGGATTTCTGAGATTCTGTCACTCTGCAAGGATTGTGGCACTTTTTCCTTGGCATCTGTGCACAGTATGCACAGATCCTGTCAGGGAGTGGGCATTGGGATGGAGATATGTTTTGGAGCTGGGGATTGCATCAGCTGCTGCTAACGGTGGAGAGGCTAAATGGCGTGGACTAGTAGGAGCAGCGGAAGGCAAGCAGCAGCTATACATGGATAAATACAGGATAAATTATGGATTCTGACAAACCCAAACACTGCAGAAGCTGCTGCACCACCAACCCTGGCTGGGGATGGATTTGCTAAGTGCAACACATTCTGATTTTGACCAGTTTTCAGACTCTGCACACAAAATCCCAGCCTAGGACCAGCCGGAGAGGATAGGATGAAACTGCTGTTTCCTGTGAGGAGCTGTCTCTTCACTCCCTGGCCAACAGCAGTTGGAGCTGTGCCATGCTGGCACCATGGGGCTTGGCTGGCTCTGAGTCACACTGGAGCCCCTGGCTCTAATCTCCTTTCTGGTCTTGTGATGATCGTTTTCTGTGCTTCACAGCTTTTATTACTGCAACCTTATGAGACCTTGTCAGGAGGCGTAAAGGATTTTTCGTCCGGGAAGACAGCACATGACCTGCAAGGATGTCCAAAGCTGTTCTTGCTCGAAGCAGGAATGGAGCCAGATTCTAATACGCTCTAATATGACAACTTTAATGTCTGTCTATTAATTACAGACACAAACTACATTACAATTGCTATTTTATAATTTGAAAACCTGATTTTGAAAAGAGCCTGTGCATCTGTAACCACCTAGTCTAGTGAAAAGTGTCCCATGGCAGGGGATGTGTGGGCTTTAAAGTCTCTCCAAACCATTGTGGGGTTCTGTGATTTCCTTTTTCCTTTTTCCCTGTCTTTTCTCACTCTGCCCCTGCTCTGTTTCCCTGCAGGAGTCCCTCATTGCTGTGGCGTTGAGCACAGCCCAGGGGTTTCTGTGGGCAGGGAAGCCCCTGGAAGCAATTCCTGCAGCACTGCAGGCGCTGCGCTTCAGCTCCCAAGTGTTCGGCTCTGGCTCCGTGCAGCTCGTGCCCATTTTTCTGCTCCTGGCTGAGGCCTCCACGGGTGAGCATTGTCAACATGGGAATGCTGGCAAGGGCAAGGCCTCTCAGGTCAGGTTTCTGGTTTCCTTTTGCCATTTATCTGGAAAGGAGCAGCTCTGAGCTCTGGGCCCTTAAGGGCATTGCAGAGATTTGAGCCATCCCACACACACACCCCCCTCACACCCTTTCTCTGTGGCTCTGGAGCAAAGAATCTCTCAGCACTCAGGAGATCAATGAAGTGTTTTCTCCTTCTCCACCAATCCCCACAGGAGAAACTCTATGAAAGTCTATTCTTTACCTCTGTGGCCTTGGATGACTCTCCAAAGCATTAAATTCCAGAGGGTGTTTGGTTGTGCTTTTATCCCAGGGAACCAGCAAGCATTTCAGAGACCGTCGCACCCAAAGAACTCCCGGGTTCATTCACAAATCTTACTCTGCCTGAGCAGAGCTTTTTCTTATTGTGTGCTTTGGAAAACATGGCAAATGAGGGCATGGGAGCTGCTCTCCCTGCAAGAGAGATCCCTCTAAATCACTGCCATTCCAGGAGCGCACACAATGCTCTGCTGGCACAACGGGGTTGTGGTAAATGGTGCAGTGAGAGCAGGGAGAAAAAATGCTGTGACTAATTCCAGTGTGATAAGGTGAGAGTCATCAGCACCTGTCTGGAGCAAACCTGTGTAGGCTACGTGTTCCAGGGGTTGTGTACAATGCATCCTCTGCCGTGGAGCCAGGCTGGGAGAGCTGTGGGTGTTCACCTGGAGAGGAGAAGGCTTCAGGGTGACCTCAGAGCCCCTTCCAGGGCCTACAGGGAGAGCTGGAGAGAGACTGGGGACAAGGGATGGAGGGACAGGACACAGGGAATGGCTTCCCACTGCCAGAGGGCAGTTAGATGGGATATTGGTAAGAAATTCCTCCTGTGAGGGTAGGGAGGCCCTGGCACAGGTTGTCCAGAGCAGCTGTGGCTGCCCCATCTCTGGCAGTGTCCAAGGCCTGGCTGGACAGGGCTTGGAGCACCCTGGGATAGAGGAAGGTGTCCCTGCCAATGGCAGGGGATGGAACAGCATGAACTTGAAGGTCCTCTCCAATCCAAATCAGTCTGTAATTCTGTGGTTTCTGGCTCCTTTTGTCTACCCATTCACTTGTCTGTAAATGAGACTATAGACACCTAGGCAACTCAGAAGCACTTGGGAAAGAAGCAGAGAATCCCCAAACTGCATCTCCATATCAAGCTACCCCAAAGGGACAGCTAGCAGTATTCTCTGACTTGCCAAATTAAAAAATGCTCTTTATCCTCCTTATTTCTCTGATTTAAAAATGCTCCTTATCCTCCTTATTTCTGATTATCCCTACATGTCATTCCAGGCACCGGCCGTCTCCGGCAGGCAGCCAAGTATCTCTCCCAAGCCCAGTGGATCGTCCTCCAAACCCCAGACTGCAGTGCTGCTCTTCAGTCTAAGATGTACCGTGGACTGGGGCTTTTCTCTATTGCTGAAGGAAACCTGGACCAGGCTTTGTATCACCTGGCCAATGATGTAAGTCCATTGGAATACAGGAACAGGGAACACTTCTATTTTAATTCCTTCTCTCCTCCCAGATCAATATGGAAATGCCAACAAGCAGATTTGGGATCTTGAGAGCATTCACATCACAGACACTTGAACTGGATAGATCTGAGACACACGTGGATTCATGTGTGAGCTAAAGATGTGTTTTGTCAGTTATCCCTATTCCTGTGAAGTGACAGAGAATCATGGGATCACTATGGTTGGAAAAGCCCTCCATGATGATCAAGTCCAACCATTCCCCCAGCACTGTCAGGTCCATACCTAACCCATGTTTCTGAGTGCCACATCTATGTGTTTTTTGAACACCTCCAGGGATGGTCATTCCACCACTGCCCTTCACAGCCTGTTCCAATACTTGCAACACCCTTTCTGTGAAGAATTTTTCCCAATATCCTGCCTTGAACCTCCCCTGTCACAACTTGAGGCTATTTCTTCTTGTCCTGTCCCTTGTTCCCTGGGAGCAGATCCCGACCTCACCTGGCTGCACCCTCCTCTCAGGGAGTTGTGTAGAGCCAGAACGTCCCCCTGCGCCTCCTTTTCTTGAGTCTGACCCTCCCTCAGCCACTCCTCATATATTCCTCAAATTCCTTATCTTTATGTCTTCTCTCCATAAATTTCTATGTCAGCTTCATTCCAGTGCTCAGATGCCCAGACGTTCCTGCCCCAAACTGATGGAGTTGCCTTTTATTCCACAGATAATTTACATTTTGACTGTTGTTTCCCCAATACTTTCCCAGCTCTGTCACCTATTATTGAATTAATGCCTTATTTCTCTATTTCAGTATCTGGTTCAATGATGTTTTCTCCAGTTCCACCTCTTCAGCCATTAAAATAGTTTGTTCCATTGGAAGTGGTCATTGCCAGCTGTGTTCCTAAGGATGCTTTGCCTGTCATTTGATCCTCCAAAGCCAGATGAACTTCTTCACATCCTATTTCTGTCCCATGTAGACTAAATTTATCCAGTGCCGAGTGATGTATACCCACTCCTGTGGAATTAGATAGTGGCTTTGTGTGGGTGTACATGATGACATAAAGGGAGAAGAATTAGACCCTTTCTATTATAACACACAACACTGTCTCTGCTTAGTCTAGAAGCCCTTTGGGCATTTCAGAGTCCCACAAAGGAATCTCCCAAATGGCTTTGGCGATTCCCCAAATCCTTTCTTTTTTGTGGTGTTTTTTTGTTTGGTTGGTTGGGTTTTTTTGTTTGTTTTTGGTTTTGTTTTTGTTTTTAATTCCCTAAATGTGGTGCCTGAAAGGGCACCAGGTAAGAAGTTTTTAACTCTTAGCAAGTTCAGGACCTGCCTGAACCTTGGCTGCATGTCTGGGATCTGCTGAGAGTCACACGCCAGCTCAGAATAGCTGGAATGCTCCACTGCCTTCCTACTGCTCCTCCGGGGCTCCAGGGAAAGATCAGGCTAGTTTGGGGGCTGGGAAAGCAGCAAGATGGGCTTTGGGAGGGGTGGGATGAGTGGGTGGCATAGGGAGATGGGGAGAGATGGGAAACCTGTACTGGACTTTAGAGAATGAACCAAGCAGGTGCCTCTGCCCCAGCCAAGGGGTGTTTAGGGTGTTGCATTCCCATGGATTAACCCGAAAATACAGCTTTTTAGTATATTCCTATGGATAAACTCTGTGAACTAAGTATATTCCAACGCATCCTATAGAAAAACCCTGAAATACAATTCTTTAGTACCTCATTCCTGGGAATAACTCCAAAATATAGAGGTTTTTATTCCTTATTCCTTTACATAACCCCCAAAATAGAGCTTGATAGTGCCTTATTCCTCTGGATAACCCCCAAATAGAGTTTTTAGTATGTCATTCCTTTACATTACCCCCAAAAACCAGCTTTTAAGTACCACATTTTCCAATCACCTCCAGGCATAGTTTACATATAAAAAATCCCCAACATTTGCAATATTATTAATCCACAATGAAAAACTTTCCAGGTTGACATGAACATGAACCTTGTAGAGTTTATTTTTTGTTTAATATATATTTCAGGTTTACCTGGCTACTGCTGAGTTTGGACTAAATTCTGTTGAGGTCTCTGGAGGTTACTTCCACATGGCCAACATTTTCTTCCACCAGAATAAAATGGATACAGCAAACGCACTCTATACTGAGGTTGGTAGAATCAAAAATCATCCTCTGAATTTTTCTCAGCTTTTTTTTTCATGCTCTTTCCAAAGGTTTTCCGTTTTCTTTCAATGGTATGATGACCATTTCAAGTGTCAGTGTTGCCTTTTAGGATCAATCCCAGAAACCCTTTTCATACATAAGTAATTCTCTGAGTTAAAACCATGAGACATTAATCCTGTAATCAGTTCAAAATTCTTAATAAACTGTCTTCAGTTTGGGCAACCAAATCTTGTTAAAAACCAACTTCGTTACCAAATTTCCTGTGCCAGGGGTTAGAGTCCCACCCACAGAGCATCTGAGGAGTTCCTAAATCCAAGGAAGAGTGGGATGCAAACAGGTCACCTAAAATTTACATTGACAATCAGTGAAAAGTCACACTGATAGAAGATTTTCAGAATGGATTGATCAAACAAGGAAAGTAATGATTATCTAATTGATTTAATTACTCAAAAAAATGAACTTTTATTTGTTTAAATCAATTTATGTAGAAATGAGGTGCTGGGAATCCACCATTCCTGTCCCAAATTTCAACTCAACTAGCTTTTGGTGAATATTTTGGTTAGATTTGTTCAAATCTAAATTTGTTCAGGGTGAAAATCCCTGATCAGCTGGAGAAGTGAGTGGGAGAGGATCGGTGCAGTTGCTCTGAGAACATTCAGCCTAGCTCAGTGACCCGCAGGCACATGGAGGGGATGGGCTATGCAGGGACATTGTTTGGAGAGCAACTGAACACCAGGGATTCACAGGAGTGAAATAATTCCCATGCTTCCTGCCAGGTGAGCAGCCTCTGGCACGACTGGCTGCTGAGCTCCCTTCAGGGGCACCAGCGAGTGCTCCGGGCTCGGGCAGAAGCATCACCGTTTTCTGAGGATGAGGAAGGCATCGAGGATGGGATGAGTAAGAGCTGCTATTGCTCCAAAACCTTTGGGAAGTTGGGGGTTAAACACCTGCACCCTACAGATTATGTTGGCAGTGTTGGGGTTGGTATGGTGTTTCCAGAGACTGAATTTAATGGCAATGCCAAGTGTTCTTGATGTCAGTGCTCAGCAGATTGCCACAGGCCACTATAGCAGTGAGGGTGTTCCATGGAAACCCAGCCTTGCCCTTGCTATTTGCATTCTCCATTTCGCAGTTCCCTTGCCACTAACTGGAGCAAAGCAAGATTTGATTCATGGACTCACTGAGTCATTTGGGTTAGAAAAGACCTTTAAAATCACCAAATCCAGCCATTCCTCTAGCACTGTCCTGTTCATCACTAACCCACATCCCAGATGCCATATCCACATGTTTTCTGAACTCTTCCAGGCATTGTGAGTCCACCAGCTCCTTAGGCAGCCTGTTCCAATGTTTTACATGCCTTTCTATGAAAAAATTTCTTCTAGTATTCCAAGTAAACCTCCCCTGGTGCAATTTGATACTTGAGCATTCTCATTTCTCTGCAGCTCCTTCATCTCCCTTTAATAATGGATGTGACATTTCAGCTCACTTAGGTGGGGGTACAGCTCACTCCTGGAGCAACAGGACATGATAGAATAGCTTGTACAGATAATTGGATGTATTAATCAGGAGAGTACTCTTGGAAGAAAGGCTGGGGAGTCTCTCACTGGCACATAAAGGTACAGAAAGCATCAGTGTGCTGCTGATGCTACCTCAGGCTCCCCTGAAACCAGACCAGACTCTGGTTCTTGACTCCTTTCAACCATCTTTGCTAGTAAGGACATTGTCAGGAAAGAGAATAAAAACTTCCCTCTCTGGAATATTCAGGGTCAGGCTGGACAGGGCTTGGAGCAACCTGCTCTAGTGTAAGGTGTCTCTGCCCATGGCCGAGGGTTGGAATGAGATGGTCTTTAAGATCCCTTCCAACTCAAAGCAGTCTGGCATTCTGTGATTCATACATTTCTGTAAATCCCATTTCCTCCACTACCTCCATCGGGAGTTCCCAGGGTAGGTAGAAAACTAAGGCAAGGCTGCAGGAGACCATCTTTGGTGTAACAGGAGTAGAAAAATAGTTCTTTTCCTGCAGCTATTGTGACTCCACATCCTCTCTGAAGGCTGATCAACAGAAACACTGACTGGATGAAAGGAGTCCTGTTCATGGGCATGGAATTTGCATGAAGCTGGGATCATAGGTAGCCAGACTGGTTTGGGTGGGAAGGACCCTGAAGTTCACCTAATTCAACCCCCTGCCATTGGCAGGGACGCCTTCCTCTGTCCCAGGTTGCCTTCCTCTATCCCAAGCCCCATCCAACGTGGCCTTGGACACTTCCAGGCATGGGGCAGCCACAGCTGTTCTGGGCAATCTGTGCCAGGGCCTCCCTACCCTCAGACCATGTTGATGTTTGTAGTAGCGATGGTTTGCTGTCTGGAAGAGCCAGTTGGGCTGTTGGCAGTTTTGGTTTATTCTCTTGCACAAATGCATCCATCAGGATCATTTCTCTCTGCATGTAGCTGAAGCCCGGCACGAGGAAGCAACACGGGTGCTGTGGGCGGTGCTGAAGCTCCGGGAACAGGGACCACTGCAGCATCCTGGGGAAACAGCCCGAGTCCTGCATGCCCTGGCCATGATCCACTACCTGGGCCTGGATTTAGCCAAGGTAGGTTGTGTCTGAAAGGGTTCAGGAGGAATCACAAATAGCTCTGGGGATCATCCTATCTCCTGGTCCTCTTGTACCCCAGCACTTCTCCTGAGCCCACAGCACTGGTGACCAAGGACAAATTGCCTCATACCTCTCAAACCAAGGGCTTAAGTGGGATATTAGGAGGAAATCCTTCCGTGTGAGGGTGGGGAGGCACTGGCACGGGGTGCCCAGAGAAGCTGTGGCTACCCCATCCCTGGAAGTGTCCAAGACCAGGTTGGATGGGGCTTGGAGCAGCCTGGTCTAGTGGAAGATGTCCCTGTCATAGGATATGAGGTCAGCTTTAAAGTCCCTTGCAAGCCAAACTATTCCATGATTCTGTGACCTGCACTCTCTCAAGGCTGTGAATCCTGGTGGATGTGTTTTGGTCTCTACCAGGCCAGTGGATCCTGCAGTTATCCACATTTTCTGGCTTCATCCTTTATCTGGGCTATCCTGGCAGTGTAGCTGCCTTTAGACCTGAGCTCAGGGGTTACAGAAAGCAAGACGTGGGGCTCACAGACCTATCCTTGAGCTGGACTCCCCTGAGTTCAAGGTTCGATCTATTGGAGTCTGTAATTCCCCTTTGGCATCTGCATTCCTGTATCTTTATGGCTTAAAATCCACAGGTGACTGGTAACTTTTGTGCTTTACCAAGAATTGATTTTGAGGAAGTGCTGAGCAGAAACCACCTGGAAATCAGGCCCCACCATTTGGAATCAGAACTCAAAACCCTGAGTTTCTTCAGCCTGGGTTTTGAGGAGTGAAAATACAGGTGGTGAAAAATACTGTGTTGAAATATTAAAGGTCTCTTCATTGTATTATAGAAGCCACAGCTTGAGACTGTTAGGGAGACACAAACAAATTTAAATTTGTTTGAAAAAGAAAAAAGACAAAGTTTTATAATTGTGATTGTGTCTGATCCCTGGAAGAGCTACCAATGGAAATTATTTATTTCCTTATCAAGAGAAATGAAGGATTTAGTTCAGAGTCAGTACAGCTGTTTTTCTTCCCTGATATAGCTTTGGGATTGTTCAAAGGAACTGTGTTAGACAGGAGGTGGTGTCCAGATCAGTAATCTCCTGTCTGCACCACTGGTTCCTAAATATGGGATGGGCTGGCAGCTTTAGGCTCTCCTGTAAAGCAGCTTGTGCAGGTCACCTCAGAAAGGGAGTCTGGATCTGCTCCAGGGTGCTCCTGCACTGAGCCTCAGCAGGTATTTAACTACCTCATGAGAAAAACCAGATTCCTGATAATTCCTGGGTGTTTCTTCTGTCCGTTCCAGGCCCAGGAGGTGGGGATGAAAGCCTTCAACCTGGCCAAGCAGCTGCCCCAGCAAGACTCTCTAGAAACCATCGGTCACCTGCTGGAGCTGATTAATGCCCAGTTTTCCCACACCACATAAAAACTGGCCCTGCCAGGCCCAAGTGTTTGGCCAGGTTCTCTCTTATCCAGGTTCCTGAACACCATGAGCGTCACAAGCTCTTGGTCCTCCTGTTGCTGCCTCTTTTCAGTTGCATCCCTGGCTGTCTCAAACTGTTTGGAAAATAAACATTTTGGTCTGTATTAGTCTTCATGTGCTGCTCCGTTTCTGTTATCTCCTAGAGAGTAACAGCAATAGGGTGAGAAACAAAAGCACCATGAACATACTGAATGAATCATTTGTTGGCCAGGTTGGGAATAAGCAAACAGCCTTTCACAGCCTCGTGGTGGTTGTCCAAGAACCAAGACCAGCTCAGGTGTGTTTCTTACTGGTTTCCTGGCTTTGTTCGCCAGTTTGGTGAGGGAGATCCCACGGAGGGAGAGGAGAGGGACACAGGGAAGGGCTGGGGTGGTGGACATCTGCTCCTGGGAACCTGGTTGGGCTTGACACAGCATTGCAGCTCCCTGCAGAGCCCCTCTATCTCCAAACCAATTTCCAGAGAATCCCAGCCTGGTTTGGAAAACCAACCTAGTTTAAAGCTCATTCCACTTACCCTGTCATGGGCAGGGACACCTTCGACTATGGCAGGTGCTCAGAATTTTCTCTTTTTACAGAGCTTCTCATAGCTCTGGGCACTGAGACTCCTTTATTCCACTTCCATGGGTGGAAGTTCCAAGGGAGGGACTTCCATCCAGGAGGGACTGTGGGAGGCATAAGGGGCTCTAAATAGTCTTGAGGGAAAGAATGAAAAAGTTCCAACCAGGGATTCTAACCTAAAGTAGATGTAGTTTCCTCCTGGCAGAGAACTGATATCCCCTTGGATCTGCCACCAACATCAGGAGTAGGTGCCACCATGAGGCCAATTCCCAGCTAGCTCCTGCCCCAGGCAACAGCGAGACCCTGTGGGACAGAGGTGACCCTGCTGGGGTGGGACAGAGACACCAGAGCGGGGCCAGACACCTGAAGGCTCTAGAGGCCTTGGGGAGTGTGGGAAGCACAGTGCAGCTGCTGTATTTTGTGATCCCTGACGGCTGGGAAAGGGGAAAATGGAATCTTGGCCTGTGCTGGGCTGAGCCCTGTGCTCTGATTAAGGCTCATTTACTTCAGGAGGATTTATGAGGGTGTTTAATTGCCTCACTGAGTTGGGCTAGAGTCAAGTGCGCTTTGTAAACGCTTCGTCAAGCTGGGGCCTGAGCAATTAGCAGGGATTGCTGCTGCTGGGGAAGGGAAAACCGCAGGTTCAGCCACGTTCCATTCCAGGAGGTGGGATAAGGCTACTTAAGGTGCACAGCACAGGCCTGGAGAAGGACTAGGAAACCTCCCAACGCAACCATCTCCATGGGGTGGGGGATGCTGGAAAGGGCTGGAATGATCACCTCCATGGGGTGGGGGATGCTGGGGGACTGTGCCTGCTGGCACAGTGCCCCAGGGCACAAGGATTTGGGTCACCGGGGATTTGGAGCTCGATCATAGCTGTAATCCCAGTGCTCCCAGGCTGACCCTGCAGGGCCATGGGGCTGCTCTGGATGTTCAACAAAACAAACTCAGCCTGGAAATGAAGGTTGTACAGGGCTGGGCATCTCCCTGAGCCAGGAACAAAACAGCAGAGTGAGGAGAGGAGCCCTGGGCACAGAAAGAACATTCTGGGGAAGCTCTTAAAGACACTAGAAGAGCAATCTCCTGCAACAGCCATGCCCAGTGTGTGCCCTGCAGGGCAAAGAACTGCTTCAAAAAATAGAAAAGCCTGAAGTGACCAAGATTAGCTTTTGCCTCAAAGCGTTCAGGCTTGCAGTTCTTGACACCTTCTCAGCTGGAGAAAAAACCAAATCCATGGAGCAGCAGCAACTTCCTCCCTCCCCTTCCTTGCTCAGGTGCTCATGGCATGACCCAGGCTCTGTCCCAGGCAAGGGGAGCAGGCTCGGGATCCACAGGGCAAGACAGTTCCAGCAGGTACCCCACATCGTGATCCCAGCCCAGGCTGCTCCAGACAATTAAAATCTGGTTGTACACCCAGAGCAGGTATTTTGCAACCAGGTGAGTCGTTCCAGGTGGGAAAGCTTTGCAGGGACACGCACTCCCAAACCCCCCCACCACCCTTGGCAGGGCAGGCAAAGTCCAGCTCCCAGAAATAAAGGCACAGGACACTAGGGGTGGGTGGCTGCTCACATTCTCCTTTATTATTCACACCAAACACTTCCCCTTGACACTTCACGGCAGGGATTTGCTTAAAAAACCACACATGTAACCCCCACAGCTTGGTGCAGCTATGCCACAACCAACTGAGAACAGGCATTTTTAAAGAGATTTATTTTACTCACCCCCCACCTTTATTTTCTTTCATGTGTGGTCAAGTGATATCACTTCCAAACCAATAAAATTTTAAAAAGATACTAGTAAAAACAAAAAAAACAACAAAGAAAAACCCAACCAAAAAAAAACAACCAAAAAAAAGCCAAACACCCCCCCCCTCAAAAAATAAATCCAACCAAAAACAAAACAAAAAACCCAACACAAACCAAAAAAACAACCCTCCCTGTGGCTTTTGGGAATGTGCCAGGAGCTCCCACACCAGCTGCATTCAGGGAAATGCATTTTTTTGTGTGTGTGTGTTTTCAGTTTTGTTTGAAAAGGACAGTATTTCTCATGTGTATTTTTTTTAATATACTACAGCCTGAAATTCAGTGCAATAGATACAACTACAGTGCAGAACTATACAAAAGTCATCCTAACCATGTACAAGCTTTTCTTAATTGCTATAGAAACTATAACCTTTTTCTGTACCTTTTGTATCCATTATACAGTGTGAATATACTCCAAGAATATTTACAGTACTTGGCTTGTCAAATCAGAAATGCTATAACTTAAATGTCTACTATTAACAACCATTGAACAAAAATATATATAATATAAATATCTTCCAGTCTATACACAGAGCAGGAAACGGCTGTATCCATGCGGTGCTGGATTTTGGTGAGTCCCGGGATGGGAGTGGTGATGGAGTGGGATGTTGTCATGTGCGGCTGCCACTGGCGCTTCACTGTTGGGCAAATATTGCCGAGATTAATCCCAAAATTCAACAAGAAGATATCCCCCCTTTCCCATTTTCCCCTCCCAGCTGGAATTCAGGCGAAAGGAGAGGAGCCTATGACAACGGATTGACCTTTCCAACTGATCCATCCAGACGGCTCTGTCCTCCACGCTGCCCCGGGTGGGAGGTCCCCATCCACAAATCCACCACGGGGCTTGAAATCAAGGAAACTTTAAAAAATGACTCATTTTCTTGGTAGTTTTTTTTAAAAAAATATTAGATTTAGTCAATTTATGTGATTTTTTCCTCTATGATTAGAATATTAAAAAATAAGTTTCCAGCTTTTTAAAAACTTCCTCTACATGATTTTCCATTAAATAACTGTTGCATCATTAATAAAAAACAGGGAATTGCCCTCCTGCTGGTGGGGGCTGCGTGGCTGGGTTTTAAAACACCTATTGGCTTTGAAATCTTGGACGCAAAACCAGCTAAAAAATAAAATAAAATTCATTCCTAACATAAAAAACAATAAAATAAAATAGGCCAGTCTGTCCCCAGTAAACCACTGGGGGAGGCTGAAGAAGGGGCGTCAGTGCCAGACCCCCCCCCCCACTCCCTCCTGTCTGGGGTCTGTACAAAGTGTTTTAAAAAGTCCCCCTGGATTTGGGGGGCGGTGGCGCCGGGGGTCCAGGTTACACCTGCGAGTCGGCACCCAGGCTGTGGAACTCATCCGGGGTCTTGTCGCTCTGGCCGCCCCCGCTCTGCCGGAAGCCAGAGGCAATCTCATCAAAGGTCCGGCCTTTGGTCTCCGGCACCTTGAAGTAGGTGAAGATGAAGAACAGCACAAGCAGCACCGTGAAGATGATGAAGACGTAGGAGCCACAGAGTTGCTGGGATTGAAGGGAAATGAGGAAGTGAGCACATGGATGGAGGTCACAGAAACATGAAGCTGTTGAGGTTGGAAAAGCCACCAAGATCAAGTCCGACCACCAACCCATCACTGCCAGGTCCACCCCTAACCCATGCCCCCATGTTCCACATCCACATGTTTTTGAGCACTTCCAGGGATGGTGACTCCACCACCTCCCTGACCACCCTTTCCACAAAGAAATTTTCTCAATATCCAATCTAAACCTCAGCTTAGGGCTGTGTCCTCTCCTCCTGTCCCTGTTCCCTGGGAGCAGAGCCCAACCCCACCAGCTGTCCCCTCCTATTAAGGAGTTGTGCAGAGCCAGAATGTCCCCCCTGAGCCTCCTTTTCTCCAGGCTGAGCCCCTTTCCCAGCTCCCTCGGCCTCTCCTGGTGCTCCAACCCCTTCCCGGCTCCATTCCTATCTCTGGACACAGAGTGATGGGCCATGGCTGAAGGACCAGCTGGTACCACCTTGCCCCGGGCATCCAAGACCCAGGTCCTCCTTTCAGGGAACATCTCGAGTTCCATAAGGAACACTAAATCAAGTTCCTGCTCCAGCCCCAAGTCTTTCTTCTCAAAGGAGCTTAACCCAACCAAACCATCTCAGCCCAGGTTTTAGGGCTCAAGGATGTGGCCCTGGAATTCAACATTGGAATCTAGCAGCAGGATTTGGCACCAATTCTGACATCAGGACTCCACACCAAAATCCAGCAATGAGATCCAGCATGAGGAACAAGGAACCCACAACCGGAGCCGGGATTTGGATTTGGCAGCTGGATCCAGCAATGGGATCCGGCAGTGGAGTCTGGCACAGGGATCCAGCATCAGGATCTAGCTGGACACTGTTTCCATCCCTGATCCAGAACTGGGATCTGGATCCACCCTGAACCAACACAGCCTGAGAGTCTGGGGCTGCGACTCCCCTGGATTACTGGTATCCCCTGGGACTCCCAGATTCCTGTCTCCCCAGTCACATCCCCACTCCTCTAGTATTCCAGCCGCAATTACCGCAATGTACTGGAAGCCCATTCCCACGATGAAGTTGGAGGTCCAGTTGGAGAGCCCAGCCACAGCAAAAGCAGCGGGACGGGGGCCTTGGCTGAACAGCTCCGCGACGATGAACCACGGGATGGGGCCTGGGCCGATCTCAAAGAAGGCCACAAACCCAAAGATGGCTACAATGCTGAGGTAGGACATCCAGGGCATTTGGTCCTAGGCCAAGGAGAGGGAGAAGGTCAGTGCCATGAAGGGGACATAGCACCTGGACACCTAAGCTGGTGCTAGCAGAGAAGATATGAGCTGGAAACTGGAATTCTGGGAGCTTGGGAAAGATGTGACAATGGGGATTGAGTGCTCAGCCATCACCCCAAGATAAAATAAGTCCTTCCTCCTCTTCAACCATCCCTCTTCCCAGCCTCCCTAGTACTTACCAGCAGCGTGAGGGCGATGGTCATGAGAATAGCACATCCAGCCATCCCTGCCAGCCCAATGAGGTGCAGGGTCCTGCGTCCGGCTCGCTCCACCACGAACAGCTGTGGGATGGACAAGATCCATCAGCACCTCCCCAGCCTGCAGGAAAGGCCCCTTCTCCCACCCTCCCTGGAGAGATCCTGGGGGAAGCCAAAACTCACTGAGACGACTGTGAAGGCTGTGTTCACCACGCCAGAGCCAATGGTGGCATAGACAGGCTGCTCCACTCCAGACTTCTCAAAGATGCTGGTGGAGTAATAGAAGACCTAAAAAGGGCAGGGAGGTGCCATAAGTCATGCCCTGAAGCTCTGGGTGAACCAAGCTGACCCCTGGCATTCAGACCCCACCCAGACTCACTGCATTGATCCCTGAGAGCTGCTGGGAGAGCTGCAGGACAATGGCAATGAGGATGGGTTGGCGGTACATGGGCGAGCGGAACAGCTCCATGATGGTGACCTTCTTTTCCCTCATCATCTGCCGGCTCTCCTCCTTCATCTCCTGCAGGTCGCTGCTCACGTCTGTCGTGCCTCGCAGCTTCTTGAGGACTGAGAGGGACAGGTGAGGTCAGGAGATGTCAAAGACCCTGCAGAGTGCCAAGACAGGTCCTGCAGAGGAGTCACTCACCACTCTTGGCTTTGTTTTCCTCGTTGCGGTTGATGAGCAGGAACCGGGGGCTCTCAGGAGCAAAGGGCAGGATGATGCACTGCAGCAGGGCAGGAACGAAGATGAAGCCCAGCAGCAGCGGCCAGAGAGAGTCATTTCCCATGATCAAGTCCAAACCAAACACCTGAGGAGGAGGAAAGGGATTGAGCCACCCATCCCAGCTGGAAAAGTCCTGGCTGGACACAAATGTGCAACTCATGGTGTGCTCCAAGCTGCAACAGCCATTGAAGGGACTCCTGTGCTGCTTCCAGGGGGCCAATAGATGTTAATATCCTGATGCTGCCCAGCCCAAACCTTCAGATTCCACAGTGTCCCTGCTCCTGTTGAACTCCAGCTTCACCCCTTCCACCCTTAGCTCCACCTGAAAGGTTGTGCAGATCCATAGCACCTCATCACTGCAGGCCCTGAGTGTCAGGATCAAAAAAGGGGGAAACCCCTCTCAAAACATTCTCCAGTGCTCACCTGTGCGATGAGGATGCCCAGGACAATGCCAAGCTGGTGGAAGGTCCCCAAGGCCCCCCGCAGGGCAGTGGGGGACACCTCACCCACGTACATGGGCACGAAACCCGTGGTGAGGCCAGAGTAGAGGCCGATGATGAAACGGCCGAGGATGAGCATCTCAAAGGAGAAAGCCATCTTGGAGAAGCCCATGAGGACAGCTGACACAAAGGCAAGGATGTTGGACATCAGCATGGAATTGCGCCTGAAGAGGGATGGAGGAGAGAGATGAGGAACACCAGGAGAACCTCAAGACCAGCCCTTGGTAGTCCTGCAATGCCAGGATGGGGTGAGGCAGCACAATCTCCCCACTGAGGGATTCACCAAGTTCAGAGCTCACCTTCCAAAGCGATTGACAAAGAGCCCCACAGAGAAGGAGCCAATCATGCCCCCAACAGAGAAGATGGCAACGGAGAGGGACCAGAGTGTGGTAAGGGTGGCAGGGCTGATGGGCTCCTCATATCGGTACAGCCACGTGCGGTTGTAGAAATCCTCAATCACCTGGAAAACAAGGAGAGAAACCAAGTCATGCATCAAACCCGCCCCAGCCGTGCCACCCGAGGGACGAGTCCCTGTGGCTACCGCAGCTCACAAGACAATGCGTCACCGTCACCAGAGCCGCCAGCCGAGGCTCAGTTCCAGCCCAAGGGAGGGAACCTGCTAGGATACGTGGGGGAAATGCAGCCAGACGGGTTCTGGGCTCACCCTGCCCAGAGAGGGAGACACGGCGCTGCCAAAACTCGCCAGGCAGGCACAGGGAGGTCATGCTGCTCTCCAGGGCAGGGCAGGAGCCAGAGAGGTGCCGGCCCCATGGAGGAAGAGGAGGAATACAGGGCAGTTCCCGTCCTCTTGGATACTCCTGAAGTCAGATTTCCAGGTTTTTTTCCCCTAAGAATTCTGTAACACACAATCTCTGCCATGGTTCTGCAGGACCATGCAACACAGGTCTTGGTTTGAAACACCAAGAACAGCCTGGTTTGTGAATTTTAGGTACTTTTTAATATAAATTTTGTATCTTTTTATACACAAAATGTATACACTTATATACAAAATATATACATTTATATGCATTTTGTATACTTTTGATGTATTTTTAAAACCAGCCCATGGCTGGTAGCTTCGCCAAGTTCCTGTCACTGCCCATGGCTGGGAAATGGCCTAAATGACCCTCTAAAGGCTCCTTCCAACCCAAACCCTTCATAGCAAAGCCCAGCTGGAAGCAGCAGAAATTCCAGAGATTCCCTGCTTTGCTAGACCTCAGGTGGCTCCAAGATTTTGCTGCTCTGAAGGGCTTTGCTCCCACTTCACTATTTATACCACTTTTGCTTCACTTTTCCCATTAATCCAAGCCCAAAAAAACATTCTGGCAGAGACAGCACAAGAAATATACACTGGGCTGGGAACAAGTCCCAATAGTATCATTATTTTTCCAAGTTACTCCTCTTCCAAAGGACATAAACCATTAGAATTTCCATATTTAAGCAGTTTTGCTCCCTCCTGTTTCACTGAGGTTTGGATGCTTTTCCCCATTCTCCTAGTATTCCCAAAATAAATAATTGATTGGATTATTGGAGATGTCTGGGCTGGCTCAGGCTCTGCATTGGCCCAGGGGTATCTGAAAATAACACCCCTTCCTCCTGAAAAAAAGGGATGCTTTGAAGAACCCAAAGGGTTTTTTGGGAGAGAAGGAGGTAAAATATGGGTTTAAAGAGAGAAGGGTGAAGGAAAAAATAAAAAAAAAAAACTGTTTTCCCCAAAATTGGGACTTTTCCCCCCCTTTTCGCCTGAGCGTTGCGATGCATCCCCACCCTGCTCCATTAATCCCAATACCAGCGCATCCCAAACCTGTGCCTTAATGCCTCTCAGTGCACCCCCATCCCAACTCTGCATCTCTGTGCATCCTCATCCTGACCCTTCATTCCAGTTTATCCCAGTGTCTCCCCATCCTGGACCTCAATGCATCCCGAGGCATTCCTGTCTCAGTCCTGCACCTCCCTACATCCCCATCCTGCATCCCAATTCTGAGGCCCGGTTTATCCCAATGTACCTCCATTGCAAGTCCAGTGTATGCCAGTCCTGCACAATGATGTACCCTTATGCCAACAACACACTTTATGTGTCCCCATCCTTAAAGTTGGGATGACCCCCTGTGTCCAGCACTTTCTGCTGTCCACAACAACCCTCATCCCACCTCGCCCTGTTCTCCCACACGGAGCATCCCAAATCCTTCCCCTCAACACTGGTGACTTGGCCTGCACCATGTAACTCCTCCTGGCCTGAGACCAAGGGATTCATCCCCAAAATCATGAGGAAAGTATGGTAATACCCATCATGAGGGTCTGGATTTGCTGGGGGCTGCAGGCACTGGAGCTCAGACCCGTGGGAAGCTCACAGCTGGTCCCTGACCATGTCACCCAGAGCAGTCAGCTGGGAGATGACGGAGAGAAATCCTTCAGTCCAGGAAAACAAAGCTCCTCCTGGGATGTGGCTCTGACCAGGGTGGTGATAACAGTATTCCTTCTTCCCACCGCGCCAGAGCTTGGGAAAATGAGGGCAGATGCCAGGGAGCAGTTCCTCAGTGCAATCCCAGGGATTTTGCAGCTTACACAGCTCAAATGTTGCTCCATTGCTTGTCTCCCAGGCAGGGTGCTTACGGCCATCCGAGAATGGACATCCCCATCGTCAGACCAGTGCACATGAAGGCAAGGAAGCATCAGGATATTTCAGGAGGCCTTCAGTAGCACCCTGCAGGTTCTGGGTGGGAGCCACACCCTCCAGCCACAGGAACTGAATCCTGGGATTCAATACTACGTAATGCAACACCTTGAACAAATTCCTGGCTTTTTTCCTCTTCCCATACTGAGGGGGCCTGGGGAGTTTTTCCACAGGGTCTTCTATCCCATGAGGCAACATTCCAGAGGCACTCACTGGGATGGGATTAAACTCTTGCAGCTGGATCCTGCCCCAGTGGGTTGAATTCTCTGAGGTGGTGACACTTGGGGACAGCTTCACTCCCGCCAGAGCCCAGGACACCCTCCCTCCACACCTTATCCCAGCACAAGCGCTGCACCCAGGGAACATCACAACCACCCCATGGGAATTCTGAGATCTTTTTCCAAGTGTTTAACATCTCAAACACCACCAAATCCATGAAAAATCATGTTTTCCAAGGACCATGGGTATCTACCAGCGGCTGGAGGGTCCTGGCAGTACATAAGGGGAGGAGCCAACACCTGCACTTACAGTACTTCCCAGCCAACCTTTTCTTCTGCCAGGACATCGTGCTGGGATGCAAAACTCAAGAGCTCTTGGTCGGAGCAGCCACTCGGAATGACTCAAATTTTAATTAACTCCCAGACCTTCACTAAGAGCTGAGGTTAAAAGTTCCACCAGCCACACCCAGAGAGCATCCTGCAGGCACTGTTGAGATTTCTTCCTGCCAAGCAGGGAAGAAATAAATTCTCCCGGGAAGACTGGAGCTAAACAGCCCCTTCTCAAATCCCATTACAGCCCTAATCTGCCTAGTAGGATGTACTATTTTAGCCAGGCTGGCAGCAGAGGCTGGTTTGTTTTCGGATGGTGGAGGGGGGAGCGGGTGGTGGAATTTTGCGACAGAGGGGCTGGAATTTCCCTGCAGAGGGTACTGGGAGCACTCACCTTCTGCGGGGCATTGATGACGCCAGTGTTGTATCCGAACTGGAGGGAGCCCAGCACTGCTCCTCCCACAGCCAGCATCAGGCGAGCTGTCATCTGCCGGAAAACAGGGAAAAGGGCTTAAATCTGGGATCTCCGCAGCCCTGCCTTCCCCATCAGAGCAATAACAGGGCGCTGTACAAGGTGCTGGGAAAGCAGCGAGTACAAATATTCAGAATAAAATAGAAAACTCACTCTTTTTGGTGCTAAGGGGGAAAAATCATAACTAAAATGACATTTTGGGGGTTAAAACCCCTGTGGTTTGGGGGATTCCAGGAAATTCGGTCCTGGAGTGGGCCGGAGGTGTTGTGGGGGCTCCAAGGGTCCCCTCAGAGGCTCCATGTGACCATCAGGCTCCGGTCAGCGCCAGCTGCTCCCGGCGCACAGCGGAGCCTCCGTGCACTCCCGGCCGAGGATGCTCCGGGAAGCTGCTGCTAACAATGGTTTTCCATCAGAGTCTAATTAAGAGTCGCTGAGCAAAATCCTGGTTAGCTGGCAAAACCTTCACGGGCCTCCTCTTCCTCCCGCCTGAGCCGGAGCAACAATCAGAGCCTTGTTCGGGAGCGGGGTCAGGGCAGGGCGGCACTTGGGCCACCTTCGTTAGCAGCCCAATTATCCCAGGCAGGAGATTTTCCCGGCACTAGAACCAGGATCCGACATTCCCACTTAATCAGCTTTGGGATGAGCCACGTGAAATTTATAAACCCCTTAATTTGAGGTGGTGGGGGGGTTTCTCTCTAAGTACCAGCATGTCACCCCAAGGATGCTTCCAGCGTGTTTTGGATTAATATTCCCAAGGTATTGATGCTTCAGATCCCATCTAAATGAGGTGGGCTGACTCCAACTCCCCCATCCCAAAAAAAAGGATATTTTTTATATATAAGAACCATTCTCTTCTTTCTTTCAATAAATAATGGAATTAATGCTGCTCCCTGACCCTGCCACTCCAGCCACTGCCTCCCCCCACGTGAAAGTTCCCAGGGAAAAAGCAGAGGGAATGAAGCCAGGCCCATTAATGAAGCTCATTAATTAGGCTTGTCCCCAGCACAACTAATCAGGGAGGTTTTGGTACTTGGATTTGGTCGGTGCTTTGGAGTAAATCCACCCCAAGGAGAAAACCTCCTCCATGTTTGGGAAGTTGGTGGTGTCCCAGGGAAAAAAAAAAAAAAATTCCAAAAAACCCCACAATTCTAACTGTGGTTTTATCCATGCCCCAAAAATGGGAGCGCTGAAAGCACCTGTTGCCTGGGGAAATCTTATTTTAAAATGAAGGATTTGAGGGGCTTGAGTGGATTTGGGAGAAATTAGGAGATTTGGGGGATGGGGTGATTTTCCTTTGCTTTTGGGACATCACTCTAATTTGTCTGGGTCCTGATTTTGCCTTTCCCTGGCTAAAGGGCACCCTGGGAGCTGCCAGGCGCTCCCCTAGGTAGGGCAAGCACAGGTGAGTCATGGCTCCAGGGATGGGGATGCGGCAGCCGGATGAACTTTGCTCCAGGAAGGTGAGAGGTAACAACACCTTGATGCACCCCACACCAGACACTACCCACCCCCCAAAAAAATTAATTTCTTTTTTTGAAAAAGGGAACTTTTCATGGCAACAACAAACAAAAAAAATCCAGAAAAAATCCCTTGTATTTTGAATAAATTCCAGCAGTTTGAAGATATGAAAGGGCAAAACTAGCAGGAAAACTGCTTTTTGGAGGCTCGTCCCGAGCAGGGTCAGGGTGAGTCAGCTCCTCCCGCTCCCTTCCTAGTACCAAACATGCTGCCCGGCTCTGATCACGGAGCCTTTCGGCTTGAACTTCACCATTAAAGGCAACTTTGGGGGAAAAAAAAATAATTAAATAAAGGGAAAAGTCGATTTTTAAGGGCAGCTTTGCCCAGGCAGCTCCTGCCAAACCCCACGTGGGATTTTTAACTCGTTGCGGGAAAAAGCATCTTTATCAGGAATTTTGGGACAAATTCCCTCTTGTTTCCATAAAATACATTTATTCAAGCCCAGCTAGACCCCAAACTCCTGGTCTTATCCATAATAATTCCTCTATGTTATAGGAAAGACAGATTTAAAATAAATTTACAGTATTTGTTTTCTTTTTAGCTGCTTCCTGCTTCCTCCCCAGCTCCAACACGGAAGCCAGGACACTCCGAGGAGGATCCGGGGGGGGCGACAGGGGCCCCCTAAACCCCCTGCATTCGGCTTTACAACTCTATTTTTAACCCCTTTTTTTTTTTTTTTTTTAAATCTTCAGCTTGGAAGGACTTCAGGATACAGCCCACCTCATGGATCAAGGGAATAAATAATCCCTTTAAAAGCAAATTAATAATATTAAAATATTAATATAAAGATATAGAAAGACCGGCCCAGCAGGGAATTTAAACTTTTTTCACTCCAGCATGGAGGATTTTGGGATGCTGCTGCCCCATAGAAAAAAAAATTTTAAAAATTCATAATTTCTTCTAAATAATATTAAAAAGTGTGTTCCAGAAGGGAATTTCAACTTTTTTTACTCCAGTGCAAGGGGATTTGGGCAATTTTGGAATGTTGATTGTTTTACAGATCATGTGAATTAAAAATTTCTCTAAAAGCAAATTAGCAATAACATAAAAAACCAAAAGTCCCAGGAGGACATCCCATTTTTTTACTCCAGCAAGGAGGATTTTGGGTTGCTGTCTGTCCCAAGGAGCACAAAAAATTAATAATTCCTTAAAAACCCAAATAATAGTTTAAAAAGGAGGTGCCGGGAGGGAATTTTGGGAAAATCCATATGACAAAGATACCATTAAAATGATCCATGAGGATCCCAAGTGGTCCCAGCTGGGGATGGAAGAGGGGATGTGGCGCAACACTTTGCACACTCATTTGCATATTCCCAGGAACGAGGGCACACGGATAACACGGCTGTGTCTACCTCCCAACCCGGGAAAAGCTCGCATCCCCACCGAAAACCAGGAAAAATCCACTCCAAACCCACAGGAGGGGACTTAAAGCCAGAGAATTTGGGAGTCACACCGGCACCGCGTGGGATTTGGGCTGAGGGAGAGAACAGGGGGGATGGGGAGAAGTATCGGAGTGGTGGAATTTGATTTTCTATTTGTTTTTCTTCCCTACTTAAAGGTCATTCAGGGACGGCAACACAATCCCAGCGAGTTTTGCAACTGCGACCAGCATGGGAGCCGTTTTTGCACGGAATGAGGTGGAAAAAACACAAGGAATGTACAACCCTCCCCCCCACCTCCCCCCAATCCTGGGTTAATAATATTAATTATTAAATATTAAAGGGTTGGGGAGGGGAGTTTTTCCCCCACCTCCCAGCCGCCAGCTGCTTGCATGAAAAATCCCCTTTTTTCCCATGCAAAACACACTCTGGATGGAAGTGTCACCCATCAGTGCTTGGCAAATCATCCCTGCGATTAATTACCTTTACAAAAATTAATCATTTCTAACCCAAATTCATCCAGGGCGGGGGAATACGGAGCTGGAAAAGCAGCGGGAACGCAACTCCGGCTCCATTCGGGAAACCGGGAGTTAAGTGCGTCGGATTTCTTTGGTATGAGACCAAATTTGCGTTTAATTCCTGCCCCCATCACCGCGCTGCCGGCCGGCACGTTCCCAGCTCCCACCCCCAATCCCACCACTCATCCTGGAAAAAAGCGCGGCGGCCGAGACTGTCGGAATAAAATAATTTAAAAATAGGAGCTATATAGACAGGTAGATATAGATAGTTAAATTTAAGAAAATTGTGTATTTCATGCTCGAAAGCGTGGGGGGAGGGGGGGGGGCGGGGAAGGAGGAGGAGAGGGAAGAGACAGTTGTTTTCCAGGAGGGTAAATACCAAGAGGGATCATTCCTGTCACATCTTTAATTAGGATAAAATTACGATTTTGGGGATTAATTACACTTCGTGCCGCCGCGCAGCCAATTTCCTAACACATCCCCTCCGACACCCTCCCCCTCCCGCAAAACACAGGAACGCAACGGGAATATTTTGGTGGTTGGGATGAAGCAAATGGGGTTAATGTCAGTGACCTCCTGGAATTAATCACCCCGATCGTTCTGGGCTTTTACGCCACAAATTAATTATAAATTAATTAATTTAGGATAGGGAGGCTGTTAGGGGGATCCCAGCCGCTGCCGAGCCGCCGGGACAACTCAAAGCATTTACTAACTCACAGTTCGGGATAAATTAATGGGAACTGAGTCACGAGCTCCAGACGAGATGTGCCCGGCCGAATCCCAACACCGGGGATCGGGGGGGTCCCGGCGGAGTCACCCCAACCTCGCACCCCCAAAAGCCACCTCGGCCTTTGCTGGGCTCTAGGGCCACCTCCTCCCCACATTCCTGAAACACGGTCAAAAGGGACAGCATTGGGTCGGTCCATCGCGGTTCCGCATTTCCCTGGAAAGGGGGAGCCCAAAAGCGGCTGCCGAGCGTGCTGCGACGCACTGAGCCAGCATCGGCCGCCCTTTGGGAAGGGTTGCACCGGCGCTAAGGGTACAAAATAAAGCGAAACGGTGCCCGCGGCTGGCGGCGGCAGCCGCGCGTGTGCGGGGGCGGCCCGGGGTTGCGTAACGCAGGGCCGGGGGCGCGGGCTCACCTTGCTGCCGGTGTCCATGGCGGTGCCGGGGCCGTGCGGGGCCGGGGCCAGGGCCGGGGCGCTGCGCGGGGCGCGGAGCGCGGAACGGAGCGGGGCGGAGGCGCGGCCGCCGCCCGGGCATTGGCGCTGCTTAAGAGCGCGGGCGGGGGCGGCGCGAGGCCACGGCGCCCATTGGGCGGTGTGGGGCGGGGGCGGGCCCAGGGCGGGGCGGGCCGCGGGGGCCGGGAATGGGGGGCGTGGGAGGGGGCGCGCGGGGGGCGGCGGCGCGTGCGGGGCTGCACGTGGGCGGCGGGGGAGGGGACGGGGACGGGTCCGTGTGTGAGAGGGTGTGAGAGGGACAGAGTGTGTGAGTGTCTGTGTGAGTGTGAGTGTGTGTGTGTCTGTGTGACTGTGTCTGTGTGCCTGTGAGTGTCTGTGTGCGTCTGTGTGCGTCTGTGTGAGTGTGTGTGTCTCTGTGCGTGTGTCTGTCTGTGTGCGTGTGAGTGTCTGTGTGAGTGTGTGTGTGTGTGCGTGTGAGTGTCTGTGTGACTGTGTCTGTGTGCGTGTGTCTGTGTCTGTGGGAGTGTGAGTGTGTGTGTCTGACTGTCTGTGTGAGTGTGTGTGTCTCTGTGCTTGTGTCTGTGTGAGTGTGTCTGTGTGTGTGTGTCTGTCTGTGTGCGTGTGTGTGTCTGTGTGACTGTGTCTGTGTGCGTGTGTCTGTGTCTGTGGGAGTGTGAGTGTGTGTGTCTGACTGAGTGTCTGTGTGACTGTGAGTGTCTGTGTGAGTGTGTGTGTCTGTGTGACTGAGTGCATGTCTGTGTGTGTCTGTGTGCGTGTGTGTGCGTGTGTGTGCGTGCGTGTGCGTGTCTGTGTGTGTGTCTGTCTCTGCCTGTGTCTGTCTCTGTGTGTGTCTGTGCGTCTGTTTGTGTGCATCAATGTCTGTCTGTATGTGTGTATCTGTGTGTGTGTTTGTCTGTGTGTGTCTGTCTGTATGTGTCTGTGTCTGTGTGTTTGTGTGTGTCTGTCTGACTGTATGTGTCTGTCTCTGCCTGTGTTTGTCTGTGTGTGTCTGTGTCTGTCTGTGTGTCTGAGTGTCTGTCTGTATGTGTGTATCTGTATGCGTGTTTGTCCATGTGCGTCTGTCTGTATGTGTGTGTGTCTGTGTACCTGTATGTGTCTGTGTCTGTGTGCTTGTGTGTGTCTGACTGTATGTGTGTGTCTCTGTGTGTGTGTCTCTGTGTCTCTGTGTCTGTCTGTGTGCCTGTGCCTGTGTTTGAGTCTGTCTCTGTGTGTAACTGTGCACATGTGTGATTTCGTCTGTGTGTGAATGTGTGTGACTCTGTGTCTGAGTGTGTGTCACTGTGCACGTGTATGTGTGTCCGTGAATGTGTGTGCCTGTCTGTGTGTCTGTGTGCGTGTCTGTGTGTGTGTCTGTGTGAATGTGTGTGTTCCCGTCTGTGTGTATCACTAGGTATACATGTGTGTGTGTGTGGGAGTGTGCAGGTGTGTGTATCTATGTGTGCCTGTCTGTGTCTGTATGTTAGTCTGCGCCTGTGTATCTCTGTGTCAATGTGTACATGTGTGTGTATGTGTGTCACTATGCACGTGTGTGTGTCTGTATAAATGTGTCTCTGTGCCACCGTGTACATCTGTTTGTGTGTGTTTGTGTCACTGTGCACACATGTGTGTGTCTGTGTGTGAATGTGTGTGAGTGTGCAGGTGTGTGTCACTGTGCACACGTGTGTGTGAGTACATGCGGCTGTGCATATAGTGGGGGCGTGTGTATGTCACTGTGCATGTGTGTGTAAGTGTGTGTGCATGTGAGTGTAGGGGGTGTGTGCGTGCACAGAGCTCTGTGTGTGAACCTCATGTCGATGTTCATGTGTGTGACTGTGTGCACAGGTGTGAGCATGTGAGTGGCATGTGTGTGCATGTGTTTGTGTGCATACATGCGAGTCTGCAAAGGTGTGTGCTCCTGTGCATGTGTGTGAGTGTGCAAGGGGCCGTGTGGCTCTGTATATGTTGCAAGGGTTTGCACACCTGCATGTGAGTGTGCAAGGGGTGCATGGCTGTACATGTATGCATGAGTGACTGCACACCTGGGTCTGCGACTCCCAGCCCAAATTTCCCCATTTCTCCCCAAATTCGTATTAAAAAATACTTAAAAATCACAAAAATCCTTAAAAAAAAAAAATGGTGGATGGAAAATGCAACTTCCCTTGTTGTTCCTGTTTAAAAAAAAAAAACTTGCAAAATGTTGGGAAAAGTGACCAAAAAAAAGAAAAAATGCACAAAAAGTGCACAAATATTGAAAAAACACAGCAAACCTACAAGAAATTATTGTGCAATAACTGCATCACAAGAAGGTAAAAAGAGAGGGGAAATGGCAAAAAATGAAAAAAAAGTTAGCTAAAAGTAGCATAAAAGGAAGAAGAAAAAGGGAAAAAACTAAAAATAAAAAGAAGGAAAAAAAAAATAAAGCACAGAAAGGTACAATTTTTAAAAGCCTGGGGGAAAAAATTTTTCAAAAAAGAACCACACGCACAAAAAAAGTAAAAGGAGCAAATATTGTGCACCAAAATGCATAAAAGTTAAAGAGTAAGAAGGAGGGGGCGAGGGGGAAATGCAAAGAAAAGACACCAAAAGAGTAAATCCCAAAAGCACCAAAAAGGCAAAAGTGAAATCGCACTAAAAAAAAACAGAAAAACTATCATAAATATTTATTTTCATTCCTAAAGCTGCCGGATTTTGCCCCAAATTTGGCCATTCCAGGCAATTCCTCACCTGTGAATTCCACAACATATCCATTGGATCCATCCCAGCCCGTTCCCCCCCTCTTTGCCCATCCCAAGGGATCGGGGAGGGAGGGTTTTGCCGACTCTGCGCTCCCGGCGGGACCCCTCCCCGGCGCCGCGGGAATGCTGATGGAGGGAAACGGCCGGAGCGGGATAATCCCGGCGGGGCCGAGGGGCTGGAGGGGATTTAGGGGGATTTATTCCGGGGAAAAAGGTTAAAATAACACCGGGGGGAGGGCGGGCGGGGGGGAGGCCGGAGGCCACCGGGATGGGGTCAGCCATTGCAAGGATCCAGGTTTTGCTGGGGATCGAGGCCACGAGGGTGGGCTCCGGGAGTCCACCTGTGTCCAGGACAGGTCACAGGGGTGGGATCAGCCGCTCCATGGGCCTGAGCTCCGCTGAGACCCCAGGCCACAGGGACGGGCTCGGGGAGTCCAGTCGTGCTGGAGGACAGGGACAAAGGGATGGGATCAGCCTTTCCGAGGGATCGGGGTTCTGTTGAGGACAAGGGATCTTAGGGATGGGGTCAGGTTGTCCACGGATCCGGACTGTGCGGAGAGTAGGGACAAAGTGATGGGCTCAGCTCTCCATCCACCCCCCTCCCCCGGCCCACCGCAGGTTTCGGCTTTTGCGCCCCCAGCACAGCCCCCCACGCCCACCCCAGGAACGTCTCCCGTAAACTCCCATTCCCAGCAGACGAGGAAATCCAGGCTCTCGATCCCTTCGATCCCTTCCCTGCACCGCATCACTCGTGACGAGCTCGTTATCTCAGGCCTCTCCCATCCGGACCCAGTGCCACCCTCAGGAGCATCAGGGACACGCAAGTCCTGGTGACACACGGGATTTGGGGAGGAGATTTGGACTCAGCTGCCATTTTTTCAGGTGAAGTCCAGGCTGGAACCACCCTTCCAGGAATTATTTTGGGGAAATAAAACTATTCTCACAGGATGGATCATGGAAGACAAATTGGCTTTGCTGGTATTTGATGCTGTAAGCCAAAAGTCCTGGATTATACCTTAAAATACAGGAAACCAAAGAATTTGTCCCCCAACACTGAACATCGTTGGCATGGAGTTAATCCACTCCAGGGCAGAATTTATTTCAATATTCCAAATGTCCTCAAACATGTTTGAGCCTCAAGAAGTGTTAAAATATTTCCCTGAGCCAAAAAGTTGGGACGTATTCTTTTAAAGTCCAGGCAAAAATCCCCCAAAATAGGATTTCCAGACCTCCAGCATCCCAATTCCTCCAAATCCCCAAAAGATTACAGAAAAGATATGCAGGAGTGCAGAATTCCAGTACAACAACCCAGCTCCCAAAAGCTGGACCAGCTGCCAACATCTGCCTGGCACTACATCCTGGTGAGACTGCCAGCATTCCATGAATTGGGTGTTTTTCCTGGCATGAGGCTCTCTGGAGGGGTGGGTTGAACTGGGGTCAGGTCACCTGGAAAGCCTCAGCCCAGGTGATGAAATTGGGGATAAAGTCCATCCGGAAACAGGATTTGTCATAAAATTGGGTTGGGCAACATTGACACAACTTCCACAGGGATTTGAGCCTCACTTTAAATGTCCTGGTTTGGCTTTTCCATTGGGATTTAAAGCTGTTCCCATAAAGATTTTTAACTCCTTATCTGGGGGATGCTCCTGCCTGAAGCCCTCCTGGTCCAACTCTAGGGATGTGACAGAGCTCCTGAATATCCTTAATATTTGGACTTAACAGCTGGAGCTCCTTGGATTTCACTTGGATTTCACTCCAGTTCTTAAGTTAGAGTGAAATGGAGAAAAGTTCCATGTCTGTAAAAGCAGGAACACTGATCCAAATAAAATCAATTATTACAATTTAATGTATTCCAATTAATAAATAAGAAGTTTTCCAGCCCAGGCAGTGACTTCCTTGTCCTAAACTGACTAGGCTTTGTTGGCTTTTCTCTCAAAAAACACAGCAAAGATGGGAAAACAAAGGGAATTTCAGGTTTATCCATGAAAAGGGGAAAATTACCCCTCACTTCTGGCTTTTCCAAAGGTGGGGTTTCCCTTTAATCCCTTATTTTGCATTTTTAGGGCACCACAACATGGACAAAAACATGGGGAGAAAAGAGGTCGGGGCTAAAAATAACCAGGTGAGTCACGGCCGGCACTGGGAGTGTTGTGTCGGCAGAGCCAGAGCCAAAACCCATGGGAAGAGGAGAGGAAAAAATCCATTTTCCCTTTGGCTTCATATGTTCATGTATAACTAGTCTGTCTGCAAGAAGAAAGAAAAAGGGGGATATATGGCTATTTTTGTATATAAATATAATATTGTATTACATATACATATAATCCTGCTTTCCCCATTCCAAAAAATTGCCTTGGATTTCCCAAAGAACCCCTAAAAGAGCCAAAACAGCAGAAAAAGGAGATTTTCCCCCTCTTCCATGACATTGTGATGAATTCATTAATTCCCATTTGCCTATTATTTTCCCCTTGGGGAGTTGTTTCTGAAGCCAAAGACTGTTACTGACAATAATTAATCTTCAATGATAATAAGTAGATAGTGGCCACTCCCATGGCTTCATTTACAGGGATGTTCCCCTTTTTTAAAAAAATTTGGATTGATTATTTTATTTCATTTCATCCCATTGCTGTGATGCAGAGGATGCCACGGAGGATTTTTTTGGGGAGAGTTTTTGAGCTTTTGGGGTCCAGTCACCGGGATTTTCTCCACCTGGGGAGGAAAGGGGTGGAGGAGGGAGAAAAGAAAGGCAGAATAAGGGGAAAAAATAGATGGATTACAAAGAAAAAGGGTAGAATAGGGAAAATTGGTGGAATACGGAGAAAAGCCAGAAGAACAGAGAGAAAAAAGGCGGAACAGTGAGGGGGGAAAAAGGTGTGACGGGGACAATAAAAGGTGGAATAGGGAGAAGAGGTGGAACACGAATTTTAAAAAAAGGAATGGAAGGAAGATAAGAGTAGAATGAAGAAAATAAGCCGAAGAGTGAGAAAAAAGTGAGAAGGGGAGAAAGTGGGTGGAACAGAGCGTAAAAACGTGGAATAGGGAGAAAAATGTGAGGATTAGAGATAAAAAAGGGTGAAACAGAGTGAAAAAAAAAAAAGGTGGGACTGAGCGAAAAGATTGGATCGGAGAGAATAAAGGTGGAAAAGAGAAAGAAAGGCGTGATACGAAGAAAATGGGTAGAATACGGTGAAAATAGGTTGGAAGAGAGAGAAAAAAGGTGGAACATGAGCGGCGGGCGGGGGAGGGAATAGTGAATTAGCGAGAAAAAGGGCAGGATAAAGCCGTTTTTCCCTGTTTCTGCCACTCCTGGCACATTCCCAAGGTCCCAGCCGTGGCCCGCGGTCAGAGCACTCGGGGCTTTGGGAATCCTGCAAGCGGGGAAGGGTGTGCCAGAACCCCAGTACCCCAAAGGAGCATCTTCCCCGCTCCGGCATTACCATCCCGGTGGGAATCCAGCCACACTTGTTCAGATTTAGAAATTTTCCAGATTTTGGGGGGATTTTACAGCAGTCAATCACAGCATCCCCCAGAAAAATCCAGTTTTTCCTCCCAGAGCAATGAATTTCTTTACAGGCAGATTTTGATGTTTCCATCCCATATTTCCTGCCAGGCTTGGAAAACCCCTAAATCCTGATTTTTTCATTCCAAATAGCCCAATTTGCCAAATGTAAGGCATCCTGACAATGCTGGAGCTGCCGGTAGGGAGGGATCCTCCTCCCGCCCCTTGGCATCCCTGGAACGCCCGATCATTCGTGAGGAGCCTGGAAAAGTGCTGGAGGCGGACTTTAGGGATGAATTTTAGGGGATTTGGAGTCAGAGGGTGCAAAAAGGTTGGGTTGGAGGGTGGGAATGTTGTCAGGCTGTGAGCCAGATGCTGCTGGAGGGTACAGGCTGAGGTGCTCCACACATCCCACTGTGGATGGAAAAGGAGATCCCATCTTATGGGATGCTCCATTTTCGATTAATTAGTTCAATAAAGATTTTCTTCTTTCTGCACAAGGTACATTTTACCCCCTGGCTCCACTAAAAGCATGTGGGTGCAGGTGGCTTTGGCATCCCAAGCTGGAAAACAGGAGGAAGGCAAAGAAAAGCCCCGAAATCCTAATTTCTTCTATTAAAAATCCCTGGGGCTCCAGACAAGATGAGCTTTGCCTCCCCGTCCCTTGCTGACTGAGAAGTGCCCAGTTTGAGCACCGGGAATGGGTCGGAGCAGGCTCCATGGGCAATTCCCGCCCCGCAGGAAGAAGGATTAATCCCCATTACCTAATTAACTGACTGAATAATAATGAGTCAGGTATTTGTGTGTCATCAGCCCTTGGCTGCAGGAACATGTCGGAGACAGCGAACACGGCTCAGCAAACCCAGGAACAAAAAATTACTCCGATCCCCATTTTCCTGGGTAGGGAGCAGCTCCACAGGGTAAGCCCGGGGGCTCTGTCCTCCCAGGACGCTGCAGCTCAACTTTTTGGGATTATTGTCCTTCCAGGATAGTGCAGTTTTATTTGAGGGATGTCATAATTCCAGGAAAATGAAATTAGAATTTTTGGGGATCATGGCTTTCCTGGGATGACACAATTTGATTTTGGGGGGATATCACTCTCCCAGGATAACTAGATTTGATTTTTGTGAGGCTTCCCTTCCTCCCAGAATGATACAACTTGTTTTTTTGAGGAGTATCACCCTCCCGATGTGATGCAATTTAAATTTGGGTGGGCAATATGAATTTTTGGGGAGTGTCACTCTCCCAGCACCAGGGAATTTGAATTCTGAGTGGGTCATAACCCTCCCAGGACAATATAATTTGAAATTTTGGGGGCATAACATACAGCCAGGCTTATATAATTTGATTTTGGGTGTCATTATCCTCCCAGAATAATGCAATTCCGTTTTGGGGGGCATCACCCATCAAGGATAGTGGAATTCGAATTTTGAGGGATTATGATCATTCCAGGACCATGCAAATTGATTTTGGTGGTGGAGAGAGATGGGGGAGCATCAACCTCCCAGGGGGATGAACTTTGATTTTTGAGGGGCTTAGTGGATACCCAAGACAATGTAATCCACTGTTAGAGGGATCATTATCCTCCCAGGATAATGCAAAAGGACTTTTTGGAGGGTACCATCCTCCCGGAAGATGATGTAATTGGATATTTTGGGGATCGTCATCCTCCCAGGACAACATAATTCAATTTGGTGCAAGAGGGGGTTTATCAGCATTTCAGGATGATGCAATTGGATTTTTTGGGAATAGCACCCACCCAAGACAATGCAACTCGATTTTTGTGAGGCTCTCCCAACACCCCTCCATCTTCCACAGCCTCACTCGCCCTCTCCATAACCCCATTCTCCAAATTCATGATTCAGCAGCTCCCAAAAAACCCAGGAGGCAGATTACAAACTCCTTTCCAAGGGGGAGAAGAAGAAAAGCCATGTCAACAGCTTGCTTCCAAAAAATCGCCAAGCTCCCCAAAAATGCCTTATAAATAATCTGGAATAAAAGGTTGGATCCACATTAATATTATTATTATTAGTGGTGGTTTAGTTGTTGCTGTCACTGTTGTTTTTGTTGTCAGCATCGATGGGAGTGACAACACAGCTCTTAACAACTCTTTCCTCATGGATTTGGGGATATTCTCCCTATTTTGGAGGGTGATACAAAGCTGCTAAATTAAAGCAATGGAAAATATTCCCAAAAACTCTGAGCTGGGTGGATTTTCTGTTGGTCCTGGGTCACCATCCCCCTGCTTCTCCCAATTAAAAGAATTAAGGGAAGGAGATTGGAAATGCGGCCCCTGCTGCCCCTCGTCAGGAGCAATTAAATCCGTGGGTTAATGAGCAGGATTTAATTAGGAAAAGGGGAAAGCTCCACTCATTAGATGGAAGTGGAGACAACAGAGTGGGGGGCTCAGACCCCCCAGAAATAGGGAATGATGGGGAGGATTTGGCTGTGGAAAAGGGGGGATCAGTGCTGCTTGCCATGAAATTCCTGTATTTAGGGGTTTTCCTGGCTAGATTCGGCCAAGGAGATTCCAAGAGCCTTTTTGTGCCATATCCAGGCGTTCTGTAGGTTTAAGGATTTCAAAACCTGATCTGAGGCTCAAATGGATCTGGAATTCACCAATGGCCAAACTGGCTCTGGTATCTCTCCAGATGGATTTCCCTTCCCCATTCCTGGGAATGCAAATGGGATGGGGGCAGGTAAAAGCCCTGAGGATGTGCTAAAGGGTGGCCAGCAGTGCCCAGCTCTATCCCAAATATCCCCCTGCACCTTTGATCCCACATCATCCAATCCACCACGCACCTGTGTAACCATCTCCTGCTGTGTGCCCAAGCTTCCCTTCCCACATAATCCTGTGCAATCCTATAGAATTCCATGCAATCCCAATGGAATCTAATGCAATCCCATCTATTCACCTGATGAAATGCTGTGCAATCCTATCAATAATCCCATTCAGTCATCCCGAGGAATCTCACTCAATCACTCCATGGAATCCTATGCACTTCCATAGAACCCCATGTGATCCCATGCAATCACCCCATAGAATTCCATTAAATGCCATGCAACCAACCCATGCTATTCCCATACAATCACCACAAAGAATCCCATTACATAACTTGTAACCATCCCATGTAATTATCCCATACAATTCTCATGTAATCCATGCAATCCCATGCAAGATGATGAAATTCCATGCAATCACCCCATGAAATCCCGTGTTATTCCTGTGCAATTCCCATGTAATCCTAAAATCCATCCTCCACGGGTAGTAGCTCTGCCGCATCCTGCGGGAAGGGTGGGGTGGAGCCAGGACAAAGCCCCCAGTACTGCTTTTTAGCACTGAATTCTTTGCATAAGAAGGAGATAGGAAAATGCTGGAAAAGTGCTCCCCAGCACGTCCCAGCACGCTGGGGAACCGGCCCAGCTGCAACAGTCCCTGTGGGATTGGGGGATGCCCAGAACATCCCATAAAGTCTGAAAACATCCCTTATCAGGGTTCCTTGGATGCTTCAAATCACAATTTTGGGAGTGAGGGGGTTCAGCAATGCACACTGGGATGATGAGCAATGATGGCATGATGGATCCAAATTTTTGGGAACGTCAAAGCAAGGTCATCCCAGATCTTGTCTGGGCTTGCCCATTCCCACGCAGCCACTTTGATCCCTTCTGTACTTTTCAGTCTCTGAAATTCCTGTGGCTTTTGAATTTCACTCTGTGCTCCCCAGCCTGGGATTTCAGATGGATTTTTCCCTCTTTTCCACATTTCCTGGCTCATTGAAGGGGATCAGCGTTTTAGGGCTTCACCCATTTCCCACAGACCTCCCAAAAATGTAGGTCAGCCAAAAAAACTCTCCCTTCCCAAGCTCAAGGTCAAATCCTGGCAACACCCTCCCAAAACCACTCCAGCCCAGAGCTGCTGGGACCTGCCCTGCTTGGCCACCAGAGCCCCAAAATTTGGGGGGGTGGGGTCAGGTCAGGGCTTGTTGCCGCCTGTTACAGGAGTCGAGGCTGGCTTAGGAAGCATGGCTCCGGATCCAAGTGAAGGCTGAGTCCAGGGAAGATCATGACATGATAGGCACCATTTCCCAGTGGGAATGGAGGAGGCCATGGGGAATAAAGGAGATTGCAGGATAAAGGACATCCATGGACTGAAGGACACACATCAGATGAAGGATGTCTCTGGGGTGAAGAACATCCATGGGGGGATGAAGGACACTCATGGGATGAAGAACAATCATGGGGTGAAGGCCATCCATGGTGTCAAGGACATTCAAAGGCTGAAGAACACCTGTGGAGTGAAGAAAGTTCGGGGAATGAAGAACATCTGCAGGGTAAAGGACCTCCATGGTGCAGGGAATGAAGGACATTCCATGGGGTGACAATGGGCAGATGTCCTGAAGCACCATTTGAGCAGGGTCCCACTGAGGGGTCCTGCCCTGGAGATACCTGGGGACAGGTCACTGTGGGGTGGGGTTGGATTTTAGGGTGAGGCCCCAGCCAGGGTCCAGCAATGCTTCCAGGCTGTGGGAACAGCAGCAGCAGCAGCAGCAGCAGCAGTAGCAGGAGCAGTTCCTTCCTCATTCCAAGCCCTTGCACAAGGGTGGGGTAGGCGTGTGCTGGCCTGACACAGGCAACGGGCACTATCTTGCCCAGAAGCTGCCTCCTCTCTGCCTCCTCATACCCTCTTTACCCATTTTTTGGGATGCTCCAGAGCTGGATGATAGAAAAAATTCCCCTAGTACTGGGGATCTGCATCATGTCCAAGCCCTTTTCCAGGGTCACACTCCCTGGCAGCAACCACTCGGCTGAGGAGTCTCTGAGCTCCTGTATTCCACAATGTCCCTGCATCCCACCAGCTCGCTCAGGACCCAGATTTAGGGAATTTGCTCCCAGAAAACCTCTCAAATGTTCCCAGCCACCAAGCTGTGGGTGCCAATGCCGAGTGTGGGTGCTGGGAGCTCATCCACCTTGAGGCCCTTTTTTTGACGGACATATTTTGAAGTTTTCTTTCTACAGCACTGGGACAGCTGAAGGAAAATGGGAATGCTCGGGGCTCCAGTGGGAGTCGGGCATGCGGGCTGGCATTGCATGGCCTGGCTGGTCCACAACCCTTTGCACAGAGGCCCTTTCACACTCCCTTTGCACATTCCCTGCTTACACTCGCTCCCTGTTCACACTCACCCCTTCACACTCACTGTTCACTTCCTGCTCACCTTACTCTGCATTTGCTCCCTTTCCACACTCACTCTCATTCCATGCCCCTTCACCTTGCGCACTTGTTCCTTGCTCCCCTGTTGACACTCCCTCCCTTTGCACACCTGCTTGCCATGCACACTGCACACTGCTCCCCTTCCATGCTTGCTCCTTTTGGAAATTTGCTCCCCTGGAGCGCTGATTCCCCTTGCACACTTGTCCCTCTGCACACTCATTTCCACGTGCTTGTTCCAATACACCCTTGCACATTCAGTCCCTTTGTCCACTTGCTGTCCCTCTGTGCTCACTCCGCTTGCTCACTCCCCTTGCACACCTTGTTCCCCTTCCACTCTCATTCTGTTTGCTCGTGCACTCCCTTTGCACACTCAGGCCTTCTGCAACTTCCACACTTGCTCCTTGCGCACAGTCACTCCCTTTAGTCATTTGTTTCCTTCACACATGTTCTCTCCTTGTACACTCCCCCTTCCCCTACACGCTCCCTCCATTCCATATTCCTCATTCTCTGGCACACCATTCTCTCGCACACTCCCCGTTCTCTTCTGCACTTCCCCTTCCCTTGCACACTCCCATTCCCTTGCACACATTCCTGTTCACAAAGAGCCATGAGGCCAAATAAACCCAGGGAAAGGTTTATTCCCTTTGACCCTGGAATTCCCAACCCTCCCCCAAACATGGGAACGGGAGTGCAGGCTTGGCCCCCTGGCCTGGAGCTGTGTTTTGCCCTCACACTGTGGAATCCCGGATTTAGGGTCCCTCTGACAAGGACCAAAGCCCCTTTCCCATGCGCTGGCCCCCCCAAGGTTATTTTCACTGCCCCCCACGGTGGGACCTTTTCTCTCTCTTCCCTTCCCCTGCCCAAGGTTTCCTCCCAGCTTCCTGGCCCGCCTGTTTATTCCCAAATCCCAGATTTCTTTGTTTGCCTGGCGGTAATTTTCCATCAAGGCTCCAAATCTGTCAATTCCTGCATTGCCCAGATGAAAAATTCATGTCCCGGTGAATAAAACCATCACATTCGTGGGGTTTTCCCACATTTATTTTTCCTTCAAGTCCTGAAAATTCATTTCCCCAGAAGGTGGGAAAAAATTGTGAGAAAGAACAATATAAATATAAAGTTATAATAAATACATTTCTGAATGGAGGATCTTGCCCAAAAAATCAAAATTTCCAAAAATCTGGGGGATCATTTTGCATCCATCAAAAATCGATTGACATCAAGATCTGGGACATCAGGGCACGATGGAAGGATTTTATTTGTGGGTTGTCGATATAAGGACTTGGAGGAGTGTTTTCCCTATGGAGAAGAATCCTGAGGATGCTGGTTTGGGATGAGCCAGGGGCTGGTACCCACGTGGAAGGAGGGGCTGAGATGCTCAGACCCATGAATATTTTAAATATAAGTTAAATATTTGTTATAGATAATATAAAGGATTATTTGGGTAGGTTTGGCATGAAGAAGCTGCAAAATTAGATGTAAATGTATCTATTCAGAGGTTAATTGGGATTTTTTTTCACAAGAAAGCCACAATAAAATACATGTATGGAGGTTTTGGGGTCTTTTTCAAGGTGGGTTGAGGTCATTCTTCCACTAGGAAGTTGCAAAATTAAATTTAAAAACCCATATTTTTAGGGTATTTTTGCATTAGAAAGCCATGGAAGTCTATATAAAAATTATCGAAGGGGGTTATGAGGGTCCTTCTTGCACTAGAAAACTGTAACATTAAATACAGATATAGAGAGAATTTGTGGTGGAGTTTGCAGCAGAAGGCAAAACAAATAGACAAAAATTTAAACATATGATTTGGGTGTTTTATGTATTAGGAAGACACAAAAATGTATTAAAAATAAATATGTATGAGGGAGTGGGGGCCTTTTTCACTAGAAAGTTGCAAGTTTTTATCTATATTTAATATATTAGATAAAAATAGCATTAAGGTGTCGTATAAATATAACATTAATCTAGTCATAATAGAAATATAATATTAATTCACTGGGATATGTTGTACAATGAATATATGGCAATATAATGCAGTGCAGCAATATAATAAAGGATAATAAAGATATAAGATATAATAAATATATAATGAGATACAGAAGAATAGAACAGAGTAGAATAGAATGGAATAGAAAAATTATCCATATTTCAATATTAATATAATATTGTGTAAAAATTAATAACATATACCCAAGAAAAACTCCCAAAATTCCATATTTTAATCTTTCAAATCCCATGGAAAAACCACTTCATTCTTTAGTCTCTTTTCCCAAGGAAAAGTGAAGCAAAAACTCCCAGTTGGGAGAAGGATGAGCCCAGGATTTTGATAGCACCAGCCTTGAGCCATCAGCTCCTGTAGGAGGAGGTGACTTTGGGGATTTTTCCATCATTTTTTCAAAATTTTCCCTTTAAATCCCTGTGATAGGGAGAAGGTCTGATTTTTTGGTACATATTTTCCATAATTTTTCCAAATTTTCACCCTTTAAATTCCACCAGTGGAGGGAAATGCCACTTTTTGGGGTGGATTTTGCATACCTTGGGAAAGCTTGATCCACGGGTTGGCCAGCCTGGAGAGAGGCTGAGACCTCACAAACTTGTGACACTCATGGAACCGGCCATGAGCCCTTAAACCCCACTGGAAGACTCACCAGAATTGTGATATTTTTGGGGAAATGTTCCACAGCTTTTCCAAAATTTCCCCTTGAAATAATACTGAAGACAGAAATTGTGATGTTTTGGAGGGGATTTCCCTAATTTTTTTCCAAAATTTCCACTTAGATATCACCAAGGAGGGAAATAATGACTTTCGGGGCAGATTTTCAAACTTTTACCCAAATTTCCCTCTTAAGCTCCACCAAGGGGAGGAATTGTGATTTCTCAAATGGAGGAGCATTTTCCATCATCTAAGAGAGGTCCACCACAGAAGAAGGCTTTTGGGATGTGCCTCCAGCATCCCACCAGCTGTGTGTACCACAGGTGATGTGGGCAGGGATACAGGAACCGCAGCATCCTCTCAAATCCCCAGATCCGCCTTTTTTTGGGAAAAACCTTTTCTAATAAGTTTAATCCACAATGGAATTTTTTTCCTGGTATTTTTGGTCTCTGATTCTGCGCCCAGGGAGATGTTGGGGGCTTGGTGCCTGTGTGGGTTGTTTTCCTCTTCCCGGAACAGTCGGAGAACAAACTAAAAAAATAATAAAATAAAAAGTGATCAAATCAAGCCCGGCTGGGGCCATTCCAGGGGCAGGAAAATTCCAGAAAGGTGGGGAAAAAAGTGTTTATTTAATTTAGGAAACACAAAAAATACCCTCCCGGTGCTGTTGACGGCGGGATGTGGCTTTGTGGGGGAACAAAGGACCAGGAACTCCCGCGGGTGGGGGGAGGAGGAGGAGGAGGAGGAGGAGGACGACGACGATGAAGAAGGAGAGGAAGAAGAGGAAGAAGAAGAAGAAAAAGAAGAGGAAGAAGAAGAAGAAGAAGAAGAAGAAGAAGAAGAAGAAGAAGAAGAAGAAGAAGAAGAAAGAAGAAGAAAAAGAAAAAGAAGAAAAAGAAGAAAAAGAAAAAGAAAAAGAAAAAGAAAAAGAAAAAGAAAAAGAAAAAGAAAAAGAAAAAGAAAAAGAAAGAAAAAGAAAAAGAAAAAGAAAAAGAAAAAGAAAAAGAAAAAGAAAAAGAAAAAGAAAAAGAAAAAGAAAAAGAAAAAGAAAAAGAAAAAGAAAAAGAAAAAGTCGTCCTTCCCTCCCTGGAATTGTGTTGGTTTCTGTTTTATTCCCTTCTACATCCTTGGGATTTAATGTGCTCAGAGTTGGGATTGTTTTATTTCAGTTTTTAATGTTACTAATTTTCTGTATTTTAATTTAAATATGCTTTGGGTTTCTTGGTTTGGGTTTTTTTTAGCTTTACATTGTTTTAATTTTAGTATTTTACTTTTAATAATTGTTAATATTATTTTAATTGTATTAGTTTGTTAATATTCATTAATTTATAATTAATTTTATTTTTCTATATTTTTATTAATTCATATTTTTCTATTAGATTTTTTATTAATTTTATATTCTTTTATTTGTATAATGCGTTTTTATATTATTTTGGTTTTAATTCAAAGTTCATATTCTTTTATATTTCTATTATTTTATTTTTACATTATTTTATTCCTATATCTTCTTTTTTTATATTCTTTTTAATTTCCATTCTCTTCCCTTTTTATCCATTTTTCTAGTTTATTTGTTCATTTTTATTTGTGATAAAATTATTATCACTTTACTCTGCATTATTTTGGGTTTGTATTCTTTTATTGCTTCTTTTTATTATTTTATATTGTTTTTATTTTTCTTCTAGTTTCTTTTTGCATTCACGGAATTTTATCCTTCTTTTCCTGACTTTATTTTCCTGTTATTTTACTTTTCTGTTCTTTATGTCCTTATTCCCATTTTTATCCTCTTGCATTTATTCCTTTTTTCTTGTATTTTTCCCATGATTTTCATTTCTCTTCATTGTGTTTCACACTGTTTGATTTCCATATCATTTTCCTTCTCTAGTCCTTCATTTTTCATATTATTAATTATCTTTTCTCCTTTATTCTGCCACTAAAACACTAAATTTTGCCTTTTCCCAAACATTTTTTAGGACATCCAGCTTTAAAAGGGCATTTTCCATCTGCCACTTACAATTCTGGGAATGTTATCTTTTGAGTTTAATAAAATATGGGGGGAAATCCAGTTTAAATCTGTTTAAATCAGTAAATGAAACAGTTTCCAAGTGATTAAAATTATCATTAATTGTTGATGTTGTCATTATTGTCATTATTATTATTATTATTATTATTATTATTGCTTCTGTTACTACAGAGAGTGGATCCCTAGGTGATGGGAAGTGGAACAGAAAGCGGTTTGGGGGACACAAGAAGGGGATGGGAATTTTAGGCTGGGTTTATCTTTGGGCCAGATGAAAAATTCTGGAGGCTGCAGAGATGGAACTCTGTCAGGACTTCACACTGGAAAAAAATACATTTATTGGGGGGCACAGTGCTGTAAAAATTGTTTTACTGGGGAGTGTCTGGCTGGGAAAGTGGACTTTTGGAGGACTCCAGTAGTGCTGGAAATACAAATCTCATGGGGGACCTTGAGATGGAAAATGGGGTCCCCTGGGGGAGAAATTGGTTGGTTGGGGCACCCCACGCTGCTAAAAGGAGTCTTTTGGGGGATCCCAAGTCTCCAAAATAGATTTATTAGGGATCTCAGAGCTGCAAACTGGGTCTTTTGGGAAACCCCATTGTGGGTTTTGTGGGCGACCCCAAGAGTGCAAAATTTGGTACCTGGAGAGATGCAGAAATGAGTCAAATGCTGCAAAAATTAACTTTTCTTGGGGGATCCCAACACTGCAAGGAAAGGTCTTTTGGGGACCTCAAGAGTGAAAACTGGGATTCTTGGAGGACCCCACTGGATTTTTTTAAGGGAGATACCAATGCTGTAAAATTAGATCTTGTTGGGGACCCTGTGCTGGAAAATGAAGTCTTTTAGGGAACTCCAGGTGTTCAAGAAAGGGTCTTTTGGGGGAGCCCACAGTCCCAATCCAATCTCCCACTGTAAAAACGGGTCTTTTTTGGGCTCCCAGGAGGGCAAATTTGGTATTTTGGGTGATTTCAATCCTACAGGGGAACCTCCCCAATGGGAGATTCTGAGCTGCAAAACTTTAGGGGGAATCCCAATGCTTCAAAAATTATTTTCCTGTAGAACCCCATGCCCAAAAATGGGTTCATTGGAGGACCCTGCCCTACAATCCCTCCACTGCAATTTCACATGTTTAACTCTGGGGAGGAAACCCCTAAATTACAGTTTTGGTGATCACACAGATTTTGGGGCATAACCAACCCTGACAGGACCTTTTCTGCTCCAAACAGGGATTTTTGCTGCTTTTTCCACGGGTTTTCACTGTGATTGGAGTGCAGGGTTCAAGGAATTAGAAGATTATCCAGGGAAATCTCACTCCTGAGCCCCAAGGGGCTGCTGCCAGCTCCATCATTTCCCAAAACTCAGCTTTGGGAAGGATAATGTCCATTTGGGGGTTCAAGGGCAATTCCCACGTGCAACAGGGTGAGAATTCCATCCAGGATCTGGGACCCTTGGACCCCGACATGCAAATTTGAAGTGCATTTTCTTAAATCTGGGGTCTTTTGAAAACCAGAAACCCACTAGTGCAAACATTGAGCCCCATCTTGGGAATTTGGGGTGTCTTTTCTTGAATTTGAGAGGGCTTTTTCCAAACCTGGGACCCCATTTTGGGAACCTGGCATGCCTTTTAGGGAATCTGAGGTCCTTTTTAAGGAATCTTTGGAAATTTTTTTAAGTTTTAAAAAAATTTTAGTGAATTAGGGCTCTGTTTTTTAAACTTTGGATCTTTTTTAGGGAAACTTGTATATCTTTTAGGGAACCTGAGGTGTCTTTTTTCAACTCTGGAACCCCCATTTTTGGAACGTGGGCCTTTTCTCACATTTGGGAAGGAGGATTTTGAATCAGGAGTCATTTTGTTAAACTTAGGGTTACTTTTCTTAAACCTGGGACCCCTCTTTGAGAACCTTGGTCCCCTTTTAGGGGGCCTCATTGCCCAAATTAAAACCACTTTTTTCAACGATAGTACTCCATTTTGTGAACTTGGAGCACTTTTTCTCAAACCTGAGAAGGGTTTTTGCCAATCAGGGCTCCTTTTATGAAACCTGGGGGCATTTCTTAAACTTGGGACACCTTTTTGTGCATCTGGGAACTCATTTTTCAAATCTGGAGGCCCTTTTTTGCAACCCTGGTGTCCATTTCTGCTAAACAAAGACCCCTTTTGACAAACCTTGAACCCATTTTCAGGAACCTGGGGATAGTTCTTAAATCTGGGGAGTCTTTTTGGAAATCAGGGTTCCTCTTTTTAAACCTGGGGGGATTTTTCTTATGCTTGAGATCCCATTTTGCAGACCTGGGACCTCATTTTTGGAACCCGAGCTGCCTTTTCTTAAATCTGGGGTGACTTTTTATAAGTCTGGGACCCCCTTTTGCAAACCTGAGACCTCCTTTTGCAAATTTACCACCCCTTATATAAACTTGGGGTACATTTTCCCAAACATGGAGCCTCCTGCATCCAAGCATGAAGAGGGGTCCCTGGTCATAAAAGCAAGGGGGTTTGAGGGCATCTTAACAGATAAAATAGGGATAAATTTAAGTTTAATGCTTTGCTTAAACTGAAAAGGCTGTGACTTCTCATTATTCCTCTCTAAAAGCTCCAATTTACCTTAGAAAATTAAAACTTGAATGGATTTTTTAGCATTCAGTCCTGTTCCTGGAGATTCTTTCTTATATTTGGGTGGATTTTAACATTAGCTCCCATTCCTGGATGCACTTTCTGATTTCCAGGCAGGAACAAACACTTATTTCCCCTCAAATCCCTTGAAACCAAGCCTGAAAGCTGCAGGAGGCTGACTGAGGGCAGTGTTAGGGATCAAGATTCCCATAAACCTGGCCATGAGATCTGGGGGCACGTGCCTCAGCAGGAAATATTTTCAGGCATCTATAGTTTAATTTCACTGTTTAATTAATAATGGGGCTATTCTTTGTTAGGAGCTGGTAGGGGATTATGCTGGAGGCAGCTGAGCTTGAGACTGAATTCCCCCTTTCCAAGTCAGTTCCTTTGCTGGGAAAAGGGGTTGTAAATTTAAATATTTCTATTTTATAGAAATATATCTATAACATTCCCTCCCTCTCTCTCTGCATATCTATATAAAAATATTAATATTAACATATAAATTATAATTTATACATTATACATTATATATTTCTGTAATTGTATTAACATATAAATTTTTATATATTAAAAATATATATTTTATATAGGGAGATGATATGCATAATTTGCAATCCCTGGGATAGCTCACCCTGGAGGATTTAAATCTCCCCTCCCCAGGACTACAAAAATCATAAATACCCAAAACCCTGCTTTTTTCTTCATTTGAAATATCAGGTGAACCCAGTCCATTGGGCATCGTCCCCCTCCACATATACCTTATGTTGGGACGTTAATCCATGCTGAGTCGCCTAGCAGAAAACTCTACTGGGAAGGATTTAGGAGGGAAAACCCTCAGTGAACACATTTGCCATGAATTTTCACACTAAGCCGGATTGGGAGGCAGGTTCTGGGTGTCGCTCTGACCCATATAGAGGTCGGACGTGCTATAGGATGGAGGTGGGGGTTTATTTACATTAAATTTCTCCTGCTGGTGCAAAGGGCTGGAAAATCCAACATGACAGTTTGTCCAGCGTCTTGGCCTCTTTCCGACCTGTTGAGCCAAAATAATTCCCCTGGTTTTTGTTCGAGGCTACCCCAGTTATAAAACGCAAAGAAGGGAAGGAGGCTGAAAAGGGGGGAATTCAGGGATATTCAGGGCTTGTACTCCCCATGTTCTGGTAACTGTGTTTTGGTGAAATTGAGGTAAATTTGGGTTTTCCTAGAACAAAATCCCAGTCTGGTTTGGATTGGGAGGAACCTTAAAGCCCATCCTGTTCCAGTCCCTGCCATGGGCAGGGACACCTTCCAGTATCCCAGGGTGCTCCAGGCTGGCCTTGGGCACTTCCAGGAATGGGACACTTTCAGGCAGGATTGGCTCTGTCCAATTGGGAACACCCTCCTCTACCTCACCATGTCTCAGCCCAGCTCCCCACATCTCCCAATATGTGTTGGTCTGGGAATCTTGGTGGCCCTGAATTGGCCCTTCTCCTATTTCACTTGACCTGAGAGTGTCCCAACTGGCCACAACGTCCCAAGAAGGTGATGCCAACGCAAGGCCTGAATGTCTTGAAAGGCCGTGCCGTTAGCATCTTGTTCCTTGAGGAGATCTGGCACCTTCCCTGGTCATGGGGCTGTGGCTTCTCCTGGTCAGAGGAGACAGTCTGGCTGTTATCCCAGCTTCTCCTCACTCATCCCTCTCCCCACACTAGCGTGATCCATCCAATCCTACATTACTCACCTCTTCAACTGAAGAGAGCAGGAACTACAAGATGACTCAAAAGGAAACAAAAACACTCTTTCAAAGGATGGGAAAAGGAAGAAGCCAAGGGGTAGATAAATAATCACAGGCCAGGAAAGAAAAGAGGGAGGATGCAACCCCACGGGATCGATGGTGGGAATAGGATCTTACCTGGGATCGCATGTCCAACCTGGGCAGCTCTTAGTGTGAACTGGAGGTGAAGGTCTTGGGGAGGGCAGAGGATGAAAGACCAGCAAGAGAAGCAACAAGGCTGGGCTGGAGAGCAAGAGCCATGAAAAGGAGGAGCTGGAGCAAATGCTGAAGATAAGGTCAAGTTGGAGACGTCCAATTTTTTGGAACTTTGCACACTGCTGGTTCTTGCTTGCGCCTGACACTGCTGGCTCTTGCTTGCACCTGACACTGCTGGCTCTTGCTTGCACCTGACATGAGGAGGATTTGTAGCCCATGTGGGTTTAATATCAGCCAGAAGGCAAAGCTGGAGGAGAAACTCAAGCAGCACCAGGTCAGCTCTGGGTAAAGTGAGGAAGAAGAGTTGATGCCAGAGGACCCAAGGCAGATCTTAGTCTCCACACCCACTGACAAAGCAACAAGGAGGATTTGAGCTGGTGGAAGACTTTGTGTCAGTGACCTCAAAGTGCCTCAAAACCATCTGGCTGGAGCTGCCCTGTCCCAGCTTCATCCCATGTCGGAGGAGACACGGGAAGAACATCAGAGCATCATCCATGAACCTCTCAGGGGAGAGGCTAAACTTTTTTTTTTTTTTTTTTATTTGGGGTCAGATGCATGTGGGTAAAGAATGGGAGGTGACATCACACATTTTTGCCCCAAAATCACCAGACGTGCCCCAAAAGCAATGTGGAATCAGACTGGAGGTAGCTCTGGGATTTGGTCACCCATTCCAAGACTCAAGATTTGGTCAAGAGACTAATTTCCAGCTAATTTTGTCCTCAGGGTGCCAACACCAGCCTGAACCCCAGAGAAACCAGTTCACATCCTAAATCCAGATACCCTCCCTGCCAGTCCAGGTGATGTGTAGTCTGGCTCACTCCCACAGTAAATAACCCTGAGCTCACCCTGTTTTTCCTTGCCAGCATTCCCAAGATCCAAGTGCATCACTTCCAGTGAGTGGTGGGACCATCCAAGGGGTTAACTGAAGCAGAATTCCCAGTAATTGGAAACTCCATCACATTTGTAACATCTTCATCAGAGCCAATCTTGCAAAGATTTCGGAGATGATCATGTCCAAATTATGGATGGACGAATGTGGGGATGTGGCTCTCCAGCATAATCCAAAAGCAGGATGCCCAAGCAAATTCCTGGGGTACCTCAAATGGTCCCAATTCATTGTTAAGCATCATCAGCACTTCATCCCTACTCAAGAAAATTGAATTCTTGCAATTTTTGACGGTTTATTGAAGAAAGCACCTCTATGGGAGATTCCCAGGAGCTTCATAAGGGGCTGGGAAACATCTCTAGCAGTACCAAAGCATCACCACATGTCCCAGGCCATAGTGAGGAGCATGAAGGAGGCATCAGATCACTGCTCGCTGCTGGTGTGGAGGGATAAACACTCTGGATCCACAGGAAAAAACCCACAGACCCCTTCACTTCCCAAAAAAATGCTGATCCACCAAGGATTTCCAGGGTTTACAGTTCTATATCCCCATCACAAGTACAATGACTATTTTTCTGTAAGAGGATGGGGTTTCCCTGCATTTTCTCCTCCTTGGATTGATTTGGAGGACATTCCTGGCTGGAGGGAAACAACCCAGAAGAGTTCCCCAGGATTTACCAGTAATAACATCTTTTTTCCTCCTAGGAGAACTCAAAATACCAGAATCAGATTCTCCAGGAGGTTTCGCCAAAGGCACAAACCCACACCAGAGGTTCCCACATACCCATGGGTGACTGGACTTGTTGTGGGGTTGGGTGAATCACCAGCACGGGTGAAAATCCTCTGACCCGACGCCTCTTCCCTTATTTAGGATCACAGAGATGAAACCAAGAGGTTGGGATGGGCTGGAAACTTCTCAGACCAGTTGGGCAATGTCTTTTCCAACCCCCTCCCAAAACAATCCCTCCTCTGGGTTTTCATCTCAGCGTATTACTTCAAGATTTGAGATTGCAAAGAGGCAGATTTCCAGCAAAAGGCATTTCCATCCCTGATCCGTTGCAATTTGGGCCTTGATATATGTAATTTTTTCAGGAGGTGACACTGAACATTCTCCCTAGTGCAAAATAGGAACCGAAAACACCCTCAGATCCCATGGTAAATAGCGAAAAGCTCCATAGGAAAGTGAAATACCATCAGAAGAGTAGCCCCAGTAAGAGAAAAAAACCCACAGAAACACAGAATATTTGCAGCTCTCCAGCTCAAATCCATGTGAATTTGTTTAACTGGTGTGGAATTACACATCCAAGAAGGTCCAGGGTGGGTTTGTGTTGACATTTTCATGGAATAATCATTGGGAATGAGATTATCTGGGTGGTGTTGGGGCTGATTTCCTCTCTGTGTGTTACAAATCCATGATGGAGCTGAAAGAAGCATCAAGTTCACCCAAGATGGTAAAGATGCAAATAATTCCCTCAATTTATGTGCTTATTTATATACTACTTTAATTTTTGTCCCACTCCAATGGCAAGCCCATTGCAAACCCATGGTAAGGCCATTACAAGTCTGTCACAAACCTGTTGCAAACCATTTGCTAGCCCATTGCAAGACCACTGTAAAACTATTTTAAGCCCATTGTAAATCCCTTGCAAGTTCGTTGCAAGCCCACTGCCCATTGTTGTAATCTCATTGCAAGCCTGTTGCAAGCCCCCTATAAGTGCATTACAACTCCACTGTATATCCATTGTAGGCCCTTGCAAGCTCATTCCCAGCCCACTTAAAGCCTGTTGCAAGCTTGTTGTAAACTCCCTGCAATCCCAGCAGCAAGGGAAGGAGGAAGCCTGGAAGTGAGGCTGGGATCAAAGGAACCCTGCTGCTCCAAACCTCTGTCGGCTGATTTCCCAGCCTGGACTCCCCTCCCTTCTGGTTCCAGTTACACAGAGGCTCCAGGGCTTCTGTCACAGCTCCATCCTGCGCATCAACACCACAGTCCCACACAGCCAGAGCCCTTTCGGATCCTCTCCCCCAGGGCTGCAGGGATTTTCCACCCTCCTGGAGCTCCAGTGGGATCTTTGATCTCCCACCCGGGCAGCTGCTTCTCCTTAAATCTTGGAGAGTGAAGCCCAGGGTGGGATAGGGGGATAAATCCTTTCTTGGAATGGACTGAATCCAGAGGCAACTGGGGGAGAGTGGAAGCAGTACAGCCAGGAGGCTCCCCAGGATGAGGGACAAATGTCAGGACTGGGCTTCAGATTGCTGGGATGTGCCTACATGGAGAGAAGGCATTGCACGCCCATTGCAAATCCATTGCAAGCCCACTGCAAACACATTGCAAGCTAACTGCAAACTCCTTGTTAGTCCGTTGGAAGCCCATTGCATGCCAGTCACAGGCCTACTGCAAACCCTTTGTAAGCCCATTGTAAACTCATTGCAAATCCCTTCCAAGACCATTGTAAACCTACAGCAAACCTCTTGCAAAACCTGGAGGTCCATTGCGAAGTTGGGAACCTTGAATGTCCATTTCAAATCTCTTGTGAACCTACTGCAAACTCATTGCAAGCTCCTTGCAAATTAGTTGTAAAACCCTTGCAAACCCCTTGCAATCCATTGCAAGGCCTGTTGTAAGCTCCTTTTAAGCCCATCACGGACCCATTGCAAAACCTTTGCAAGCTCTCTCCTGTTTCACTGGGGACCTTTGAAGCCCATTTCAACCCACTTGTAAACCCGTTGCAAACCAGTTTCAGTCCCATTGCAACCCCCTTGTGTAAATCCATTACAAACCTTTTGCAAGCCTGTTGCAGGTGCATTGTAAATTCATAGTAAGCCAAGCCCTCATCTCTCTTTTTTTTCATCTCCCATTTTCAAGAAGTCCCCCAAACCACCACTGCCTGATCTGAACCTCCTACTAAATTTTCTTTTATTTTTTTTTTTCCTGCTGCAAGAACGAGGGATGGAGAAAGGCAACAGATCCCATCGCTCCTGCCCCCGCTCGCCCCCCACCGCTGCACCGGGGCACCACCCTGGTGCTCCCAGCCCAGCCGGCTCAGCAGAAGCCGCCGCCTAGCTCGTCGGGCCCCTTGGCTTCATTAGGGCTCATTAACGAAAAGCACGTCTCGCTTTTCCAAGCTGTCAGGACCCATTACCATCCGGGACCCCTCGGCCCCATCCCGAGGGCTGGGAACGGGACGGCAGCGGGAGGATCAAAAGCCACGGGTATCCCGCTCCAGCGGGGCAGAATAATTTAATAGAGAAGCTGATAATTTATTTTTACAAGGGTTTTTTTTTTTCTTGCTCTTACGAGGTTTTCTTTATTTTCTTTGCAATTACCAGTCTCAATTCAGCCTGTAAATCTCTTTGCCAGCCCTCTCCACTCCCATTCCACCTCCACCACCAGGAAAACTGGGGTCTTTTTTTTAATTAAGCTCCAAAATTTTTGGCAAATTCCACTTTTCTCTTTCCAGGGAAATTAAGATTTACTGGAAAGGCCAGGATGGGCAAGAGAGAGGTGGTGGGATGCCAGTGTGTTACCACTGCTCTCTGCTGGATCTCCTTCATTTCTCACAACTGGAGCCAGACACTTCGGCTGGAGCAGGAGAGGAGGAGGAGGAGGAGGAGAAGGAGGAGAAAGAAGGGTGATGCTGGGACAACACCATCCCAAGCATCCCCAGCCAGGGACAAGGAGGTAGTGGGGGAGATCCCTGGCCCTGGGGACAGCAGTACAGTGTCCAGACTCTCTGCCACCCTCTCCTTGGTATTGCCAACCTCTGCACGGAATTGTCAGCCTTTCCCCAACACTGCCACTTTCTCCCTGACATTGCCACTCCTTTCCGATCCCCATCATTTCCATCCTCTCCCCAGTATTCCCACCTTCTCAGCGCTGAAATCTCTCCTTGGCATTGTCACCCTCTCCCTCAACATTCCCACTCTCTTCCCAGCATTCCCACTCTCTCTCCAATGCTCCCACCTTATGCCCAGTATTCACATCCTCTCCTCAGTGCTGACACCCTGTCCTTGGCACTGCCACCTTCTCAACATTCCCACCCTCTCTGCAGTGCTGCACCCTCTCCCCAGCACCATCACCCACTCTTCAGCATTCCCATCCTTTCCCCTGCATTCCCACCCTCTCCCTGGTTCCCTGTGTCTTCCCAGGCTCAGACTCCACTGGGGAAGGTTTATTTGCACTTAGGAAATCCAAAGGACTGGACTGACTGCACAGGTTCACAGGGTGAGAGAGCCCAGCTCAACCCCGAGCTTGGATTTCACTGGGTGTCTGGGTCCAAGCAAAAATCCCTCAAGAGCAAATCCCTCAAATGCAAATCCCTGGTGTCTGTGAACTCCGGGGCCTCTCTGAGGCCTCGATGGGGCCTCAAGAGGTGTTCTGCAGTGCAGCATCCAGGGAGCAACAGGACCTGCAAGGATATTAAATACATCAATATTTAATGCCCCAGCCCTAAATACCTCGGAGGTAAACATCCTCATGTTTAATGCCCCAGCCCTAAATACCACAATGTTAAATGCCTCAACACCAAAAAACCCCCAAGCTAAACACCCTAACGCTTAATGGCCCAGCCCAAAATACCCAGTGCAATGGCTCAGTTTTTAATACCCTAACACTATGTATCCCAAAGCTAAACATCCTCATGTTTAATACCCCAGAGCTAAATTTCCCAATGTTCAACGCCCCAGTGCCAAATGCCCCAGTCTTAAATATCCCAGAGCTAAACATCCTGGTATTTAATGTCCCAACAATAAATACCCCAGAGCTAAACACCCCCATCTTTAATGCCCCAGCCATAAATACTCTAAGCTAAACATACTGATATTTTATGTCCCAGAGTTAAACACTAAAGGTTTCATATCCCAGAGCTAGGTTCCCCAGTGTGTAATGCTCCACAGTGCGGAATGCTCCAATCCTAAATAACCCAGATCTAAACATCCTGGTGTTTAATGCCCCAGTACCAAGTGCCCCAGAGTTAAATTCATTAATGTTTTAAGCATTGATCTAAATGCCCCAGTACTCAATGCCCCAAAAACAAATGCCCCAAAGTTATTTGCTCCAATGTTTAGCACCTCAGTGCTCAATGCTCTGATGTTAAATACCCCAGAACTAAATTCCCTTTTATGCATCTATCTAAATGCCTAAATGAGCGGTGAATGAGCTGGTGTTAATTACACAAATTCTTAATGGCTCAGTACTAAACGCTCCAATATTTCATGCACTGATGTTTAATGTCCCAGAGCTAAGTGTTTAATGTCCCAGAGTCAAATGTCCCAGTGCAATGTTCGCCAGTATTTTAAACATTGAGGCTAAATACCCCAGGATTAAACACACCAGTGCTAATGACTGATGTTTTTATGCTGCAACACCAAATGCCTGGAGCTGAATTCCCCCATTTTAATGCCCCAGAGCTCAATGCCCTATTGCTAATGCCCCAACCCTAAAAGCCCCAGGACTGAACGCTCCAATGCTTAATATTCCACCGCTAAAAGCCCCAACACCAAGCGGTCTGGAGCTAAATTGATGATTTATGTGTTGATCAAAATGCCCCAGCGCTCAATATCCCAACTCTAAATGCCCCAGAGCTGATTGCCCTGATGTTTAAAGTCCCAGTGTCGAATGCACCAACACTAAAAGTCTCTTCCCTAAATGCCCCAATGTTTTATGGACTGATGCTGAACATCCCAGCCCTAAACACCTCAGAGCTAAACACACCAATGTTTAATGCCCCAAACCTAAATACCCAGAGCTATACATCCTGATATTTGATGTCTCAACCCTATATACCCCTGTTGGGGGTTGGGGGGTTTTTACTCTTTCCCTCAGCGGAGAATTTTTCCCATTATCGTGCTAAGGAAGCCAGCCGGGGCAGCTCCCTTAGCTTGTAATTGCTCAAGACAAAAGGGATGGTCGTGGGTTGCTTTGGCTTTCCAAGGGGACACTCTCTCGCCGGCTCGAACGCGGAGCAGAGAGTTTTTTTCTCTGCGGTCAGATCTGCCCTGCAGCCCGGCCCTGCTACAGCCTCCTGCTTCTGAGAACAGTGCTGAGAACCGGGACTCAAACGGCGAGCAGAGCCTTCCTCCACCCTTCTCCCACCTGGGACAGCCCTGCCCCTCCACCGCCGCCTCCCTGCTCCTGCAGCGGCCGCGGTTGCGAGGGACCCGCCCCTCTCCACCGGGACCGTGCGGAGAAGAGCGTCCGGGACTGGAAAAGGGACTGAGACTGAGTTTTGTTCTGTTTTGTCGCTGATTTTTTCATAGCTGCTGTTGTTCTTGTTTGTCTTGTAGATATATCAGTAAAGAACTGTTATTACTAAACCCACACCTTTGCCTGAGAGCCCCTTAATTTCTAAATTATAGTAAACTGGGAGGGAGGGGATTTTCACTCTTCACTTTAGGAAAAGCTCCTGCCTATTTTCTGGCACTACCTGTCCTCTAAACCAGGACAATCCCAGAGCTAAATACCCCAGTTGCCCAGTGTTCCCCGGTGCTCTCTGCACAGATGCTGAATGTCCAGTGTAACGCATCCCAGAGCTGAATATCCCGCTGGGAAACACACCAACTCTGAACTCTTTCGGTAAACGCCGTGCCCTAAATGCTCCAGGCACTAAATCTCCCAGACACTAAACTCCCAGAGCTCAGTGCCAGCGGTGTTTAATGCCCCAGGGCTCAGTGCCCTGCTGGTAAATACCCCGATCCTTAGTGCCCTTCTCCTAAATGTCCCGTTGGCAAATTTCCAGGCACTAAATTCCCCAAACACTAAATACCCCCAGAGCTCCATGTCCTGATGTTTAATGCTAGTCCTAAATATCCCAGAGCCAAATGCCCCGATGCCAAATTCCCAAGGAACTAAATTCCCTGGGTGCTTAATGTCCCAATAGTAAATACTCTGGAGTTCAATGCCCCAGAGCTCAATGTCCCGATGCCAAATTCCCCAGGCACTGAATTCCTCAGGCAACACATTCTCCAGGCACTAAATTCCCCGGAGCTAAATGCCCTGGTGTTTAATGCACCAACACTAAATACCCTGGAGTCAAAAGCCTCGGTGCCAAATTCCCCAGGTACTAAATTCCCTGAATGCTAAATGCCCCAACATTACATTCCAAGAAGCTAAGCATCCCGATGTTTAATGCCCCAGATCTAAATACCCCAACGCTAAATTCCTCAGGGACTAAATATTCCAGGAACTAAATTCCCCAGACACTAAATTCCCCGGAGCTCAATGCCCCAATAGCTTTCGGCTCATCCCGTTTTAAAAAAATTCCCACCACCACCAAAAGCAGCAGATCCATTTCAGGATACCACCCCCCACCCATCCCAAAGTTTAATCAATTTTCAAAATGGAAGTTTTTTAATAAACCCAGCGATGGTGCAGGTTGAAAACTCTACACGCTAGTGGATTCCCAGAGCTGATTTGGCACCCAGGGGGGTTCCAGCTGGAAAACGGGCTGAATTCCTGTATGGATGCCGTAGGATAATCACGAGCTTGTCCTTTTTAATGCTGGTCAATTAAGGATTTTAACTGCAGGGAAGTGAATGGATCTACCAAAACAGCCAGTGCTGGTGGGGTTGGGGTGGTTTGGGATGGACGGACAGATGGTGGGGCCGGAGCTGACACCAAGTGGATGGAAACTGTAATTCCTGCTCTGGGAGCAGAAAACAGAAGATGTAGGGGGGAAACGAGGAGTAATCGCAAAAAAACCCAAACCAAACCAAACCAAAACAAAACAAACAAGCAAACAAAAACAAACAAAAAACCAAAACAAAAAAAACCCCAACCCAACCAAATCCGAAACACTCTAAGACCAGAAAAAAATTGTGTAAAAAAAGAGGCCAATTTGGAGCATCCAGTAAAACGGGGGGAGGCCATCGGGATGGGATGGGATGGGATGGGATGGGATGGGATGGGATGGGATGGGATGGGATGGGATGGGATGGGATGGGATGAACAGACCATGTCAGCATGAGATTTCCTTTGGAAAAGTACCCAAATCCATGGCAAATAAATGGAATAAAGCCCCAAAGGTAGCTCGGAATATTTATGTAACCTTGGTCATGTCTTTTCTGATTGTTCCTGGCTTGGAATGGGGGTGTTGGGTGGTGCTGGGGATGGGGAGGGGGCTCTGGGGGCACGTTTGGGTCACAGCAGTGACCTCTGCATCCTGCGATGTGTGTGCAAGGGATGGAGGGGATAGATGGGGATCCCTTGGTGTCCTGGAGGGACACTGAAACCCCGGACTCTGTTAGGGAAAGGACACGGTGACACTGGGGAGAAGCACTGTGGATCAGTCCAGTGCGACCTCCAGCACACTGAGGATCTGGAGCCTAGATCTCAGAAAAAGTCGGGATTTCACCCCCCAGAAAGACCTTTGTACCTCAAAAAAAAGCCTCTTTTTCTCAGAAAGAGCTTTTTTCCCCTCAAAAAAGCCTTTTCTTTCCTCCAAGGGCAGCCATTTTTCCTCTAGAAATAAAAAAAGAACCCTTTCCCCCCAGAAAAGCACCTCTTTTTCCTCAAAGCACCAGTTTTTTTCCAAAAAGTCCTGTTCCTGTAAAGAACACTTTTTTCCCACTAAAGCTTTTTACCCCGAAAAAATACTTCTTATCCTCCTCCAAAACTCTTTTTTAAAAAAGGCACTTTCCCCACCAGTTTTCCCCATTAAGGCCTTTTTTGTCTGTATTTTTCTCACCAAAATCCACATTTTTGTCTCCAAAAAGACCATCTTTTCCCCAATAAGTAGTTTTTTAAAAATCCAAAGAACAAAAAACAACTACTTTTTCCAAAAAATGTTTTTCCCCAAATGACCACTTCTTTTACTCAAGAAAAAGTATTTTTCTCCCAAGAAAAGAATCTTTTCCGAAAAACCCTCCTTATTTCCCAAAAAATCCCTTTTATTTCCAAAACCATTTTTTTCCTGTAGAATGTAATGAATTTCTTTGTAGAGCTCTAAAATTCATTTTCTATTTGTTCTTTTTCCTGTAAAAAGTCAACTAGTTTGTTTTTTTTAAAAAGCACTTTTTTTTCCCAGAAAGCCTGGTTTTTTTCCAAGAAAAAAAGTCCCTTTTCCCCCAAAGCTTTTTCTTAAGAAAGCCCACCTAAAAAAAAAAAAAGTAGCCTTTTTATTTCTCCCAAAAAAGTGTCAATAAAAAACAAAAACAAACCAAAAAACCACAACCAAACACACAAAAAAAGCCTTATTTAAAAAGAAAAAAAAGTACGTTCTCTTTTTCCTAACCACCTTTTTCCCCTCAAAGGCTTTTTTTTTTAGAGGGATCTTACTCCAAGGGAAGATCCATTTTTTTCCTTCATAACCCCTTCTCCCAAGAAAAACAAAACAAAACAAACAAACAAAAAAAAACCCACAAGCGTTTTTTTTTCCTTAAAAATCCTTTTGCAAATTTAAAAAAAAAAAAAAAAAAAAAAAAACAGAAAAAACCCCAGCAACTGTCTTTTTACAGAAAATCATATTTTTTCCTAAAAAAAAAATTAAAATTAAAACTTTAAAAATTCTCATTTTTTGAAGAAAGTCTTTTCCCCTAAAACCCTTGGGATCGATGCGGTGCGGTGCCGGGCAGGCCGGATATGATCCGGCTCCGGCCGCGGCTCCGCTCACATCAGAAAATATCCGGCCCCATTGTTCGGGGGAGCCGTGTCGTGTCCGTGCTTTGTTCCCTCGGGACCCCTTTGGATCCACATAAATATTTGGAGAGTCCAACGCGCGGGAGGGAGAACGAGGAATTTTTTTTCTCTCCCTCCCCCCTCACCCTTTATTTTTTTTTGGGGGGCCATTTTTTGTACCTTCGGACGGAAATTTCCGGCTGGAAACCCAACCCTGCGCCTGGTGGGAGGCTGAATGGTCGCCCCGCTGGGTGTGAACAATATGGATTTGGGATGAAAAGCTTTTCCTGCCCGGTTCCCCGGAGCGATGCGGAATTGCATCGTGGCGCGGTGCCCGCGGGATGCACGCTGGGCAGCGGCGCTCCCGGCGCTCGCTCCCTCTGCGATTTCGGGGGCTCCAGGCGGAGAGCCGTGTCCGGGATGCGAGGGGGATGCGGGCTAGGGGGTCCATCCCATCCCAAATATTAGGGATTCAGGAATGAGGGGCGGGACATGGAATGGGGGAGCCATCCACAAACGACAGGGATCCAGGGCTGAGGGATGGGATGTGAAATGGAGATCCATCCCATCCCAAATGAAGCCTCAGCTTCGAGATGAGGGATGCCAGTATTCCGTGGCCTCCGCGGTGGTTTCTAACCTCTGTCTCAAGGGTGACGTTGTCACCACACGTGGCTTTTTTGGGTTGGAAGTGGCAGGATTTGGGCCATGCGCTGGTCTGAGGTGGTTGTGGGGAGAGTTGGTAGGATGGGAATCTGGGATTCTACGAGGTCCTGGGGCAGGAAACAGAAAAAGAAAAAAAAAGGGGGGGGGGCAGGGCGCAAAAAGGGAAAGGGGGGAACGGGAAAAAGAAGGAAAAGAGTGGGGGGGATGAGAGAAAAGTGAGGAATAAAAGGACGGGGGAAAGGGGAGAAAAGAGTTGAGGGAGAGAGGAAAAGAGGGGGGAAAACGGGAAAAGAAGCAAAAAAGGGGGAAATGGGGAAAGCAGGGGACAAGCGGGGATGACGAGAACACTGTGAATAAAACGTGGGGAAGGGGGAATAAAGGGAGGAAAATGGGAAGAAAGGGGGGGAAACGGGGAAAAGTGGGGGGAAATGAAAAAAATGGGAAAGGGAATAAAGGGGAGAAGAGGGGTAAAGCGGGAAAAGAGGAAAAATAAGAAAAGAGGGAAAAAAGGGTGGAAGGGGGGAAAAAACAGGGGGAACAGACGAAAAACAAGGGAAGCGGAAAAGGGGGATGATAGGAAGGAAAATCTGGAGAAAACAGGAAAAACGGGGGAAAGGGAAAAAAAACAGGCGAAGCGGGAGGCAAAAGGGAGAAACGGGGACACAGAGAAAAAGCAGGGTGAAATAAAGGGAGAAAAGGGGAAATGGGGAAAAGGAGGGCAAGCCGCAGGGCAACCGGCGGGAGAGCAGGGAGAGCCGGGCTGCAGAGGGAACGCGGCACCGGCGGGAGAGCCGGGTTGCAGAGGGAACGCGGCACCGGCGGGACCCGCGCGGGGCGGCCGCGCCCCCTGGCGGCAGCGGCCGTGCAGTGTCCGAGGGGGTCCCAGAGCCTCCGGCGACACCCCACAGCCACCACTGTGTCCCCATAGCTTCCAAGTGTCCACACAGGCCCCCAATATTCCCACAGCCCCCAGTGCCCCCCATAGGCTCCCAGTGGTCCCATAACTCCACCCGATGTCCCCACAGATCCCTCCAATACCTCCATATCCCCACAGCACTCCCATATCCCCCAGTATACCAATAGCCCACCCTGTGCTCTCATAGACCCTCAGTGCCCTCAGAGCCCCCCAGTGCTCCCATGGCCTACCAGTACACCCATAGTCCCCCACTGTCCCCCTGATCTCTCCCAGTGTTCCCAACTGGCTTCCCCAGGGTCCCACACACAGCCATTACAGTCAGTGCTCCCTATGGCCCCCCAGTTCCTCTCCTTGGCAGTAACAGCGCCCCAATCTTCCCCAGTGCTCCCTCACATCCCTAACAGCCTCCACAGTGCCCCCACAGCCACCTAAGAGGCCTTAGAGTCCCACCTCGACTGCTCAGTGTCCCGCCCATACCCCTCCCTAGGATTCCATACGGCCTTCCCAGTGTCCCCAGTGCAGGGAGCAGATCCTGTCCCTGCACAGCCGGGTGGGACGAGGACACCCCAAGTCTCCTCAGGGAGATCGGACCCCCGGGTCAGAAGGGCTTTGGTGGCCACGGGTGAGCCACAAGCCCCGAGAACACCGGGACCGGTGACACCCTTCCCCCGCCAACGCATCCCGGCGGTCCCGACCATGAGCATGCCGGGAGGGACACAGGAAACACCGGGGACTGGTGCCATCACTCCTGTACCACAGCATCCGGCCGGCACTGGCGCTGAACACCCTCGCGATGACCTCGGGTGACCACAGGAAACACCGAGGATCGGTGCCACTCCGTCCCCGCTGCAGCAGTACCGGTCTTGGGCCAGCCCCGACGTGACTTCGAGCGACACCCCAAGCAGGACTGGGGACCCAGGTCACCATTCCCGGCCGCGGCATTCCGCCCACACCGGCCCCCAGCATTGCCGGGGTGACTCCTGGAAACACCGAGGACCAGTGCCACCATCCCCACGCTGTAGCATCCCGCCAGTACCGACCCCCTAGCATCCCCGGGGTGACTCGGCATGGCACCACCACGCCTGTATCGCTGCCTCCCCCCGGTATCGACGCTCAGTATCCCAGGTTGATCCCGGGTGACCCTCGGCGGCGGCAGGGACCGGTGCCACCATTGCCAGGCTGCAGCATCCCCCGCTCTGGGAATCCCCGGGGTGACTCCGAGCGACCCCATGCAGCAGCGGCGACCGGTGCCACCAACGTCACACTGCGCTTCCTTGCCCGAACCGATCCTCAGCATCCTCGGGGTGACCCCGGGTGACCCCTGGTAACGTCAGGGATCGGTGCCACCACTTCCAAGCCGCAGCATCCCGCCGGGCCTGACTCTGTGATGACTCCTGGAATCACTGGAGACCGGATCTCCGCCGCCCCCAGCTTCCCCCCAACGCCGGCCCCGGCCACCTCCCCATGGCGCATCCGCGCCCCCTCCTCCTCTCTCCGTTGCTACGGCGACGCCGCTCACCGCCCCCCCCGCCGGGGTTGCCATAGCGAGCGTGAGCGGCGGGCGCGCGGCGCAGAGGGCGGGGCACGCGGGGCGGCGATTGGCTAGGTAGTCCCACGTGACGCGTGCAGGAATGCAAATGAGCGATGGCCTCGCGCCGCCGCCGCGCCGCCGCCTGAGGGAGGGAGGAGGGAGCGGGCCCGGCCCGGCCCCGCCGGGACCCCTGCACCTCCCGCGCCCCCCGCTCCGGGACCCCCCGGCGCCCCCAGGGCCATGGCACAGCCCGCCCGCCGCCGCCGCCTCGCCCGGCCCGGCCCGCAGGTACCACGCGTGCCGCCGCTACCGGGCCCCGGCGGCTTTGTCTGGGCCGGGGGGGGGGGGGTGGGGGGGTGGGCTGAGGGGAGGTGGGGGCTGCGCATGCGCACCCGCCGTGCCTCAGTTTCCCCACCCGGGGCCGTGGCCCCTGTGTCTCCCCCCGTTCCCTTTTTCCTGCGCCCCCTCCTCTGGTTCTGGACTACATTATTATTATTATTATTATTATTATTATTATTATTACCCACCGCCCACCATCATATTCCAGTGCCCCCATGTTATCTCTGACCCGCTATACTATATCTGACCGCCTTGTCTTCTATCCCACCCTTTGCCATCATATCCCACTCCCCATCTTCCACCCCTTTTCCTGATTTTGCACCATTATTATTTCCACCCCTCACCACCATGTTCCAGTCCCTATTTTATCTGACTACCCCTTTATTACATCTCACCCTCTATTTTCTTTTCTTTTCTATCCCACCCACCCACTTATCATTTCCTATATCATATCCTGCTTCTCCCTATCCTGCAACTCTATTATTATTGCTCACCTCAATCATATTCCAGTGCATGCTGTTACCTCTGACACCCTATATTGTATCTGACCCCCCAGTGTTATAGCTGACCTCCCTCACTTCTATCCACTCCCTTCATTAGTGTTATCCCCTCCTCTGCTTTTGCTCCCTTTTATTATTATTCCCACCCCATCATCATCTTCCAATCCCTACTCTTTTATCTGACCCCTATCTCTTCTATCCCACCTTCCCACCATATCCCACCCTTCACCAGCATCTTGCATCCCCCCTTATTCTGAACTCCCATGTTATTCCCCCCATATTGCTTCATACTGCTGTTTACTCTCCCATCTTCCTCCTCTATATCCCATATTGTCCCCACAACCTGTTTGCATCCCATTCCTCCAAGATTTCCCTACCCCCTCATCATTCTGCTACCCCCGTTTTGGGCTCAGCTCAGGGAATTCCAGCTCCCCAGCTCTTCCTGTCCTGACTGTGGGACCCCCCCATGTTCTCCCACCCCAATGGGTTCCAGAAGTACTCAAAATCTTCCCTTTTTATTATTTTGGGTGAGTGTAATGGTTGGTGGGGGGCTTGGAGCAGGTTTCTTCACCTCTGGGTCAAAAGTGTCCTCATCTGACACCCCAAATTCTCTGATGGTGTTTGGTGTGGATGAGGACAAGGGGCTTGCACCCACAATGGGTGGGAGCTGCTAGGGGCTTCCTGGGCTGTGCCCATCCCTGAGGCATTGACTCCAGATGGACTTGGTGTGATCCCTTTGTGCCAGTCACTGCAATGATCCCATGTCAACTTGATGCCACCAGAGGGGAAAAAACAGGTCCATGGCTGTAGGGTGGGAAAGGTGCTGCCTAAAACCTCTCTACCTGTTGGTGGACATGTGCCATGGATGCAGACAGGAGGGTGGGGAGTGTCACAGGCCACATGTACTGCCACCCCCATGAACAAATGAATGTCACCCTTTGCTTTGCGACAGTGGTATCTCAGGAGACAAAGCCTCATGGGCTACACGAGGCCTGGACATCACTGCTGCCACATCCCTTATGTGCCGGGCTGGGGTGGCATGGTGGGGCTGTGCTGTGGCATGGCCACCAAGTCCAGCCTCAGTGGCTGCTGTCCATTGTCTGCAGTGTTCCACACTGTTGTCCTGCTATGGTGGCACTGCAGGGGCTCAGGTGACACAGGTGGAGCACAGGGGCGGTGGGTGGCTATTGGTGACCACAGAGCCTCATGGCCACTGCAGTGGCTCTGGTGACAGAGGTGCTGCCCACAAACCCCCCTCTCTGGCCCCCACAGCACTGTCCACATCCTCCTCCTGTCTTTCTGTCATGCTGTCAACCCATCCCGCCATCCGTTCATCCCTCTTCTTCCTTCCGTCTGCCTTTCCCCTCACCCATTTCCTCTGTTCATTTTTCCTTGCATCCCTGCCCTCTTCTATGTCCATCCAGCCTTTCTTCCATCCCTTCCTCCCTTTTGTGTCTCTTCATCTGTCCATACTTACTTCCTCCTTCTGGTCTGTTCTTCCCTCCATCCCTTGGTCCCTCACTTTCCTGCTTTTTTTCAGCATTTCCTTCTATCCTTGGATTCTTTCCTCATTCTGTCCATCTTTCTATCCATCCCTTCCATTCTTAGAGCTGTCATTCCTTCTGTCATTTCTTCTTCTGTCCTCTTGTCCATCCTTTCTTCCATCCTTGATCCCTCCTTCTGTCTTTCCTGTCCTTCTTGTCTCTTCTTCCTTGCTTGTATCTGTCCTTACATCCATCCTTCTTTTCCTCCCTCCTCCTATCCATTTTCCTTTCTGCCCATCCATCTTTCCATTTGTCCCTCTCATTCCATCCATCCTTCTGTCCATCCCTTCTAGTGTTTGTCATTCTTTCTGTCCTTCATCCCTTTCCTGCTTCCACCTGTCCTTACGTCTGCCCTTTCCTAGTTCCATAACTCCCTTGGTTTGTCTCTTTCCTTCTTCCCCTTCCCTTACTTCCTTCTCTCTGTCCATCTGTCTCCTACTTCTCTCCTTCCCTCATTTCCTTTTGTCTGTCCACCCCTTCATCCCTCTCTTCCTCCAGTCCATCCTTCTATCCATCCCTACCTCTTCACCTCCATCTCTCTGCCTTCCAGCCTTCCCTCTGTCCATGCTTCCTCCTGTCCTGTCCTTCCCTTCTCTCTGTTCTGTCCATCCTCCCTTTCCCAATTTCCCCTGGGGTGCTGACCCCAACTTTGGTGGAGAAGGATGAACCAGGGTGTCCCATTGTTCTCCCTCTATTCCACCTTCCTCTTCTGTGATTCCAGCCCCCTGTTCCTCATCCAGACATGAGGTGCCGGGGACACCCCCTCACTCTTGTTCCTCCCCCTTAGCTCTAGTCTGACCCACTTCCTCCATCCTGCCTCGGCCCCGCCATGGAGAATGAGCAGCTCCCAGCTCTGGCTCCCGCCAGCAGCGCCGGTGGCACGGCCCCAACGCCCGCCAGCACCACAGCCACGCGCCCGCCTGGGCCCCAGATCTCCGTCTACAGCAGCATCCCTGATCGCCAGACCGTGCAGGTATGAGTCTGGGGGGCACTGGAGGGTTGGGGGCACCGGGGGTTCGTGGCGCAGCCTGGGGCCACGTTTTCCCCCCAAAGGTGATCCAGCAGGCGCTGCACCGGCAGCCCAACACGGCGGCACAGTACCTGCAGCAAATGTACGCGGCACAGCAGCAGCACCTCATGCTGCAGACGGCCGCGCTCCAGCAGCAACACCTCACCAGCGCCCAGCTCCAGAGCCTGGCTGCTGTTCAGCAGGTATGGGCATCCCATGGGCAATGAGGGTCCCTTGAGGCTGGCACACCCCTCACCTTCGGTTTTTCCTCAAGGCAAGCCTGGCGGCAAACCGGCAAAGCAGCTCCTCAGCGGGCAATGGCACCCAGCCAGCCCCAGCACAGCAGCCCACGGTGAGTCCCTTAGCCTCTCGGCACCCACCTTGCCTGTGCTCACCTGTGCCAACACCCCAACCTTCTCCTGATGCCCCATTCCAGATCAACCTGGCGACGTCACCGGCAGCGGCACAGCTGCTAAACCGGGCGCAGAGCGTGGGTCCCGGGGCGTCGGGCATCGCTCAGCAGGCTGTACTGCTGGGCAACACTGCCTCACCCGCCCTCACTGCCAGCCAGGCCCAGATGTACCTGCGGGCACAGATGGTAAGGGCAGGGTTGGGGCATGGCTTGCCTCAGCATCCTGATGGGGTGCCCAGGACCGTTAGGGTGCCCATCATCCTCTTGTGGGGTGACCAGGACCCGCAGAGTGCCCATGGCTGTGCTACGACCCTGTAGGGGTGTTCATTGCTCTGTGTGGCATGCCCAGAGCCCATGGGGCACCCTCCACCTTCCTGGGAGTCTGAGGACCCCGCAGGGTGCCCATCACCCTGCTGTGAGGTGTGTAGACTTCATGAAGTGCCTTCACTCTGCTGATGGAACCTAGTCCCCATATAGCATGCACCCCATCCCACTGGGGATACCCAGACCCCACCAGGCACCCAGAGCACCATGAGGGGTGCCCAAGCAGGTGCTCTTTGCCTTTGGGGAGTTGTTGGGACCCTGGAGGGTACTCTCCACCCCATTGGGCATGCCTGTTCCTACCCTACATAGATAGATACCCATGTGCCACCCCATAGAGAGGGACACAGAGGAGGGACACACACGGTGTGCCACCCCTGACATGGTGAGCCGTGCACCCACTCTCCCTGTCCCCAGCTCATCTTCACACCCACGGGCCCCGTCAGCGCTGTCCGGCCCGAGAGCCCTGCATCGGCCCCGCCACCTGCCCCACCACCCACCACCCCTCAGGTGAGTCTCCCCACCCCTGCCAGCCCCCAAAAATCTGCCCTGGCACCCCTGACCCACTGCCGTTGCAGGTGCAGAGCCTGGCCCTGCGCCCCGCCGGCCCCCACCTCCCTGCCCTGGCCATGAAGCCCCCTGGGGGTGCCCCTCCCCGGGCTGGCCCCCCCCGGGGGCCCCCGCCCGACCCCCCCGCCGAGCACCTCAAAAAGGCTGAGGGGCAAGAGGGCCGCACCCATGCCCTGGCCCGCGCCACCGCCCCCGCTGCCACCCACCCGCTCGTCACCCCAGGTAAGGGGCTGCTCTGGGGCAGGGGACACCCCTGGGTGCTGGGGGAGTCACACACTGTTTATTCACTCTGAAACCTAGTGATGGCTCACACTAGTGTGTCCTGTACGTTGTCACCTGCCAAAACAGGGGTCCATCCCTTCACTGGCAGGGGCCCTGCCCGGGAGGGTCTAAGCACTCATAGAGTCCCCGAGTCCTGTAGGGTGCAGGGGGCTGGGACAATTGAGGGTGTGGGACTCCATGGACTGCTGGAGCCTGGGATGCTGCACTGGCAGCTGGACAGCCTGAGTGCAGCTTCCCACATCAGCAGTGGGAGCTGTCAAAGCTGATTGTCCGAGGGCACCAGAGGGAACAGATACTGTGAGCAGCAGCCTCCTGGAGGGGGATCCTGGGGGTGGGTCCCTTGGGGCTGAGGTGCTGGTGATGAGGGGGGATCTCTTCCCCCTTGCTGTCCCCGCAGCCTATGCCCCGCTGCAGCCCCCCCAGTTCCTGCAGCAGCCGCCGAAGCCGATGCAGCCGCAGCCTCCGACGCAACAGCAACAGCAGTTTGTCATCCAGCAGCAGCAGCAGCAGCTGGGCCCCCGTGGGCAGCCCCCTTCGGGCCCCCCCACCGTCCCCCAGCTCCAGCCTCTGCCCCCTGCCAGCCCTGGCCCAGCCCCCCAGCCCAAAACAGGGGCCTCCCAGGGAGCAGGGGGCGAGGGTGGCCCCCCCAATGGGCACCCTGGCTGCCATGCTGTCCCCCGCAAGTTCCAGCATGCCTCGGCTGTCATCCTGCAGCTGCAGCCCGCCGGCCCCACGGTGAGGGGCCCCCAGACATCCCCGCAAACCTTCATGATGAGGGGCCCCCAAACATCCCCCAAAGCCTTCCTAAGCCTTCCCACCAAACTCCCCCCAAATCCTCATGATGAGTGACTGCAAACATCAAATGTCCCGCCAAAGCACCCACCAAACCCCTGTCGTGAGGGGCCTCCGACCCTCCCTGCAGATCTCCCATCAACTCTCCCCAAACTCACAGTGAGGGGCCCCCAAGCCCCTTGGTGGGGGGAGCTCAGAAGAGGGAAGGAGGAATGCGGGCACGGGAGTGGGAGTGGGAGATGTTGGGGAGTCAGATGTGTGCACATGCGTGTGGGTGTGCAAGTGCACAATCCCTGCACACATGGATGTGCATATGTGTTCCTGAAATGTGCATGGGGCCCAGTTGTCACCTCAATCTGCAGGTGTACAGGTGTGCACGCTCAGGCCACACTGCATGTGTGTACCTGCTCCGTGCGCGCTTTTGCCCACAGGTTTGCCCCATCCATGGCACTTAGGTGTCTGTGTGTACCTGGTCCTGTGACATGGGGAGCATGTGGCTGATCCGTGTCTGTGCACATATGTTTGATCCTTGTATGTCTGACCCATGCACATGTGTACGAGACCCATAGACATGTGCATTTGTGTCTGCTCCCTGCATGTGTATGTACTCACTCCACATCCATGCACATGCATGTACATGTGTCAGGGCCACGTGGATGCCTGGTCCATGCACATGAGTGCCGACATGCCTGCCTGACCTGTGTGTGTGCACATGTGCTCTATCCATGTGTGTCTGGCCTTTGCATGTGTGTGATGCTCACACCACACCCATGCATGTGTGTGTTTGAGGAGGTGTGCACAGGCTGCATGCATATCTGTGCAAATGTGCATGCCAGATTAGGTGTGTCTGGACACATGTGCCGACTGTGACACACATGTGTGCATGCACATGCCTGCTCTAGGCATATGCTTGCATGTGACCCATGCACAGGTGTGGACACTCCAACCGTGCAGGTGCATGCCCCTGTGCCACCTGCACACGCACCTGCCCTGACCCCCGCCCATGTGTGTGCACACCTGACCCTGCCCCACGCGTGTCCCTGCCACCACAGCCCTCCCTCGGGGTCCCCGAGGGCACCCGCCGGGACCCGCTGCCCGTGCCGAGGAGCGCCGAGAGCCCACCTGCCGCCCCGCCGCAGCCCCCCGCCCTCTCGCCGCCCGTCGCCCCCGCGGGCCCCGACACCCCCGAGGGCGAGCGGCCCCTCACGCACGGTAAGCCCCCGCCCCGCTCCCACAGGGACCCATTCATGGGGTGATGCATCCCCAACTCCCGCAAAGCAACAGGGGGACGTTGAGGTCGGGGCTGCGCGGGGCCGGGCTGTGCTGCGGGAAGGTCCCGCAGCCCACCCGTGTCGACGGCGTCACCCACGGTTGGCAGGCGGTTGCGGGCGCCTCGGCCTCACACCCGGAGGGCCCGCAGGGGGCGGGGGCGTGTCCACGCCCCATTCTGTAGGCGCGGCTCAGGCGCGAGGGCTGGGGAGGCGTGGCCACATGCGGAGGCTCCGCCCCAGCCACCTGAGGGGGCGCAACCGTGGGGGGGCGTGATCAAGCCCGCGCGGCCACGCCCCTCGGAAGACACTCCGCCCCTGTTAGCGGGGACGCGGGAGGCGGGATCTTGTCGGGAGGGCGTGTCCGCTCGCCGAGGCTCCGGGCGCGCGCGGAGGCAGCGCCCGCCAATGGGTGCGCGGGGGGCGTGTCCGCGCCAGGCCCCGCCACCGCCACCGCCTTTGTCCCCGCTCGGCCCTGGCCCCGCCGCCGGCGCCGCTCCTGCTGCAGCCCCGGCCCGGCCCCCCCGCCATGGCCCCCCCGACCCTCTGAGTGCCCGGTGAGTGAGCGCCGACTACGGGGGCCCGGCCTGGCCCAGGCGGCGGTGGCGGCGGCTCTGACCTCACTTCCGCATCCGCCCCCGGCCCCGGCCCGGCCCCGCGGCCCGGGCGAGGGAGGGGCGGGGGCAGCGGTAGCCGCCGCCGCCGGACAAAGGTGATGGGGCTGTAGGGGCCTGCGCGGCCTGAGGGTCCCGCCGGGCTGAGGCGGCCTCAAGAGGAGAGGAGCCGGGCGGGCTGGGGACTATCGGGCCTCATTGGGTTGTGCTGTGGCTTTGCTGGAGTGTACTCGGGTTTATTGGGATCACGGGCGTAGATCGGGCCCTGCTGCGGCTTTATTAGCATGTAGTGGGGCCGTATGGGGTAGTTCGGGCCTTTCTGAGATCGTACTGAGCTTTGCTGGGGGAGATCGGGTCTTTCCGGGATTGATCGAGCGTTGTTAGGGCCTCGCGGTGGGAGATCGGGGCTTTCCGGGGTAGCTCGAACCCTGTTGGGGCTGTTCTGGGGGAGATGCGGCCTTCCTGGTGCCTTACAGCGACGCACTGAAGCTTTGCTGATCCATCCTGGGGGCTCTGGGGAGTGTCCGGACCCCTCCGGTTATTTTGGGAGGTGCCTTTAACCCCTTTCGGAGACCCTCCAGGGCCGCTCGGGGCTCTCTGGGCGGTACGGGTGGCACTGGGAGCGGCAGCAGCTGCTCCCTGTTCCAGCTGTATGGAAATCGCGGCCCCGCGTCAGCGCGGCGTCAGCGCCCGCCCCTCACCCCGCGTGTCCCCTGCTGTCCCCAGAGCCCCCCGAGCGCCTCCATGCGCAGCCCCGCATTCCCGGGATGACCTCGGGCTCCGGCAGCGCTGCCGCCACCGTCGCCGGTGCTGCCCCCCACAATGGTGAGAACAAACCGCCCCAGGCCATCGTGAAACCCCAGATCCTCACGCACGTCATCGAGGGCTTCGTCATCCAGGAGGGCGCTGAGCCCTTCCCGGTAACGTATCCCTCTCTCCAGAGCCGGGGCTTGGGGGTGGTGAGAAGGCTGATGGATTTGGGGCGTTGGGAATGGGGTGAACAGTCAGGCTTGAACCCCCGAATCCTGCTTTGTCATCCAGGAAAGGGCTGAGCTGTTCCCGGTAATGTGTCCCGCAATCTGTAGTTTTATCCCACGATTTGGGGCTCTGGATCGTTACACATGTTATTGAGCGTTTTGTCATTTATGAAGGGGCTGAACCCTTCCTAGTAACCTATCCCTGTGTTCATACCCGTGTTCCTGAATTCGGGAGGTTGGGAATGGCACATCCAGTCATGACTACCCCCCCTTTCCCCCCACCCCCAAATCCTCCAGCCATGTGTTGAGGGCTTCGTGACTGAGAATAGAGCAAAAATGTTCCTAGAATGGTATCCCCCTATTTCTAGGGCAGAGGGGTGTTGGGAATGGGGCCTTTGTGAACCCCCCAATCTTCCCCCACATTATTGAGCTTTCCATCATTCAGGAAGGGACTGAGCTGTTCTTGGTAACATGTCCACCAATCCTCATCCCTGGATTTGTGTGTGTGGGAGGGGGGCTCCTGTATTTGGGAGAGTGGGGCACTCAGACAGTTGTGAACCCCCAAATTGTCACACACATTATTGGAGCAGTTGATTGTTCAGGAAGGGGCAGAACCATTCCTGGTAATGTATCTCCCTGTCCTTGCTTCTGGATTTGAGGGCTTGGAAATGGGGCATCCATACTGTTGTGAATCCCCAAATCTTCACATTTTTGAGTTCCTTATTGAGCAGGAAGGGGCTCTGAGCCATTTCCCTCTACCTGTCCTTGTTCCTGGATGTGGGAAGTTGGGAAGAGGGCTCCTGCATTTGGGGATTTGGGAATGGGGCACCCAGACAATCATGAGCCCCCAAATCCTCACCCATGTTATTGAGTATTTCCATCATCCAGGAAGAGACAGAACTGTTCCCGGTAACATACCTGTTGGCCTTCCTGGAGCTGAGGAATTGGGAATGGGGCATTGGGATTTGGGGGCTTGGGAGTGGGTCATTTGACAGTTACGAATCCTCAAACCCCTGCCCTTGTTATTGAGCACTTCAGCATCCAGAAAGGAGTAGAATCATTCCTGGTTACATATCCTCCTCACCTTATCCTTCCTTGCTTCTGGGTTTGAGGGGTTGGGAATGGGTCCCTCAAAGAATAGTTAGACCAAAAATTCACACCCATGTCACCATCACCCAGGAAGGTGCAGAGCTGTACTTGGTAGCCCATCCCCCTCTCCTTACCCTTTTCCCTGGATGTGGGGGGTTGGGATGGTCCCTGCCAGCCCCGTGGCCACAGGAAGGAGTTCCTGTGCTGCTGGGGCACAGGTGCAGCCAGGTGTGTTGCACAGGTGGGCCGCTCCTCGCTGCTGGTGGGGGCCCTGCACAAGCAGTATGCACAGGAGCTGCTGCCGGACAAGCTCCCGCCACAGGACAACACCACCACCACTGACTCAGACATGGAGGAGCCGTACCTGCAAGGTAGCGCCCGGGCCCCCAGCCCACCCAGCCCCCTGGGAGCCTCCCGGGATTTCCCCAGGAGTCCCCCGGCTGAGCTGGCTGGTTTCTCTCTCTGGGTGTCCCTCCACGCCCCCCAGAATCCAAAGAGGAGGGGAATCCCCCCAAGTTGAAGTGTGAGCTCTGTGGCCGCGTTGACTTCGCCTACAAGTTCAAGCGCTCCAAGCGCTTCTGCTCCATGGCCTGTGCCAAGAGGTAACCCCAAAAACCCACTCATCCCCTCCTTGGTGGGGTAGAGGTAACCCCAAAATCCACCTAGGCCCCTCCTCAGCAGGATAGAGGTAGCCCCAAAATCCACCCAAGCAGGGTAGAGGCAACCCCAAAACTCACCTGACCAAGCAGACGTAACAGCAAAACCCATCTGGACCCTCTTCAGTGGAGTAGAGGTACCCTAAATTCTACTTGACAAGAGTAGAGGTAACCCCAGAAATCCACCTGGGGTGGTGGGAGTGACCCCAAAATCCACTTGACAAGAGTGGAGGTAACCCCAGAAATCCACCTGTCAGAGTAAAGGTAACCTGAAAATCCATTCAGCGTGGGAGGGGTAACTCCAAAAAATCCACCCAGTGGTGAAAAGGCAACCCCAAAATCTACCTGTTAGGATGGGGGTAACCCCAAAATCCACCCTCCTGCTCTTTGGTGGGGTAGAGGTACCCCCAAAATTCCCCCAGTGGAGCAGAGATGCCTTCATGACCCATGGCTCTGTGGCAGGTACAATGTGGGCTGCACGAAGAGGGTGGGGTTGTTCCACCCAGATCGCAGCAAACTCCAGAAACCAGGAGGGCCCCCCCACGGGCGGCGCCGCAGCTGCAAAGGGACCCTGCCCCCCCTGAGCAAGGACAGCAAGAAACAGGTGAGGGGGGACAGAAGCTTGTCCCCTGCTAAGGCACATGGGGTGAGCACTGAGGCCAGGGTTTATCCCCAGTTGGGTGGTGGGCTTTGGGGTGGGAATTTGTTCCCGATTTTGGGAATATGGGGTGGGCACCAAGCCTTGGGTTTGTCCCTGAATTGTGGGGACACAGGGTGGGCACTGAGCACAGGATTCAGGTTTTGGCCCCAGTTGGGGGGACACAAGGTGGGTGCTGAGCCTGGAGTTTGTCCCTGAGTTTTGGGAATACAGGGTAGGCACTGACTGAGGCTGGGGTTTGTCCCTGAATTTTGGGGACAGGGGGTGGGTGCTGAGGGCAGCACTGCCTCCACATCCCCCGGGGTCTGTCCCAGTGGGGTCAGTGATGGCATCGTTGCAGCTCAACCACAGCCAGGAGGATTCCAGCCGCTGCTCTGACAACTCCAGCTACGAGGAGCCACTGTCACCCATCTCTGCCAGCTCCTCCACATCCCGGCGCCGACAGGGAGAGCGGGACCTGGAGCTGCGGGACATGGAGCTGCCAGACGTGCATGGCCGCGACCTGCCCGGCCTCGGCCACCGCTTCCTCCCCAGCGAACCCAGCAAGTGGAATGTGGAAGACGTTTATGAGTTCATCCGCTCACTGCCAGGTGAGAAATGTCCTTGGATGGACAGGGAGGGATCTACCTATGGATAACCATGGTTATCCACCAATCCCTATCCTTATCCCTATAGTTTTGGGAAGACTTGTGTCCCTCAGGACATGTTCAGGGGGGAATCTACTCAAGGATAAACCCAGCATTGTGTTTTTGGGGGGAGATTTATTCACAGAGAGCCGCCTAAATATATTTTTGAGTAGGATTTACACACAGATAATCCCATAAATATATTTTGGGGGGATGATTTACTCACAGATAACTCCATAAATATTTGGGGGGAGGAAAGTTCTACTCACAGACCCATTAATATTTTGGGGGATAGATAAATCTAAAGCATAATTGGAGAAGGGAATTTACATATAATAACTGCCTAAATACATTTTTTGGGGTATTTAAGTACAGAAAAGCCCCTAATTATATTTTTGGGGGCTCTGAGAGGGTTTGCTGATGCTGCCCCTCCCTACAGGCTGCCAGGAGATCGCAGAGGAGTTCCGGGCACAGGAGATCGATGGGCAGGCACTGCTGCTGCTCAAGGAGGATCATCTCATGAGCACCATGAACATCAAGCTGGGGCCTGCGCTCAAGATCTATGCCCGCATCAACATGCTTAAGGACTCCTGAGGGGGGGGGGGGGGCACAGGACCCCACTCCCCCCGCGGGACCCCTGACCCTCCCGGGACCCCTGCAGGACCCCTGACCTCCCACGCAGCCCTGGGGAGGGGGCAAGGGGGGCAAGACACTTGTGAGCACACCCTGTCCCCCCGGGGGGTGTAAATAGCCCGTAGCTCCAGAGCCCCCCCCACGCCCCGTTTTGGGGGAGTCACCCCCCCTTCTCCAGCAGAGAGGAGGGTTCCCCAGTGTCCCCCCATGTTCCCTCTCAAGTCAGCAGAGCCAAGCAGGACGGTTGCCTTAACGTGTGCTCCCTCCCCCATCTGGGATTGGGGCCCCAAGGGAGGTTTGGACTTCCCCCCCCCAGAGGGGGTCAGGGAGAGGTGGGGGGCGCGGAGGAGGAGTCACCCCCCATTCACACACCCCCACACACTGGGCTGTTTAGGGGGCACCTTAGCAGAGGACAGTGGTGAGGGCCCCCCCCAGGCAGGTAAGGACCCCCCCCACTCCCCCCTCAGCCAGCATGGTCTTTTTAAGAAAAGGAAAAAACATTGAAAAAAACCACATGGCCCCACCCCCCTTTTCCTGTTTTTTGTTTTTGTTTTTAATAAAAAACACACACAAAAAAAAATCTGGGACCCTCCCACTTTTCTTCACTTCCCACCCCCAAATTTCTTGTCTTGTAAACTGAGGCAGCAACTCAAGGATGTCTCCAAGTGCTACTGTGAATGGTGGGACTTCCTGTGGGCAATGGGGACAGGGTTGGTGTTACCTGTGTGACCCTGGGGACCCCTGCTGCCCCCCATGCTGGGAGGTGAGGATGATGTTCTCCTCCCAGGAGCCTGTGGTGACAGTGGGACCCTCCACAGCTCCAGGTGTCCCCCAAGTCCCAGTGCTTAGGGGGACACAGGGCACTGAAGTAGGTGAGGTGGGGGAGGGCACAGGAGGGGACATGGTGGCATGTCCCTGGAGATGGTCCTGGGGCGGGGGGTGACACATCCCTGGATCTGAGGGGCCTGGTGAGAAGTCCCTGGATGTAGCATCTGTGTTAAGGTGTCCCCAGAGCTGGTGGACATGGTGATGGTACCCACTGTGATGTGTCCCTGGTGGCTACAGTGTGGTGACCCCAATGTTGTGGCCACGATGAGGTGTCCCTGGAGGTGGTGACAGGTTGCTGGAGGGTCCCTAGGTGGCCACACTGAGGTCTCACCAGAGTTTGTGGCCGTGGTGAGGTGTCCCAGGCCACAGTGAGATGTCTCCAGCAGTAGTGGCCACAGTGGACTGTCCCCAGAGCTGGTGTCCCCAGGCAGTGGGCCACTCACACCCCACACCAGGACCAGGAGCCACCACCTTCACCCTGAGACACCAGTGACCAGTGTGTGCCAGTCACCAGGCACTGTGCCACCCCTTTCCTTGGGGAAACTCTAGGGACAATGCACCTGCTGAGGATGACCCACAGTTTCATCTTCCCCTCGTGCAGCCCCTCAGGGACCAGGCCCCTGCCTACATCCCCAGCTGTCCCCACAGGGGAGCCCTTACCCCTCATCCTGCCCCTCCCCACCAAACACAACCCCCCAGTTTCATTAATTCCTGTTTTGGTCTTTTTTTTGTTCTCTTTTATTCTCTTTTTTTGGAAAGGGGCTGGGCTGGAGGGGGGGGGTTCATTCCTTTTCCACACTGTGAGGCTGTGCCTCTCCCAGCTTCTCCAAGAATCACACTGTAGGATGGAGGGGGTGGTAACAACAGGGAGAGGGGCAACTTTTTTGTCCATTTTCTCCTCTTTTTTTTTTTCTTTTTCCCCCCCACTTTTTTAATAAGGTAGCAACTAGCTCTAGGGAGGCCTGGCCTGGCTGGGCAGCAAGGAAAATAAAAAAGTCCCAAAATTTGGGGGAAGGGGAGAAAAAAGGGGGGGCTAAGTGTATAAGAGGCGTATTTACACAGTATTAACATGCTGACAAAAAAGGTTACAATATTGATATCGTACAACATCGAGGGGAGAAATAATGGGGGGGGTAAAAAATAAGGGGGGTAGGGCAAAAATAATAGGGGGGTAAAAAATAATAGGGGGGGTAAAAATTAATAAAAGGTAAATAAAACACCCTGAAAAAAAAAACAACAAAAAACCCCAAAGAAATGCTCAGTTAAGGCTTAAAAAGTGTATAAAAAATAACACAGTTAATATCCAAAATGAACCAAGAAGTACAGAATATAGATGAGTTTGGGGGGAGTGCCCCCCAGCTCTATACAGGGGTTATGTACAGGCAGGCACAAGGCAAAGCAGGGGGACCCCCGAACCCCCCAAAACTGAGGCTGTGGAATGGGGGGGGGGGCATCCCCGGGGGGACACAGCTCTGCCCGCGGCTTCACCCTCAAAAAGGGCCCCAAAAGAACACCAAAAAAACCCCAAAATGGTTAAAAATCAACCCCAAATGGAGGCGCTTGGGCCCAGAGTCTGTGGGGGCAGGGGGTGGTGGGACTTCCCCCCTCCCCCAGCTGCTTTTTGCTCCATCCACAGTTCGTTTTTGGGGTGAATTTCTGGTCTTTAGCAGCACCAAATTCTTGGCCAATAAATATATATATATATTTGTATCCAAAAATGGAGGGTGGGGCCTGGCAGGGGGGACACCCCCACCCCTACTGCCCCCCGCAAAGAAACCAAACTGCAGAGATTCAAAGTGCTCTGAAACCGTCTTTGGATGTCACCAAACCTGCAGGAGCCAGGCAAGAGCACGGCCTGGGCACGGCCCGCGGTGCTGGGGGTCATGTCCTCCTACTCCTTCTCCTCCTCTTCCTCCTCCTCATGCTGGGGGTGTCCTGTCCCCTTCCTGCTTAGATGAGGGAGATCCGAACAGGAATGCCGGGCGACTCCGTCCGTTGTGGCGAGTGCTGGCTGACCAAGTGCTCAACCACCGTGTGTTTGGACATGTGCTTCATCAGATAAGTCTCCTGTGGGGGGACACAGGGGTGAGTGGGGGGCTGGGGGCTGGGGGCAGGTTTTGGGGCATCCCCCATGCTCACCGAGGTGTAGGCACGGCCACACATGCTGCAGCAATAGGCCTTGGCATGCTTGATGGCATGTGCAGACAGGTGGATCTGCAGCGAGGCTGAGTCCGTGTACGCCCGGTAGCAGTTGGGGCACTTGTAGGGCTTATCCTTGTTGTGCTGGCGCTGGTGGGACTGAGGGAACAGAGGGAGTCAAGGGGGGACTATGGTGACCCTGTGCCCCCTGCCCTGGGTCCCCTCACACTGACCTGGAGGTTGGAGAGCTGGGTGAAGGCCTTCTCACAGCCAGGGTGTGGGCACTTGTAGGGTCTGTCGCCAGTGTGGATTCTGGGGACACATGCATTGGGTCATTGTCACCTCCCCTTCCACCATCAGGGACAGTGCTGGTCCCATCCATGGGGTCATACTGGAGTGGGGGGTTACAGTGGGCACAGCAACACCTGTGCCCCAGGAGGTGACAGGGAGAAGGCAGGGAGACATGGAGCTGAGATATGGGAGCTGGGACAGGATGAAGTGCTGGAAATTTTGAAGGTGGTTGGATGATGGGTGAAGGACATGAACTGGCATGCATGGACAGATGACCATGGCGGGATCATGAAGGTGGCTGGGTGGATGGGGGCATGGCAGGGATGAAGAAAGCGGTCAAAAAAAGCACAGCGGAAATGGCTGAGCATGGTGTGGGCAATAAAGGTAATGGAGAGGATGAGCATGGTGGTGACGGTGAATGTGGTTGGAAAGAAGGTAGTGGAGACAATGGAGGTACCAGAGACTACGAAGTTGGTGGAGATGTTGAGCACAGTGGGGATAATGAAGCCTGTGGAGTCAGGGTGGCATGATGGGGATGATGAAGGTAGTGGAGATGATGAACATGACTGACCCCACAGACGTGTTGAAAATGGTGAGTGTGGTGGGGATGATAAAGGCAATGGGGACAGCCAGTGTGGGGGGGAATCAATGAGCACAGTGGGACTGACGATTGTGGTGGTGATTATGATGGTGCTGGAGATGATGGCAGCAGGACCAACAAGCAGAGCAGGGCCATAAAGGATGTCAGGAGAGATTGGTGGGTGTGGGGTGCCCGCCTGCCCCCCTGCCTAGCCAGAGGGAACAAGTCCCCAGCCCCTCAGCGCAGCCCTCACCGCGTGTGCTGCTGGAGGTGGGACAGCTGGCGGAAGGACTTCTCACAGTAGGAGCAGTGGTAGGGTTTGACGCCCAGGTGGATGCGCAGGTGCTGGGCCAGGTAGGAGGCATTGGCGAAGGACTTGGAGCAGTGGGGGCACTTGTGGGGCTTGGCCTCTGTGTGCGACTTGGAGTGGATCTGCATCTCCGACTTGGTGAAGAACGTCAAGGGGCAGACCTTACACCTGGAGGGTGTGGGGGAGAACCCCGCAGGGACCGGGCTGGGGTGGGGGGAGCTCCCCGCCATTGCTCCCAGCCCCCACAGCAGGCGGGGGTGTGCCTACCTGTATGTCTTCCCCTCTTTGGCCGTCTCCCCTGAGGCCAGGATGGGGTAGGGCACCACCAGCACCGGCGGTCCCGAAGGGTTTTCTGCCTTGATCTTTTTGCGGCCCCGCTCAGCCTTGGGCGCTCCCAGCAAGCCATGGCCCTGGATTGTCTTGATGGAGTCGAGGAGGGGGGGGCTGGTGATTCCTGAGATTAGGGTGGGTGAGGAGGCAATGAGGCGGCTCTGACTGGTGGAGGTGGGGGTCGAGGGGGTGGTGGTCCCCGTTCCTGGGCTGGATTCCGAGGTGCTGACGGCCGGTGCACGGGACGCCAACCCCAGCCCTAGGGGGGAACGTGATAGAGTATCAGTTTTGAGGGGACCCACATCCCCACTGGCCTTCAGACTGGCAGTACCTGTGATGGTACCTGTGACGGTGCTGGTGGCTGGCCGTGCATGCAGGGCCACATCAGGCTGGGGCACAGCCTGGGGGTGAAGCCCTGGCACCTGTTGCAGCTTTGGCAGGGACATGATGGACTGGCTGCTCTCAGCAGGTGAGGGGGGCACCAGAAGGGGCTGCTGCGAGGCCACCGAGGTGGGAGGCAGGTGCGGGGGGCGGATCTTCTCCGCCATCAACTGCTCCTTGATTTTGTTGATCAGGACCAGGTTGTCCAGCTGAGGGGGAAGAAGGCAGAGAGGCAGGTAAGGGCAGAAGAACTGGGACCCTTGGGACTCCCAGCCTCCCCCCTTAGTGTTCTCTACATCCATTCACCCTCCCTCCTCCCAAGATCTTGGTGCAGGGGTCCTACCTGGCTGGGCATGGTGGGGGGCGGAGGCCAGAAGTAGGGGTTGTTGAAGCGAGGCTCCGCCATCCTGGGGAGAGAGGAGGGCAGTTATGGGGCATCACTGGCTGCCACATGGCCCCCCCGTCCTTCCATCTTGAACTACCCAAAACAAACCATCACCCTCCCAAGAAGCAAGACCCAGACTCTGCGCAAAGGCAGGGAGCAGGTGAGGGGAGCAGGGCTGGTGAACCCCCTGAGCATCTTCCCAGATGAAAATTCCTGTAGGATTGGGGGACACCAAGCACCTGCCTGCCCCCAAGGTCACAAAACACGGGTGAGTGCACTAGGCCATTATTTGGAAAAGGAGGAAGCTGAAATTTGGGGAAAACCCCAAAATCTCCCATGTTCTGAAAGTATTTCTCGCACCCAGAAAAGGATTAGAGGTGGATGGGATGCTGCCATGGGAGAGGGCAAGCACAGCAGTACATTGAGCCCAACAGCAAGCCCAGCCAACTCTCCCCGCCCCAAAATATGCATCCAAAGCCAAGTGAAGTGCCTGTGACACCCAGGAGCGGCTCAACAGGAGCACCGGGAACCAGCAGGGCTGGGAGATTTATGGAGATGCTTGAAAGGCTTTGGGAAAATGAATTCTAAATCCATCTTCAGGTAATGGGAAACAGCTGGAAGGGGGCAGCAAGAGGATAATCCTGGCAGAGTGGCCCAGCATGACCAGGAACCACCATCCCAACAAATCCCATTATGGGGGTATGAGGATAAGCATCTATAGGACCCCGATGGGATATATGAGAGGGGAGCCCCCAAGAGCTCTGGCTCCGAAATAAACCACACCATGGCCAGGATTCCAGGAGAAACTAGAGTGATGCCTCTGGCAAAGTGCATCCCCAGAAGCTTTGCGGGTGGCAGGATTTGGAGATTATAAGCCTTCCTCCTCTTCCTCCTCCTCACACTCCCTGCCCCAGGTTTCAAACACACTCTGAGCTCCCCACAGGCAAGTGGGCACCACCCAGAGAAAGGGAATCCTGGTCCCACCAGAATATAACATCCCAACAGCTACCCGCCTGAAGAAACTGAGATGGACCACCCCCATTGTGGGGGGAAACCAAGGCATGGAGGAAAGAACCACCTGCCCCTTGTGCTACGGAGCAGCCTGACACAGGACAAAGTGTGTTCCAGGGTGTCAAGGAACGGGAGCAATTTCTCATGACAGACCTCAATGCCACAGCCTGTCCAGGACACCACCCTGACATCGGCTGTGGGAATTCCTCTTCCCAGTCTTGAACCACTCCAGGTCACCTGCCAGCTGCTCAAGCACCAAATTTTAGGGTTTTGAAATGACAGCAGATCCAGACCCCAGTGGCACAGGCAGAGGCAAAGTCCCTCTCCATACCACAGAACAGGAATTCGCTGAGGTAAATGCACCTTCCCATGCACGGACACAGCCGCTGCCAGCTATTTTGTGTAATTATGTATGCACCCACAGGCCGCCCACAGCGTGCATTTACCCACTGGCTACATGTGCATGTGTAGCTATATACACACACATATATAAGGCCTCTTGGGATGATGGGCATGGGATGAGGGACGCCGGTGGCAGCATAAGGGGCTGGATAATGGGAACCAGGGACAAAAGCAGAGCTGGCAGCAGGGAATCCCTTGTACAGAGGCAGGCAGGGAGCAGGAGCTCAGGCAGGAGGTCTCTGAGCCCCCCCTGGCATGACCAAGCACCTCTGCACCAATCCCCCACCCCAGAGTAGCCGTGGGAAAACAGGAAACTGGAGCTATGATTAGAAAAGGGTTTTTTGGAGCTGATTCCCTATCTCAGCAGGTGCCCCATGACCTCTGTCCTTTCCATCCATCCATCTGTCCATCCTTCTCCCTGTCCCGATAGCATGCCGGGCTCCAGTGGAGCCAGCAGCAGCACCCAGATGGATCAAAGCCCCCAGCGTGGCCTTGAGCCATCTCCAGGACATGCACCAACCCTTACATCACTCCCAGGATCCTTCCTGAAAAGCTGGAGGGGGCTGGAAAGGCACAAAGCGTATTTTGGGGAGAAAAGCATAAATATCACGTGTTTCCCCACCCCCACCTGAGAAGGGCTTACTAAAGAAATGAGAAATTATTTGTAAAACCACCACACTCAGAGCCGGATGAACAAGAGGGAAGAAATGGTCGGCGTTGCAAAATAATTATAAAAATCCCTGTTCCTGTCCCGATTTAATGTTGCAAATTGTGCGGTGTTTCATCGGGAGTGGCATCCCCTTCTCTGTTCTCTGGGGCTGGGAAACAGAGTGGGAAGGGGAAGAAAGCAGATGGAAAAAAAAAAAAATAAATATATATATATATATATAAAAATTCCCTTTTTCTCTATTCTCAGCTAACTATGAAAAATGGAAGCTGACATGCAGCAAAGGTGGGAAAAAAAAGAAAATCCATTAAAATGGAAATTATAAAGGGTAGGGAATGCTGCGGCACGTCTCCCCCCGGCTCTGCAGGGCACAGGGGGTGGTGGTAGGGCTCTCTGTGCCCCCCCAGCTTTCAGATGGGCAGGGGGAACCACCCCTTGGGTAACATCTCCAGTGGCATGGGGTCCTGTGCTCCAAACCATAGTGGGAAGAGCCTCCGACATTCTCCACAAGCACCAGATTTGGCTGCTGAGATGTTGTCAAAGGTTATCCCCAGGGACAAGGTACGTGCCCAAAGCATGGTGGAGACACAAGCAGCCCAGCCAGAGGAGAGGGATGTGGAAAGAGCAAACAGGAGATGCACAGAGCCCCAAAACCATGGGCTGAACCCCAAATTCCCCAGAATAGCACAGTACCCGGCATCACCACTCAGCCGGGCCAAGGGGGGAAGCAGCAGCACCCTAAAAAGAGACCAAAAGCCTCCTCGCCTCCACACCCATGGGGAGGGAAGAGCGGGAGAAGCCAGCAAGCCAGGGCTGGGGGTGGAGAGAGGAGAGCAGGGGCAGTGGCAGCGAGGGGGCGGTGGTGCCGGGGCCATCGGGGTCAGCAGTGGTTGGTACTCACAGGGTGGCCTCTGGAGCCAGGTGGGCGCAGCTGCCTGGGGAGACGTGTCGCTGAGGCTCCAGATTGATGGGAGGTAGATGATGGCACGGGTGGGCACGAGCTCACTAGAGCCTTCCAACTTCCTACCCAACTGCCGCTAAGTCAAGCTACAGTTCTCTAGGGAACGCCTCTACCTTGGCAGCCCTCTCTGTCTCGCCTTCGCTGAAATAAAAAGAAACAAGAGATTTCTTTTCACGCCACCGCCGAGAGAAAAGGGGCAGCTCCCAGGGACCAGTGAGCGACCACCGACCTGGTACAGCCTGAAAGTGGGGGGTCTGGGAGACAAGGGCAGGGATTTGGGGTGACCAGAGAAGCACTTGGTGGCTAAATGTGTCCTCGACCAAACAAGACCCTGAGTTTGGTGTCCCCAAAGTATCCCAGCAAGAGCATCAGGGCAGAGCTCCCACACCCTGTGCCAAGCGGCGAGTGCAGGAAAGCCGGCGGCGGCCAGAGACGGCGCATGGGGGAGAACCAAGCCGGGTGATGGATGTCCCCTGTGCATTCCCCCACCTAAATCCCAGCACGTCCTTCCCAACACAGGCCAGACCACGGATGGTGACACTGGCCTGGGCATGTCCCTGGGCCAGGGAACCCAGCTCTGCCTTGCACCATGCCTCAGTTTCTCCCCCAGAACACAAGGCTATGGCCCCTGTCCATCTCCTTAAGAACAGATTTCCCTGGGGTTCATCTGGAGCAGGAGGAGTTTCGGAGGGAAAGCAAGTACCCATCCACAAAACCTGCATCCCAAAGCCACCAAAGGGTAGGAACCAGAATCTAACACCATGCCTCCCTACCCAGACAATCCTCATCCAGGAGGGATTCACCCCAAGGCAAAGGGGGCAGAAGACAGGCATGGCTGTGAAGCAGGAACGCCGGGTGAGCCCCCTGTGGCTCAGGAAGGGGGTGGCCCACACGCCACAAGAATTCACCCAAGATGGAACCAATTAAACCCCCGGCTTCCGCCCCCTGAAGGGCCCTGGCTGGGGCTTCTCCTTCCACACTTCCTGCAAACCCAATCCAAAATGAGCCCCCAGGCTGGACCAAGCGTCCCTGTGAACAAAAAGGGGTGCAGGGGCCAGGGTGAGGAGCAGAGCACCAGTGGCAACCAGGAGGGGAGGCAAAGCCATGCTGGAGACCCCCCCCAGGACCCCCAACTCAGAAGCGGAGGAGGGGGGACCAGGGTGGCAACACTCCCAAAAGATGGGGGCCAAGTTGATGTGACCCCAAATCCAGTTTGGGTCCAGTGACCCAGCAGGGGGGACACAGAGACAGACTGCAGGGAGACTCAGAGCCCACGGGGTGACACACCAGACACAGGGCACACATGCCCCACAAAACGCGCCACTCCCCAGCCTGGGGGGGGTCCTGCTCCCCCAGACCCCAAATACACCCACCCCCCAAAAGAGACCAGCTAGCACCCTGCAAGGCAAAGACAGCACCATAAACCAGCCTGGGGGCAACTGCCCACTCCCAGCAGCATGGGGGGGTCACTCATGGGTGACAGTACGCAGAGAAACCGAGGCACAGGCAGGGAATCGCCCTGAGGAGGGAGTGAGCAGCGGATCCAACATGCGCTTGTCATGACATCGCACCCAATGACCAAAAATCCACATTTTTAAGGGAAAAAGCAGAACGTGGAGGGGTTAAGTATGAACGTTAAAATTTTATGCATATAAAGGCACATTTCTTAAAAGGGAAATATCAAGAGGTCACACAAACGCTGGGAGCAGGGGGCCCTCCCTGCAGAGGGGGCAGGCAAGAAGTCCCTCACGCCCCCAAAATACCCCATGCCCCCGCTTACATAGAAATATATATATCCACATATAATACCTAGATTCTGATGTGCATAAATATATTATTTTTATAAGCACACATATAATTACATGCATGCACATCATTATGTTAGATGCTATTTTAAGATGTAAATGTATAAAAGCAGGGATGTTTTCTTCCCTGTGATACCCTCAATCCAGCCATCATGCCCACCTCTGCGAGTACTGGCGTTGCTTCCCCTTATCCGCGTCCATCTCCAGCTCTAGCTGAGAACGGGTGCTGCACGTGGGGCGTTTTTCTACGGGGGGACAAGGAGGAGGACAACTTCACACACCCCGAACCCCCCGCCAGCCCCCGGCGCGCAAGATCCCACAGTGGAGGAACAAAAGCGAAGCGGCTCCAACCTACCCGACCCGTGGGAACGTGGGGTTTTGCCTGAAAATAGAGAGAAAACAACAAAAAAAAGGAAAAAAAAATAGTGGTTTTTTTTTATAGCCCTGCTTACCCCCAGGCTGTTGGGAAAGCTGAGGTATGGGGAGCTGGCTGGAAAATGGGGGGTGAAATCCATCCCCTTGCCCTGGACCCTCCGCCTCTTGGCAAATCGCTCGCCATGAAGGATTTAAAAAACTTTTTTACCTCTCTGCTAAAATATCACTTTATAATCTCAAAGGCCTTGGGCTCAAAGCCGCTTTCACCTGCTCCATCCTCCCCAGGTTAAACAACCCGGCTGCTATCCGAAGGACCGCAGACTTGGGGGAAAAATAACCCAACAAGGAGCATCCTCCAACCTTGAATGGAGAAAAAGAAATCAAAATCATCAAATTCATCATTCCTGGGTTCAAATCCATCACTGTGGCCACGCCGGCTCTAAGCTTCCCCCCCCCCCAGGCCCCCCGACGTGGCCGAGAGATTATGGATGTATAAATAGGATATGGCTAAATATATGTTGCAGAGGGACAGACAGACCTCTGGGACACAGCCACAGAAATTTAGGTCCCTCGCTAAAGCTGCTGCATTCCTGCCAAAAACGCCATGAAAAAATTATCTCCCCCCTCCATTAGACCTTCCAGCCAGCGAGACCACTTTTCTAGACAAAACCAGTTAATGCAGAAAACAGCGAAGAAAAGGAGGAAAAGAGGAAGGAGAAAAGGAATTTAAATTGTGAAAATTATAACAATGGTGATTACGATGATGGTAATGATAATATTCAGCCCCTGCGCTGCTTCTGCCACCCCCTGTAAGCAAAAAAAGTCAGAAAAAAAGCCAAGAATGCACAAAAAAAGCAAACACATCCCCCCCCACCCCAAACATGCAACATCTACAAAAATAGATACGTTCGGCTGCAATTAACTTTTCCATTAGACCATCCAGAGGGAAAGAAAAAGGGAAAACCCTGGTAAATGGGTATTTTCTTCGATGTCCCCCCCACCTTTCCCCCCCTTTTCCTTTTTTCTCTCTCTCTTTTCCTTCTTCTTCCTGCTTGTGGTGGGGGGGGGGGCGCGGAATAATGATGATAATAATGAAAAAAAGAGGTGGAAAAAGGAGAAGTTTGGTTAAGTGAAGTTGAAATCCTCAACCTGGGAGGCGATTTGCGGGGTGGGGGGTGGGGGGGGTGGGGGGGGTGAGGTTTGCCAGACAAAAAGGCCGGGGGATGGGGGTGGAAGGGGAGGTTTGGGGAAGGGGGGGGTGGCCCGGCTGGGTGCTCCCCCCACCCCCCTCCATCCGCCGCCTCTCCCACATTCTCAGACGTTTTTATTAAAATTTGCAGACAAAAGGCAAACAAAAATGGCAGCCCCGGCTTATTTTTAAAACGCTAGGACGGGGACGCCATGTTCTGCAGGGCTGAGGGGAGGGGGAAGGGGGGGTGAGGGGGAAAAAAGGAGAAAAATTTTTTAAAAATATTGATTAAGGGGAAAAATGAATAAAAAGCAGCGCGGGGGGTGGGGGAGGAGTGTGTGAAGGTCCCCCTTTTCCCGCTCGCCCCCGGGGTGAGGGGGGTTTCGGGGGTTTTGAGGTGTTTTGGAGAGGGGACGATGGGGTGGAAAGGGAGGGATGAGGGATATTAAAAAAAAAAAAAATAAAGCGAGGGGGGGGAAGGTAAAAAAAAAAAAAGACACTTCCTATACCGACAGCCATGGTGCCCCGCCGTCCCGCCGGCTCCGCCGCACGGAGGAAGATGGAGCCCCGCGCCGCCCCCCCGCCGCCGCCCCCGCCTCCGGCCCGCCCGGCCCCGCCGCCGCCACCGCCCGCCCAGGGACGGGCTAGGCTGGGGCACCCCGGCCCGAAGGGGCTCCTCGGGGCCCGCAGTGCCCCGAACCGCCGCAGCCCCGGGAGAGCTCCGCAAAGCTCTGCAGCCCCCGGTTCCCTCAGCCCCGGGAGGGGTCCCCAATGTCCGCAGCCCCGGAAGCCCTCTTGGCTCCCCAAACCTTGTCAGGCCCTCAAGCCCCTTCAGCTCCCCGTTTCCGACAGCCCCATCAGGGCTCCCCAAAGCTCCGCAGCCCCCAGTTCCCTCAGGCCCGGGAGGATGCCTCAGTGTCCACAGCCCCCCAAACCTCCTCAGCCCCATCAGCTTCCAAAACCACCTCGGCCCACCAGTCCCGTCGGCCCCGGCAGCGCTCCCCAAACCTCCTTAGCCCCTCAAACCTCCTCAGCCCCGGAAGGTTCCACAGGGTCCACAGCCACCCCAAGCCTCCTCGGACCCGCAGACCTCATCAGTCCCTCAAGTGCCCTCAGCTCCCCCAACCCCCTCAGCCCTGTAAGGGCTCCCTGGTTCCCTCAGCTGCCACAAGTCTCTTCACCCCTCCTCACATCTCCTCAGTTCTCAGCCTGCCCCACTCCCTCAGTATCACCAGCTGGCTCAAATTTCTGCAACCCTCAGTCTACTCAACTCTCAGCCCACTTAGTTCACCCGAGCACCCCCAAAATCTCCACAGACACCCATTTTCCCTCAGCCCCCTGGTTCTCCTCAGCCCACTCAAAGTTCCTCAGTGTCACGGATCCCCTTAGTTCTCCTCTGACCTTGCCAAGTCTCAGATCCTGCAAACCTCAACCGCGCAGTTCCCTCACTGCCTCCAGGATTTCCCAGTGTCTTCACCTCCTCGAAATCTCCTCAGCGCCTCCAAATCTCCTCAGTCCCCCAGTTCCTCTTAGCCCACCCAAAGATTCTCAAATGCCCAGATCACCCTAGACCCTCAGTTTCACTCAGAGCCTCCCCAAATCTTCTCAGATCCTCCAGATCCCTTCAGTTCTTTCCATTCTCCTCAGCCTCCTTTGGTCCCCCAAATCTCCTCACCCCCCCCAATTCCTTCAGCACCTCCAGGACTCTTCAGTGTTCCCATCCTTCCCAAATCTCCTCAGACCCTCCCAAAATCTCCTCAGGCCCCACAAATCTCCTCAGACTCCTCAAAATCTGTTCAGATCCCCCAAAATCTCTTCAGACTCCCAGTTCCCTCAACCCCCTCCAGGTCTCCTCCCCACCCCTAAAACTCTTCCACCCAATTCCCGTCATCCCTTCCAAAAGCTCCTCATGCTCCCAGTTTCTCTCAGCCCCCCACCAAGCTGTAATCCCTCCATTTTCCCTCAACCCATACAAAGCTCCTCAGATTCTCTTCAGCCTGGTTCTCTTCAGCCCCCTTTGTTTTCCTCTGTTCTCCTCAACCCCCTTGAACTCCCTTAGCCCCACCAAATCTCCTCAGCCCCACCCCAGGTCCCAGGCCTTCCCAGTTCCCCTAACACCCCATTCCCCCAATTTCTCTAACCCCCCCAGTTCCCCCCACACCGAGTTCCTCCCCCACCGAGTTCCCCTCAGACCCTCTCTCTGCCTCTGACACCGTCAGCCCCCTTGTGAGGCTCCACAGCCCCCTCAGGGACACCCTCAGTCCTCTCTGTACCTCCTCACCCCCTGAGGATCCCCCCATTTCCTAGGGGGTCTCCAGCCACTCTCAGGGTCTCCCCTGATCTAGGGGTCCCCCTAGCTCCTCTGTGCAGCCCCCCAAATCCACATATACTGCCCACAGGGGAAGGAAAAGTGGGGCAAATTCAATTCATTCCTCTTCTTCTCCTAGGTTCAGGGGATTGAGCCCTGGAGCTTCTGAGTTTCCACTTTAGATATTACTTTAAATAAAACCCCACAAAATTAAGGCTGTTTTTCATGTTTTCCCAAAATGTTCTGTCACAGAGGAGGACAGAGAGGAGAGGGATGCCCTGAAAGGAAATGATGCCTTCGAGAGAGGTGGGAGATGGATGGGATGGGATCCCAAGAGGTCTCCACCACAGAGTAGACATGGATTTGCAGCTGCCCAGGTGTCAGAAGCCCCTGGAGCAGGTCCGGCCACAGCAATGAAGCTGGGACACAGGCACCATTCCCTGTGGGACCTCTGGGCCTGTCCCTAGCCCTCTCCACATTCTCACTGCTCTGTCAGCCCTCCAGCCATGTCCCCCATCACCCAGCACTTCCCCATCCTGGAAAGTCCTCAGACCCATTAATTATCCATGACTCAACTGAGAACCTGAGCCAGAAGCTCCAAAACTCCCTTTTTATCTGATTTTTGGCTATTGACACCCAGAAGTTGTCACCCAGCATTGGAATCATCTGAAACAGGAGAGCCTGACTCCCCCCAGAGCTTCCCTGATGTCTGAGTTTGCCCTCTCTAGGTTAATTTCCATCAGGTCTTTCACTTCTGCTGTGGGATTTTTTTTTCCTTGTGATTAAGAAACCAGTGGTTTTAAACCTCAGCACCAATTTAGGCATTTTCTGATTTTTTTTTTTTAAGGGGGTGGGGGGGTGGAGTTATCCAATCCCAAATCTGCTTTGGGAGGAGACGGTTCAGGTCACTGCTGAGCTTGTGGGATCCACTAAGGATTGGCGAACATCTCCTGGGATTTTCCTTGTTGGGACTCACTGGGATAAGTGACACTCTGGGCTTTTTTTTCCAACCCTACTTTGGGTGGATTAATCTTGGGTGTGGGAAAGGGGCCCCTTTCCTGGGAAGGTGATTGGTATGCAGGGAAAAAAAAAAAAAAAAAACCAAACCAAAAACAACAAAACCCATGCCCAGCTCCATCCCAGGCTGGAAAAAGAAGGAAATTAGTGCTTGCCTGCTGAAAAAATATGATTCCAAGGCTGGTTTTGCTCCCAGGATAGATCCAACTGCAATTCAAAGGAACAGAAGGCGGGAGTGGAAGGAAATCATGCTGGAATCACCACCACAGAATTTAGGCAAAGCCACAGGGCCGTTAGACCAGCGCAGAGCGGTGTATCTTTCCCATTCCAGCAGCACCAGGAAGCCAGATCCATCCAGGACCTCCAGTTGACTCAGCAGATAAAAGGAGATTTTTATGGATGGCAAACTGGGATTTTCCAGTGGGAAATGTGGTCCCTGAGCGGTAACACTGGGATCCCCTAAAACTTTTTCAGTGTTCCCAAAGCCTGTGTCCTGGATCATGGCACACTGGAGAGGGAATTCTTTGGGAAACACCTCCATCCCACCCACCTTGTTTCCTTCCCCAAAAATCCCTTATTTTCCATAAAAAAAAGGTTGACAGCACCTACCAGAGTGGGCACACCAAGCACTGGGAATGCCAGTATTCCCTGTGCCAGCTATCCAGATGAGGGAAAATGCTCATTCCAGGCTTCTTGGAATTAGAAACCCCAAAAAGTAGGTTTTTCTTCCTGGATTGGCAGCGATGTGGAGTACAAAGGGCACTATCTGATGCTGGTGTGAAGCAAACACAGAGGTTTTGGGGTGTTTAGTAAATGCCGGAAAAAAATCCCCTGAGGTGCCAGAATTTCCCATCTCCCTGCAAAGGGGAGAGCCCTTGGGCTCTAATTAGGTAATGAGTTAATTAGGATTAATTAGTTACTGTTTGCAAAGCACTGCTGAGATGAGACATGTTGGTGTGGGGCATCTTCTTGCTTCCTCTATGGAAGAGTGTGGGATCCTCCTTAGGAAGGGGGTCCATGAACAAGGTTGGGACTAAACCTAGTGGGATGGTGCACTCCGGGAGCAGGCGGGATGCTCCCGGCATTCCAGCAAGGATATGTTTCCGTGCCAGGATGGAAACACACATGTCAAGAGCCAAGCAGGCACGTCCCAGCGTGCCCATCCCGCCAGTGGCAAGGGGGAACATTCCAGCACTGCGGCTCCTCGGGGCCTCCCTCCCTTCCCGCCAGCATTCCTGGCACACGCAGAACACGTGGGGAGGAGACAGGTTTTCCCTGCCTGCCGGCTTTGCCGGATCACCCAGACTCTTGCCACATTGTGGAATCCTCTAGCCTGCTAGAACCGTAGCAGGGAAGAGCTGTGTATCCCATAAAAAGATTGAGAAGCAAGGCACAGTGGAGCCCCCCGGCTCACACAGGGTTTACCAGGAGGTAACAAAACCAATTTACTAATTAACTGGGATTAATTTCCCTGTTTGCCCAAACCACCCTGTGGTTTGCTTTCATTGCCCAATGATCCGCCAGGATGAGTGTTGGCAGTGCTGGCTGAGTGCCACATGCTTCAGTGGGATGATGCTCTCCATTGCCCCAAATTCCTGAAAGTTTCAGCCAAATGCTTAGGATACAATTAAATAACCCATTAACTACACGGGATGCAATCCCCTAGTCCTGAATACGGATCTAGGGTGAAAAAAGGATTTTTCCTTCTTTCCATAGTTATTTGATATCATTCCAGCCATTCCTCAGTCCCCAGAGGGTCCCAGAGGGGAGACATGACCTGAATTCCTAAACAGGAAAACAGGTAGGAAAAAACCAAGCCCATGTGGGTTCATGTTTTGTTTGGATTTTTTTTTTCTTCATTTTTTGGGAGGTTTTTTGATGTTTGTTTGGGGTTTTGGTTGGTTGGTTGGTTGGTTTTTTGTTTGGTTTGGTTTTGGGGGTTTTTTTGGTTTTTGTTTTTTTGTTTTGGTTTTTTTTAGCTATTTCCAAGCTTTTGGGGCCTTGCAGGAAGAGGAACAGAGGAGATGGTTATTCCTTGGAGGGAATAGGGATAACCAGGACATGGGGTGTACCTGAGTTTGGGGGGAGGAAAGGGAGGTACCAGCAGTGGGAGAGTGGGCTGATCCAGCAGTGAAAGCCAAGGAGTTTGTTCCTGTTGGCTCCTGGCCAGATAGTCATGCCTCTTCCCAAATACGCAGCTCAACTTTCCCTCAGGGACTGCATCCTCTTCCCCATGGCCCCCTCCATCCTCCAGCCCCCCTTACCCCCAACCCTCGGGGTTCCTCGTTCATCTCTCTGGTCCCTCAAGGGGGGAGTGAAGGATCTCTGTGGAGCCCAGGGAGTGGAAACCTCGTTATGGGGAAGGCAGTGCTACTATTGGTCCCATCTGGTCCTGACTGGTCTCACCACAGCCAAGCATTGCGATGACACTGTGGATGACTGGCACCCAAAACTCCTCTATGTGATTTTTGGCTGAATCAGTATGTTTGGGGGAAAACTAGTGTTTTCTCAGCAATAGGTTTGTCAGTATGAACTGTGTGCTCACCTGTCTCTGGTCACTGATGGGTGCAGAAAACTGGGAGGAAGACAGGGATAGAGGGATGGGAGTACAGGGGGAAGGAAGGATAGACAGGATGGATAAACAAATGGAGAGACAGAGAAATTAAGGGATTAAGAGAAATGGGTGGATGGGAGAGCGATGGATGGATGGATGGATGGATGGATGGATGGATGGATGGATGGAGAGATGAAGAGATAGACAGAGGGACAGATGGAGGGAGGGAAGGATGAAGAGATGAGAGTCCAGGGGATATGGACAAATGGGCAGATGAAGGTATTAAGGACTGGATGGTGAGATGGGTGGACAGGGTAATAAGGAGATGTGGAGGGAGGGAGGGAGGGAGGGAAGGAGGAGTGGATGGAGGGATGCACAATAGAAGACATGGATGATTGGACAGAGGGATGGACAGAGAGAAGGGTGCATGGACAGGATGGATGAAGGGATAGAGGGATAGAGAGATTAAGGTCTGGAAGGGAAGAAGGTTGGGCCGGGGGCGGAGAGGTAGGTGAGAGGACGGATGGACAGAGGACAGACAGACAGCTGGAGAGATCGGTGGACAGAGAGACAGAAAGACAGATGGACAAAGGGATGGATCAAGGGCTGGACAGGGAGATGGCTGGGTGGAAGAGAAAGGGATGGAGGCAGGGACAGACAGGGATAGAAAAAGGGCTAAGGTCAGGATGGGGAAGGGTCAGTGCCAGGTTGTCCGGACAGATGGACGGGACGCTGACGACGAGGCCGTAGCCCCTTTAAGCGCCCCCCCGCGGGCGGCGATGGTACGCGCCGGTGAGGCCATGCCGCGCGGGGGACAATGGGGTGGGGGCGGGCCCACTGTGGGCGCGGGGAGGAGGGGTGGGCAGGAAGTGCCGTGCGGCCGCGCCCCCTCCTACTCGCCCACCCCCGGCCCGTCTCGGCTGGGCCGCTGTTGAGGCGGCGGCGGGGCTGCGCATCCCACCGACATCGGCACCGCGGACCCCACCGGCACTGGGAACGGGGCACGGCACCAGAACAGCACCGGGCACCGGCTAGGTGAGGGCACCAATGCCAGCGGCTGAGGGAGACGCGGGGTGGCATTGGACTGGGGTTGGCGGGGACCGGTCTCGAACCCGAGACCTGCTGGGAGCGAGCTCGAGCCTGGAGCTCCGGAGCAGCCGGATCCAAAGCCCCGATCCTTCCAAATCTAGCCTCAGCCCGTACCCCTCCAGGTCCAGCCTCCCCCACGGCCCCCAAATCCGGCCTGACCCGACCAACTCAAATCCAGCCTCAATCCCGACTCCCCAGCCTCAGCCCCACCCCCGTGCCCCTAATTCAATCCCGTCCTAGCTTCAGGCAGGGGCCCTGATGCAGCCTCAACCCCCTCCCCCAATATCACTGGTACCCCCAGATCCCCCGTCAGACAACCCCGCATGGTCTGTATGATTCACCCCCAGCCTCACACCTATTGCAACTCTGTTGTGTCACCTCCAGTGTTGCTCTGATTGCCTCTATCCCAAATCTTCCCCTCTACATCCTGATGCTCCCATTCCTCCCCACTGCATTATGACACCCCCATTGCGTCCTGATCCTCCTAATGCAACCCCTCCAGTCCCCCCATTGTATTCTGTTTCCCAGTTCCCCCCTGCACTGCAGCTTGGTCCCCCATTGCAACCCCCATCTCCCTGTTGGGACTTGATTTTCTCATTCCTCCCATGTGACCCTCACAGCATCCCCAGTTACATCCTGACCCCTCCTGTTCCCCTCTTTGTAAATCCTCCAGCCCCCCATTGCCTCCTGACTCTCCTATTTCCCCCCACTGCAGCCCCTCTAGTCCCCATTGTATCCCTACCCCCACCTGCCCCCGCTACAAACCCTGAACCCCTTCATTCCCACCTGACCCCCATCCCCCTTGCTATCATCTTCACCCCTACTCCCCCAATCTTCCCCACCCCAAGTCCTCTCATTAACCCCCTCCCCATCAATCCCCTGTTCAACCCCTCAACCCTCCACCCCAAGCCCCCACTCACCTTCTCACCCTTAACTTCCCCCCACCCCAGACCCTCATTCACCCTCTCCCCCCACCAACTTTCACCTCAGCCTTCCACTCACCCTCCCAACCTCCCCTCCCAAGCCCCCATTCACCCTCTTACCCTCATCCCAAGGCTTCTACTCACCCTCTCCACCTTCAGTCTTCCCCCATCCTAAGCCCCCTTTTTACCCTCCCACCTCAAATCCCTTCATTCACCCTCTCCCCATCAATCCAAGGCCTTCACTCACCCTCTCCTCCACAATCTCCCCCTACAACTGTTCTTACCCCAAGCCCCCTTTTTACCCTCTCGCCTCTGAAACCTCCTCCTCCATCCTCTCTCCTCCATCCAAAGCCCCCTATTCACACTCTTCCCATCACCCCAAGACCCCCACTCCCCCTGTCCCCAAGCCTCCCTGACCTTGTGGCCCTCTCCCCACCCCCTCCTGACCCTGTGCTACTCTTCCCAGCCCACAGCCATGGCGTGCAGCCTCAAGGACGAGCTGCTGTGCTCCATCTGCCTGAGCATCTACCAGGACCCGGTGGGGCTGGGCTGCGAGCACTACTTCTGCCGCCGCTGCATCATGGAGCACTGGGTGCGCCAGGAGCCGCAGGGCACCCGTGACTGCCCTGAGTGCCGCCGCACCTTCCCTGAGCCCACGCTGGCACCCAGCCTCAAGCTGGCCAACATCGTGGAGCGCTACAGTGCCTTCCCCCTGGATGCTATCCTGGGGGCCCAGCGCAACCCCTTCCCCTGCAAGGACCATGAGAAGGTGAAGCTCTTCTGCCTCACCGACCGTGCCGTCGTCTGCTTCTTCTGTGATGAGCCTGCCATGCACGAGCAGCACCAGGTCACCAACGTGGACGATGCCTTCGAGGAGCTGCAGGTGGGTCCCTGTGGGATTCCCTGTCCCGAGTGGCTTCTCGCAGCTGCTGTGCCCAGCTGGTCCTTCTTGCTTCCAATGTTAGTGCCCTTCCCTTTGGTCCCTGCTCGTGGGGGTCAGTCTTGTGGCTTCCTCCCATCTGTCCATCCCTACACCCCTTCTTTTCCCTCTCAGGGTCAGGCCTGTGTCTTCCTTCTGTGTGTCTGTATGTCTTTCTGTGTGTGCACCCCATCTCTCACCTTGGGGTCATACCTGTGGCTTCTTCCAGTCCACCTGTCCCTGCACTCCTTTCTCAGGGTCACCCCTGTGCCTGCATCCTGTCCTTCTGTCTGTCCTTGCATGCCTCCTGTCCCCGTGGAGGTTCAGAGGGTTGGTCCATGGTCTGTCTGTCCCTGCAGCCCTCCTGTCCCTATAGGGGTCATTTCTCTGCCATTTTCCTGCACATTTTCCTTTCCTTGTCGGGGTCAGTCCCATGCCTTTCCCCGTCGGTCTGTCTGTCTCTGCACCCCTCCTCTCCCCATGGGGAGTCCTGTGACTTCCTCCTGCCTGTGTGTCCCTGCACGTTGTGTTTCCCTGTACTCCTTTTCCCCATTGGAGTCAGTGCCATAGCTCACTCCTGCCTGTCTGTCACTCACCTCTCCTGTCCCCTCTGGGGTCAGCTCCACACTTTCCTGCCATCAATTTATCTGTCTATCCCCACAGCCCTTTTGTCTGCATCGTGGTCACCTTTCTCCATCCTTCCGTCCCCATCCTTCCGTCCCCATCCTTCCGCCCCCATCCCTCTGTCCCCATCCCTTCATCCATCCGCACTTCTGTTGCTGTCCCCCTGGGATCCTCCTTGTCCATCACTACTGGGAGTCCTTGGGAACCCTCGAATCACCCCCTGCCTGAGCTACCTCCCAGCCTACTTTCTAATCTAGGACCTGTTACCCCCCACCCCAGGCAGGACCCTCATTTCGCAGGGACCACCCATGGACTGGCCATCCCACAGCCCCATAACCCCATGGTTGGTTTGCGTGGGAAAGCTCCCTGTGGGATCCCTTTTTTCCCAAAATCACCTACTTATGGATTTTCCCTCCCTGTCTCTAGCGGGAGCTGAAGGAGCAACTCCAGGGGCTGCAGGAGAGTGAGCGCGGTCACACGGAAGCCCTGCAGCTCCTCAAGAAGCAGCTGGCTGAGACCAAGGTACATTGTGTGGACACCACTGTCACCCTGGGGGACCCGCATTTTCCCCCACCCCTTCATAGCCCCCCAAAGCAGAATGGGGGTTAACCTCATTGCCACCCTGATGACACCCCAACCCTGACTCTTGCCAGTCTGGTTTTGGCACTTCTAAACACCCAAAACTCTACAATTTCATGGATTTGCCCCATTTTTTTTCCTTCTGTGGTACCCCAATGGGGCTGCTCATCCCTTTGTAATTTCCTGTAGTGCTGCTTTGATTTATTTTCTTAATTAATTTAATTAATTATCTCCTCACTCAGGGATTCTATGTCCAGTGAAGTTAAATTTTCTCCCCATCCCCACCAGCAACCGAGGTGGGATTTTTTTTAGGTTTTAGGGATTATTTTAGGGTTTCTAAGTTTAGGTTGGTCTCCTGGGGTTTTTTTAGGAGTTTTTAAGGTGTAATTTGAGGGGGTTTAGAGTTTATTGGAGGGTTTTAGGGAGGTTTTTAGGGTTTTTCAAGGGTCTTTAAAGGTTTTTTAAGAGCTCTTAAAGGTTTTTTGGGAGTTTTTTTCAGGGTTTTTTTGGAGATTGTTTTAAGGTTCTTTGGGATGTTCTAGGGTTCTTTTATGTTTCTTGGGGAAATTCCTTAGGGTCCTTTTGTATGATCTTTGGGAGGAGGTTCTTTTAGGGCCTTACGGAGGTTCTCTTAGGCCTACTCTAGGGTTCTTGTGGGGGTTCTTTTAGGGTTCCTTATAAGGTTCATATGGGAGGCTTTTTTAGGGTTCTTTTAGGTTTTGTTGGGAAGGTTCTCCTAGGGTTCTTTGGCAGGCTCTTTGGGTGGTTCTTCTAGGATCCTTTTAGTCCATTTTTTAAGGGTGCAAGATCAAGTGCACCCTTGTAGCCCCCAGAATTCCCTGATCTGATGCCTTTTTAGATATTTATTTGGGGATTAAGGAACTCGGAGTGACCAGCAGAGCTTTGGGTGCTTCTAATCCCTTGTTTCACCCCAAGTCCTCAGCCAAGAGCCTGCGGGCGACAATTGGGGAGGCATTCGAGCGGCTGCACCGTCTACTGCGGGAGCGGCAGAAGGCGATGCTGGAGGAGCTGGAGGCTGACACGGCGCGGACACTGAGCGACATCGAGCACAAGATCCAGCGCTACAGCCAGCAGCTCCGCAAGGTCCAAGAGGGCACCCAGATCCTGCAAGAGCGCCTGGCTGAGGCAGATAAGCACGTCTTCCTGGCCGGCGTGGCATCCCTCTCTGAGAGGTGGGTGGCAGTGAGGGGATGGCGAGGCCCCTGGTGTCACCCCCACCTCGGCACCATGTGTTCTCCGCAGGCTGAAGGGAAAGATCCACGAGACCAACCTGACCTATGAGGACTTTCCCACCTCCAAGTATATGGGCCCGCTGCAGTACACCATCTGGAAATCCCTCTTCCAGGACATCCATCCTGGTGAGGGTGCAGGGCTGGGGGAGCGGCAAGGGGTGGGCAGGTCCCCAGGGACAGGGGCACACCTGTGAGGGATGGGCAAGGGGACATTACCTGTGAGGATGTCACTGGCAAGGGATGGGGATGTTACTGCCAAAGGTCTGGGACATCAGTGATGAGAAGCAGGAACACACCAGTGAGGCACACAGGCATCACTGACAAAGGATGAGCATGAGAACAGGACACCCCAGTGAGGGGTGGGGACAGGGCCACCCCAGTCACCTTCCCCCATGCTGGTTGTCACCCTGGTGAGACAGAGCACCTGTGCTGGCTCCAGGGCTGCACTAACCCTTGTTTCCCCTGTCCCTGCTGAATCAGTGCCAGCAGCGCTGACGCTGGACCCCGGCACTGCCCACCACCGCCTCATCCTGTCAGACGACTGCACCATTGTGGCCTATGGCAACCTGCACCCGCAGCCGCTGCAGGACTCGCCCCGGCGCTTTGACGTGGAGGTGTCGGTGCTGGGCACCGAGGCCTTTGGCGCTGGTGTGCACTACTGGGAGGTGGTGGTGTCTGAAAAAACCCAGTGGATGATTGGCCTGGCCCACGAGGCTGTGACCCGCAAGGGCAGCATCCAGATCCAGCCAAGCCGTGGGTTCTACTGCATCGTGATGCACGACGGGAACCAGTACAGCGCCTGCACCGAGCCCTGGACGCGGCTTAACGTCAAGGGCAAGCTGGAGAAGGTGGGCGTCTTCCTGGACTATGACAAGGGGCTCCTCATCTTCTACAATGCTGATGACATGTCCTGGCTCTATACCTTCCGGGAGAGGTTTCCTGGGAAGCTGTGCTCGTATTTTAGTCCTGGACAGAGCCATGCCAACGGGAAGAATGTCCAGCCACTGCGGATCAACACTGTCCGTATCTAATGGGGGTTTTTGGGGTGTGTCCCCCCCCCCCCGCCGGGTGTTTTCCCGCTCCAGGAACTGGCCCCAGTGCTGGGCAGGATCTGACATTCCACCTGATTCTCTTGGTCCTGTGCTTCCAGGGAATCCCAGTGTGGGGGGCTGGGATATGGCAATAAAGGATTTGGAGAGAAGGGGCTGGGTGGTGGAGAGCCCCAGGGTGGGTTGCTGGGCTGGGGGCACCGTGGGGTACCATGGCAGGGGTCTGTCACTGTGCTGGGGCCATTGTGCCCTGGTCTGTGGCACCTGGTGCTCTGTGCCATGGCAGGGTTCTCTCACTGTGCTAGGGGGTACTGTAGGTGTCATACCGTGTCAGAGGTCACCATGTACTGGGACATGTGTGCCACGTGTACAGCGGTGTGCCATGCCATGTGTGCTGTGCCACAATGTCCCAAGCCTGGCCAGGACTCCATGTGCCCATGTAGGGGACACTGCGTGTATTGGAATGTTCAGGGGGGATGTATAGGATCTGGGCTGTGTAGGGTGGGCTGTATAGAGGGTGTGATATGTGGGGAGTGGGCTCTATACAGGAGATGATACAGAGGGGGTGCTCTATACAGGGGACTGGGCTATATAGGGATATGGTATATGGAGGGGTTATATGTAGGGACTGGACTGTATGGGGGTGTGATACATAGAGGTGGGCTATATAGGGGTATGGTATTATGGACGGAGATACCTAGTGGGTGAACTATCTGTGGAAGTTATAGATAGGGCTGGGTTGTACCATAGAGTGATATAAGGGGCCTGGGCTGCATCAGGAGTATGGTATAATAGGAAGATACATAGGGGACAAGCTGTACAGGGACGAGTTGTGTATGGATATATGGTGATACATAGCGGTGGGCTATTCAGAGGAGCTCTAGGTATGGGAGTGATGTGTAGGGGTGGGACATAGCAGCGCTGGGGAGTAAAGGGGCAGGGGAACACTGGGCGACACTGGGAGCAGCACCCGCCCGCCAGGGGGCGCTGTGGCGCCCGGCCCGCGGGCTGCTGCGCGTGCGCCCAGGGCGGTCAATCGAGCGCCGAAAGGCGGAGGGGGCCTGCTGCCATCTTGCCCCGGGCACAGCCCCTCCGGTACTGGGCAGCGCGGGGGCCACCGAGGGGCTGGGGGAGCGAGGGGCCTGAGGGGCTCGGTTGGGGGATTGAGTGGGCACCGGGGCCTTGGAGGGGGCGGAAGGAGTCACTGTGGGCCTGGGGAGGGGCTTGTTGGGCACTGCGATCTGGGGGTTGTGGGACTGGGATGCGTGGGGGTTTGGGGGAGGCTGTGGGGCACGGCGGGTGCCTTGTGGGGCAGTGAAGGTGGTGGAGTTTGGGGGAGGTTGTGATTTATGAGGGGCTGGGGAGATGGAAAGGGCTTTAAGGGGCCTGGGGGCCTTGCGTCAGTGGTCTCTGTGGTAAGTGGGGTGCAGGGGGTCTGTGAGGATGGAGAGGGTGTTGGGAGGCTTTAGGATGGGGGTGTCTGTGGGGTTGGGGGTGCTCTGGGGCTGATAGCGGGCGGGGTACTGGGGGACGAAGTGTGAGGAGATGGGGCCGCTGAGGGGGCTGAGGAATGGGGGGTGGCGGGGAGAAGCATTGGGGCGCCCTGTGGGGCTCAGATTATCTGTGGGGGCACTCTTGAGAGGCTCACGATATGCTGGGTGGGGATGCCTTCTGGGAGGCTCAGGATGGGGTTGAGGATCTGCTGTGAGGCTTAGTATGGATTTGGGGGGAGTCCCCTCTGAGGATGCCATTGGGGCACCCCGTGTGAGCCCTGGTAGTCTGGGGGCGTCACGGACATGGGGGGGTCCTGTGGGCGGGTCGGGGGTCCCTGGGTGAGCCCCGCCCCGTGTCGCAGCCATGGATCCGGGCGCGGGGGCGCGGAAGGAGCGGCCGAAGCCGCGGGAGCCAGCGGCTCGCCTGGAGAAGGCCAAGCAGAGGTCGGCACAGCAGGAGCTGAAGCAGCGGCAGCGGGCGGAGGTGGGAACACGGGAATGGGGAGGGACACGGCCCAACCCGTGGCCGGACCCCTTTGCCATCCGCCCTTTCCCAATCCCAGATCTACGCCCTGAACCGGGTGATGACGGAGCTGGAGCAGCAGCAGTTTGACTCCTTCTGCAAGCAGATGCAGGGATCCGGGGAATGACAGTCCAGCCCCTGCACTGCCCCCCCACCCCCTTTTGTAACCCCCCGGTATTTATTATCAAATTGCCCTTTTTATATCAATAAAGTCTGTGCTGGTTCTCTGTCTCCTGGCTTCTGCTTGCTCTGGGTGGGAATGGCGTGGGGGGGGGCCAGATCAGGGCCAATGCCAGAGCAGCTGTGGCGCTGGGTGCTAGCTCCAGCCATGGCCCCATCCTGACGTTCCCTGCCGCGGGGAAGGGTCCTGCCCTCCCCGAGCTGGGATTTATCCCAGAGGGATGCAGCAGGAGCCACATCTCGCAGCTGCTCCTGCCGCCAGAGCCTCCCCGGGGATCCTGAGCGTTTCTCCAGCACCAGGTTTGACCTTCACTTCCTTCCTCCACCCACACCCTCTGTGCTCCAGCCGCTGCTGTCCCGCAGCCTCCAGGCTTTCCAGAGACTTTGGATCAAGTCCTGCTTCCCCCCTTTCCCTGTCCCAGCCATGTTGCACTGAGGGGATGAAAATAAACAACATTTGGGATGGTATTTCCCTGCAGCCACAGATTAAGTGGTGAATTCCAAACTGCTCCCAGTGAATCCCAGTGTCAGAAGCCTCTGGAAGTCCAATCAGCATCTTCCTTCTCCCACCCAGGGAGGGCTTCCTCATTTTTGGAGTGTGAACCTCCTTTTATAATGAATTCCCACTGGGCAGTGTAAGCAATCCCTAAACTTCAGTTTCCTGTGCAGAGAAGGGCTTGGGGGGTCTCTTGTCAGGGAAAACTCTAAATTTCCTGTTTCCCAAGGATTTGGAGGTCTCTGCTGTTGCTCTGGGGGGAGTTCCCTCACCCCCACAAAGCATAGGGATTTTGGGGCTCCCCTGAAGTTGAGCCTTTCTCTTTTTTTACCTCAGCAGGCTCTTTCTGCCACCCGGATTCAGTGGGAAGAGTGAAGGGAGGAAGCAGCACCCGGAGCAAGAACAAGGAGGATAAGGATGAGGATGAGCAAGGTTTTACTAGGCTCTACAGAGGGCTCAGGCCTTGCAGCTCCAGAGGGCGAAGGGGAAGACGATGTAGGACATGGCCCAGGTCAGGCAGTAAACTGCAGCCACCGCCGTCGGTGCCAGCAGGACAGCCAACACCCCTACAGAGCGGGAGAATCTTTGGGGATCTGCTCTTCCTCCTGCTCCATCACCATCCCGAGAAGTTCATCCCCATCCTTACCTCCAGCATAAACCAGTTTCTTCCAGAGCTGTGACTCCAGCACCCTGTCGTGGGGATAGCAGCCGCAGTCGGCCATGAACAGGATCATGGCAGCCGCGGCGATGCGGAGCAGGGCCACATGTCCTCCAGTGAGCAGGAAGGTGCTGGCCAGCAGCGCTGAGGCATAGGGGCAGGGCAGCCCTCGGTAGGTGAAGGGGATCCCTGTGGGGTGTCAGGAGTTCAATGTGGGGGGCAACACCCTAAACCCCACTGCCAGGGGCTCATCTTACCACTGGAGAAGAAGCAGAGGCGGGCAAAGACAGCCAGCACGTAGGCAAGGGTCAGCAATCCCCCCAGCACACCCTGGGGCTGCAGCAACAGCGCTGTGCCCAGCCCAAATGTGGTGAAATCAGCAAAGTCATCCAGCTTGGCACCTGTGGGGGCAGCGAGGGGCAGGTGCCAGGTAGGCACTAGGCACAAGAGACAACTGCGGGTCACCCCTGGGCTGGGGGTACGCACTCACCCAGTGCCGAGCAGGCATCAAGCTGCCGAGCCACGGCCCCGTCGGCCAGATCCAGCAGGAAGCCCAGGAACAGCAGCCAGCAGGAGTACTGGTATTGCCTGGGAGGGAAACCCCACTTCTCAGCCCCTGTTCCCTTCTTTTTCACCCCTCTTCTCTCTTTTTTACCCCATCTGTTCAGGGTGGAGGTAAGCCCAGCCACCAGGTTGGCCACAGAGAGAGCAAAAATTGTGTGATCTTCACTTTTTGTCCTGTTTTTGCCCTATTTCCCCTTTTTTTCCAGCAAAAGTGGGGGTGACCCCCGCTTTGCAACCTGCTTTTTCATCCTGGGTTTTTTTTTCCCTATTTCCCCCCCACCAATTACTTTGGATTACACTCCTCCATGGAGGAGAGATGACTTCAGAGGTTGGCTATGGAGGGGAGCAGATCCAGGGTGACCCTCACTTCCCAACTCTTTTTTCACCACATTTACATCTTTTTCACCATATTTCCTCCTTTTTCATCACATTTCCCCCTTTTTCTAGAAAAACTTGGGTGACCCCCACTTCTCAACCCTCTTTTTCACCTCTTTTCAGCCCATTTCCTCCATTTTCCCCCTCTCATCTATTGATGGTGCAGAGGCCAAAGGTGAGGAGCCTTTGACCATGGAGAGAGCCAAATCATGTCCCCACTTTTCATCCCCCATTTTACCCCCATTCCCCCATTTTTTTCAGCAAAACTGGGCTGGCCCCCACTTTTCTACCCGATTTTCACCCTATTTCCATCTTTCCTATCCCCCTTTCCCTCTTTTTACAGCAAACCAGGGCAAACCACACTTTTCTACCATCTTTGCCCTCCCATTTCCCCCCTTTTCCAGAAAAAGGGCAACCCCCACGTCTGTGCATTTTTTTCACTACATTTTCTCTGTTTTTCATCCCATTTCCTCCTTTTTTTCCCACCTACTGATGCTAGAGGGGAACCTCGCCACTAGCTTGGCCACAGAGAGAGCACAACCAGGGTGACCCCCACTCCCCAGCCCCATTTTTCACTCAATTTTTCCCAGCTTCCCCCACCTGTTGACACTGCAGAGGATGGAGGAAAGCCCAGCCAGGAGGTTGGCCACGGAGAGCCCGTTGGCCGCATTTTTCCGGAGGAATTCCAGTGCCCGTCCCCGTCCCGCTTGCTCGCTCAGCACCAGCTTCTTGGTGGACTGGAAAATACCTGGAACCCCCCCGGTTGGTGTTCCAACCAGGGAGGGGCTACAGCCCCCCCCAAACGTAGCAGGATGCTGTAGGGGTTCCCCCTCCTCAAACCAAAATCCCCCAAAATCTGTTTAGGAAGCAGCAGGGGATTGATTTGTGCAAGCTCTGCTGCTGAGCTCCCCACCAGCAGCCAAAAATGGAATAAAAGAGGCCAAAAAAAGCAAAGAAATTAATAAAAGAACCGTAAAACATAATAAAATAAAGACAAATTAAGCCAAACCCAAGCTTAGACTAAAAGCCGACCCCAGTTTAAGCTCTATGGATCTTATATACCTATCGGGCTAAGCTTTAGGAAAAGAATTTAAGGGTCCTGTCCTTTGCCCCCCGCCTTTGCCGTGTCCCAAAGCCAGGCAGATCCTTCATCTGAAAGAAAACAGGACGTCAGAGCAAGACAAACCCCCCGAGCCCCCTCAGAGCCCCCCCGAGATGCTCCGGGCCGAGCCCGCGCGGGCTCATCGCCGGAATGCCACCAGAACAGCTCTCCAGGTGGGAAAACCAGGAAGAGCCGCAGGAGTGCTGAGGTGTCGGGGGTCGGCGGCTCCGAGCGCCGCGGCGGGAGCGACCTTTGGACACCGCGCCCGGAGCCGCCGGCACGGGCTGAGCCGGGAAAATCCCCCCTGAGCCCCGAGCGGGCGCTCCTGCTTCTACCGGAACGAGGATTTCTGGGGGGCCTGAGGCCATGCTGGGTGCTGCGCCCCAGCATTAATTTGGGGTAAGTTTGGGATCTTCGAAAGCTCAATTTGGGTATTTGGGGATTTGCCGTCCCTTCCCAGCGCCAGGCAGGATCGGGGCCCTGGGAATGTTCCGGAGCTGTCGCAGCACCGGATCCAGGCACCTGTGAGTGTCACAGCACCCGGGCACTGCCGGGGCTCCCAAACTCGCCCGGTCCTGGTATTTCTCGCCCCAAAATCAAGGTGCCGGGATGGGAGGGAATGCTTTAGCATTGCGCCGCTTCCGCTGCTTTTATCACTACTCTGGGGGGGAAAGCAAGGTGATTTTGGTTCTTCCCAGGTGCGTTACGAGGGGGTTGTGCCCTCAGGGCTATCTCACCCCCCCCGCCCCCTCCAAAGGCGCAGGGAAAAGGGGTGCAGCCACAGAAACCGCAAAGTTAACCTATTTTGGGGGGCCAGTCCATGTATTTTACAATTTTCTGCCCCGATAACCCTAACTTTTCTACTAACCCCCGCCAAATTGTGATTTTTAGGATGGGGGACACCTCGCAAGGGGCCGAGCGGCATCCAGGTGACACTTACCGACCGGCGGTGACACCATCCACATGGCAGCGGCGGCTGTGGCAGCAGTGACAGTGACGCCCCGGCGAGGGGAAACTGAGGCAGGGGCCGCTCCGTGGGGCTCCGCGCGGTGCCGCGTTATATAAGGAAAAGCCTCCCGGGCTGAGTCACCCGGCGGGGGTGGGTCCGGCCAGAGGCCACGGACACGGACACGGGGGGTTCGCAGCCGCTTGGCACCACCGGCGAGGGAGGAGCTGCCCCGGGGGGCCGGGGGGCCATGCCAGGCTCGCAGTGCCCCTGCCAGGCTCCCAGCGCCCCTGCCAGCCTCCCAGTGCCCACGCCAGGCTCACAGCACGGGTGCCAGGCTTGCAGTGCTTGTGCCAACCCTGCAGCGCCAGTGCCAGGCTCGCAGCACCCGTGCCCAGCCACGGCGCTGGTGCCAGACTCGCAGTACGCACACCCACAATATATGCCTGCAATAGCAGGACCAGGCTCACAGCACCCATGTTGCACTGATAGCACCTGTATCACACTCATAGCACTAGTGTCACACTGATAACACCTGTACAGGCTCGCAGCACCCTTGTCACTCTGGTAACACCTGGATCAGTCTCACAGCACCAATTCTAGTGTCACTCCTCACCTTCTCCAGGTGTGGACCACCCATGCCATGCTCATAGCGCCTTTGCCAGTCTTGTCGCCCCTTTGGCAGGTTTGCGCCACCACACCCAGCTCATGGCAACCATCCCACTCTCCAGCACCCATCCCGCACTCACGGAACACATGCCAGGCTCTCAGAGCCCATCCCAGGATTGCACCATCTCTGCCAGGCTCATAGCACCTATATGCTGCTCACAGCACGCCTGGCACGTTCACAATATTCACACCATGCTTTGTACTGCTCAGGGCAGTCTCACAGCACCCATCCCTCTCTCACGGCACCCATCCCATGCCCACAGCACCCATCCCACACTCGCAGCACCCATATCCAGCTTGCAGCACCCATGCCAGGCTCGCAGCACCCATCCCACACTCACAGCACCCATGCCAGGCTCACAGGGCCTCTGCCACGTGTGTGCCACCTGTATCACAGCACTTATGCCATGATTGTAGCACCCATGGCAGCCTCACAGCAGCCACACCAGTCCCATGACACCCACACCAGTCCCACAATACCCACACAAGTCCCACAGCCCCACACCAGCCCCCTGACACTGCCACACACCTGTCCCTGCACCCCTCTGTCACCCCAGGGTGATTGCACTCAAAATATGTCACTGCCTGGTGCCATCCCACTAACAATTCATGCCAATGGCACCAGGGTCATGGCTTATGCCCCCCACCCTCACCCCCTGTGCTGGGCTGGGTGACTTTTTTCACCAATCTGTGCCTCTGCCAGGTGGCCCCAACTCGTGCAAGGGTGTCACGAGTTGGGGGAGTTCAGCCTTCCCCTCCCCTGGAGCAAAGGGCTGGTGATAGTGAGGGGCTGCCGGGGCGGGCCGCGTTGGGGCCACCACCAGGAGAGCAAAGGTCCCTGAGGACACGGTGACAAGGGGCCCATAAAACTTATACAGCCCTGGTGCTGGAATTTTCCACCCGGATTCCAGCAGGAATTGGGGGGTGCTGCAGAACCCATGTTTGTGGGGTCCTTGGGTGGGGGGAGGGCCCTGGGGTGCCCTGTTGGGGGGTCTCAGGGTGCTGGTCATGGCTGGGGCGCTGGTGAAAGGACTCTTTGTTCACTGGTCACGCGCTGGTGCTGGCGGTTGCGAAGCGACGGCAAGGCCAGGAGGGCCACGGTCATGGGCGTCTAGCCCTGGGGCACCCCAAGGGGGCTGTCCTGCAGCTTCAGGGGGGCCCAGCCCTCTGCGGAGACAGGACGTCACTGCGCCCGTCACCATGGCACTGGAACATCTCTGTGTCCTCAGAGCACCCAGAGCCACTGCACCAATATGTCTTGGTGTGCCTTTGGCAGTAGGGTGTCCATGTCCCTGGCACAGGACACTTTGGGGTGCTTGGCACTGTGTCACCTGAGTGTCTCAGGCTGCCCATGCCTGTGGCACCTGGGTACCCATCCCTATGGGGTCTGTGTGTCTGAGGGTGCTATCTCCATGGCATCTGGGCACCTGTGGGTGCCCATCCCTGTGGTGTCTGGGCACCTCTCAGTGTCTATCCCCGTGTGTCTGAGTATCTCTGGATGTCCGTCCCCATGACCTTGGGCACATCTGGGTGCTCCCAGTACTATCCACCGTAATGGAGCAGCCCCTGCTGCCTCCAGACCCCTCCCCAGCACAGGAACACACTGGTGCCAGCTGTTGGTGGTTTATTTGCCCGGTGCCAGGCCGGGGGGTTGACGACAAGGACGCTGTCACACTCAGTTGTCTCTCATGGTCTGGAAGAGAGAAGCTTCTAAGACAGGAGGACAGTACCCCAACACTCAACACCTTGGCACCCCATCACCTCAGCACTGTGGCATCCCAACACCTCAAGAGCCTAGCACACCAGTGCCCAGCACCTCAGCAACCCAGAGCCCTGGTACCCCACTGGCCTGGCACCCCAGCACTCCAATGCCCCAGCATCCCTGAATCCTGGTACACTCACACCATGGCATCCTGGCACCCCAGTCTTCTGATACCTCAGTTCTCTGGTACCCCAGTACCCTGACACCCCAGTTTCCTGGCACCCCAGCACCCTGGTACTCCATCACTCCAGAGCTCTGGCAAACTGGCAGCCTAGCAAATCAGAGCCCTTTTTCCTCAGCTCCGTGATACCCAAGCACCCCAGTGCTGTGGCATATCTGTGCCCTGGCAGTTTGGCACCCCAGTGCCGTGGCACCCAGTAGCCTGATACCCTAGCACTCCAGCACCCCAGCACCCCAGAGCCCTTTTATGCTTTTGTATTGCAGAGGCCTTTTATGCTGGTGCTGTGGCACTGTGGTACCTTGTACTCAAAGCACCATGGTAACCTGACAGCCCCATCCTCTGGTATCCCAGCATCAGAGCACCCCAACACTCTGCACCTCAACAACCTGGTACACCAGTACCCTGGCACCATGGTGCACCGCAGCAGCCCAGCAGCCTGATCCCTTTTCCTCCTCGTACCCCAGCACCCCAGAGCCCTGGTACCCCATTGCCTCAGTACCCTGATATGGCATCCCAATTCCCCAGCACCATGGTACCCAAGTTCCCTGGCATCCTGACACCATGATATCCCAATTTTCTGGCACCCTTGCACCCTGACAATCCAGTATCCCATTCCCAGGCACCCTGGCAGCCTGTGTCCACCTCTGCAATCCAGTCCTCGAAGGCGGACACACGGGTGAATACAGTGGGTTTCTTGGCGGCATTGCAGCCCAGGGCCGACACAAAGCTGGCGATGCCATGGACCTCCCAGGTCCCATCCTCAGCCTGGCAGTTCAGGGGGCCCCCGGAATCACCCTGAGGTGTGGAATTGTGGCATGAGGCAGTGTCAGCACCACCGGGAGCCTGGGATGTGCCCCCCTCCACCCCAGCATGGTACCCACATTGCATCCGGCCTTCTCGGCGCCGCCAGCACAGATCATGGTTTGGCGGATGGCCACAGCTCCCCACCAGTCAGGCTGGGTACAGTGCTCATAGTCCACCACAGGCAGCTCTGCCTGCTGCAGCCGGTCCGGCAGTGACCCCCCAGCTGTCGGATCAGAGCACCCTGCAGTCTGCCCACAGCCCTCCATCCCTGCCCACATCCATCATCCATCCATCCATCCATCCATCCATCCATCCATCCATCCATCCATCCATCCATCCATCCATCCCTCCAACCCTCCCTCTACCTCCCCATTCATCTCCCCATCTGTTCCTCTATCCCTCTACCCAATCCTCCCTTACCTCCCCATCCCATCATCCCTTCAACTATCTCCCCAACCATCCCTCCCTCCCTCCATCTCCCCATCCATCCCCCATCTATCAATCCCTTTATCCATCCATGCCCAACCAATTCTCAACCATCCCTCATCCCTCCCTCCATCTCCCCAAACATTTCCACATCTATCTCTCCAACCCTTCACCATCCTTCCATCCATCTCTACACTCACCTCCCCAACCATCTCCTCAGCCATCCTTGCACCTCCCCATCCATCCTCCATCCATCTCCCCATTTCTCCATCCCTCATCCCTCCCTCCATCTTACCATCCTTTTCCCCATGTATCCCTCCAAGCCCCTACCCACCTCCCCACTCATCCCTCCATGTCCGCCTGTCCCTGCCCTCCCTCCCACTTCCCGGACGCACTGGTCAGCCGTCCCCAGCCGCTGAGCACGCAGGGGTACCCGTTGGGCAGGATGGAGCCGGCGGGTGGCAGCCGCCCCACCTGCACCTCCGCCGAGAGCACCGCCGGGCGCTGCAGCTTCATCAGGGCGATGTCATTGCTACGCACAGGGACACGGGTCAGAGGGGAGACCAGAGAGGACATGGCGTTCCCAGCCTCCCAGGGACCCTGCTCACCCACAGGCCGCGCAGAAGCTGAGCCACTTGGGGTGCACGAATATGTCATCGGAGTTTACGGGGATGCGCTGCTCGGGGCCCTCCCCGGCACTCATGTCGTACTCGCCCAGCACCACCTGGTACGTGCGGGAGTTGCTGCCAGGAAAGGAAGAGGTCAGTGGGTGCGGCCCTCCCTCGGCATCCCTCCTGCACCCGGAACCCTTGCAAGCACCCAAACGCTCTGCGCTGCACCCTAAATCCCCTCCCTGTACCTCTCCATGCACCAAATCTGCACCCAAACTCACCTCTCTGCACTCTGCACCCCACCTCCTCTGCACCCTGAACCTCTTCCTGCACACTAACCCCCCGCCCTGCACCTCCCCATGCACCCACCCTGCAGCCAAACTCACCTCACTGCCCTCTGAGCCCCCTCCCTGCACCCATCCTGCACTGCACGTCATCCCTGCACCCACCTTGCACTTTTCACCCTATCCATGCACTCCGTCCATGTGGCATCTGCCCTCCTTGCTCCCAGAACCCTGTATTGCACTCAGGACTCCTTCCCTGCATGCCACTGCATCCCTTCTGTATCCCTCCTGTACCCAGGACCCTCCTGTAGCCCCACGAGCCCTCTCCATTCACCCATGCCTGCATTCCTCTGCACCCCTCCCGCACCTCAGCGCCCACCTGCACTCTCGCCATGCACTGTCCCTGCACCCTCCAGCACCCTGCACCCATCTGCATCCATCCCTGCACTGCAGCACCCATCCCTGCACCTTGCACTCCTCCTGCAGCCCTCCTGCACTCCCTTGCACCCAGAATTCCCACGACACCCACCTCTCTAACCTGCACCCCTCTGCGCCCCTCTTCACCCAACCTGCACTGACCCCTGCACCCCTCCATACACCCCTGCCTGCACATTGAAGCCCTTCTGCACCCTTCCTGCATCCCACCCCTGTATCCAACACCCGGCATCCCTTCCATGCAGCTCTCTGCACTCCTCCCTGCACTCCAGCACCCATCCTTGCAGCCCTCCATCATCCCCCAGCCCGATGCCCTCACGAGATGCAGTGCGCGGCCGTCATCACCCAGTTGGCAGCGATCAAGGTTCCCCCGCAGGTGTGGCGGAAGGTGCCGTCCCGCTCGTATTGCAGCGAGATCTGGGGGAGAAGACAAGGCTGGATGCCACTGCCCCCCCCCACGGGTGCCGCTGCCCCGTCCCCCTGTCCCCCTGTCCCCCTGTCCCCTCACCTGCCAGGGCCAGCTGTAGGGCTCTGCATCTTGCCCATTGACCACCCGGGAGTCCGGCAGCACCGCAGCGCGGACACCTGCAGGACATGGCACCGTCATCCACCAGGCACCCATCCGAGCCTGGGGACACGGAGGGGTCAGGGGACACCTCACCGCCGGCCACCAGCAGCAGGACGAGGCTCAGCATCGCGGCCATGGCTCAAGTGTGGCTATCCCGGGCAGCCGCCAGCCTTAAATCCCCGCCGGTATCGGAAGCTCCCAAGGGCACCCCTGGGAATGGGCACCCGGTGCCCAGCTGGGTCTCGGTGGGGGTGTTAAACATTAACCTTGGCCTTGGAGGGAGGTGTACTGGCACTCGGCCACTGGGGACCCTACAGATCCCAAAGCCCCCCATCCCTGCTGCCCCCTACTGCCTCTGTATCCCCTGTGCTCCCCATAGTCTCCATACCTCTCTGTGTGCCCCATAGCCCTTACAACTATGCCAGTGCCCCCCACAGCCCCCACAGTCACCTCCACGCCTCTCAGAGCAACTAAGACCCCCCTGTACCCTCATAGTCACCATAACCACCCCGTGACCCCCATAGTACCCATATTCCCTCTGCCCCTGCTGGCCCTCTCAGGCCACTCTGGCCCCTATATATCCCTCACCATCCCCTGGACCTTAGAGCCCTCAACCCCTGTACCCCCATACTCCCTGTGTCTTTGGCATACCCATATGGCTCCTATAGCCTTAATGGGCTCAGTGCCCCATATATCCTTCCCTCCTTGACCCCATAGCCCCTACAACCGTCCAAGGTGCACTCCACAGTCCCCATGCCCCTGGTGTCCCCACATGGCCCTAATGGCCCCTACAACCCCTATGGATTATATGGCCCTATATATCACTCCTCCCAGACCCTACCCCACAGTCCTCCTGTGCTCCCACAGCCTCCCTGATCACCTCTACTCCCCCCATAGCCCCTTCCAACCCTTGTACCCCCCATATCCCCCATGTTAACGTACATCTGCTATGGCCCCCACATACTCCCCCTCCCAGAGCCTGTAGCCCCTGTGCCCCCCATATATCCTATGCCCCTGGTAGCCCACTCTGACCCCCTGGACCTCATATACAACCCCCCTCCCAGAACCCACAGCCCTTATAATCGCCCCCTAGACCCTACAAACCCCTGTGCCCCCATACCCCACTGTATCTGCCATGCTCCTTGTGTTCCCCATATATCCCCTATACTGTCCTGTGCCCCAATAACTCCCACAGCCCCCCTGTGCCCCGATAGCCCCCCTATATCACTTTATGTCCCTGGTGCCCCCCATAGACCCTATAAACCTCAGTGTCCCTATAGCCCCTTGCCCCAGGTAACCCCATAGCCCCTATAGCTCCCCTGTGCCCCCATGGTCCCCTCTCTACTTTAACATCCCTGGTACCCCTATAACTCCCCCCATACCTCCTCATAGTTCCTATAATTCTCTTGTGTCCCACAGCCCCCCGGGTGCTGTGAGGAAGTTTGGGAGCAATGGAGGACATGGGGGGATTATAGGGCCTCTGGGAGTACTGGGGTCCCCACGCACCCCAGAACCCTCGTGGAAGTTCCCACAGGAGTCCTCCATGCTCCTCCAGTGTCCCCATGCACTTCCATGACCCTATAGATGTTCCCAGAGGTGACCACTGTGTCCCCATAAAAGTTCCTAGGGGTGTCCCAAGGTATTCCCATGCACTCCCATGTCCTTGCTCCACAGTGTCCCCACGCACCCCCGTGTCATCCTGCGACTGTCCAGTCACATCCCTGTGTCCTCATAAATGTTCCCACAGGTGTTCCACGATGTCCTGCGCCCCATGTCCCTGTAAAAGTTCCCAGGGGTATCCCCCGGTGTCCCAGGGTACCTGGGTGTCCCCCTGCACGTCCCTGGTGCCCCTGCAAGAGTTCCCAGGGGTGTCACCCTATGTCCTCACGCACCCCGCGTCCCAGTATAAATTCTCAGAGTTGCTCCCCGTGTCCCTTCGCAACTTCCCCGTCCCCCTATAAACAATCCCAGGGATGTGCCCTGTGTCCCAGTGCAAGATCCCAGAGCTATCCCACGGTGTCCCTGCGTCCCCCGTGTTTCCCGTGTATCTCTCGTGTCCCTGCAAAAGTTTCCGGGGCTGTCCCCCACATTCCCGTATGCCAGTGCAAGTTCCCGGCGGTGTCCCCCCGTGCCCCCCGCGGGCGCGCGCTCCGTGGCCCCGCCCCACGGCCGGGGGGTCGGAGGGGGGGGCGGGGCGGCCCCGGGGCGGCGGCGCCACCGGAGCGGGCGAGCGGAGCGATCTCGGCGGGGCCGGAGCGGGGCCGGAGCGGCGATGGGACGGCGGGGCCCGGCGGCGCTGGGGACCCTCCTGCTGCTGGGGACCCTCCTGGGGGTGAGTGGGGCCGGGGGGCCCAGGCGCGTGGGGTTGGGGTCCCCTCGCCGAGCTGGGAGGTCCCGTAAAGGAGTTGGGGGCCCGGAGTTGGAGTCCCGCGAAGGACTTGGGGGCTGCTAAAGGATTTGGGGTACCTGAAGGGAGCTGGGGCCTCTACCCCTGGACTTGGAGTGTCTTCTAGGGATTGAGATCCCTTGTAGGAGTTGGAGTCCCCCCATGGATCTGGAATTCCCGAAAGGAGTCAGGGTCCCGGGAGTTGTAGGATTTGGGGTTCCTCACAGGAGTTAGGGTCTCCGGAGCGGGAATGCCACAGAGCAGTTGTGAGTCCCGTCTGGTTTTGAGATCCCATGAAGGGAGTTTGTCTGTCTTGAATTATTTGGGGATCCTTGTGGGAGTTGTGGTCCCCTAAAGGAGTCGGAGGAGTTACGCTGTGCCTTAAGAGAATCGGGGTCCCCCCCCAGCGCAGGACTCCTCAGCATGGAGCTCTGGCCGCTCAAGGAATTGGGGTGTCCCTCCACGTGTGCAGAGAGGGCACAGGGATCCCAGGGTTATCACGGAATTGGGGTCCCCCAGGACACCAAGGAAATGTGGGGGTCCCTGTTCCTTAAGGGATCGGAGTATTCCCCCTGTACCAGGGGATCCCTGACACCCTGCCCCCCTCCGTAAGGGACTGGGGGTCCCCCCTGTACCGGAGTCACGTGGAGACCCCAGGGCCCCCACCCTGTACCGTCTGGGAATTGCAGTGTCCCCCCAAAGGAAAGGTGGGGTCCCTCTCCCCATGCCCTGTCCTATTTGGGAATGGGGTGCGTGGGGTCCCCCTGCCTGTCCTCTATGGGATTTGAGGTCTTCCAGGGACTGGGGGTACATGGGGTCACCTACCCCTATACCCCTATGGAACTATGGTCCCCATGACCCCCATGTGGGGGCCCCAATCAGGGGGGTCTCTGTCACCCACCCTGTTCCTTCAGGGAATTGGGGTCGCCCGTGACTCCATAATGGGGATGGTTCCCATCACCCCATAAAGCCACCCATGGTGGTCCAGCCCCACCCTTGCCCCCACCTCCCGCTGTGTGTGGGAGTCATATATAGGGGCACTTTTATCCTGCTTTTGGGGTGCCCCTCCAACCCATCCCCCGCCTCAGCTAAATTTAAAGGGTGATGGTGGCGCCGGTCACCCTAAAAATAACCGTCCCAAAATACCCCCCGAGGGGGGGCGCTGCGTCTGGGGGTGCCCCTGGGGGGAGGTCCCCACCCCGCTGGAGGGCAGTGAGGCAGGGGGTGACACCTCTGGGTACCCCCGGAGGGGTGCAGGGGGGTTTGCGCCGTGGGGCCGATTTACGGGGGCAGGGGGGGTGTTCCTCAGTGGGGTGCCGGGGTGATGGCGAGGTGGGGAGGCAGAAGGATGGTTTGAGGTTGGGCGGGTGCCCGGGGTGGAGAACAGAGGGGGCCTTGTGCTCGGGGCCGTGCTGGCAGCGCGGCCCCCCCGCTTTCCGTGGGGCTCCCACCCACGTCCGGGGGGGCTGGCAGGGACAAAGCGGGGGATCCCCACTTTACAATCCCCCACCTCCCCATTCTGCTGAGGCACAGGAGGGATGTTGGGACCGAGCACCCCAATAACCCCCCTGGCCGGGATGCTGGGCCGTACACACCCTACAAACACGTGGGGGGGGTGTTCCCACGCGGCCCACGGCGGGGTTCGGCGTGGAGTGGGGCAGGGGGGTGCCACCTCCAAGGGCTGTGAAGAGTTAATTTGGTGGGGGGGGAAGAGGAGGGCGAAGCAGGAATGTGCGATAAGATCACCCTGCCCGGGGGGAAGGGCTGGGGAAGGGGGGGACACCCCACGCACACCCGCCCCGCGTGCAAGCGCACTCTTGCACACTCGTGTGCCCGGGGCATGCATGGAGGGGGGGCACGGCCAAGGCCACTTGGGGGGGGGGCCGCCCTGCTGGGGAGACTTGTGTCACACCTGTGGGCGCGTGGGGGCATTTGGGGACGCCTAGGGGCATTTGGGGCTACCTGGGGGCATTTGGGGCCGCCTGGGCATACTCGGCGGCACTGGGGACCCTCCGGGCCCGCACAGCGCATAGCCTCTTGCCTTCGGCTCTTTCCCATCGCCAAAGATGGCCCGGCTGAGATGAGGAGGAGAAGGAGGAGGCAGGGGAGGAAGGTCAGCTCAGACGCTGGGTCCTTGCCAGGACTCCTGGGTTTCCCCTTCACCATCAAAACCCGACAGTCCCCCAAAAAGTCTTATCCCATTAAAAAAAATCTACTTCTTCCAAAAATTCCCCCCCCAAAAAATTCGTCTCCACTCCCATATCCATCTTCCCTCCAACCCATTCCCCCCCAAAAAAAAACATATCCCTTCCCCCAAAACCCCATTTCCCCCCCAAAACCCACCAGGCCCCCACAACTGATCTCCAATCGCCAAAACACATCTCACTCCCCAAAAAGCCATCACCCCCCACCAATCTCCCCCCAGAAAATGACCTCCACCCCAAAAAAGTCTCCCCTCCAAAACTCATTTACCCCCAAAATGCCCAGATCGCACCGCCCCCCGCCCCCCCCGATGAAGTCCTTTCGGGATAAATTAGGCAATGCCAGCAGGGAGGAATGCAGGGGGGGAGGGGGAAGGGGAGACACATATTTGGGGCCCCAATGCCTGCTGTGGCTTTGACCCCGCAGCTGTTTCACCCCCAAATCCGGGGGCGGCAGGGAGGGGGGGGGTAGGGGGGAGGGGAGAGAGCAGCTGCCTCTGTCCTCCCCTTGGGACCAGCATCCCACCAGCTGTGCTGGCAGCCCCCCAAATCCTGGGGTGACCCCCACTGACCCCCATCCCCCCAAACATGGCTCAGTTCTTGGGGATCCCCGAGAGAGGGGAAGAGGTTTTTTTTTCCAGGGGGAAACACCTTTTAACATGACCTTGGGGAAACAATAAGATGGGGGGGGACTGCTATTAATACCACCACTGCCCCCCCCCCCCCCGGTTATTATTCTTGGGCTGCGTCACCTCCTCTTCCTCGCCCGAATGAATTACCGGGGGGAGGGGGGGGGCACATCCAGATTTGGGGGCCACTTCAAGATTTGAGGAGCCACATCCACATTTTAGTGGGGGAACATCCAAACTGGAGGTGGTGGGGGGGGACATTCAAATTGACAGGGGATACCCAAATAAGGAGGATTTAAGGTGTTCCCCAAATCTGGGGTCAAGTTTGGAAGCCGGAGGGGGGCAGGGTGGTGCTTCCTCAACCACCTCTTCCTCGCCCCATCCCCCCCCACTTTTCCCCAGGGTACGGGGCAGGATTTGGGCCGGGGAGTGGAAAATATGAGCGGCGGCGGGGCCGTGGCGTCCGGCCGGGCGCGGTGCCCCGGCGGCAGCGGCGGGGGATCCGGGTGTCCAGGGGGGCCCAGGCGTCCGGGGGTGCGGGGCCGCGGCGTGGAGAGGCTTCCGGTAACCGGAGAGGGGGATTGTCCCCGACCCTGCTCGGACACCGCCGGATACCCTTCACACAGCTGCCCTTCCGCCGGCCGGGCTGGAGCTGCGGCGCCGGGGCTGAGCACCCACGGGCTCGGTGCGCGAGTGGGGGCAGATTCCAGGGCACCCTGGGGCCGGGGAGCAGAGACTGGCACCCACGGGCTCGGTGCACGAGTGGGGGACGTGGTGGCAGAGGCCCCACACACTCGGTGCGTTTATGCGGGTGTGGGAGCTGAGCAGCCACGTGTGTGGGGACAATGACAGAGCACCCACACGCTGGGTACACGTGTGGGGATCTGGGGGCTGAGCACCCACCCACACACACATGTGGAAAGCAGCAGAGGCCCCCCTCAAGCACACACGGCCTCGTGCCTCAGTTTCCCCTCGCATGGGGGCTGGGCTGACACCCACGAGGGGCCTCCGGAGCCAGATCCCTTGGGATGTTGAGTCCTCCCATCCGTGTAGCCGCGGGCCCCGTGTGCCTCCCTGTGTCCCCCCCTTGTCGCCCCGTGTTCCCCCCGTGTCCCGTCCCCCCCAGCGCCCGCCTAATCCCCCGGCGCTTGTTTGCACAGCAAAGTGCTGCTGCGACGGATTCCTGCCGGGGCCGGGGCGGGGGCACCCGCGGTGCCTCACACGCGTGTGCACGGACCTGTTGGCACCGGGGCGCACCGAACTGGGGCACACGCGTGTGTCAGGGAGCAAGTATGGTGGTGCCAGAGTTTGGGCACAGTCACCTGTTGGTGATTCCCATGGCGTGTGCGCTCACACACATCCCCACGTCGGTGCACATGTGTGGTGGTGCAAACGCGTGTTCACGGCTCGGTGTGGACATGCCCTTGTGTTGGTGCATGCACAAAGCGTGCAAATGCGTGTGCAGACACGTGTCAGCATGCACACACTTGTACTGGTGCAAACGTGTGCACACTCAGGTGTCACTGTGCACGCTTGTCCCCGTGTCCGCGCGTGCACGTTACGGTGCAAACCCGCATGCACGCGCGTCTCCGTGTCGCTGCACACGTGGAGCAGTGTGAAAGCGTGTGGATACACTCCATGTATCACTGCACACGTGTGTGCACGCCGGGCTCCCTGGCAGACGTCCTCGTGCCAGCACACGGATGTCTCGGTGCCGGTGATCCCGGTGCCGGCGGTCCCGGCGCCCGTGCTGGTCGGTGCAGGAACGCGGAGGGTTTGTGATGAGGTCATCCCTCTCCCTCTTCCCGGTGACGCCACCGCACAGCCATGCGCCCCCACCCCTGTTCTCCCCCCCCCGGGTGACGTGGCTGGGCACCCGCAAGGCCGTGTCCGGCGGGTGGCCCCATCCCATGGTGGCCCCATCTCCCAGGTCACCGGCGCCCGCGGCTGGGCCGACGCCTTCCCTGAGGATACAGTGGCCGATCACGTTGTGGACACGCAGGGACGGCGCTACTACCGGCACCTGTCAGATGACGAGGACCTGGTGGCCTCTGGAGGTGAGGGGACCCCAGGGGGCACCAGGGTGGGTGGGTCCTGATGCCACCCTGAGTGCTACTTGCACAGTCCCTGCTGCAGATGGCACTGGACCTGGCACTAAGATGGCACAGGGTGGGTCAGTGGCACCGGGAGTGGGAGTCACTGTGGCTGGGTGTCACCGTGGATGGGTGTGACATGAATGGGTGTCACCAGGCGGGGGGTGTTACCATCAGTTGGTGCCACCGTGGGTGCCGCTCACTGAACTGTCCCCATTGCAGATGGGAAATGGCACCCAGCACTATGGTCCTCTTTGTGGCTGCCACCTGGACCTGGTGGCACCTGGTGATAAGGTGGCACTGGGTGGGTGGATGTCACTGTGAGCGAGTGCCACTCTTGTTGCCCCCGTCACAGATGCCACCAGGACTTGGTGGCAGGGTGTCATTTAGTGGGTGAGCATCACCATGGCTGAATGTCACCATGAGTCGGTGTCGCCATGGGTATATACCACCCCAGGTCCTCCCATGTTTTCCCCAGGTCAGGTGGCACCAGGACCTGGTGGAATCTGGCATTAAAATGTCACCAGGTGGTTACTACCACGGGTGTGTGTCACCATGGGAGTGTGTCACGTGTGGATGCCCCCATGCTGCCATCACATTGTCCCCATAGCATTGTGGATGGCATTGGGATCTGGTGGCGTTTGGTGGCATATGTGGCGCTGGCTGCCTCCATGACTGGGTGGGTGTCACTGTGGGTGGGTATCCCCACATGTGGGGGTCCCTGCGGGCAGATGCCACCCTCACACTGTGTCCATGACAGATGGCAGTGGGGAGGATGGCAGTGGTGTTCCCTGGCCACCGACAGTCATGGCCCCAGCTCCCAGCAGCGGGCTGGCGCCCACCGGTAAGGAAACACTGTGGATGGCACCTGGCCCCAGGCTGATCCCTGCTGGCACTGCTCTCAATCTCTGTCTCCTCTTCATCCTCTTCCTCCTCTTCCTCCTCTTCTTCCTTCTCCCTGGGGGCAGCGCCTTGTCCCCACCCCGCACCTGTGGGCATGGTAGTCGCCGAGCGCGAGGATGACCCCCCAGTCAGTAAGTGACACTTTTTGGGGATCTCCCTTTGCTGCACCCTGACTTTTCTTCCTCCTGTGCTTTATTGGGTGGAGTCCCAGTCACTGGGGGGGACACAGCTGAGGAGCAGGAGGAACATCTGGATGGGGTGGTCACAGCTGGGTGAGGGTCACAGGGGGGATTTTGTGGGTATGCAGGTGCCACCCTCCCAGTTTTGACACCTCGTCCCCCAACTTTGGCACCCCCTGCCCTCAGTTTATTTCCGGGCGCTGGTGAACTTCACCCACAGCATCGACTACAGCTCACGGCTGGAGGACCCTGATTCTGAGGAATTTCGGGAGATTTCTGAGGCTGTGGTGGATACGGTGAGGACTGGGGGGTTCGGGGGGGCTGGGGGTGGGGTGCACCCAAGGGACCATCCTGACCCCTCATTTTCTGCCCCCAACAGCTGGAGTCAGAGTATTACAAAGTGCCTGGGGAGCAGGTGGTCAGTGTGGTTTTCATCAAGTGAGTAGGGGGCCTTGGGGAGCTTTTTGGGGCTTGGGGGAGTCTAGAAGGGCTTAGAGGGTTTGAGGGGCCCAGAGGGTTTTGGAAGGTCAGGAAAACAGGTTGGGCAGAGGGGCCTGGGGGAACAAGATGTCATCTGGGGAGATTTTGGGGTGCAATGAGGAAGTTTTGGGGTGAGGCAAGGAGCTTTTGGGGATGATGGAGATGTTTGGAAGTGATGGGGCAGATTGGAGGTGAAGGGGATGTTTTGGGATGGAATGAGGGGCTTTTGAGAGAGGTTTTGTGGGTGTTGGGGTGGATTGGAGGTGATGGGAATGTTTTGGGGTGGAAAGAGGGGCTTTTAGGTTGCAGTGGAGACCTTTCAGGGTACAATGAGGAGCTTTGGGGAGTGCAGGGAGTTTTTGGGGTGACAGAGACATTTGGAGGTGATGGGGTGGATTGGAGGTGATGAGGAATTCTTGGGGTGCAATGTGGTCACTTTGGAGGTCCAGGGTTGATTTGGGGTGCAATGTGGCTATTTTGGGATGCTTCCTGTTCGTCCCCCAGGCAGCTGGACGGAGATGTGTTTGTGGAGCTGGATGTGGGCTCAGAGGGGAACGGGGACGAGATGCAGCTCGGGGCGGTCCTGCGGGATCTGTTGGCCGGCGGCTCCATCGCCTCCTACCTCACATCCCCAAAGGGCTTCCAGTTTCGTCGCCTGGGAGCCGGTGAGCCCGGGAGGGGCTTTGGAGGGAGTCTGAGGGGGTTTTTGGGGTGCTCTGGAGCGGTTTGGGGCTGGAGAACTCAGAGCACCACATCCCAATCTGTGTTATTCTGCTGGCTGTGTATCCACCCTGGCCAAATTCGGGTGGGGGATGTTTCGGGGTGATCCCCTGACTGTGTACCCCCTCCCTGGCCACAGTGACCCCGCAGCCACGCACTTGCACCATCGGGGAGTTTTCCTGTAGGAGTGGGGAGTGCGTGGCCATGGAATATCGCTGCGACCGCCGGCCTGACTGCCATGATGCCTCCGATGAGGAGGGATGTGGTGAGGCAGCTCAGCACCCCTCCAACCTTGTCTGTCCCCCTCACTTCCCCCTTTAGGCCCCCTGCACCCTATTTTACTCTTACACCCCCATAAACATTCCCTGCAACCCCTTTTTCCCATATATCCCCTTATACTCTACTGCGCCCTCATTTTCCCCCAAGCCCCCTGCACCCCATAAACACTTCTCACACCCTTTTTTGCCCGGTATACCCCTCTATGCCACTCTGCATCCCCATTTCTCACTTTAATCCCCTTGCATCCCTATTTTACTCCTATGGCCCCATAAACCCTCATCACACCCCTTTTTTCCCCCTATAACCCTTCTGCACCCCATTTTGTCACTACACCCCTCCATGAACCCCCCTTGCACCCCTCCCTCCAACCCCACCCTCTCTCTTCACCCCCATTCCCTCTTAAGTCCTCCCATAACCCCACTTTTATCTGCCCCCAGAACTCCCCCTACAGCCACTCCCCAGCACTGCCCGCTCAGCCACCACGCACCCGCTGAGCACCGTCCCCGCAGGCACCACCCCAGCATCCCCCCTGCGCCCCTTCACCCCACGTCCCCCAAGACCAGCAACCAGGGGGTGCCAGGGGAGCGAGGCCAGCTGCAGGGACGGGCGCTGCATCCCCCGGGATTACCTGTGTGACGGAGAGCGCGACTGTGCCGATGGCTCCGACGAGGATACCTGCGGTGGGTCTTAGGGGATGGCAAGGGTTGGGGGGCTCTATCTTCAATTCAGCAAAGCCTTGAACATTGTCTCCCATGGCAAACTCCTGGAAAAGCTGGCAGTCCATGGCCTGGGCAGGTTCACTCTGTGATGGGATAAGTACTGACTGATGGCTGGGCCCAGAGAGATGGTGCAGTCAGTGTCTGGTCACCAGATGTGTCCCCCAGAGATCAGTGTTGGGCCCAGTCCTTTTCAATATCTTTATTGATGATCTGGGTGAGAGCATTGAGATCCACACTAAGTTAGGTGCAAGTGTGGATCTGCTGGATCTGTACAAGGGCTCTGCTTAGGTACCTGGACAGGCTGGATCCAAGGGATGAATCCACTGATGTGAGGTTTAACAAGACAGAGCATCGGATCCTGCACTTTGGCCACAACAACCCCTGCAGTGCTCCAGGCTTGGGAAAGAGTGGCTGGACAATGGCCAGACAGAAAAAAAACTGGGGGCACTGATGGACAGCAACTGGACATAAGGCAGCTTTGCCTTGGGTGGCCAAGAAGGCCAATGGCACCTGGCCTGCATCAGGAATGGTGTGGCCGGCAGGACCAGGGCAGTGATTCTTACTCTGTGCTCGGCACTTGTGAGGGCGCACCTTGCTGTGTGCAGTTCTGGGCCCTGCAATTTAGGAATGCTGGAGCAGGTCCAGAGAAGGGCTGCAAGGCTGCTAAGGGGTCTGTACACAAGTCCTGTGAGGAGCAGCTGAGCGAACTGGGGGAGCTCAGCCTGGAGAAAAGGAAGCTCGGGAGGGACCTTGTCACTCTACAACTCGCTGACAGGAGGGTGCAGCCAGGTGGGGGTTGAGCTCTACTCCCAGAGAACTGGGAACAGGATGAGAGGTCACAGCCCTAAGGTGTGCAGGAGAGGTTTGGACTGGACGTTAGGAAGAAGGTCTACACAGAAAGGGTAACTGGGCATTGGGAGGAGCTGCCCAGAGAGGTGGTGGAGTCACTGTCCCTGGAAGTGTTTAAAGAAAGCCTGGACACAGCGCTCAGTGCCATGTTCTGGTTGACAAGGTGGTGTTGGGCGATTGATGATCTCAAAGGTCTTTTCCAACCTAACTGATTCTGGGGTTCTGGGTGCTGACTTGCCCCTTGCTCCCCAGGCACCCCGTCCCCCTGCGAGCCCAATGAATTCAAGTGTGACAATGGGCACTGTGCCCTCAAGCTGTGGCGCTGCGATGGTGAGAACGACTGCGGTGACGGCTCTGACGAGAGGGACTGCCGTGAGTATAGGGGTTTGGGGGCACGTGTGGGGACATGGAGACACAGCTGATACTGTGACACCTGCAGCCACCAAGGCACCTGGTGCAGCATGTGGACCAGCGGAATTCCGGTGTGTGTCCAGTGGGAGCTGCATCCGTGCCAGCTACCAGTGCGACAGGGAGCCCGACTGTCCTGACCGCAGCGACGAGGTTGGATGTGGTGAGTGACACCAGAGGGGACACCTCTGCAGGGAGGGGACATGGGGACCAAGACTGGCTGGGGGTGCTGTGACAGGGATGCTGTGATGCTGGGGGCATGTGGTGCTGTGGCTCCAGAATGGAGACGCTGTGCCCAAGCTGTCCTCAGGATACAGGGCTGTGTCTGAGCTGTGCCAGGGACTCTTTACTGTGACACCAGGCTGGGGACACTACCTGGGGGCCTTGTGCCATAGCAAAGGGCTGGGGACATTGTGTCATGGTACCAGGCTTGTGGTACTGTGCCTGGGAACATTGTGCCCTGGCACTGGGCTGGGCACTCTGTGCCTGAGCCATGCACAGTGCCACAGGACCGTACTGGGGACACTGTGTCCAGGTCCCTGTGCTGTAGCACGGTGCTGGCTGCCCCACTGGGGACCCTGTCCCCAGGCAGGGCCACACTGAGAAGCCTGTGCCATGACACCAGGCTGGGGACCCTGTACTGGGAGCTTGCCTCAAGGTGGTGCTGTGCTGGGGACATGTCATGGAACCAGGCTGGGTATCACACTGGAGATCCTGTCCTCAAGCTGGACTGGAGACACAGTGCCAAAGAACCTGTCCCCAGGTGGATCCAGGGTGGCAGTGACAGTGTCCCAGTTTCCTGGGGTGCCACTGGGGCAGGTGGTGCCAATGCCAGAGTGACAGGGGTGGTAGTGGTAGTGTCCTTGACACCTGGGGCAGGTGGTGACTGCACCAGTGGTAGTGGCAGTGACAATGATGGAATGGCAGTGGCAGTGTCCCTGTCCCCCAGGAGTGCTGTGTGGTGTGGGTGATGCTGGTGGTGGTGATAATGGTGACAGTGACTGGGTGGCGGTGGCAGTGTCCTTGTTCCCCGGCAGTGCTGTGTGGTGTGGGTGGTGCCTGTGGTGGTGACAATGACTGGGTGGCGGTGGCAGTGCCCCCACAGGTGGTGACGCTGCCGCGGGAGTCGGTGAGGGCAGTGCCAGGCCAGACTATCACCTTCACCTGTATAGCCACCGGGGTCCCCACCCCCATCATCACCTGGCGCCTGAACTGGGGACACACCCCCAGCAGCCACAGGTGGGCCGGGCCGGGAGCGGGGACTAAGGGGTGCTGGTTCCGGATTAGAGGAAGGGGAGCGGCTTGCCATGGGAGGAATTTGTGATTTGGTGTGGTCGGTGATGGGAGGAGCTTTGATTTGGGGTGTGGCTCATATGGGCGGGGTTTGTTTGGGGGCTGAGATGGTGGGAGGAGCAAGAATGAGGGCGGGGCTTGTGTACAGGGTGTAGCTTGTGTGGGCGGGGTTTAGCAGATAGGCGTGGCTAACAACCAGGCCAACCCGGGGTGGGCGGGGCTTGTTCAATGGGAGAGGCTTGTGATTGGGGTGGGGCCTGGGTGTGAGCTGGTCGTGCAGAGGGAACGGGCTGTTGTGCTGGGGTTGGGCACTGAGTGTGCCGGGCACTGGGAGTACTGGGTGTATGGGGCACTGGATGTGCGGGGCACTGTGTTTACTGGGTGTGCGGGGCACTGGGTGTGTGGAGCACCATGTGTGTCAGGCGCTGTGTGTGCTGGCCACGGGGTGTGTGTGGCTCCTGGGTATGCCAGATTCCACTTGTGCCAGGCAAATGTGCCCCACAGGGTGTCGATTGTGAGTGAGGCTGGGCAGGGCACCCTGACTATCCGGGACGTGAAAGAAACTGATCAAGGCGCTTACACCTGTGAGGCCATCAACACCCTGGGCATGGTGTTCGGCATCCCTGACAGCATCCTCACCGTCACCCGCCCTGGTAGGCAGCCTCTCCCCACTCCACGCCACCAATCCCACCGTGGCACTGTGACCATCATCCGCTGTCTCATGTCCCATAGGGCCGTGTCCTGAGGGCCACTTCCAGGTGACAGGGACATCCCGCTGCCTTCCCTGCTTCTGCTTTGGCATCACCACCTCCTGCCGTGCCACCACCCGCCACCGCCACCGCCTCCACCTGCACTTCAACCGCCCCAACGACTTCAAGGGTGAGTTGTGGGGACAAGGGACAGGGGAAGGGGATGCAGCAGGGGCTGAGTATCTCCTTGCAGGTGTCAATGTGACGGTGCCGGCAGCGCCATCCGCACCGGTGCTCTCGGCCACCCAACTCCACGTGGATGTGGGCACTGAGGAATTCCAGCTCTTGGACCTGTCCCGCCGCTTTCTGGCACTAGATGCCTTCTGGGCACTACCAGAGCCTTTCCTTGGGGACAAGGTGATGCCGGGGTGGGGTCAGGGCTGGGCACACCAGTGGCACAGCTGCTGACGGCCCATGGTGCTGCCAGGTGGATGCGTACGGGGGAGCGCTGAGCTATGGGGTGCGGTACCGGCTGGGCCGGGGGCCCCCTGAGTCCACCGCCCACCCTGACGTGCTGCTGTGGGGCCATGGGCGGCAGCTGCGGGCACGTGCTGGTGACACCCAGCCAGACCTTCTCAACCGGCGGCACGTGCCCCTCACTGAGGTGGGTGTGAGAAGGGACAGTGATGGTGGTGGTCGTGGGTGGGTGACGCTGGTTATAGTGGTGGGTGGGTGATGCCAGTGGAGATGGGTGGGTTGTGAATCCAGCTGTGGGAAGGAGATACTGATGAAGGGAGGGTGATACTGGTCGTGGCTGGGTGATTCTGGTAGCAGTGGTGCTGATGATGGGCACTGATGCTGGTGGTGGCAGGTGGGTGATAGTAGCATTAGGGTGTGACACTGCTGTGACACTGCTGTCACCATCCTGGCAGGACCACTGGGAGGACGAGCAGGGTACCCCAGTGAGCCGGGAGCTGCTGCTGCTGGTGCTGCAGAGGCTGGAGGGCATCTTCATTCGGGCAGTTTACGATGGGCGCATGGCCAGCGTGGGGCTCAGTGACATAGCCATGGACATCACCAGCACTGCAGACACCAGCCTGGGGCCAGCTGGCAACGTTGAGGAGTGCAGGTGACTATTAGCAGCAAGGTCATGGGCTAGGTGCCACTGCTGCTGTGATGCCACTGTCACACTGCTCTGTCCCCAGGTGCCCTGTAGGCTACGCAGGGCTGTCATGCCAGCGCTGTGCCCCCCGTTTTGAGCGGGTGATGAGGGGACCCTACCTGGGGACCTGCTCTGGCTGTGGTTGCCATGGCCACTCCAGCACCTGTGACCCCGTTTTTGGACACTGCTTGGTAAGGAGTGAGGGGTTGATGAGGTGACAAATGGACAGGGACGCAGCGCAGGATGACCACTCCCCTGTGATGTGTCCCCCCCCCCCCAGAACTGTCAGCACAACACAGAGGGTCCCCAGTGTGAGAAATGTAAACCTGGCTTCTTCGGTGATGCCACCAAGGGCACAGCCACCGCCTGTCACCCTTGTCCCTGTCCCTACACTGAGCCGTCTCGCAGGTGGGTGCCAACCCCAGGAACCAGCCCCTGATGTCACTGCCCTTGCATCACCATTGTTGTCACTCACAGGTTCTCGGAGTCATGCTTTTTGGACACAGATGGCCAGGCCACCTGCGATGCCTGTGCCCCTGGATATGCCGGCCGCCGCTGTGAGAGGTATGAGGAGGGGAGTCCCTCCCCCTCCCTATAACCCTCCCACCTGAGATCCCCCACCCATCACTCACCTGTCCCCCACCCATGCATAGGTGTGCCCCGGGCTATGAGGGCGACCCCATCCAACCAGGTGGCAAGTGCACCCCAATTGGTGAGTGGAGGGTGCTGGCTGGGGGGGTCCCTGCACCCTTGGGTGCCCCCCACCCTCACCCTCGCTGCTTGCAGGCCAGGAGCTCGTCAAGTGTGATGCCCGTGGAGGCCAGGATGAGGCGGGTGGCACTTGTCGCTGCAAGGTGATGGCAGGAGGCTGGGGGAACAGGGTGGCAATATTGGTGGGGACAATGGTGGGGGCAGTAGGGGTCTGGGCATTGCCATCCCCCACTGCACCAGCCTGGTCCCAGGTAGCCAGTCCCTGCCCTAGCACCCATCCTACCTCTGTCCCATAGCACCCACTCCACCTCCTAGTCAGATCCCCCATAACACCCAGTCTGACCCCTGGGGCACCCAATCCAATCCCCCCAACATCAATGACAACCCCCCACAAGGCACCCAGTCCATCCCCCACGTGATCCACTCCAATCCCCCTTAACACTCAGTCTGACACCCCATGGCACCCACTCTACTCCCTGGGTACCCAATCCCACCAATCCCCCCAGCCTCCATCCCACCCTCTACCCCCTGCAGAGGTCCCACCCATTTCCCTGCTCACCCCTGCCTACCCTGTGCCCCCAGCCCAATGTCCGTGGCCGGCTCTGCGACTCCTGCGCTGCTGGCACCTTTCACCTGAGCGCTGCCAACCCTGCGGGCTGCCTGCCCTGCTTCTGCATGGGACTGTCCCGCTCCTGCGCCAGCTCTGCCTGGCACCGCCACCAGGTACCCCGTGGCACGGGACAGACTGGGACAGGCTGTGCCATCCTGGACCGCATCGCGCCGTGTCTTGTCATTGTCTTGACATGGCATTCCATGGCTTACCATGCCATGAAATACCATTAAGTTCTGGGCCATACTGTGTCATGCCATGCCATGTTGTGCTGTGTCTTGCCGCGTCTTGCTGTGTTGTGCAGTGATGTGCCATTATATGTTGTTTCATGCCATATGGTGCCATGCCATGCCATGTACTGTTATGATACACTTTACCATGTCATTGCATGATAGATCGTGTGCCGTGCCACATAATGCCGTGTTGTACTGTGCCATACCATAATGTCATGTCACCCATGCCATGGCATGCCATGTAGTGCTGTGTCGTACAACATACGTGTTGTGCCTTGTCATGTCGTATAGTGCCATGCTGTGCCATGTGATGCCATGCAGTGCTACGTGATGTCATGTAGTGTTGTGCTATGCCATGTAGTGCCATGCCAGGCCATGCCCACCACGATCCCTCTACCAGGTGCTGCTTAGCTCTGAGGACTCAGCGCCGCTGCCCCTGGCCAACCTGTCGGGCATGCAGTTGGTGGGAGCCATGCCACACTTCGTGTCCCCACGGGAGCTGCGCTTCGACGCCTTCCGAGAGCTACCGCGGGGTGTTCACTACTGGGTGCTACCTGCGTCCTTCACTGGGGACAAGGTGACACAGCTGCTCCGGGGACACTTCTGTGCCTCTCTGTGTCCCCACCGCCCAGTTTGGGGACCAGGTGGCCCTGAGCCATACTGAGTGTCCCCACAGGTGACAGCCTATGGCGGGGAGCTGCAGTACACAGTGACACACTGGACCTCGACTGGTACCCCCCCGCACCCCCAGCACCCTGACGTCCTGCTCCAGGGCAATGGGATCCTCCTGGAGCACTTCTCCAGTGCCACCGCCCCGGCCGGTGTCCCCACCACTGTCACTGTCCCCATCCGTGAGGTGAGAGGGGCCCTGTGTGATTCCCAGTGAGAGGGGTCATGGAGGCAGGGGGTCAGACTGGGTGATGGGGAGGGATTGGTCTGGGGGTCCCAGGGGTCAGACTGGGTGCCATGGGGAGGTCACCCTGGATGCCGCAGGAGCTGGGCTGGGTGCAGTGGGGGATGGCAGCCCACATGTCACCCTGTTGTGGCACAGGGCGCCTGGCGCCGTGCAGATGGGCATGATGCCACCCGCGAACACCTCCTGATGGCTCTGGCCGATGTGGACCTGTTCATGATCAGGGCATCCTACTCAGAGCAGCCAGAGGAGAGCAGGTGAGTTTCTTGTGGAGTCAGGAGGGGATGCAGCAGGGTGGCGGAGCAGTGCTGACTTCCCCTCTGGCCCCACAGACTGGCTGATGTCACCCTGGATGTGGCGGTACCACATGCCACTGGCCTCCCACCCGCACTGGAGGTGGAGGATTGCGCCTGCCCCTCTGGGTACCGTGGGGCCTCGTGCCAGGTGAGACCCTCAGGTCCCCTCTCTGCTACCATGGGGATGCTGGTGTCCCACCCTACAACCACTGTGTCCCCTATAGGACTGTGACACTGGCTACACCCGCAGCACCACTGGGCTCTACCTGGGCACCTGTGAGCCGTGCCAGTGCCATGGCCATGCCAGCGAGTGCCACCCTGACACCGGTGTCTGCCAGGTCAGCTGGGGACAGCCAGGGGATACCCCGGGGGCCCCCATGGCAGGGACACCAATGACATCAGCCCCTTTCTTTCCAGGGCTGCCGGGATCACACTGTGGGTCCCCAGTGTGACAAGTGCCAACCTGGCTACTATGGCGATGCCACCCGGGGCACACCAGGCGACTGCCAGCCCTGTCCCTGCCACGGACCCCATGGGGACACCCAGTAGGTGCCATTCTGTGGTCTGTCACATCCCTGAGGACACTGACTGGGTGTCACCTGTCCCTTTGTCCTCTCCACAGGGTGACAAAGATCTGCTTTGAGGACACTGATGGGCAGCCTACATGCAGTGCCTGTGCCCCAGGGCACAGCGGGCGCCTCTGTGAAAGGTGACAGGAATGCCAGGGTGGGGTGGGGGATGTTTTTGGGGTGAATGCTCCTCTCACTGCCTCATTTTGATTTGTCCCACCGTAGGTGCTTGCCTGGGTACGTGGGGGACCCGTTGCAGGGAGAGCCATGCCGAGGTGAGTGTCACAGGGCAGGGACAAAGTGGTGTCCCCTGTGGTGGCACTAAGGGGGGTTGTGGCTGACTATGTGTCACCCCTCAGTGCCTGGTGTCCCCGGTGTGCAATGCCAGTGTGATCTGCGTGGCAGCACCAGTGAGGACTGCGATGCCAATGGGCAGTGTCACTGCAAGGTGAGCCTTGTGTGTGTGTCCCCAACCCTGGGAGTGGTGACAGGGCAATGTCATCACACTGTGTTCCCCCCCAGGCCAATGTGGAGGGTCCCCACTGTGCCACATGCCGTCCCCACCACTTCTACCTGAGCGGCGATGAGCCAGCTGGGTGCCTGCCCTGCTTCTGCATGGGCATTGTTCAGCACTGCACCAGCACTGCCTTTGCCCGTGGCACCGTGAGTGTACCCTGTTGTCCCCAGATGTCCCCAGGGTGTCCCCATATGTCCCAGACTCCTCTTACCCCTCAATCCTGCAGATCCGGACGTCCTTTGCCCTGGGGGATGCCCAGGGGTTCGCCCTGGTGAACCGCCAGCGCAGCACCCGCGTGAGCAGCGGCTTTGGGGTGCAGCTGGGGCACCCTCAGCCCCACCTAACCTACGAGAGCTTTGGGGAGCTGCCCCCTGACTCCTACTACTGGCAACTACCACCCCCCTACCAGGGGGACAAGGTAACAGGGTGACTCTCCCAGGAGGACAGGGATGCCCATGGGAGCCTCAGGAATGCCCTGCCAGAGGCTGCACCCCCTCCCTGTGGGCACCCTGGGCACTGTCAGGGGGGGAAGATGGGCACAACCTCCTTGTCTCTGCTTTTTTTTTTTTTTTTTTCCCCTTGACCTTTTCCGCTTTCTCTTCCTTTTTTCCTCTTTTCACCTTGTCTTTTTCCCCTTTGCCCTTTCTCCTTTCCTTTTTCCCCTTTTCGCGTATTTTTCACCTTTTTCATCCCTGTCCTGTGGCATCTTCTGTCCCCATCATAATCCCCATTGTTTTCTTTCTTCTCTTTCCCCATCTCACCCCTTTCCCATCTTCTTCCCTTCCTCATCCCTATTCTTTTTCTTTCCCCTTTCCCTTTTCCCCTTCCACTTTCCCCTCTCCTTTTTCCCTCTCCCTCATCCCTATTTCATCTCATCACCTTCCCCATCCTCATCCCTATCCCCATCATGCCTCTCCTCTTCCCTTTGCCCATCCCATCCCATCCCATCCCATCCCATCCCATCCCATCCCATCCCATCCCATCCCATCCCATCCCATCCCACCCCTTTCCTTTCCCACTGCCATCCCAATCCCGCCCTTCTCCCGGTGCAGGTGGGCTCCTATGGCGGTCGGCTCAGCTACACCCTGACCTACACCCCAGGGGGACAGAGAGCCCCCCTGCCTGATGCCGACGTCCAGATCACGGTACAGGGGTGCTGGCTGGGGTGGGACAGGGACACACCGGGTGACACCAGGACCCCCTGACCCCCTTCGCCCCCTTGTTCACAGGGCAATGACATTACACTGGTGGCCTACCAGCCTGACCTGCCCCCGCAGACCCCCCAGGCCTTCGAGATCATTTTTCGGGAGGTAGGAGGTGGTGGGCAGCTTTTGTCCCTGATGTCTCCCTTTCCCACAGTGTGTCCCCCGCTTACCCCTGCGTTCCTGCAGCAATACTGGCAGCGGCCAGATGGACAACCAGCGACACGGGAACACCTGCTGATGGCACTGGCCGACCTGGATGAAATCCTCATCCGGGCCACCTACTCCACAAGCACAGCTATGGCTGCCATCGCTGACGTGGCCATGGACGTAGCCGTGCCCCCACAGCCTGGCTTGCCCCCAGCCCCCGAAGTGGAGGAATGTCGCTGTCCCCCTGGATACCACGGGCTGTCCTGCCAGGTGAGCCCAGCCCTTCCCAGTGTCACCCTGTCACCTCCCTACCCTCCTCCCCAGTATCTCCTCATCATCTACCAAATCACCCCACAGCATCCCACCATCCACCCAGGGTGACCTTCCATCACCACCATGACTCCTTTCATCATTGTCCCCGTCATCAACCCCAGCATCCCCCCACCACCCCCAGCATCCCCTGATCATGCCCAGTATCACCCTCCATCCCCCCCACCATGACCCCCAGCATTTCATCATCCCTCCAGTGTCCCCATCATCGCCCCAAATCATCATCCCTCCATCCTCTCATTCCCTATCAAATGCATCATGACCCCTTCAGCCTCACCCCTACCACCCCTCCATTCTCCCCCCCAGTACCTGCTCATCACCTTCCATCATCCCCCCAGCATTTCCCCCTCACCCCTCCATTATCACCACCAGCAGTCCCATCATTGCCCATCAGCCCCCAGCATCCCCCCAGTATTCCCAGCATCCCATCATCCGCCATATCACATCTCATCATCACCCCATCATGACCCCACATGAATCTCCCCATCATCCCCAGCATGACCCCTACATATTCCCACCCAGAATCACCCCCAGCATCCTCCATCAACTCCCCCAGCACATCCATCATCATCCATCTGTCCACCAGTCCCCTCCCTCATGTCCTCATCACCCTTTAGCATCCCCAGCATCCTCCCATCATCCCCAGGATCACCCCCATCAACCTCATCACCCCCTCAGGATCCTCCAATATAACCCCATCACTCTTTGCCACCCCCAGCATCCCCATCATCACCCATCTGTCCCCAGACCACCCATCACCTCGGTATCCACCCCCATCATCACCATCACTCCTCATCCTGCCCCCAGCACTGTTCCCATCACCCTCATCACTCTTTGTGATCATCCCGGCACCCCTATCACCCATCTGTCCCCCAAGCCCCCTCTTCATCCCTCCCCACAGCCCTTCCCCAGGCTATGGGGGATCCCAAGGCTGTCCCTTCCTGCAGGACTGTGCCCCGGGGTACACGCGCACCGGCGGGGGGCTGTACCTGGGGCACTGTGAGTTGTGCGAGTGCAACGGTCACTCCGAGAGCTGCCACCCCGAGAGCGGCGCCTGTTCTGTAAGGCTGCACATTCCGAACATTTTGGGGGGGGGGGGGCTGTGGTGTTACCCTAGCTGTGACACCCCCAATTTGTGCCCCCACTATCCCCCAGGGATGCTTGCACAACACAGCAGGGGACTTCTGTGACCAGTGTGCCCCCGGCTTCTATGGGGATGCCACCGCCGGGACCCCCGAGGACTGCCAAGCCTGCGCCTGTCCCCTCCCATACCCTGAAAACCAGTGGGTGCCTGCACTGGGGTGGGGATGCTGGGCTGGGGGTGCCAGGGAAGGGACATGCCCTCACCTTGCTCTGTCCCTGCAGGTTTTCCAGGACCTGTGAGAGTCTGGGAGGTGGTGGGTACCGCTGCACCGCCTGCGAGCCAGGCTATACTGGGCAGTACTGCGAGCGGTGAGGCTGCTGACACCCCAAAACCTGCCCCAAAATCCCACCACACAGACTCACCTCCATATACCCACCCTCAAACCCCATCCCAATATACCTCTCCAAAAACCCACCCCATGGGCTCACCCCCATATATGCACTCTACTATACCTCCCCTGATGTGTTCACTGCCATATACCCACCCCAAAACCCCACCCTGATTGAGTCACCCTTATATACATGTCCCCAAAACCCACCTCCATTGCCTCACCCTGACATACCCTGATGAGCTCACCCCCATATATCCACCCACACATGTACTCCTACTGTACCCACCCGATGTGCTCACCCATAGGAACTCGTTCTAATATATGCATCCTAAAGAGCATCTATATACTCACCCCAACATAAGCATCCCGATATGCTCACCCCAATTTATGCACTCTGGTATACCCACCGTGATATACTCACCCTGATGGCCTTCCCCTTACAGACCCACCCCAAAGTGCTCCCCAGTATACCCACCCTAACACACCCACCCCAATATAACCACCCCAATGTTCTCCTGCTCCCCCCACCCTGATGTACTCACCCTTACGAGCTCACCCCAGATTTTGCATCCTAGAGGGCTGAGCCTGATATATGCACCTACCCTGATGACCTCACCCCAATGGAGACACCCCAAAGTGTCCAACTTTATACCCGCCTTGATGCAGTCACCACCCCTCTATACTCATCCTAATGCACTCACTGTAACGTACTCACTCCAATATACCCACTCTATCTACCACAATATTCGCACCCATATACACCCCAGTTTTCCCACCCTGTGTACACCAAAACGCTCATTCCCATACACACCCCAAAGCACCCACCCCAATACACTTCCTCCCATTCGCATCCCAATGCGCTCCCACAAACCCCGTGCCCCCATTGTTCCCCACAGCTGTGCCCCGGGTTACACGGGTGATCCCACAGTGCGGGGGCAGGGCTGTGTCCCCGCGGGGCCCGCACCTGCCCTGGCCGTGCGCGTGCACCCCCTGCGCACCGCGGTGCCGCAGGGCAGCGCCGTCACCCTGCGCTGCCACGCCACCGGGGACCCCCCGCTCTACTACCACTGGGTGCGAGAGGACGGGCGGCCCCTACCCGAGAGTGCTCAGAGCCGCCGACAAGGTACTGGGGGGCTCCAGGGGGGACATCGGGGTGTCCCAAGGTGTGGGGTGTCACCTACATCACCCCCCAGGTGAGGAGCTGCACTTCCCCAGCATCCAGCCCTCTGAAGCTGGTGTCTACGTCTGTTCCTGCCGCAACCTCCGGCACAGCAATGCCAGCCGCGCTGAGGTCATCGTCACCGGTAGGTAATTGTCACCGAGGCGGGGCACGTGCACGGAGGGCAGGCAGGAGCAGAGCTCACCTCTCTATGTGGCACAGAGACCCCCGACAAGCCCATCACGGTCACCGTGGAGGAGAAGCGGGTGCAGCGGGTGCAGCCCGGTGCTGATGTCACCTTCGTCTGCACAGCCAAGAGCAAGGTGAGGGGAAGGGGGCGCAGCATGGCAGGGGTGCTGCAGGGCACCTCTGGGTGTGTGCAGGGACATTCAGGGTATGGAGATACTCCTGGGTGCCCACCTGGTCCTACGGAGCAAAGGGACACCCAAGGATGTACTCATGGGAACATCCAGGGCTCAGGAACAGGTGTGCTCATATGTGTTGTAGAGCTAGGAAGCGGCAAAAGAATACAGTAATACAGTCTTTCTTCAGAAAGCAGAAGAAAGTGATTTATTGCAGAAGTAGACACATTTTTATAGGCTGGTTTGTAGAACCAATGGATAGAATAAAATTATTGGTTTAAGGAAGGCAACACTTTTTGTAAACATACTTTTATTAAAACATTACATTTCTTATGCACTCTCCTGTGTACAACACTAGATGTTAGACTTTGTTATTATTTTTTTTGTTTTGTTTTCTTTTGGGTAACTTGGGAAAATTTACACTGCTTTTTTCCCTGACTATCACCAGCACCCACACATATGGACTCCCCAAGCCCCATTGGGTCCTTACACGACTCTGTGGGACATCCCTGGTGCCCACCTCTCCCCAATGGGTGCACAGCTGGGCACGTGCCCTGCCATGTGCCCAACCCAGTGGCCTCAGGCCTCCACTCCTCTGTTCCCCCTAGTCTCCCGCCTACACCCTGGTGTGGACACGGCAGAACCATGGGACACTGCCGGCAGGCGCTGTGGACTTCAATGGGATCCTGACACTGCGTGGTGTGCGGCCCCAGGACGCCGGAGTCTACGTCTGCACTGGCTCCAACATGCTGGACATGGACCAGGGCACCGCCACGCTCTACGTCCAGGGTGAGCCCTGACACTGTGGCTCGCCCCATGGGATGGGGTGATGGGCAACACACAGTGCCAAGGCACCAGTTGCGCTTGGCCCCCAGGTGCTGGGTTTGATGGGCACGCTTGCTGTTTGGATGTCAATGCCCAGATGCCAGGGTGATGAACACATTCAGTGCCTGGATACGAGGGTGATGGGCACACCCTGGCTCTGTGGTGATGGTGTCCAGATGCTGGGGTGATGGACACATTGAATGCCCAGACACTGGAGTGGTGGGCACACTTGCAGCCCAGGGCAGTGGGTAGGTTGGGTGCGTAGATGCCAAGGTGACGGGTAGGTTTGGTGCCTGCACACCAGGGTGGTGGGCAGGTTTGGTGTCTGGACTCCAGGGTGATGGGCTAACTTCCCTGAGACCCACCCCCTCCTGCAGCTGCCTCGAAGACTCAGATGTTCTATGGACCAGTTGAGTTCATGGAGGGGCACAGACCAGGTAAGTCACCAGGGGAGGGTTCCAGAGGGTCCCCCCCCACCCACTGCATGCTGGGGCTCCACGTGCACCCCGCTGCCGGCTGTGCCCGCCACCCCGCTTCCCACCGCCCCACCGCCTGGGGACAGCACCGGGGCGCCTGGCGAGCCCTAAGCACCCTCCCCGGGTCTCACCGCAGCCGGCACCGCCAGCGCCCCCACCGCCACCGTGGAGCCGGTGCAACTGAGCGTGGCACCGGGGCAGCCGGCCGAGTTCCGCTGCGTGGTCACCGGCAGCCCCCAGCCCACCCTTGAGTGGCTCGGTAGGTGCCCGATGGGGACGGGAGGACACCAGGACCGAGCGGGGAGACACAGTGGGGTGATGGCAGACCATGTCCCTGCAGGTGCGCTGCCGCCGCACGCAGTGGTTCAGGGCGGGACGCTGCGTTTTGGCGCTGTCGAGCCTGCTGATGCGGGGCACTATGAGTGCCGGGCACGGAGCAGCGCTGGTCAGCACACGGCACGCGCCTTCCTCCATGTGCAAGGTGAGCGGCATCACCATCATCCCTGTCACCCCACTGTCCCTTTCATCCCATTCCCATCATCTCTAAAGTCTGTCACCCCACTGTCCCCATCATCCCCATCATTTCCATCATCCCCATTACCCATCACTGCTGTCACATATATCACCCCTATCGTTCCCATTGTCTCTGTCACCCCTTTTGCTCCCATCATCAGCCATCATCTCTGTCACTCCCCATCATCCCCATTGTCCATCTCCATTGTCTCCATGGTCTGCATCATCCCTGTCATCCTTATCATCCCTGTCACCTCCCATTGTCCATCCCCCTCATCCCCACCATCTCATCATCCCATCATCACCACCGTTGTCACCTCCCATTCACACCCTTCATTTGTCCCCACCATCCCTGTCACTCTCATTGTCCCCACTGTTCTCTTCATCCCCTTTGTGACCCCGTTGTTCCCTCAACTCCATCATTTCATCATCCCTCATCATTCTGTTGTTCCAATCACCCTTATCATCTTCATCATCTGCATCATCTCCATCATCTCCATCACTCTCGCTGTCCCCCATCCCCCCATTACCTCCAGCATCCCACGGTGCCCTTCACCCTCATCATCTGCATCACTCATGTCACCCCCATTGTCCTCACCCCGCCACTGCCCCCAGCACCGCCCTGATCCCCCTCCCCACAGGTGCAGGCACCCCACAGGTGCAGGTGAGCCCAGAGCGGACGGAGGTGCAGGAGGGTTCAACGGTGCGTCTCTATTGCCGGGTCTCGGGGTCCCCTACTGCCACCATCACCTGGGAGAAGCAGGGGGACGCTCTGCCACCACAGGTGAGCATTGTGCTGGCGCCTGTGTGTGCTCCAGGAGGTGTGCGTGCACCGCGGGTGCCACTGACACCCACCCTTGTGCCACAGTCCCGTGCCGAGCATGGTGACATTGCCACGCTCATCATCCCTGCTGTGACGATGGCTGATGGTGGTATCTACCTCTGCATGGGCACCAGCGCCGCTGGCACAGCCCGCGCCGCTATCGAGGTGGCTGTGGTGCCAGGTGAGGAGGCTGGGGGACACCAATGGTGTTTGGGGATGGTTTCGCGGGTCTACAATCCACCCATGCTGCCCCTTTTGCTCCACACAGGGGTGGCACCGCCTGTCCGCATCGAGTCCTCATCCCCATCTGTCACCGAGGGACAGACCCTGGACTTGGACTGTGTGGTGGCAGGACCCAACTCTGCCACCGTGACATGGTACAAGCGTGGGGGCTCCCTGCCCGCTGGCCACCAGGTAGGGCACAGCAGGGTGGGCAGCAACCCAAATGCTACCCTGTCCCCTGCTGTGTGACACCAAAGCATGTCCCCACCTGCAGGTTTCAGGGTCCCGACTCCGTGTCCCCCACGTCACAGCAGCTGATTCAGGAGAGTACGTGTGCCGGGCAAACTTAGGGACCACTGTCCGGGAGGCATCTGTCGTCGTTACCATCATGGCTGCATCAGGGTCATCCTATGGTGAGGATGGATTCAGCAGCACTGAAGGGAAGAAGCTGATTCCCAACAGACGGTCATAGCTCTGTCCTCCTCTGCAGGATCACCAGCTTCAGGTGTCCCTGTCCGGATCGAGGCATCCTCGTCCACCGTGGCAGAGGGACAGACCCTGGACCTCAACTGCATTGTAGCTGGCCAGGGACAGGCCACTGTCACCTGGTACAAGCGCGGGGGGTCCCTCCCAGCCAAGCACCAGGTGGGGGACACAGAGGGTGATGATGCGAAGGGTAGCTGGGGTTGATGCACAGCCTTGTGCAAGCCCAGGTGGCTCTGGTGACCCTTGTGTCCCTTCCTCACAGGTGTCTGGTTCCCGACTGCGGCTGCTGCAGGTGACAGCAGCTGACTCTGGCGAGTACGTGTGCCGGGTGACCAGCGGGGCCACCTCCAAGGAGAGCGCAGTCATGGTGACAATCCAACCCAGCAGTGCTGGTGCCTACTGTGAGTGGGGGCAGTGGGTGGCAGTGCCAGCAGGGGCTCCTCGTGTCACAGCACTGAGCCATGGCTCAGGTACCCATACTGGTGAGGTCCTGCTGTGGTCACTGGTGTCACCCTCCTGTCCCGGTCCCCAGCCCCAGGCAACACAACTCCCCTGCACATTGACTCCCCGTCCTCTGCTGTGGTCGAGGGACAGACCCTGGACCTCAACTGTATCATCGCCAGCCCTGCGCAGGCCACTGTCACCTGGTACAAGCGTGGGGGAACCCTCCCAGCCAAGCACCAGGTAGGGGACATGGAGAGGGGATGTCACCAAAGGGGGTGGATGCGGTTGACCAACAGCTCTGGGCAAGCCTAGGTGACCCATGCAGGGCCAGCTGTCCCTGTGCAAGACCAGGTGACCTGTATGAACACAGATGGTCCCATGGAAGCCCAGGTGGCCCCTGTAAGCCCGGGTGACCCCATGCAAAACCAGGAAACCCCATGCCAGCCCTGGTGGTCCATGAAATGTTAGGTGACCTATGGAAGCCCGTGTAGCTCATGCAAGTCCAAGTAGCCCATGAAAGGTCAGGTGACCCTGTTCAAGCCCTGGTGGTCCCATTCAAGTCCATGTGGCCCCAAGTGTCCCCAGTAGCCTTCGTGTCCACACCCCACAGGTGTCTGGTTCCCGGCTGCGGCTGCTGCAGGTGGCAGTGGCTGACTCAGGCGAGTACGTGTGCCGGGTGACCAGTGGGGCCACCACCAAGGAAACCTCCATCCTGGTGACCATCCAGCCCAGCAGTGCTGGTGCCTATTGTGAGTAGGGACAGGGGACATGGGAGATTACCCATGGAGGGGGTGACACTGCTCCCAGTGTCCCTGGGAGGGTCACACACATGGTGGTGGTCACAGTCTCTAACCCATCTTGGTCCCCAGCCCCAGGCAGCACGACCCCGCTGCGCATCGAGTCCTCATCCCTGTCATCCCCTGTGACTGAGGGACAGACCCTGGACCTCAACTGTGTCATCGCCAGCCCTGCGCAGGCCACAGTCACCTGGTACAGGCGTGGGGGGACCCTCCCAGCCAAGCACCAGGTAGGGGGCATGGAGAGGGGATATCACCAAGCGGGGAGGATGGGGATGACATACAGCTCTGGGCAAGACCAGGTGGCCCATACAAGTCCTGGGGACCCCATGCAAATCCTGATGACCCCATACAAGGTTGGCTGGTCCTGGGCAAGCTCAGGTGGCCCCATGACTATGGAAACCTGAGTGACTGCATGGAAGACCAAATGACCCCAAGAAAGCCCAAATGACCCTATATAAGCCTAGGTGGCCCATGCAAGCCCAAAGTGGCCCTATGCAAGCTCAAGTGGCCTAGTGCAGTCCCAGATGACCCCTGGCCAGTGCTGGTGGCCCCTGTGATCCCTGTGTCCCTTCTCCACAGGTGTCCGGTTCCCGGCTGCGGCTGCTGCAGGTGACAGCAGCTGACTCGGGTGAGTACGTGTGCCGGGTGACCAGCGGGGCCACCACCAAGGAAACCTCCATCATGGTGGCCATCCAACCCAGCAGTGCCAGCACCTACCGTGAGTGGGGACAGGAGGAGGTGACTGAGGACTGGGGGACAGTGCCACAGTCCTTGGGGTGACCCTCCTGTCTCTGTCTCCAGCCGTTGGTGTCACCCCTCCGGTGCGCATTGAGTCCTCATCCTCCTCTGTGGCTGAGGGACAGACACTGGACCTCAACTGCATTGTGGCCAGGCAGGGACAGGCCACTGTCACCTGGTACAAGCGTGGGGGTTCCCTCCCAGCCAAGCACCAGGTGGGGGACACTGAGGAGCATCTTGGGGTGGAAAAAGGATTTTTGCTGGTGTTGAGGGGTTTATGTCCGCATTCTCATGTGTCACCCCTCCAGGTGTCGGGCACCCGCCTGCGCATCCCCCAGGTGACAGCAGCTGATTCAGGGGAGTACGTGTGCCGGGTGATGTCAGGCAGTGTCACACATGAGACATCCCTCATTGTCACCATCCAGACTGGAACAGGCTCCTCTTATGGTACTGGGATGGGTGAGAGGTAACATAGGGATGGGGGTGAGGACACAGTTGTGACCCTATGGACCCTATTGCCACCCCCAGGTGTTGGTGTCATGCCACCAGTGAGGATCGAGACCTCCTCTGCTGCTGTGACTGAGGGACAGACGCTGGACCTCAACTGCATGGTGGCAGGACAGGGTCATCCCCATGTCACCTGGTACCGCCGAGAGGGGGCTCTGCCACCAAACAGCCAGGTGGGACATGGGGGGAGACTGCTTTGCCCTGCAGGCTATAGTCCTACATCAGGTACTGATATGTCCCCAACTTGTCACATCCCCAGGTGTTGGGGACCCGCCTGCGCCTTGCCCAAGTTGCAGTGGCTGATTCAGGGGAGTATGTATGCCGGGTGACCCTGGGAACCGTCACGCAGGAGGCATCTGTCATTGTCACCGTGCCCAGCAGTGCCGACACCTATTACAGTGAGTGTGAGAGAGGGCAGTGCTTGGGGACAGTCAGGCGCCAACTTGGTGATAAACGTTCCCTGTCTTCCCCCAGCCTCTGGCATCTCCCAACCCCTCCGCATCGAGTCCTTGTCCTCGGCCATCGCTGAGGGACAGACCCTGGACCTCAACTGCGTAGTGCCAGGGTCTGGCCCCACCACTGTGACATGGTACAAGCGTGGTGGCTCCCTGCCTGTTGGCCACCAGGTAAGGGACAGGGGAGGATCACTCTGAATTTATCCCATCCCCTGCTGGATGGTGCTGACTTGTCCCCTAATTGTTCCCTCCAGGTATCGGGTACCCGCCTGCGCATCCCCCAGGTGACAGCAGCCGATTCGGGGGAATACGTGTGCCGGGTGACATCAGGCGGCATCACACAGGAGACATCCCTCATTGTCACCATTGATGACGGAGACAACCCATCCCACTGTGAGTGTCACCCTCCAGGGGGCAGGTTCCTACTGATGGCAGGGACCACTGGGGCCATTCATCCTCCACCCTGCCCATGCAGCCACCAGCACCAGTCCACCCATCCGCATTGAGTCCTCAGCGTCCTCTGTCACCGAGGGACAGACTCTGGACCTGGACTGCGTGGTGGCCGGCCAGGGACAGGCCACCATCACCTGGTACAAGCGCAGTGGGGCCCTCCCAGCCAAGCACCAGGTAGATTGGGACACAGAGGGTGGGGTGGGGTGTGGTGGTTGTTATGCACGGCAGAGTGATGCCACCACCTTCTGTTACCATGTTCCCAGATTTCGGGGTCCCGGCTGCGGCTGTCGCAGCTCTCGGTGGCCGATTCAGGAGAGTACGTGTGCCGTGCTGATACAGGCAATATCTCCCACGAGGCCATTGTCTCTGTCACTGTCACCTCCCGTGACAGCTCCAGCTACCGTGAGTGTGGTCACGGGGTGAGGGAGGATGCTGAGGAGAGATGGGTGATGGGAGTGACCTTGTGGCCTCTCTGTCCCTTGGTCCCCACAGGTCTGCAAAGCCCCATCATCTCCATCGACCCACACAGCATGGTGGTGGCACCAGGAGAAGATGCCATCTTCAAGTGCCGTGTCCATGATGGCGCCCGGCCTGTCAACATCACTTGGCGGATGGGGCCCGGCCAACACCTCCAAGGTATGGCGGTTCCCAGGGTGGCCCTAGCATGGTTCCCAGGGTGGCCCTGGTGCTGATGGCTCCTCCTTGCCCAGACAATGTGAAGATCAGTGCCAACGGCTCAGTCATCTCCATCACTGGTGCCCATGTGGGCAACCAGGGCGCCTACCACTGCGTGGCTTCCAACCGCTTCGGTGTTGCCAGCAGCGTTGTCAACCTCGTGGTGCAAGGTATGAGGTGGCCAGGGTAGCCCTGTTCCTGTCTCCATGTCCCCAGGGCACTGGTGTCCCCATCCCTATGTCCTCCATGTGCTTCAGGTGCCCTCAGGGTGGTCTCCCTGTCACCATGCTGGTGTCCTCCACGTCATCCAGATACCACTGGAGTGATGGTGTCCCTATCCCCATCTCCTTTCCATGCTTCAGGTGCTCCTGGAGTGGTGGTACCCGTGTCCCCATGCTAGTGTCTTTCCAGGGGCCCCAGGAGTTGTGATGTCCCCATCTCCATGCAGATGTCCTCCATGGGCTTCGGATGCTCCTGAGATGTTGTGTCCCCCATCTCCACACTCATGCTCATTTCCTCCCGTGCTCCCAATGCTCCCAAGGGCGATAGGTGCCCCTATGGCCAGGCACCTTCTAGGTACCCTTCATGGTGGTGTCTCAATCCCCACCCCAATACCCTCCCCTTCTCCAGGTGCCCCCACAGTGTCAGTGATGCCACCAGGCCCTGTGACAGTGAAGGAGGGCAAATCCCTGAGCCTGGAGTGCCTGGGCCGGGGTGAGCCGCGGCCGCTGGTGCGTTGGAGCCGCCTGGGCTCCCGGCAGAAGGTGGAGCACCAGACGCTGCTGCACATGGACAGCCAGGCCATCTTGCAGGTGAGGGGGCACCATGGGGCACCATGGTGCACTGAGGAATGCCTGGTGCTCATTCCCACCTCGTCCCCTCTAGCTCTCACCAGCGAAGCCAGAGCACGCCGGGACCTACGTGTGCACAGCGCACAGTGCCCTGGGCTCAGCGCAGGCACGGGTGGATGTCAGTGTGGAGTCAGCACAGCGGCACCCTGGGGCCCCCGAGGTCACTGCACCATCTACTGTCACCGTGGTGGCTGGGGACACCGCCACACTGCACTGCTTGGCTAGAGGTATGGGGAGCCTGGAGGATGGTGGTGGAGAAGGGAGGTCTTGAGAAGTACCTGACACCACGGTGATGGGCATGGTGTGGTCATAGGTGACCCAGAGCCCCGGATTGAGTGGTCAAAGCTGCGAGCACCCCTGCCCTGGCAGCACCACGTGGTGAATGGCAGCCTGGTCATCCCTCGTGCTGCACAGCAGGACTCGGGCCAGTACATCTGCAATGCCAGCAACCCCATTGGTTCCACTGAAGTCTTTGTCACCCTCGATGTGGAGAGTAAGAAGGGGACAGCAGGGGGTTGGGATGCCCTGGGTTCCTGCTGCCACCTCCACTGTGGCCATCACCTGTTCTTCCTCTGCATGTGGCCATGTCCATCACCACTTCTACCCTTACATCCAGCCCTTCCTCATGGAACCATCCTCTCTCCATTGCAGCACTCATCCTCCTTTTCTCAAGCTCCTCTCAAGCTCCGTCACCAACCCGTCCTGTGGATGTGTCCACCTGCTTGTCCCATTCCTGTGCATGTCTCTCTCCACTTCTGCTCTCTCCTCCATCCATCCATCTATCTGTTCATCATGGATCCATCCATGGCTCATCCATCCCAGATCAAACCCATGTCTCTATCTCTGCTCTTGTCTCTCCTTCCATCTCTTCCTCATGGATCCATCCATCTCATTCATCCCAGCACACACTCATCTCTCTATCTCCTTACTCTAACATCCCTTTCTTTCTTTCTTGTGGATTTACCCATCACTCATCCATCACAGCTGATGTCCATCTCTCCATCTGTCTTTTCCTTGTGGATTCATTGATCCCAGCACACACCCATCTCCCCATCTCCTTACTCTTCCATCCATTTTTGTCCTTGTGTATTCACCCATCTCTCATCCACCATAGCTCACATCCATCTCTTCATCTCCTTTCACGCCCCTCCATCCATCCCTTCCTGATGGACTCATCCAGTGCTCACCCACTCCAGCTGACATTCCTGTCTGTTTTCTCTCACACCTCTCCATGCATCTCATCCTTGTGCATCTACCCGTCTCTTGTCCATCTTAGCACATGCCATGTCTCCATCTCCTTTCACACCTTTTCCATCCACCCCTTCCTAATACATTCATCCATCATTCAGTCTTTCTAGCTCACATCCAACTCTACATTCCTGGCTCCTGCATCCATCTTCTTGTGCATCATCCGTCTTATCCATCCCAGCACACACTGAACTTGCCATCTCTTCTCATCCATCCATCCATCTATCCATCCATCCATCTGTCCATCCGTCCCACCATCCACTCCTTCCTTCCTGGTGGATTAATCCATCACTCCTGGCCATCCCAGTCATCCATATCTCCATCTCTCACACTCTTCTATCTACCCCTTTCCTCATAGATCCATCCCAACACACACCCAATCTCCATCACCTCCTACATCCCTCACCAAGACCCTCCTTCCCCCGCTGACCCATTCCTGGCCCTGTCATAGCTGACAGCTTCATCCATCCTGCAGCACCTCCATATGCCACCATCCTCCCGGAGGACACGGCGGTGCGGGCAGGTGATGCGTTGCAGGTGCAGTGCCTGGCCCATGGCACCCCCCCTCTGCACTACACCTGGGACAAGGTGAATGGCAGCCTCTCTGCACGCGTGGCCCACCGTGCTGGCCTCCTCCGCCTCAGCCCTGCAGCCCCTGCCGACACCGGCACCTACCGCTGCCTCGTCACCAACCGCGTTGGCAGCGCCGAGGCCTTTGCCCGTGTGGCTGTTCATGGTAAGCCCATCCCCGGCCTGGGTACCATTGGTGCTCCGCACTGGGTGGTGGCAGCGCAGCCAGGTGCCCTCAGAGCTCTGCATTCTACCCAGGCAGTCCTGGTGCTGATGGGTACCCCTGGGGCTCCACATCCCACCTGGGCGGTGCCATTGGGTAGCACTGGGGGTCTGCATCTCACCTAGATTATCCTGGTGTTGCTGAGTACCACCAAGGCTCTGCATCTCACAGGGATGATGCAAGTGACAGTGGGTAGCACTCTGCATCCCTTCCAGGTGATGCTGGTGAAGGTGGGGACATCGCTGGTGGTCCCTTGGTGGTACGGGTGACACCAGGAAGCCTCGTCAAGGGGGTGGGTGGCACTGCCGAATTCACCTGCTCCGTCTCCGGGGACCCCCATGCCCATGTGGAGTGGCTGAAGGAAGGTGGGGAGCTGCCCTCCACCCACAGCGTGCAGGACGGGGTGCTGCGGTAAGGAACACGGGACAGGAAGGTGGGACTCCCACACCGGTCCCCCATGGGGTCCCTCACCCTGGCTGTTTCCCTGCAGGATGCCGGAGCTGGCGTCGGGGGCGCAGGGCGTGTACGTGTGCCGGGCCAGTGCCCCGGGCAGGCAGGCGGAGGACAGGGCCACCCTCACCGTCCAGGGTAGGAGTATCACCCCAGCACCAGGGAACATGCCCACCCCCTGACCTGTCCCCCCCCACCAAGGGGCACCCCAGCACTTTCCATTTCTCTACACGCATAGGCACCCTGATAGCCCCCAATGCCCATGGTGACCCAAATCTCTCCTCAAGCCTGCAGGCACTCCAATACCCTCCACCCTCCCTCATGAGTGTGGACACAATCAGTCTCTCTCTACACCCACCCCAGTGCCCCCTATCTCTTCCCACATCCATGACCACCCTGGTGACCCCCATGTCTTCCCATGCTCACAAGGACTCCCAGCACGTCTGACCTCTCCACCATTCCCAGAGCCACCTCAATTGTCCCACATACCTTAAGGAATCCTGTTTCTCCCTATCTCCCACTCTGGTGCCAGACCGCAATACCTCCCTGTGCCAGGGGTTCACTCCAAATCCCCACTGTCCCCCAAGCTCTCCCCAGGGCCCTGATCAACATTCGGACTGCGGTGCAGACAGTGCTGGCAGGGACAACAGTGGAGCTGGAGTGCCTGGGCTTGGGGGAACCCCGTCCCCATGTCACCTGGAGCAAAGTGGGGGGCCGCATCCGCCCCGGGGTGCTGGTCCATGCTGGCACCCTCACCATCGAGCAGGTGGAGCGGGCAGATGCTGGGCAGTACCGCTGCACCGCCACCAATGCCGTGGGCACCGTCCAGTCCCATGTCATCCTCCATGTGCAAGGTGAGCATGGGGACACAGAGGTGGGGATGCACACTGCATCACTGCAGGGTGGTAACACCTCCGTGCATCCTCAGCCGCTCCTCAAATCGCCGGGCAGCCCGAGGTGAAGGAGGTGTCCCTCGGATCAGCAGCTGTTTTGCCGTGTTTGGCATCTGGCTTCCCAGTGCCAGAGATCACCTGGAGCAAGGTGCGACGGAGGGCTGGAGAGTGGGAGTGGCAGGGGTTGTGGGGGCTACTTGTGGGTGCCGACCCCCCTCTGCTGTGCCACAGCTGGAGGGGGAGCTGCCGGTGGGTGCCAGGGTGCAGGGGAACGTGCTGATACTGCCAGCCGTGCGCCCCGAGGATGCCGGCGTCTACACCTGCGTGGCCGCCAACCACCGCGGCCAGCAGACAGCTTACTACGTGCTGAAGGTCCAAGGTGAGGACAGATAGAGGGAAAGATGGATGGATGGGAGTGGGGGTGATGTGCCCTGTCCCTCCTTACCGCCCCATCCCTGCAGAGCACGTGGTCCCCTATTTTGGGCAGTCGCCCCGCTCCTTCCTCCCCCTGCCCACCATCAAGGACGCCTACAAGAGGTTTGAGATCCTCATCACCTTCCGACCTGATGCTGCCGATGGTGAGTTCATGTGCCCCATGTGTCCTCTGTGTCCCCCTTCATGTCCCCTCCATCATTTCCCCCTCCCCTGCCTTCATGCTCCACTTGCCCTGCTTTATCTCCCATTCCCTGGAGGCTCTGGAGAGGCTCCAGTTTATGGGATGTTTGTCCTCCATTCTGGGAGGACTTTGGGGTCCCCTAGGGCATGTCCCCCACCTCCGGATGGGGACTGTCCCATCTGATCCCCTGCCACCCCTCAGGACTTCTCCTCTACAATGGGCAGCGGAAAAACAGCGGTGCCGACTTCATCTCCTTCGGGTTGGTGGGTGGACGCCCTGAATTTAGGTGAGACCTATGAATGGGTGCTACAGGAGAGGTGGGAGATGAGTGCCAGCAACCACCCACACCCCTTGTACTCCCAAAAAATCAGGTTTGATGCTGGTTCGGGCATGGCCACCATCCGTCACCCCACAGCACTGCGGCTGGGCGAGTACCACACCGTGCGGCTGCTCCGCAACCTCACCTGGGGTTCACTGGGCCTGGACGGGCACCCTGCTGTGAACGGCACCTCCCAGGTATCAGTTTGGAGGTGGGGTGTTGGGTGGGGGTCAGGGTGCTGGAGGTGGTGCCACCCTCTTGTGCCTGCAGGGGAAGTTCCAAGGGCTGGATCTGAACGAGGAGCTGTACCTGGGGGGATACCCTGATATTGGCGCTGTGGCGAAGACTGGGCTCAGCCGAGGTTTCATAGGTGAGTGAGGGGTTTAGTGGGGCACCAGGGTGAGGGGACGCTGGACATCATGTGACAGTTCTGCCCATCTCCACCTCCCCACAGGCTGTGTGCGCCAGCTCCGCATCCAAGGGGAAGAGGTGGCGTTTGGGGACATGGACCTGCAGGCACACGGTGTCACCAATTGTCCCACTTGCCAGGACCGGCCATGCCAGGTGAGGATGGAGGGGATGAGTTGATGCCCTCTCATCCCTGCCCACTACTGACACTATGTCACCCCTCACCCAGAATGGCGGCGTGTGCCAGGACGATGAGAGTGGCACCTATGTATGCCGATGTCCCCATGGCTTCACCGGCAGCAACTGCGAGTACTCGCAGGCTTTGCACTGTCACCCAGGTAGGCAACACCACTCCCTCCATGGGGACATCATCCCAGGGTCACTTCAGGATGGGTGCTCATGGCTTCTCCCCCTACAGAGGCATGTGGCGCTGATGCCACCTGTGTCAACCGGCTGGATGGGCAGGGCTACACCTGCCGCTGCCACCTGGGCAAGACTGGGGAGAGGTGCACCGAGGGTGAGTGACACGGGGACACAGCTGGCACCATCCTAAGACATGGGGATGGGGTGGGGATCACCCATGGAAATTGGGACATGGCTGGGACCACCATGGTGAAGTAGGTGTAGGATTGGGGACCACTCCAAAGAGACAGGGACATGGCTGGAACCACCCTGGTGACATGGGGATGGGGTGGGGCTGGGTACCGCACTGGGGACAATGGCAAGAGATAAGGAGCAGCCTGGAAAGATGGGCACCATGGGGATGGAGGCTGGGGTCCCATCCTGAGCATGTTAGTTGGGTCTCACCATGGGATTGGACATTAGGCCCCACTGTGGGGTTGGAGGTTGGGGATAGAGGCTGGGGATGGATTGTTGGGTCCCATCATGGGGATGAAGGTTGGGATGGATGGATGGATGGATGGATGGATGGATGGATGGATGGATGGATGGATGGATGGATGGATTGTTGGTTGTCCCACCCTGGGCATGAAGGCTGTGGATGGATGTTGCTCTGAGGATGGAGCTGGAGGTCTCACCCTGAGAATGAGGGGATCTCACACTGGGCACTGACTGGGCTGTGTAGGTGAGGTGGTGAACGTGCCATCGTTTGACGAGGAGGGAGCCTTCATTTCATACCCGCCCCTCACCAACGTGCACCATGAACTGCGGCTGGAGGTTGAGTTTCTGCCACTGGCGCCTGACGGGCTCCTGCTCTTCAGTGCTGGCAAAGCTGCCCCTGTCGAGGACTTTGTGGCCTTGGCCATGATCGGTGGCCACCTCGAGTTCCGCTACGAGCTGGGCTCAGGTGGGTGGCACAGGGCACTCTGGAGAGGTGGCACAGAGGAACTGTGGGAGTAACGGGGTGACACGGTCTTATCAGGGTTCACTGGCATGAAAGGGGTCCCTGAGCCACGGTGGGGTCCCCTGGCGCCACTGGGGTCCCCAAATGTCCCTGGGGTCCTTGGGAATCATTCTGGTCCCCAGGCATCACCCAGGGCACATCTCAGGTCTGTGACCATTCCTGGTTGTCCCCCAGTGTCCCCCATAACGCCACTCCCCATCCCCACAGGTCCAGCAGTGCTGCGGAGCGCAGAGCCAGTGGCCCTAGGCCAGTGGCACTGGGTGACAGCTGAACGGGTTCACAAGGATGGGACACTGGTGGTGGATGACGCTGCCCCAGTGAAACGGTCCTCGCCCGGCAAGAGCCAGGGGCTCAACCTGCGTAGCCCGCTGTACCTGGGGGGCACTGAGCCCCACCTGCGCCCTCCCACCAACGTCTCCTTCCGTGGCTGCATCGGAGAGGTGAGACCCCCCACTTGTGTCCCCTTGGAGGGCAAGTGACCCCCCTTAGGTGGAGAGGGGATTCCTTCATATTGGGGGAATCTCGATTCCTTCATATTGGGATCCCCTTGGTGGGGAGGGAGGTGACCCTCACTGATGTCACCTTGTTGGGGGATGACTCCTCTTGGTGTCTCCTTGGGAAGATGATCCTGTTCTATTGGCGGTGTTCCCTTCCCTTTGTTGGGGAGGTGACTTCCCTTCACATGGCCTTGTTGGAGTTTCCTCACTGGGTTGATGATGCCTCCTTTTGGTGTCCTCTTGGTTGGAAGTGACTCCCGTGGCTGAGGGATGGTGCCATTGGTGTTCCCTTGTTGATGTCCCCTCATTGGAGAGTTGACCCTCACTGGCGTCCCATTGCTGGTGGGGGTACCCGTTGGCGTCGAGGCTGGGAAGGGACCCCGGCGGCAGGGCGGTGACGGTGGGCGATTTCCCTGCAGGTGTCCATCAGCGGGAAGCGGGTGGAGCTGCGGGAGCGGTTCCTGCGCAGCCAAGGGGTGCGGCCCTGCAGCCACCGTGCCTCATGTCGGCCGGGGACTCGCGGTGAGAGCGCAGACGGGAAACGGGGAATGGGGGACGGCATTTGCACACGTGTGTGCAGTGCATGTGCGTTTGTGCGTGTGTGCACAGGTGTGTGCGTGTCCGTGTGCACTGTGTGTCTGTGTTCTGTGGGCACACACAAGTAGCACACCTGTTCACTGCCTACACCTGTGCCTTGTGCACGTGTGCAGTGCACACCTGTTCACTGCACACACCTGTGCCATGTGTGCATACATGCAGTGCACACCTGTTCCCTGCACACACCTGTGCCACGTGAACACACACGCAGTACACATATGTTCACTGCCCTCACTCCTCACCTGTGGGGGCCATGCCTGTGCCACACACACTCGTCCGTCACCCCTAATGACCATGTCCTGCTGTCCCCAGGCCCACGCTGCGAGGAGGAGGAGGAGGAAGAGGAGGCCAAAGGCTGTCACCCCTCCCAGCCCTGCCTGCATGGTGGCTCCTGTGTCCATGGGTCCTGCCACTGCCTCCCTGGATACAGCGGAGCCCGCTGCCAGCACCGTGAGGGCACAGCACAGGGACATGGAGGGAGTTCTTGGGAACAGGGAGCATACAGGGACACTGCTAGCACAGTGAGGGGGGAACACATGGAGGGGCAAGGGGGGACACCTGGGGACACTTGAAGACACAGAGGGACATGTCAGGTCTCTGGAGGACATGGTGGGAACAAAGGAAAAATACAGGGACACCCAGGGACACAAGGGACATGCACCCTTGGGGATACTTGGAAATAGCTGGGGACACTTGAAGACAGTTTGGGATGTGTGGGACATGGGGAAACTTGAGAACATGGGGAGACACTTGGGGACATGGGAGGAAGTCACTTAGGGACACTTGGGGACATGGGGACACTTGACAACATTTGGAGACACCTGGGACATGTGGGGGCACCTGGGGATAGCTAGAGACCCTTGTGGATTGACTGGGGACACGGAGGGACACCTGGGTACATGACAGGGACACGTGCTTGGGGAGTACTTGGGAATACCTAGGAATAATTGAAGCCACCTGGGGACATGGGGGACATCTAGGGATACTGTTGAGGATATACACTTGGGGAATGCTTGAGGATACCTGGAACAATTGGAAACACCCGGGGACATGGTGAGGAGGGCACCTGGGGACACCAGGGGAATACATGCCCCCGCTTTTTACCCCCTCTTCTCCCACAGGCCCCGCACTGGCAGAGCTGGAGCAGGACTGGCAGGAGGGCAGCGGGGGTGGCGGTGGGTCCCTGCACCCGTTTACCCTTTTCCCCCCAAAACTGCGGGTGGGGCTCCCTCCTCCCATCCCCCCCTGATCCCCCATCTTCCCCCAGATGCCCCTGGGCAGTTCAGCGCTGCATTCCAGGATGGATCCTACCTGGCCCTTCCCGGGCATCTCTTCCCTCGTGGGTGAGTAGCATGGGACACCCCGAGTGGGTGCTGCACCTCCACCATGGCACCCCCCCATTTTGGTGTGCTACACTCCCCCCATGCCGTCACCCCCTGTTTGGGTGCTGCCCCCCATCACCCACACCCTCTCCTCACAGCCCCCCTGAGGCTCGCGAGACCATTAAGCTAGAGCTGCGGACACACAGCGCCCAAGGGCTGCTACTGTGGCACGGCGCGGTGAGAGAGGGGACAGGGTGACAGGGAGGGAACTGGCCTGTGAGACCCCTTGAGGCAGGGGGCCAGGTGACTCACTTCCCCTGCTCATCCCTTGCTGTGCCTGCAGGAGTCTGGCAAGGGTGGCAAAGCCAAAGATTTCCTTGGCCTCGGGTTGAAGGATGGGCACCTGGTGTTCAGGTGAGGTGATGACCGGAGTCCCCTGGTGTGATGTGTGGCACCCACAAGGTGCCTCCTAAGGTGCCCTGCACATTGACACCATGCTCCTCTACAGCTACCAGCTGGGCAGTGGCGAGGCCACCATCACTTCTGAAGATGCCATCAATGATGGCGAGTGGCACCGGGTGACAGTGACAAGGTGGGCAGGGGTCTGAACATGGGGTGGGTGTGGTAGGGTTGGGGTGCAGGTGCTGACAGTGCCCCACAGGGAGGGCCGGCGTGGGCAGCTCCAGGTGGATGGAGAGGAGCCAGTGAGTGGGGAATCACCCGGATCCAACATCATGGCCAACACAGAGGGCAGCGTCTACGTGGGTACGGTGGGACATGGGGACACAGGGGGACATGGGGACATGGGGGGGATGGGTTGGGACACAGATGGACACAGGGTGGATGTGAGATGGACATGGAATTGACATGAGGTGGATGTGGGACAGATGGGGTGAGGCATGAGATGGCACAGGGGACGGACATAGGTGGGACGCATACACGGAGTGGGATGTGGCATGGACACAGAATGGGACACAGGGTGGACATGAGATTACACTTGGGATAAGATGCCAGGTGGAACATGAGATGGGACATGGGATGGGACATGGGATGGGATGGGATGGGATGGGATGGGATGGGATGGGATGGGATGGGATGGGATGGGATGGGATGGGATGGGATGGGATGGGATGGAATAGAGGATGGGATGCGGGGAGAGATGTGGGTTGGACTCAGGATGGGACACAGGGTGGGACATGGGGTGGGGACACCTGATGGAATACAGGGCAGACGGGCAGATGTCGCAGGCCAGGATATGGGTGGGCCCAGTAGGTGCCCCCCAGCCAGTGCCTCCTGTGTCCCCTTGCAGGCGGTGCCCCCAACCCCCATGCCCTGACCGCCGGCAAGTTCAGCTCTGGCCTCTCGGGGTGCGTGCGGGGACTGGCGCTGGAATCCGCTGGGATCCCCCGACACCCCATCGACCTCCGGCACGGTGCTGTGGGGGACTCCCCTGTGACCCCCTGTCCCTCCTAACTCCCCCTGAAACAGAGGTTGGGGGGAATTTGGCCAATTTTATTATTTTCCAAAAAAAACCCCCACCAGGAAACGGTGCTTCGCTGCCCTGGGGTGACTTTGGGGGTGAGGGAGGCCGGGATCCCCAAAAATGTTTACACCCCCCTTCCACCGGTCCCCTGAAACTGTGCCGGGGCGGCCGGGCCGCCTGGGTGCCCCCGGGGGTGGCGGCAGGGTGGGGGCGCGAGGGACAATCGGAGTGCTGGCAGGGACCCCGCCTGCGGGGACAGCTATTAAAGAAGAGACAACCGGTGCGGCTGCCAGTGTTTGGGGACTGCGCCGGGGCAATATGGGGGTACAGGAGCGATGGGATGGGGAGCATGAGGGTTGGGAGGTAGTTAGTGTGCGGATATAGGGGGGCTTTGGTATTGGAGTGCAGGGAGTGTGGTATGATCGAGATGGTTTGGGGGGTGCTATAAGGGTATAGGAGAGGGGGTATAGTGGGAGGACTTAGGGGCACGGTGTGGGGGTGCAGGAGTGTACGGAGCCTGGGAGGTTTTGGTACAGGGAGGTGTGGTATGGAAGGGTTATGGTATTGGGGTGTGGGGGGATATGGTATGGGGTGTGGGAGTTCAGGGGGTCCACGTTGTTATGGCGTGGGGGGCTGTAGTATAGGTGCGCGGGGGAATGACACAGGGGTGCACAGGGGTCTGGCGGGGGTACAGGGCTGGGGGTGGTTTAGGGGGGTTCTAGGGGGGGTTCTGAGGGACACAGTGCGGATGGCGGGAGGGGCGATGGGACCCAGCGCAGCCCCGCCCCTCAGGCCCCGCCCACCGGCCCCGCGGGCCCCGCCCCCATTGCAACCGGCCACACTCCCGACGGTTCACATAAGCCACGCCCCTGACGGGCTCAAGGCCAGCCCTCCACCCTCCCCGCTGGCGAGCCCAAGCCATGCCCTCGTGGCGGAAGCCCCGCCCCAGCCCCTCGCGTCGCGGTCCGTCAACGTCAGCGCCTCGCGCCGTCACCGCGTCGCGCTCGTGGCGTCACCGGCCCTGAGAGCGGCGGGAGGGGCCCGGCGGGATCGTGACCGGGCCGGAACCAGGACAAGAAACCGGGGCAAGGACCGGGCCGGGGCAGGGCAGCCCCGGGGCGCCGGCGGGAGCGATGGCGCCGCGGCTGCAGCTGGAGAAGGCGGCGTGGCGCTGGACCGAGACGGTGCCGCCCGAGGCGGTGGCGCAGGAGCACATCGAGGCGGCCTATCGCGTCCGGCTGGAGCCTTGCCAACGCGGCGCCTGCCGGTACCGCCGGGCCGGGCACCGAACCCCCCGACAGCGCGCTTGGGATATGGGGAGGGGGGGGCCTGTGTTCTTTTCCCCCATGAGGCGCGGGGCGTTCCCCACCCTTGATGAGGTCCCGCGGGGTCGGTGGAGGCTCGCCTGTGTTCTCTTCTAGGGGACCCCCATTCCCCGGCGCTGAGGCGGCCCTCAGCAGTCTCCTCGTGTGGCTCCCTAGAAACAGGGGACTCCCTTGGGCTGGTGGGGAACCTCTGTGCTCAGACATAGGAAACCGCCCCCCCCCACCCGGGTTGTGGGGAACCCCTCTCGTTCTCTGGCTCCTCAGATGTAGGGAACTCCCCTGGGATAGTGGCTTACCAGATACAGGGTGCCACCCCGGTTTTATGGGGAACCCGTTGTTGCTGGACTCTTCAGATATAGGGGAGCCCCTCTCCTTGCTTTTCCCTCGCTATTTGTAGGGTAACCCCAGGATTGTAGGGAGTCCCTCTTCTTGCCTGGCTTTTCAGATATAAGGAACTGGTCCCACCCCAGGGTTGTAGGGACACCTGTCTGCCTGGCGCCCTGTTTATAGGGGTCCCTGTGGCTTGTAGGGAGCCCGTCTCTTGGCTGGATGTATGGCACTTGCCCTGGAGTTGGGGCAAGCCCTGTCCCTGCCTGGCTTCCCAGATAAAGGAAGTTTTTTGGTTCCATACTTGCCCCTGGGGTCCCTTTTTTACCTAAAAACCCCTCTAGTTCTCCACCTCCTTCCTCACACATGGCCAGTGTTTTTTCTGGGGCTGGTGTTCCCTGTCTCATCCCATTCAACATTATGTGCTTCCCCATATCGCCCCCCTGTCACCCCTCCCAGCCTCCAAGGGACATGGGGGTGACAGCTGGGGTCTGGCTCCCCAGGAGGAACTGCCGGGGGAATCCCAATTGCCTGGTAGGCATTGGGGAGCACGTGTGGCTGGGTGAGATCGATGAGAACAGCTTCCACAACATCGACGACCCCAACTGCGAGCGCCGCAAGAAGGTACCCCCAAACCCCACCCCAGGGTCCAGGGGGACACTGTGGACCAGGGGAGGTGACCTTTCCTGGCCCTTTTTCTGTCCCCCCAGAATGCATTTGTGGGCCTGACGAACCTCGGCGCCACGTGCTATGTCAACACCTTCCTGCAGATGTGGTTTCTGAACCTGGAGCTGCGGCAGGCACTCTACCTGTGCCCCAGCGCCTGCGGGGATGGCGTTCCCAAGGACACAGGTGCACGGCAGGAAGGGATTTGTTCCTTTCCTCCTAAAACCACACATTGAGATAAGGTTTATCCAGAGAGTTCATGGGTAAAGCTACAGCCGTATGTGCCATCACTGCAATGTTAGTTTGGAGCCATCATCTGGATTTTGGGAATGAACCAAGCTTAATCCAAGTGATGTCTTAGAGTGATCTGAGCTGGTTGAAAATAATGATCTGGTTTGGTCTTGCTTCCCAAAGAAGCCTAGTGGTCATGCTGGGGGAGGAACACATGGATCAGGGCTGATCTGTGCTGTCACAGAGCTGGACTTTTCCCATGACAGGGCTGAAATTTGGACCCCAGAGAGGATTAAGGCTCTCATTTTTTTCTGCTCTTGGGTGCTTTCCCTGGGGAAGCTCTGGGTCAGCTCAGCCACCTCGGCTCTGCTGGTTTCATGGTGGTTATAAATGATGTTTCACTTTCTGGGGTAAACACTCACAGCTCATGCTGGGCGCTGCAGGATAGACTCCTGGAATCCCTAAGGTTGGAAAACTCCAAGATTATCAGTCCGACCATTCCTCCAGCACTTCCAAGCCCACCATTAACCACATCCAGACAATTTTGAGCACTTCCAGGGATGGTGACTCCACCACTGCCCTAAGCAGCCTGTTCCAGTATCTGACTATCCTTTCCATGGAGGAGTTTTCTCTAATATCTTACATAGACCTCCCCTCATGCAACTCAAGGTCATTTCCTCTCATCCTGTCCCTTGTTCTCTGGGAGCAGAGCCTGGCTCCACCCTCCTGTCTGAAATTTGCAGAATGTAAATATTTACAATTAGACTTGATGATCCTAAGGGTTTTTTCCAGCCTAAATTATTCTCTGTTTGGCTTGTGCTGGGATTTGCCGTCATCACCTACGTGATCCACTTCAGTTTTCCTGACAACTCAAACTACCTTCCAACCCATCATTTTTAGTGGTTGTGAAACACTTGGAGTGATCCCTTCTCACCCTGAATTCCTGCTGTGTCTTGTGTTTTTCCCAGACTATGAGCCCCAGACCATCTGTGAACACCTGCAGTACCTGTTTGCTCTGCTGCAGAACAGCAAGCGGCGCTACATCGACCCTTCGGGCTTTGTCAAGGCATTGGGGCTGGACACAGGGCAGCAGCAGGTGTGTGGGAGGGGATTCCTGGCACTTCCAGAAGTTTGGGATCACCCTTGGGCGGTCACTGGGTATGGCTTCTGGGTGCAAACATGAAGGGGGAGATGGGGCGCCAGGCCTCTCCCAGAGTGCAGGGGGAAACAGTAGGGAACCAGGATGTCAGGAGTGCAGAGGCATCAGGAAGAGCTTAGGGGATGATGGGATGGGGCCAAGATGAGGAGTCCACGAAGTGATATTATGGGGGCAGGGAGATCAGGAGGAGAACAGGGAGCAATGGGATGGAGAGAGGGAGATCAGGAGGATCCCAAGGAGGAACGGGATGAAGACAGGAAGATAGGAGGAGTCCAGGGAATGATGGGATGGGGCTAAGGAGCAAGAGAATGAGGCCAAGGAGGTCAGGAGGAGTCCAGGGAGTGAGGGGATGAGAACATGGAGTGATAGGATGGGGCCAGGGAGATGAGGAAGAGCCCAGGGAGTGATGGGATGAGAACAGGGAGACAAGGAGGAGCCCTGGGAGTGATGGGATCAGGACATGAAACCATGACATGAGTACAGGGATATAAAGAGGAGCTCAGGGAACAGTGGGATGAGGCTAGGAGGTGATGAGTGCAGAAGATCAGAAGGAGCCAAGGGAGTGGTGGGATGAAGACCAGGAATGATGAGATGGGGCTGCAGTGAGGGTCCTGCAGGTGTTCCATGGGCTGCTCCTCCCAGGGGAGTTGGGTGGTGAGGAGATCCTCAGGGTGAGGTTGGTCACCAGGAGCCAGCCAGGATCCGAGGGGAGCATGTGGGAGGTGAGTGCTGCAGGGCCCTGTGGGACTGCAGCTGGAGAGAGCTTGGGAGAGGGGCACGGCTTAGAAATCCACTTGGAAAGGTAGTGGGAGGTTCTGGAGGAAGAGCCAGAACACTGGCAGCTGTTTCCTTGGGAGAGTCAGGAGGGGAAGGAAGCTGACCAGGCACCAAAGGGCAGCTGAGAGAGGCCAAAACCTTGTTTTTAGAAGAAGAGCACCAGGGTGAGAGAGAAAGGCCCCGAGCTGGGTGTGCGGAAGCTCTGGAGCCTTGCCAGGATCACCTATGAGGCAGCTTCTCGTTTTTGGGGTGTTTTTATTTATCTTCTCACCTCTGATCTGAGCAGAGACAGCTGCAAAAATGAGGATCAAGGGGCTTGAAAGCTCCACAGGAGGGTTTTTATCCCTTCCAGAATCCTGGGAGGAGGAGGGCAGAAGTCAAAGCCCCCAGCAGGGCTGGCACAGAGCCAGGGCAGCTCCTGCTGTGCTCCCACACCAAGGGCCTCATACTCCTTTTAGCCAAGTTCCTCTGTTTTCCTTACTTCTCCTGCCTGGTCTTAATTTTCTGTGCTGTGCATGGAGCCTTGGCACAGCCTGTGTAGAGGGTTTGGGGTAATTAGTAATGAATTAGTGACAGGGTTGGGACTGTACTGTGGTGGATTGTTAATGAACTTAGTTTTTTCTTTCAGGATGCCCAGGAGTTTTCCAAACTGTTCATGTCCCTGCTGGAAGATACTTTGTCCAAACAGAAAAACCCAGATGTCCGGAATATTGTGCAAAAGCAGTTCTGTGGAGAGTATGCTTATGTCACAGTGTAAGTAATAATTTTGGGAAGACCCTTTCTGCAAATATTTAAATTTTTAGAAAGATTTGGGAGGGGAAGATCCCTCCTAACAACCAGAGCAGGCAGTGAAGCTGCAGCAGAAACACTTTGTGAGAAATATTTACCTTTTCCTTTCCTGTTCCTGTGTGTGTGGTGTTGCTGTGGCAGTTCTCCAGCTGCTTTTACTCCTTTAATGAGACTTTACCAACTAAATCTGCAAGTGAGTTAATGGAGTGGCAGATCCTGCAGTCAGAAAACAGCATCCTGGATGTTGTATTTTCATTCCTGTGTTCTCAGAGCTGTGTATTTCACCTTAAAAATAATATTAAATGGTGCATGCAGGTCCTGGTAGGTGCTGTCAAGCTGTTTAAAACTTCTCTTGGAGTTTTTATGGTGTGGAGGAGTGAATCTCCTTAGCCCTGACTTCACTTTTTCTCCGAATTTTATGCAAGGAATAGTTTACTAAAGGCTTGAGAGCTCCAATGCATGAGCCCTGGCCTGTCCTCAGATATATTTTTGTCTTCTTTCCTATCCCAGCTGCAACCAGTGTGGCAGAGAATCTAAACTGGTGTCTAAATTTTACGAGCTGGAGTTAAACATCCAAGGACACAAGCAGTTGACAGACTGTATAACAGAATTCCTCAAGGTATGAACTCGTTGGGGTTGGAGTCCTGCTATTTTTAGCAAGGAACTTCAATTCCTTCCTCCAATTCACAGCCTTTGAGGTCGATGTCAGAGCAAAGCCACTGACTTGGCTCAGGAAGATGCATCCAAGTGAAAATATTTTTTTCTGCAGACCCAAAAAATGAGGATTGAGGCATGGAGCAAGGAGTGGCTCTGTGATATCACATGCTCCTGTTACGGTTTTAAAAAGCACTTTAAAATTGCATTTTTAGTTAAAATACTTTGGCAGGAAAGTTAGGGAAAAGTGTCTGCCTGCTTTGTCGCAGATAGCACTGGTAGAACGGCTGCTTTCCATCTTTTCAGTATCAGTGCTCATCTGCATAGCAACAGGAGACATTCCCTGCTGAAAAATGTGCTTTCAGAACTACCAGGGAGTGCCGGGAATAGCTGCAGGAGCAGCTGCAAGTGCTCTCAATTTGGCTTGAAAATTTGCCTGAATCTGAAGTTCAGCTCTGGCACACTAAGATGTGGATTCCACTCAAACTATTTAGGACAGAACTAACCTGAACGGCTTCCCTGAGCTCGTTTCTTGCTGGTGCGCTCAGCAAACCAGTTGCTCTACCTGGAAGTTCTGCTGTGAAAAAGAACTTGTTTGAGTGCCCAGATTAAATTCCTGAAATGGTGAACTTGGCATTTGACTGCTCCTCCTTCACACAAAACAACCCTGCAACGTTTTTAGGGGGGTTGGAATTTTTCTCTGGCCTAATCCTGCCCTTGGAGCTGCTTAGGCAGTGAGTGACTCCTGCAGGGTTTTGGGTAGCTGAGCAGAGGGTTGTAGTTTCCAGGCTAAAATGTGGCTTTACATTAACTGAACCCATGTGAACTTGTAAAAGGGGCGATTTAATTATTTTCTTTGGTATAAACCAACTCAGTCAAATGAGGAGCAAGAGTAAGAGACCTGAGAACTTGGAATAGGGCTTTATTCAGTCTAAAATTTGCCTTAAAGTGAGAGCAGTCTGCTATGGCCATACCATAAGGTGCATGTTGTGTCTTTAACTCAGAAAAATTTGGGAAGCAGCTGAGAAGAGACTTAAATAATTAAAATAACTTTGGTGCTTCTCATTCTCCAGCTGTTGAGTAGCTCAATTGATTTTTCAGTGCTGACGTGTTCTCAAGACCTTTCCCTCTGCCTCTCCACACTCAGGAGGAAAAATTAGAAGGGGACAATCGTTATTTTTGTGAGACTTGTCAGAGCAAGCAAAACGCCACAAGGAAGATCCGGCTGCTCAGCTTGCCCTGCACCCTCAACCTGCAGCTCATGCGCTTTGTGTTTGACAGGTGAGTGGGGACACCCTGGAAGCTATTGGGGAAATCATCTATCCTGCTCTTCCTGCTTTAATTTGAGGGGTGACAGGGTGTCAGAGCCTCTCAAGGGGGGTTCAGGAGAGGTGTTTTGGGGTGTGAGCTGTTGTTGCTGTGGCCTGAGCCAAAGCTTTGCCTCCGCACAGACAAACTGGCCACAAGAAGAAGCTGAACACCTACATCGGCTTCTCAGAGCTGCTGGACATGGAGCCTTTCATGGAGCAAAAAAGTGAGTTCAGGGCACTTTTTTGTTATCTTTGTCCATTGCCTCTTGGCAGATCTCCTCTGTAATTCTGTTTAGGAGGAAATTCCTCCCTATGAGGGTGGTGAGGCCCTGGTACAGGATACCCAGAGAAGCTGTAGCTACCCCATTCCTTGAAGTGTCCAAGGCCAAGTTGGATAGGGCTTGGAGCAACCTGGATAGTGGAAAATGTCCCTGCCTGTGGCAGAGATGTGGAGCAAGATGGGCTTTAAAATGCCTTCCAACCCAGCCATTCTGGAATTCTGTGATTCCTCTGAATCCTCTTTTTGGTTGAAAATTGTGTCAAGAGTTGTTTGAACCCCCTATTTCAAACAACATCCTTGTTATTAAGCCGCAACTCTCTTAGCGATGTCCTGAAGAGCTGTGAGTTCAAGTGCAGGCTTTACTGTCTGGTGGAAACACGAAGTTTAAGGACAGGAAGGATGAGTCTTGTTGGCTACAGCCTGGTGTATAAGTGCTGCTTGCCTTGCAGATGGTGTGTACGTGTACGAGCTGAGCGCTGTGCTCATACACCGTGGAGTAAGTGCCTACTCTGGGCACTACATTGCCCATGTGAAGGACCCGCAGACGGGCGAGTGGTACAAGTTCAATGACGAGGACATCGAGAAGATGGAGGGGAAGAAACTGCAACTGGGGATTGAGGAAGATCTAGGTAAAACCTTTCAGTTGTGAGTGCCCTTTTAAAAAACCTCTTTCTGCCGAAATCATGGGTGTCCCCAGGTGCAGCCTCCTGCTCCTCCCCAGAGCACTCCTACACGAGCTGTCATGGCTCGGAGGGACGTGGGGAACAGCAGTCCTGGTGACTGCAGCCAGATTTGCTTAGTTTCAGCCCCGTGTGAGTGTTTACACCACGTGATCAGCTGCTGTAGTATTTCTCTGGCTGCTACATGGCAGATAAAATGGTGATAACGAAGGCGGGTTTCTATCAGGGAGCAACAGGCGGGTGCCACTTCCTTGGAGCAGATAAGGAGCATGCTTTCAGTTTCCTTAACACAATATGGTTCTATTTCCACTGAGTGTTTTACTTGGGGGCAGTAAAAAATATTTTGATCCAAATAACAACTTGGAAGCTAAAACTACCTTTTTACTCTGAGCTTTCTCTTTGGTGCTTTTCTGTTTTACTGGTTCATTGTGTGCTGCCCAGATCACCATGCACTGGATTTCTTGGCGATTTCTTGGAAAGCTTGGGCTGAGGCTGGACCTGTGAATTTCTCACTCTGCAACCAATAAATAAGGGCAGCTCATTTGGAGTTGAAATGCTTTTGTAGTAGCTCAGTGTTCCATAGTGCAGGTGCTCACAGCAGGGAAAATCAGGGGAATTATTAAGAAATTCATTTACAATGCAAGCAATCCATTCCCAGGAATTCTTACCCACCAGGATGCTTTACTGTGGTTGGAATTTATGGAATGTTGTTTTTCTTTAAGACATCTTTAGAGAAAAAAAGACCTGCAGATTTAAGTGGTGCCTTAGTTTGGTGTAATGGGCCATCAGCCTTCTCCCATTTCCTTGTTCTCACCTGCATGATGCTTCTTGAGGTGCTAGAATGTGTCCAGAGATGGGCAGTGGAGCTGGGAAAGGGTCTGGAGCACAAGGAAGAGTCTGGAGAATTCTGAGGAGCAATTGAAGGAGGTGGGGGGCTCAACCTGCAGAAAAGGAGGCTCAGAGGGAACCTTCTGGCTCTGCACAGCTCCCTGACAGGAGGGGTCAGCCGGCGGGGGGATTGGGTTCTTCTCCCAGGAAACAGGGACAGGAGGAGAGGGAATGGGCTCAGGCTGTGCCGAGGGAGATTTAGGTTGGATATTGGGAAAAGTCCTTCATGGAAGGTGTAGGCAGGCATTGGAAGAGACTGTTGCAGCGCAGTTGTAGAGTCACCATTCCTGGAGGTGTTCAAAAAGTGTGTGAACGTGGCACCTGGGAACATGGGTTAGTGGTGGACCTGGCAGTGCTGGATTAATGGTTGGGCTTGATCATCTTTGGAGGGCTTTTCCAACCTTAGTGATTCCACGATCCTACCTGTGCCAGCAGCTCCATTCCCCTTGGCTCCACTTGCTGCCAGCCCAGGCTGGAGCTGGCCGGACATCTAGTGGTGCACAGGGAAACTGAGCCCTGAAAAGGCACCAAGAGCAGTTCAGCCCTTTTTTTTTTTTACCCTCCGCACTCACCCAGTGCAACAAAATGAGATGCAAATAAACTGCTGTGAACCTCAGTTTTGTAAAGTTTTGTTCTTAACTGCAAGTAAATGTTCTTATTTCTCATATTTCAATTCAAGGCTGTTTGGAGAATAGAAGTGTGTATAGGAGCCTCTTTAAGCTGAGAGCTCAATATTTGTATCAAGTTTTGATGTAATGTGACTGTTCCAGGCGAAACTGAGGTCTTTCTTTGTTACAAATATATGTAACATAAACCGAAGGTCTTGTGGAGGTCTGTGGTGGCGGGGGGAGACTCTTGGCCATGCAGATGGGAACAATTTGGAAAAATCTGTAATAAAATGCAAATAAATAGTATGGGAAGTCCCCTGAATGGGGGAAGGGCACGTGAATGTTTTCAGAATTTGGGAAAAAGAAACTTAATATTTCAGTGGTCCATTTAGAGTTTGACTTGTGAAACATTATTCCTTTAATTTTTTTTTTTTTTAATTTAAAACAGTTTGGTTTCTGAAGCTGCAGCTGTAGATAAGTGTTTTCCCTGCCTGAGAATCCATCTGGAAACGGCAGCTCTTGCAACACAACTTTACATCCCCCAGCAGCTGCTCAAAAACAACCCTTTCCATGGCTCTTGGCTTTCTAAAAGCTTTGCTATGTTTTTTTTCATATCCACAATCACCTGTAAATACGATTTTCTTCCCTGAGGATTTGACTCTTTTCTTTGGAGTCAGGACAGCAGAACAAGAGGCAAAAGGATGTTTTTCCAAGAGTGGCTTTTGGCTCAGAGAAGTTCCACTGGGGAGAGAAGAAAGGCTCTTGAGAAGGGAGGTTCAGAACAGGCTCCTAAATTTAGTCCCTTTGATTTACCCAGAAAGACTGGAGAGATTTGGGGCTTTCTTTGGGATACAGTTTTGAGTCATGCCAAGCCCAGTGCTTGGCACAGAGGCCTGGCACAGGGAAGCTGGCTGGGTGGCAAACTCATTCCTTTAATGGAGGATCAGGGAAGGAGTTCGTGTGGTGCTGAGGTTTTGCCTTTTGTTCTCACAGCAGAGCCATCGAAATCCCAGATCCGTAAGCCCAAGTGTGGGAAGGGCACACACTGCTCCCGCAATGCCTACATGCTGGTGTACAGGCTGCAGGCCCGTGAGAAATCCCTCACAGTCCAAGTTCCAGGTGAGTCCCCAGGGACCCAACTCATCCTACAGTGCTCCAGGTGGGCTGGGAGGCCGAATTTTGCTTGAAACCCTGTTTAGGTTTAGGAAGTTGCTGGAGCCCCTCTGCTCTGATTCCAGGCTGGAAGAGCTGGAGAAGGCCCCAGGGAGATCTCAGACCCCCTTCCAGTGCCTAAAGAGGCTTCAAGAGAGCTGTAGAGGAATTGGGATGAGAGACAAGGGGAAATGGCTTCCCACTGCCAGACGCAGGGCTAGATGGGATATTAGGAAGGAATTCCTGACTGTGAGGCTGGTAAGGCCCTGGTACAGGGTGTCCAGAGCAGCTGTGGCTGCCCCATCCCTGGAAGTGTCCAAGGCCGGGTTGGATAGGGCTTGAAGCAACAGGGATGGTGGAAGGTATCCCTGGATGAAACAAAATGATCTTCAAGGTCCCTCCAAACCAATCCGTCCAGGATTCCATGATTTTTGACTGTTTGCCACGAGCTGCAAAAGTGCTGTGTGGCACCTTGGTGTCTTCACCAGTGAAACCCCTGAGTTTTCCCAGCACTTAATTGACATTAAACTGCTAATCCCTCCCATATGCCCACTCAGATATTGCTTTCTTACCCAACTGGTCAAGCTGGGGAGGGGTCAGGAGGACATCACCCTGCTGGGATTCACCGCTGCAGTCCTGCTTGGATTCCAAAGGTGCAGGAGAACAGCGTGGTTAAATGTCGTCAGCAATGCCTGAGGAGGTGAATAATCGTGACAGATGTCAGGTTCCTTCTGTAACTGCTTCAGCTTTGCCACATCAGGAATAAATGACATCAAAATAAAGAGGCTTCAAGCCCTGAAAGGGAGTTTGGGCCAAGTGCCTTCGTGTTGGGCTTTAGAATTATGGGTGTGCCAGAACTCCCTGTAGGCTTTGCCTGTGGATTTAATATTTCCTGTTTGGCTGCTCCTTGATTAGAAATACTAATTAGGCCCCTGGTGCTGAGATGTATTCCCCTTTCACTCATTTTTCTGTGGAGTGGGGACATCAGAGGTGGCAGGTCCCTTTGGATCTCTGCAGAGGGGGTAAATCATACACCTTATTCCCCGTAACAAAAACCCAAACCTCTCCCAAACCCCCCGCCACCCCCACTTCTGTTTAATACACACCCTCCAAGACATAAAACTTCAGGAATTAGCACTAATTCCTGTCTGGATCTGTATTTTCAGCCTGTTTCCTGTGCTTTCTTGCTCTCCCTTTCCTCCTACCCCTTTGCCCGAAACAATAACTCAACAAAAACCTCCCCACCCAGCTCCAGATTCCTGCACAGCCCCGCGGTTGCCTTTGTTTCCCGTGGAATCCTGCCAGGGAACAGGGAGTGAAGGGCAGCAGTTGAACTCTGTGGTTGTGGGGAGGTTTCATGGAACTGTAAATTTGAGGCATTTTGCTTTGATGCTGTTAAAAAGTGGCTTTTCCGGGGCAGTGGAGAGACGTAACTTGGCTCTGATCTCAAGGAAGTCAGGCTGGTTATTTTTTAATACTGGATATTGTCTCTAGGTGGATATTTTGGTCAAGAATTAACCTTCTTGCACATATTTTAGCTCTTCAGAGTAATTCTAAATAGGAAAAGGCCTCAGATAAGCAGAGCTTCCCCCCGCTCCCTCCCACCAGCCCTGTGAAGGAAGTGGTTTATCTTCTTTTTTCCCTGCTGAGGTTTGGTTTGTTTGGGGTTTTTCCATCAGTAGCAGCAAAAATCCCCATTTCCTTCACCTTTCTGTTGATCTGCCCTGCCTAATCTGCCATCTCCTGAGGGCTCTTTGCCCTTGGATTTGCAATGTGATGGATTGCAGGTCATGACAGGCTTCGGGTGTATCCAGAGGGTGAAAAGCTTTTGTTTCTGTCCCCCCGCCAGGAATCATGAGGCAGGACAGAGGAGCTGCACTTAACATTTGAACCAACCCCACGTAAATTATTTTCTTGGGTGCAAAACTTTGCATTTAATCATCTGCAACCATCAGTATCAGAGAGCAACGTCCACGTGCTTGGCTTGGGGAAAGACCTTGCCCAGCAAGGTTATGGGAGGGAATTTTTAGGTTTGTTATCCCCAGATAACCCATGGTAATTAACATAACTGGCATTTTCCCTTCAATTCCTGAGGTTTTTTTTCTTTCCCAGCTTTTCTGCAGGAGCTGGTAGAGCGGGATAACTGCAAGTTTGAGGAGTGGTGCAACGAAATGGCCGAGATGCGCAAACAGAGCGTGGCCAGAGGCAAGATCAAACACGAGGAGGTGAAGGAGCTCTACCAAAGGTTACCCGCAGAAGCTGGTCTGTAAGACATTGTGGAGTATTGCCGTAGTAGAGCTGTTAAGCTTAGGAATGATTTGTGACTAACTCCCAACTCCCATGGCCTTGCTGGAAGGCATTCCTGCAGCCCTCTGGAAGCAGAGAGCTTCATGCATGCTTACATTTGTTTTCCCTTGCTTCTTTTCCTGCTTTAACCTATTTTTCTCCTTTCTGTGCTCATTCTCATGGCCTCTGGCATCGCTAATTCCCTCCTGCTCCTTCCCCATCCATCAGCCTTATGTTTTGTGACTTTTTTCTTCTGCCTGGTGAGCAGCTCAGCTCGTTAGGAGCATCGAGGCGGAATAACTGCCTGCTCCCAAATTGCAAGCTCACGGCAGGTTTGGGAGCTGGTGAGCCCGATTCATCAGCAGGTAACGGGCTAAGAGAATGCCTGACCTCCAGCAGAAAATGGCTGGATCCATCCCTGCCAGTACCTCACTACTCCATGTCTCAGTTTTGTGGGGAGACTGAGATTAAGCTTTTTCTCCTTCTCCCTGTGTCCTGTTGCCTCAGCACAGTTTATTTCCCACCTAGTTTTTCTTACCCATCTTTCGCAAAACTTGCTCAATCCATCCAGCCCAGGGAATTTGTGTTCACTATGTACCTCTTAAAAACTGCAGGATAATTGTAACTGAAGACTTAAAAGTGGGTTTAATTGTGTGGCCTGTAAGAGAATTCACTGTTCAGCTTTTATTATTAGATGCTCAGAGTCCACTATGGGATTGGTGTAGCCCAACAGCAAACTCACGTTCCTGTAAACGTCTGCCTCTCCAGTTTGGGAATACAGATGCTTAACTCCGGAGCAGGAAGGTGTCACAGCTCCCCCAGAGCCTGAGTAGCACTCAGATGTCACTGTGAGATCAGAGTTGTGCTGGAGGGATGAACCTGCCCTGAGTCACCCATGAAAAGGAACAGCAGCACAGTTCCAGTGTGATTTTCCTTAGCAGGAACAGAAGAGTTTGCTCTTGGCAGTTCTGAAGTGACAGAGGAATAAATCTCAAAAAATATGGCTTTAAAAATGCAGGTGAAGCTCTTCTGCCCCAATTTAGAGATGATAGAACCTAAGACTTTGCCCTGAGGCACCCTCTGCCTGCTGCTGGCGCATCATGGGCACAGCACTTCCAGCACAGCTGGAGGCAGTGTCATTCCAGCACTGCTCCAGGTCCTATCTCTCTGGAGCTTGGGGCTGTCTTTGCAGCTGTGCAGACACGTTTTCTGCCAGCTTTGTGGAGCCTGCCCCAGAAAACCCTCCTTTCTGGGGGAGGCAGTTTCATCCCAAACTAGCAAACCGGTTCTGACAGCAATGCAATTCTCTGGAGGTCACGGCTGCGGAGGGCATTGCGTAAGATAAAAACACCATGGATTGAGGCTGTGGAGGAAAAGAGGTTACACAGAGCTCCAGTGCAAGCTGGAGACACAGTGTTTTCCTGTCTTCTGTATTTTCCTCTTACTTCTTTGTTGCTCCTCCTAGGAAACGTGAAGGGTTTGTGCTCAATTATAAATGTCGCCAACGGGTGCATTTCCCCCCGGTTTCAGAGCTGCCTTTGTGGCAGCACAGAATGGATTTGAATTCTTCTAATTTCCCAGTCATCCCACAGGAGTGTTGTGTAGTGATACTGTGCCTCAGAATTGAGGTATAGGGGTTTCACCCCAACCTGCTCATACAAGCACTGACCTGCTCCTGAACCTTGGCTTTGTACTTCTCTTTCAGCAAACAAGGGCAAGCCTGCTCTTCTGTTTCAGCAAAAAATCCAAGCAAGTTTTCCATTTGCACTATAAATTTTAACATTTTCTCACCTAAAATTGTAAGAGACACTGAAAATTTGGGCACTGAAGGGACAGGGGGAGCACTGACTTCGTCTCCACTGTTGTTGCCTTTAATTTTCAGGTTACCCCAGTGAACTCTCTCAGTTGTACAAAAAGCCTGTAATGTATGATCATGATTAAAATATTATATCAGTCCCTTGATGAATGATAGGAAAACTTTCCCCTTTCCTCAACTCCTCTCCAGTAATTCCCAAAAGGTTTGACAGCACTCCCATTCCTCTTTGGAGCTGTTGCATATTGATTGCTGAATCCAAAATGATCTGCACATCTTAATCTCATGTAGCTCCTGTCTTCCAAATCTGTGACACTGAGATCAGAATGGGGTGGGAGAAACTGGATCAGACCTTTGAAAACTTGCACCTCAGGGATTTAATCAACAGTGATTGCCTGTTAATTTTTAAGAGTAATTATAAAATACCACCTGGGGTTGGAGCTGCCATACATGGTCTTGTTTCTCTTTGTGGTTTCTCCCCTCCAGGTTCCCCCTATGACTTCATCTCTCTGGAATGGCTGCAGAAGTGGCTGGATGAGTCCACTCCTCCCAAACCTATTGATAACACAGCCTGCCTGTGCTCCCATGGCAAACTCCATCCTGATAAAATATCTCTGATGAAGAGGATATCAGAATACGTGGCTGACTTCTTCTACCGGCGATACGGAGGAGGGCCCCGGCTCAATGGTAATATCCTCTCGAAATCACCTCCTGTGATGTGCTTTGGAGCCTTATTCTGGTGCCAGCCCTGTTCTGAGCCATCCTTTATCATCATAACTTTATTTCAGTGCATGGCTTTAGTGCTGCCTTATTTCCAGGGGATTTTTTTAATATCACTTAATTCCATATCCCAGTCACCGTTTCAGGGTGATCAGAGGGTGTGCTTTGGCCCTGGGCTCTGCTCAGGCAAGGGCTGTGCCTGGAGGAATTGTTGTGGAGGGATAGGGCACTTGGCTTAGGAAACATAATACTTGGGGGGTTTGAAGGCGATTCTAGAAAATAAAACTTGAACATGCATCACTCCAAACTCTTGACAATTATTTTCTGTGCCTGCAGCACCCACAGCTCGTGTGTGGGCTGGGTCTCATGGAGTATTCAGGCCAAAAATACACCTTCCTGTCTGTCACCTCATCCAAGAAAGCACTTACCTGTTAGCCTGCTCCTGTGGAAACATCTACCACACATTTTATTTTTCAGGGTCAGCCTAGCTCCTCCAGGCTTTGGAGTCCCCTCATCAAACAAGCCCCAGGTTTCATTCCATTTAGGAAGTTGCTCAGTAACTCCCACTGAGACCAAATTAGCTCAGTTCCTACTGGGAGCTTGTAGGAAAGAAGCTGCTTGTGACGCAGGCAGCCTTTGTGGGGAAAAACAGGGCAAGGTTTATTAATCAAGTGGAAGATTGCCTGCGGGGTTATGGGTTGAGTATGGCTGGCAGGGAGGGAGGGATGGGTAAAAGGATGGATGGACACTTGCTTCCCTTCTCCTCTTGCTCCAGGGTGAAAATCTAAATACACACTCAGCTGGAATTTCCACTCCCTTTGTCCAGTGCAGCTTTGCAGGAGGGTGTTTTTTTCTGAGTGGAACTGGCAAAGTGCCACAATACAGGTGTTTGTTTTCCTGGCATTTCCTGCCTCCTATGGCTGGGTGCTGGGCTGCCCTGGCTCCCTGTGACTGCAGGCTGTGGATACCAGGAGCTGTGAGAGCAGACCTGTGAAGCAGTGCAACAGATCACGCCTCATTTGAAGTATTTTGTGCTTCTTTTAGCTTCAAACGGCCTGATGTGGCTGTAACCCCAAGGATTTCCTCGTTTACATGTGTAATCACCAATCTTGAGGCAGGATAGTTGGTACACACTTGTCTGAGGGCCTTCAAACCAGCAGGAAACCACCTGTGCAATAAATTATGCAATAAATAGTGAAAAAAAAAAACCTCTTTCTTTTCTTCCCCCACCCCAGTCAAAGCACTTTGCAAGGACTGTGTGGTAGAAAGGTGTCGAATCCTGCGGCTGAAGAACCAGCTGAACGAGGACTACAAAACCGTGACCAATCTGCTGAAGATGACAGTTAAGGGGTATGGAATTCCCAAATGCTGTCAAAGATGCTTTTTGGAAGTGCTTAAGCAGCTTTTTCCTGAAGATTTCCCTGTTGGGGCTCTGAAGGAGGGAGCTGTGATTTTGAGGTACCAGTGCTGTTGTCTCCCTGCAGGAACGACGGGTTTTGGGTTGGAAAGGCATCCTTGAGGAGCTGGCGTCAGCTGGCTCTGGAACAATTAAATGAGCAAGATGAAAATGCAGAGCACAGTAATGGAAAAATGAATGGAAATGCACAAAACAAAGGTATTTACTCCTGAGTTCCTCCTAATTGCTGCTGTAGAGATCCACCAGCTCTGCCTGATCCCTCCTAATAAAAATACACCTCAGAGGTTTCTGTAGCTGTTTTTGTTCCCCTTGTATGAGTAGGGAGGAAAGGATAATAAATCAAATTAAAAGGGCCTTAATTTAAGGAGCTTTTTCTTTGCTAAGCTTGGAAACGGTGGGGTGATCTTCATGCTGGAGAGGGAGATGAGGTGATAAGTGGTTTTACAAAGCTTTGTGAAATTACCTCTCCAGACACATGATCTTTTCATCCACTTTTCTCTGAATGAGAGAGCAGGGAGAAGGAAGAAACGTGAAAATTACCTTGGGAAAAGGATGATGATGATACTTATTGTGAAGATTGAGGGACAAAACAGCACAGGTGATGTAGCAGCACTGGGAACAAAAATCATGAATACCCCATTCTGTTTCCATATAATGAGAATAAATTGAGGTTTTATTTGCCTTCTGCTCTTTAAATGTTTGAAAATCTTACTTTGAACTGGGTAAGAAGCTCATTGGAATCGAAGTGGGAATGATAGCTCAGGGCATTGAGCTTGGGCTAGAAGGCTGGAGGGCACCTCAACCTCCATGATAAGGAAGAACACTCATGGATAAAAGGGTAGTTCTGAGTTACCACTCATCAGTCCTCGGGGGTGACTGATTCACAACAGGTTGCAACTCCCAGCAGTGCATTTGAATTACTCACAAGCCAAGTTGCTCGTTAGGCAGCTCGTTAGAGGCTCTTGCTGACACGTCATTGTCATTGATGATGCTCCATCCAGTAGCCAACGCTTGACTTTAATTTAGAGATTGATGTAGGGCTTGTCATCCCCTGGCATGCTCCCCCTTGCTTTGTCAGGCAGCATCTGGTTTAGATCAGGAATTTTGCCAGGAATTCTGCTCCTTTTGCTCTTACCTAGGCTTGTGTTTAGGTTAAACTCGGAGATGTCTAGGAGCAGGGAACCCCTGTGGCCCTAACAAATGCGTCCTTTGTAATCTCACAAAGGCCTGGTTTGTACTCCACACACTTCAAAGCCCTCCTACGTGGTTTGGGGGCTGCAATCCCGCCTGCCTAGAGGCCAAGACATCAGAGAATAACAAATTTTTTTCCAAATTTGCCCCTGGATGAGGGGGTTTGCTGTAATTTGAAGGTAACCGTGCTCCTTTCCCTGTAAGATTTTTTTTCCCCTGGGAGCAGAACTCTATGCAATTCTCCTGTATTATTTTTTTTAATTAGATGAATCAAATGAAGATAAGAGGGAGGAGGAAGAGGAGTTAAATTTTAATGAAGACATCGTTTGCCCACATGGTGAGTCTCTCTGGGGGATGGAGCTGAATATCTCCCTTGTTGCCCACTGCTGCATATATTAACCTTGTAGCCTTTGCTCCAACTGTGGCCAGCTTGAGGAGTCACTGCTGAAGTGTGCTGAATTCTCATTTTCGTGATGTTTCTTGCACTCAAAAGTTTTCCTTGCAGGCAGACTCTGTAAGGACTTGGCCAAGCAGAGCTGTCAGATGCTGAGCTTCCCTTCCTTGCATGGGGCAGCACCAAAGCTCTGCTGCCATTTGGAAGCTCTAAAAGCAGTGAGAGGAAGAGGTGATGTAAATCAGTCCAGGTGGGAGCTGAGAGTATCTGTTTAATATCCTGGCTTACATTAAAACAGGAGCACTCACCCAGCACCTGGGCCAGGACCACTCCTGGATATTGATTTCCCAACCTGCTGTGCTTTGGCGACTATTCACGTAAGGTTTTGACCTCGTATCAGTTGTTTTGCAAGTGATGCCTCATTAAGTGCATCCTTGGCTACCCTGTTGTTTTAATCCCGCTTGATAAAGCTTGTGTTCCAGCCATAAAACTCAGTTTTACTTAAGCTCTAGTTTGTAGGCATCAGTTTGTGGGAAGGCTCCATCTTATCTCAAACAGAAGGAAAAATGGCATAAATTAACCACACACCTCATGTCATCAGTGCTAGTCAAGAATCTGGAGTAAGGCTTGAGAAATCTCATTTTCAAGCACTTTGTCACTCTTTTAGCTGTTACTCAGTGCCTTAAACTCTGCATTTCCCATTGCCTCAAGGCTGCTGTTCCACAAAAGCATGGAGATGGAACATTTATGGAGCCAGACACGATAAAAAATAGGCCAATAGGCCTTTGGAAAATGTATGATGTTAAATTGCTGATTGATCTGTGACTTGGGGTCATAGCAGAAAAAATAATACTAAATAAGGGGGCTGCTGGTAGGGCAGGATTTTTTGTTGTCTTGAATTAACCTCTGATTACTCATGGAAAACAAGCTTTCTGCATTGAAAAACTCCCTCTGGAGTGCATCAGCAAATCTGTAGTCTTGTTCCTATGGCCTTAATTTTGTGGTGGAGGCGGTTCCTGCCTCCGTGGTAGGCTCTGGAAAAGGCAGTGCTGGATCTGGGAGGGCTGGCTGGCCTCCAGGAATGCCACCCGGGCATTCCCTTCACAGCTCCCTTTGCATCCCTGCTGCAGTCCCTCGCTGCCTGATCCCAGTGAATTTTTTCCAGATACCAGGTTAAGCCTTCTTTGATGTCCATGCCCAAAACATGTCTCAGGATGGTGGGAGTGGGAAGCTGGGTCAGTGGTGGTTGGGTTAATCTTCCAGATGGCAAAACACTTATGCCCTGCATATCCTGAGCTGATTTTACCACCTCTTTCACTCACCATATTAATTCTGTTTTCATTAATCATGTGGTATCAAGGCACTTATTAGTACAAGCTCCTTTTTTTCTCCATCCTTGCTGGCCCTGGGCAGCATCCTGGGCCAACCTCTGGAGTCACTTGGCCTTGTTGGATGAAGCTCAGGAGGCCAAGTGCTGCATTGAGGCCTGACCTTTGTTTATTAGAGGAAAAGCAGGAGGGGAGCATTGCTATTTTTTTCTCTTCAGGGCTGGCCAAATTACAGACTCGGAGTCTGTGGGCCTGAGTAGCTGCTTGTCATGTTAAAGAACTGCCAGAGGGTGGGGAGGAAGGAGTTTTTCTGCCTCTCCTCTCTCCACAATTCTCCAGGCTATAGAAAAGCAGATAGTAAGGGATCATGCCCTTTGGACACCACAGTTGCTATTTTCCTTCCCTCTTACTGGTGCAGTCCTCACTGAGGCACAGATATTCTCAAATCTGGTTTACATCCTGGTGTCTCAACAGCTGCTCCTCGTGTTTCTCCCTGCATAGGGACTTCCCAGCTGCTGTCTCAGAGGGAGATGTGGTTGTGTTTTCCGCTTGGCCATCAGCAACCCTGCAAGTGGGCAGCTGGTTGGATTCCAGAGCCTTCTCCCATTTTTTCAAGCCTTCTATATCTGGCCAGCAATGTCATAATTGTGCACGTGCCTGAGTGTGCCTCCTGCTTCCACTGCTGAGACAACAGGCACAAATGGCTCCTGAAATTCCTTGTTGGGGTCTTGGAGCTGCCTGAGCATCAGGATGGATAATCCTGATACCAGGATAAATAATCCTGATGGATAAATAAGTGTTCTGGGGATAGCTGGTAAATCTTGCTTGGTATCTTCACATCCAGTTACTCCCCAAAGCACATTTGGTGTGCAAGATCTGTCCTTTCCACATTTTCAGGTGCTTGAATAGGGCACAGGAAACTGTATTGAGATTCTACAGTGGAAAACTGGGGTTTGCAAGGATGTGGAAGGCACCTGGTTTCATGGGACACAGTGTTATTATCCTGAGGCTCAACAGATGGAGTCACCATGAGGATGTAGCTGTGGATAGCCAGGATCAGAAACCGGTAGCCCTGTGCCCTCTGACTTTTCCCCACATCCCTACTTTGTTTGATCAGCTGCTTAGGCCATGATCTTGGAAATCTAAAGGGCCGTTTTAGGAATTATATTATTATTATTATTATTATTATTATTATTATTATTATTATTTGTCTGAAGGAAGCAAGGAAGGAGTTGAAGGTGACTTTGCTGGTTTTTGCTGACATGGTGTTGGCTGATAAATGTGTGGATTTCTTCCTCACGTTTCTTCCTTGTAATCTCTTCAATCAAGGGTTGCAAAATGTTCCTGAGCATGTTGTGATTAAAGCCTTTCCTTGATTCTCTCCCTGCAGGTGACTTGTGCATCTCTGAAAATGAGAGGAGGGTGGTTTCCAAGGAAGCCTGGGAGAAACTCAAGCAATATTTTCCAAAAGCCCCTGAATTCCCAAATAACAAAGAGTGCTGTTCCCAGTGCAAGGTATTTGCCAAATACTCCCCTTTTGTTGACTGTAAATACTGGTTGTATTTCTGGTTTTCATTTTTAACACAACCCTGTGCCATGGAGAAGAATAAAGTCACCTTTAATAGCAGCTGGGACATAATTGTTTCCTGCAGATTTTGGAGCGTGAAGGGGAGGAAAATGAAGCTCTGCATAAGATGATGGCCAGTGAGCAGAAGACTTCTCTCCAGAACCTGTTCCATGATAAATGCAGACCTTGCCTGGGCAGCTGGCCTCAGGTAGGGAAGGAAGGGGATCAGGAAATGCAGCCAGGCTTGAGAGGGGTTTTTGCTGGGCTTCATACATCTTCTGCCTAGAGCAGCTGTGGCTGCCCTATCCCTGGAGGTGTCCAAGGCCAGGTTGGACATGGCTTGAAGCACCTGGGATAGTGGAAGGTGTCCCTGCCCATGGCAGGAGGTGTAAGGAGATCCGAAGCCAAACCATTCCATAACCATTCACTCAGTCTGTGCCAGCAGAACTCTCACATGTTGTGCTGAGGTGTGATTTCCCTGGATTAACTGTGCTGGCACAAAGCCCTGAAGAGCCACAGGAATGGCTGGTGTGCCAAAGGAGCTGTGCTGGCCCAAAGTTAGGGAGATAACAGTGACAAAGTCCTCCCTGGCAGGACTGAAACAGCACAACTGCTTCCCATAGCTCTCTATCAGCCTTCCCATGAAGGAGGATGCTGGATCACACCTGAACTTTGCCTTGTCACCACCTTTTGCTGCTACTTGGGCAAAATTCAAGTGTGCCCCAGCATCGTCCTGTGTCCCAATAGCTTGGGAGCTTCCCAAAATGCTGAAGCCCTCCAAAGAGCAGCAGTGGCTGTGCAAACCCTCTCCTAGCAGCTTCCCCAGGAAGTCCTGCCGATTTGAGGTGTCCAGAATCAGCTGTTGGCTCCTGGGAGTCTCGTGTGCTGACTAATGGTTGACTCTATAATCTTGCCAAGCTGCATTGGCAGGTGTCTGCCTCCATCCCTCACTGCTCCAGCTGGGAATAAAAACTCAGGCAGCACAGATCCGTGGCTCAGAACCAAGGAGACCCAAAATGTTTTAAAAGGAGTTTTTCTTTTGGGCTGAGCTGGAGAGCTCCAGGTCTTGCCAGTGGTGGTTAAGGTTCTATCTGATTGGATTTGCTTTTGGAGCTGGAAATTGGAAAGTTGGAGCTCGCCACTGTGGGTCAGACATAGGAGGATCTCCACCAGCAGGGTTTCATCCTTCTTTGCCTTTTTGTCGTCCTTTCCCTTTTAAATTTCCCAAGGGAGCCTCATAGAGGAGAGCTGAGAATCTTGTGCTCAAGCCTTTGGAGTTTTCCTGATCCAAAGAATTTGAGGTTTGGGGAGGAAAACAAGCAGAGTGAAAAACAAGCAGAAATTAAGAGATGAAGGGAAATTAAAAAGTGTATATATATGTATATATATTCCTTAGGTGTGCTGAGTTTTCCTACAGAAAGGTGGAGCAAGCCCTTAAATCTGCCTTTGGGAAAGGGCTAAGGACAAAAGAGAGGAGAACATGGAAATAATTTTGTCACCTAGCTCTTGGCTTGGTGGTTTCTTGTCCAGGAGCAAACAATTTAAAGAAAGGGACAAAAAAAATAGATTATCCCAAAAATGCTGTCTTATTTGGTGCACAGCTATGGTTTTGTATCCCTGCTGCTGCCAAAAGGAAAAACTTACGGATTTTGATGTTGGAAGCAATTCAGGTATGTTGGGGTGGTCTCACCCCACGCCTGTTGGATTGCAGGGATTCACCAGCTTCAGACGTCGAGTCCCCAGAAACAGAAACAGCACTGAAGAGTTCCTGGCTGCTCCAGGGAAATGTCCCTTCCCGCTGGGAATTAAAAGTAATTGGATCAAAAGCTCAAGTAACTTCATAATAAACACGAGATTAGCAATGGCAGTGCTTAGTACCTGATCCCAAATTATTTTCCTTGGCTTTTGCAGCCCACTTGGATGGAGTTGTCATGGTAAAGCAGCACTGAGGTCTCAAAGGGAGTGAGCGGTGCCGAAAAACCAAACAGTCATTGTTGGGTTCATTAAAAAGATCCTTTTTCCTCCTCTTTTTCCCCCAGGAGACAGATGAGCTGTATATTGTTTCACAGTTCTTTGTAGAAGAATGGAGGAAATTTGTCAGGTAACTTGGCTGGAGGGTTTTGGTGCTTTTTATCTCTTGTTTTGGGGGCTGTAGATAATATTTTGCTTCTGCCTCCCAGCACAGTGAGCTCATGGAAGCAATGAAGCTGATTTTTGCAGGACTTGTATCAATTGTAATACAGTGTAAGACACTGAACTTCCTTGTTTGCTGTGTCTAAACCAGATGGTCGGATTAGCTGGTAACCTGATTAGTTTTTTCATCTGTCTGGAGCTATATCCCAAAGGTCACCACTCAGGCTGGAGATGGAAATCTCTGCTGGACAGAGGAACGCAGATCTGATTTCCTCATCACTAGTAGTTACTATTCCTTGTTGGAATGCCTTGTGTAAATACTCACCTGTAATTTCTTCCTGGCTTTCTGACAAATTGTGGGGGTTTTGGTTGGATAACCTGACCCAGTTTTTCAAACCTCTTCCTCTTTACAGGAGGCCGACGCGCTGCAGCCCTGTGTCCTCCATAGCAAACAGTGTCCTACTCTGTCCCCATGGGGGGCTCATGTTCACCTTTGCTTCCATGACCAAAGAAGACTCCAAACAGTGAGTTTCTTCCCTTCACGCACTTTCCTTTTGCCAGGAGCCTTGGGAGAACATTCCCAAGGGAATATTTTGCTTCTGAGCCACAGCAAGATGAGAGTAATCCTTTCCCTCAAAACTAACACAGAGGAGTTCTCACAGCCTCCTCAGCCTTCCTACAAGGCAAGACGTAAACTGTTGAAGGATGCTGGGTCAGGAAAAAAGAGCTTCCTTCAGCTTGGTTTATTCCTGACAATAAGCACCCTGGGTCTGGCCAGGACGCAGAAATATCCTGCTTCCTTACAATTTGCTTTCCGTGAGCCTTTCCCCCTACTGGCTGCAGGGCTGGACTTCATGCTCCACAACCTTGCTTTTGCAGTGATGCAGCACTAAAAGTAGGAAATCTTCCACTCCTTTCCTCCTCCATCCCTCCCTCTGGCACAACAGGAGCACAACAGTGTCACTAATCACAGTCTGCTGTTATCTGAGAGTACAGGCCACCCCCGTGTAGCTGCGTTTTGGATAGATTTTGCAGTTTTTCTTTCATTGACAGACCAACAAGCCAAAGAGGGAGGATTTTTTGGCCTTGGCTCTTCCATGTCATAAAGTACCTGCCTGTTTCTTTGCACAGTATAGCTCTGATATGGCCCAGCGAGTGGGAGAGGATCCAAAAACTCTTTGTCGTGGATCATGTCATCAAAATCACCCGGACACAGGCAGCCGGAGCCAGCCCCGAGAGCACCCACTACACCTCCGAGCCCCGTGAGTGACCTCTGCTCCTGGGAACAGCTCCCTGGGGGTAAAAACTTCAGTCTGAGGGGGTCAGTGGAAAACACAGAGCTTGGCAGATTCCCCCCCTGCAATGCTGTGCCCAGCTCTGGTGTCTTAAGCACAGGAAGGATGTGGAGCCACTGGAGTGAGTCCAGAGGAGCCCATGGAGGTGCTCCAGGACTGGAACCCCTCTGCTCTGGAGCCAGGCTGGGAGAGCTGGGGGTGTTCAGCCTGGAGAGGAGAAGGCTCCAGGGAGAACTTACGGCCTAAAGGAGCTCCAAGAGAGCTGGAGAGGGACTGGGGACAAGGGCCAGGAGGGACAGACACAGGGAATGGCTTCCCATTGCTAGAGGGCATGGAGAGATGGGGTATTGGGAAGGAATTCCTGGCTGTGAGGGTGGGAGGGTCCTGACACAGGCTGCCCAGAGAAACTGTGGTTGCCCCATCCCTAGAAGTGTCCAAGGCCTGGAGCAACCTGGGATAGTGGAAGGTGTCCCTGCCCATGGCAGAGAGTGGGATGAGATCCTAAAGGGCTCTTCCAACCCAAACCACTTGGGGATTTGATGTGATTCACTCTCAGTTAGCAGTGAGAGGCCCTGCACTGGGGCCTCTGAGGAGTTGGCGCTATTAAATGTTTTTTCTCTTGGTGTTTGCCCAGAGCTGTGCCCCGAATGCCGGGAAGGGCTCCTGTGCCAGCAGCAGCGGGACCTGCGCGAGTACACCCAGGCCACCATCTACATCCACAAAGTGGTGGATAATAAAAAGGTAGGGACTTTTCCCCATCCCTGCTCAGCCTGGCTCCAGGTGCTGTAGGAATGCCCTGAGGGGGCTGTCATGGCTCCCATGTCCCCAGGACTGGTGGGCGTCCTGCTGGTCTGTGGTGGTGGTGAGGGCAGAAATCCCCTGCTGTGCAGCTTTGGGCAGCTTTGGCAAAAACAGCAAATTGGGACCTTCTGGCTCTGAAAATTCCATCTCCTCAAGGCTTCCTTTTGCCAAACCAAATCCTTTGTGTTTTCAGGGGTGCTCCCAGCTGTTTTCTCTGGTTTTGCTGTGTTCCCAGGCTCTGCCTGCTCTCCTCCCTCTCCAATATCTGTCATTTCCTTTCTTCTTGCTCAAGTGATGTTTTTATTCCTGGATAGAAATGAGCTCTTCCCCTCGGTGCTGGTGAGACAGTGAATTTGGAGATGGTTCTCAGGATCCCCTGAAGCTGTGAATTTTGTTTTTACTGATCTTAAGTGTCAGGATCAGCTCTAGAACTGGTTTTCCAAGTGCCTGAAGCTGGTTCTGGTAAACCCCCCTCCTCAGGACCCTTAAGAAGAGAGCCAATGGTGGGCAAGCTCAGATGAAGACAATCTCTGCACCTTTGGAGTGTGGAGTGGGTATTTTTTGCCTTTCCTCGATTTCCATCTCCCTGCCAATCCCAGGGAGGCGCTGGAGGCCGGAGAACCACAGGGAGCTGGAGGCTGGATGGGTTCCTGCCTGGGTTGTGAGATGTGGATCACGCAGCACCGTCTGGAGCCATCAGCCACAGGCTTTCAGCCTGAATCCCTCTTGGCTCTGGTGCACGGGAGGGTTGAGTGTTGTGTTTTTCTGGCACTGGACAGGACTGTGCTCACACGTGGAGCTGGCAAAAAAAACAGGGAGCTATTCTTTGTGGAGCAGCTGGAGCTGGAAAGAGGGGGTGAGAACGTGCCCACAAGATCCCTCAGTAACAGGGCAACCTCGGCAGGATGGGAAACAGCAGGAATGCTGGCCAGGATTAGTGCTGGCAGCACTGTGGGAGCCACTGTGCCCTTCCTGCTGGGCTTTGCAAAACCAGGGAGTGTTTCTCAGCCCCTCACCCTTTTTCCTCCCTCCTCTGCACCACCTGGTTCTTCCTTGGGGTAATGGTGCTGCAGAGGGAAGCCTCATCTGGATAAAATCATTGAAGGGTGGTACTGCTGGAATTCAGAGGGCTCTGGGGAATGTTTGGGAGCTGGAATTGCATCATTAATTGTAAATACATTGATGGAGAAGAGAGCTCTCGGCATCCAGGTCTCCTGGGCTCCTGCAAAGCCCAGTTCTAGCCACAGTGTAGCTGGGAATTCACATCCAGGCAAATCTGTGCCTGGAGTGACTTTCACTGGCCTGAACAACCTTTTTTTTTTTGTATTTGTGTAAATTATTTAGATTTCATTTACTTACAGCCTATAAGTAATGGTGCTGCTACAGGGATAAATGTCTTAATGCACAGAAAATACTTTTTCCATGTCAAGGCTTTTGTAATACATTTAGATCAACCAGCTGATGAGAAGGTATCAGTCCAGGGCTCAGGAGACTTTCCTCTGCCTGGAGAGGAGAACAGAAAGCACCTTCAGTTCCACAGAGGGGGATTCCTGAGTTGAATCCCACTGAGGTTCCACACAGGTGGGGAGGGTGGAGGAACCTTTGCAGAGCTCATGGAGAAGCTCCCAGGGTTATTCCTAGGCTCTCTGGTTGGAGGTGACGCCCAGAGGTCTTCAGGAGCTGTTTGCCATGGTGAGACAGGCCATGTGGTAGCTGTTGGTTACAGAGAATGATTTTTGTGACTCCAGGTAATGAAGGACGTGGCTCCAGAGCTGAACGTGAGCAGCTCGGAAGCTGAAGAGGAAAGGGAGGAAAACAAGCCAGAGGGGGAGCAAGATCCTGATTTTAACCAGGTAGAGGTGAAAAATCCCAGCAGATTTCTTGATTTTTCTATCATCCTCTTGAGTCAGCATGATGGGATCACCACCCTCTTCCTCTGCATCTCACTGGCAGGGGAAGTGTGTCTTATAATGTCATTTGAGTGGTCAAAACACACCAGTGCTGGCTTTGGAGACATCAAATACGGATAGGGATTCATGTGCATGTGGAAATCTGCCCCACACTAGCATTAGGACTAGGATTTGAGGTTTGAAGGCAAATCCTTTGGTTGTCTCCACACTTCCATACTTCAGTTGGTTTTCCAAGGGGTTTTCCATCACTTCCTGCCTTCCCTCGCATGACCAATTGGCTCAAAACACTCTCTGGGTACTCGGAAGGTTCTGTTTATCCCTAAACAACTCCATCTTCTCATTTTTTTGCCACGTCTCCAGGCCAATGGTGGCGCAAAACGCCAGAAGCTCTCCCACCAGAGCTACATCCCTTACCAAAAACAGGGAATCAGGAGAAGCACACGGCACCGGAAGGTCCGAGGGGAGAAAGCGCTGCTGGTGTCAGCCAACCAGACCCTGAAAGAGCTGAAAATCCAGGTGAGGCTGCCTCTTCTGCCAGGAACCAGGAAGAAAACACAAAGTGAGGAGTGTGGGGGCTCAGGGAAGGGTCTGACTCCCCAAGGAGATGGGGATGGGTGCTGGGGCAGGAGATGCCACAGTTCCCGGGGTGAGGTGTCCGTGTGCCCCCAGATCATGCACGCCTTCTCTGTGGCCCCCTTCGACCAGAACCTGTCCCTGGATGGGAAGATCCTGAGCGATGACACAGCCACACTGGGCAGCCTTGGAGTCATCCCTGAGTCTGTCATCCTGCTCAAGGTACCGGTGCGGTGTGATTCGGGAATGCCACGGGATTGGTGAGAGCCAAGAGTGTGGGCTTGTGTGGGGCAGTGGGGACAAATGGAACAAGCTCCTTGTGGAACTCCTTGGAGGAGAAGAATCTTTAATTTTCTTAGTTTAGGGAAGGAAAATCCTTAATTCTTGTTTTTTGTCTTAGGGGAGGAAAGTCTTCATTGTTTTTTGTTTTGGAGAAGAAAAATCCTTATTTTGTTTCAGAGGAGGAATATCCTTGGGTGTTTGAGGAGTTTTTTGGTCTGAAGGAGGAAAAACCTTAATTTTTTTTGTGTTGGGGAGGAAAATCCTCATTGTTTTTGTTTGGATGAGAAATGTCCTTAATTTTATTTGTTTCAGAGGAGGTAAATCCTTTTTATCTTTGTTTTGGAAGAGAAAACCCCCTTTTTTATGTCCAAGAATGCTTTGTAGCTGATTTGGCTGCTGAGCTCTGTGAGTGCCAACCCAAAACATGACTAACTTAGGGAATGAGTCGTCCCATCAAGTTCTCAGTGTTTAGGCAAGACACTCGTCCCCTGCTCCTCTCCTGAGCAGTGATCCCCCAGCTCCCTGTGCTTGTTAATTCCCTGCTCCAATGTCCTTTCCAGGCTGATGAGCCCATTGCAGATTACGCGGCCATGGACGATGTTATGCAAGGTGAGAGAGGTGGGGAAAGGGCTGGGTCTGGGTTGGTGGTCAAGGTTGGGAAGGTGGAAAATGGGGATTGTAACGCTTCCTTGTCACTGGCTATGGAATCCTCAGAGTGACTTCTAATGCCTTCCTTCCCTTTCCATCCCAGTTTGTATGCCTGAAGAGGGGTTTAAAGGTGAGTCCAGGTGTTTTGCCCCCTTTGTATCCCCTCACATGACTCCCACTCCCATCCCATTTCCCTCCTCATCTCCTGGTGATGTCTTTCCTTCCCAGGGACTGGTTTACTTGGCCACTGATGGTTTTCCAAGAGGAGCGACCAGAAGGAAAGAGGATTTGTCACATGGTAGGGCATTAAAAGAATAGAAACAGGTGGATACAGTACTTTTTGACTCTTCCAGAAGGCAAAAATCCATTGTGAGACGTTTGCTCCCCAAAAAACAAAACAAATGCCTTATGTCAAAGCAGATTGCACTGAAGGACATCCTGCTTCAGGACAACGTTCCCGGGTTTATTTAATAAAGAACAGGAAGGTTGGGAAGTTGAGCAGCAGTTGGTGTGTTTGGGACGAGTGGTGGCCCTGTGTGTCCCCCAGCCTGGCCACAAAGGGGTTGTGATCCAGTAGATCCAGACAGTCCTGATCATTCTCCAGTAACTCTTTAGGCTAATCCTGTCTTTAATCCACTCTTACACTTTAAGTCCAGGATGGAAGTACAGGAATTGTGACTTCTTGAGGAAAGTCTAGCGCTTTCAGACAGCTAAACTTCATTTACTTAAACCCAAAAAGGAAGCTGGGATCTGCCTCCCAAACCCTCGCAGTGGCTGGGCGCTGCCCCCTCTCTGCATCCTTCCGTCATCACTTCCACACCTTGGACAATCCAGTAACCACCTGGGCTCTGGGGGCTTCTTAGAAATTTGGGATATTTTAATGACTCTGGAGAACATTTTCCTCCAGTCTGGCGCTGCTGGGAGTGTTCCTGGCTCAGGGCAGTCAGAGCTGGCGAGGGGCTGCGGGTGGGTGCTGTGTTTCCCATGGGAAGAGGTTTTCTTACTCTTCTCTCCTCATTTTTCAGCAATGCACTAATTTTTTTTTTTTTAACATCTCTCAGCAAAATTTTCTCCCCATTAATATTTAGCAGGAAATAGTATCCCACTCTCAGACTGATTCACATTGGGCACTGCTGAGGGATTTGTTTATTAGAGATCCTCTTCCTTTCCAACCTTTTCCTTTGTTTCCACAGAATAGTAATATGCAGAGATTACATCAGTTATATTGTTTGTAGGTTTGAAGGAATTTGGGATGCAAGAAGAGGGTGAGGGCCACAAATTCCATCCCCAAAACCCCACTAGTTTTTATTTCCAATTTTTATTTCTGATGTTTATGCAAAGAATTCCAGCTGCTCTTTGTCCAGCACCTTCCTCCCTTGTCCCTGCTGGGTTTGAGGGTGAAGCAGCAGCATTTGAGGGGCTCTAAATTTCCTAAAAAGTGATATTTTGGGGGGCAGTTTGAACCGTGGATTCTTTCCCAAGGTATAGACATGGCGAATTCCGTGCCAAAGCCATAGGAGGCTTTTCTTCTCAACCTGAAGAACTCGCTTGTGTACATATTCCTTGGAAATTCCATCTTTTCAAGTTGCTGTTAATTTTTTTTAATGTTATATATAAAAAAGTCTCTTCCTTGAGCTTACACTGTTGTGGAAAGGAATCCCATGGGGTGTTCCAGGGCTGTGGCAGTTCCGGCAGCGCCGGAGCCTATGGAGGATGCAGGTACAAAGTGTGAGCCAAGGCCCCATTCCTGTTTTGTCTGTCATTTGCAAATATTATCAGATTAAAGTTGTCACTGAGCTGTGGCAGCCTTGTTACACTGCAGACATGTGGGCTGAGGGGGCTGAGGGTGTTGGAGGAAGGTGGAGGTTATAATCCCATAAATCCCACTTGGAGCTGTCCGAAAAAGGAATGTGAGCGCTGTGGGATGGGATGGGAACAAGAGGACCCTGCTGCAGCAGGAATTCCCCCCCTCCTTTGCACAGGAAGGGAATCGGTTTTGTGGAGCTTGGCCACTGCATTTGGTGGCCCTGGCCCTGTCACATCCACCCCTGTACCCACCTGGTGTGTCCCTTGGACAGGTCTCTGCCCCTCCTGCGTAGCAGTGCCAGACCCTCCTTGGAGTCCTCAGAACCAGGGTGCCTCCCTGAGCCCCTGGGAAAAGTAAATAGGTGCTGGAGGTGGTGGGAGGAGAGAGGCCTTGGGGGATAGGGGGGTCCTGGGTGCCAGGGAGGGATGGGGAGGGGAAAAGCCTGGTTACGGACATTAGATATGGGAGGGGGTAGGAATGGGGTGGGTGCTGGGGGTCTGTGGGTGTGGGGGGGTTAAGGTTGGGGGGTACTCTGGGTACCAGGAATGGGGAATTATGGATGATTGGGTTCCTGGGGTACCTGGGATGGAGAGGTATGGGAGGAGGGGCTTGGGCACCAGGCATGGAGATTGGGGCCCCTAAATACCAGTGATGAGGGCTTATGGATGAACAGGGTCTGCCGGGAGCCAGTGATGGGAAGAGGGCAACTAGGGAGCCAGCTCTGGGTCTCAGGGAGAGACGTGGGGGGCACCTCGTGAGCCGAATTTGGGGGGAGATGTGGGTGATGGGCAGAGCGGTACCCGGGCACCAGCCGCGGGCGGGGAATGGAGATGGGTCCCGGGGACCCTGGGAGGCGTCTGGGGGGGTCCCCTCCTCTCCGGAGACCTGGGCGCTGGGGAGGGAGGGGGCACCCAGGCGGTCCCGGGGGTGACATCAGGGATGGAGAGGGGGATCCTTAGTTCCGAATCTCAGTTCCCGGCGCCGTTTTCTCCGTGTCGGGCCAGTGGTCTGCTCCTGGTGCCCGTGGCCATTCCCTGGAGCAGTGCCTGGTTCCCGGTACCGGTGCCCGGTCCCACCGCCCCCGGAGGGGCTGCCCCGCCCCGCCGCACGTGACGCTGCGCGGTGGCAACGAGCGCCGGGGCCCCGCTCGGCTCCGCTCGGTACCGGCCCCGCTCAGGGACCGCTTGGCCCCGCCGCCCCCGGTAAGTGCCGCCCTGAGGGGACCAGGCACCGCAGTGCCCCCGGAGACCCCCCTCTCTGGGGATGTCCCCTCATCCCCGCCGCAGCACCGGGGGGTCCGTCCGCCCGTGACCTTCAGCGCTGCTGGTACCGGGGGAGGGGATGAGGGGGGAAATGCTCTGGGCCTGGGGGAAAAGACCCGGCTTGGGAAGGGAGGGGAGGGAGGAGTCCCCCATTGGCTCCCCAACCTGTCCCCCCAATGTCTCCTCCATAATTGCATCCTACAACTTGCGCCCCACCAAACCTGCCCCCTTCCCGGATACTTCAAAACCTGCCCCCCTCTTCTACCCCTCATCATCTGCTCCCCCTGTTCCAGTCTCCCCAGTTTGACTCCCGTGTTCCCCCAAACCAAATCTCCCCCTCCCCGCCCCCCCCAGTCTGGCCTCCACATCTAGAACATCTCCCGCCCCCCGGTGCTCCCCCACCCTCCCGGGACAGCCTCCACCTCGGATGCTGGGGGGTGTGGGGAGCGATAGGGGATTCCCCCCAGGGTCGCCCCCCGCCCGGCGGGGTCACGCTGCGGCCCAAGGGGTGCACTGGGAAGGGTCATGTTTGCACGGGGACGGGTGGCAATGTCGCATTGGCATGGGGACACCGGGGTCGCACTTGCACGGGGATGGGTCACACCTGCACCAGGGCTGTGCTTGGCTGCGGTTGGGTTTGCACCAGCGCCGTGTTTGCACAGGCATGGGCCATACCTGCACTGGGGTTGTCTTTGCACAGGGACGGGGTTCATTTGCACCAGTGTCGTGTTTGCACAGGGACGGTGACATTTGCACGAGTGTCCCTTTTGCACCAGGGACGCACTTGCACGTCATTGTGTTTGCACAGGGCCGGGTCGCGTTTGTACCAGGGCTGTGTTTGATGGGGACAGTGCCATTAGCATGGGGACGGTGGCGTTTGCACGAGAATGGTCACATTACTACGGGGAGAGCGACATTTGCACGGGGCTGATGACATTGGCACGGGAATGATCATGCTTGCACGAGGAGAGACCCTGGGCACAGGGTCGGTGGCATCGGCACGAAAATGATCTTGCTTCCACGGCGTCTTCCAGTGGCAGTTTCATGGGGGGTTTGGCACTGACATGGGGTTGGTGGCGCTGGCTCTGGGTCAGTGACACTTTCATGGGGAGGGTGGCCCTGGTGTGGGGCCGGTGACACTGGCGTGGGCATGACTACATCTCACGGAGTGGGTGACACCTCACGGGTCGGTGGCACCTCACGGGGTCGGTGACACTTGCGGGGTCCCGGCGCTGTCCGTGGTCCTGCCCCGCGCCGCCAACTCCCACCGGCAGAGGGCGCCCTTCGGGGCGGGGGTGGGGATGCGATGAGTTTGAGGGTTCTCAGGGGCCCCCATGGAATGACCCCGCCCCGCCGCTCCCGCCCCGCTGTCCCCTGGCACCGGCAGGGTGGCACTTGGCTCGCTGCCATCAGCCAACTTTAGGGATAAGGCTGCTGGCCGGGCAGCCCGGAGAAGGGGCTGTGGAGGAGCTCACCTCTCCCCCAGGAAGCGCCATGGGCCCCTCTGGACCCCCTCGCACCACTTAGACGCGCCTCCAGCCAGCAGCACCTCCCAACCCCGAGGTGAGCACCCATGGATGGTCCCCACCCAAGGATGCCCACCCCAAGGCGGGGAGACAGGCACCCACAGCCCCGCTCTCCCCAGGGCAGCAGGATGGCCCAGCAACGCCATGCCATCCCCCCACCACTCAAGGTAGGTGTTGTTGGGGTGGGGGACATGCAACCGGCACCCTGGGGTGCCACCATGGGCATCACCCATCCCACCACCCATGGGTGCCAGTGTCACCACCCTGTTATCTTGCAGACGGAGGAGGACTACATCCCCTACCCCAGTGTGCATGAGGTAGAGCACCCACCTTCCTCCAGAGAGGGCTGTGAGGGCCACTGGCTGGCTGGCTGGCTGGGTTGGTGGGTGGGTACCCGAAACACCAACTGCGGCTGTGGGCACAGGTGCTGGGCCGGGAGGGGCCGTTCCCCCTCATCCTCCTGCCGCAGTTCGGGGGTTACTGGATTGAGGGCACCAACCACCAGCTGACCGGGGCTCCTGACTCACCCCCCACGCCGGTACCTGGCACCCGGGCAAAGCTGGAGGGCAACCACACGGCCAAGATCTACCGCAAGCACTTCCTGGGCAAGGTGAGGCCCTGGGTGCTGCAGATGTGCTGTCTGGGGTGGAGCAGGAGCATGGATACCACATAAGCTCCGGTGTTCATGGATGTGGGTGTGGTGTCCATGAATATGGGAGTCCCATGGCAAGGGTGCTCATGTTCATGGATGCTCATGGATGTGGGTGTGTGTATCCATGGATATGGGAGCCCTATGGCTCATGTGCGCTCATGGATTTGGGTCTCCTTGGGCATGGGTGCCCCTTGCCAAGGGTACTTGGGGTGGGTTCTCTATGGGAATGGAAGGACATGGAGACCTCATAAACCTGCCCTGGTGCTTTGGCACACATCTCCTTGTGGACATGGGTGCTCCATGAGGTGGGTGGTCAAGGAGGTGGGTGCTGGGTCTCCATGGGGAGGAGAGCCCCTGGCATGGGTGCCCATGGACATGGGTACTCCATAACTTTACATGGACATGGAGACTCCATAAGATTGTGCCTCCATAGGATCTGGATGCCCCAAGGGGTGGCTCACTGAGTGTAGGTGCCCCATAGGTAGTACCTGTAGGTACAGGTGCTCCTGGACACAGGTGCTCCATGGGGATGGGTGCTTATGGGTGTGGGTATCCTTTGGACATGGTGGCCCATGGACACGGGTGCTTATGGACACCTGGGTGTCCCATGGCATGAGCACCCTCGGCCATGGCTGCTCAGCTCCTTCCCACAGGAGCACTTCAACTATTACTCCCTGGATCCGGTGCTGGGACACCTCGTCTTCTCCCTCAAGTATGATGAGCAGGAGCACCTCCACCTGCTGCTGCGGTGAGCAGGGTGTGGGAGGCACCCATGGGAGCTGCCTGGGGGTGGGGGGGGCCCCCCTGACCCCCTCCTTGCTCTGCAGCACCCGTGCCCGCACCCTACATGATGTGGTGCCCATCTCCTGCCTGGCCGAGTTCCCCAACGTGGTGCAGATGGCCAAGGTAGGTGCGACCCCATCTCCCAGCAGCACCCATGGGTGCCCCCCAGCCCCAAGCCCCGCATGGCAACACCCCTCTTTCCCACAGCTGGTGTGCGAGGATGTCAACGTGGATCGCTTCTACCCCGTGCTCTATCCCAAGGTGAACAGGGTGCAGGGAGGGGGCACATGGGCACCCATGGGTGCCCCTCCCCAGCTTCTGACCCCTCCCCACCCCGCAGGCATCCCGCCTCATCCTTGCCTTTGACGAGCACGTGCTCAGCAACCACTTCAAATTTGGGGTCATCTATCAAAAACTGGGGCAGGTATGGGGTGGAGTGTGTGGGCGTTAGGGTGGGGGGAGTCCCTGGGTGCGTGCCGCCATCAATCCCCACCCCATTGCAGACCTCCGAGGAGGAGCTTTTCGGCACCACGGAGGAGAGCCCCGCCTTCGCCGAATTCCTCGACGTCCTGGGTCAGCGGGTGCAGCTGCGAGACTTCAAGGGGTACGTGAGGGGATGCTGGGGGGGAAAGGACCAACAGGGTCAGGGTGCCTGTCTGTTCCACCCACCCGCGCACTCACCCACGCAGGTTCCGAGGGGGGCTGGATGTGACCCACGGACAGACAGGCAGCGAGTCGGTGTATTGCCACTTCCGTGACAAGGAGATCATGTTCCACGTCTCCACCAAACTGCCCTACACTGAGGGGGATGCTCAGCAGGTGGGCACCCATGGGTTCTGGGGGCTGTCTGTGGTGGACAGGGGCTCCTGGGGCACCCGTGGGTACTGGGAGGGCGTGTAAGGAGGGAGAACAGAGGGGGACACTTGGGTGCTTGAGAGCAGGGGGTTGGAGGTGGTGCTGGGGCACGTCTATGGGGTGGAAGGGATGTTGGGGCTTTGGGGACGTCCCATGGAAAGGAGGGGACTCCTGGGTTACCCATGGGTAATGGTAGGCATCTGTGGGGCCCAGGAGATGGCAAGGCCCTCATGGGTGAGGGGAAACATCTTTGGGATGCAGAGGGCTGGTAAGGCGCACCCATGGGTCCTGGGGTGCATCTGTGGGGCACAGGGCCTTTCATTCCTTTTCATGCTCCTGGTGTGAGCACCCGCTCTCCCTGGTGTCCTGCTGTGTCCCCCCCTACCCGCTATGTCCCCACAGCTGCAGCGGAAGCGTCACATCGGCAACGACATCGTGGCCATCGTCTTCCAGGACGAGAACACACCGTTCGTCCCCGACATGATTGCCTCCAACTTCCTCCATGCCTTCGTGGTGGTGCAGCTGGAGCAGGGAGGCACTCAGGGCACCCTCTACAAGGTACCCTCCCGTGTCTCAGCATCCCCGTCCCCATGGGGGTCCGCAGGGTGTTCCGTCACTCCCCCACTCACCACAGGTCTCGGTCACTGCCCGGGACGACGTGCCCTTCTTCGGCCCGCCGCTGCCCGACCCCGCTGTCTTCAGGAAGGTGAGCGCCCGTGGGTGCCGCTGGGGAGTCCTTGGGGACACCTGTGCACTCACCCAGGGCTGTCCCCACCCCGCAGGGCCCCGAGTTCCAGGAGTTCCTGCTGACGAAGCTCATCAACGCCGAGTACGCCTGCTACCGCGCTGAGAAGTTCGCCAAGCTGGAGGTGCGGGGACGGCGGGTGCAGAGTGGGCACGGGGTGCTCGGGGGCAGCCGGAGGGGCTGGGCAAGCCCTGGGGCACAACACGGGCTGTGCCGGGCTGTGGGAGCCGCACACAGCGCGGGGGCTGCGCGTGGGCGGGCAGCGGCTGGGCAGGTGCGTGGTGCCTGGGCTCGGGGCTGGCTGGGGTGGTCTCAAAGTGGGGCGGAAGCAGCGAGGGGAGGGCTTTGCGAGGGGAGGCGCCGTGTTGTGTGTGATGGGCAGGGGGTGCGTGGCAGCGGTGCGGTGCAGGGCTGCGGAGTGTTGTGGGCATCGCCGCGTGGGTGCAGCAGGGTTGGGGCTGGTCCTGCATGGGGGGTGGCTGTGTGTTGCGGGGCGGGTGTCTCGCGTGGGCGCAGCGGGGCGGGGCTGATGCGCAGGAGCGGACGCGGGCGGCGCTGCTGGAGACGCTGCACGAGGAGCTGCAGGCGCGCAGCCAGGCCATGCTGGGGCTCGGCCCCGACGACGAGCGCCCCGACAACGGCGGCGCTGCCCCAGGCTTCTTCGAGTCCTTCAAGGTGGGTCGCGGGAGTCCCGCACCTCCCACACATCCCCCACAGCACTGCGGGGCTCCGCCCTGCCCTGAGGTCTCCGGGGCCGCGTCCCCTCCCCGGCACCGCCCGTGAGTGCCCGCCCAGGACACGCTCCCTTGACACTGCTCCCGCCCGTTTGCTATGGCCGCGCCCCCTGGCTTTGGCCCCGCCCCCTGCGCGCGCAGCCGATCTGCTGATGCGTACCTGAGGCTGCGCCCAGCCCAGGCCACGCCCCTCACAGCCCGGACTGGCCCCGTGGGCACAAGCCCCGCCCCTTCCCGACATACATCACCCCGGAAGTCACGCCCCCTCGTCGGCATAAGCCCCGCCCAAATCGCGGGCGGTGCCCCGCGTGTTAAGTCCCGCCCCCTATCGCAAGCCCCTCCCATCTCACCTTGGCTCCGTCCCCCCGGGGCACGATGCCCCTGGTGCCCGGTTCCGCCCTCGCACACACTGTTCGGTTCTGCCCCACTGTCCCGTTGCCCCGCTCCGCTGCGCGGTTCCGCCTTCCCCGTGGTCCCAGTCGGTGACGCGCTGCCGCCCCCAGTCGCTGCTGGTGCCCGGGAGCCGCCGGGGACGCCGCGGCAGCGCCATCGGGCTGGGCTCGGTGGAAGAGGTGGGTACCTCGATGTCCCCCCTCGGTGTCCCCCCGGTCCCTGGTGTCCCCCCGGTTAACGGCGCCTCGCAGGCGCTGCTGGTGCCCGGGAAGAGCCCGTCGCGGCGGCGGCCCGGCCCCCTCGGCTCCCGCCGCTCCAGCGCTATCGGCATCGAGAGCATCCAAGAGGCGCCGGCCGGCAGGTGAGCGCCGGCACCGGCACCGCCGCTGTCCCCTCCCACTGTCACCTCACTGCCGTCGCCTCCCCGCAGGGACGGCCCCGCAGCCGCCGACGGCTCCAGCTCCACACACAGCTCACCCGAGAGCCGTCGGAACCCCGACAGGTCCCGCAGCTGGCACCAGGATGGGGGACACGGAGACAGGAGGGCCCTGGAGTGGGGTGGCACTGGGTTGGGAATACATGGGGACTGGAAGGCACTGGGATGGTGTGGCAAGGGAACAGGGTGGCGCCGGTATGGGGTGACTCCAAGATGAGGTGACACGGGAACGGGAGGACACTGGGATGGTGCAGCTCAAGGACAGGGTGACACCAGAATGGGGTGCACTGGGACAGGGCAATGTGCAGATGACAGGGACTGTAGGGATGGGACCGCAAAAAGAATGGGGCAGGGTGACCTCGGGCTGGGGTGGCACAGGGATGGGATGACACCGGGACAAGGTGGCACCAGGATGGTTGACACAGGGCAGCATCGGGATGAGACACCAGAGGGACAGGGTGTCACAGGACAGGTTCACCCAGGGGCTGAGTGACACAGGGTCTGTATGTCCCAGGGAGAAGGTGGTAGGGTAGAGTGGCACTTGGGTGGCTTGGATGGAGGTTGGCATGAAGGTGGGTGGCACAGGGACACATGGCATGATGACAAGAGACATGGGGACAGGATTGCATGGGGCTGGTGCCTCCCAGGGATGGGATGGGGTGAGGACCGGGTGGCATGGGGATGGGACATGCCAGGGATAGGGTGACATGAGGATCCAGTGTCCTGGACGGGGTGGTGTGGGGACAGGGTGTCCCGGGGCCAGCACAGTATTGCAGCAGGCCACGGTGGTGGCCACGAGGCGCTGTGCCAGCCTGTTGTGGCCTTGGGGACTGTCCCTGGCAGGGCCGAAAAGCCGGAGCCGCCGGATTTCTCGCGCTCCTCCTCCAGTGCCAGCAGCTTCGGCAGCGCCGCGGAGGAGCCCGGCGAGCCGGGACGGGTACGGGGAGTCCGGGCGGAGGGTCCGGGCAGGGGTCCGGGGGGGCAGTCTGGGGTGAGCAGCACCCCTCTGACCCCCCCGCGCCCCCTCAGGAGAGCTGCTCGCCCTCGGGGAGCCACCGCCACGCCTTCACTGACACTCCCTGGCCGGATGACCTCCCCGAGACTCCCCCAGGTAGCCCAGCACCCCGGCTCGGGGTGCCGCGGGGCTTGGGGACATGTCGGGATGCTGATGGCCGCCCCTCCCTTTCCCCCAGGCTGCCGCCCTCCTGACCCTTCATGCCCTGAGATCAAAATCCAGCTGGAGCAGCCCCGCCATAATCCGGTGAGGCTGTTTGCCCCCCTCCACCAGTGCAGTATGGGGGTGCCCCCACTGGGATGCCCCCACTGATGTTCCTCCCACAGGGTTCATAGTCACCCCCCTTACCTGCGGAGGTGTCACCGCTTCGCCCCCTCTGTGTGCCACCCCCGTGCCAGGAGTTGAAGCCATCGTCCCCGGTGCAGGATTTGGGGGGACTCTCCAAAAGAATTGGGGATGTGCCCCCCTCCAGACAATCTCTGTCACCCCAAAAACCCCTTGGGTGAGGGGATGATGCACCACAAAGGGGCCCTCCTCTGCCATGACCCCAAAATGAAGAGTGGGTCCAACCCCAGCATCATCCCCCCCCCCCCCCCCCCAAAAAAAAGAGGGGATTCAAATCCAGGGTAATCCCAAAGTGGAGCTCCCCCTCCCCACTTTTATTTTAAGTTTAACATGTTCCAGAATGGGCCGGAGGCTGGAACTGGGGGGAGGGGGAGGAATATTTTTTCACACCCTCCCAAACTGTGTTTGTGTTTCCCATGAGTCCTGTATAAAATAAAGGTTTATTTATCGCTACAGTGGGGTTGTGTCTCCAATATCTAGGGGGTCCCCAAAACCCCAAATTTCAGTGGGGAATGTAAAAACACCCATTTTGGGGGGGTCATTTAGCCAAATGTTGGGGTTTCATAGCAGCCAGGCACAGCAAAGCCTTTCTATGGTGATCCCTTTTTTTGGAGTGGTGCAGTACCCCAAAATATGGCAGGCAATGCCCTCACCTCCCCCAGAAAAGTGCCTCTTTCAGCTCTGCTGGTCAGTCTGGCGTCAGGACCGGCATTTGGCCACGGCCCCAGTGGCCACCGGCGTCCTGCCAGCCCCCCCGGCCAAGGGAAAGTGGTTCCCACCCCCCGAACCCCCAAAAACCACGCGGCACCCCGGGAGTGGTTAAACATAGCTCCGGGCTGCTCGAGTTCTAGGAAGTGCCAGCAGCCTCGATCTGCTGAGGTGGGGAGCAAAGGGCATTGGGCAAAGTGGGGGGCAGAGCCCCCCCCAAATCCAGCCCTGCCAGGATCACTGCCTGCACCCACTCCGAAGGATCCTGGTTAATGAGGAACTGGATTTTTAGTTAAAAAAAAACAGTGAATGAATAAAAAATGAGGAAGGGGGCTTAGGGGGGATTTTGGAGGAACCTGGGGGATTTGGGGGAGGAAAAGCAGTGTTTTCCCAGCCATTTGCACAAGCACAAGGAACTCATGAGCACTGTGGCGCTTTCAGGTGTGCACAGGGAGTTCTACACGTGCCAGGGTAATTTGCACGAGCACAGTGACTTTGAACGTGTTTGCAGTGTATATTTTCACTGCACGGTGACTCACGGTGACAATCACCTGCACGGTGGCTTTTGTACGTGGAAAACAGAATTCAAGCACAGTGACACCTACACACGCAAGGCACTATGCACCGTGACATCTCAGTGACATTTGCACATGCAGGTGACATTCGCACACTCAAGGGACCTTCTACTCAGCTCAGGCAATGTCTGCAAGTGCACAGTGACACTGGCACAGTGACATTTGCATGTGCAAGGCACTTGCACCGTGACATTTGCCCACTCCCAGTACCCTTTGCACACCCAGGGTCGCTCTCCCTGCCCAGCCCTCACACTCCCAGCACCCTTGCCACTGCACAAGCCCTTTCTACTCACTAATTACCCCCCTAATTACCTCACCCTAATGAAGGGGGCGTGTTCCAGGGCGTCCCACCCCTTATATCCCGCTTTGCTGCCTTTGCCCCCCTTCCACAATCCCAGCCCCAACCCCTCCCAAATCCCTCTTGGGGCAGCAAATTGCTTTAACCCGAAGACTTTTAAAGCAAAATAAATCACTGACGAGACAACAAAACCCAAGTTTAGGGACAAATTAACCCGATGAGTTAATTTTTTTCCCCATCTTCGTGTGGTTACTGGCTCCCCACACATGTGACGAGTTGGGCACCAGTGTCAGTCCTCAGCCGAGGGACCACAGAGGCATTTTGGGACCCAGCCCCATCGCATTTCGCTCAAAGTGGGGGTTTTATCCACCGAGGCTCCGGCTGCCATCCCAAATCCCGCAGTGGGTTTGGGATAGGCCAGGGAGCACGGCTAATTATAGGGAAGGAACCATGTATTTACAGAGGCAGCTCCCAGCACCAAACCACCGGCGGCTGCTTTTGCTCCACTGAGTCTCTCTGTTCTCTCTCTCCTCTTTCCCGGGTGCTGCTGTCCACAAAAAAATAAAAAGGGGGGATGAATTAAAAATAAATCCCCCTCAGTGATTTGAAAGAGGCACTTTAGCAGAGGAGGAGGAGGAGGAGGAGGCCGAGGAAGGGCAGGAGGAGGGGGGTGGCGGGGCAGGCGGCGGCGTTGCAGTGGCCTCGGTTGGAGCCGATGCAGGCGGCGTAAGCCATGGCGTGGGGGATGTAGTTCTGCTCGTGGACCCCGTGCAGCAGGTGGGCCATGGGCCCGCGGGCGAACACAGCCACATCCTCACCGCCGTGGGTCTCCTGCCGCAGTGGCACGGCTGATTGCGCCTGGTAGTCGGCGTGTGCTGGGGGAAAACAGCAGAAGTGAGAACTGTTTAAGAACCCAGCTCATTTTAGCCAACCTGGGATGATTTAAAGGGGTTTTGGCCCAAAACACACTCACCAAAATCCACAGCAGAGACATTTTCTCGCTCGCCTGCCACAATTTTATAGCCGGGGCCATTGCCGTATAGGATGGAGGTGAAGGGTTTGCGATCCACGTCGCTCTGCATCGGGGCCAGACCTGGTGGTGTGGCACAGTCAGCAGGATGGAATCCCCCCTGGTGTTCCCAGGCCGTCCTCAGGGTGTCCCCAAGCTGTCCCTGGCACCGTGGCCAGGCAGGGCTCACCAAAGATGGGGTTCCCACGGGGGGTGTAGCCACCAAAAGTGAAGACGTGCGAGTGGTCAGCGGTGACGACGCTGAGCGTGTCCTGGGTGGACGTGAGGCGTGTGGCCAGCCCGATGGCCCTGTCCAGCTCCACCGCCTCATGCAGCGCCTGCTTTGCCTTCCCCTCGTGGTGCCCGTGGTCGATGCGGCCACCTGTGGAACTCGGCACTGCTTGGCACTGCCCTCCTCTTCCCAGCCTTGCATCCCCCTCTAGTCCCTTTCTGCAAACCCCATCATCCCATTTATCGCCCTTTTTTACATCCCATATCCTTCCCTTTGCATCCTCATCAGCCCCTTTATTCCTGCTTTTCATCCCCCTACCCTTCACCCGTTTCAGCACTCCACCTTCACCCCTTTTATCCCTCCCTTTTTGCACCTTCATTTCCTGTTACCCCTCTTTTTGCAACCCTCATATCCTCTTTATCTGTCATCTGTGTATCCCCCACCACTCCCTTATCCTTCCTCTCTGTCATCACCTTTTTTTAAACTCCCATCTCCCTGTTAGCCTCCTTTTTGCACCATCACCCTTAATCCCCATTTTTGATCTTCCATCACTCCCTTTATCTTCTTTTTGCACCTTCCAGTCCTCATTTTTGCACCTCCTCTTAATCCAATTCCCCACCTTTTTGCACCCTCTTCTGTATCCCCATCACCCCCTTTATTCTCCTTTTGCACCCTTATTTTTATTGAATCCCCCCTATTTTTGCACTCCCATTACCTATTTTTATCCCCCCTTTTTGCACCCCCATGAACTCCCCACCTTCAACCAGAAGGAAGAACCCTCGGGGATTTTTCTGGAGCATCCTGATGGCCACAGACACCATCTCACTGAGGGATGGATCTGTCTCATTGTTCCTGTCCAGCTCGTACACCATGTCCCCTGGCTCGAAGAGGCCTGGAGACAGAGACACTGCTGGGGACATCCTTTCCCACCAAAAGAAAAACCGGGGAGGGGGGCAAATCCTGCTCCTCGTGCTGACTCAAGCGTTTCACACACCACTGGATCCAGGAAGATTAGATAGAAGCCGGGGTAAAATCCCAGCCCTTCCTTCCTCCTGCTCGGCTGGATTCCACATTCCAGATGGGATGGGAATTTCACTGCTGACAAAAGAACTGCATCCCTAGGAGGGAGATGTGTCCCAGGGTGGGAACAACAGCATCTTTGAGAGCACACCAGCAAACCCAGGGTGGGGCACCAGCATTTCCAGGGAAATTGCAGCCTCTTTGGGAGGTACCAGCATCCCTGGGTGCAGCAGTAGCATCACCGTTGGGGGTGGAACAGCATCCCTTTGGGGTACTGGAATCGAATCCCAAGGGAGGTAACAGGATCTGTTGTGGGGGGCGGAACTAGCATCCCCACAGAAACAGAACCATCTTTGGGGGCTACCAGCGTGTCCAGGACAGGTACCACCATCCCTTGGAGGCAGCAGCACCCTTGGGAAGATAATCGGGCACTGCAGCTGGCCCAGCACCCCAGGACAGGACAGGGGTCCCCCTAAAGCCCCCAACTGATGCCAGGGCACCCTCAGGTGCAGGGACTCACCCAACAGGAAGTCGACACGGCTGAGATTGAGTGCCAGCAGCCCTCGCCGATGCCACACGTACTCAGCAACCTGGGGACAGGGGACAGGGACAGGCATTGTCACCTCTCCATTGCCTCTGCCATCCCTGCAGATGCCCTCCCAGAAATTTCATTCCCCAGGAATGGCTCTGTAGGGTTACAGTGGGGAGATGTGTGTGTACTCCCACTCCCAGAGAGTCCCTGTCACCTTGCCGTGGGGCTTGGCCTCCTTCCATGCCTGGATGAGATTCCTGCCATCCAGGCGGGTGCCCCGATGCTTCTCCTCGTGGGGGTATTCCACATCACTTACATTTTTGGGGTACATGTATTTCCGCCCTCCACCCAGGATCACCTGAAAAAGAGGGGAAGAAATGTAGCTTTTAATAATTTTATATTCTTTTAAATTTCCCCCTCCAGCTGGGGTTTAACGGCGGAAGACCCCAAAGGGGTGGAGCGGGATATCCAGGAAAGCCCTGGCGCTGTGGGCAAAAACACCCGAGGAATTTCACCTCGCTCAAAATAACCCTGAATGTCTTCCTATTAATTAAAACATAGGATAAAAATAACCATTTCCAGCAGGGATTTGGCTTTTTGAAAATTTTTTTCCCCATCTGTGGGAAGAATGCTCCACATCGGGATCCCCACATGAACCCGCTGGGATGGAGCCCCATCCTGCGGCTCTCCCTGTTTGCTTTGGAGCCTGATTTATTTGGCCTCTGTTATTTATAACCTAGCAGAGATGTTATGGTTTTTTTGTATTTTTTCCCCCTTTCTCTGTGTAGTAGGTGAATTATAAAGCTGCAAAACACCAATGCCAAAATTATTAACAAAAAAAAAAAAAAAAAAAGAAAAAGAAGACTTTTCCCCACTATATAATTATTTTCAGCCTGGGACAGTTAAAATTATATTAAAGGGGAAAAAAAACAGCAAAAGAAGCTATTAAAGAGCTAAATAACAGGCTAGGATATTTTGCTTTGGGGCTATTTTGAAGGACAGAAGAAGATTTATTTACAGTGCTGAATTTCTGCATAAATCCACAGCAAGGAACAGAACTGGGGGGGAAAGGGAAAGTTTTGAATCTGGGAAGTATGGGAAGGGAGGAGGTTAAGATGGATTTGTGGGTCTGGGGCTTGGTCCTACAGATGCTTGGGGTCCCAGACCTGTGTTTGAGTGTCTTGGTCCCACGCCCATCTGAAAGTGCTGGTACCCCACTCATTATGGTCCTGGTCCCACAGTTGATGAGGGTCCCAACTCTGTTCCCATGGGTGGTCCTGATCCCCCATCTGCTGGGGACTCTGAGTCAGCACCACGGGGTGGTCCTGGTCCTGCATCCATGGGTGGTCCCAGTCCACCATTGCATCAGGATCCCAGCTCTGCATGCATTGGTCATCCTGGCCCCATATCTACCCACAATCCTGGTTCTGCACCCATGGGTGGACTCAGCCTCACATTTGCAGGGGTGTGTACATTTGTACACACTTGCAGTCCTGATCTTGCACCCCTTAGTTGTTCCAGCCCAACATCTCCTGGGAGCTGTGGCTCTTCAACCACTCATGGTTCCAGCCCAGTATCTCCTGGGAGTCCCGCTTCTTCAACCATTGGTGGTTACATATCTATCCACAGCCCTGGCCCCACCCTTGGGTGACTCCAACCCCCACCCCAGGCTGTCCTGGTCCCATCTCATCTATGGCACCTTCCTGGTGTCCTCATCCCTACCTCGATCTCAGGGATGTTCTCCACCAGCTGCCGGGCGATGTCCTTGCAGCCACCCTCCAGGGCGTCCGGGGGCATCTCTCCATCCGAGTACCAGTCGCGGTTGGCAGAGTGGGCATAGGCAGCACTGGGTGTGGCGTGGGTCACACGCGTGGTGGTGACAATGCCCACAGCTTTGCCTGCACCACCAGTTCAGGGGACAATGGTGAGAATACCTCCAAAAACACCTGCCTGACCTCCTACCAGGAGTCCCTCAGTCCCTCACCTGCCTCCTTGGCCCAGCGGAGAATGGAGGTCACCTCCTGGCCCTTGGTGGTGTTGCAGCGGTCCCGGGTAACACCAGCGCTGACCCCCAGTGTCCCCTCGTTGGCTTTGACACCACAGAGGTAGGCGGTGGCTGTGCCCGCACTGTCGGGCACCTGGGCATTGGTGTTGTAGGTCTGGAAGGTGGGAGATGGATAAACCACCACAGCTATCACCCACCCACCACCCACCACAGCACCATCATTCCCACCCTAGGCTTCCCTCCCTCTGCTGTTTAGCTGCACCAGATCCCTGTCCCACCTGTGTCCCCTCTCTTTTTCCCTTTGCCCCCCCATTTTACCCCCTGCTCCCTCCACCATATTGGCACATTCTCCACCCCCCCCACCCCCATTTTGCTGCTTTTAGCCTTTTTTTCAGTTCGTCTTTTGGCAGGGAGATAGAAGCCACTGCCACGCGTGTCCCCACGGGGTGAACGGAGGTGGCTGCTGACTTCCAATTTAATTATTATTTTAAAATGCTTTGTTCAGCAAAACGACCTCAGGAGCAGCGGGGGGGGGGTCCCGTGGTGTCCCGCAGCCGGCGGGCTCCTCCTGCCCCCCTCCCCGTTCCCACGGCCGGCCCCTGGCACGGCCAGCCGGCACCGGAGCCAGCTCCCTTCGCCCGCCCCTGACCTAATTTCGGCTCGGTCGATGCCGCCCGCCCGCGACCTTGTGGCGGGTGTCGTGTCTCCTGGGGGCTCACCTTGGCCAGGGCCACGAAGGGGAACTTGTCCATCTCCAGCAGGCTCTCCTCGCCCTGCCCGTGCTGCAGCTGCCCTTTGAGGATGCGGGCGGCTGTGACCGTGGAGACGCCCATTCCTGCGGGACAGCGTAAGCCGCGCACGGACAACCCAGTGGCACCCGGCAACCCGCTCCACGCAAACCCCGCTCATCTCAGGTTACTGCAGACCCAGTTTAGTTCATGGTCCGCTTTATCCCGTCGCTCACTTTATCGTACCAACTAATTTTTTGCAAGCCCAGTTTATTGTGCACCCAGTTTATCCCAACTCCCAGTTTATCCCAGCAGCCACTTTTCATTGCAAAGCAATTTATCACAGAACCCAGTTTATTGCAACACCTAACTTTTTGCAAATCCAATTAATTTCAGCACACAGTTTATGCCAGCACTCCTTATTTTTTTTTGCAAACCAAATCTATCCCAGCATCCACTTTATTGCAGTCCCAGTTTATCCCAGCATTCAAATTACGGCAAAACAAATTTACCTGAGTACCCAATTCCTTGCCAATCCAGTTTATCCCTGCACCAGGTTTACTGCGATCCCAGTTCATTGCAGCATCCAGTTTATACCAGCACCCAATTCATTGCAACTCACTTTGCCCCGGCACCCAATTTCTTTGCAAACCCAATTTATTGCAGCACTTAACTTACTCTAAATCCAGTTAATAGCAGCATCCAGTTTACCCCAGCACCCAACTTAAGACAAACCAAACTGATTGCAGCAACCAATACTTTTTGCAAACCCAGTTTTTCCAGCACCCAGTTTATCCCAGAACACAACTCACCACAGTACCTCTTTTTCCACAACACCCAACATGTCAAAACCCCAGTTTATCGCTTTATTGCACACACTTCATCAGCCCCCTGTACCCTCAGCCCCACTGTCCCTGCTCCGGAGTGGGTGCTCCCCTCCCATCTCACCGTCCCCCAGGAAGAGGATGAGGTTCTTGGCCACATTCCGGTTGAGGCGCTGGAGCCGCAGCGCATTCTGCAGGGTCTCCTGTGCCTGCCGCCGCCAGTACTCGGGGTCCTTCTCCCTCTCTGCACGAGAACCGGGGTCATAGCACCCAACAGAACCCACTTTTGGGGTGCTGTCCCTCCAAACCTCACCCACCTGGGACCAGCGATGCCAAGCAGAGCTGGGCGAGGAGAAGGACGAACAGAGCCTTCATTCTGTGGTGCTGAGCAGGCTCTGCCAGAAGAGAGCTGCAGGGTAGGTGGCACCCGCTCATGCCTCAGTTTCTCCACCGAGACCTTTGCCCCGGGGTCAGCCAAGCGAAGATGGAAAGAAATGTCCCCTCCCTGCACAGTCACGGATGCGACCTCCCTGGGGACATGCCAACCCCATTACCTTTCCCCCCACCCCCCCGCCTGCCTCCCCTGGCCATCAGTCCCATGAGGCGTCACCTCACTGTCACCAGCCTAAGCTGGGGAGAAGCCGGCACGGCCCCTATGGCACAGTGAGGTCCTCATCACATGGCCATGTCCCCATCATGTGCTTGTGTACCTCTCGTGTCTCCATCATGTGTTCTTGTCATGTCTGTGTTCCCATCCCATACCCAGGGTTCCATTGCATGTCTGCAATCCCATCACACACTCGTGTCCCCACCACGTCCCCTGTGTGTGCCCATGTCCCGAGTGTACCCCCCGTGTTCCCATCACACACCCCTGTCCCCATGCCCAGCCTGTTCCTGTTATGTCCGCATCCCCATCACACACCTCTATCCCGGTTGCATGTCTGTCCCTGCTGTGAACCCACATGACCATGTCCCACCACACATTCTTGTCCTCGCTGCATGTCCGTGTCCCCATCCCATGTCTGTGCGCACACCACATGCTCATGTCCCTGTTGCACACTCGCGTCCCTACTGCATGTCTATGTCCCTGCTGCACACCCAAGTCCCTGTTGTATGTCTGTGTCCCCTTTGCATACCCGTGTCCCTGATGCGCATCCACGTCTTCACCACACTCCTGTGACCCCATGGCACCTCCGAGCCCCTACGGCACTCTCCTGTCCCCATCAGCTCCACATCTCTGTGGCACCTCCCCTCCGCTGCACGCCCCCTCAGCCCTCGCTCCCCAGAGACCCTCCCTCCCCCGGGAGGGCAGCAATGGCCCCAAGGGGTCCTTACCGCGGATGGGGGGGTGTCACACACGTACCCGCACTAACTTGGGTCCCGACACCCACGTCCCTCTGGGCGGCGGGAGGAGGCCGGGCCGGGGGGACCGCGAGCCCTTAAATCCCCCCGCACCCGGCCTTCGCCTCCTCCTCCTCCTCCCCGTCCTCCACCCTCCCCCAGCAAGAGGGGGGGCGGGGGGAGAAAAGGCCACAAACTGGGCTTACTGGTGCCCTCTGCCGGGTTATACTGGGAGGACTGGGACGCACCAAGCCTGGCTAAAAGAGCTGAGCAACCCTTCCCCCCCTTCACATGTGGGAGTTTGGGGTGCCTCGTGGTGAGGTAGGTGTGTTTTGCCGGATTTTGCATTATTTCACCGACACCGTGCTAGGGGCACCAGCGAGGGGTTGAGGTGGGGGTCACGGAAATGAGTGGCGTCTCTCTGCCTCAGTTTCCCCACACGGGCTCCTGCAGCAGCCCACGAGAGATCCCTGCTGGGATCCCGCGGCGTTACTGTAGGTCCTACAATAACCACGGCTTGGTGACGAGGGCGGGGAGTGTATGCGTGTATGTGACTCCCAGCCCTGCGTCCATTTCCCCATGGCGGGAGCCCGGGGGGCTTGGAAGCCGTCTATGGCTTCTCAGAAGGTGGCGGTCTCAGCCCAAAAATCCGCTCCCCGGGAGCCTCGGGGTGCAACCAAGGGAGCCCCAACACCGCCGCGATGCCAGAGGACGGGTATAGCCCTTTGCGGACCCTCCAAATCCCTCGGGAACCCTTTCCTCTTTCCCCCCTCTCTCCCTCCCTTTGTACTCCTCAGCACTTTCGCAGCCCAGCAAAAGCGATTTGCAGCCCCATAGGTGTGATGAGTGTGTCGGTGCTCAGCCCGCCGGGGCAGCGCAAGGTGGAGGCGGCACCACGGGGAGGAGGTGGCACCGCGTGTTCCCATCCCTGACACCACAGTAGTGCAGCCATCGGTGCATTTTGGTGTAGGAAAGCTCACGCCGGCACACTTGCACAACTGAAGGCATGCACGAGTGTTTGCGTGTGTGCTCGCATGCAGCTGCAGGCGTGCAAGCAGCACACTCCTGTGCTCTCGCACGCTCTTGCACAACTGCACGTGTGCCCGTCTCACAGGCGGGCGCTGGGCTGTTGGTGGCACCGCTCTCTCGCACACGCGTGGTTTTGACGGCCATACGCTCGTGTGTTTGCACGGCAGCGCTTGCACGGCCGCACGCTCGCAGCCCCGTGCGCTCGTCCCGCGGCCCCTGCAGCCCCACGTGCTTTCGCACTTGCACGAGCGCCCGCCGCCGGGATCGCCCCTTGCACGGTCGCCCCGGAACGTCAGCATCCCCCCCGGCCAGGGAGCCAGGGCATCCTCGGGGGAATGCTGCCGGCAGCGCGGGGACACGTGGGTCCCTCCCAAACGGGGCTTGGGGCCCCCCGAAAGAGTTAAAGGAGGCGCGCGGGAAGCCCGTCCCTCCGCGGCCCCATTGGTTTCCCATCCCAGGTACATCCTTTGCTCGTCACCCTCGCCACCCTCTAGGCCGCGGCGGCGTCACGAGCGGTGCCGGGGCTCAGCGGGTGCTCGCCCCATCGGGGCCGGGGCCGGCGGGAGTGGGGTGACGGCCATGGTGAGTGGGGGTGCCCAGCGACATCCCCAGATCTGGGGGTGGTTGAATGGGGGGCGCTTAGCCGAAGCGGGACGCCGGGTGATGCATCTCCCGGGATGGGATGCTCTTTGTAATCCCATCGGAACGCCCCCACCCATTGCATCCTGGGGGACCCCCCGGCATCCCCGTGGGATCCCCTTTGCAGCCCTGAGGGACCGCCATGAGACCCTCATTGGACCCTTAAGGGATCCCCCATTGCATCCCAAGGGACTCCTCAAAGACACCTCCATGCGCCCCCACAGCACCCTCAGGGACCCCCACTGCAGACCCGAGCACCCTGGAAGTGGGTGCCGCATTTTCTTTGTGGCCAGTGGGTTCACCAGGTGGGGGCCCCAAGGTGGGTGCCCCCCTGAATCTCCCGCCGCCCCCAAAACCACTCTTGACCCAGACCGCGGGGGTTTGCATCGTGTTTCCCTCTGCAAAGGAAGCGGGGCACCCCCCACCCGGCTAAACCCACTTTTGTGAGCCTGTATGCGAACACCCCCAAACTGGGTTGTTCTCCTCCTTCTCTCCTCCCTACTCTTTTTTTTTTTTTTTAACCCTTTTTTTGCTTCTTTTTGAGCTTTTCTTAAAAAAATAATTTATCTGCGGCCAGGGCACCCTACAAAACTGGGGACTTCCCCCAAATCCCTTTCCCAGCACCCCTAATTAACACTGGGAGTTGCTAATTACCCCTGGACAGCCTAATTAGTAGGCTGAGCCTCGCTGGGCGCTGACTCCGGGCTGTAGAGGTGCGGGGGCACCCATAGGTGCTGGGGGTGGGACGGGTGGACACCGCTTTGCCAGGCGGGGCTTTGTGGGCGCGGGGGTGACTTGAGGGGCTTAGGGTGAAGGTGGGGGGTTGGGGGGAGGCGAGGAATCGCCGTCGCGACCGTGGCCGTGGTTGCTCCGAAATGGCGCCCGGACGGGAATTGAAAGCAGCCGGCGGAGGCTCGGGGGCCCCAGCTCCCGGCTGTGCCACGCCGGGGGAGCCCCTCGCCGGTACCGGGGTACCCCGCGCCTTGCTGGGGGTGTGCGGGCTCCGAGTACGTGGGGCTCATTGTTTATAAAGCGAAGGACTATTTGGGGTAAAATCAGACTATTTAAGGTAATGCTGAGATTTTTGTAAGTTGCAAAGAGAGCGAAAATGCCTTGCGTGGGGGGGTTAAAGTTTGGGTGTCGTGTCCCCGTCTCCCCCCCCCCCCCCCCGCACCTAGGCCACCATGTTGGAGTTGGGAAAAGGCATATTCTTATTGAAGCAAATAACGGCTTGGATGGGGGAGGTGGATGACAAAAACTACCCAGTTTTCCCCCAAGAACAGGGGTGCTCCTGCTTCACGTGCTGGAGAGGGGTGGGGAGCACCCAGAGGTGCTGTAATGCCCCCAATATGGAGGATATGGGTGTTAAAAATACCTCCCGGGCCCGATTTCTCCTTAAATTAAGGATGCCGGGGGTCGATCCCGGTGCCTCTCGGCAGTGTTTTGGGGTAGCTCGGGCTGAGCTTGGATTCTATGATGGCTGGTACAGGGTTGAGCTAGCATATCTCTTGTGAAAGGAGAACAGAAAGGGATTATTTCTTGGTCTTTTTCCTTTTGTTTTCAGGATGAGGTAGGCCGGGTGGGGGATCGCTGATTGCATTTCCTCAGGAAATGGAGTGAGAGCTGGGATTCCAGGAATTTGGTGTTGCGGAGCCATGGGGGCTTCATGGATTCCCCCACCGCGTGAGCGGTGATTTGTGCTCGGAGCTGCTAATTTCAGCCATGTGCGAAGTACTAAAATAGGTGGAAAAAAGTGAAAGGGGTTGTGAAAAAATAGGATCTAAACAGAGATTTTTCCTCATGATAAAATCTTGCAGTTGAGGCTCTTTCGCCTCACGGTTCTCAGGCTCCAGGCGGGCACCCAGGGGAGATTTTTGGGGCTGCAAACGGAGATTTCGGTACAACCAAGGAGGGAAACCACTTCTTCGTTTTAACCCTTTCTTTCCCCCAGGTGGGTTTTGTGGTTAATTAAACTGAGGCTGAGATTTGGGATCCGGGGAAGGGATGGGGTCCAGGGAGAGGATGAGACTTGTTTTTAAGTGTGCAAAGTAGGGTTTGGGAAGGCTGCTGTTTGAAACAGGGCTGAAAACCGGTGCCGTCATTCTGCCAGAGGAAACTGAGGCACGGCTGTGCGGGACTTGGATTGATGACAGTGGGATGAGGACATCCAGATGGGTGTAAACCCCCTCGCTGTGCTGATTGTGAGTGAAGGGTTGTGAGTAGTGCCGCTCGGACCATCGGTGGTAGGGTCAGGGTGGATTTTGGGGTGCTCAGCCTCTCGGTGGAGAGTGGAGGGTTGTTTGCTCCGTCGGGAGACAATCCGGCTGGATGGCAGGGCAGTGCCAGGGGGAAGGAAACAGCGGCGGCGGCATGATAAGGGCCGGCTGCCAGCCCGTGAGGTTTTCCTTGTTTTTCTGCCGGGGATGAGATAAGAGGCCGGGCACAGGCACAAGATAATGCCCGGGGAACACGGCGCCGTCCACAGCTGAAATTCCTGGTGCTGTCGCCTTTGGGTGCTCGCAGGGACATCTCCGGGTGTTTCACGGTGCGTAGGGTTCGCAGATGGGGCATAGAACGCGAGCCAGCCGGTAGTGTCAGGGTGAAAAGCCATTTTCTCTGCTCCCAGGTGCCTGGCAAAGGGGGGACCCTCTCATCGCTGCGGGGCGGAGGTGGATCCGGCTTTATTCCAGGCTGAAGGGGAGGTTGCACAACTCGGCCCCGGGGGAAAGTGAGGCGGGTTCGGGCTTTGCTCAGCTCTTGGCTCTGGCCCTCTTTGCTTTCCATAACCATCCTCCGGCATTTGAGTAGTGCTTTACTACCTCAGAGCCATTTGGGATTTTGCTCCCCAGAGGAGGAGGTGGCTTTAGAAGGTGTGTAAACTTTCCTTGTCCTTCATCCTCTTCCTCAACCCCGGGCCACTAAGCACCTCTGTTGCTGGTCTCTGTGCAGATGTCGACCTACAAGCGGGCGACACTGGATGATGAAGACCCCCTGGACTCCTTTGGTGATGGTGATGGATACCCTAATGGCTTTCAGGTATAGCTTCATGTGTCTTTTAGGGAGGAAAAAGGGGATGCGGAAGGGTTTTCTACCCGAGACCAGTGCTGGGGGGTAAAGTCCAGTGTGGGCAGAGTCATGTTGACTTCTGCCACTGCTGCCCTTTGCTCCCCTTCTGGCACAGGGAGGCAGCAGGGCTGTATCTTGCCTCCACCGTTTCAACGCTCCACCTTCTAGTTTTTCTGCTGCCAAACCCATTCCCAGCATGGTGGGGTGAGCAATTATCACAGCACTGGGAGTTTTGTCCCCACACAAAAGGGAATTAGGTTAATTCCTCCCCAAGCAGTGGGAAAGCAGCTTAAAGAGGGCCATGAGTGGCAAGAAAAAAACCCATGGCTGCCAGTGTCCGGCCTCACCAGGAAAGGTTCAGATCTAGAGAAATGCTCTGTGTTCTGGCCCCAGTCCCAGCTCCATCAGTCTCTAGAGTGGTGGTTTCTGCCCCAAATGTGTTTTTATTTTTCTCAGCGGGGCTGTCTCTGCTTACCGTCACATCGAGATGTTTCCTGGGGATGTTTTTCGGCTGAGTGGGAGTATCCTGTTAAGGCACTTTCCCATGCAGCCTCCACCCTGTCCCAGTGCTGGCAGTGGGGACGGGGACAGGGTTATGCTGTGGGGCTATGCTGTGCTTGAGGAGGGATTCAGGGTGCCACAGGACGGCAGGTGAGCCCTCCAAAGTGCTCGTCCCGCTCCCTTTCCTGCCATTGTGCCGCCCTTCCTGCTCGGTTTCTGGAAGGCAGCTGCTGCCTTTCCCAGCCCAGTCCCTGATGGATCCCTTGCCAGGGCTAAATTTCTGCCCTGGGCTGTGAGAAGCAAAATGGGGGCTGCGTCAGTGAGTTTTTCTGCCAGCAGGGAGACGACACTGCTCTTCCCGCAGGTGAACCTCCGCAGCTCACGGGGCAGCCGGGGGTGCTGGGCCGAGCGGACACGTGCCGAAAAGCAGCTGGTGGTGCTGGTGGGGGTGTTGGCGGTGCTGCTCGTGGCCTGTCTGCTGGGACTCATCTTCCAGTACAGAGCCAGTAAGTCCTTTGGTTATTTTTTGGGAGCAAAGCTGCCCCAGGAAAGGGAGGATCCTGGGCTCAGCTTCTGCGTGCAAGCACTGAGGCAGAGCAGCTTATCCGAGCAACCGGCAGGGACATTTTGTTCAAGCTTTGAGCAAACAAGTGTGCAGGGATCCTGCCCCCTTGACCAGGGTGGGCTGCTGGGGAGTTTCCAGAACATGATATTTGGTGCAAGGGTGGGATGCTTACCTGCACCCCTCACCCCAGGACAGGATTCTTGGGTGTCAAACAGGATGTTCAGGTGTAGGGTGAGATCTTTAGGCTCAAGACAGGATGGTCACCTGCACCCCTTAACCCCAGGGTGAGGTCTTAGATGTGGGATAAGGTGTTTCTCTGATCCTTTATCGTGGAGCTTGATGTCTGAGCACAGGATGGACCATTTCTCTTCATCCTTCACCTCAGAGTGGATGACTGGGCATAAGATGAGATCTTTGGGCATAAGATAAGATGGTTGCCCTGGGATGGGATGACTGGGCAGGCTGCTCAGACATAGGTCAGCATGCTAGTCTGTATTGCTTGCCCTAAAGCAGGGTGGTAAGGTACAAGGTGGGATGCTCAGGCACCAGGTGGGGTATCTGCCTGCGTCCTCTAGCTCAGGGCAGGATGCTCTGTGGTACCACTCATCCTGCTGCATCAGAGGAGCTGAACCTGTCCCTGTCCTCCCAGGGCCACCTGCCGTGTGCCTGTCAGAAGCCTGCATCTCCATCACCAGCTCCATCCTCAGCTCGCTGGACCGTGCGGTGAATCCCTGTGAAGACTTCTTCAGCTATGCCTGCGGGGGCTGGATCAAGGCCAACCCCCTCCCCGATGGTCACTCGCGCTGGGGCACCTTCAACAACCTCTGGGAGCACAACCAGGCCATCATGAAACACTTGCTGGGTGAGTGCGAGGGAGCGGTGGGACCCCGCAATGCCCAGGGGCCCCGTTTGGTGCAGGGGATACCAAAAACGTATGCATGGAAATATGAGGTTGGAATTGAACTCCAGCGTCAAACCAGTCTGTGACACGCATGCTGTGTGGACATTGAGAAACAGATCCAGGCTGTGTTTGCTCTCCTAGATGACCCTGAGATTTTTGACTGTGTTGTTGCTAGTCTTTGGTGCTGAGTAGGGAAAAGGCCTCTGCTCTGTAAACCCCATGGTGGCATTCCCAGGAGCTCTGAAATTCAGGATTTGCACTCCAGACTGCATCCAAAGGCTGTAATGTCCTATTATCACCCCAAGGATATGCATTTTTCCAGTTCTATAACTTCCAGCCTTTGTGAGCAGCCTTTTGCGGGGCTGACTGCTGATATGGCCGTTTTTGGGGGGCCAAAACTCCCCGAGAGAGGGTCCTGGGCTCAGCCTCTGCGTGCGAACACTGAAGCAGAGTGGCTTATCCAAGCAACCACCGGGGACGGTTTGTTCAAGCGTTGAGCAAACAACTGGCTCCTTATCAGCACTTTCCACTGCACCAGGGCTGATTATCTGGAAGGAGAAGGTTTGGGAAGAGTGTTGTCTTTTGAGAGAAAGGGGGTGGCGCAGGAACAGCTTCATCCCTGGCTTTTCTCGCAGAAACCTGGCACTGGTTTTACCGGGAGAAGAGACTGGGCCTCCAGCCAAGTGGTCGCATTCGGTATTTCCTTGAATTCCTTGGAGCTGAGGGACCTTTAGTTAATAAAACCACACAGCTGGGAAGCCAAAGGTGCAAGCTGTGTCATCAGGAAAATAAATTTAAAAAACCCAAAAGCCCTCTGGGGAAGCAGAATTTTAGCTGGGGAGATGAAAGGAAGGTTTTGGAGGCAGAGGAGAAAAATGAGTTTATTGTTCCTTTTTGCTGGAATAAATAATACAGGGCTGGGAGGCACCAGCACTGAGGCAAGGGCAGCACCCAGAGCTCCCGGATGATGCTGGAAATATCAAAGCTGCTGGAAAAATAAAAATGCTTTTTGTTTTTTCTTTTATCTTTTGTCTCCAAAGAGTTGGAGCAGTCACTGTGGGTGGGAAAGGAGACAGTGGGGCAGGAGGCCAAGAAGGGATGGGGCCAATGGGATGCTCTTGGGAGCATGGCAGGGACTATTGGGACAATCCTTGGCACCTTTTTTGGAGCCGAACCTAGTCTTGCCCAAAATGGGGCTGAATCCTTCTGCCCATCCCTGGAGCCCCACGTGATTCTCCCTGTGTACCTCCCACAGAAAACACCACAGCCAATGTGTCAAGCGAGGCAGAGCGCAAGGCACAACGCTATTACCAAGCCTGCATGAATGAGAGCAAGATCGAGGAGCTGAGAGCCACCCCGCTCATAGAACTCATCCAAAAGGTTTGTCCTGGTCCTTGTGGAAAAGCCATTTTCCCTCTACAAAGCTCATTCGTGGGCAGTCCCAGCACTCTCCATACTCCATTCTTGGTGGATCCTGCAGAAGAGCATCCCGCAGGTCAGGCAGGCAGAGGCAGGGATTTATAAGCCTGTAATGGAGCTTTTCAGCCCCCTTGCAAGATGTTTCTCCCCAGGATCGATATTGAGGGGATATTGAAGCAATTTCAGGTGGCTGTTTCTTACTCGAAAGTTGGTTGCTGTCTGTCCCCAGCTGGGTGGTTGGAACATCACAGGTACCTGTGCCGGTGACAACTTCAACGAGACACTGCGGGAGGTGACAGCGCATTATCGCACCTCGCCCTTCTTTTCCGTCTACGTCAGCGCCGACTCCAAGAACTCCAACAGCAACGTCATCCAGGTGGATCAGTCGGGGCTGGGCCTGCCATCGCGGGATTACTACCTGAACAAGACTGAGAATGAGAAGGTGAGGGTGTCAGGGGAAATGTGGGTTGGCTGGGGGGATGCCCTGGGTGGGTGGCACTCGCTGTACTGATCCCACCTGTCTGACCACACAGGTGCTCGCTGGGTACCTGAACTACATGGTGCAGCTGGGGATGTTCCTGGGAGGCATCGATGAGGAGTCAACACGGCAGCAGATGCAGCAGATCTTGGACTTTGAGACGGCCTTGGCCAACATCACCATCCCGCAGGAGAAGCACCGGGATGAGGAGGTCATCTACCATAAAATGACAGCAGGAGACCTAAAGGTAGGAATGGAGCTGGCGAGCTTCCTCATTCTGCTGTGGTTTGGGAAGTGGGGTGGACGGATGGAGGTGACACAGATCTCTGGGAATCCTGACACAAACTGACACAGCCTGAGAAGCTCTTGTGCAATAGCTTGGCCTATGTCCTCCTCAGGGAAATCTTACCCTGACCCTTCCTTCCAGCCTCTGGACCACCCCTGGGGCTGGCAGCCATCCTACTGCAGCACTTATGTCCTCCTGACACTGCTGCTCCTGGATGTCAGCCTGGTCACTTCCCAGTGTCCCCAAAGGGGCTCTAATGACTTGTGTCAACATCTCTGACACCCACCCCACTTTCTTTTCCTTCTTTGTGGGAGGAAATTGTTTACTCCCCTCCAACCTTTCAAGGATGCTGCTATTGTGGGAACTGGCCTCTGCAAAATCAGTTGAATCCATTAAATGGGGACTGATACAGCCAATTCCAGCTCAAGAGGTCCATAGCAGTGCTGTGGCTTTTGCAGGAGCTGGCACCGGCTGTGGACTGGATGCCCTTCCTCTCCACGGTCTTCTACCCTGTGGAGCTCAACGAGTCAGAGCCTGTTGTGGTCTATGCCAAGGAGTACCTGGAGCAGGTCTCTAACCTCATCCTGGCCACAGATAAGTGGTGAGAACCTGCAGCCTGTACGGAGACCTGGGTACCCAGGGTGGGCAGGAACGTGCTGCTGCCTACTCACCACCTCTCACCATAGTCTCCTCAACAACTACATGATCTGGAACCTGGTGCGGAAAACTAGCCCACTCCTTGACCAGCGCTTCCGGGATGCTGAAGAAAAATTCATGGAAGTGATGTACGGGACAAAAAAGGTGAGGGTGAAGTCCCCAGTGCCTTGAATCACCATTAAAATGATGATGGCTTTTCATGTCGAGGCCCTGTCATGTGGCATCCAAACAATAGAGATGTGGGGCAGCTTTTGGCAAAGGGTTGGATGGGCCAGATGGAGCAAGGGGTAGAAATGTGGAGGGCTTTGTTCCATGCCACCACTGATGATCACCTCCTGTCCCATGCAGAGCTGCCTCCCGCGCTGGAAGTTTTGCATCAGTGACACGGACAACAACCTGGGCTTCGCCCTGGGGGCCATGTTTGTCAAGGCCACCTTTGCTGAGGACAGCAAGCAGGTGGTACGTCCCCAAGACAGCGGTGTGCAAGTCCCGGTGCTGGGAAAGTCTTTACATTGGTGGAACTGTCGGGGCAGACAATGTTTCTCTGTCCACCTTGTTGTGTTCACTGTGCATCTCTGTGTGCTGGATTTTTCACCATGTGTTGTCTTGTCTCCCAGCCTCTTCCTCCCTGTGGTATGAAGGTCCTTGACCTCTGTAGGACAGGAAGCCAGCTCTCTGGACTGACGCTGTGCTGTCTTGTTTTGTCTAGGCAGAGGAAATGATTGCGGAGATTAAAACTGCCTTCGAGGAAAGTCTGGAGACTCTGCAGTGGATGGATGAAGAGACTAGGAAATCAGCCAAAGAGAAGGTGAGGCACTGGTGGCTGTACTGGAGAGAGGGTGAGGATGGTGGAAGCAGGTGAGCCTGTCCTCCATTTCTGGCACTGAAAGCACTGTGGTCCTTGTTACCCTCCAGGCAGAGGCCATTTACAACATGATCGGCTATCCCAAATTCATCATGGACCCCAAGGAGCTGGATAAAGTCTTTAATGATGTGAGTTGGTCAATACGTCCCTTGGGTCTTCTATAAGATGTACAGGATACATCTGCATCACCATGGCCTCAGGGCAGCTTTGAACCCCAGGTTTCCTCCAGAAGGAGATCTTTGGGATCTTACTGATGTCCTTGACCCTTCTCTAGGGACTTCCCAGAGAGCTGTGGGCCAGTCCTGGGATGGCTAGGGTTCTTGGGATCCCTGCCTGGGAAAAGGAGGAGCTGTTTTCTGTAATGGTGATTCACTGCCCTCCAGAGACTCTGCAGATGTTGGAGAGGAGGAGAAACAGGAGAAGCCGTAACTCTGCTGGCTCTGAAGGCTCAGACGTTACTGTGGAGGGAGGAGTGGGGCTGTGCAATCACCACACACCACTTATGACTTGTTCTTTTGCAGTATGAGGCCGTGTCCGACCTCTATTTCGAGAATGTCATGCAGTTTTACAACTTCTCAGCCAGGGTCACAGCTGACCAGCTCCGGAAACCGCCAAACCGGGACCAGTAAGTCCTCTGCTCCACTTCCCTCTTGTACTCAGTGGGGAATATCAGCATATCTGGAACACAGGGATTTGGTGTCCACCAGCCTGTGCTGGTTTTAGGGAGATAAATTTAGGACAAGCGCTTTGCAACAAAAGTGGGTGTTGTTGGAGCAAATACTGGTGATGGTTTGTGTTTGTGTTGTGTTGTGATGGGCTGTGTTTGTGTTCCTGCAGGTGGAGCATGACACCTCCAACGGTCAATGCGTATTACTCTCCCACCAAGAATGAGATTGTCTTCCCTGCCGGCATCCTCCAGGCCCCCTTTTACACCCATGCATCCCCCAAGTAAGAGCCATGGGAAAACAGAGAGGGCAGGATTCCCAGCTTTCTTTCTATATTCAAATCTTAGGCTAAGTTTCATGGCTGTAGAGAGCAGAGGCCGCTTTCTTAACTTCTGCATTACCCTCCTGCAGGTCCCTGAATTTTGGTGGGATTGGCGTGGTGGTGGGCCATGAGTTGACACATGCCTTCGATGACCAAGGTATGACCAGGGCCAGGTAGGTGGGCAGCTGGAGGGATGGCCAGTATGAGATGAAGAATCCACTGTGTTTTTGCAGGCCGGGAATATGACAAAGATGGCAACCTACGTCCCTGGTGGAAGAACTCCTCGGTGGAGGCCTTCAAGCATCAGACAGCATGCATGGTGGAGCAGTACAGCAACTACACTGTCAATGGTGAGGCAGTCAATGGCAAGCACACCCTTGGGGAGAACATCGCTGACAACGGGGGCCTCAAGGCTGCCTATCGGGTAGGACCACGGGACTGGGGAGATTCGGAGACGGACATGGTGTGGTGGGGTTTGTGTTGTTTCCTGAGTCCACTGTGCTGCCTGGTTTTCAGGCATATCAAAACTGGCTGAAAAAGAATGGGGATGAAGAAATACTCCCGACTCTTGGCCTCACCAACTACCAGCTCTTCTTTGTTGGTTTTGCACAGGTAGGTCACATGGTGGCCTTGAGATGGTGGGCCCACAGATTGTTGGGGGTGGAGCACACCCAGGTGGAGTTGGGAGGGTGTGATATCATCTCTGGAGGATTCCATTTTGCTGTAGTGGATGGAGAATGAGATTGGGGGTACAGAGGGAGACAAAGCTGAAGCTTGAGCTGCCTTGGTGCCCATCATGCAGGCAGAGAGGTTGGATTCAGCACCGAACTGGCCCCGTGGTGATGGGTGTCAGTACTCAGGCCCCTTGTGCTCCATTTGCAGGTGTGGTGCTCAGTTCGCACACCAGAGAGCTCGCACGAGGGGCTCATCACCGATCCCCACAGCCCCTCGCGTTTCCGTGTCATCGGCACCGTCTCCAACTCCCCGGAGTTTGCGGAGCATTTCAGCTGCCCCCCGGGCTCCCCCATGAACCCCCTCAAGAAGTGTGAAGTCTGGTGATGGGCAAGTGCCCAAGGGAACCAGCAGCTGGTTGCTTTGTCCTTTGCCAACAGCTGGGCTTCCCCAGTCCTTTGAGGCTCAAACCACTTCTCCATGCCATGGAGAGCCTGACTCCTCAGCTGGAGCAGTGTCCACACCCCTGGCATTGTCCAAGGTTCAATCCACTGTGAAAACTCCTCATCCCCCTGCTTGTTGGTGAAATGACTTTCCCAACCATCACCGGGCCAAGTGTTGCAGCATCCGCATGTGTGGGTACTGCGTGTATTTACACACACAGTACTCCAGCCTGACCCACTGCCCAGAAAACCCTTCTGTTTTGGAGGTGATAAAGGGAACCCCTAACAGCAGCAGGTTTGTCTGCGTGTCTAAATACACCTGATGTACCACCTTCTCTCCAAAGATGCGCACACAAGGGTGGAAAATATTTTAAGATATATTTTTTCGAGGGGGAAGAAATACATATATTTTTTTCATGTGTTGTGGAATACACTGGAAATTTTCAGGGAAAATGCATTTAAAAGCCTTTTTTTAGTAAAAGATTAGTATATTTATTAATTTTTTTTACTTAGTGCAGCTGTAGGTGCAGTACCCTGTGGTGACAGTCCCTTGGCCAGGGAAGCTGGGTAGGGCTGTGGATATCTTTCCACTCTTGGCTCCTGTGTTTCTCTGAGAGGGGCATCCTCACAGGATGCTGATGGGAAAATTAGGGACAGCAGGCTTGGGGACAGGGCTGAAGGATGCTGCAAGTCACAGAGGCTGTGCTGGGATGCTGCAGCTCCTGGGATTAGCTTTAATTGCAGAGTGTAAAGGGAAGAATTGACATAACCAAAGATGTTACCAAGGTGGTGATAGGGTGGATGAAGCATCCTGTTCTTCCTCCTGTCCCCTCTGAAGCCAGCCCAGCCAGGATTTCCTGGCCCTAAAGCTTCCCAGACAAGTGCAGGGCAGTTCCTGCCACTGCTTCTCTCATGCCAAGCCTGCTCTCTGCCTGGGAAATCGCAAGCTTCAAAAGCACCACGTGGCCCCAGAACTCTGGCCCTTCACAGCTGGTTTGGCACCACTGTGAGAAGTGATCAGGATAGGGCTGAGGGACTTTTTAAAGGGATGTTTTTAATACTTGTTTGGAGGGGAAAGCACTGACAAGAGCTCAGTGTCTTCTTGCTCTAGACAAACCAGAGACACAGAGCGATTTTTAATATTTATACATAAAAGGGAGGGATGGAAGGGGCTGGTTTTTTGTAACTATTTTTTCACCCTACGCAGGGGGCTTATTGTAATTGAAATAATAAATACTTTTTACTGGATTTGGAGCTGATAACCACTTAGTTTTTCTTACAGCAGGAGGGTCTGCCTCCCTTTATTTGTGCACTTCTCCCTGTCTACACCACTGAGACTGTCCCGTGCTGACAAAACTGAGCCAAGGAGGCTTTTCCCAGCCTGTGCTTGGTGACTGTTGCCTCTGTTGGAGCCTAAATCCAGGCTTTTTTTCCCAAAAACCTCACTCTCACTGCGGGTGGCTCTTTGCTTCCCATCTCTATGGCATGGCCCCACACAGCTCCCCAGTATGGAGGTCTTTCTCAGATGCTTTTCCTTTCTCCTGGGTGAGTTTTTGGCTAGCTGGACTGTGGTTGGATCCAGCAGCACAAGCCCTGTGCAGGTTTCTCTCCAAACTCCCTTATTTATGACTCAGTGATGCTGGTGGGATGCTGCCAGCTCTGGAACACAGGCCAATGTTCACTCCGAGCAGATGCTCCATGGCTTCATCAGGCTTGCCCAAAAAATGCAAGGCAGGACCTGGACTGCAGGCTCCCTGCAAGCCTCACCCCAGCACCTGGCAGGGCTGATGGCCATTAACCAAATGCTGGGTACTCCTTTACTATTTAGCCTTGGAATTGTTATCAGGAGCTGGAACTGGGGACAAAACCAGGAGGCTGCAGCCCACTGGTAGCAAACTTTTGGGAATACACAGTGTCTCTGCTGCTGGCATGGCAGGACTGAGCCAGCAGTGAGCTGGGGATATGGGTGTTGCGTGAATAAGACGTTAAAATACCTCTCTGACTGTTTTTATCATGTTTTTTCACCCAGATGGAATAGAATAGTAACAGTGCTCACTTTCTGCTTGCATGACTCGGTTTGAGGCCCTCGGTTTCCTGCAGCGCTGGAAAAGTGGCTGTTGCCACTTTGTGTTGTTTTCCCTGAGATCCGCCTGGAAATGGCGCAAACCCGCAGAGGGCGGTGGAGCTGAGAAAATCACTGCCTGCACACTCCAGTGCTTGGCTGGCAGGAGCCAGCAATGTTACCAGAGTCCTATTTTTGTCTGGATGTGTCCCCACATGTTTAAATTGTGGTGGAATACCTGCATTCCTAGGGAAACAGAGGAGCAGAGGGTGTAAGGCAAAGAGGAAAAAAATGGGGCTGGGATAAAAGGGTGTTTTCCCAGCTGCAAGGAGCAGGGAAGGGAGCACAGGTGTCACATGGAGATGCCATCCAAAAAGGGAAATACTTTGGCTCTCTGGAGCTTAGTTGCAGGAAGGGACCAGGTAGGTAATGGCTCAGGGATAGCCCCAGGGCAGGAAGGACTTCGAGCTTGACCATCAGCTGTGTTGTGGTGGGTGACACTGTGATCAAGGCTGCCCCTGCTGGGCTGGGAGCAGCTGGTGGGAGTTTTCCTTCCTGGGAGGCTGTGGGCATAGGGAGAGGAGGCAGGAGGTGAATCATCCTGCTCTGTGCCAGCACCTGGTGTGGGCTTGCCTGGTCCTGGGTGATATTTGCTTTATTTTACACTCAGCTGTGCCCTGGAGGGCTGAAACATTTGCTGAGAGCTGAGCCCGGGCAGGGGGAGGAATTGAGGAAAGCTCCAAGCAGGGCCCATTTTCTTTTTTTTTTTTTTTTTTTTTTTTTTTGTTGGGCGTCTTTTTTGTCTGGAGGGTATTGGAAGAGGATCTGTGCAGGAAAAACAGGAGAAGCCAAAAGAGGGAGGTGCTGCTATACTGTTGCTGGGTGAAAGCAGGCACCTGGAGCATGCTGGAGCCTCTAAACGGAGCTGGAAATGGGAGATGTTCATAGGTTTGGTAGGCCGAGACAGCTGTTGAGAGGTGAGAGGCTGAACCCAACCATCTGAACTGCCCTTCTCCTTCCCATTTTGTTCCCTCCAGGGAGGATCTAACCACTGACACATCGCAAGAGTGCTGAGGTCACCTAGTGGGACAACCAACTTTTAGGGCCTAAAGCTTCCCTGAACAAGCCATACCTTCCTGAAGGTAGAAGGATAGGGAGTGGGAGGTGGGGAGCAGGTCTCTAAATCCCACCTTGCAGCTGGGACCTGCTCATTCTGATCACTGTGAGTTTGCACTTGGAGCTGAGCAACAAGAAGGCTGTATCTCCTGACTTTTCTCACTTTACGATGTTCTCTTCATGAGCATCCCTTCAGGAAAACAGCCATTTTCCAGTGATACCCCAGTCCTGTATTTTCCTACATTCACCAACAGCTCCAGCGTTCCTACTGCACTCTGTGCTGTGGTGTTGAGTCTCTACTGTGGCAGGTACATGAGAGACTGGTAGGACTGGAAAAAAGGCTGGTGATGCTCTGAAACAGGAGCTCAGCACTCCATTGGTTCCCAGGTGCTACTAAAGATAGAAGGAAAAAGAGGAGGAAAACAAAATTGAGAGGTGGCAAGAAGGGTGTGAATCCAGCTGGAACTCACGCAGGCTCTAAAATCTGCAGGATTTGTTGGCCAAATGGTCCTACGTAGGGAAGAAGGGAGACAGTACCTGCTTTTTTTTCTCGGGGAAAAAAGAAAAAGAAGGGGGGAAAAAAGGCTGGGGAGAGACCTTGATTCTGGAAGAGCTTTAAGGCAGAGCTGGGAGCCTGGCTCCTTCTCCTGGCCAGCACATTTTGGGAGCTTCAGCAGCCAATATGGTGAAAATGCCATTTTATTTTTTCTTTCTAAACAGGCAAAAATGTTATAGCCAAAGATCCTGGAGTTCAGAAGCTCTTTCACAACTGTGTTTACAGGCAGCTATTTCTGTAGAATGGAGGCAGCCATGGATATCAATTTGCTTTTGAGATTAATTTCCTTCCATACAAATGGGGGTACCCAGAGAAGGGCCGTGCCAGGAGGTGGCCATAGAATGGCACCAGTCCCCCAGGACACACAGCTCTACTTGCACCCTCCAGGTAACAACAGCTAAATCTTTACCAGCTGTGGAGGGAGAATTATTTTCCCAGCAGGACAGATATGCTGTGAACACAGCAGCTCTCTGGGATGCTGGGACATGTATTAGGCCTTGGGCAAATCCCATACCCTGAGAGAAGTTCCTCCTTTGTCTCCCACTTTTGGGGAGTGGAGCAGTACTTGGCCTTTTTTTTGGTCATTCTTATTTCTGTCTTCAGTTTTCTTGGTGGGGAATCATTTAATATGGCAGGAGAAAGAAAGTATTTCAGTTGCAGGGCTCTTTTTAATGGAGACCTGCATGGCAGGTCCCAGCTTTCCTTCTCAGACCACACCTTGGAGGAGGGAGAGCTTCTGCATACACTGCAATTCTTGTGTGTCCTGAACTTGCCCTGCACAATCCCATTAACCCCATTGTTTGATAAGTCAGAGTTTAACTCCAAGCGGAAAATGTACTCAAGACCCTTCTACTGTCTTTTGCCCACTCTGCTGATTTCTGCTCCAGCAACCAACATCCAGTCCAGATTCTCCACCTTCAGATTTATATTTAAAATTCAAAATTACTTCTCTTCGTAGAAACAGGACCATTGCACAGACAGAGAGAGGTGTGACTCCTCAGGTAGGTTTTCTTTAGTGTACAAGACCTGTTCTCTCAGCTTGTCGTTGTACCAGCTACTCTCCAGGTGCCTGAATACACCACTCTGAGAGCTGTTCACTAAAAGAAGCTTCCCACATTTAAGGGTTAATTTGTGATTGCATTAAAGCATTATCTTCCTCCTAAATGTGCAGCTGCTCAGAATTTGCAACGGACAGGACACAAATTCTGGGAAGGTTTCCTAGAGCAGCACCCCAGGCTGGGTGACTGGGGCAGCAATACCTGTGGGCACAGCGAAGGTGCTGCGAGCATCTCCTTGGGATGTGCGGTGTGCCTGGAACGTTGGAGGGTGCCAGCAGCTTGGAATGAGCCCTCAGCAGCCAGCGGCGAGGCAGGACAAGTCAGGACAATCTGGCAGCTGCTAGAATCTGTTCTGAGGTGCTTTTTATCTCTCTGAGATGGTACAAACCACCTTGGCCGCTGCCAAGCTTAAGTGGTGGCCGCGGGGAGGGTTCTGCAGGTTCGGTGTGAAATGGTGAACAGTAGTGGTGGTGTGGCAACCCTTGGGGGATGATGGCGTGGTGTGACCGTGCAGTCAGGTGAACACCTCTCCCCACAAGGGAAGGTCTAGAGGGGCCCATTGCCATAGCTGGGTTGCCTTGGGGATCCCTGGAAGTCTCTCACAGCCACCCTGTCACCCTCAAGACTGTCTCCTCTCATGAGGGGCTGCAGTCAGCTTGTCACCTTGTCAGCTGCCCCAGGAACCGGGAATTGGGAGTGGAGGTTGTAGGACTGGTAATGGGTCTGAGGGCGAGGTTTTTTAGGTAAGCCCCTTCCTCGTGCCCACGGGATACTGCGGGACCCCTCACAGCCAAGGGGGTCCTAGGTTTCCATGTCGCATTCAGGGCTGCCGCCCCTCACGATGCCTCAGGGGAGGCTATGGCCCTCCCCCTTCCAGCCTCTCCAGAAGCCAGGAATTAGGGCTGGGGGTGAGTTTTCGGGCAGGGGAACCCCTCAGTGCGGTGGGTGCTATGGGACCCCAGGGCCTCCTGACATCCTCGGGCCGAAGTCTCGCCGAGCCGAGTGTGCCCGAAGTTGCGTCCGCGCCGATACCGAGGGATTCCGAACATCACCGAGAAGCTCCGGAGAGCTACGAGCGGGGAGGGAATCTCTCTTCCGAGCCACTCCGAAGCTTCCCGAACTGTGTCACGGCCCCGTCTTACGGAAATAGCCGAAGTTTACCGAGCGCAGGGGTCACGGGAGGTGCTGCGCTGAGCGGGGAGGGACGGGGAGCAGAGCAGGGCGCTTGCGCTGGCGAAAGCATCTCCGGAAAAATCCGAGATTTGCCGAGCGGAGCTGGCTGACGAGCGACTCCGGAAAGAGCCGAAGGTTGCCGAGCAGCGGTGGGCCGAGCGATTCCGGAAAGAGCCGAAGGTTGCCGATCGGCTCTGGGCCGAGCGGCTCCGGAGCGGCCCGAAGGCGCCCGAGCGCCCGCCCGGCCGGACAGCTGGAGGCGGCCGCAGCGCCATGTTTGATGCTCCGCTACTCCAGTGAGGAAAATCCGCCGGCATCGCCCCCGAGCCGCCGCCGCGAACGGCTCCGCTGCCCCCGGCGAGGGCGACCGCGACCCCCCCGCCGCCGCCGGCTCATGAGCAGCGCGGCCCTGAGCCGCCCCCCCCTTCCCTCCCTCCCTCCCCTCCCTCCCTCCCTCCCCGCCGGCCCCTCTCCCGAGCCCTCCGGGAGGCGCGTTGTCACGGAGACCGGCGCCGGTGCCGGCCCGCCGCGCTGCCCCGGCTCTCCCCCGGCCCGCTCCGCGGCTCCCCCCGGCCCCGCTCCCCGCCGCGGGGTGGTGGCTGCGCTTGGCCATGAGTTTACCGCAGAAGGCGGCTTTGAAACCCGGCGCGGCGGCGGCGGCGGCGGGGACCGGCCCCGGGAGCGGGGCGGCGGCGGCGGCGGGGCCGCCTCCCCCCTCGGCTCCCCCTCACCCGGCGCCGGCGCCTCACCCCAACATCAGAGCCTTGCCGCCACAGCCGCCCCCGCAGTATCCTTTGCCCCGGGGGTTTGGGGGTGACACCCCCTCCCCACAGCGAGCGGAGCCGGGGGGGGGGGTGAGGGCTGCGGGGATCCCCCAGACCTGGGGGCGGTGGGGGGTGAGGGGTCGTGGGGCCCCCCAGACCGGGGGAGGGTTGGGGATCGCGGAGCCCCCCAGAGCCGGGGGGGTGCGAGGTGGGAGCTATTGAGGGGTTCCCGGCTCTTTTTTGTGTGTGTTTGTGCGTGGGGCCCCCTGCAAAGCAGGGCTGCACCTGCTGGGATGGTGCGGGGAAAGGGGGACCGCCACCTCCCCAGGCGGCTGCTTTGGAGGGTCAACTCTTTCCGGGGGGTCCCTTTTCCCCCTCCCCCAAAGCAGCGGTGACCCCAAGGGTAAACTTTTAATTATAAATCGTTCTTCAGTTTTGCTTCTGGTCCTGCCCAGGTAAGTGCTTTGGTTTTGTTTTTCCAGGTGAATTTAAACCCAGATTTTTATTTACAGCTAGGGACGATTTTCATGTGATTTATTTTATTTAATTCTTCCTACTTGGTTGGTGAGAATAAATCTCAGGTGCAACGTTTCACTGAGCAGCTTTCTCTGCCAGGCCAGGCGTGATGGGGAGGAGGAGGCTCCCACTCCCCAGAATCCCCCCACTAAAGCAGCCGCTGCTACAAAGAGAGGCTGGCGGGGGCTGCGAGTGTTTTTAAAGGTCTTCGGTTCTGTGCTGCGAGTAGGCCCCGAGTCAGGAGGGAAATACTGCAGGGATCAGCAGGAAAGTGCCTGCCGGCCTGAGGTTTTGTTTCCAGCGTCTGACAGCATCCCGTGGCAAACTGTCTGTTCTCTTCCCACCCTGGAGTTTTGGGGGGGAGTATGAAGTGAAAAACACACTTTGTGAAATATCTCCGTGCTGTGTTATCCGGTAATGGTGCAGCGACAGTCGGGAGTGTATTTTCCTATTTATGTTTGGCGGTGCGTTGGATTTTAAGGTGGAAGTTCAGGGTTGTTTTCGTGCTCAGGGGTATGTTCTCAGAATTGTGCTCGCTGTGTATGAGCATTTTCCTGCTCTCACTTTCATTTTGGAGGTGGGAAAACCCAGCCCTTCTAAAATCAGTTTAGGTCCATTGTTTTCTTGAGCTTCCGGCAAGAGTCACCCCTGCCATGACAACAAATTCCTTGCTTAAATCATGAGACTGTTGACGTTACAGTTTGGTTTGGGTCAAGTGAAAACCCCTCGAGGTTCTCTTTGTTGGCTGATTTTTGCCTGATTTATGGTATTCTGTAATTCCAACTGGTGCTTTAGGAATTTAAAAAAAATGGGAAGGTGCTGTCAAGTAGAGTCAGCAGGGTGATGGTAAGTAAAACTGTTGCTCAGGGAAAATTTGCTTCGGTTTTGAGGGAAGTGGAATGGGAGTGGGAATGCCAGCCAGCATGCACACAGGCTGTGCCCAGCTGATCTTCCCAGCAAGGTGCTGGTTTGTCTGGGAAGGGACTTTTTTACTGGGGAACGTGGCACTTGGATGCCTTTACTGTTGAAGGCTGAAGTTTGCCTGGCTCTGGGGCTGTGCTGGGTTTTCCAAAGCACTTTATTCCCTGGGGTGCTTCTCTGGGTGTTGCTGAGGGGCAGCCTGGTGGGTCAGAAGAGGGACTGTGCTGATGTGGCTGTAGCTTTTGGTGAGTGTTGCATGCAGCACACGAGGGATAAAGTTTGGGTTTACTCTGAACACAAGTAAACACTAAGAAAACAAAAGGGTTTGGAAATCCTGGAGAAGCTCCTGGAGGAGCTGGGGCTGCTGTGGCAGTGTGTACCCTCCTGGGGACCCACCTGGACACCGTGAGCAGGAGGGACAGGGGAAGGGAACAGTGTTAGATGGATACGGCAAGTTGGTGTTATAAAAGTGGGGAGGTTAAAATGACACAGTTTCATTTTTATTTCTAGACTGTTTTGAAAACATGGTGTTTGGCTGATATCTCTCCTTAACTCCTAAATTACTGATCTGTGCTTGGAATATATACAAACACTTTATTTTTGATACTTATTCAGGTGTTCTGGTGAAGCTTATTCAGGTGCCCTGGCTGACTTTATCCTCCACCAAAGCCTGTGTTTGATTATAAAAAAAGCTGTTACCTCTCAATGCTGCTCTGAGTGAGGCTTGGGGAGCAGAGTTCATCCCTGATTTACTGGAGTGCAGGGGGTCATCTGAGTTCAGCCTTATTTTTAGCCCTCTTTGGTTTCTTTTTCTTCTCTGTGTTTTGATACAACTGTTGAGCCACTGTTACCTCACAGCAGATAAAAGAGTTGCAGGTTTCTTTGACTTGAGCTTTTTAAACCAAAGCAGTTTCTTAGTGGTGAACTTCGTAACTTTGGAAATACCTGTGGTTTCAGGCTTAATGTTTCATGAAATTAAACAATATCTGTATAATTGGAAAAAATAAGAATTGTATGTGAGAGAGGTGTTCAACTTGTGCATGTAATGAGGCGGGAGGGAGAATTAAAATACAGGGGAAAGAAGGAATTTTTAAAGAAAATAGTATTTTTTGAGAGAAAGAGAAGGTGGAAAGTAATGGACATAAAGAGCAGAAATGTCTGGATGTGAGATTCATTATGTTTCATGCTAAATAGGAAGTTATTGGTGCTGTTCTAAGACAAGACAGACCTGTGAGGAATTTCCTTATTATACTGGCTTCAAGAAGTTAAATTTCCTGTGTAAAAGTAAGTTGGGGTAATTTTGTGGCTCTGGTAGTGGTGAGTACTCAGCCAAACCTGATTTCAGGCAGAAATTGTGCTCAAAAGTTGCCAGTAAGGATAAATCCTTCAGCTGCAGTCTGACCCTTATTTGGGGTGGAAAGGACAAGCGAGGGTGAAGTGACATACAGAAGGGATATTATAAAAAGTAAATCCCAATCTGCCATCCTTGGCTTTGACTCCCAGACTGCCTCTGCAGGAGTAGTTCCAGTGAAGTCTGGAGTGAGACTTTTTCCATAAAAAGGTACAGTAACAAAGGTGCTGCAAGGGCACTGTGGGGCTTTGTGGTTTTACCTCAATGGTACTTCTGACACACGTCACCCTCCGCCCTGTTCTTTACTCTCCTGCTTTGGAATGAAGTATTGTTTTGTGTGTGTTACATTAAGCTGTTCTTTCAAAAGTCCCTGTGCTGTGAATAAATTTTGTGGATCAATATTATCAGGTCACCAGTTTCTTCCCAGCCTAGACATGGGCAGACATTGGCCTGTAAGGGACAGCCAGGTTGATGGATGGCACCTGGGGTGAAGTCCCTCGGCTGCTGGTTAATGTGACACTGTTCAGCCAGAGCCAAATCAGAGGTGTCTGCAGCTCAGGGCTGCTGTTGATAGGGTTTTGTTTTCTTTTCCCAACTTCCTTAGATTTGGAGGGAGTTCCTGGTTGTTGATGTGCAGGCACCAGTAAACTTGACTTTAATCTGTCCCTGTGACTGCTTCTGTGTGGGATTGGGCATCTGAAAAATTGGGTGTTCCTCAGGCTATTGCAGGTTGTGGCAGGCTCAGGGTGGGTGTCAGTAGACCATTACTAATTCTTTTTTCTCTTCTTCCTCCTTGTTAATTCCATTTCCGAGAAGCAGAGAGGAAGGGTCAGTGTTTGGAGGACTGATCTCTGTGTGAATTCTATCATTGCTGTGCAAGGAAATGTGTTTGCTAACATTGCCTCAGTAATTTAGTTTTAGTTTTTCCTGCATTGTTCAGCTAACTGTGCTGTAGTCCCTTTCAGGAAGTGCTGTGTTGGTTCCGGCTATGTTGGGTGGCATCTTCTGGATGCAAGCAACTTTCCCAAAGGCCAGGAGGACAGCAAGAAATACAGGATGGCGTTCAGGAATGACTGAGGCTGTGTGAGAAGTTGGGGTGAGTTCTTGGCAGTGCTTGCCCAGTTTTGGGATGTGGACTAAGCCAGATTATGCCTGCCTTAGAGATCTGGTTAAATCTGGATTCTTGAGGAGGATTTGGGTGCGTGGGGTTCTCTGTTGTCTCTCCGTGAACAAAGAGTTGACCTGGAGGAGAAAGTGCCCCGTAATTTTTCCCAGAAGAGAATCTGCAGCGTGCATTGAAGAGTTAGAGTCTCTGGGTTGCCGTGATCCCCTCAATGCCATCTTCCCTCCCTTACTTCCATTTTGAGTGGTGTTTTCCCAGACTATGTGAGGCAGCAGCTTTGTGCTCTCTGGGGTTTGTCTGTTTGTCTGTTGACATCTGTCTGATAACTTTGAAGTTGAGGACAAGGCATTTGGAAGATGCTTGGGCACAAAAGCAAACTTGAAGACCATGGCCATGGCTCTTGTGAGAGGCACTCCCTGTGTGGCTTTGCCATCGGCTGGAGCACAGCTGGGAATCCTTTTCCAGGTGCCAGTGGCAGTTGCAATGTGAGGAAGATGTCAGGGAGCGTTACGGTCCCAAAAGGGAAGGAGTGGTGAGAGGTAGCAAGGAGGGACGAGGCTGAGAGCAAAGGTGTCCTTTGCTCTCTGTGTTTGACTTGAGGAGAGAACATTCTCAGCTGGATGAAGGGAAGGAGGCAGAGGTGTTGCCTGGGAAGTGTTTCTCTTTAGAAGTGTTGAAACTATGGAAATCAAACATCTTGGGAGGGTCGGAGCACAAGAAGAGCTTGGAAAAGAGACTTTCCCCTGCTGCTCCATGGTGGTGGCTCCTCTGCAGGGGAGGAACAGGCACGGGTTGGGGAGTGTGTTGCCAAAAAATTAAATGACTTAAGCCCTCTCTGGCATCTCCCCTGTTGCTGTTTTCCAGCCTTGGCATATCTTTCTTTCAAACAGCATAACTTTAATTTATTTAATCACAAAAGCACAGATATGTCACTTTACCAACTTCATAAGATTTTGGTGGTGAAATCTCTTGGAAAAAAACATTCTAAAAATGTGATTTCAAATGGCTTATTTTCTTCTCACATCGAAGGACATAATTGTGTATGTTCTGTGGCAGAGGTCTGTGGGAGAAGGTTAGTTTATCCTTTTAAATAAATATGTATTTAATGAGCAGCTCTGATTTGGGAGCAGAGTTTGTGTAAGAAGTTCTTGAGAAAGTAACGGGAGACTCAGAACAAGTAACTTCCCTTTTAGATGCTGGGACATAGAAATATTTTTATCTGTGTGTGAATAGATTTTGTCCATAATTCAGCCTGAAAGGCTTTTCCATGTCATTAACAAATATTGGGATGTGTTGAACTGGTGCATTTGCTCCACTTTTGTTTAGTAGTAGGAGTTAGCAGTGATCTCCCTTTAGGAGGCAGAGGTAACCTGTGTTTTCTTTTTCTCCTAATCCAGCAATTTCAGGGCTAGTCAACTGTCAAGTTTAGTGTAAATCCGCTAATATGATTAGAGTTGCTGGAATTTTTACTCTGGGGAATTACAGATGGGTAGTATCACTGTTTTACAGGTGTTGCATTGCTTTGGTAGGAAACTTTATCTGTGATTTGAATGTGGTTGCTAGCAATTGCAAAAGCTTTTCTGGAATGAATGGGGAAGAGAAAACTGTGTTTGTTCCAAGGCATGAACATGTGGGGGGAGGGGTCATGTGCCCCATGGTCTGGAGGAACCAGGGGATCTAATTTTTCTTCTTGTTTTCTGAGGGAATACAGTTGATGAGACTCTCAGGGTGCTGTGTTTTACACTTGCTGCAATTTCAAGCACTTTCCTGCACAACTTTCCTTCCCAAACTCTGGACTCCATTTTGCCTCCCAAATAGGAGCTGATGATGTGGAACAGCTGGAAGAAGAAAAAAGAATGTGTTCTTAAAAAAGAAAAGGATCAAAGGGAGGATAGCAAAATCAGGTTTTAGGCTAGTGAAATTTTCTGGTGCATGTTATTCCTCTGGTTTATTCTTTACCTTTGGAAGGTGTCCCAGGGCACGCTCCCTCTTTTTTGGAATAGGTGATGGCATGCTGTTGCTGATGGGACTTGAGTCAAATTGCTGCTGGGCATATAACTAGGTTAATGGGACAGCATGATTATTTTTTTTTTCTTTCCTGAAAGGAAAATTACACGCTCTGTATTTCGATTGTACCTGAGGAGTTGTTTTTACCTTTGTTTGCTGCGTAGTTGAGGTGGAGAGAAAAGGACAAGTTTCCCCACACTGAGATCGTATCAGGTTTAAATCAATTCTGCCACCGAAAATAAGATGTTTCGGTTGTTGGTTTTAACAACTTTGTTTTTACTTTATCTACATGAGAGTTGAAATATTTCTAGAGCTTTAGATAGGCTGGAAAAAAAGCCAAGTGGCTTCCAGAATGTGTGTCTTGGAAATAAAACTTATCCTGTCCTTGACCGATCCCAGTAGTGCTAAGCCTGTTGGTGTAGTGTTGAAATGGGTTAGGACTTGTCGAGGTGCAGTGAGCAGCTGCTCCTTTCCAAGTGCTTGAGCTCAGCAGGAATGAGGCTCCCATGCTCTGGGGTAAGAGTATCTGCACAGGAATAGCTGTAGAAGTTGGAAGCTCAAAGAACATCCCTGATTTTAGCAGGGGAGGAGTCTGAATATGGTGGGAACAGAAATTTCCCTGCCAACCTTGAAGTTTGCTCTTGTTTCTGTGAAAACACCAAGCAAAGAGGAATTAATGCAGTTAAAGGTCTTAAGTAACACAGATTTTCCTAAGTTTGAAAAGCTTTTGGAAGGTGGAAACTAATAAACATTGCAGGGCTGCTCTGTTCGGGGTTGCCAGATGATGATTGTATGTTTGGTTTGATTTACATGTGAGAGTGTCTGTGAGTTACTGAGTTACTCAGAGTAGTCAGAGGAGTTTGATTGCAGTGTCTGTGTCACTGGTGATGGGTGAAAATCCATTTGAGCTGATGCTATGGCTTTGCTAATGGTGGTCTGAAAACTGATTTCTCTTTTATGTGTTATTAGTAAATTGTAGAAGTTACTGTGCCTTGAAACTGGCTTTTTCTGGGCTCATTTTGTTCTCATGCGAAAAGGCAAAAATGAGAGAAATCTGGTCTTTCAGACCAAGCAGGAGTCCTTTCCTACGTGCATCAAAGGGAAAGACTTCTTTAGTGATGCTACTTGCAGCTTTGTTTTTTTTAGTCAGCTGTTGTCTTGGGAAGGCTCCTAATCATCCTGAGGAAAGGACCTTTTAAAAAAAAAAAAAACAAAAAAAAGTGCACTTCTACTGAGTGATGAGACCCAGCCCTTCTGTCCTGGGGCTGCCATGAGGTCTTCCACAGAACTGTCAGGTCTGATGTGAAATTCAGGCTGAAATCTGGCCTGAAAACTTTCTGGAAGTCTTGAATTCCCATTTGGGGTGATGTACATTCTCCACACTAGACACTTGGTTTTGCAACATGCAGCTGAATCATTGGGCTGACTCAATATATTATATCGGAAAGGGAACTCAACAGGGTTGTTGTAGCTGAGGGTGAGCAACCTATACCACTTATTTGGGGGGAATTCAAGAACTGAAACAAAAAAAACCGTTTAAAACCTGTTTATTGTGACTTTTAATGTGAAATTCATGGTGTACGTTGAACTCTGGAATGTGCTGGGAAGGGGATTTCAGCAGCTTTAGTTTGACAAAGCTTGTATGGAAGGTGCTTTTGGATATAGTATTTACTGAGCTGGTGAGACATCTTGAGTTCCACTTGCTGTATAATATAAAACCAGCTTCAATTTGTGTCACCTTTTCTCACTAGTGGTCATACAGTTTTAAATACTTGTCATTGGACAGTCTCTCTCCAAATATTCAGTTTTTCTGGGCTCTGTGTTTCATATTTTAGAGTTGTGAATGCAAATAATTCAACTGTCAACCTGTCCAGTTTGAGTTTGATGTTTTCCTTCAGTGTTGTCTTTTAAAGTAGATTTCAAAGTGCCTTTATGTCTGTCTTCAAAAAGAAAAAAAGACCTAGTTTTTGCTGATATGCAAATATCACAAAGCCCAAGTTTCGATGAGTTTGCCTTAACTTTGTTGATTACATTTCCCAAACACTTTCTTAATTTTGAAAAAGTTCATCTGCATCAATAAATTCCTTTATATTTCAGTATTTGGTTGTGAGGTTGTGCACCATGTTTAACTTGAAACGATTCCCATTTCACCTCAAACTACCCCATCTCGTGGCAGTGGCTGTAGCAGTGGTACCTGGCATCACCGGCATTCACCAAAATAATTACCTCTTGGCACAGCCCCCTCCTTGCCTTGCTGCAGTCAAAGCACACTTTATCCACTCAGGCTGATGTTAGGATCGTTAAATAAATGAATGAATAAATGAATTGTACTGTCACCATATTCCCATCCTGGCAGCTGAAGAACATGAGAGTTTTATAGCCAGGACCTCTGTCCAGAATGTCTTGTTGAATGCCTGGGATGTCAGGAGTGGGAACAGTCAGCAAAAGGCTTTCTGGTGAAATGTGTGAACCTTACAGAGAGTTATGGTGTGGAGCGCTGTAAAAGCTTGAATTACCAGACATCTGATGGTCCAGGATGAGTATTCATCAACCTGGGAAGGGCGTGGAGAAAGGAACTGGAATACAACAATAAAACAAGGGAGCAGGACAGAACAGAGAGTGGGGAGAACTGCTTCTCTATTATCAGGTCAGTTCTGTCTTGTTTGAAAGGAGTTTTAGGGGAAGAATGCAGCCAAGCTTGGAAGTGTTGAAAGCAGGGATAACTCTTGGTCTCCATCAGGGACTTTGAGGTCTCACTGGTTGAGCTAAAACTCCTAAAGGTCACTGATGCTTTGGAAGGTCTTGGAGAAGTCTGCTGAACTTCCACCAGTGGAAGGAGAGGGTTGCAAATACTCCCTTAAAGGAGGAGAATTCACTCCTCAGGATTGGATTGCTTTTTCTCGTGGTCTAACTCCATCCTTGTTTTTTTTATGATGTTGTTAAGATGATGTTTCTGCTTAGGAATGGGAGACAAAAGATCTACATCTGTATCATCCACACTGGCTGCGAGTGGGTCTAAAATGTCTGTGGATTGTGGGGAAAAAGGAAGAGGATGAAGTCTGTTTCAACCACTTCGAGGAACCAAATTGCACTGCAGCTCCTGATAATGTCAGAGGTGCTAGGGATAACAGACATTTGGTTTGATCCATTCCTGTTCTGCAGTGTTCCAAAACATCAGCATTTAAGGGAATAAATCCTTCTTTAATTCTTTCTTTTGTCTCATACACCACATTGGTCTTAACTATGGTTAATTTGAAAAAAGGCTGCTAAAATAGCACTAGTCACCAGCACAGTTCTCAGAGCTTCCCTGTCCATGCTTAAAGTGGTGATGGCACTTGTGGCCGTGGTGGTGTCTGGGCAGTGTTCATAAGGGCGAAGTTACGTCTTAAAGCCTGCTGTGAGTGTGGAGATGCTGCAGTCTGAAATCAGCACAGCTGGAGTTAATGCTCATCAGAAAAGGAACCGTGGTGCCTGTGGTGGTGCATGGTTGTCCTGTTGATGCAGATAGGCCTCAGCAACCAGACAGGGACAGATCATCAAGTTCCCTTTTCCATCTGGGATAGTGCATCAGGTACATCGTCACTGACATCTCCCTGTGTGTTGGTTCAGCTGTGTGGCATCACTTCAGAGAGCACTGCAGCACCTGCAGCCTTCCCGCTGTGTTTTATCCCTTTTCATGGCCTGAATCTGTAGAATCCCAGAATGGTTTAGGTTGGGAGTGACCCTAAAGCTCATCCTCTTCCACCCCCTGCCACAGGCAGGGATACCTTCCACTAGACCAGGTTGCTCCAAGCCCCATCTGACCTGGCTTTGGATCCAACAGGCAGAGCCAGTGGAAGTAAACCAGGATTTCTTTTAGTGGGAAATGCTCAGAGACTAATTTACTGCTCATCTTCAGACCCTGGTGGGGTGAATATATTGTTGCTGTTACTCTTTCTTGGATTCCCCTGCACAGGTGCGTCTGAAGTGTGCACCTGAGATTCTTTGTGATGGAAAATTAGAAGTCCAGAGGGTTGAACTGAGGAGACTCAGGGCTACCTACAGCCCTCTGTGAACTTTGGTTTTTGTGCAGCAGTGTAAGACTCTTCTGGTATTCTTTGCTCAGCTGATGTCACTCTGGGTGACAGCACTGCTGTCACCACAACAGTGACCAGCAGAGCATTGCATTTCCCCATGAGGTCACAGTGTGAAGTACTGGAGACACGGCAGGAAACACAGCTGAGTGAATGAGACGGTAAAATACCAGACTGTTTGATATTCCTGCTTATCATACACATGAAGAACCTGGCTCAGAAATGGGTGCTTCTGCAGGGTTCCCACCCCCCAGGGGACAAGCAGGGGCTGTCCCTGTGGAGCAGAGACATGGTGGGGGGGGAAAAGCCTGTCAAGCTGGAGTGCTTTATTTGTGATTTTAGGGCACAGAGTGTGAGGTGAGTGGGCAGGGCAGTTCTGTGTTAATGGCATGCACAGGAAGGGAAAAGTCAGCTGGTTTTTAGTACTTCACAGAAATTTGGACTCCTGGGTGAAAATTACCATGAACGAGTGCTGCAGTGCTTGTGTCTGGATGGAAACTTTCTTCTCTGGTGGTGTAAGAACTCCAGCTGCAGTAACTGCTGGCGCTGCAGAGAAGCCAGAGATGGGAGGTTTTACTTTGTGAATTCAGCGTGAGGGAAGATAGGCTCTCATACCCACACAGAAGTTTATTTCAGGCTGTAAGCTGAGTAAGGGTTGGATAAAAGCTTGGGAATCTTTCTCTGTGATGAGATCCTTTTCCTCCTGCTCTGCCTTCCTCTGTTTATGCCTTTTTAGTTAGGTCACCTGGCCCTGTTTGCTTTGACTCCTCCGGTTTTAATGCTCTTACCCGGTTATGTGTGTGCAGGGCAAACTTGGGATAGAAATAACTCTGTGTATGTGTTAAGTAACTGCTCTGAAGGAAACAAGCCCCAAACAATCACCTTTCCCTTCCTGGTGGGGCTGTTAGGAGTGTGTTTCCCAGTCCGTGTCCTCTGCTACAGCAGCAGTGGCTCTGCATTTCCCAACCCAGACCCAGAGTGTGTTTATCAGGTTGCCTCATGGAGGGGGGATGAGCTGGTCAGAGCTTCTCCCTGAGCTGGTATCAGGCCAGAAACTGTGGTTTCAGCTGCTAGTCAGGAGACAGCTATGCTGAATTTGAGGACCTTTGTTTTTGTTGGATTGTGATTCAGTTTGTGTGAGATAGTGCCTGGTTTGGCTGTTTGATATAAATTGTTTTAAGCTCAATGATTGAAATTCAGGAGTATTTGAAAATAACTGTTACATATACAGCTGCATTTCAGAATAGGAAAGGTGGAGGATGGGTGTGGCTTCAGTTGTGTTGTTTGCTCCGTGGCATTTTATTAGAAGACTTCTTTTTTTCTGCCAGACTAGATGTGCACAAGCATCTGATGCAGCCAGAAGTGCAAAGAAGAGCTGAAGAACCATTCCTGTTCCTTTTGGAACAGACCAAAAACCCAAGTTACTCCAGAAAGGGATAGGCTGGTATGTGTGTCTGGCCAGACAGGAGATCAAAGCCTTGTTCTCTGTTGCTGTCTCCTCCCAGTCACTCCTTGTCATTTCCATCAAGCCAGCTTGCTCACAGCCTTGCTTTGGATATTTTTACAGCATTTACCAGGAGGTTTGATCAGTCTTAGCATTGTTTAGCTACTGTTCAGTGTGAGACTACTACTGTTACTTTCTTTTTCTGCTTGAAAATTCAATAAATGAAATGGTCATCACAGGTTCTGGCTTTGGCATTGCCTCATGTCAGATTTGCCTCTGTCCCCCCTGGCTATTCCTTGGCCACTGCCTGGGAATTTCATGTGTGTGATGTTTTTCTTTTAATGCATGTCTCCTATTATAGATTCCTGTTTTTCTCTTATTTCTTGAACAGTGCAGTTTCTTCACTCTGAAGACTCTTCTCATTCTCTGGGAGTGATGGTTCTGATCACCGTTTGGGATGAGCATCTTCCATTTTCCCCAGGGATGGTTGAAATTAGTTTGTTTGGTGGCTTTGCTTGAAAAAGTGACCCAGGGATTTTTCCTAGTACATTTCTTTTTCTCCCGACTGTTCTGCAATGTCCAGAGAAGCTGTGGCTGCCCCTGGATCCCTGGCAGTGTCCACAGCCAGGTCTGGACAGGTCTTGGAGCAACCGGGGATAATGGAAGGTGTCTCTGCCCATGGCCGGGGTTGGAATGAGCTTCAGGATTACTTCCTCCCCAAACCATTCTGGGATTCCATGATTCCGTTCACCTCCATGTTTGACTGTTTCAAGCAAGGATCATTTTCCTGTGGCAGCTCAGGGAGGACTTTTGAGCTGCCAGGCCAGGAGTGGGTGTGGTTGGCTTTGTCGGGGGGTGTTATCAGCTGGGGCAGAAATGCCTTCCTGAGCATCTGGAAAGTTTTTGGCAGCCCCTGGGCTTCCATGGCCTCCGGCGGGAGGTTTGCAGTGTGCAGAGGTGCCTCCTTGCATGCTTAGGGGTCTGAGAGCTGGCATACCATTTCCCTGCTGAACTACTCCATATATAAATGTGGTTTTTAACGCTTACCAAATGCTTGGAAACCAAAGGGTGCTCTAGGAGAACTTCATCAAGGAAAGGAGTATAAAGATGTCTCTCTGTTATGTAGTGGATTTATTTTCCCTTCTGTTGTAGTTAATCGCAAAAATAAATGCAGTTAAAAGTATCCAAAGGACTTTTTTCTTTGCTGCACCATGCTGTGAAATGCCTTGTTCAGAATGCTTTCTTTCCTCTGAGTTTGGATCCCTTTTTAAATGCTGAAGGGCATTTTTGAGACTTCGTTTTAACTTCGTTTTACATGGTGTTTATATGAAACAGACAAAAAAAACCCCAGTGCTTTGCCAAATATTTTTTGAAAGAACAAGCTTTGTGGATAATGATATTCATATTCTACCTGCTCCTTGGTGTGTTCAGATGGTGTAAGAATCTTCTCTCCCATGGAAAAGGCTTTGAGAGATTAACTTTGAGGTAGTCACTTGGGGCAAGTTGATTAAGAAATATACTGAACGTTAGATTTAATCAAGATTGAGTAATGGAGTTAGAATTGACTGTCACTCCTTGGAATGCAGTTATTTTTGGGTGGGGATTGGGATGTGCTGCTCCCCAGGTTGTCCATGCCATGATTCTGAAGGCAGACTGATCCAAATGCTGTTGGACAGAGTGGATCTGCTCCAGTTTGGTACTGGCAGCTTCATCCTGTTAACGCATACCATAGTAAACGTGTAGTGACAAAGCTTGGCAAATCAGAGCAAGGGGATTCCGCTGCAGCACTGAGGGTTGTCACCCAAAATACAGCTCAGATATATCAGTAAAAGCATTGAGCTGGTATTGATGGAGGGACTTCACCTCCTTTTGTATTTGGCTTCCTCCCAAGCGGCAGTGGAGGCACAGCTCTGATCTCTTCTCTGTGTGCAGAGACAGGACTGTGGAAGGGGCTGAAGCTGTGTCAGGAGTGGGTTTAGATTGGAGATCAGGGAAGGGTTCTTCCCCCATGGGATGCTGGCACTGCCCAGGCTCCCCAAGGAATGGGCACGGCCCTGAGGCTGCCAGAGCTCCAGTAGCCTTTGGACAGGGTGGAATTGTTGAGGTGCCTGTGCAGGGCCCTTTTGGGTTCCTCCAGCTCAGGATGTTCCATGATTCTCAGAAACATTTGGTAAGGTATTAAACCTCACCTTTTGATCACTAAATTTAGGCTCTGCACTCGTTGCCACTGGTGTCATCGTGTGAGGTCCTGAACTTTCTACCTGTGTTGGTTTTTTCAGTGGGTGCCTCAAGGGATGCAGGTCTTGTCCAGCTCGAGACCTTGGCCCTCTCTGTGGGGCACTGCAGATCTGTCCTTCGTCATCCTGGAGGGGATGTCTGAGGTTCTGTTGAACTGAGGTTTGATTGGGTATTTTATTTTCTCTTGATTAAAGGTGAGAACAAAGCTGTTTCTTCGCTGTAACTTTCTATCTTTCTATCTAGCTCACTAAATCAGAAAGTTTATCTGGATTAAAGCCTAAGAGAAAGTGATAAGCCAGGAGGGGTGGAAACAGCCCTGGGGTATAACATCCCTGTCCATGGCAGGGGGTTGGGACTGGATGGTCTTTAAGGTCCTTCCCAACCGAAACCAATGTGTGGTTCTGTGAAACAGCTGAGCCTGTTTGCTGTTCATTGCTGTTCCTGAGAAGCCAGGTTGCTGAAGGATGGAGTGGAAGAAAGTAGGGTCACTTGCATGGGAGGTGAACGAATCAGGATTATTTTAAAGGAGCTTCCTCACTTTCTTGGCACATCCTGACTGCAGAGAGAATCAGAGCAGCTGTCTTGCTAAATTCCTCTTATATACAAGGGAATTGTAACAAAATAGTCTTTTGAGGAACCAAAAGGTAAAGATCAGCTGCAGGTGTTTCATGATATTGTCATTTTGGTTGTGTCTAGTAATAGTATCGATTTCCCGAAAAGGCCGAAGCTCGCATGGTTCATCACATGGTGCCCTCAAGCAAGGAGTTGTTCATCTGTCAGCTGGAATTGTGACTTTTTTCTGCATTTTTCCCAGACTGGGCTTGTCTTTGCTATGCTCGGGATGTCCATTTGTAGGTTTGGATTTCTGGGTCAGTGTAATCACAGGGTGGGAGCGGTCAGGATGTGAAGTTACCCATGAGAGAAAGTGCTCTGGAGAGGCATCAGGTGTGCTGCCTGTTGTAAGCATTAGGAGCAGGTAGGATCAGAGGGCAGACTTTCATTTCCATGGGAAAAAAAAAACAGTTTCTGAGGTCACTTTGCATGATGCCAGGGGACAGGACAATATTTTAACATCATCCCAATCTCAGAGTTGCCTTGGGCAGCTGCAAAATGGGGTGAGATCAGTGAACAGAGATTGTAGTGTCTCTATACCCAAAATATGCATCACCCTCTTTGCAGTTTACCACTCAGTAAAAGCAAAGAACATAAACCAGGAAACCTCTACAGATGATGCTTTGAAGAAGCTCGTTTGGTTGACACATTTTGATTGTGTTGTGTGTCCCTTTAAGCCTGTTTATACCTGGAGTGTCTGCTGCAATATTTGTACTGAAAGTAGCAAAGAACCTGACAGTGTTGGACTTAAATCCACCTGCTCGGTGGCTTCTACGCTTAGAGCTCTTCTAGTGACCCTAATAACCTTAATGAGGTTTTTGTGTGGCTTTTCTTAGGTCCTAATTTTGTTCCACATGAATTTTCAGGTATAAGCAGTGTCTTGGAGCTCTTCTGTACCATATATTATCATATTTGAGAACTGCTTTTTTTCCCCCTTGGTTGTTATATTAACTTTTATAATTGGATTGATTTTAAATGCTGGCATTTCATAATTACATCTCAAAATGTCTCTGGACTGTACAAAGCAGAATGAAGTAGAACAAATACATCTTGCTTTATCTGGAAATTTGCTGTACTTTGCTGCAGATTATTGATGTTCTTTTATCTATGGTGCAAACACTAAAACTCTGGAGTAAGGAGTTGTTATTTGATTCTGTGTGGTGCATGTTGTGATTTGAAATATAAATACTGACTCTGGGTTTGTTTTCAATGACGAGCACAACAGCTCTACCTTAGGAAGGTGAAAAGGAATTTCCTATTTATATCCCATCGCTGTTCATCATGACAGAGTTGCCCGTGGAAGCCCAAGTCATTGCCGATCACCAGTAGTTGTTTTAGGGAATTTTTCTTTGTTTGTTCTCTATTTCCACATTTCTTTAGACTTTGGTTTCAAGCTTGTGTATTGTAGCAGCTGCTGCCTTCATGAAGTTTTGAGTGCACAGACAATTACCTGATTTCATGTCAGATCATCATGGAATATCCTGAGTTTGAAGGGACTCTCAAGAATCATCAAGTCCAGCTCCTGGCCCTGCACAAGGCAACCACAGGGATCACTTTCTCTTATATCCCAAGGAGAACTTTCCTTTTTTTTCCTCTGTTGTTTTATTCTTTGTCACTTTTGAGGGTGTTCTGATAATTTGACTTGAGAGTATTGGACCTGACCAATAAAAACCCCAAAAAACATATATATATATATATATATATAAATAAAAGATGTGCTGCAAGAGCAGCTGTAAATTCCCACTTCTGCAGCAACCACAGGTCCATGGCTGTTCACTATGCAAGGGACTTGGTTTGTAAGTTCCTCTTCCCCTCTTTACAAGGTGCCTAGTCTATATTGCTATTTCCCACCTGCGAGGAAACAAAGGCGGTACAAATATTCCTGCACTGGAGGAGAAGAGAGTGGCAGGAGTGTGTGTGTGAGCATGTATGTGTGTCTGAAATGCCTCTTTGTGCTGTGTGTTTGGATATGTCTCCAGACTTGGTCCCTCCAAGTGGATTTCCCCTTGGATGCCTGAAGAACAGTAATATTTTTTGCACAACTGGCTGTTTTTAATGAGACCTTCCTTCGTTTTCCAGTAAAGCAACAGATCAGCACCTCCAAAAAGATCTTTATCTCGATAGTGAAGAGCAGGAGTCTTTTCTATATTGAAAAATCCCAAAAGGAAACGGTATCCTGTGCGAGCTGTGGCCTGTGTGAATGGGTTGTCAATCAGGTTAATTAAAAGTCTGGTTATGGCGGGGTTTTCCTCCTTTTTAGTTCAGCTACAGCACAGGGAGAAGAAAGTTTTTATCTTTACAAGCTTCCTTGCAGAAGTTGTTGCTGTGATTGCAATTAAGAAACCCTTGTGTTTTAGGCAAAAACAAATTAGCTTACTTCTTTGTATAAAGAAATATCTTGCCCCTTGGCCATCTCCAAAAATAGGTGTGGAGTCCCTGAAAGTGAAGTGTTTAAATGCAGCATATGGATTAGCTCATGGGGTGGTGCAAAAGGACAGGATTTAGCCAGCTTTGCCTTTTGTGTGGTTATCCCAAATCAGGCTACTGAAGCCAGTTTCCTTTGAGCCAGTATGTATGTCCTGTGTGTGGAGCATGAAGGAGCTCCCTGGTTAGGGGCAAGATCCTGGTGTAGAGAGATGGATAAATATTAAAGCAGTAGAAATAGGCACTCTGTTGGTTTTGCTCACTTAAATGTTTCTTTTGTAAATGGGTGAGACTCTCTGGTGAAGTCTCTTCCTAGAGTCTGCGTTTGTGTCAAAGCCTTGGCACTGCTGAAGTAGAGAGGGTTCAAATTTTGCTTTTTGCCCAGAGACTCCTGTGTGCAATAAGAGCCCAGTTCGGGAGAGAAGAGCAGCCCAGCATGAATTCAATGGCTTTGGGTTTTTACAGGAAAGTGTTTGTGTTCCTTGGGACACGCAGGCCACAAAAAGGTCCATGACAGCCATGTCTTCCACCACGTGGAGGATCTTGCCTCATTGATCTTTCTGGTGCTGGTGGCTGTGTGGCCAAGGCGAGGAGTGTGTGTACACTTCTTTCAATAACTGGGAGGAGAAACATGCCCAGCAAGCACCAGACCCTTGGAGGTGGTGCTCACCTTTATTACCTTGCATTTCAGAATGGTGGTTGCACATGTCCATATTTAAATGGGACACCAGTACCAACTGGGGCCCTCCTCCTTTGATCATTTCTGAATATTTTGATTTGCTCTTGCACTCTTCTGAGTTTTATGGTAGCACTAAGAAAACAAGGAAGGGTGTGTTAGTTTTATTTGGTGGAGTCAATACTAAGTGTGTTTTCTCCTGAGCTGTGAAAGGACAGGTGCTTTTAGCACAGTGGGGAATGATGTTGAAATGAGGAGCAGGTCTCTAAATGTAAAGGATTTGGAGAATGAACACACACATTTCTTCAGTCCCAGGAGTGGAACAATAGCTCATTGTTGGGAGGAAAGGATTACAGAAAACGAGCAGACTCAGAAATAGGAGGTTATTTTCTATAGCTTACTATTTATATTGCACTTGGGGGCTTTTTGGGGACTAGATGTCCAGTTCCTGGAATGTGTGTACCTTGGTTGCAGAAGGTTGGGTGTGAGCAGACCACGTCCTCAGTGGGCACAGTGCTGGGGTTACTGGCGCTTAGAGCGCTGCTCTGTGTCCATGCGAGTCCCTGCTCTGCCTCGCAGCCTGGCAGCTGAGGAGACGTCCCCTAGTCCCCTAAAGAGACAGGACTCTTCTTCCTCCCACCCTCGCTTTCTTTCTGTTGTCTGTGGGCTACTGAATGGGTTTGCATTGACCAGAGAGACAAAGGAGCCTTTCAGGCTCCGGCTTTGGACACAGCCAGCGTGCTCTGAGCTTTTGTTAATGCGCTCAGTCCCCCCTTTCTCTCCGGGCAGCCTCACGCTCATTGTTAATGCAGCTCCGGAGCAGCACTGATAGTTCAGAATTCATTTTGTTCGCTCAGCTTGCAGGAAAAGTTGCAAAAAGCTACGGAGAGAACATACTGCCTCTTTAGATTCTCTGCAGAGTATTTTCTTTCATGCCTTTCGCAGGGAAAAGTGGATTGTGTAAACAGATCGTGGCAAATCCGTGCCGGAGCAGAGTGTGGCCGGGCAGCCGCAGCGCCTGCACGCGGAGCCCAACGCCTTGTTCCAGTGCCTGGGAACACTAACTGGCTTTCCCCCATCCCGCTGGATTAGGCTCCATGTTGTCCTGTTTATTTTGTTATTGCGTTAGGCAGCTGAAGACGTAATCACTTATTAAAACAGCTGCTCTGCTAAGTGACAGCACCGAGTCGGGGGGTGCTGTGCAACAGTTGGGAACTTGCTTGGCATCACCCCAGCCTGACTCTGTTGTGTGAGGGGATTGTAATTTTAGTGACTCTAAGACTTGAAGATCCATAGTCTTAAATAAATTAAACCAATTTCAGATAGATACAGCAACATGGGGATGGAAGGTGGGAGAATCTCCTAGGTCAGCACTTCCTACCAGTGCATAGAGATGACCAAAAGCAAAGCTACTTTTCCAATTCTATGTTAATAAACCTGAAAGGTACTGGTAGGTGCTCTCTAATAGTTATGAAACATCACTGTGTAATTAATTCCTGAAAATAAACTGTTAGGAAGCAGTTGATGGAGAGCACTGGTGCGTAGCAGGCATGTAAAAATAAATCTAAATGCTGTTGGGGGTGAGGATGGAGGGAGATTGGTTGCTTTTGAAGGCAGGCTGGTTTTGGAGGGGTTGTGCCCCAAAATCAGATGCACTGTTGGGTGAAACAAATTGGGAGAGCAGGACAGGGATGAGTCTGATTGTGCAGATAAAATAGTGTCAGCAATTGACAAATGACCACAAAGGCTGTTGCAGGATTCAAAGCAACTCAGTGCAACTGGTTTTTTCTAGAAATAGTTGGATTTTTGGTATTCTGGACCAATTTTTAATAGCATGTAAAACTGTGTCGTCTTTGGTTACTATCGCCCTGACTGGAACATTAATTGTGGAGCTGGGAGAAGCGAGGCTGTATCTCTGCACCTTTTAAAGGATAGTGGAACCCTCCGTAGTGAATATGTGACAAACGGGGAGAAAACCAGCATTCAGACACATGGAGGGGCTTGAGCAAGTCACAGAAGAAATCCTTGTCAAGAGAGCATGACTGAGGTTTTTTTTCACCAAAGGGGGAATGACTTAAACTTTTCAATAGATGGCTAGTGAGCGTACACTTTCAAGCTGGAAAAAGTAACCCCAGACATGACTGCTCATCACTCCCCCTCAACCAGCTCGTGCCTCACCAATAGAAAGCACGCATCCTTGCGTGCACTTATTTTTAAGGACTTGAAGGCTTGAAGATCCATAATATTTAATAAATTAAACCAACTTCAGATAGTTACAGCAACATGGGGATGGAAGGTGGGAGAACCCCCTGGGTTGGTATTTCTTTGCTGCCTCTCTGAAGGGATGTGGATCTGTCTGATTGCAGTGTACTCCATCCTGGAGTAAACTCCCCATCCCTGGAAGTGTCCAAGGCCAGGTGGGATGGGGCTTGGAGCAGCCTGGGACAGTGGAAGCTATCGCTGCCAATGGTAGGGGTGGAGTGGGATGAGCTTTAAGAGCCCTTCCAGCCCACACCATTCTGGAATTCTGTGACCAAAAAAGGCACTAGTATTTCATTTATTACTCAGAAGGGATTACTTTATCCAGAAACAACTTCACAACTAGTTGACCACACAATGCAAACGCTCCTCATGCCTTGGTAAGGGTTGTCTTAATTCTCTTATTCTTGTCAGAGGATCTGGTTGTAGTTTTTTGGGGGTTTTTTAGCTTTGGAAGTCAGTGCCTGTGTGGCAGTGGAGCCCAGTAGGGGGGAGTGTGAACTTTAACTAAAGACTTGACTGAATTCCTTCCAGTTTCCTGTACAAAGGATCCACCTCACCACATGTCCAGAAGGCTAATAAATGTAGGGGTTTGTAAATCAAAAGGGAAATTAATCTGAAGCCCTTGGGGCCTTTGCTTTGCTTAAAAAGTGTGAGATGTGTCCATGAGACAACACTCAAATTGTCCTTTCTTAATAGTTTCTTTAAAATTTATGCCCAAACTTACCCAACAAAGTAAAAATAAATTATGTCCTTGGCATCTTCAGTGAGTAAAACACTTCTTGGTTCAGTGGTGGAGAGTATAGACCTCGGGACTGGACCAAATGAGCTGGACTTTGGCACACATAGCCCTGACTGAATCAAGGAATGCACTTCTAATCCCCTTTACCCCAAAAGCCACCCAAACCACAGCGTGCTTCAGCATCACCTGTGATACAAATCCACCCAATGACTTTGTTCCAGCTGCTGAAATGCAGGTTTTCAGATCTTGGTTTTCTTTCTGTTGGGAGGAAATCTGCCACCCTCCTCTGCAAGTCTTTCAGGAAGGTTTCTTCTAATAAAAACCTTGGGTTTAGCAGCCCGGTTTACCTTGGGTGCCCTTTTTACTGCGCTTCTTTTCCTGTCTTTCATATTGGAGTTCTGCATATTTGTGGTGATTTCAACAGAGGCATGTGCTGTGCTAGGACAGACGTGGCTGCACTTCCGGACTTAAAACACCAGTTTGATTAGGTTTGAGTAAAGAGGGACTTTTGTGATGCAGAACCATCAGCCTGGAATTCTTAAATCATAGGTAATTAATTACAGTGGGAGTGTACAACAGAGTGCGGAGGTAGGAAGCAGCTCCAGAATGACTGAGAGGGGATTGATGCAGCTAGTTGGGAGGGGTCTTGACCACACTTATGTGATGCTTGATCCTCTAAACTATATGAGTTTGTCCCTCCATCAGCCATGGGAAGGCACAATCCCTGTTTTAGTCCCTTAAGCCTTTGCTGTCCAGAAACACAAAATCCAATTGCATGCCTATTATACTGGCTTAGCTGACCTGGCAAACACACCCGCAAAGGCCTCCGGGGCGGAAGAACCCAGCGTATTAAATGTGTCTGTTTGACTTGGGGAGTGATGAAAACGCCACGGGAGCTGAGGCAATGATCCCTTTCCTATTTGGGCTGATCTTGGAGAAAGCTTTTCTGTTTCCCTGACGTGGAATGCAGGAGATGAGTCAGAGAGTGGCAAGAGGAGCTGCTCCTTTGTTTTACTGTGGGGCTTGTACTGAGAGTGGCTGCATTCACACCCAGCTGCTGAGCTTTGAAGGAATTTGATCAACTCTCCTTTTTGTTTGGATCAACTCTCCTTACGTTCTCTTCCTTAACCTCCCCTCCCATCAGTGTGTTTTTAGCTCCAGCTTTTCTGCTAGAAAATAAGTACAAACTTGCTTTTTCACATCCTCTTATTGTCACAGTACTTTTCATGCACGTAGTTCTGTTTCAGGTATTTGTCCTCTTGGGGTCTCTTTACATTGCTGGTTTTTTTTTTTCCTTTGAAAATCTGAATCTCCTTGGAAATAGGTACATGGAGATTTATTCTGTGGGGATACAGATGATTTGTCATGACCTCATACCAAAATCAGTGTAACCACAGTTCAGGTACTTAAGGAATATCTGACTGTGCTGTTTACTCACTTTACTAAGTAGTTACTGGATTTCAAAAGCTTTTGGGGGAATGAGAACCTCAAATTTCTTCTTTTTTCTTCCCAAATGCCATAAATATCTATTTCTTATGCTCTACCATCACCCACATCTCTCCAAAGAAAGAGCAAGTCAGCTGTCCCTGCTCAATGGAGGTATTGAAGAGCCTGAGTCCGGAAACTGGCGCAGGCTGGGTCAGGAGTGCTTCATTCAGCGGCTGGGAGGCCCCAGGCCATGAGGGGAAGGCAGGATCCCACCGGGCTCTTCTGCCCCTGGGGATGAGCAGAGTCATTAGTGCAGCTCATTCATTACTCACCCTGCAACGTGTGTAAGTGCCAGGCTCAGAGCTGAAGCTTTTAATTCAGGCAACAAAGCATTGCCACGTTCCATGGGATTGCTCCCAAATCCACGTACATGCCTCATCCTTAGAGGCTGAGCAGTGTTAAAAATCATCAGGCTTTAGAAGTGAGCAGAATGCAGTGGCTTCTGGTTTGGGTTGGAAGGGTGCTTAAAGCTCATCCTGTGGGTAATGACACCTTCCACTATGCCAGGTTTCTCCAAGCCCTGTCCAACTTGGCCTTGGACACTGCCAGGGATCCAAGGGCAGCCACGGCTGCTCTGGGCACCCTGTGCCAGGGCCTGTCCACCCTCACAGGGGAGGATTTATCCCAATATCCCATCTTAACCCTGTTCTCTGGCGGTGTGAAGCCGTTCCCCCTTGTCCTGGCACTCCAAACCCTTGACCAAAGTTCCTTAGGGCAGGATGTGAAGGCTGAGCTGGGGATTCTCTACTCCAGCGTGGAGACTGCAGTGAGCTGAATGGAGCAGTGGTGATGCTCAACCCAGCCTTGGTTGTTGCTTGGTTCATGATGGAGGAGGAGAAAGGGCAGGAGGTGCGATGCAAGGGGAACATACCACATGCTTGCTCAGCTTGGCTTTCAAACCTTCTTTCTCTCTGTTCTTCCTGTGGCAATTTTGGGAAGTTCCGAAATGTCTTGTTCCTCCTGCTCCACCTCCAGGAGTTTACAGAGGAGATGTCCCTGTGCTTGCAAAAATTCTGAAATAGTGTCTGGGGGATGCTGTTGGTCACTGTGCTTCGGGGGTCAGCTGGGAATAGGGGAGAGAGATTCTCCAGGGTTGCATGGAAGCTCCACATGGGAGCTTGGCTCTTCTGTGGATCGGCTGGGCTCAGAGGCAGACACAGCACAGCTGTTACTCATGGACCGCTTCTGACGCTCCTGCAGACATCACGATATAGAAACTCTGTTCTGGAGTCAAGTGCTCTTTCTCTGATGTCCAGAGCCAAGGGGATTAATGCCACTGAAGGAAAAGATGCGATGATGATTATTATTAACTTTTGCTCCTATGGGAGTCCCTGTCCTTCTGCACCAAGAGCATGAGAAACCCAGGAGATGGGAAAACATGCAAAAGCTGATTCTTCTGTGTTGATTTCAGGAACTCCTTACAAAGTAGCAGATCAGGCCAAGTAACATAAAATCAAAGTAATCAAAATGGCAATCACTTTATCCATAATAAAATTAATTCTTTATTTTGTAGGAGCTGCTTAATGAAATTTTAACATTTTTTGCTCGAGCACTGTTCTGTGCATTAATGTTTCCTCCTTCCCTTGGCTACTGGCCCCAACTCTGCCTGCTGTGCAGTAAACGGCCTCATGTGGGTGTTCCCAAAGCTCAGCTCATCTCAGGTTCCCAGTGCCACTCAGGGGGTCCTAAAAAGTGCTCAGATTTTTCCCTTTAAGAGCCTCTGCTTTTCCTGGATGTGTACCAGCTCTTCTGCCAAGGAAATGGGAGAGGATGAAACCTGTGGTGTGTGTTTGAGTGGGATGAGGCTTTCTTCAGGTGGAGGGTTTTTAAACTCTGGAAGCAACAATAACAGTCAAAGCTTCACTACCCCAATCCCTTCAGTTAGGAGGAGATTCCTAAAGGATTCTTCTTTTTCAGGACTTTTTTCTCTGTCATAACTGGGAATTTATTTTCTAGTAAATAGCAGGAAGTAACTTCCTGCTCTGTGTGGGATTGTGCATGGCTTGCTTTGGGATTTGCCGTGGTACATATCAGCCAGTGTTTATACGTGTTGGCTTTTCCTTGGGTGCCATGGCAGTGCCTCACCTCACCTGTGACAGGGATGGTCCTTAAAGCAGTGCCATGGGAGCTTTTCCCCTCTGCCCTATCTGCCATGGTGTGCTTGCCGCTGCCACAGGGCTCTGTCAATGCAAGGTACAGATTAGGATTGCATTTACACACCTGGCTGAGCAGCTACTTCTGCTTGGAGAACAACCTTCTCTGTCCTTTATCTGTGCACAGATCTCCATTTGCCCTCCCAAAAACTTTTTGATTTCTTTTTTTTACAAAAGGCCTTGTGTTGGGTCACCATGGTTGTTTAGGAGTGTCTCTGGGCACGTTGGGTGTGAGTCAACCCAAAAGGAAGTGTCCACTTAAACAGCAAGAGGAAAAAGCCTTTTTATGTAGCCAAGGCCAAGTACTTCAGGCTATAGCAAGTGTTATTAAATGAATCGGAATTCAAGATGTGAACTGCTGCTGTGGATTTCCAGTTGGGTTTCCCCTTCAAGAGCACTGTCGGTTATATCGGAGTAGGGGAAAGATTAATAACCTGTGGGATGAAAGGGAAGAAAGTGTATTACATAGAACTGAGGATGGCTGATGAAATAGCTGACCCTGCAAAATGCTTTCTCTTGGCTTGTGCTCTTAAATATGGAGGAACACATCACAGGATGTGGATACAATAATTTGGTTGTATTTAAAATACAGAGAGGCAGTATGCTTCATATTCCACTTAGCTGGAGAAGCAACTTCTCAAGCAAACTCTGATCCATGACCCCAAGAAACTTCACACAGATCCACAGGTAGTGTGTGTGGTTTATAAAAATTTGGACATTTACTTACATAAATCTTGAAATCACATGTGTGTTTACTATAAATGATTCTATGATTGTCTGTATTGTCAATTGATCCATTTGGTGAATCTGTGTGAGAAGTTGTGAACAGCTCAGCTCAGCACAATTAATGTGGATGGTCTCTAAAGAGCTCTGTGGGTTAGCTGGGCTTGGATGCTTTGGAATTTTACAACATCTGATTTTTCTTTTTCCTCAAAGGAAAGCTCAATTATTTCTGCAGTTTTGCAAACTCCTTGTCTACGAGTCCTTAAAAATTCCTTTTTAAAGTAAACAAACACAGCCAAAGAAACACTAAAGTGCTTTAGATTAAATGTGAATTTGCCTGACTTTGAGAGAGCTAGGTTTTGGGAGGTTTTTTGCATTTGATAATTTGTTGCTAAAAATGTGATGATTTAGGGGGATTGGAGTATTCAGGGGTGCAGGTCTGGCTGTGTCCATACTTGACACAAATTGCAGGAAGTGTCAGCTGATGTTATGTAACATATACAGAATTGCACATCAATCCAAGGATATGGTTAGTGAAACTTCTGCTGGCAGAATTGGGACAAAAATGCTGCAGGTATTCATGATTAGTCCCCATTTTATTTTTTAAAGGAATGTTGGGTTTTAATCACATGTGAAAAGTTATAAATCCCTGCCTTTTATTGGATATAATGCAAATATACAGGTAGGACTTTGTCCAAACTTGGATGTAAGCCTCATAAATGCTCCTGTATTGCTGTTCCTGTCCAATATTTAAGGAATATATTCAGCAATGTCTAGGGAAATGAAAAGTTGCTTTACTGGTAGCAGCAGCATAACTGCACGGGAAACGGTGGGGGTGGGTGTTGTGCTGCTGTCTGATCTAGAGAAGCTTTTCCTCCCTTGGAAGATCAGGGCTGTGTTTGTGCTGCCCAGGTGAGCGCTGACCCCGGCTACTCCTGGCTTACGTTAAAGCCACTCGGTTGCATAAGTGATTCTTACACCTCTCAGTTCTTGTGCCATCAAATGACACTGTTTGCCCAGGAAAATCTTAGTGACCTTAGCATTTGCTGGGAAAATGGAGGAGCATGAAGAGTGAGATGACTCAGGAGAAAGGGGAAGGGCAGGATACTTTTCATCTTAGAGGCATTAAGGAAGGTTATAGAATGACAGCTCTTTATGCTGATAAGGATGTGGTAACAGTTGGAAAAGCCACATGTGGAGCTTTGGGCATCCAGGAAAATTGTTTTCAGTTAAATCTGCTCAAAAAACTACATCACTTGGTAGTTTTTGCTGTGCAGCATGGGGATTCTCTATTTGTTCATGAATTTAAGAGGCTTTAATATCTCAAAACAGGCACAAAACTTCCACCTCCAGCATGGAGATTTCCAGTGATGGTGTAAATATCTGTGTGCCTGACCCCTCTAGTGATGGATACGGTTGCTTGCTGCACTGAGGACAAATGCCCCAAAATGCTTCCTGGTGATTTTTTTGTCCCTGTTCCTGTGGCTTTGTGAGGGAGCTCCTGGTGTAATTGCCCCTGTCCTGACAACTTTCCTGAGACCTGCACCCTGTGTTAGTGCTGGTGAGCTGTTCCTTGGGATCCTGGGCCTCAAAGCTGGCTCCCACCTTGAGGGCCCCCTCAGCTAAGAGAGGCATGGGCCCGGTATCCCAGATAACACCATCACTTCATCAGTTTAGAGCAGAGTGCAGCCAGTTGCACAAGCTGGTGCTAGTTGCTCTTTCTCAAGCTGGGTCAGAAGACTTCCTGCACTGAAGTAGCATGAGCTGGAAACTCCTTCCTTAATAAGCAGTTTGTCCTCCAATCCCAGCATTGCTTCCTCTGAGGACTTGCATGTGAAATTAACACAAAAAGGAGGAAGCCGGCTGAGTAGCAGCCACATATCTCTGGTATTATGGGATATTTTAAAAAGTCTTATCCCTTGGTCACTTTTATTGTATAGATGGATTATCTATGGACTTATGTTGGACTTAATCTTGGGAGCAACCACAGGTTGGTGCTGTGGACGTTCAGCAGTTTCTAGGCATAATTCTCATATGGAGGAAGGCTAAATGACAGTTATCTCCTGGTTTCCTTGTATAGGGATGAGGGAGGACTTCAACCTTCAGTTTCAAGTTCCATTAGGCTAAAACCTTCATGAATTTTTGCTAAAGAACTTTGCAGTTAAGCACAAATGGTCACCTCTTCCCTCCCCTCCCTTCTGCTTTGAAGTCCTGAGATGGCTGGAGGGAACTTCCTACATGGAGACAAGTGCCCTATAGCTCCTTGTGCCAGCTGGGAATGCCCCGTATCTTGAATTGCAAGACCTTCATGCCTAGATTTCAATGGTAGGTTCCTTGATTTTACTTTTTTCCAGTGTTGACTGCTTTTTACTTTTCATGTCCATTAAAAAGATTCCCTGGATGTAAATTAGTGTCACTTCCTAGTAACAGTATTCCCACCAGTACACTAAGAGGTAGGAGCTGGGATAAATCAGGAGCTCCAGGCTGGACACTGTCCATGGTCTCTCCTTGCTCCCTGTTCCCAGTGCTGGTGATCTTCCCCACAGCATTTAATCCCTAAACCAGAAAAAGGAACAATTTAAAGCCCCTCTCCTGGCAGATGATGTGGAATTGCAACCTGACCCCTGCATAAACTTCTTCCCTCGGAATTCTCCCTTCGAAACACCCTCCTGTGTGTTACAGTCACTGCTTGGGTCATACTGCATGTGCTGTTTAGTCAGGGGGCTGTGGAGGGACAGATCCCAAATATCCATCGCAGCTTGGCTTGTGACTGTAGCATTCGGTTGTTCTTTTTAAACAATACTGGAGTATTTGCAGGGGTGGAGCTGCAGGATTTGGATCTGTGCCATAGAACAGGATGGCGTTGTGCAGTGCTGGACATGGCTCCAGATGGAAGAGTGCCCTTCCCAAAGTGTCTTTCCAGAGGAGGCACGAGCTGACACATTCAAGGTGATATGTAAAACATCTCCTGAAAGCTTCAGCATGCAAATGAACAAATGGCACTGAAATGAACTGCTCATTAAAGAATTAGAAGACTTCAAATCAGGTGTTAGCACAGAGAACAATCTCAGTATTGAAGGGAAGCAGTGGGAAGTCTGTTCTCAGATAGTGTTGCTTTCCCCATGTATTTCCTTATTTTTTCTTTGGTAAATGCATGGCAAGTTTTGTGTCCTGTCCTGGGACCTGAATTGCCTTGAGGCTCAAATGGTTCTTGTGGTGTCTGTGTTGGCTCTTGCTCATTTGCTCTGCACCACCTTCTTTCACCTAGACAGACTCCATCCCTCAGGAATAAACCACGTCCTACCAAGATTCACCTCCCTGCCATCTCACATGAAGGACTAAAATAATCCTGGAGAATCACAGGGCTCCTTGTGACTCCAGCTGCTGTGAACATGCCCATTGCTTTTCTTCCTTTCTCACAGCTTCAAAATCTACTTTGACCCCTCAGGGCCATTCTCCCTTCATGACTGTTGTGGAGGTGTGGAAACACAAGGAAGAAGGGAAGAACATGGTGTGTAGGAGGAACCTGGTGTGTAGCCATACTCAGTCCCTCTACTGGAATGCAAAAGAGGCAAAGCCACAGAGCAGGACGGGGCGTTCTGCCCTGCTGAGAAAGCCACCGAACTCTGGTTCACAGTGTGGATTTTGGGATGTTCCAGGGGTGCTTTCGTGGATGTGGTTTCATGTTGGCATTAGAGATGTCCCTCTAAGCTGCAGGGGGAAGGGTGGATCTGCCTTTGCTGACTGGGCTGTGTCTGCACCCTGGTCTCAGATGTGATGATCATATGAGCTTTTGGTGATTTAAATCAGTTCACAGAATCCTCGGAAAACTTCACCCAACCAAGGGAAAAAAATAGTTTTCACTTGAATCACCAGGCTGAGCTGGTTCACCAAGGAATCTTGTGATCCTTAGTCCTTTCTGCAGAACATTATTCCTTGCTGAGGGAGGTGGCAGAAGCTGTGGGTGCCAATGTTTGGCAGCGAGGTTGGTTTGGGATCCCATGGAAGTTGACCTGTGGCAGCCCAGTGCCTGTGGCAGGGGCAGTGGAAGCGCTGTGACCTCAGGGAGCCATGCCTTGGTTTTCTTCCTTTTCCCAGGGAACTGGGGCTACCCCATAACCTGGAATTACTCCCTCTTACCTCTCTAATTAACAGTGCTCCAGAAGGTTTCTAAGCAACGCTCCACAGAGTTGGAGGGTGCAGGAGGAAGATCAGCTTTTGTATCTACAGCTTGTAGCACCTTTGAAGTCTGTTTCTTTCCCTACCTGGCCACCCAGGAATTGCAGGATGAAGGACTTGGGCTTTTTCCCATTTTTTTCTGATTCTGATCCAGGATTATCCCTTGTGTTTTGAAAGCATGAGATATGCAGTGTAAGAGCCACGTAAAATATTAACAGCCATTGTCTTCAGTCACTGGGACAATAAATTATTATTATTATTGTTGTTATTATTAGAATTAATATTATTTATTACTTTCATTTTACTTGAGTAGACAGATGAAAATTTTTTGTTTTGGAAGGGCAGCAAGGTGAGGTGGTATTGTAGAGGTAGGCAGTCTGCTGGCTGACACTAAAAGGGATTTTATTTTTGTCAGGGCCACAGAAATAAGTATTTCAGTGGCAGGGGAGCTTCAGAGCTTTGTGTCATTTCAGGGAATAGCAGGGGTGCAATAGTTGCATAAAAATGTTCTAATTAAAAGAAGCAGCTATTTAGGCTTGTGAACTGCCACTAAAATGTTAATTATTTTGAGATGTGAGAATGTCTGGAAAAGCTACTTCATCTCGAATCATGAAGGTATCTCCTGTTTAAATCAAGCTCATGGGTTTTATAGAAGCTCAAAATAGTGTGGCTGGGAGGGACCTTAAATCTCATCCGGTTCCCCCCTCCACCACAGGCAGGGACACCTTCCAGTATCCTAGGTTGCTCCAAGCCCCTTCCAACCTAGCTTGTTTTGTGTCTGCAACAGCTGCCCCTCCAGCATCTTCAATAGAAGACCTCCTGCCTTTGTGAGAACGGGCAGATGTTTGGGTCGTCTCAGGGCACAGAAAGTGATTTAGCAGCTACTACCAACTACAAGAATAATTTTAGAAGAAATGTCACTGTCTCTGGTCAACTGAAAGCCTGTTAGTCACTCAGTTTGGATGATTTTAACATTTGTATCTGTATTTACAGCTTCTACATTGTTCATTGCTGGTGTGGTCAAGTCTGGTCAGCCCCTGAGGGACAGCACGGGACAAGGATGGCTTGGTGGCTTTTCTCTAATTGGGAAGGGTGAAACTAAAAGCTGTTTGTTATTATCTTTATCTTACTGAAGTCTTTTTATGCCTCGTCCTTCCAGACGAGGAAGCTGCTGCTTTCGGAATGGGTTGTGCTCCTAGAAGAGATGCACATGGGTATGGGGAAGAGCATCTTCAAAAATCCCCTTGTGGCCTTGAGTCAGAGCATTACTTAGGTAGATGTGTGGTTATGGTATAGCACAACACTGCTTCAACTCATTCCTGAGGGTGTGTACCTGCTCCTACTTTCTCAGTTCCATCAAACCTCCATCCTCTGATTAACTCCTCCAGACTTGCCTGATTTGTGAAGCTGGTGGTTCTCATGCTGTGCATTCAAGTACTGAAGGTTTAGGCTGCTACCATCTCCTATGGGAATCCCAGAATCACAAGGATTGGAAGAGACCTTAAGATCATTGAGTCCACCCAAGCCCTAACACCTCATGGCACCCATGGCACCAAGTACCACATCCAGTCTTTTATTTAAACATGGGATGGTGACTCCACCATCTCCCCAGGCAGACGATTCCAGTATTTTATCACTCTTTCAGTATAAAATCTTTTCCTGAATATCCAACCTGTATTTCCATTGGTGCAGCTTGAGACTATGTCCTCTCATTCTGTCAGTGCTGCCTGGAGAGGGAGACCAACCCCGCTTGAGCACAGCCACCTTTCAGGGAGCTGCAGGGAGTGATAAGGTCACCCCTGAGTCTCCTTTTCTCCAGGCTAAACAACCCCAGCTCCCTCACTTGATCCTCAAAGGGTTTATGTTCCAAGTCCCTCACCAGCCTTGCTGCCTCCTCTGGATGTGCTCAAGTGTCTCAATGTCCTTCCTAAACTGAGGGGACAGGACTGGACACAGTAAAGAAAATTATTTCTTAAGGGGAATCTGGTTGGTTCTTATTTGGGAGTGCAGAAAAACTCTGGAAAAGCATCTGATTCAGCAGTGTAATTTTCCTGGAGAAGAGAAGGCTCAGAGGGGAACTTCTGACTCCAGAACTTCCTGACAGGAGGAGACAATTGTGGGGGGGGGTGGTGGTCAGACTGTTCCCAGGGAACAAGGGACAGAATGAGAGGAAATCAGGAGAGGTTCAGGTTGGATACTGGGAAAATCTCTTCACTGAAAGGGTGTTCAGGCACTGGCACAGGCTTCTCAGGGCAGTGGTGGATTCCTCATTTGTGGAAATGTTCGAATAATGTGTGGATGTGGCACCTGGTGATATGATTAATGGTGAACATGGCAGTGCTGGGTTAATGGTTGGACTCTGTAATCTTGGGGGACTCTTCCAGCCTTAATGATTCCATGATTCTCATGTTTAGGATCATTGGGTTATGTTCAGATCTGCCTTGGCAGCTGCCTCTGGGGTTACTGTATCCCACAGTCCTGTGCAGGGATGTGCTTAGAGAATCTACACCAGTAGCATTTTATGGGAGCAGCCTTCCCCTGGGTGACAGCTTAATCCCCCATCTCCTCTCCATCCATGCGTGCAGGATTCTGCCCTTAGGATTACACCTTCCTGACAGTAATTATCATCTGATGCCACCTGGCAATTTACAGGTGCCATGGGTGCCTACCGTTGCCCTCAGGAGCCTGTTCCCTCGTTTCTGCTAGGAAGTGCTTAGGGATAGGTCTGAGAGCATGCAACTGCTGCACTTGCTTTCTTTCCCAATCAGCTTGTCCCAAGAAAGGAACCTAAGGCTGAATTTGGAGTTTTAAGAAGCAAATGAAAGTTTTGAGAGGAGGGACTGAATAATGGGAAGTTACTTGTCATGAGGAGGCAGCAGCTTAAAAGCTGATTTCATCAGGAGCTGTAGCAATGGGATAAGGAGTTATGCGTTCAAATTGAAAGAGGAGAAATTTATGTTAGATAAATAGAAGAAATTCCACTGTGTGAGGGTGGTGTGGCCCTGGCGAAGGTTACTGTGGCTTTTCCCATCCCTGCAAGTGTCCAGGGCCACGTTGGACACAACTTGGAGCAACCTGGGATAGTGGAAGGTGTCCCTGCCCATGGCAGGAAGTGTACGTGGGTGATCTTCAAGGTCCCTTCCAACCCAACCCATTCCATGATTTCCTTTTCCATTGTCCTGTTGTTTTGGAAACCTCAGTGGTTTCTTGACCCACAGACCTCCCAGACAGCTAGGAGTGGCTTCTCCAAGAATATCACCCCAACTTTGGTAGCAGGGTGACAAAGATCTTAGCTAGGGCACGTTTGATGTGATTTATTCACACACATGGCTGGTGCCTGGGAAGTGCGGGAACAGCAACAGGGAAATGCAGGTTCTTTCCCTGCTTTATATGCCTATGAATCACCTATAAATGTGCATTTATGCATTGTACGATCCTTAGATGCTCTGACTGCTCTGACTCTGTTTTGATCACTTGATATTTGTTTTAAGATATAAGGGAATGTTGTCTTGGTGTAGACCTTAAGATGACAAACAAAAATCCACGTTTGCCTTTAATACACAGATAAAAAGAGCAGCAGCACCAAAATCCTTCATTCCCACACCTTGGCTTTCTCCTTGGTCAGAAAGCAAAGAAAAGCTTAATCATTGCTGAGAGCAGCACAGCTCCAGCAGAGATCTGTAGTCATTTCATGGAATTTTAGGAGGTGTTTAGCCCCATATCATGTGGCATGAGCCCAGCTTCCTGGCATTGCTCTGCCTGGGTTTTTAGGGCTGTTTTTGGAGCCAAGCTGTTCTGAGTGGCTGAGCGTGTGCGCTGCTGGTGTAACACAGCTCTGCTTCCAATTTATTTGGTTCATTTTGGAGTTCAGGCCTCATCTGGAATATGTCCATAGGATGTTGGCCCACCATATTCCTCTGTAACTCAGAGACCATTCTCCAGAATTCAGGTGGAGTCTCCAGAGCTCACCTTGCTGAGCCTTTTTCCCCCACCTTTATATTTTGTGCTGTTTATAAGGTGCCTGCCTTGGGTGGCTAGAGATCCATGAGGAATCGCTTGGATCAACAGAGTCTGTTGGAAGACAAATAGGGCTGCTCCAGGTTCCTGAGCATTGCCTGTTTCCTGCAGCCTAATGGGAGTTTCAATTAACATGGACAAGTACAATCATAAATAACCCTCCTAAAATTAATGGAATTTTAGGGCTACATTGGCACATTCCCCTGTGCCTCTCCGTGGCTATGCCATGATTTCCATCTGAAGGGAGCTGATGAGATGTATTGACTTTTTCATTTCTTAGAATAGTCCATGTATTTTGATAATAAAATGTGAATTGAAAAAATGTGGAACTGGATGGTGTTTTATGGAGGAAAGAGGACAAGTCAGCTGGCGAGAAGTTGTCTGTAGCTGAGCAAGAGATGCTCTCCTGACACACTGTTCACTTTGTTACCTGAGCTGGTTTAGGCACAATCCAGGGAGCTTCTGTGGCTTTTTTTTTGTAATTGCTAATATTTCACAGGTTGGTTGAAACTTGGATTTAACCTTATTCAGGCTGTGCTGTGAACACTTCTGAGAGCGTTAAAAATACACCTCAAAGTTCACAGTTACAGAAATACTCCATGCATTGCCTCCAGACCTGTGCCCCGCCCACTAACACCCCGCTTCCAGGAAAATCCCAGCAGGATTAGCCGGCTTTAGACACAGTTTCTTCCACCCAAAACAACCTTTCCAGGTCTCAGCTGAAAATAGCCAGTTTGCCTCCACGCTGAGATTGCAGTGGAGGGAGACAGAGATGAACTAACAAAATCAGCTTGCCCTTAGAAACGCATTTGTATCGGGCAGGAGACTTGACTGGGGTTTTGTGGCGTTTGCTTGGGCGTGGGTCTTGCCAGCTCCCGGGAGCTCTCTGCCCAGGAGGAGACGTGAGGTCTGGGGTGATTTAGTGCGGGTGAGCTGTCTCAGTGCTGGTTAATTTAGAGATGCAAAACTGAACCTGGAAGTAATGAGCTCTGGCTAATTAGGTGCTTGTCTGCAGGTGGAACTATTGCAGCTGGTGCTCCCAATATTGGTGGTTTGTATTTGAAAGCATCATGGAATCAGTGGGATGCTGGGAATACAGATAATTTGCAGCAAAGAGGTTTTTTTTCTGTTATCTTCTCCTAGCCTCCAGCTTTCCTTTGGCATTCCCGTTTGGCTTGACTGTGAGATTATCACACATGGACCAAAGATGGAAGAGAAAGGATGAGGGGAAAGGGGCTTTTTATAAAGGCAGATACTGACAGGACAAAGAGGAATGGCTTCCCACTGCCAGAGGGCAGGGATAGATGGGATACTGGGCAGAAACTCTTCCTTGTGAGGATGGGGAGGCCTTGGCACAGGTTGCGCAGAGCAGCTCTGGCTGTCTCACCGCTGGCTGAGTCCAAGACCAGGTTGGATGGGGCTTGGAGCAACCTGGGGTAGTGGAAGGTGTCTCTCCCCATGGCAGAGGTGGGACTGGATGGGCTTTGAGGACCCTCAGAACCCAAACCAGTCTGGGATCCTGGGGTGTTTTGTGAAATGGATATTTAAAGGGATTTAAATTGCAGGATATGGAGATGTGCTGGGGTACAAACAGAACATGCACTGTGGCTGTGGCTGCTGAGACAGAAGGGCTGGGGATATGCTGGGTGGGCTCTGCCCCTGAACTTCGGCCACACAGTTGGATGTGCCAATGCCTGCATCCGCAGATTCCCGAAACGTGTCGGGACTTGCAAAGGGAGAGGAGCAGGATGCTGGGGGCAGGAGAGGGACAGCACGCTGTTCAGTAAGCATTTGAAGGTCACATTTGCCTTTCAAGCTGCAATTTGTGACCCTGGAAAGCTTGTTTTCCGACAGGCATTGAGGTTCATTGGGATTTGTATGCCCATTCTCTTTGGAAAGCTCTCCCTGTTCCCATTCAGTTCTGTGCAAGCACAGCTCAGGGGACATTGTGTGGCAGACAGCAGGGAAAGGCAGTGTTTGTGATTATTATCTGGAAGCTGATGCTGAGATTAATGATACATAATTAGGTAAAAAACTCAAGATGTATTTCATGGCAAGTTTTGTTATGAAGAGAGTGTTCAGTTTAGGGCATGGCATAAGCTGGATGAGCAGGGAAAGCCTCACTGTAATATTTGGATCTAGACAGAACTTGGGGAAGATGAGTTAATGAGGATCACTTAATGCAGAGGGATGGGCAGGATGGTAACTTCCAGTTACCATCTCAGAGTTCAGTTGGAGAGCAAGGAACGAGTCCTGCAGTCAGGGATTTTGAACAAGGCAATAAAGGAGTGGTGAAACATCAACAATATTTATGTAAGTACATTTCTGGTACAATATGAGAAGATAAATACCTTATTCAAGGTTTTGTTCCAGGTATAAAATAGTCCATAAGCAATAATTTAAAAAGAGTTCAGTGATGCAGTTTAATACACAAAATACATGAAGGATTAAAGAGGTTGTTTGTACAAACACTTCATTGATCCACTTAAAATTTATATGTCTGATAAATGGCAGTTGGGCTGTGAACATTGACTACACATGTAGCACTAAGGAGCTTTATACTGGGCCATAAAATGTTGGAACAAGCTTAATAATGGCTTTTGCCATCAGATCCTTCTGGGGATAAGTCGTTCTGGAAAGTGGCAGACCCGGAAGGTTTGCATCTCTTGGCAGGGATGATGGACTGCTCCATTAAAAATCTTGGTACTTGAAACCATGAGCGCCATTTTTTCCACTTTGCAAACACTTTTTATTGTGTTCCTTTGTTTTTAAAACATTTGACTTGCCAAAGATAGTCCTTAGATCAGAATTAAGTATTGGTTTAAAGCTGCCATGGGCTTTTAAGGAATTCCTCACCTGTAGCTCTTAGTCGTGACCATATTCATGAGTGCTCATGCCAGCAAAAAGTTGTACTTGTTTTTCCATGGTATAATAACAATGAACACCAAACACTGAAACGCCAGTGCCCCATTGGAGCTTGACCTGTGGTATGTATATTCAGGGCTCAGAATTGTGCTTTGTTTTGACATCCCATCACATTGTGCAAGAGGAGTTGCATCCAGCTGAGAAAATGGGAATAAAAGCACTCTTTTCATACACAGGCCACCTCATTACTTTGAGACTCAGCCAAAAGGCCTGATCCCCTTGTCAGGAATCCACTAGCAAAAAAAAACCCTGAACAGACAAACATACACCCAAACACACCCTTAAAATAAAACAATCTCTGCAAGGATGGGAGATGGGATATATCATTGGATGGAGGCAGGGGAATGGTTAGGGAAGATCAGCATTTTATTAGGTGTGGTCTTTAAATGTTTTCTAAAGTCCTTGAATTATGTTGATCTTGGTTTTTGTAATATTAATTATCTTTAATCTATTATAAGCCAGAGCATCTCAGCTGTGAAGGATCAGGGTGCTTGAGTCCTGTAAGCTGAAGCGTGGAGGTGACAGGGAATGGGGGAAATCAGCGTGGGCCTCTGCAATTAGGGGCTGGAATCTGCAGATACACAGGAGGATTAAATTACTGACACCTAGGCAACATCAATCCTGCCTTTCCCTAAATTTGGAATTACTTGCTTTGTAACCTGAATTTTATATTTCCTTGGAAGAAGTCAATTTGGTTGTCATATTTCAGCATGGAGAGATGACGACCCTGCTTTGATCTTATATATTTTAATTTTTACCAGGCAGTGTGTCACTTGGTGGAGTTTGCTTTGGAATTTTGTTGTTGTTTTGTCTTCTAAAGGCTGTAGTTTGCTTTGCCAGCATTCCTTCCTCAGGCTTCTGAAACGTGATCTGTCAAAAGAGGGATTGATTTTGAAGCGAAAATTGATTGTTGAAGTAGTTACTAAGTAAAGGGGTTTGTGGTGCTACATTTGGGAGTAGCGAGATGAAAGCTGAGGGGAAGCAAGCTGTAAAATTTCCTGCTGAGGAGTTTGTGCTGTGATTTAATTCTTCTAATAAGGAGAGCTGATGCTTTCTGAGCTCATTCATTGCCATGCAGCTTTCCAAACCACTCTGTGCTGTGGGGGAGTTCATTTTTTTCCCTTATCGTTTCCTTTATAAGCTTGGCTGGATTATTATCGCGTATCAACTTGCTAAGAGGATGCTGCCTCCCATCCCTTTTCTGCTGCATGTGCAGCACAAAAATCGGGGAAGCAGTGAAACTGCAGCCGTGTTGAAGTGTTCAGGTACCAAACCCCACAGAATCCCCTTGTGCTGCCTCTTTAAGAGCTCAAGCTCTGCCTGCACAGGGATGGGCAGGAAGAGCTCCGGAGCCAGCCCAGCATGGCACAGATGGGATGGGGCTGTGATGGGATAGGACCGTGGTGGGATGTGGATGTGGTAGGATGTGGCTGTGATCGGATGGGGCTGTGGGCTTTGCTGATGGATGCAGGGAGTGGACGTAGCGCTGAGCCAGCTTGCAGCCAGAGCTCTCTGGGGTCTCCCTGACAGAGCTCTCTGGGATTTCACTGCCAGAGCTCTCCGGGATCTCATTGCTGGAGTTCCTGGGATCTCACTGTCAGAACTTTCTGGGGTCTTACTGCTGAAGCTCTCCGGGATCTCCCTGCCAGAGCTCTCCGGGATCTCACTGCCAGAGCTCCCTGGATCTCGCTGCTGGAGCTCCCTGGATCTCACTGACAAGAGTTCTTCAGGATCTCACTGCCAGAGCTCTCTGGGATCTCACTACCAGAGCTCTCCAGGATCTCATTGGCAGAACTCTCTGGGATCTCACTGCCAGAACTCTCTGGGATCTCACTGCTGGAGCTCCGTGGATCTCACTGCTGGAACTCACTGCCAGGTAGGACTGAGCGCACTGAACAAAAGGCTTTGCCCCACGAGTGGAGGATGGTGGACCTGGCAGGATGGGGTGATGCCAGGGAAGTTCCAGCTGCTGTGACTGGCAGCTTTTCCCTTTGAACCTTTTCAGAGCCATGTGGTTTCCCAGCTGGCTCAATGAAGTGTTGCTGCTGTTGGGATGTTCACCTCCTGCATTTTAGTTGCATGGTGAATAGAGAAGAGGCTGCAGAGGAGAAACATGCTCCTGGAAAACTCCCTGCCATCACATCCTTGCATGCTTGGAGGGGTTTTATAGATTCCTTGCTCCGGAAAGCTGAAAGAAATGCTCAAATTCGATGTGGTTTCTTGCCCTTCTGTAATCTTGCTCGACAGTTTTACCTCAGGATTTTTAATGCACAGTTTCGGTACAAGCAGGGACACGTGTGGGGATTATATAACCCTGGGGAAGCTGGTGGGAGACTGGCTCAGTTTCTGGGCAGGGATGAAAATCAGGAGTTCTGGAATGGTTTTGTGGAAGGTGTTTGCATAGGTGCCCGTGGGTACCGTGGGTGTTTTTATTCCTGGGAAGAGGTGCTTTCTCCGAGCTGTGAGCTGGAAGAGGAGGAGAGGCCAGCGGTGCTTGGAGTAAAATGGTTGCTAGTTGCTGAAATAAGCTTAGATGGGAAAATGAATCAATTCATTCGAGGGAAAATGAATCCATTTTGAGAGAAAATGGAATAATGTTCTTTCTGTCTTCCTACAATCTCGGTGGAGCAGAGAAACCTGTACAAATTCCTGCTGGAAGGGCTGATTTTGGTATGTGTTTCCAGGTCTGTGACAGCACACAGAAATCTCGCAGAATCGGTGTTCTGTACTATGATTGGAACAAGCAGAGAAATGTGATACGAGGAGGAGATTTCTGCAAGGAATTCCTGCTGACTGTCATTTCACTCAGCATTTGGCAGTGTCACTGATTGCTCCAGAAGCTCCAGGCTGAATTTTTTTTCTTTAATCGCTTTACAGAGCAGTCAGATATTCCCCACTCCTCAGAATGTGGCCATGGCTGCCTAATTAAGAGATCCTCCTCTTTTAGGGAGATTTTTGGTTTCCAGAAAAATTCTATTTGATTTCCAGCCGGCGTTCCTTCTCCAGCTGGGTCTGTAATAGCTCCTGAAATTCCCTAGCTTGTAATCACTGCTGCAGCCAGATGGGGACTAGGTGGAACTCCCACTGCATCTGTGCCTGTATTTATCAATCTGCCAGAAGTATCTCACTTAGGTGAGATTTTAAATATGTATTTCATGAGTTAATGATCCTGAACAGTGATGAGGAGAATGCCAGAGTTGCCGTCCTTCTACTGGATCCTGGCGTGATGCTGATGGAGCAGGGAGACCTCTAAGGAGTCATTCAGCCTGACATGAGCAAAGCAGAGGCTGCAGTTCTCCTTTACCAACCTTGATGGTGCTTTAAGAGGTTCTTCTTGGATTTAACTCCTTGCTCCTGTTCTTCTGCTTCATTGCTCTCCTCGTCTTCTCTCTTTGTGGAAGGAGCTCTGAAAACTGTGTGAGGTTTGGGTTATCTTTGCTTTTCCTACCCCCCCTCTCCCCTCCCATCCTCCTGGATGATTTTGGAGCATGGTTGCACAAATCAGTGATGTGGGTGGCAGGATATAGTGGGGGAGGAGGAAGGAGAGAAAGAGGGAGGGCACGGGATGCTCCTGAATTGGATCTCAGCATGGCAGGGCAGTAACACGAAAGAGTTGCCTGAATCACTCAAGGTGTCCTGGTGTTCCTGGCTGTGGTGAATCCAGTGCTGCAGTGAGGCTGGGCTGGCTGGACTTCAACTCCTGCACTTGCCTGGGTATGCTGGGGCAGCCTGAGGGCAGCGATCCCAAGGCTTGTGCTGCCTTCTGGGATGTGCAGCCCCAGTGGCACCAAAATCTGTGTGTGAGAGCAGATGAGTGAGTGTCCTAGGGGTGGTGTGGGTGTGGGTGTGGATGTGCATGTGGATGGGATGATGCTTCTGGATGAGGTTCTGCTTTCCACCTGCCTGCCCTGACCCATTCACCTCCCTTGGTGGAGTATCCATTCTGTCACTTAACCCATTCCTAGAAGAGCCTCATCAACATGAGTCATGATGAACTTTGCTGTCACCCTGGCTTGCTTCTCCCACAGTAACAGCAGCTGCTATCCCAGGACAGGCTCCTTTGGCAGGTGGAGGGAGAGGGAAGGTGGTGATTTCCACTGGGGAGCAGGAACAAGCTCCAAGAAGCTTGGTGAGAATCAGGAGCTTTTCCACTTGCCCAACTCCTCTCAGGGAAGCTGGAGCCTTTCCATTTGCTCATCTTCTTGCAGAGAGTCAGTCTGTGGATGCCACAAGTTGGATACTGGAAATAATCACTTTCTCCAACCATTATTTCATTAAGGCTTACTGGAATTTAAGGCATTTTGTTCCTATCAGTCTTGTGTCCAGGTCAAATCCTTTGGCAAAAAGGACTTAAAAGGTTTCTTCTGGATCTGTCAAGAATCATCCCTTTCTAGGAGAGATCTTAAACAGTGACTCCAAACTCTGCAAATCCATCTAAGCTGCTCCTTCCTTCAGGCAGCTCTTCCTGGGTGCAAAAAGAGCAGTTGCTCTGCTCAAAGGAGATTATTTCCTCCTGACTTATATAAGTTCTGAAATAAGAATATAAATCCCAACCTTGTCAAGGATGAAACAGTTTTTCCAAACTCAGGAATGATGCCTTTTGAAGCAGCAATTGCTTCAATGAATTGCCAGGAGTGCCTGGAGAAGGGAAATCTCAGCTGTAACACAAGGGGGACAGCTCCATCCCGGGCCTCAGGCTGTCATCCCTGCCATAGGGATGTTCTGGGAGAGAGGGAACGGTGCTACAGCAGGAAATTCGAGTTTTCTTTCAGTTTTCCACTGTTTTTACTCCTTCTCTCTCAGATTTTGGCCTTTTTGTTGTTGTTTTCCAAAACTTGAGGGTGAATGCAAGATCCTTGGGATGAAGGCTGGGAGTTACTGTGTTGGTTTTTGACAAATCTTACTGTTGTTTGGCTGGATCAGGGTTTTAAATCCCATTTGGTTGTTAAAAAACTCTCTGTTTATCAAATGACACTGCTTGGACCTGAGCTGGAAAATGAGCCTTAGAGCCTCTAAACAAATTCTCGCTATCGTTAAAAAAAGGCAAAAAGAGACATAGGGTGAATGAGCATCAGCTTGCACAGCAGCGGGTCTGGGTCCCGTTCCTGGCACTCCTGCTGTGGAGCTAGCTCTGGGCTGTCCCCTGTCACCTGCTAGGGTGACAGGCCAGGGCCTTCCTGCAAAGGTGTTGCAAAGGTCAGGGCTGGGCTCTTCCCAGCATAATCCCATCAAGCAGCTTTTTATTGTGTCTGGGGCTCAAACATTGAATATATAACAAAACTGAGATGTTTTAGAGCAATTTCTGAGTCTGTTTGGTAACAAGGAGCTTTTTAGTGATGAGTTCAGAGCCAGAGCAGAGCGAGATTGTAAATTTAACTCTGTGTGTTTCTGATGCTGTAAATTTGTCTCAGCACTGCTGTGGGAGGAGCTGATCCAGCTGGGACGTTCTGTGAACAGTCAACAGGAGCAGAGGAGGTTGTGTCTGAGCAGTCCTTAGTTCAGCCTTAACATTTGGCCCATTTTAAGGGGAATAGTTGGATTGCGCAGCTTGGGGTGGCTGTTGAGTTGTGTCAGCACTGGGTCTGTCCTGTCACTCTGATGTTGGTCCCTGCAAAGCTTTGGGCAGCAGCATTAATCTGAGGATCAAACTTTGGGTGCAAAGAAATTTTGACTCAAACTAATCTGAGCTCAGAATTTAATTTAGTAATGTGTTTTTGTTAGAATAAAACTAAGAAGTATTTTAATGACTATTTTCTTTTCAAGTATCCCACCATGTTAACACATGAGGTTTATGTCCTTCCATGTATGCAAGAACCTCAGTCAATCCAGCTGTTTTCATTTCCCATTAAATTTTGGTGTGTACAATATAAACAGCAAAAAGGTGAAATCCAATTATGGAATTTAGAGAAATTTTTCAGCAAGTGCCTTTTCCGTAACAGTGAGCATTGGGTATTGTCTAGATCTGTGTGAGGCCACAAAGTGTTACCCAAGTCAGGCTTTTTTATTCTTATGGATTCCTGCATCCCCCTGTTTTATTCCACAAATAAACCATATTCTGTTGTGGGGGTTTTTTGTGCATAGTTTTTTTTCCCCTTCCCCCCCACTCTAGGTTTCCACAATGCCTTTACAATTAAGAAAACTCTTGCAATTTGCCTTTAAGTCACCCTGCAGCAGCTCCTCAAAAGCTCCCATCCCTCTGACAGCCCTTTCTTTTGGTGGGCGGATGAGGAAAGGAGTCAGTGGGTGAAGAGAGGCAAACAAGGAAACAATTCCAGCAGGATTCCTGCGTGGTTAGCAGAACAGGAGATGCCATTGTCCAGCAGGGCCCTGCTGATCCACAGGGTTTGTCTGCTGAATGCCGAGGGCCTGTGGGTTCTGGGGTTTGTCTCTTTCAACTAAAAGCAGAGGCGGGGGACGCTCTCGACAAGCCCAAGGTTTTGTGGATTATTTGGCAAGGGGTTTGTGTTGGTTTCCTCTTTCCTACTGTGGGAGCAGCTGCCTCTGGAGCTGTGGGAGATCCTCAGGGATCCGAGCTGCTGGGCCCAGGGTGGGCTGTCCCTGGGGTGTCCCTAGCACGGCCTTGCCTTCCACGCTGCTTTCCTTGACTCGCTGTGTTGCAGAATCCCCCGAGGTCCTGTCCAGCAGCCCCTGGAGGATCGGATCTTCACTCCTACCGTCTCGGCTGTGTACAGCACTGTGAGTATCCGCTGGGGCTAGGGCAGTGCCAGGGGATCAGAGGCTGTGCAAAACCAGAAACTGCACTTCGAAATGATACACTGCAGAAAATGCAACTTCTTTTTGCCCCCTGAAATAAAGGGTACTGAAAAAGATTATCTTGGCTGTATGTGAGTAGAAAAAGGAGGGGACCCTTCTGGTTCTCCACAACACCCTGACAGGAGGGTGCAGCCAGCTGGAGGTCAGGCTCTGCTCCCAGAAAACAAGGACAGGACAAGGGGACGCAGCCTTAAGTTGTGCCTAGGGAAGTTCACATTGGATATTGGGAAAATCTCCTCACTGAAAGTGTGCTCGGACATTGGCACAGACTGCCCGGGCAGTGGTGGAGTCACATCCCTGGAAGTGCTCAAAAGATGTGTGGATGTGGCACCTGGGGATGGGGTTGGGTGGGCATTGGGATATTGGTGGAACATTGGGCTTGATCTTGCAGGTGTTTTCCAACATTAACAGTTCTATGGTTTTATGAAGAACCTTTTTTTGTTGCATGGGAACAAGAAAGGAAGAAATTTTTGGAGGACTTGTGGGTCCATTGCGGTTTTTAAGTGTCTCTAGTTTTGTTTAGCATATTGGAGAGTGGTTTTCCCCACAGTGTCACTGGAATGACAGTGTTTTGGCCATATTTTCTCTTGGGCGGTTCCATCTCTTTCTTCTGCATCTCACAGACCGATTTTTTGTGTACTATTGGCTTCACATTTCTAATACCTTCTTATGAGAAAAATAATCCAGAAAGATTTGTTTTCACATGAAACATTCCAATGCACAGAGGAAGAAATATTTTGATAGTAAATAGAATATTTGGGATAGGTGCTTTGGTTCGCTGTCCTAGATGGTTGCTAATGTATAATATTGATTATTGTAGAAATTTAGCTTAGAAACAGTGATGTTTATTTGTGAACATGATAGTGTTTTCCTTTTATTCACTTCTTTTTTCCCAGTGGCAATAGCTGGAAACTCAGGGTTATTTATAAGCTTTGCAAAATCAGTAGAGGCCTGGGAAAGTAATATTTTACTTTTCTGGTTGGGATAGTGCAAATATTTTTAATGCCAAAAAAACCCCGCTTTTAAACTGCTCTTTTAATTTTTTGAAAAACAGGAAGAAAAGCTGTAGATGAGATAAATTCTCTACGTTTTATGCAGGAACATAAGCTGCTTATAGAAAAACATAAGCTGCTGTGCAAGGTTTTCTCCTCTGTTTTCAGGAGTGGCTGGGGATGGGTTTCTTGGCTCTGGTTCCCTGGGGGCACCTGGAGCATCTCTTGCCCAGAGCAGCTGTGGCTGCCTCTGGATCCCTGGCAGTGTCCAAGGCCAGGTTGAGATGCGTTTGTAGCAGCCTGGGACAGTTGAAGGTTTCCCTGCCCATGGAAGGGGTGGAATGGGATGAGGAGGATTAAAGTCCCTTCTAACCCAAACCGTTCCATGATGATTCAGTGATGATGATGCTATTTATCTCTTCCCTTTTTTGGGCTGTAGAGGAGTTTTGTGATGCCTCCTCTCCTGCGGCGGTCAGGGTTGCTAAGCTGAGCTCTGGGCAAGATTTAGGGTAAAAGTGCTGCCAAGTGCCCCTTTTTCCTGGAAATGCAGCAGCACAGGTGGCTGTAGTGGCAGAATGACTCAGGTGTCACCATGGGTACTCTGGTGGCCTGGGAGCCATGGATTCCCATCCAGGTGAGTTGGAATGGTTGGGTTACAGTTCTGACAAGGGGTGAAGATTTTGAGGTTTGTGGCGTTGACAGCAGTGAATCAACAAACCTAATATCTAATATAGAAATGTTTGTGTGCAGAAAAGCAAAACCAAAGGAACAAATTCAGAAGAAATTCCTCCCTCTGAGGGTAGGGAGGCCCTGGCACAGGGTGCCCAGAGCAGCTGTGGCTGCCCCAGCCCTGGCAGTGTCCAAGACCAGGTGGGATGGGGCTTGGAGCAACCTGGGATAGTGGAAGGTGTCCCTGCCCATGGAACAAGATGAGCTTTTAAGGTCCCTTCCAACCCAAACTGTTCTGTGAACATAAATGTGCAAACAGTTATAATAAATAATTCAGTTTATATTATCTTTTATATACCCCATACAACACTTAAAAAACACTTTAAAAATATCCGAAGTCTTTTAAAGCAGGTTATTTTTTTCAATTCTTTTTTCCCAAGATATAATGCAGATGCATGTGGAGAAAATATGACTGTAAAAATTTAAATTAATGTAAAATAGAAAAGTAACTGTGAAGAATGACCTAAAACAGCTTTTCAGTGTGGAAAAATATCACTCCTTGCTATGTTACAGGAATAGAAGACAGGGCTGGGAATATCTCAGCTCAGGATTTGAGAATGCACAAGTTTGAGAGAAAATGTCATGTTGTAGGGAGAGAAATTTCTCATCTGGGTTCCTTTCAGGCTTCCAATTGAAGCCCCAGGCAGATTTCAGATTCAGAGGGAGTCCAGGGAAAAATGAATTGGGATGGAAAAAGCACATGATGGGAGGGCCCTGACAAATTCATTCATGCAAGGTCTCAGTGTTTGTTACACAATGAACAGCACCATGTGTATAAGGCGCCTGGTTTGCATTAAACAGTCATTTTTTATTTGATTAATTTGATACAATTTGTCTAAATTTTACAGAAATCCCCTACTTGAAGGTGAGGGAGAGCAATACGAGATCATAGAATTGTGAAGGTTGAAAAAGGCCTCCAAGATCTTCAAGTCCAACCTTCCAGTGCATCCTCAGCAGTGGGCTGCTTTTTCCCATTGGGGTTTTATTCACTTGCACATCCTCTGTGGGATTCATGTGGATTCTGGATCATCATTTCCAGAGATGTGTGTTTTGTCAGAGCGTAGCTGGTGTGGGGTCCATAACTACCGCGTGGTGACTCTGAGCTGCTTCCCTGTACATCATGGTAGGGTGGGAGGAGAAATCACTTGAGATACGGAAAACCCATGGATGAGCCCACAATTTTTAGTTAGATGAAGATGAAAAATAATTCAGTTATCCTTTCCATGCCTTTCTACATGCATTATCAGGACCTTGGTTGCACATTCCAGAGATCTTTTTTTCCCCACAGCTACAATGGGAATGGAAAATCGTATGGCTTTCACTATGAGCCCCAATAGTAAAACTGAATCTGAGGAACAAATTTTCCTGTATTACAGAGATAGGAGGTGAGGAAGAGGCCAGGTGGGATGAAGTTTGTCTGAGAACTTGGAGATGCTCAAAATTCACAAAAAGGCTTTGGTAGAACCTCTTTATCAAGGAAGTCATACTAGTATTAAAACCAAACCCACCTAAATTCTTCATAAGTCATCTTTATTTATTGTGACATCTTATACTGAGTGGATTGTTGGTTTGGGTTTTTAATAAATAAATCCAGCAGTAAAATTATTTGAAAGCAAACCACAGTTGGAAATAATTATTTCAGTGATCTAACCTTGTAATCATTTTCCCTCATCGATTATAGAGAATGCTCTATTGCAGAGCTACTTTAGGACATAAAGATTTGGGGGTTTGTCCTGTGAACAGCTTCTTGCCTGATGTTTCCTAATCCTCTACACTGCAGGAAATAAGGGTGATTACTTGTGTGGCCTCTGAAAGATCCCAAACCTGCTGAATTCAGAAAGGGCATAAGAATGAAATTCTGTTTCTGTTGTAAATTATTTCAAAGAAATATATTCAAGAGAGTTTTTTGGTTTGGAGTTTTTTTGAAAGATGTAGACCTCTAAGAGGATGAGAACTGCACACAAAGTAAATCCCACCAGCCACCCCTGTCCTGTACCCAGGGGAATGGGGCTGAATCTATGGAAAATGAGATTAATGAGCAGAAGCAGATGTGCTCTTCAAATTCAGCATGAGGCACAACTCTGGAATTGGATAAGAACAGTAACAGTGTTCATGGATATCCAGTTTTTGCACAAATAACTGTTTTTGGCAGGTTATGGTGGAGGCTTGTAACTGCTTTAGTAGCATGTTGTGATTGGCAGTGCTGAAGCTTGGACCAAAACTGCTCTGGGATAAACTTTCATGGGCTGAGGAGCAACACTGACACCCTGAACAACCTGGTCCAGTAGAAAGTACTCCTGCCAATGGAGTGGGATGAGTTAAAGGTCCCTTCCAACCCAAACCATTCTGTGTTTCTGTGAATGACTTCTGGATGAGAAGTGATGAGGAGTGAGTGTTAACAAGGTGTGTTTGTGTGGGCAGAAGTCACTTGGTCAGGTGCAGCCTGGAGCAGGCTCCCTGTGCGGGACTGGATCCAATGCTGCTTGAAGCCACTTGTTAATTGCTGTCCCCCCATGTGCCTTTGGAGCAGGTACCAGTTCCTGTCAGGGTGCCCAGCTCACACCAGCTGGGGGCAAAGAAGGTAATGGGGAAGTGAAGTGCTGAAGAACCCCCTTGTCCCAGATTTTCAAGGACTAAGGGTTGACTCCATCATTCACTTTTGAGGAGTTGGGTTGTTTCCTGTCCCAGGGCACCCATTTGTCCCCCTGAGTGTTTGCCACCCAGCAGAGGTTCTGTGATTCACCTTCATGTCCTTTAAAGGGATCTTCCTGCAGTGAAGAGAATCCTGTTGAAAAGGGATTAGGGAGGATTAGCTGCTCCAGCACCCTGTGCTTAAAGGAAGGATCTGGGTCAGGAGGCCGATGCAGTCCTTGCCCAGCTGCTGCAGAGGCTGTGGAATGTGCAGAAGGGAAGCTCAGTTCCTCATCCTGTTCCAGCCTAGAATAATGGAATGGTTTGGGTTGGAAGGGTCCTTAAAGCCCATTCAGTGCCACTCCCTACCATGGGCAGGGATACCTTCCACTATCCCAGGTTGCTCCAAGCTGCATCCAACCTGGCCTTGGACACTTCCAGGGATGGGGCAGCCACATTTTCTGAAGTACCTGAAACGAGGGACTGGGATGGGGTAAAGTGAAATCCCAAATTTGTAGAAGATGCTAAATGCAAAAGGTGTAAAAGATCTCAGAAAGAAAAGCAAGAATTCCAGACTGAGTTTTTATTTCGTATTTCATTACCTGCTTCCTTTAAAATACAGGATTAAGGCTTCTGGAAAGGTAAAATTAGCTCTTGCTACTCAGGGCAAATAGAAAGTGATGCCCCAGCAAATTAATATGTAATTTTGTACATCCATTTTTAGGAGAACAATTTAGCCTATAGATTTAAGGAGGATATTTGCTTCTGTAGTCATCTCAGACCATTTAAGAAACAGCAAACCACACCCTGGGCTCTACAGGGGCAGGTACCTCTGGAGAGATGAGCTTAGACAGTCTCTGCCTTTACCTTTGTTAAAAATTACTGGGAAAACACACAAATCCAGTAAGTTTGTCTTCTTTTACTACCTGTTTACATGAAAATCAGTATCTTATAATTCAGTTTATTTGTAAATAATTTGTTGTAGGAAGAGGAAGGTGTGGAAACACCAAGATTGCTGTAGCTGCTGAGAAAGGCTCTATGTACTTTCACTTCTGCTGGAACAAACAGCAGTCCTTGGTTTGGGTGCACTAAGCTAGACTTGGCTAACTTTAGGAGGTCCTGGAAAATCAGTGACAGGCTCCTATGGGTTACTCTCCAAGTACGCTGTTGCCAAACTGTCAAGCTGGTACAATTTTATAATTGTTCTGCTACCTTCATTAGGCTTTCAAACAAATTTAGTAGACAGGCCTCTGTCTGTCATGTGTCTGCTGCACTGCATGAGGGTATCTCAGGGACTAATTCAAGCAGCTGCAGTTTTCCTCAGCTCAGCTTCCAGATGTCAGATCCAATCACAAGAGCGTTTCTTGATGTCTTTTAGTAACCTCCAATGTAGGTTATTTTCTCCAAGGCAGTGCTGGAGTCACCATCCCTGGAAGTGTTCAGAACGTGTGGGGATGCAACACTTTGGGAACGTGGTTTAGGGGTGGACCTGGCAGTGCTGGGTTAATGGTTGAACTAGGTAATATTGGAGGGCTTTCCAACCTTAGTGATTCAGGGATTCTATTCCATGATTCTATTTGCATGTTATAATTTCTGGGGAGGAGGAGGACTGCTGGATACTCATACTGACCTGAGTTATTGGTAGTGCCCCTGTCCCCTTTGTTGAAGTCCCAAGTGTGGACTTGGCTGCTGTTGGATCAGAGGATTTTGGATGGCTCCAGCCTTAGCTGGAGCAATGTTTGCACTGCTGAGAGTAGGGAGGTGAAAACTGGCAGTGGTTGAAGTCCCAATGCTGTCACAAAATAATCTCTATTTTCCCCCAAGAAGTACCATTCAGTGAGAATCATAGTGAGGAGCATAGGCACAACCTGCCACTGGGGCTGGTGATAGGAATGATTTCCTTGTATTTCGGGTTGCCTTTGCTTCCTCCACCTCCCTGACTGTATTATTTGATATCTATCACAATCTGTAGTCACTTCTAAGCAGCGAGTGCTGCACGACTGACATGGCAACTCTCTCAGGGTTGATACAGGAGTCATGGAGACACTTTAATTTTCTTAGGGATGGGCTGTCGCAAGTTTTGTGGAGCTCTCTGTAAGGCTGGCTCTGATTCAGCTGAGGCTGCGTGCATACACCTGCCAAGAGAGATCAGCCTGAAAAAGAGATGATTCATCCCTGGCGAAGGGAAGGATCCAGTTGGGGACAGAGGATGAGGTTCTGTGACTGACCCACCCTTTCCTCTGATGAGCACTCGGGGGTTGTAAATCTTACCACAGTGAAGGCTCCTGGCCCATTCCCAAGCCTGGAGCTGTTGCACATTGTGATTTTTTGGGATTTCTGTGCTGGTGCAGCTGCTGTGGTGGTTTGGGAGCTGTAACGACAGGAATGGACCCTCCGAGTGCAATAAAGTGACTTGGAAAAAGCATTTAAGTGGTGAACTCTGTGACTTCTGCTCTCTTGGAGCTTGGAGCTAGTACTCCATTAAAGGAGCAAGGAATTTCCCTCTGCCTTCTTTACCCTGCTAAGGACATTTATGCGTACTTTGGCCTGTGTAGTGCCAGTGACCTCTGTAGGCTTCAGGTGTCTTTAGCTCAGACTGAGGATATTAGATGGGATATTGGGAAGGAATTCCTTCCTGCGAGGGTGGTGAGGCCCTGGCACAGGGTGCCCAGAGCAACTGGGGCTGCCCCTGGATCCCTGGCAGTGTCCAGGACCAGGTTGGACAGGGCTTGGAGCAGTCTGGGACAATGAAAGGTGTCCCTGCCCATGGCAGGGGGTGGCAGTGGATGGATTTAAGGTCTATTCCAACCCAAACCAATCCATGATTAAGTGATGCTTTTCAGCAAAAAAGTAAGTGAGAAAAGGTCAGTGAGAACCAAACACTGAATTTCAGTAGTATGAGTTTTAAACCAATCTGCCAAAATTTAATTGTGTTGAACAGCCGGAGGTGTCACCCAATAGTTGTGTGACTCTTTCTTCCTGTGATTGCCCCTTTTTTTTTAGTAGAGCCACTCTCTAAAATATATTTAAAACAGTACCATCATGGAGATAGTAAAGTGGAGCAAATATTTGTGTGCCATAAAAACATTTTTCTAATATTTTGCTTGATGTGTTTTGCTGAGTATTTTTAATAGAAGTTGAGAAAGGAGATAAACATATACAAGAATTGCTTTGCTATTTCATTCTTTGCTTGTGCCAAGCCTTGCAGATACCATGGCCTCTCTGCGTCCTTTATTTTTCCTTTTTGGAGGGAAATATGCAAATTTCCCCCTTACTTTGTTGCTGGTAATCTGTATGCCGTTTCAAAATCCCAATATTTTTTGATGTGGCTTCTCATGGAGGGATCAGAAGGTCCCAGGCCTGAAAGCAAAGGGATCCCACACAGGTGGTGCTGGTGGGACTCCAGGTGGTACTTTGATTTTTTGATCCTTCCACATTTTCCTGAATCACATAAATAGTTAAATAACTTGTGCAGTGTTTCCCTTAGATAAATATATATTATTTTATCTCTCTAGATAAGTACAATGGAGTCTCTGCAGACTGATTACTAATGTAATGTTTTACTAACAGTTTATCTCCACACAGGTAACACAAGTAGCAAGACAACCGGGTCCTCCTGCCCCATCCCCTTACACTGCACATGAAATAAATAAGGGACACCCAAATCTTGCTGCAACGCCACCGGGACATGCATCGTCCCCTGGGCTCTCACAGGTAAGACCTGGCGTTGGAGCAGAGGATTCCCAGCCTCCCTCTTTTCCTCCTATCCCATTCTCAGCTTCTCTGCTCAACAAGTAACTGAGTTGTGCTGTCTGTGACCAATGCAGAAATAAAGTGAATTAAGGGTGTGGCTTGAATCTTGCAGTGACCTATTGGCAGCACTTCATTAACACACCAATACCATAAATTGGTATTTATAAATTAAATACAAGTTTATTAGACATTAGTTCTGTGTGGAGTCTGTAACACAAACTAAAAGCAACTTGAAAAATAATCATGGATGATGAGGAATGTGTTTTGCTGTTGGATCAGGCAGTTTGAGGCATGGCCTCACTTCCAGGTTAAAACACCCTACAAGTGCCCTGTGTCCTCTCTCAGGGATTTTCCAAGAGGAGTTTTGTAAAAGATGGTGCAGTTCTGTAATTCTGAGAAATGGGTCAGGAAAACAAGTTGCACAAATGATTTCTCATAAAAGAGATGAGACAAAGGTCTGGTTACAGAAAAGTCCAGAACAGGGGATACATGGGGGTTATAACAAGAATGGATAGAGTTTAGGGAGATATGTGGAATGAATCGGTCTCTTTGTAGTCCCTGTTAGATAAATATTCTGCAGGGCTGACTTGAGAGCGGAGAAGCTCATCTGAAAAAGGAGGGGACAGAAGAGGCAGGTAGTGGGGTGAGAAAAAAGGGAGATAAAAGATACTGGGATGGGAAAAGTGGGACGTTGTTTTGGTTTGGAGGACAGGTGTCTGTTAAGAAAGGCAGGAGCTTTTCTTTGAAATGGAGAATGTAAACTCCCTCCCTCTAAATTATGAAAATTTTGAAATTAAGGGATTTTTAGGCAAAGATATGCAAATAGGAATAACAGTTTTTTACTATGAAAATTAAAATAGAAATACAGTGCTACAAAGAACAAACCCAGAACACTGACAGAGTCAGAGTACAACCTGACATCCTGTCAGTCAGGGTGTTGGTAGCAGTCCCATTCAATGGTGGCTGCATCCTCCTGCAGTGACAGATGTGGCTCAGTTGGAGCAGTGCTCCTGTAGAAGGTGCAGTTTTCCTCCAAAGGTCCAGTGATGATGTGGAAATGTCCGGTTTTCTTTTGGGATCCAGTGGAAAAAAGGGTGTCCCAGATCTCAGTTTTTATCTTGTTAGGAAATGTTTGGCTTCTCCCTCTGGCTGGAGCATCTCCCAATGCGATGAAGTGATTTTATCAGTCACACGGTGGGACTCAATGTGCCATTAGCAGAAGATACCTCCCTGGAGGAAGGATGAGTTGTGGAAATATAAAGAACACTGCCCCACCTGGTTTTAACAGATGGCCTATCAGCATAATATCTCCCACGGAGATAAGGATCACTGCCCCACCTGGTTTCAAAGATAGTAATAGAATAGATACTTTTAGTCACATCCTGTATGGCAACCCAAAACAGATGTGTAAGGAAAGAGGTGTGACGTAGAGGAAAGCCTGTTGTTCCCTCTGCTCTTGATGAATTTATACTTTTGTGGATCAAGCAGGAAGGCTTGAGCAGGTCAGCTGTTAAGGAAAGTGGGTTTGTTCTGAGGAAGGGGGGAGCAGGATGAGAGGCTGAGTGTGGGTTGGGAAGGGGGAGGTGATGGGGAGAGCCTTAAGTGGATCCAAGCCTCCTGCCAGCCTCTGAAACATTAAACTGCAGCTGACCTTCCAGACCAGGAGACGCCTGAAAACAGGTCATGGAAGGAACACTTCACCTGAATGAACATTTTAGATAAAACATGATGGGGAAAGTGAAAGTTGTAGTTGTGTTTGGGACTGTGCAGATGCTCATCTTCCATGGATGGGAAATTAGAGGCTGAAGTGTCTCTGGCAGGCATTAATGGTGTTGGAGCTGTTCTTGCACTCATGCTGCAGGGTTGTTGGGAGTGAAGGCTGTGGGTTGGGGACTGAGGCTCAGGGGAAAGGGAGAAGGACACAGCAGGGTTTTAGAGCAAACCCTCAGGTGCTGTCTGGCTTTTGTCATGGATCAAGACATTCCTTCCTGGTAAGCCTCATCTACACAAGGAAGCTACTCATGTGGCAGAGGACAGGGGAAGAAGAGAACATTCTGGGAAGCCTCTTTAAATCCATTGTAATCAAGGGATTTATTTTCTTCCATTAATATTCTCCCATTGAGTCAGTGCATCCATAGAGAGTGGGCTCTGTGCCAAATCTCCAGCCAGCTGGATAATGCTGCTTTCCTGTTCCCCTGGCTCCTGGAAGTGAGGGTCAGCTTGTGTCCCTGCCGTGCGGCTGGAGTAACCCCAGAGCCTCTGTGGCAGCTGAGGGTCCTCGGGGGCTCCGGAGAGTGGCCGTGCTCCCACTGTGTGGAGCCAGCCCTTGTGTGTTGTGGGACAGCAAGGCTCAGGGTAGGAGGCAGGTGAAGCTTCAGTCATTGTGGCCTTTGGGGGCTGCAGAGCTTTTCCCCAGGTGATTCCTACCAAGGTGGAATTGAGCAGTGAAGCAGCATAAGCAGTGACTCCTGTTCCCAGCTGGTGTTGGGACTCCCCTTGGAACCCTCTCCTTTGGGTGAAGGTTAGACAGGGCTTGGAGCAGCCTGGTCTGGTGGAAGCTATCCCTGCCTGTGGCCAGGGAAGGGTTGGAGCAAGCTGATCCAACCCAAATCATTCTGCAAAGAAAATGCAGGTGCCTGCACTTGGGACACCAGTAAGGCTTGAAAGGGAATCAAAGCCTTATAGAATAACCTGTCCCCAGGGACAGTTTTCTGTACCCCCAAACTACAAGAGATTTGGGTAAATTTAAATTCTGAATATTTTTCTGTGTATCTTACTTGGACCCCTGTCAGGAATTGAGTTTCTGTGTTATGTTATGGTAAGAAATTCCCAAGCTAAATGGGGATTTGGATGAAAGTTTAACCTGTTCATTGCATCTGTGATTTGTCTCCCCTGGGCTTCAAGGAACGCTCTGGTGCTTGTGTTAAAACAAGGTGAGTGGAAGTTTCCTCTTTCCACACATCTTGTAGTTTGTGAATTTCCATCATGGTTTCATTTGTTTACTTTCTTTTAGAAAGTGATGAGAGAGTAATTTTTGAGTAATTTTGTCTGATTCTAGGGCACTTTAAATCTTGCTGTTTCCCTTTAGAGCTAAAGGGACCTAGCCTGACATGGGATTCAGATGAATGTATTATTACTAATTCCTTTAACAGCAATCAATCATAAATAACTGTATTTTACCCACCCATGCTGCATTGATGATTGAACACTGAACAAAGGTTGTCTTTGCCTTTTTCCAGTCATGCCTATCGTAGCGAGGGGGTGTTGTGCATAAAAGATAAGGACAAGACCACTTTGAATTAGAGTCTGATTAAGGGTCATTGATTTCTCCATCAGACCCCTGAGTTAATAAATACTTATCAAAGTGAGTCTTTCTGAGGTAGGGACTGCTCTTGAGGCAGTAGTGAGTGAAAATACTGGTGGATGCTTTAGGCTTTGGATGTCATTTGGTTCTAAATGGAGTTTGGGAAGAGATAGAATGTGTGTCACTGCTCATGTGGGTAGGCTGCTCTGAGCGCTCAGTCTGGGCTCAGCAGAGTCTCTCCGTGCTGTTACCTAGGTGGGATCCCAGCATCTCCTCAGGCTCAATAATTTCTTGCAGTGGGGATCTCACAGAACCGAGCAATGTCCTCAGCTGGAATGGACCCACAGGGATCAGAGTCCTGCCCGTGGTCCTGCACACACACCCCAACAATCCCACCCTGTCCAAAGGCTCCTGAAGCTCTGGCAGCCTTGGGGCTGTGCCCATTCCCTGGGCAGCCTGGGCAGTGCCAGCATCCTCTGAGGAAAGAACCTTTCCTGATCTCCAACCCAAACCTCCTCTGGCACAGCTCCAGCCGTTCCCTCAGTCCTGTCCTGCTGACAGAGCAGAGATCAGAGCTGCAGCCCCCAACAAAGGCTCCCCTCTGGCTCCTCTTCTCCAGGCTGAACACACCAAGTGCCCTCAGATGCTCCTTGTGTGGCCCCTCCAGACCCTTCACCCTCCCCCTTGGGCAGAGGCCATGCTCCAAAGGAGAACAAGGGTTAACAAATGCTTTGATTCCACCAGTGACACCTCACTCTCCTGGCTGCTCCAGAGCTGCCTGTCGCAGCACGTCTGGGGATGGGAGATGAGATAATATCTTGAATTCTAGTAAGTGAGTATCCCTCACCAGAGCTCTAGGAGCTGGAGCAATTCACTGTAAGTTTGTGTGTGATGAGATGATGGCATTGTGCCAAGTGGTCTGAAAGGGAGAGTTTGGGAACCAGGGATCAGGGAATATGGGATATTTAACCTGAAAAGTCAGGTGCCAGTGAACATCGTACCTGTATTTGATTTCCTTTAACTTTATCTAAGCAGACAGAAACAGCTGGTGCTGTGTTTGGGTGGCCCTTTCTCCTACTCCTCCACCATTTCTGTCTGACATAGCCAGAATGAGAGCACAGCTCCCTGTTCCACCTCTTCTGAGGGCTTTCCTGACAGACACCCTCTGGCTCTTTGCTGCCCTTCAGGGTCAGTTTGTGCAGCACAATGAGGAGACCTTGGCAGAAATGTGCAACAGTCCCACACCCTGTCTTTGCAGCAGCAGGCAGCATCTCTGCTTCCCAAATTCCAGGGCCTTGAAATCATAATGCTGCTCTCGGGAATGTGCTGAGCTCTGGCACAGGGGAATCTGCAGCACATGCTGCCGCCGTGATGTTATGGCCAGATGTGGCCCCAAGTACATAAAATTTCATATTCCTGTTGGATTTTGCATGTTTTTCCCTTGTTCCAACAGGGAGAGGAGGGGCACGGCCCCTCTGCCTCCTCTCCTGGCTTGAGGCTGCAGAATGGGCTGGTTAAGGGACTGGTTTGACACAATTCCTTTTCTTAGTGGGTGGAGGAAAGGACAAGCCATTGGAAAAGGAGCAGAGCAATTCCTGTTTGGATGTGGCTCCCAGAGCAGGTTATCCAGAGCTCAGGACTGACAGTCCAGAGCAGGCTGAGAGCATTCCCAGAGCCCTTAACAGAGAGCAGTTGAAACACTGTAAATCTGCCCCATTCCAGTGTGCCTTACACTGATGAATGGGGCAGCCATGGTAGGATGGGATAACGGGAAAGCAGAGCACTTCCAGAGCAACTGGGGTGGGAGCAGCAGGAAAGAACTTCCCTCTGTCCATGGAGTGAACAGAGGGGGAGAGGGCTCCTGCAGAGGCAGTGTGCAGAGCTTAGGGCACCAGGAGAAGAGTTTCATCCCCCTCATGACCTGGGAGTATTTTGGAGGATGCCAAGGAACAAGTGCAGTGGGCTCTGGCATATGAGGGTGAATGCTTTGGTAAAGACTCTTGGCTTTCTCTGCCTCAGCTTTAGAACTGCACGCTCTGGTGGGATGCTGAGGGATTCTCTTAGTCCAGGCCCACAGTTTGAAAGCATCAAGCAACCACACTTGGAACAAATTGCCAGGAATTTCCTCTGTAACCAGAGATAGCTTCAGCTCTCATTAAGAGCACGCTGTGCACTGAGCAGATTGGTGCTGCCTGCCCACGGCTGCTTCTTGGAATGGGCTGGAATGCTGGAGTGCCTGGGGAGCAGATGATCCCACAGCATTGATGGAGACCTTCCTCTGGAGCTGTTGTAGTTGTGGACATCCCTCACCTGCTCCTAGAAAGGTTGAGATACACCCAAATGAGCAAAAGTGCAAGAGGGTTGAATTCTCTGGATCTTGGTGCACAGAGACCTTGACTTTTAGGTGGCTGATTTAAATCCAGAACAGATTGTACCAGCTGAAACTTGTTACCATCTGGTTCTGTGCCTGAAGAGAGTTTTGTGGTCTCATTCTGGTCCTCAAAAATGTCACCATCATTAAATTAGCAGGGAGACATTCCTTAGTACCTTCGGGTCTGGGAATGTGTGCCAGGAAGCAAGTCTGCCTGCCATCTGTGGCATGTTTATTAGGCAATCCCCAAGCCCCTCTTTTATGGTCTTGGATCCTTTCTACAGGAGCTAGAATAATCCTGTTAGAACCATGGTTTATTCAATGCTTCCATCTTCTGCAGGCCAATTTGAGATGTTTTTAATAAAGGGAGGTTTGTTAAAGGATTGGAACAGAAAGAGGGATGTGATTTAATTGTAACCTCAGCCATTGGTACCCTGGGGTCAGTTACTTGACCTGAGGAGTGTTGCTCCTTGTTCTCTCCTCATGTTTAAGGCAGCTGCCTTTGGAATCTGCTTGCTACATAATAAACTCATCTTCCCCCAAATTCTGGTGACCAGGGTCAGGACCCAGGGAACAGCTGGGGGGGGGTTTAGTTTGGAGATCAGGACAGGGGTTCTTCCCCCAGAGGATGCTGGCACTGCCCAGGGAATGGGCATGGCCCTGAGGCTGCCAGAGTTCCATGAGCCTTTGGACAGGGTGAGATTGTCAGGGTCTGTGCAAGCCCAGGGTTTGGACTTGATGGTCCTTGTGGGTCCCTTCCATGTCCATGATTCCTCATTATTTGGGTCCACATGTGCTTTTCTGGAAAGAAATAGTTGGCATAAAATCAGGTAATAAACTTTCACTGCCCCTGGGGCACGGGACGCTCCAGTTTTATTGTCTCATTCTGATGAAACCCCTGTCCATCATTTTTTGTGTTCAGGAGCATTGTTGTGGATCCCTTGATCTGAGCTGGTCTCTAAGCTTTGCAGGGAGCTCTTCCCCAGAGAACTTCTCTATCTAGGAATTTCCTTGTTTTGTATAAGGTGCTGTTATAGCCAATTCCCTGCTGGCTAAAACCACCTGGCATCCCTAACTCATATGGTTGTCAGTCCAAGGTATTTATTTCTGATGCAGACACAATGAAAGATTAAACTCTCCTTGTATAAATGAAGATGGTGGTGGTGGACCAGCTGAGGGAAAATGTTGCCTGTTTGTGCTTCTCCTCCAAGCAACAGATTCCAGTTTCTTGAATCTTCCATCCATACTGGATAATGAGAATAAAGCAGATTTAAACTTAACTCCTGATAGTGTTTTGTGAACAATAAACCTACCTAAATAACCAGATTAATGTGTAGTAATGGATTTTTTTTCCTGACCAGTCAAGTGTTTTAACTCTTTTTCTTCTCACTTCTTTCCTTGTGCTTCCTTCTGTACATCCAGGTCAGGCTTCATCCCAACACATTTCCAATGCATTTTGGAGATTCCTGGCTTGCAGGAATATGTGACTGCAGGTGGAGATTTGAAACTGCGAGTTATTTAATAGCTGATAAACCCAGAACTGTAATCTTCTTTTGGCCTTTGTGTTCAAGACCTGCTGGAAGTGCAGCTGAACCCTCTGGTTCATAATAGGATTAGGAGGTTTTTGATTGGGTTAATAACACTAGGAATATTTCCTCCTAGAAAGTATTTCATTATTTTTGGTTCATTACTGTGCTTTTTACCTAATTAAGTTAAATCTGGGCAAATCTGGCTGGAAACATCAAACATGTCTTGTGTCTCAGTGCCTTTGGGCTTCAGGGGGTTTTGTGTGGGGATGCTCAACTTCATGGGTGTCTTCTAATTTGGGGGAGCATCTGGGTGTAAGAGCTGCAGGAAGGGAGACTTGGGAAGGCATAATGTAGCTTCAAGTACTGATTAACACTATATATTTTAATTATTTAACCTTGGAAGCAGTTGGCTGTTTGTAAGGCACGATGTAGGAGGGATGTATGAATTGTATTTGTGCAAGAAGGACAGAAAGAACCTTTAATTATTTTTTTTTCTGGCAAGGAAAGGAAAAAAAAGGAAGACCTACTACAATTTTTTCATGTATGTGTGCAAAGAAAAGATTACAGCACAAATACTGAGTCTACTTGGGACTATGTCTAGCTTTAGACACACCTCTCATCTGCCTCGTAGAATCCCAGGATGGTTTAAGTTAGAAAGGATTTTAATCTCATCCCATTCCACCCCGTGCCATGGGCAGGGACACCTTCCACTATCCCAGGTTGCTCCAGGTTCCAGCCAGCCTGGCCGTGGACACTTCTAGGGATCCAGGGGCAGTACCAGCTGCTCTGGGCACCCTGTGCTAGGGCCTGCCCATCCTCCCAGGGAAGGACTCCATCCCAGTACCCCATCTATCCCTGCCCTCTGGCAGTGGGAAGCCATTCCCTTGTCCTGGCACTCCAGGCCCTTATAAAACATTCCTGCTCTGAAAGGTGTGTTTAATCCTTCTCCAAGAGGTCTGGTTTGCCCAGTGGGGAGGGAAGTTTTTCTACTGCTACTTGAGCTTTACCTCTCTGGAATAGCTGTGACCTGGCTCCAAGTGTTCCCTGGCCCTTCCACCCTGTGCAGGCTCAGGGATTTGGAATGGGAAAGCTCTCAGTGGGTGCCTTGGCCATACAGCCCATCCTGGCTGCTGCGCGAGTGGAAGTGGCTTTGTTTGGCATGTGACATTATTGGGAATGAAAAGCACTTTTAAACTTGCCAGTAACTTGGTTTGGGGTAGAATGAAACAGCAATTTTAATAGAAAATCAAACTTCTCTGTAGCTGTTTAAATATTTTCCAGATCCCTTTCTTCAGGACTCTTCACCTGCATTTTCTGTTCTCAGAGTAATGTGCCCTGGGCTTTATTTTGGTGCTTTTCAGACCTTGCCACTTTTTTTTAATAATAGAAGAAGACAAAACAATATGAGGCAATTTGCCATTTTCTTACATTTGATAATTTCAATTCTGGAATTCCTTCTGTAATAGTACCTTCTGTTCCATGCAATTTAATGGATGTTTTCTTACATGTTCCAGAAAATACGCAGTTTTTAAACAAACACCATGTGTTCCGTAAAGCACCAGAGTCAGCACAGAAGTCAGAGCTTTACACAGCCTGCGTTTTGTAAGCACAGAGGGCATAAAATATCCGTGCAGGCAGAGAAACGAGGGAGATGGAGCCCTGGATTCCTGGAGTCCACTGTTAGCTGTTGTGTCAGACTGGGAAACAGAGGAATAACCTCTGCAGCCATTTAACCTGCAGCAGGAGCAGACACATTCCAGAGGTGAGGCTTTGAATCCTTGAACAGCCTGGTTCTCCTGCCAGCTGAACTCTCACTGTGCTGTTTTCCATTCAACCAACAAAGATGATGGAGCCGTAATTCGACTGCCTTCAGCCTGGAAGGGCTGTGCCATTAAAAACCCATCATTTCTTTAATTGTTTTAACTTGTGCAAATTCAGACACTTTATATGTAGGGTATTTGTGGACTTCAGTGTAATTCAGTAAAGCATCAATATTTTATCTGATTGCTGCCCTCACACAGGTGAAAGTTGGAAGAGACCTGGGATCGTCAGGTCCAGGTGCCTACTCTGAGCTGGATCAGGTGGAGCCGATAACTCTGGGCCACCTCCCCTTGGGTTCTGGGCATCTCCGAGGATGGCAACATCCTCAGAGATATCAGGTGACACAGTTTTGGAGCTTCTTGTTGGCTTTTGGAAGAAAACAGGAGGAAAGCTGCAAAGCTGCTGATACTGGTTGGATGTGAAGTAGGATCTTGACTGGTTTGGGTTTTTTCCTGGGAGCAAGTATTTGTCTTCAAAGTCTATTTTGTCAAAATGGGAGACAGTTTTATAGAACAAGTGAAATGCACTCTGTGGACTCAGGCATGTTTCTGCACAGTCCCAGCTCTGCTTTTAGCTGTGGAGATGCTGGAATTTCTGCCCTCAGCACACACATACCCTCCATATTTTTGAGAACCTTTATTACAGAAAAGACCGGCTTACTTAATTACATAATGGTCGTTAGCAGACCACGCCAGGTGCTGCAGCCGGGGCAGAGCCTGGCAGTTCATCCAGTTCAGTAAGGAGCCACGTGAAGCCATAGCAGCATTTACAGATGTTATGGAATGATTTCCTGTGACGTTATCTGTGGCCTCACACCTTTGTTAGCAGCAGTTCCATGCTGATGGATTTAAAAATTACTTTGGGAGGGAGCAGCCACCAGCAGGACACCTGCCCACACCCATGGCTCAAAATCACGCTGGTTTGGTCTTTCACTCCAGGTCCTCTACTGTGTCTGGAGTTCAGCATGGGTTCCTGGGCTGGAGCCTGTCCTGGGAAGGAGGAAGATGATTCTTTCCTCCCTCAGGCTGGGTGTTCTGTTTGCCTTTGCACTGTGGTGAGGGGCACATGCACCAAGTAGAGCTCAGGAAAAAATCACTGAAACCCAGAAGGGTTTGGGCAGGAGGACCTTAAAGCTCATCCAGTCCTACATCATCCACTATCCCAGGCTGCTCCCAGCCTGGCCTTAGACACCTCCAGGGATCCAGGGGCAGCCCCAGCTGCTCTGGGCACCTGTGCCAGGGTCTGCCCACCTTCACAGGGAACAATTCCTGCCCAATATCCCATCTGACCCTGCCCTCTGGCAGTGGGAAGCCATTCCCTCTGTCCTGTCCCACTGTCCCTTGTCCCCAGTCCCTCTCCAGCTCTCATGGAGCCCCTTTAGGCCCTGGAAGGGGCTCTGAGGTCTCCCTGGAGCCTTCTCCTCTCCAGGTGAACATTCTCAGCTCTCCCAGCCTGGCTGCAGCCCTGGAGCATCTCCATGGGCTCCTCAGGACTCACTCCAGCAGGTCAAGAATGTGCATTTTGTGTCTCTGTGATCCCTGGCACAAACAGTCCTTGTCCAGGGAGCAGCAGAGCATGTCCCTTCACCATCTTCCCTTGGACACAATCTCATTATCTACGTTGAAGTAGGAGAAGTGCCTGTAGCTCTATGGATGTTACCTGGGACTCCGTTTCCCTGTGTCTTGCTGCTTTGCCCACTCAGATGTGTGAGGTGAAAACATGTAAAACCATAAAAAATGTTGTTACAAATTTGGCTGTGCGGGTAATGGCACGGGTAACGTATCCTGAGACAAACTGCTGCAGAGGAAAAAGGGGAGAGAGGGGAGTAATTCCTCCTGGGTCAGGATATATGTGTCCTTTTAAAGGCTGAGCTTAATCACAGCATCCCAGACTGGTTTCAGTTGGGATGGACCTTAAAGCTCATCTTGTTCCACCCCCTGCCATGGACATGGACACCTTCCGCTAAAATGTTAATATATTTATCAACAAGAGGAATTTCCTGAAGGCTGGGCTTATGGAAAAAGAATGCACTGGAATAAACCAGTGTACTTGTCAGGAGAAGGGCATTGAGGATGCCAGCTACTTCTCTGCATCTTCTACTTGTCTGCAATTTGTTAAACTCCTAAAATCAGGCAAGCCACCTGGACCTGAGTCCTGGCATTTTGAGGAAATAGCATTAGAAAAAGCCTACATATTTAAATAAACTCACTGAACAGTCACAGTTCCTGTTTGTTATGGGCCCTCCACCCAATCCAAACCTCAAAACTTCACAGCAGATCCAATGTGCAGAGATTTGGAGCACGTCCCACCCTGGTTCCAGCCCAGCCCCTCCATCAGGAGTAGAGTGTTTGCATTGGAATTGTGTTCATTCTGTTTTTTAGGTGGAAGCTCTGCATCTGCACAATTTATTTGGTGTCAGAGAAGAGCTCTAGTCCTTTTGTCACTGATTTTAATGGGACTTTGAATATTCCAGGTATTATATACCAATATACACAGGAAAACTGTTTCTCAGGTGCTGATGCACCCTGCAGGGGAGCAGCCCTGGATTAGAGAGGCAGCAGAGTAGAAATGCTGCGTATTTTTGTTTTGCAGCATTGCCCTGGTGAGGATGAGCTGATTTCAGTGATTCTGGATAATTTGCAAATGAACTGCTTAAAAAATGTATCATCCTTGGTGTGATGGGTACCCAAAACCTGCATATTTGAGCACGTAGCTGTGAATGGGGACGTGTGTTCAGGCAGAGGGTCTGAGTGTGTGTGATGATCATTGAAATATTACTGTAATAATGAAAGGCAAACTGGGAGCATTTAGAGGGGAATTGTCCTTGTTTAGTGGTTTAATCATTTGTTGTGCTATTTTTAAAGCTGGAATAATTCACAGGAATAGTGGAAGAATATACTTTATGTATTACTTGAGGGGGTACTGTATAAAAAAGGCTGAAATGAATTCATTTAATAATGCAGGTTTCTCCACCATCATCTGTAATATTTGCAGATGCAAATATTTGCCAAGCTGGATCTGTATGTTATAGATACTATGGAGTTTTTCCTGCCAGCAGCTTCCAAGCCTATTTTGTTGAGTGCAGAGCACACCAGGGAGGGAAAAAAAAAGTGATGTAGACTTGAATTATGTGGTTGCAAAAAATAATGGTGACATTCAGATGTGTCCAGAAGAGGTGCAGGAGTGAACAAGGCCCTGTTTGTGGTCAGATTCAGGAGGTGCCTGAAGCAGATCCCGGGCATCTCCAGATTTCAGTGACATAGTTACAAAGTGATTTATTTTGTCCCTTAATACTGATATGAGGTCAAAAGCTGCTCTGTCCCATGTTCAGTGATCTCTACTACAGCCCCTGGGAGTATGGTAAAGGAGACAGGGAGAGCAGGAACTTCCTTGTGCCTTTCCCTGGATGCTGCCTGTGTTCCTAAGGCAGCACCTGGATGGAAGAGGGGCCTTTATTGGCCATGTGTCTGTGGGAGGAGGAGATCCTGGGCTCTTCTGGGATGTTCTGGCTGAGGCTGTTCTCTCAGCCTTCAATAACACAACTTTCCACATCAGACAAAAGTAAAATGTTGCTGTAACCTTCAGTCTTCCGAAGTTTTGTGCATTTTCGCAGGAACAGGAGCAACTGCCTGTGGGAAGCAGGAAAGCCTCTTCCCCCAGCACTGAGTTTGTGCTTCTGCACCTTTCTCAAAATCCAGGGCATGCAGAAACCAGAGCTTGGGGAAAATCAAGGTGTGGGGTATGAGTGAGGAAGGGCAGCCTGAGGGGCTGCTGTTCTGGCCTGTGCTGCCTTTGGGGAGTTCATTAGGGAGAAATGAAGATGCAGGGTTTAAATTATAATCCTCTTACTTTCCCAGAGCTGAATGCCCAGAGATTTCCCTCATTGGAAGGTTGCAGTTGTTTGGGTTGCAGTAATTGAGTTGTCACAGTGATTGGATTTGGGGCTATGGGAGGGCAGAGCCAACCCAGCTCCACAAAGGAATTCACAATTAAAAGCCACATCCTTGCTGTCACCATTGCTTATTACTTGTCAGCAAAGTGTTGGGTTCTGCTGCTGTAGGGGATTTCTTCACCTGTGTCTGAGGCCAAATTCCTGCTGTCCAGGCCAGTGACCTAGAGGAATGCTCTGCAAAAGCAGCCTCAAGGGCTGGTGCATCAACACAGCCAGTCCCACATTCCCTTTATGGTTTCCCTTTTCATTTCCAATGAAAATTGTTCAACAGCTGGAAGGAAAAACCAAGTCTTGTTGTTAAAAACAGGGATGAAGAGGAGACTCCTGTGCAATGACCTCCTCTTCCTGTATCTTGCCCCAGGGGCAACTGCCTTTGGTCTTAGGGGCTTGTGTGAGTAAGAATTTATAAATATAGGGACAGGACCTATATGACATACAGTATAAAGAACACTGACTGTGCCTCTGAGTGCCCAGCTGGTGGGTTTGAATCAATATTTAGCATTTAACCAGATCTGAGAATGGCTTGGGAACAGACTAGTGCAGGTTTTATGCAGAAATCCCTGTACTACAGGAGAAAAGGGGGTTGGCTGGGGGTGTTGTGTTGTTTGGGGAAAAAGATGGATCTCTTAACAGTTTTGTCCTGTTTCCAGCCAGTGCATATTTTTGATATTTTATGTCTTGACATTGAATAATAACAAGATATTTTTGAAAATGTGTGTGGTGGCACTTTGGTGAGTTTTTAGGTGGGGGCTCTTCATCAGCAGTGCAGTGATACATGAGATATAATAAGATGTAAAACCACCTGGACAAGGGACCATAGTTTTTATTCCCCTGCAGCACCACATTGGTCATCTGTGGTCACTCAAAAAAAAACATTTGGGCCTGCTGGGGGACAGCCAGGGGGTGCCTCTGGCCCCGGAAAGCCCCCTGTTGTTTTGAGGTGTTTTGCTTTTTCTGTCACGTTCCTCCCAAGAGATTTAAGCTCTGTGATGGTGTCCAGGGGGAGCTGGAGCCGTGGCTGTGCCGGTGGGGCTGGGAAGTGACTGGGAATATGAAAGTTTGGACTGGGAAATGACTGGGAATACTGAGGTTTGGACTGGAAAGTGACTGGGAATGTGAAGGTTTGGACTGGGAAGTGACTGGGAATGTGAAAGTTTGGGACTGGAAATGTGAAGGTTTGGGACTGGGAATGTGAAGGTTTGGGACTGGGAATGTGAAGGTTTGGACTGGGAATGTGAAGGTTTGGGACTGGGAATGTGAAGGTTTGGGACTGGGAATGTGAAGGTTTGGGACTGGGAATGTGAAGGTTTGGACTGGGAAGTGACTGGGAATGCCGAGGTTTCCTCCCCAAGGTCACGGCGGGTGCAGGGAGCGTCCGTGAAGCTCCTGAGTCACGGTCATGTGCTGGAGCTCCGAGTCCAGTTCTCCTCGTGTGTAACTTCAGTAAATATATCCAGCAACCTCTTCCATGAGTCTGGAGAGGATTCGGGAATCAGCCGCAGGGATTAACCCCTTCCCAGCCAAGCCAGCCACAGAGCTCAGCAACTGACACCTTTCTGCCTGGGGCTGGAGGGGTTTTGTTCCCAAAAAATTTTTCCAGAGGCAGAGCTGGGTGACTCAGCTCTTTTGAGCCTGATGTGTGTACTTTGCTGTTTATTCCCAGAACAGATAGTCCCAAGGGAGTCATATTACACTGCAGGCTTGGTGTTTATTAACCAGCTCAAGACCTGAGCTAAGAATAACTTTTTTCAGTTGTTTTGTTAATAGTGATTATTTTTTTCCTTGCTTAGCACAGGTAGCAGCTCCAGGAGGAAACAGCTCAGAGAAAGGGTTTTCCCAGCAAGTTATGGGAATGCATAAACACTCAGCTGTTATCACCTTCCTCCCCTGAACAGCCACAGCTGAAATATAAAATCAGGAAGGTGAGAGCTCTAAGAGAAGCAAATTGCTCTATCTCGAAGTGGAGCAGCTCAGCAGCACTCTGTCCTCTTGCAGAAGTTGTTTGAACTTCAAGCATTCAATCCAGCCTTTAGATGCTTCAGAACCCAACATTTGTCTGCAGAGCAATACTTGCTTCCCTGCCTTCCCCTCCATGGGGGTTTATTTAGGGGATTTTTGAAGCATTTCCTTGTTTATCTCTTCATTACCTCACTCCAGCATTCCAGCCCCAGTGCACAGAGCCCTGTGAGCCCTGTGTGGCTGCACGTGACCATGTCACTCTCTGTACCCATTTAGCTGCTTGGCACAGAAGAAAGTCCTTTGACAGATGAATAGATGCAATGCTTTAATCAGCTGGTGTGTATGAAAAGCAGTAGAGTACTGTGATTTATTCTGTTGGATCTTTGATAGTTTATTTAGGCTCCCACAGCTGATGTGAAGTTAATACCTGCAGAAATTTATAAACCACTTTCCCTTCCTTTTCTTCCCCCTATTATGGTTTTAACATAAGTACCAGTTAAGGCAACATCCCTTTGGTTGGAAGCTTGTGGAGCAGAAACATTTGTTGTTGCGCAATAGTTGTAAAACATGTTTGTTTAGCTGATGTTTATGGTCTTCAGTAGGATTTGTATTGCACTTGTTCCTTACTTGTGACCTCACAGCCACGGGGGTCATCTGTCCAAAACTGCCTTGGTTGATGACACCTTAACAGCAGAAACCCTTCTGTGGCCTCTAGTTAAGCCTTGATATTCTTTTTTCTTTATAACTTAATGCTGTGCTCATTCTGGTAGGGCTTAAAAACTAAAGCAAATTTAACCCTGGGTTGTGTCAGTGTCACAAGTGAGTGTCACCAGTGAAGTGCCTTTGGCACTGTGTTCCCAAATACCTGTTTTATAGTTTTGCTGCTAAAATTCAGAGGGCTTTAGGGCTTAGTGATAGCTGTACTACCTTTCTCTCACATTTCCTTTGGCTTGGGTGATTAAAAGAAAACAGGGGCTGTTATGGAGGTGGGTACAGTCTTTGGGGCAGCATCAGATATCCAGCTTATCCTTTGGGAGTGAGGTCTGCTCTATCAAATGCAATTTAAACCTGAAGAAAATGTTTTCATGAGTCTGAAGATGGCGAGGAATAGTAGATATTTTCTTTTGTTGCTGAGGTGCTGTGGGAACAACAGTTTGGGATGAGGTCTCATCTTCTGAGATGTGGAGCTGGAGGCATAAGGAGCCAGTGATCATCTGGTGCATTTATTGGTATTATTTGGTATTATTATTTGTAATATTTCCCAACACAGTCACCTACCCTGTGTGCTCTCTGCTGGCTGGTGGGAGAGATACAAGGGAGAATGGCTTTAAACTAAAAGAGAGTAGGTCTAGGTTGGATATTAGGAGGAAATCCTTCCCCATGAGGGTGGGGAGGCCCTGGCACAGGGTGCCCAGAGAAGCTGTGGCTGCTCCTGGATCCCTGTCAGTGTCCAAGGCCAGGTTGGACAGGGCTTGGAGCACCGTGGGACGGTGGAAGATGTCCCTGTCCATGGCAGGCATGGGACTGGATGAGGATGACTGAAGTCCCTTCCAACCCACACCCTTCCATGATTCCATGATATGAACAGGAGCATCTGGACCTTTGGAAGAAGCCTTAATCTCACATTGGGTAGATCTCCCAGATGCAGAAGGTCAGCAGCAGGATACTACAAAGGCAGGATAATTTCTCCAGGTTGTGGATGAAAAGAGTTTCCCCACATCTCCTTAGCTTTGGGTTATTCACTCTGGAATGACATCACCAGCTCCAGCAGAATCACTCATCAAGTAAAAGGGGAAAAGAGTTGATGCTGCATCTGACATTTCAAACAAAAAAAAAAATTAGAAGACTTCTTTCCAGTTGTTTACGTTAATTGGGTTTTGGCTGGAGTGGATTGGATCAGTGAGCTCCTGGAGAGGAGGGACAGGGCAAACCTCAGAAGATGCTGCTGCCATCAGGAGCTGAGCAAAGCATTTCAACCAGAGGCTGTACTGCTGTATCAGTGTGCTTGGTGTGCTGGATCACAGTAAAGATCTAGTGGTGTGTTTGGAGACACATATTTTATTAACATTTTGACCCAAAAAGCTGTGAAAATGAGGCAGAAGCTAACAGAAGGTCCTGCCTAGTTAAGTTATGTGGTAGGAGCAGTGTCCTTGCGTATCTGTGGAGTCGTGTCTAAGTTTTACTCTTTAAAAAGCAGTTCTAGTGTGGTCCCAGAGCAGGAGTAAAAGGTGTTGCAACCATTGGGTTTTGGGATGGGGCTGTTTTTGGACTGTGCTCATTCCTCTCATCCCCTCTGCCATGTTTTGGGGAGGAGTGTTTGTTGTATTTGTCGTATTTTGCCTATTTTTTTTTCTTTCTTTTTTGTTTTTTTCTTTCTTTCTGAGACCAGGGAATTCCTGGTTGAATTGTTTCCAAACTATATTTTCATTTACCTTGTGTTACACTTCAATCAGCAGGTGATTAATCCAGGGATGGAAGGGCATAAAAAAAAAAGACAATGCAAACTACACCCATGTGCTGGCACTTCTGGGGCCGTTCTGGGACCCTCGTGGCAAGAAGGACCTTAGGGGCTGGAGCGTGTCCAGAGATGGGAATAGAGCTGGGAAGGAGTTGGAGCACCAGGAGAGGCTGAAGGAGCTGGGAAAGGGGCTCAGCCTGGGGAAAAGGAGGCTCAGGGGGGACCTTCTGGCTCTGCACAACTCCCTGACAGGAGGGGACAGCCACGGGGTCAGGCTCTGCTCCAGGGAACAGGGACAGGAGGAGAAGGAACGACCTCCAAGTTAAGTTGGATATTTGGAAAAATTCCTTCATGGAAAGAGTTGTCCAGCTCTGGCACAGACTGCCCAGGGCAGTGGTGAGGTCCCCATCCTTGGGAGGGAGGTTTAGAAGATTAAAAAACTGTGGCACTTGGAGATGTGGTTTAGTGGTGGGGAACATTTGGTCTTCAAGATATTAGAGAGCTTTTCCAGCATTACTAATTCCATGATTCTATGATTCTCGAGAGCAAAGGCTGTTGCAGGCTGGAGGCTGGTTTTTGTGCCATCACAATAATAAACTATAATGCAAATTATGGTTTTGTTCAAAAAGAATAAGGAAAAAAGCACTCCGAAAAGTTATTTCTAAATGTCTCATTAAAATGCATCATCGGCAGAGTTCGATAGCTCCAGTTTATTGTTGCTTTGGGCAAATAACACTTGGGGAGAGCATCTGGTGGGATAAACTGTTATAGCCTATGGAAATGGGTGGAAGGAGGAAAAATGTGCAGAACCTGTAGCCATGGCCTGCCTTCCATCTGGGATGATTTGGGGTTGTTCCATTGCATTGGAAAGGCTTTGATGCAGCAGCAGCTTCTGTTAAACACACTCAAGGTTGTTTCTTGCTGTTTGTCTGATTTTGGAGGATTTATTGGCATTTTCTACAGTTCTGGCTTTCCTTGGAAACTGGTTCAGAGAAGGCTTTTGGAAACAGGTGGCCAGGCCTTTGGACACGCAGGGTTTTGGTGACACTCTTTTGGGGCATGCGTCTCGTAGGTTGTTTTCCACTGCAGTGCTCGGGGAACTCAGGTGATAAATAGTAGCAAACTGACTTATAAAATGGTAGTAAACTCTCACTAATAATGAGTAATGCATCTGTTACTTACTAGTGGAGCTGCTATTGGAGCTGCAAACTGCTACCAAGAGAGGCAGTGTTGATGAATTGGTCCTTGACAGAGACCGTTTCTCCGTTGCAATCTCACCTTTATCTCCATGTCAGTCACTCCAACTGATAATGTGTTCTGTTCCTGGTTTTTTGGATGAATAATTGGATCCACTCTCTTTTCTTTTCTTGTTCCCTGGCAGGCTCCATATCCCTCAGGACAGAATGCAGCTCCAACCACATTGGTGTACCCTCAAGCCCCTCAAACAATGAACACGCAGCCTCAGACCCGCTCACCGGTAAGGAGCCCATGCTGGCCTCATCTCCTGGTCTTTCCTTCTCGTTTGTGTGTTTGTCTGTGTGTGTCTATAGCACATGGCTGGTTCTCTGGAAAGCCTGTTTTACTACCTGGAAGCACATCCCGAATGGCAAACCTTGACTGAGTTTTTCAAACACTATCTTGATAGGATAATTTTCCTTCTAAAGCTCCTAAAGAAGCAGTAGTGGGATTCTCATCTACCTTCAAATAACACCATTTATTTTTAGCCTAGTTGCTTTCAGGTTCACTTCATTATAGAGTTCAGATTCATTGCCAGAATCTTTCTCTTATCTTCTTTTTTTATAATTCTTTTTATTTTTTTCTTTAAGGATGTATTTTATGCAGGGACAGACCAAAGATCAGACACAAGCAATTCTCTGCAGCAGCACTTGGTCACCAGTGGCCTCTGGGCTTTGCTCCCAAATCAGTGCCACTGATCATTTCTAACCCTGCAGGTACTCACATGTAACCTAGAGCTTCTGTGTGCTCAGATCTTTTTGTGCTGAACCCCTTTTTCGTCCAACTTCAGGTTTGATCATCCTTCACAGTCTGTTTTTTGGGGGTGGGTGTTTATTGTTATGCCACTCTGCTGTTGTAGGACTTCAGTTCCCCAAATCTGATATTTTCTGGGGATTCTCTGCTTGTAGCACAACTCCACATGATGTTAGAAGACCCTCCTAGGGCATTAGAGGCTTTGCCCAGCTTCTGGAGGCATGGTGGCTTCCCATCACCATGTCTCAAGGTTCCTTCAGCTGAGGGAGCAGCAATCCTGCACCTCCTTGCCCTTCTGTGTCAGGCTCACCTTCAGGTTGCCCATAACCCCCTGGTGCCTTCCCAGCACTCTTCTCTCTTTAAAGTAAGGCAAATGCTCCTGGAGCTAACTGAAAGCCTCTGGGACAGAGGAATTTGTACACAAAACAGGTATAAATACAGATATACCCAGGGCAAGAATCCCCAAACCTGCAACATCACTGGGGCACTTGCCCAGCACTGGAGGTTCCCCCTCCAGGACATGCCAGGGTTTGTTCTGAGGCCACTTAACCTCTGCTGATGAATGAGCCAGGTAATGCTGACTTTTAAGTTCTTTGATGTGGACAGCCTGGAATTTGTCCTTAGTGCTCCATTCTAATCAGTAATGTAGGACACTGCTGGTAAAACTCTTTCCTCAGTAAGTATAATCATCTTTCTCTTTAATTGTTGCAAAGCACAGCTAAGCTGGTATGGTTAGAACTGGAGCAAAAACTTGACTGAAGAGCTGCATCTCTAAACCAGTTTTTTTGACAGCCCAGCAGAACAGTGCCAATACATTGCACAGAAAACTGGAAGAGGAGGAAGGTTTTGGAACAGAGTCCGGTTTACAGGTCCCTGGCTGGAAGAGGCTGGATAAAATACTGCATTGTAAGCAATATAACAAACTGTACTCCTTCTTGCAGGCAATTGTGCCCATGGCACTGTTTTTATTTCTTCTTCCTTTCTTTATTATATATATATTTTTTTACCACATCCTTTTTTGTTGGCTACAGAAATGCACTGATTTTGCTTCTTTGCTGAAAGCACGAGCTGCCGTGGCAGCCTCTGCCAGGTGAGGTGGTGCCACAAGGGCCCAAAGCTGAGTTACAACTGGGAGGTCTGACCTGGGGTAGGACAGAGACCAGGGCCCCTTGGGCTTTGTCACTCAGCAGAGAGAGAATCTGCAGGAAATTTGGCCAGTAAATTTCAAATTTTGTAGGGTTTTGGCCCTGTAACTGAGGAGATCCTGAGGAAGAATTTATCTGCACCTGTCAGCCTTGTTTGTATTCTTCTGAGCTCTCCTGTGTGCAGGTTTTGCCATGTGCTCTGCTAGTGCCCATCTCACCCCATGATAAAAGCTGCTCCCACCCATCACATCTCATTCCACCTCCCACCCCAAAGCAAATGCAAGACTAGCCCAAGCCTGAGCTACTCCTGCATTTGGTTCTTCGCTTGATTTATTTATTTGTAATTTTTTTTTCTAGTTTATTTTTCAACCATCCCATTTGGTGGTGAGGGGAGGGTGAGCAGGGGATGAGGACGGTGGTGGGGTGGCTTTGCCATCCCTGGGTTTCTGTCATGGGTAGGCAGGACTGATCCAACCCCTCCCTCAAGCCGGAGCTTCCTCCATCCTGTTCTGCATCCAAGGGCCATTGGAAGTGCAGAGCTCAGGCATTTCTATTCCTCCCAGGACAGCTGCCTTTGCAATCCAGACAGCTTCATGTTTGCTCCCTGTTAGCATTGCTCCCATAGCGGGAATTGCAAAGCTCCAGCTGAGGAAGGAAAACAAAATCCGGGTCTTTCAGCGCTGCTGAAAATTCCCCATTAGCTCTTGGCCATTCCGGCCCCAAACACCAGGTGATCTCAACACAAACAGTCCAATTTTAGGACTTCTGACAAAAAAAGATAAGCTGGAAGGGGTGCTGGGGCAATCCAGGAGGGGGTGAGGTGTGCCAGACCAACATCTGCAGGGAGAGAGTCCATGGAGCAGTGGGCAGGACTGTAGGGAGTGGGGGGGATGGGGCAGGAAGGTTGCACCCAGGATTTAGGTTTTCCTATCTACTGTCTTCATCAAACAGAGAAAAAACAACCCTAAGTGTCTATTTTAAGCCAGCAGTGACTACAGTTTGTTCTGTTGCTTACAGTTATTCACAGGAATAATTCCTATCAAACAGAATTATTTTTAAAATTTTAAAATCAAGAGCCAGTGGTGACCAGTGCAAAATAGATGAAGGCATTTTTCACAAACTTAGACCTTTTATTTTACTTCTTGTAACACATGTTACTTTCTACCACGGAATAAACTTTGGCTTCTTCAGATAGAAACTTCCAGCTCTTGTTTTAGGCACAGTGAGAACAAATCTTTTCTGTACATCAGGGATGACAGAGGTGCCTTGGCCCTGAAGTGAAGCAGTACAAGGTTTCTGCATCCCAACATTCTCTTTTTGGCCGTTTTCTTTCATTGGTATCTAACACACAACATGCAGCCCCATGGAAAGGCTCAGCCTTTCCAGGGTAGCTTTAGTCCCTTTTCCCAAACACAAGATATTTGAGCTGGGAAATTCTTTGGGAAAATAAGGACTTGAAGTGCTTTTATCTCGGGAGACTCATCCAGGTACCTGTTTCTCCTCATCCACAGAGCCACTGCCCTCCTCTCCCTTGAGCCTCAGAGGGATCCTGAGAGGCTGAGTCCTTCTGTTTTATTGAAATAGAAATTATAGCTTTTTAGTTTGACAAGGTGACCATGCTTTGGTTTTTATTCTTTAATGTAAGGCTTAGGGAAATTTTTCCAGGATGAGAAAACTATTTTGTGAACCAGTGCAGGTTGTTCTTGTCCCAGGAACAGTCTGTGGTGTCCATATTTATTCACTTCTGAAGATTTTTATGACTTTCATCCAAGTGTCACCAAGTACCACCATGACGTGAAGGTAGAAGGAATATATAAACACCAGGCTTAGCAGAGTAGTTCTTGGAAATCTTTAAATCTAGGCAATTTTAGTGTTTATAAAGGAAAAAATCAAAAGGACCAGTGAATATTTATGCTTTGCTTCATGTTTGACGACGTTAGAGGAGCTGGAAGGGTTGCAAGTGAACCCAAGCCCATTTTTCCTTATAGAAAAAAAACTTATTAAGAAAGTCACTAAGTAGTAACCTGTTTTGATCACTGGCTACTAATCTGAGGCAGAAAGTAAATCACAGTGAGCTCCTGAGAGAGCAGAGGTGGCTGTGCTGAGGAATCACAGCAGAGGTACACAGTGGGTAAACTCTACTCTGGATGTAGTTGTGGTCATTGCAGTTAATTATTGGAGCAATTATCAGTAGAGTTCTCTGCTCTCATTGTGGAGCTCTGCACGTTACACTGAGAATTAAGGGTTTCAACACCTAACTCAGCTCTGGAAGTGGGTACCTGGTCATCTTTTCTTATATTTTCCATTTCTTGCATTCATTTTTTATTTCTATTTTAACAATCAGTTCCTTATTGGGAAATGCTTTTAATGTCAACTAAGCATGTGAAATTGGGATTATTTTCCTCTGTGTGTGGCCCAAGTGAGTGGGAAATGATTAAGTAGCCTGAGCTCAGGGCTGGGAACCAGGACCTCCTGTTCTCCCTGCAGGCTCCACTGCTGATGTCTTCAGCTCCCCGGGATAACCTGATCCTTCCCATTCAGAGAAGGTGACAAATCCCACTCGTTACGGAGGGGTTTGCTGCCATCCCAATGGAGGAATAAAGCTGGAAATGCAGTAGCAGGGCGTGTATGGCTGCTCTTTGCCTCGCAGGGATGTGCCATGGCCCCTGTGCCTCCTGGCTCTTCCCAGCTGTGAGACTCCATCCTCCACTCCCACTAAATCCCCAGAGCAGCTCCGGCCCAGCTGCTTTAACCATTGACCTCCACCTTGAACAGTTTCAGAATCTCCACTGCTGCTTGTTTTAAGTTGGGTTTTTTTTGGTTTTATGTTTTCTCCACAGGCAGGATAAGGAATGCCTGCATCCCTGAGTGCCTTTAGGATCTCGGGCAGCTTTGGCTGTTTATCCCAGCTCCCAGCACAGTGCCCATAGCGATGTCGATGTCCATCGTGGCACCTCAGTCCCTGTGTGTCACTGTCTTGCAGCAAAGCTTTTGACTGTGTTGTTGTTGTTTTATTTTCTGTGGGTTTATTTTGCATAGAGTGTGACATTTTGGTTTGTTGTGGTGTTTCTGACTCTTTGTGCCTTTCCTTTTGTGTTTGTTTCTCCCGCCTTTCCTCAGTTTGCAGCGGGGCCTCGACCTGCCCATCACCAGGTACAGTACCTGCCCCTTTGTTATCACCCTGCACTAATTGGCTGGGGGGTGGGGGTGGAGGTGACTCACCCACTAACTGAGTGGAGGAAAGCAACCCTGTAGTACCTACTGGCACGTGCATAACCCTGCTAACAGCCGCCTGCACCACTGAGTGACACTGACTTCACCCCAGGGTCACTGCTCCCATTAACCACCCCATGCCCCCAGGGGAGGAGAACCTCTAGGAATCATTGCCAGAGGTTTGTGGGATTCCCTTGCCTTCTCACATCACTAGAAACTTGTTCTGAATATTTCCCAAGCAAGTCAGTGGATTCCATTTCCTGAAGATGTCACCTGAGAAAATCCTACTTTTCCAACTCAGAGCAAAGTAAACTTCCGAGTCCCTGCGTTGGTTGTGTGATACACCTTGCATTGCTGAATGTCGTTTGCACTTAGCCCACAAAAGCCAGAGCTGTAGGAAACTTCTAGTATTCCTGTTGCACGACTTGGGCTTTGTAAGGAACCATTTCATTATTAAGAAGGAGAACTAGGAATAGCTCTGGCTCATGGAACTCCTCAGGAGTGGCAGAATTGAGACTTCTCCAGTGTCATGAGAGATACACGGGCCTGTCTGTCCTAGTCAGGGTGTCTGGAATTGTCTTTTCTTCAGCTCCTACACTCCTCTTTGCCAAAACTCTTATCCTTGGGAACTGATTTTGATACTTCTTGTAGGTTTTGAGGGAACAGAGGTGGCACTACTGGTGGGAAAGAGGAGGAGAGGCAGGGCAAGGCAGGAGAACTCTCCCAAAGCTCTCTTGGCTTAGAAGAAGCAGGTTGTTTCTACAAATTAATAGAAATAAAAATCCCATTTATCCTGTGGTGCCAGGACAGGGGCTTGAGGCATGAAAGGTTTTTTCCAAGGGAATTATTTTGTTCTCACTTCATTCATGTTACTGAGCAGTTGAGCACTGGGATGAGCAGTGTGGGGAGAGGTCTGTCTAAGGAGAGCAGGTAAGTTAACTGGGCACAGACACCCCAAATTCCCATCATCCTTGTTCCTTCCAGCTCAGAGAGCAGCAGGGGAGCTGGAGCCTTCCAAAGCAGGGCAAAAAAAGGAGTTTAAAGAGTAGAATGAGACATTTCCAGTTGTTTGCTCATGGGCAAAGGTCATATGGGATGGGGCAGTGGTTTCTGTGCATGGCTGGGAGGGTGTGGACAGGCAGTAGTAGAGAAATGTTTGCAGGATGACTGGGCAGCCTGGGCAACGATGGCATCGGGATCTTGTTTAGATACTTTTTTCTTGACCTTAACTTCAGGTTGGTGTTTATACTGCACAATACAGAGAGTGCACTGCTGCTCTGCAGCTCCTTAGTTCCTTCATGGGTCATTCCTAAGCCATATATTCACTGGAAGCCATTTCATGTTCTCCTAAACTTTACTGAGCTCTCTGTGAGCAGGTTTTGGCCCAGGAGTCTTGAGGCAGCACAGCCTTGGAGGAAATAATTCCAGTGACTGGGGGCTTTACTGGTGGGACTTTGCCACCAGTCTGGCAGAATGGAATCCAAAACTTTCCTTTGAACCGAGTTATGGCCCTGTCCTTACTATGCTTGTAAATCCCAATGTTTTCCCAGTTTTATCACAGTTAGATTTTTGTCTCTGTTGCGTTTGAATCTGCTTATAATTATCAGTGGAAGTTGTCACCATTAGAAAAATATTCCAGGCTTTATTCCCAGTTACATCTGTCGTGCTGCATCAGGACAGGCACAGAAAAACTGGGACTGTGGATGAGCTGTTTGTTTCCTTTAATCCAAAACACCCATGGTGTGGATTGGGGGTGGAGAGAGGGATTTTGGCCCCTGCCACGCAAAGGAGGGTCACGACTGTGGGAGCAAGTTCATCCTAAACCCATCACTCCCAGGATGCTTGAGACCAACATAAATAATTATCATCACATGAGAGTTTTTAAACTTGGATAAATTGTGTAACACAAGCTGAGAGCCTTGAGACTGAGATTTGTAAGCTAGAAAATGTAAATAAGTAAATTTGCCTCAGCAAGGCTAATGTTTACTGCAACAACTCCACATTCCGTTTGAAGACAGCAGCAGCATCGTGGGGTTTGCAATTCCCTGTGTCCATCCCAGCTTTTATTAACATGTGCCTTGTATTGATTCTGAGTCTCCTTCAGGCAAATAATGAATTGTTCTTTAATGCTACTGCCTGTAATTATTAAATCTTCAAGGTACTCAAATGAGCGTGATTCAAGCACCTGAAGTTGAATGGCAGCTTTATAAGCAGGGCTTTTTCCTGGATGGAATAACCTGCCCTGGAGTTGGACGGTTACAGTGCGAGTTGGTGGAGCCAGTTAATGCTGGAGAAAGTGTGACCACACTGTGTGAGAGAAAACAGCAGAGATTTAGGGTGTTAAGAATAGTGGCTGGGAAATGAAATGAAATCATTGCAGCAGTTCTGACTGGAAGTTAAATGTGCATCAGTAATTCCTGGTTCCCACATCACACACTGAGAATCTGCAGGAAAACCTCACTTTATAGGAGACAGAAAACAGCCCCTACAAAGTTTCTTGGACAAGATATTTAAATAACATTGTCAGCTTGTGTTTTTCCCCAGTTGCTGTAGCGCACACTGCCTGGAATTGCTGCTCCATTTCCCACTTTGTGCATTGAGTTTCTTTGTTTTTTCTTTCTAAGTGAGGCTCTGGAGTCACTTTGTTGCTTCTGATCCTCACAAAGCACAGTTGAGAACAGAAGTTTTCTTCTAACCTGAGCCTCAAAATGCAAATTTTTGTTACATTTTAATCTGCCTAAAACCCCTCATTTATGAAGTGACTTGGGGAGCGTGGGGTTTATTTTAGAAATGGGTGCTCAGAAGAGGCTGGTGTAATTAAAAACAGAAATCAGAATTATGAACTGAAATGTGGTAGTTTCCTTTGGCTTGAACTGCGTTTGAGACGGGTCTGCTGCTCATGGCTCAACCTCTCACTTGAGGTTGCTGGAAGAGTTTATTCCAATTTTAGCTTGGGGTTTCTTGAGATCCTGTGGGTGTAACTGGTACAACAGAGAATGGGCTTGGCTAGGTGCTGTTGTGAAAAAGATTTGGGACTTGGAGAGGTTGGGAATTCACTCCCTGAACTGACCCAGCTGACCATTTTGTAGCTTGTTTGGGGTATTTCAAGTCAGAAAGTGGCAGGAAACGGCTGCTGCAGTCAGTTCCCTGTCTGCACCTATGAGTGTGTGAAGGAGCTGCCACATCTAAACCCCAAAAAGTGCTTTTCCCCTTCATTTTATCATTTAGTGAGTAATAAAACTGGGGAGTCTGAGGGGAAGGAAATGAGCCTTGCCTTAAGCCGGCTAAAAAAGCTGCACTGAGGTGCTGGGGAAGCAGGACCTGGGGATTTGTGATTGCAGCTCCTGCTCCTGGCACCAAGGAGCAAGGGACAGGACAAGAGGAAATGGCCTCAAGCTGAACCAAGGGAGGTTTAGGCTGGATATTGGGAGAATTTCTTCATGGAGAGGGTGGTCAGGCACTGGAAGAGGCGAGAGTCAGCATCACTGGAAGTGTTCAATCAGTGTGTGGATGCGGCACCTGGGGACATGGGTTAGGGATGGACTCGATTTTAGAGGGTTTTTCCAACCTAAACAATTCTAAAATTCTCTGATCTTCACATCTCAGTTCTGCAGTTCCTCAGTTCCTACTGCATTGCCTGTGCAGGCACCTCCTCCTGCCCCCACCTAGGCCAGGCTCAGGTTATCCCACCAGCCTTCCTGGTGGCACCAGAAAGACTAGAAATTAATAACAGGAGCATGAGAAGCTGAAGTGCAGGGTGACAACTTGCTGAACTTTGCTTTTGCTTCTGTTCTCCACAACCTCCTACAGGGCTCCATGGACACATCACAACATCCAGCCATGATCCTAGGGAAAAAATAGATGAATGCCCATGTTCACCAGGCTGAGCTTAGCATAGGTTTGTTTTTAGGCTCTTATCCCAAATTAATATTTTGGTGCAGCTTTAGGGTCCAAGGGAGCACTCCTGGCACTGGGAGCCATGGCCTGGAAATACGGAACAAGTGGCAAATCCGTGAAAAACAGTGATGGGTGATCAGAAGAGGCTGGGGCTCTCCTTGATCTCTGCTTTTCTAGATGGCATGTTGGTCATTGATTTTCTTTTTCTCTGGGCACAGAGTGATTGGGGAAGAAAATGAAGAAGATGATGGTAAATAAAAGGATTTGGGGGGATTGGAGTATGTGAGCAGTGACTAAAGGGAAAATGGCAGGGAAGTGCAGAAGGGTAGGCAGGAGGTTTGGAGTGGATTTCCGTAAAATTAGTGTTAATTCCTCTTGCTCAAACAGCAAGTGTGTGTCTGCAGCAAATTTAGTGAGTGCAAAGCTGGAAAACAGGGTCAGCACAGAGCGCTGGCATGGCAGCAGGTGACAGCCAGCCTGGCACTTAGTGCCAAGAAGGTTTGATTCCATGAGATGGAAGCTCATCAGCTGAAACCATCTCTGCAATGCAACCTTCAGCTAAACACTGCAGTTATTTCCAGTTACAGAGTTTTGGGAAGCACTGGGGGAAACTGTGTGTGGAGCCTGTGTGCAATTCTGCTTTTTGATTTTTCAGAAGAACTTCCTTGAGCAGGGAGGGAAGGGCTGCTGGGACAGGGAGGGCTTATGGGATGAACAGGCTGAGGAGCTGAGCTTCAGGGAGCTGATCAAAGCAGTGTCAGAAGGCTTTGCTTGTGCTCCTCTGGGACTGAGAGGGAGCAGCCCTGGGTGAAGTCAGAGACCGTATTGCCCAGGAGCATTGACTCCCCAGGTGATCTAAGAAATCCCTCCCTAACACATTGGGCAAATAAGGGATGAGATATGACTCAAAGACCATGACCCAGGCCCTCAATGATTGCTGAACAACCAAAATCATCGTAGATGTAGCAGGGCTTACAGTAATTTCACGATTATAACCCGCACCATTTTGACTAAAATTTTGGTCCGAACCCAAAGTGCGGCTTATAATCAGGTACGGCTTGTATATGGACAAAGAACGAAAAGTTAATGTTTTAGTTTGGAGGACGGGTGTCTGCTGAGAAAGGCAGGAGCTTCTCTTTGAAATGGAGAATGTAAACCCCCTCCCTCCAAATTATTATAATTTTGAAATCAAGGCGCTTCCAGGCAAAGATATGGGAATTAGGAATAACAGTTCTTTTCTAGGGAAATTAAAATAAAAATACAGTACTACAAAGAAACAAACCCCAAACCCTGACACAGTCAGAGTACAACCTGACACCCTGTCAGGCAGGGTGTTGGCAGCAGTCCCGTTCCATGGTTGCTGCATCCTCCTGCAGTGACAGATGTGGCTCAGCTGGAGCAGTGCTCCTGCAGAAGGTGCAGTTTCCCTCTGGAGCTCCAGTGGTGATGTGGAGAAATCCGGTTTTCCTCTGGAGTCCAGTGGAGAAAGGGCTCCCTTAGTGTCCCAAAACCTCTGTTTTTTATCTTGTAAAGAAATGTTGGGCTCTTCCCCCTGGCTGAGCACTTCCAATGGATGCAGTAATTTATCAGTCCCACAGTGGGACTCAATGGCCATGAGCAGAAAATGACTCGCTGGAGGAAGGATGGGTTGTGAAAAGATAAAGAACACTGCCCTGCCTGGTTTCAATGGATGGCTCATTAGCAGAATATCTCCCACGGAGATAAGGATCAGTGCCCCCACCCTCAACAGATGGTGACAGAATAGATACCTTTTGTTACACTCTGTATTGTAACATGCGGCTTATAATCAGGTGTGGCTTGTGTATGTGCGGCTTATAATCGTGAAATTACTGTAATTTTTGAAGGAAGGAGTCGAACTCTGCTCGTGCAGAGTTTCTCTCAGAAGCTTTTCTATGGCCCAGGGTACCTTTGCTGTGGTCCTGGGTGTTCTCCACTCCAAATCCTGCACTTTCTAGAAGAAACAGAGACCAAATCTATCAGATTTTTCACTTCCTGCTGTTATTCCAGAGGACATGTTAGTGTTACTTGAAGGCAATGCATCTTGTAGGCATCTCTTTGAACTTGCAATGCAGAATTTTTAGCAAATTAAATAGCAAATAAAGTAGCAACAAACAGGGGTCGGGGGTGGTGGGGGAGAAACCTAGATGAGTGCTCATCTCTTTTAGCAAATCAAATAGCATAGCATTCCTAAACATTCCTCTGAACACTGCTGGCTGAGCTCCTGAGGGCCAGGGGTGAGAATAAAGCTGTTTGTCAGACAGGTGCTGCAGGTTTAGAACAGTCAAACCCACGACCAGGTCAAATGCACAGTGCTGCCATACCAGGTTTCCTCCAGAATCCTGGCTTGACTTACACGAGCTGGGATAACTGTAAGTCATTCAGACTTTTGTCGGAGAGGTCTCAGGTTGCCTGTTGCTTTCTCACCATCTCTGAAGCTGAGCCAGCTCTAGGATGGTGTAGGCACACAGCGGGTCTCTGAGAGGTTTTTTGACATCCAGTCTCCTTATCAGAGACCCCCTGCTGCTGTGGAGCAGTTCTGTGGGGGTGTTCAGTGCTCATGGAAGAGCAGCTCAGTGCTACGCCCATTCCAGAGCAGGATGCTGTACTTCAGTCTGCTGCAGCCGGGAAGAGCCTGGGCTGTGTGCACAGAATGGAGCTTCCCCAGCCCGCGCCCCAGCAGGGCTCGCCTCAGGAGCCTCTGGGGATGGAAGTGCTGGCAATGAGCAGCTGTCCATGGGCAAGGAGTTCCCACTGCTGGCAGTGTTCCCTGCATGGTCTCGGTTGTGAGCGGGTTCTGTAGGTGCAGCAGGAGCCTGAGGAGCAGATGCCGTAGGTGGAGTCTCCCCAGCACTCAGGGTTTCTCTGCACTGCCCTGCATGTTGATGTGCTGTTTGTAGAGAGGTCTCACTTCTGTCTCCAGCCCTTTTCACTCTGCATTAACACACACCTGTGGGGGTTATTAAATTTTTCCAACCCTCCCTCAGTGAGACACGTGCTGAGACATGCTTACAGCTTAAAAATTATCATTGCTCAGTGAATTGCAGTGAAAAAAGAAAGACTTCTACACTTTTTGGTGTCTTTGGATATCGAAAAATTACGAACTCGGGTGATTCTCACCATCAATTCAGCACCTGTGCTTGGTTCATGCCACACTTGTGCATCTCCCCCACATCTCACAGCCACGTGGTTTTATCACAGCAGGACCATGGCAGGCGGTTGTTCTTCTCATTTGCTTTCTCCACCCTCACTTCCAAACTTTTCTCCCCAAACTGTTGCCTTCTCCTGGTTCAGGTCACATTTCCAGCGTGCTTGGAACAGCTCTTCATCCAGGTTGACAGGGCTGGACATAAAGTCATTGTGCTCACTGTAACAATGTCTGGTTATGTGAGAGTCGTCCAGGACTTTCCTGGAGAAATGGTTTGCTGTGAGGAGCAGCTCAGGTGTCATGAAGTCTTCAGCAGCACCAGAATGGTCATTTTAAGCTTGTTGTCATGTCGAGGATAGAGACATCTGAGCTTCCATCTGTCCTCCCCCATCCTTCCCAAACCTGGGGTGGATAATCCCAGCTCATCCCTTCATTCCCCTCCTTCTTTTCTCACTCCTGGCACAGTTACTCCCTGTAACACATCACTGCACAGCAGCCAGCAGGATTCAGTGGGATGTGTGGTGGCCTAATTATTATAATTATTTTTTACTTAACAGTTAAATATGTGGCATTTCATCCCCTCCCAGTCTTGGTGCAGAAAAGGAGAGAAATCCATGATTAGAGCCAGGGTTTCTGCTTTTTCTACCCTCTCTGTACCACTGAAAGAGACCAGAAGGAGAGCTATTTGATGTTTTAGGACCAGAGTAAACATAAAGATCTTCTGTAGTGTCACATTTCATGCAGTAAATCATGGTTTGATTGGGTTTTTTGTTTGGGTTTTTTTTTTTTAACTTTTATACTTCCGTATAAAACTTTCCTAGGAGAGTTCTGACCCTGTGGGATTCTGGCAGGAGAGTCCATGGTACCACTCAGTGTCTTTTCCTGCCCCTTTCTGGAAGGGATGAGTCAGAGCAGGGCAGCAGCTGACTGGAGTTGTGTGCGTTTAGGGTGCATGTTGTATCCTATTCCTTCCTGTTGATCTGTAAGCTGTTCCATTGGCTTTCTTTCTGTTTCCTGCTGCTTTCTTGCTCCATTATTGAAGGGAGGATTCAGACCTATACAGGTAACTCTAACTCCTGGTTCTGCATGGCATCGGTGTCTCTCACCTGGTGACTCCTCAGTCAGTGAATGCCTTGGTGTCTAGTGCATCTCTCTCTCAGCTGCTGAGCTGTGAGCTGAGATGCAGAGGCAGGGCCTGCAGCCCCCTGCCCGTCCCGGGGCCGCTCCCAGCACGGCAGGGCCAGCATGGAGCAGGTGCCAAGGCTTGCTTGGTTACCTGGGCCTGGCCCATCCACTGGGGCATCACCTCGTTCCAGCGTGGTGCAAGGCTTTGGGACCACCCTGGGCCAGGTTGCCACCCTTCGGAAAGCAGGGCAGGACAAGTCACCTGTATGTGAAGGAGAGACACGAGGTGCCTCTGGCCTTTGTGAAATTCTGGATTTTTAGCTCTTCTGGAGATAAATTGGATCTTTTATTTCCCTGGGGTATTTATAAAGGTGGGGGTTTTTTAGCAGCCAGTCCACCTTATAAAAAGAAAATTAGACAAACTCATTTTTCTGAAGTTTGCTCTGAAGGTTCATCTGTAAAATTCAGGTGATACAAACTAATAATAATTACTTTGTAAAGTTCTTGACTGTTTCTGCCTTGTAAAATAGAAAGCCATAGATGGCCCTGCTGTTCACAGAGGAACACGGACTGTCCTGCAGTTTTCTGGAAGTGTGGCAACCCCTGGAAACTAACACCATAACTATAATATTGTAAGAATATTTCCAGTTCTTTCCCAGGAAGTCTGACCAGTTCTTTGTTTTCTCTCCTCTCTCCCTTCCCTCTCCTAGTTTTTTCAGAGGCCTCAGATCCAGCCTCCAAGAGCCACCATCCAGAACAGCAGCCCCTCCATCCGTCCCGGAGCACAGACCCCGACTGCCGTGTACCAAACCAACCAGCACATCATGATGGTGAACCACCTGCCAATGCCCTACCCAATGCCTCAGGGCCCCCAGTACTGTATCCCACAGGTAAATCCAGCATCCAGGCACCTGAGGAATTGCAGAGCAACGTTTGCTCCAGCAAAGGTTTGCTCCAACGTTTGTCTCAGCACCCGCCTGGAGTGCATGAGGATGTGTTTGTGAAATTAGACTGGTAGTTGCATATCATGTGCCAGGGCAGATTTAGATTAGATACTGGGAAAAATTCCTTCATGGAGAGGATGATCAGGCACTGGCAGAAGCTGCCCAGGGCAGTGGTGGAGTTACCATCCCTGGAAGTGTTCAAGAAATGTGTGGCATCTGGGGACAAGGTTTAGGGGTGGGCTTGGCAGTGCTGGGGGAACGGTTGGACTTGGTGATTGCAGGGGGCTTTTCCAGCCTAAATGCTTCCATGGTTCTGTGACTCAGCCTCTGTCCTTTTTCTGTATGAAGTATTTGTTCTTCTGTGCCTGGAGGCAGTAGGAATCAATCACCTTTTTCAGGCCTCCCTCAAACATGGTAGGAATCCAAGGTCTTGGAAGATATTTAGTGCTTTAAAAATACCAATTTGACTTAATAGATCCAGAACCTTGGGCCTCATAACATAGAGTGTTGCTGCAATCAGGGAGTGACTCTGTTCTACCTCAACTCCTGTGTCCTCCCTGCTTTGGCTTTACCTTGCTTTTGGCACTAACATTTAGAGAGGTTTAAGTGAATATTAGGGAAAATTCCTTCATGGAATGGGTGTTGAGGCATTGGCAGAAGATGCCCACGGCAATGGTGGAGTCCCCATCCCTGGAAGTGTTCAGACAATGTGTAGATGTGGCACTTGGGGACATGGTCAGTGGTGAGCTTGGTGGTGGTGCTGATTGAGGGTTGGACTCAGTGATCTTAAAGATCTTTTCCAACCTTAACTATTCCATGATTCTGTGATACCCAAAGATGTAATAAACTGGCTTGAGGATCAGATCCCTGATGATTGAGGGGGCTCAGTTACAGGTTGCCCAAGTCCTTGTACAGTGATGGTTGTTTTTGTCCCCCCAGTATCGTCACAGTGGCCCCCCATACGTCGGGCCACCCCAGCAATATCCTGTGCAGCCACCAGGACCAGGACCCTTTTATCCAGGCCCAGGTCCTGGAGAATTCCCCAATGCCTACGGTAAGTTGTGCTTGGAGAATGCTTACAGAGTCTTTTCTTGGTGTGTTTTTCTGTTGTCAAGCTGAAGATTTATAATAACAGGCTGGATTAGCATTTGTTTGAACTTCAAATAGCTTCTAAATTTGGTGGTGTCACAGCCCTGATTATTCACTCCTAAAAAATCCCAGAATATTGTTTGTGTGAGTGTGTCAGGAAAGGCTGCACCTGCCCAGGATCGCCTGTGACCAGGAATGGGGCTGCTTGTTAGTCCCTGCTCAATCATTCATTATTATTTATTAAGGTATTGCAGGTGCAGTCCTGGTTTTCACTGTGCCATGCCCTGGGAATGCTCCAGCAGTAACAGTGAACAGCAGTTAACAGTTCTTATCCCAGCATTTCTTTTTCGGTGTGTAGAGGGGAATAAGAACAAGCCATGCGGGTTTTTCCCTGGATTGATGCTGCAAAGACAATTTAGTCCAGTGGAAGAGTCTGTAACCCCTGCAACTTGGCCTTTTCATGCATTTGGTCTTACTGCTCCCTGCCCATTCTGCAACCTGTTGGGGGCAGAGACATTCTCAGCCTCCCGTGGGAATTCTCTGTTGGAATTTCAGAGCCTTGCGGTGACTGATTCCCTTCCAGGCTGAACAGTAACAGTACTGCTTCCTTGGCAGAGTTGCAGTTTGCTCTTCACACACAGACATCCCTTTGGGAGGAAAGAAAAACCGAGTAGCTTCACTGTGCATCATTCAGAGAGATCTCTTATTTTTCCTCTTTTCCTTTTTTTATTTATCTGGTCTGTGGGAATCATTGAAAGATTGCCATGAAGCCTTTGAACCTGGTATTGCAATTTCAGAATAGGAGAGAGGATAATTACAGGGCAGCTACTTCCTTGTGGTTGATCCTACAGAAAATAGAAGAAATATTGTAATGGTTCTTCAAGTCTGATCCACTAGATGAGGAAATTGCCCAGCATTCCTCATTTTTTGTGCTGTTACAGATCTGCTTTCCTACTTCCTGCTTGATTAGTGCCATTTATCTGTCTTCGCTCCTGTAATTAGGAAAAAGTTCATTTCCAGCTCCTTTCCTCTCCTGTAAGTGCCTGTTTTTTGCAGAAAATCTTGGAATCTTTCAGTCTCAGCTTTAGGTTGCTGTGCCTGTGGAGCATCAGTGGGTGAAGCCAGAGCTTTCTGTCCTGCAGAGTTTTCCAGGCAGGGAAGGTTTCACCAAGGATTTGCCTGTGCCTTTCCCTCCTTGCTTTGCTCCTTCCACTCCTTGCTGTGTATAGGGACTGGGAATGCTCAGTCTCTCACCAGGTGCTGCCAGGTTTGGGGAACAGCTAAATCTACAGTCCAGGCCTGGAAATTGCTGCTGGCAGTGCCTTTTCCATAAACCACAGGATTTGTGGCCAGTGTGGCTGCTGAATATTAAAATCATTGCAATTTGGCAGGATCTAAAGAAGGTGATGAGGGAAAATACAATGGAAGACAAAATTTGAGAAGATGGACCGTGCAATTTTATTACTCGATTTTGCATTTTATCATTCTCTGATGTCAGGGGGTTTCTGTACAGCATTGGGGAACACCTTGAAATGATTAGTGGTTAGGAAGGAGAAAGAAAGTTAGGTGCTGGAGAACTGGAAGGGATCAAAGGCAGGGAGCAGAGCAGAGTGTGGCACTGGCAAATGCACTTGACTTGTCACAGAAGCTGTTTCTTCCCAGGAGTTACTCTTTTCAGGATTTGGGATTTTTAAATACTTTTCGTAAAGGGAGAGTCATTCCCTGAGTTCTGCTGGAGCTGCTTCTCCAGCAGGGATCACATTGCAGCTGATGTGGTTAGATCTGGTTTCTCGGAAACTATAAATGAGGGCAATTCACACATTGCAGGATCCCAGGCTCCTCCTGTTCCCTCACCTTACCCAGGCTCTGCTTGGATACTTGTTCATCAGCAGGGTTCATAGAATCACAAAATCCCAGGATGGTTTGGGTTGGAAGGACCTTAAATCCCATTCATTGCCTCCCCCTGGCATGGGCGGGGACACCTTCCACTATCCCAGGCTGCTCCAGGCCCTGTCCAGCCTGGCCTTGGATACTTCCAGGGATCTAGGGACAGCCCCAGCTTCCCTGGGCAATAATTTTTGATTCCCAACCTGCAGAGATGCTGATAGAGACTTTGAGGCCAGATCTGAAGTGGCTCTGCTGACCCTGACATTCAAAGTGAGATATTTCTTGAGTGATTCAGCCCAGCCAGGAGTGCCACTTAGAGCTTCTTGATGTCATGCAGTACTCTCTGCTTGGACAGGAGAAGATTCCCACTCTGAGGATGCAGACAGGGAGCCTGCTCCGAGCTGGGGCTTTCCAGCTGTCACTCATAAGGAGGAATGCATCCTTGGAAGTTGCAAATCAGGCTATGGTAGGCTGGTTTAATGTGCCTTCTTGGATTTCACCCTTTGCCTGAGATCCAGTGACCTCCCTGTTGGGTTACAGGCACAATCCAGATCTTCATTCCCAGTTAAAGATTAGTTCAGCTGAAGAGTAGATCAGATTGTACCAGAGGCAGGTGCAAGCACTCAGTTCATCCAGTATTCATGCCTAGAAGGGAGAACACCCAGCAGCACCTTACACATTCCCCTGACCCCTGATCCATGGACAGGAGGCAGCTCTGCTTTGCCGCCCGATCTCTGGCATGGTCTTAAAGCACTTGGTTATTTATTGAGCCACTCTCATTCCACTGAAAAGACCATAATGAACCATATTGGCTGTTAGGAATGTGATCAGCTCCATGGTATGATTCTGCACTAATCACTGTGGTCGTGCTTTTTGTGTGTAGCAGCATGACAAGAATGTTGCTTGTAATTAAATTTTTTGGTTATGCTTCCAAATAGGTTGCAGTTGACATCACAAATTGTTTGTATTGGTTAGACTGAATTTCTCTACAAAGGCAGAAAACCCATGATAAACCAGCAGCAAACCCAGCAAAAAACCTTCCTGTTTGTCAGGCAGAGGAGTCCAGGGATGGTCTTTTGGTGTCCACAGCCTCTCAGAAATGGATGATGTATGTGGCCAATTTTTGGTCACAGAAATCAATAAGAAATAGTGGCTGAATCTCTCATCTTGATGGAGCATCAGCTTCTGTTCAGTGGAAGTGGAGCTGCAGGACTCCCAGATAGATGTTGGAAGTTTTGGCCAGTGTTATTCCTGGTGCTTGGTTTTCTGTCCTGAGCTGACCTTGTCCCTCTGGTTTGTGTTGTTCTGCCCCAGGAACACCCTTCTACCCCAGCCAGCCTGTGTACCAGTCTGCACCCATCATTGTGCCTACGCAGCAGCAGCAGCCACCGCCTGCCAAGAGGGAGAAGAAAACGGTGAGTGAGGCCCTGGGCTGACTCAGGACAGGGTCTGTCCTGGCTGGGAGGTGCAAGGACATGAATAATGTTCTTAAGATTAAACTTGAGCTTTACTTTCACTGAAGGCCCTGGCACAGGGTGCCCAGAGGAGCTGTGGCTGCCCCATCCCTGACAGTGTTCAAGGCCAGGTTGGATGAAGCACACTGGGACAGTGGAAGGTGTCACTGCCCATGCTTTAAGATGAGCCTTAACGTCCCTTCCATCCCAAACCAGTCATTTTGTAATTCCCAGAGATTAAGTGTAATTAAACATTGCACAGTGCTGCAATGGTGCCTTATTTTCTATTTTTCTGTGGCTGCTCTCCACTCTGAGTTTGTAACATCTCAGCCAGTCAAAAAGGAAAATAATTTTACTGGTTTTAAATAAACATAAACAAAAGCACCATGGTCTCCCCAAGCCTGGAATCCTCACTTGTGCTGCTACTTAGAGTGTTCCCAAGAAGCCAGGTGGGAATGAGTGAACTCAGCAGTTTGGGAGAATGCTGGGAACTGATTCAAAGTGACAAATTAGAAATTATTTAATATTATGCCTTGAAAAAGGTGGGAAACCACTAAGTTAAGGACGTATTTGCAGGCCTGAAAGAACCTGACCACATTATCAAGGTGGATATGAGTTTGGAGAGCATATTCCCTCTCTTTCTAATTCACTGGGGGGAATTTGAGAGAGGCAGATGAATGGAATTTAAACCCATCTACAGGTGGATGGTGGCGAACAGTGAAGGTATATGGGGTGAATGTAAGGTTGAACCAGGAAAAGATGATGTGGGCTTAAACTTGGGAATGAATCATTTGTAAAGGATTGAAAAGGAAATCACAGCAGAGTTTGTGTGAGAGTGTTTTGGAAACATTAAAAGAACAGTTTCCTGGGGTAGAAAAGAATAAAGGGACTTGGACATGTTTCAAAATGCAGAATATTTGAATCTTTGAAGTTTTGAGAGTGATCTGGGGTGACACTTGATTTGGGAGACCGGAAGAACTGAACAATGTGCGAGCTGTGCTTGCAGGAAAGGCCTTTTTGGTGGCTGCTCTCAGCAGCTTTTTTGTCACCTCTTCAGTCCCCAGGAGTCTCTTTTCAGCATCCCAAACACGACATGCCAGGATCCCTGATGCCATTGAAATGCAGAGTTGATCAGACACGCTCAGCTGGGATTAAGGCAGTTCCATGCCAGCCAAGCTGCGTTCTTTGAGGCAGAAAAGGGATTTTAAATGCCCAAGATGCTTCTCTCTGAATGTGCTGTTTCAGTTCGGTAATTGGTGTTGCAACTGGAGAAATGAGAAAAATTAAAGTTAAATGTATTAATTTGCACATGTCCACATCCACCATGAGTTGAGTATTTGAGTACTGCAAACTTGCAGCTAACAGGTGCAACATCCAGGCAGGGAAATCTTGTTTTTAATGCCATTGACTCTGTGTCAGTAGGAGGAGAGGGCAGGAGTTAGTGCCAACTCTCAGGTCCTTGTTGCTGTAGTTAATGAAATATTAAAAAATCTCCATCAAAAATAAGAGAAGCCCAGACTCAGCATCTTGAGTACAGTATGTGTGTTTGTGTGTTCACAACCCACAATCCCACCAAACTAAGTTTGGCAAATCACAAAACCCTTCTGCAGTTACAGATTTTATAGCTCAGAATCCCAGAAGGGTTGGCTTGGAAGGACATTAAAGACCATTCCCACCTCCTGCCGTGGGGCAATTACAGGGAGGTTTCCAGCAGAACCTCTGCCCTGGGAAAAGGTGATGGTGTCTCTTGCTTTGCTTGAAGTTGTTTGCTTGGATTTCTGCATGGAAACTATCTCGAGTTCAGCCAAGAGCTTTGGAGAAGGTGGGCAGATACACAGAACTCTGTCTTCAGGGCTATCAGAATCTCCAGTTCTTACACTGGAGATGAAGAGCTCTGTTTCACATTATCCCAGACATGCTGGCTCATCCCCCTGTTCAGGGACATGGATTGGCTCAAGTGTCAGTTGAGGATTCAGGGAGTGTTCTGGAGTGGTTTGTTTTGGAAAATACTTTTTCTTCCCATTTTGGGGCTGTGAAGAGACTCAAAAATCCCACTTTTTTTCCTAAATGCTGCAGAGTTCTAGAGTTTGTTCTTTCAGTTTCCTTTTCCTCCACTCAGTATTTTTGTTTGATTCCCTCTGTTTTGGTGGAACTTGGGCCTGATTGCTGATTTGCTTTCCTCCTTTACCAGAAGCTGGGCTAGCAAGGTCATGCAGTTTCCTGTCAGGATAAAGTACAGCCTTTTCTCCATTCTTGCCCTTTCCACTTCTGGGCAAGCTTTAACTGTCTCCCAAATTTTCTCAGTTGCAGGAAACTCATGTTCCAGCAGCAGAGCCTGTATTTTGAATTACAGGGTGCACATATTTAGACTGAGCTCGTGTGGTTGATGATTAAATTAGGTTTTGATTAAATTAGGTGTTGATGAAGGGATGACATGCCATGCATTCCAAGCCATGGAAACAAGCCACATCCCAGTGTTCCTGCTCATCCCAGAGCATCTCCTGCTGGGTGTGGTGGGAAGATGTGCTGCCCACGATGCTCTCCAAAAGGACAGCAGTACCAGGAACACTTGTGGGAATTATTCTTTTGTTATTATTCCAGTTCTTTCAATCCTGTAGATCCGAATCCGGGATCCAAACCAGGGAGGCAAAGACATAACAGAAGAAATCATGTCTGGAGGGGGAAGCAGGAACCCCACGCCCCCCATTGTCAGACCCACCTCCACCCCAACTCCACCTCAGGTAAGGAAGAGCTGCATTCCTCCTCCTGTGACCTTTACCTTGCTGTACCTCTCCCTCACACTTCCAACCACACCTCTGACTGCTTCAGAGACCTAGATGCTCCTAAATTATCATATTCTTCTGTGATTATTTTTTCCCAAATTTGATCATTCTTAGCAGTCCATAACTTGTCCATGTGGAGCCTCAGTGCTGTTGCACATTGCCCCTCCCTGGTTTTCTATCAGAAGTAGATTTTCAGAGCTTTTCAGCGTTTCAGTGTTAAAAGAAGATCCAGAATATCTGTAGGAAAGGAGGTTAAGTCTTGTGCATCTGAAGAAAGTCCATGTCTCACAGGTGATTGATTGTAGACCTTCAGTTGCATCACTGTTCTTTCTGCCTTTGTGGAGCTGGTTTAGAGTCACCAGAAGATCAGGAGCTCAGGAATTTTCTCACAGAACTGCAGTAAATTTATGACACATTTGGTCTCTGGGTATTCAAACTTAAAAACACATTTTTCTGATGAGAGAAAAATTATAAATATTCCAAATAATTTTCTGTAGCTCCTAAATCCTGATGAATTCTTGTTGTACACCTTTGAGACTGACCCCTTTAAGTCCCTGGTCAGAGGTCAGGAAGGTTCTCTAGGTGATGGCTGGGCTCTAGAGCAGAGCTGTTGCTGGGATGTGATTTCTTCTTCTTTCACATTCTTCCCCATTAGATGTCAGCAGCTTTTGGCAGCTTTTAGGTGAAACAGCTTTTCCTGAGCTCAAACCTTCCTTTCCTCTCCTTGTGGGAATAGATTTACTTCTGAAAATCCTATGCTGAGGCAAGAGCACAATGCTGTCTGGGAGCACTGGTTGTGCAGGAGTGGGAGCTCAGGATTCCAGGGATCATTGAGGTGAAATGAGAGCCTGGTCTAGAGACCCCTCCCTGAGACAGGAGGATTTCAGTTTTCAGCCATTCCCAACTCAGTCAAGTCCTTGTGTCTTCTGAAGGCATCACCTCATGCTTTGTCACCGGTGTTCTCCTCTGGTCCCCACTGAGGACAAGCAGCAGCAAGGCACCTGCTAAACTTTCCCTCAGAGAAGACAGTAGAGATTCCCAAACATGGGAATCTTGGTGAGATCATCTCCCAATTTCTTCTTGCTACCCGACTTTCCCCATTGGAAGTGGCAAGAGTTGGAACCAGCCAGGATTTCCCATGGTATTCCTGCACATTGCAGCGAATCCAGGCACTTCACTGATCATTCTTACATCCTGAAATCTATTTTAAGGCACTACAATTAAGTCAAACAGAAGGAAATAAATGTGTTTCAAGAGGAAGTTAATAGGCCTGAATTCTGATCAGCTGTAGTTTATATGCAGAGAACAATGGTGATGTCCAATCATCTCCAAGGTATGCAAATATTCCATTGTTTAATATCCAGCCTTCCTTTTCATTAGGTACTTGGAACCACTTTTGGTAATCACAGAAGAGCTCTGAAAATGGGTTCACCAGAATAAGTTCATTAGTGTAACATAACTGAAAATTTAAGCCCACTTACGCCAGGAAATTTAACATTATTGTCCCAACAGCTTCCCTAAATCAAGTCTTCGGAGCACATTTAATATCTTGGGTGAAATTAAATAGTCTTAATAACTGTGCTCAGGAATTGCAGTAGTGGGGGTGGTACTGTTTTGAACAGGCTTGAGTCAGTAAATTTTTTATATTCAACCATAACTTTTGAGATGCTCCTGACTTGGGGCAGCTCCTCCGAGAGTGCAGGGGGAGCAGAGCTGCTGTTTGTTCTACCCCTCTGAACCAAACCTTGCCTGCTCACCCTCCCAAACCAAACCCTGCTCACCCCCATGAACCAAACCCTGCTCACCCCTCTGAACCAAACCCTGCCTGCTCACCCTCCTGAACCAAACCCTGCTGAACCCCTGAACCAAACCCTGCTCACAATCCTGGACTAAACCCTGTTCACCCCCATGAACCAAACTCTGTTCACCCCCATGAACCAAACTCTGTTCACCCCCATGAACCCAACTCTGCTCACCCCTCTGAACCAAACCCTGCTCACCCCTCTGAACCAAACCCTGCTCACCCTCCTGAACCACACCCTGCTCAACCCTCTGAACCAAACCCTGCTCACCCTCCTGAACCACACCCTGCTCAACCCTCTGAACCAAACCCTGCTCACCCTCCTGAACCAAACCCTGCTCACTCCCCAGAACCAAACCCTGCTCACCATCCTGAACTAAACCCTGCTCGCTCCCCTGAACCAAACCCTGCTCACCATCCTGAACTAAACCCTGCTCACCCCTCTGAACCAAACCCTGCTCACCCTCCTGAACCACACCCTGCTCACCCCTGTGGATCAAACCCTGCTCACCCCTCTGAACCAAACCCTGCTCACCAGGGTGCTCAGGGAGATTTCACCTGCTTGAGCACTCAAAATGTGAGTGTGCAGCCTCAGGGCTTGACAAGATAGCATCAAAAGTGACTCCCAGTCCAATGAGATTTTTAGTATTACAGCAAATTCTAATAAAACTTCTCTGAATCTGTTATCTCATTATTTAAATGGTACAAACTCAGAGGAAGAAAAGTCCTCAGGAAGTGCTGGAGACCAGGCCCTGTCCCAAGTTCTGCATTTGAAAAAAAAACCTTTTTATAATAATAATAATTTCCAAATTTTCTTTTTTACTTTAGATTTGAATTACTCTATTAACTGACTCAAATAAACCAAAACGTTGCTAACACAAGCCCAAAGGACCCTCTTCTCTCAGTAGATTAAGTGCTGAACATCAAAAAATTGTTGGAATTGTGAGTAGTATCAAAAAGTTACTGGAATTGTGCAGAACATGAGTATTGCTGCTAAGATGAGCTGCATGGTTCGAGCCATTCCTGCACCTTTTACTCAGTGATGGTGATCAAAAAGTGCTTTAGGTGGAGTTTCCCAGTGCCTCTGCAATGTGTTTTAGAGCAAGTAAAGTGCTTTAAAGTTCCTCCAAGAGAAGCTGGAGGTACATGGAGATATGATTTATCCATTTCTAGCAGAACACCATTTGCACTCTATTTTTTGCTGGGAAGAGAAAGAAAACTCAGGGCCAGAATCTGCTCGTGGTACTTCCCCAGCATTGGCTTCCACAGAAGATGACTTTTTAAAGAGTGAATGCTCTTACTTACTTGGCCAAACTCTTCCAGGTCTCAGTGAGTTTGTCAGAGTTGTGTTTGCTCAGTGTCCAGGCTGTGGTGGGGTGGAATAATCCAGAGCAACCCTTGGAGCATCATAAATCAGGGGAGCAATTTTCAGTGGGATTTTTTTCCTAAGAACTCTCTAAATGCTCCATTTTGTAGCTGCAAGGCTCAGTGCATGAGGTCCATTTCTTCATTTGCAATACCATTTCCACAAAATAAATGAGTGTTTTCCACATTTCTTACGGAAATACATTTCCTGACCCAAGAAGTTCCAGGGCTCACCGGCTTCTTCTTCACTGGTCTGCTTAGGTTCCTGGGGCACTAACTTGGTCTTCCTTAGATTCTGAGACTAAATACAAAGGATTTTATCAAACTTTCTTGAGCACAAGTGGTGGGAGATAATTAACATGTGTGTGTCTGCCACAGGCTGGGTCTCCCTCAGTCTTCCTTCAATCTTTGCAGGCCTTTTTGTTTTGTTCTTCCATACAGACAATCTCAGTCCGTGTTCTTTGGGAATCTACTCCTGCTCTCCCTCCAATTGCTGCCCAGCTGGTTTTATTCTCCTCTTGCCCTGCAGGTCTCACCCCCCAGGCTGCTTGTGGGCAGCACTGGGGGATTTTTTTCATCCAACCACTCCCAGTCTGGGATGATTTTCCTCCTGGGGTAAGGAGTGTTGTGTGTGCAGATACGTCTGTCTGCCATTCATCCCATCCTGCACACATCAGCTACTGATAAATACATGAGAGAGTAAATCAATAGATTAAAATCTCTAATGGGGTTGAAATAATGTATCAGTAGAGAAAGGAGTCAAGTCCCAAAAGTGAACTTAAATCACAGAGAGATCCAGGAGCCTTGGTGTATGTCCTGCATGGAGGAGCATTCCTGCAGCTCCTGGAAGAAGTGTTGGGAGAGCAAAGCATGTTCATAACAGTGCTGTGCTGTCCCTTCCTTGCTGTTCTTAACAGTGAGCATCCTTTTCCCCTTTTCCTGCTGCCTTTCCCTCCCTTTCCCATGAACTTTTTGGATTTATCCGATTGCCCTGTGTATCTTTTCTCTTTATTTTTTCTCTTTATTCTCCCTGACTTTGGTTTCTCCTCTCTATCCCACCCTGTCTCATCTTCCCTTGCCTTTGCTCCCTGTTTTTATGTTCCCTGGCTCACCCTGTTGTCCCTCCCCCCCAGCAGGTGCCCAGCCAGGTCCCCGAGCCCGTTCCCACGGCATTCGGAGCCGTGGAGAGCTCCCAGCCCTCTGGCAGCACCCCCGGCACCACGGCCCCCGCCTCCAAACAAGGTCGGTTCATGGAGATTTCCTCCCTCATTATTTTCAATACTTTATTTTTCCCTTCCTTTCTTGTTTTAGTTGGAATATTTTTGGCAGGGAGACCAGCAGGCAGCAGAAATAGGAGGGGAGGAACTTCTCTTCCTCCAGTGGAACATTTTAAGTGTGTTGCTAAGGCAATTAATTGGAATTTGCTAATGTGGAACTGGTTAAAAATAATTGTTTTCAATCTTCTGTGTCCTAAACGTTGTTTCAGAGCACACAGAAGGATGAAACTCCTCTCACCCAAGTGCCATCCTCCAGAAACCAGCATGTTGTCAGGGAAACAATTTAGCCAGAGAGGCTTTGGATCATTTGGATAATTAGCCACAGCAGTGGCATGGATCCAGAGGATCGTATGGCTTCCCCAGAGCTGCTTGTATGTCCAGTCCTGTAGGAATGGGCAACATTAACTAGGGAAAAAACCATTAGTGCAAAGTGTCTCATAAAGCCCATAGCAGATTTTGCTGACTTTGGTAAAAATGGCACAGATGGAAAAAGTTTCTTAAAATTCCATTTCCTTGGACAGCGCTCTCAGGCACTCACAGGATGGGATCCTTGGGGTCCCTGCACAGGGTCAGGAGTTGGACTCAATGATGCTGATGGGTCCCTGCCAGCTCAGGATACTCCACAATATACATTGGAAGGGAGATTTTTTAAACTGTTCAGGGAATTGTCCCAGGAGGACAACAGAGCAGCCCAAGCTATTCCCACACTGGAATTTGCAGCCATTGAAAGCTGCAGTTCCTGTTGTGTGGCAGCAGGATGGGTGCTGGGGCACAGAGCTGACACCACTGTTTGCTTCCCAGTTTTGCCCTGTGATGGCATCACGGAGTCCTGGCCTCTGCCTGGAGCGACGCGTGCAGGGAAGTCATGGAGTGCTGAGATATTTATTTCAGAGTCACAGAATCACCAGTGTTGGAAACACCCTCCCAGATGCTCTAGTCCAGCCCAGCACTGCCATGTTCAGTACTAACCATGTCCCCAGGTGTCACAGCCACACTTCTTTTTAACACTTTCAGGGACAGTGGCTCCGCCACTGCCCAGGTCAGTGCCTGGCCACCCTTTCCATGAAGGATTTTTCCCAAAATCCAACCTAAGCCACCCCTAGCACAATCTGAGGCCATTTCTTCTTGTCCTGTTGTGTGTTCCCTGGGAGTGTTTTGCTAGCAGAAAACCAAGCCCCAGAGGAGCACAGCTCTAGAAAAGGGGACAAAACCCAACATCTCTGGTGCTGCAGATGTCCTCGATCCCAGCTGCAGCACGTCACTGCTGAGAAGCCAAGGACGGTGTCCCTGGTGTAACTCTTACAGCCACAGCCTGGACATCGGGGTTTCCCTCTTCCAGTGCTGTGCCTCTAAACTGCTGCAGTGTCTCGAAATTGGTTGCAAAAGATTGAAAAAGGACTTTTGGGGCTGGGCTGGTCCCATCTCCCACTTAAAGTCAGGCTGTGGCTCCATTAAGATGTTAATGCAAACCTTCAGTGTCCCCAGTGTCACCTGAACAAGGCATGGGTGGGTCTGATGTCCTTTGGCTCTGCCGTGCCTATGCTGCCTGAGCTCCCCTGGCTGTTTGGTGCTGCCCAGCTCCAGCACAGATGCTTTTCTCTGTCTGTGTCCCCTCTGCCAACATTTCCAAGTCCCTCTTGCTGCCAGAGACATCCTCTGAGCACACCATGTGGTCACCTGGTGGCACCAGTTATGGCTGAAGTGCATCTGCCCTCGGGACAGAGCTGGGGCTTAACTGTAAGGCCGTGGAATCACAGAACATCTCCAACCAGAGGGGACCTGTAAGGATCACCAATTCTAGGCCCCTGCTCCTAAAAGGACCACCTACACCATATGACAAGAGCTCCTTGAACTCTGATCTCTAAAAATCCAGCACTTTCCATCACAGTATTTCATCTCTGTGTATGGAAATGTAGATTTTCAGGCAGGACAAACGGGTCTTACCCCTCTTCTCTCTCTCTTTAACTTAATCCCTTTGTAGGCAGTTGTGAGTAAACTGCAAGTAAGTGTATTTGTTTAGTTACACAGCTCTGACAGTGATAATTTAAACATAAAGCAGGGCTTGACTGGGGTTTAACATCCATGAGCTTCTCTGTGTTTATCTCTGTTCCATCCCAGAAAGAGTCAAACATTTTGTTCCAGTCCAAAAATCGCTAAAGAGCACACTTATGTAAGCACTGCAGGGAGAGCCCTGGAAAAACACCCGGCCGTGGCGTTGGTGTTGCTAATTAATAGACCCCATTAATAATATTTACACCAAACTAATGACTTTTGGGGGACAAGTCTGTTCAGAATTATATGCCAAGGTATCAAAATTATTTTTCACTTTGATGTTGGAGGTTTTTTACTTCCAGAATAAAAACAGTGACAGGTAGGGCTGCATGGCTGAAGTGTTCATTAAACGCAGTGGTTTTGTTTCTCCAAAGTCCCCTCTGCCATGTTCATCCTGTGGTCCGGATCCTCCCCGTGCCCCTCCTCTCCTGTGTCCATTTGCAGCTGTTGAAGTTTGGAATCAGGCTTTCATTGGTTCTGTGACACCCAGTGCTGCTTGTGAAGCTGCTTCTAACTGTGAGCAGCATCCGGCTGGTGTGCTGGGCTCGAATTGGGATTGGGATCGGAGCCGTGTGCTCTGCCCGCAGACCAGGATCTGCACTCCCTGTTGGCTTGGTCTGGAAGTCATTCCCAAGGCTGGATTTGGGATTGCATTATTTATATCCTTGGTTGTTTTTTCTTTGAAGACAAGCCTTTGGCATTTTGTAGAATCCCAGAATGATTTGAGTTTGAGGGACCTTAAAGCTCCTTCCATTGCTCCTGCCATGGCAGGGACACATTCCAGTGGACCAGGAATAGGAATTGCTACTATAATACCTTGAAATATCACATTATTTCAGTGCAAATTCTGGTTCCTGTAGTTGCCCCTGGTGTGTCCATAGAGGGGAGGATACTGCTGGAGAATCCAGGTCAAGACAGTGGCTGAGCCTGCAGGGCCTGGCTGCAGGCCAGTCTGGTGCAGGAGTTGCAGTGGGATAGAACTGCATGGAATCAGAGCTGCCTATGTTTATTCTGCTTGCAGAGGTTCAGGGGGATGTTTGGAGTAGTATTATCCTCTTTTTAAACCTCTTTCCAAATCTTGCAATGTACCAGACATAGAGAATGAGCAGCATAGTTTATGGAAAGCAGATTAATGTCAGACCCCGGAGTTTGGAAAGCTCCAAAGCCCCTCTGCTGACACTGAGTCAGTCCCGGTGCTGCCTCGTGAGTGTTTGCATCAGGACAAAAGATGGAAAAATGGCAGTGAGCCCAGCAGTTATTGTCAGATAAACGCCACAGAGCAGGAACAAATTCCTGTGTCCAGTAAAATCTTCCTCGTGCCCTGGCCAGTCTGTGCCACTGGGACCACCCAGCAGCCCAGTAATGGCTTTTCCATGAAGGAGGCATCAGAGTCTGTCCCACTGGGTGTATGAAAGAATCTTTAAGGAATCATTTCGCAAAAATTGTACTTATCAGGAAATTTTTAAAAATATCTCTTGATATTTCCCCTGGAGCAGCTAGTGCTTCCTGTAAATACTAAATATGGAGGAATTATCTCAGCATATTTAGGAAGATGGATTTGATCCAGTTGGGATGAATTGTGTTGATTTTTGTTTTCCCTCCCCAGCTGTGAGTTGTTCACGTGACTCTGTAACAGTTGGCAGGGATGAGTACTCCTCTGCCAGGACTTGGAGATTTGCTCTCTGGGATGGGGGTCCAAGTCCAAATTTGCTTCTCGTTAGCCAGATCTGCTCCTCATTCTCTGAAATCCCTCCTCAAATCACTTTTTTCTGGGATTTTGCACACACAGCCTGTATCCATGATAAGAACATTGGCCAGACAAGATGTGGTTTGAAGGAAGGGAGTTAAACCTCTGGTTTCAAACACAGCTGTGGATTTGTGCTGGTTGTATCTCTCAGAATTATTTTCTTAACACTTGCAAATGCATTTGGTTGGAGTCTTTTTGTGCATTCTCCTTTGACTCAGGGAGAGAATATCCAGGCAGTTGTTTATAGTGAGCTGTAAATGTCAGGAATGCTCCAGGAGTTCCTGCAGAGCATGTTTCAGAAATCAGAGGTGACGTGTTTTCTTTTTCCAAACCAGTTCCCGCATCCTTTTTCTTCCACGGAGCCTCCAGAATCAAAATCAGCTGTTGGGATACTCTTTCCTATCTCTTTCCTCACTTGTCAGCCTCCTCCAAAGCCATGTCCCTGGGTGCCTCATTAGCTTGATAAACTACTGCTTTGGCCATGGGACTCTGTAATGCTGCTGGGGCTGCTGACGGCTGCAAGCAGAGTTCACTTTTACTCCAGCTATTCCTAAAGGTGGGATTGGATGCCCCAGGCAGTTTCAAGTGGGTTCTCCTTCAAAAACCCTTTGGTTCTCCTTCAACAACCCTTTCCCTTCAGCTGAGCTGTTGAATTAGCCCCAAATGGAATTCCAGCAGAGCCAAACCTGTTCAGTTCTACCTGAATTTTGATGATTTGGGGTTGGCTGGGGCCTTTGATTTCCTAATCTGAAGAGCAGGTTGGTGCCTCTGGCTTTTCCAGAATTATTTTTGCTGGTCTAGCAGTGTCCTGAAGGAGTTTAGTGTTCCTGCAAGATCCTAAACCATAGTGGCTCATAATTTTATAGAAAAGAAGTGGGAAGCAGCAGAGCTGCAGCAGAGTTGCAGCAGAGCTGTGTGATGGTCATGGCAGGGATGGGATCACCAAGACTGTTGCTAATCATGGGGTAAGTTCAGGAACTTCTTTCTGCACAAGATTTTGGGGGGTGTGTTGATATATTTCTTCCAAATATCTCATCTAAATATCTCTTTCAGTTTAACCTGTCCCCCCTTGTCCTGCAAGCTTTTGTCCATGTAAAAAGTTGCTCTCCTTGTTTTACAAGCCCCCTTTAGGCATTGTAAGGCTGCAATGAGTCTCTCCAGACATGTCTCTTCTCAGGATGACAGAGGTTGTATTTTGAAATGTGGATTCCCAATGAGGTGCAGGGGCCTCTGGTGTCTTCCTCAGAGTTCCTTGCAGAATGCAGGAATGGGAACCAAGGGAGCCAAGGCACCAGGCAAGAACAGGGAGTTGCCTTGCTGTTGATAATGCATTTTTTCTCCTTTCCTAGAAGAGAAGCCAAAACCGGATCCAGTATTAAAACCACCTTCTCCAGTCCTCAGACCAGAACCTACTGGGGAGAAGAACGATCAAACTGGGCAGATGAGCGAGGCTCCCATCTCAGTGGAAACCCCACCAGAACTTCCTCGTGCTCTGTCGCCGGCCCTGGCCACTCCTGTCGCAGCTGTCGCCGCCGCCGCTGCCACTGCTGTCACCGTGTCCAACAAAGCCCTGCCCGCGGCTGAGCCGGAGGACAAATGTGAACTGGCCTCCTCCCGAGAGGAGGCAATGCCTACACCCAGTGCCACAGGCTGCCCAGAGCCAGCGGCCCCTCCTGCTGCGGAGGAGCCCGGAGCCGAGGTGTGCACGGAGCCCAGCAGTGCAGTAGCATCCCCCGGTGACGCCCCGGTGACTGTGACGGCCGGGCCCGGGCTCAGCGACGACACGAGCAGTACCAGGGCTGCGGGGGCCGAGCCTGTGGCAGAGGTGGCCCAGGCAGAAGCTGCAGTGTTGACTGTGGAGTTGGAGCCCACCGAGGCACCCCCAGCGGGGGTGGAGAGCACTCCATCACTTTCCAGTGCTCCTCTGGCTGCTCCCTCTCCTCCTCCCACCCCGCCACCCACCCCGCCACCCCCGGCCCCGCCGCTTTCTATCGCTGCTGGTACCACTACAACACCTTCTCCATCTCCTCTCCCATCTCCGAGTGCCCTCCCTGTTGTCCAGGGAGATTTAGAAGGAGAGGAGAGCACAAGAACTACTCTTAGCAAAGAAGTAAAAGATACTGAAAAGAAGGAAGAGACAGAAGCAGATGGGCAATTGGAGGAGAGCCAGGAGGCTCTGAGTGTGAACTTGAGCAAGACTCCTATCCCAGGTAAGTGCTGGGCTTTGTGGGTTCATGTGGTGAACTGCAGGATGAAGGAAAGAGGCTTTTGCCTTCTTCCAACAAATGTTTCTGTTTCTATCTACAAAAGAAAAAGGCCTGGAGATGCTGTGTGGCTGCTTTGATTGTGGTTTGGATTGGAGGGAATTAAATCCCATCCAGTCCCGCTCCCTGCCATGGGCAGGGTCACCTTCCACTATGCCAGGTTGCTCCAAGCCCCAGTGTCCAACCTGGCTTGGCCACTTCCAGGGACCGGGCGGCCACAGCTTCTGTTCCCTCCAAGGTGAGTGATCGGTCCAAGGGCCTGTGGCTCTGGATTTGGGACCCTGAAACTCCTGAGATAAAGCCTCTGAGCCAGCAGTTTCCAGAACTGCTGGAGTGGGGTCTTCTCCAGCTTTAAAATTGTGTCACAGTGTTCCCAGATATGGGAAAGTAAAATGGACCATTGTCACTCACCCAAACAACTGACAACCAGAATCATACCAGGGTCACACCCCATTGTCACCTCAGTGTCACACACCTCTACCTGCCCAGCCTTCATTAGTGATGCTTATGCTTTTTGTTTGCAAAAGTCACATGTAAGCAAAATGTATAATTTACAATTTTAAATTCTGTGGATTACAGTTTAAAATTCACTAAAATCGCAATTTCTGCAGCTGCCTTTTAAAATCCAGCCAATTTCTCCAGGTGGTGTTGTCTGCCTTTGGTTTCAGCCCTGCCACATCTCTGGTTTGGCTCTGTGGTTTCAATACTCTGTGTTTCTTATGGAAACTGGAAAATGGCTTTTTTTGCAGGACTTCCTGGAGATCAGATTGTGAAAAAAGAAGTTAAATGATCAGTTCCTTGTATTTACTACTGGAGGGGTGTAAGGGGGACTAAATTCACACCCAGCAGTGTTAAAGCATTTCATGTGTCACATTTTCTAGGCCCTGTTCTGCAGTTATTTCAGTTCTTGAAACTTGGTGAAGGTTGGACAAAGGGACAAACAGTCAGTTGTGATTTGGATCTTGTTGGTTTCATTTTGCTAAAGTCACATTTTGTATGGGGGGTTTCTTGTAGTTTTTCTTTGATAGATGGAAAATGGACTCAGAAATCTCATGCTCTGCTCTTAAATGCGCTGAAAGGCTGAGGTTGGCCCTGTTCCATGTTTGCATGATGCTCAATATGCTGATTTTAAAATCCAATATCTACAGATGAGAAGAAAGATCCCTTTACTACACTGACCGTGAGGATTTTTCCCTGTTAATCTTCTTCTATTTTTATTCCACTCGGGTCATTTCACTGCTCTGGCACTTGTTCTTTCGATCTGAGCTACTTCATAACCCAAATTAATTTCCTTACAGAGGAGAGGAGAAATTGGGCTCTGTAAATAAGGCTTTGCACAGGCAGATTCCAGCTTGCACTGTTGTTGCTGGCTTTGTAATGGCCTGTAGTTCAAATTTTTAAAAAATTCACTTACAGTGTTTGGACTTTTAATTATGCAGAAGATTAATTTTAATGCTGTAATGTCATTATGCTCCAGAGCACACATTAGCCAAGCCATTGGCTTTGGCAACATGGAAACAAGGAGTTCTCAAGTCATGTAAAAGATTACTTGAAACTCAGATTTCTATTAAAAGCTCAGGGCTTCAAAGACAGCACAAAGCTCTCCAAGTGGTTTTTTGTGCTTTACCCCTGATTTAATGATCCCGATCTATTGCATTTCTCTGCCAGCCTTCTTTTTAGCAATAATTTTCCAGTTCTTTGTTGGAGAGAGGAAGAGAGATTGAAATAACATCATCTGAGGCTGCCTGCTAATTCAGGAACGAGGAACAGCATGTCTGCCATATACATTGGAAAATCCAGATGCTGACCTTCAGGAGCAAGGAGGAAGGGTTATATTGTTGTGTTTTTCTTGGACTAAAGGCCAAGAGATTTTTTTAATGATCTCTGGAGTTAGGATTAAACCTGGGATAAGGGAAACTTCTTGAGTATGTACTGGTAGCTGTGAGCTCTGTGACTTTGAGCAATATTTCTTTGGGGTTTTCAGCAGAATGGTGTTTTTATTACAGAGCAGCTTGGCCACAAATTGTCCCCCTGCTTTTCCTTTAAAGGGAGCCAAGCTAGGCTGGCTGGAGAACAGTGCTGGGACCTCTTGGGATAATCTCATTCCTGCAGCAGTTCCTCCTGCTTGTCCTTTTCATAGCTATAACCTGGCCTGCCTGATTTTGAGAATGAGACCTTCATTCCCTCCTCCCTAAGCTGCTGGGGCAGCACTGCTGAGTCTCCTGGGTGGACCCTGTATTTTGTGCTGGGGGTGGCAGCTTTTTGGAGATGAGCAAAGGGATTTGCCTGTTCCTGCAGTATTTTATAGCATACACCTTCTGTCCAACAGTCAGAGAAACCAGACTTGGATTTTTTTCTCTGTCGAGCTTTGTGGTGAGAAAGAAAATATATTCAGACCCTTAAACATCTTTATCCTGCAGCAGTTCTTTTTTTACAGCTCGACAAAATGTCAGTGTTTGCAGGGAGAGGCCAGAGCTGAGTTGATCCTGTGGGGATCCAGGGGAACCTCCACTCCTCCTTCTCCATTTGCATTAGCTCTCTACCAGATTTCCAAGGTCAAGGGATTCTCCTGGAGTACCCTCGTTGTATTTTGCACTGAATTCTGCCTACTCTGAACACCCTGACAGCAAAGTTGGCAGCTTTAATGGTTCAGTCTCTGTGTCTGTGAGTCACAGGATCATCATTCCCTGCTCGTCAGCATCACTGGTTGTGCGTCCTGATGAAATGGGGAAGATTTGGTTTCAGAACATTAAACCACTGAGCAGTGCAGGGTGTTGTAGCCAGGGGTGGTTTCTTGCTGCTGACCATGTTCCTGACCTGAGCTTCTGTCCAAAGGGGACACGTTCCCCCTGTTCTCAGGGCACGAGTTGTGTTCCTGCCTCCTCAAGAATTTTTAGGACAGTTTTAGCAGTTTTTAGGACAGGCAGAGCTGTTGTCTGCAAAGGGCAAGGGCACATGCTTTTTAAAGTAAGTAATTCCTACTCATCTGCTCTACAAGGAGCAAAATAGATTATCAAGAGGACCTGGGTGCTCCAATCTGCACTAAAAATATCATCCTGGCTAAAAGTCATCAACAATTGTTGCTTTTTATTAAATTCTGGGGTTTCTGTGGCTACACAGGGACCAGCACTTTCCAAAACAGGACAAGTTTTGTTGGTAGAGTGGAATTTCTGCAGAAGGTGCTACCAGAGATCCGAGGCCTTTGATGTCACCATTCTATCATGGCTATTACAAGAAACAGAGAGAAAAACAAGAGACTGACATGTGTCCCAGACAGAACTCCTTGGAATACAGGAAGCTGAAAGCTTAATACGCATGGAATTCAAAGGGCTGTCTCTTGCAGAGCTCATTTATGAGAAATATTTCTGTATTAAGTAACTCAACTATGGTGAGTCCTGGAGTTTCTGAGCTGAGGAGGCTGTAATGAGCAACTTAGGCTGTAATTGGAAATATCTTGGAGAAGTTTGTCCAGCACCAAAACCTGGAGAGGCTGAAACATAAATCAGGTGTCGCCTTTTTTCTTGATTTGCTGCCATAACCACTGGAATATATTTTCTTATGAGCTGGAAGGCGATGGTGAACCTTTGCTTTGGTCTTTCATGGCATGTTGGATAATAAAATAAAAATATAAGAACTGCTATTAATTTGGGCTTCACAATTGGCACCACATCAGAAAGAAGAGGCCTCATGTCCCATCAGAGGGCTGTGAGCTCGCACGTGGGTAAATCCTGTGGGAAGATGTTCCACCAGGGAACGTGACAGAGCTGAAGAAATGAGCTGAGGGAGTGTTGGGCCTGCTGAGCAGAATCCCTGCAGGGGTTATCTCTGGGAGTGGTGTCCGGGATAGTCTGGAATTAAGGGTTTGTTCCTCTTTCCAGTCCTAAAGTAAATCTGTGTTATCACTCCTGTTATCTCCTCTGGCTTCGTAAGCCGTGATAAGAGCTCGGAGTGTTGGTTGGGTTTCTGGTGTTCCTTCTCCAAAGGACTGAAATGAGCTGAAAACAGGGTCTGGAAGTGTGAATAGCGGCAAAAATGAAACCTGCATTTGGGCAGGAATTAAACTGTTGGAGAGCACATGAAGTTGCCCAACTTGGGGACAGGAAAATTGAAAAGAAGACCAGAAATGCTCACAGTTGTCCCCAGGACATTTGGGATTTGTGCTGAGGCTCTGCCCTGCCCGAGGGAGATGCAGTAGATGGGAAGTGCAGGACTTAGAGTTTGGGAGATATGGGTGATTTTTCCAGCCATTGGTTCTGTGAACAAGAGATGATGTTTGAATATTTAAATAAGTCTTTCCTTTTTAATTAACTTTGCTTTTGGGGTGTTCAGCCTGAAGGTAAAAGTCTTCCATCACTGCTGGTAGCTCCTGTTGCTCTTTGGGCTGGGGCCTGGATGTGGTGATTCCCATAGCAATCTGTGGGGTGTCTGCAGGTCCATGGTCACCCTCCAAACAGGGAAACACCCTGGAGAGGCCATGGAAGCTCATATGTATCCTTTGGGGCAGTGGGAACACAACAAATCCCATTTGCTCCATGCCTTTAGGAACGGAGTCAGCTTCTATGAACTCTTTGTATTTATCTGTAGTGAAGAAGCTTTCAAAATTGTATTTTATTGTGATAAAGGAAGTGCATACTGGGTTTTCCCACAGTATCTGCTGGAAACCAAAGGCCAGAGCTGGAAATCTGTTTGCAGTAAACTTCAGTCACAAAACCAGTCCCATTTGCACTCTGTTAACTGGGCATGTGTGCCTGGGATCTGAATTTAAGCTGAGAGCAGTTGCCACAAATTAGGAGCAGATCAGATTAATGGGTTTGTCGCCTCTTAATATATTGTGTGGTTTCTTCTATCCTTTAGGGGAAAACATGATTGGAGTAAATCAGCGCTGATCTTGGGAATATTCGTGGTGTTTCCTTTGACTCAGTTGGACAGTGAGATCATTAATGGTGGAGATATGAACCTGCTTTTAAATTGAAATATAAATCCAGCTTGGAGCAATGCTGCAGGGTTGAAGGAGTTTTGAAAATTTGGGTTTGCTTATGGTTAATATTATAATGATGTTGGAATTCTTCAGAAAAATATGTTGAGAACAACCTTCTCTCTCTGCCAGCACCTACCTGATCTTTCCAAAAACTTGACTTCCTGAAGGTTTTTTTTCCCCCTATGTGATCCTTGTGCTGTTGGCAGTGACCTCCTTGCTACCCCAAGTGCCATTTGGAGCTTGAATGAGCAACCTGTAAAACAGTTCCTGTGTTTTAATGTCATTCTAATGATTGTTGTTGCTGCATTGAAAGCCAAAGTTAAATCAAGCTGGATCCTCCACAAGGCTGAACTGCTTCGTTTTCCTGTGCCTCAGACCAGCCCCTGAGAGGGAAGCTCATCACCTCACCCATGGTGACATGAGCTCCATGTCATTCAGTGTTGTAACAGATGCGCATTTACATTGCAGCCCAAACTGCTGTAACTGCACCAAAGACCTGGAAGAAACCAAAAGACCGGACCCAAGCCACTGAGGAGGTGACAGAGGCAGAAACAGAGGTGAGAGGGAACCAAAGTCCTGCTTTACCCAAATTTAAAGATGGTGTTCCTCTCTTGAAATTGTACTTTAGAGACACTGCTTCCTCTCATTGTTGTCTCACAGGATCCGGGGCAGAGTTTTGAGGAGGAACTCTGCTATTCCTCAGCATCCTTTAGATCAGGTGTCAGTCTGATTGATCCCTTTTAAAGCTCTTCAATTTTTCCTTTGGGTTTGCCTAATTTAATGACTAATATAGACACAGACTGGTTTGGGTTGGAAGGGCCCTTAAAGACAACCATGGCAAGGGACACCTTCCACTAGAAGGTTCCACTAAACTTCTACCAGCCTCCCAGCACTGAGGAACCCCTTTCAGTGAAGGGTGAGGGAAAAGTGGGTTTGAATCCCTCAGCACTGCCCCATTTTGGTCACAGGCCACCGTCCTGACGTTTGGCAGGTTCTTCTGTGCAGGGATATAATGGCAAAGGATACTTTTCCTGATGACCAACTGATGGAGAAGCTGATAAAGGAAAATGCTGAAGTTTTCAGGCAAAACCACCTCAAGAGTGATTAGATGAGTAAAGAAAACCTCCCTCACTGTTCTGGTAGGGATATTGCAGCAAGGAGCTGTGCTTAATATCCTGGGTTAGTATGGGGTTAGAATTAATCAAAAAGGAAGCAAGAGAGTTAAAATGTAAAAATTGACTGCATGGTGTGTGGATAAAAGCTGAGGTTGGCCAGATGTGATGCAGAACAGGTGTGCAAAGGGTGTCACTGGGGCTGCACCAGCAGGTTCATCCTCCACAGTTTCCTCATCCTCCCCTGAAGGAGTCATGTCTCCTGCACCACCTGGCAGTTCCGCTGAGGAATTCTTCAGAGAATTCCCTTGAAAAATCTGCAAGAAGCGTTTTAGGATGTGGTGCCATCAGGGAGGCAAAAGGATCGGGAGCCTTCTGCAGAGCATCCTCAATAAAGTTATTCCTTTGTTCAGTGCTAAGATGTGCTGGGATTTCTCCTGGGAGAAGCACATTCCAACACCTCTTTGTCTGAATGCACAATCAGGCTGTGTTCTTGGAGAGCTCTAAAATTAACAGCCAGGGATACTATTAATACTTTTTCCTGAATCCAAGATGCTGGAATTGTGGCTGGATCTTACATTGCCTTCCTTAGTGGGATCTGCTCCAGTTGGCAGGCATTTAAAGGAAGAATCCCCCAAAAAAAGCACCACATGCCTTTTACCATCCCTTTGTCATGGATGGTAGGAGAAGAGGAAAGCAGAGTTGTCCTTCCAGGTTGGGATTGCTCATGGCTTGACAGTTCATTCCATCCAGTCCTGTGGGGATTTCGTGGGCAATGCTGGGTCTTTCCAGTTGCACCATTAATTATCAGTGGGTTATCTGTGGGAATGAGATGGTAAATCACCCAGTGGCTCAGTGTGGTGTTCCATACCCCTGTGTAAGATGCATCTGCATTCCTGCTGCTCCCAAAAATGCCATGTGAATCCGTGAAGAGCCATTTCACATGCTCTGAATTTGTCAGAGTGTTTCTAATGAAAACTCTGTCTCTGTCTGTGCTCCAGCCGAAGGAGGAGGAGGAACCTTCAGGAGACAAAGTACTTGAATCTGACCAGGAGAAAATGAGCCATGGGCTTCAAGCGGAGAGGGAGCCCTTAGAGCTCAAGGCAGTGAAACCCGTGGAGGAGAATGGGGAGCAGGAGACAGAGCTGGTGCGAAACGGAGCCGAGAGCGTCTCAGAGGGCGAAGGCACCGACGCCAACTCAGGCTGCACGGAGAGCTCTGGAGAGGGGCCTGTGTACCAGTACAAACCAGGTAAGTCCTGCTCCACTCTGCTCTCTACCTCCCTCCTGTAAGGGCTGCTGACACCCCATGTGTCACCCTCTGGCTGTTCCCGTGGGGGCTGGAAGGGGATTCAGTTTTCACCATGCGCAACTCTGCCGAGATCTGCAATCCAGCGGGCACCAAGAGATATTCCAGGGGGGCAAGAGGCAAAATTGTCTTGCTGATCAGGGTCAAGAGAAAATCCCTAATTCCTTGAAATTTTTGTGCATTTGGATACTGGCTGCAGCACAGTGGAAATGGCAGAGTTGATTCCTGTGTGATCGACAACTGGAAACCATCCAAGAAATTCCACATAAACCAATACACCTCCAAAATAAGAGGTGGTTAAATAAGAAATGAAAGTGTTCATTGGGTCCTAAATACAAATATGTATGTTCATGAAGATTTAATTTCCTGGCTAAACAGTTGCATGGATCTTTTGATTTCTAGAAAAGTAGGGAAAATAAACAATTCGTGATTTTCAATCCAGACTCTGCTTGTCTCGGTCCCATTGATTAGAGTATAGAATATCTGTGGAGTACTTTTGTTATTTATGAAGACCTAACTTTTTGTTATTTATGAAGATGTTGTAATTCATAGACCTGAAGCTTAATTAATCCACTTTATTTACAGAGAACTTGAGACTAACTTCTCAGTTGCTCCCAGTTTTTAAGCAACTTCTTATTCAAGTGAAACTTCCTCCAAATAAAATAGTCATTTCTTTAGGAGCACAGAAATTAAAGAGTATAATAATAATAAGGAAAGACCTGGAGAACCTGGTGGACCAGGAGCACTACCATTAAGGGACCTCACTACAGTTGTTATTTCTGCACCACTTTGTTCTGACAAGGACCTCAATTGCTTTGGTTTTATTAATTCAGCACAGTCATATCGCTGGGGGGGAAACACAGAGAGCTCTTGATAGCTCATCACACTCAGGGTATGTGACCAGTTCACTAGCCAGGCACTTCCTGAAGTTAATCCATAATTCATCAGCTGATGCAGTCAGAAGAATCCGAGTTAAGTGGAGATGTCCTTTCACTCAGCTGGAAGGGTTGAATTCATCCCTGGGAAAGCAGCATACATCGGACTTGTCCAACAGTCCACGATTTCGGCTCTACTCTTTTCAGAAAGGGGAATTTCTGCCTTTTGGAGGAATTGTGTGTTTGATCCCTGCCTCTCCCTGCATTGAGAATCCTTCTGGTGATGCTGCCCAGCTGCTCCTTACATTAAAACAGCTCATTGAGAGCTTTCCAGGAGAAGGAAGCTTCACATTAACTGCTTGGGTTGTGTTGGAGTTTTTCCATGATAAAGGACAGGTACAGTGGGCAGGCCAGGAATTCCAGCCAGGATCCAGCCAAAACATTTCTGCACCCCTGTATCCTGAAAATAAAACTACATGAAGAGCTAAAGTTTGCACTTACTTCTGTGTATTTTCATTCCCAGTCATTAAAACAGATTGTTGGAGTAAGTCCCTGCTTGTGGCCTCTATGGAGGTGCAGATGGTGAGATCCCAGAGATCCAAAACTGGGTGCCAGGGAGGGAAATAAAGGAATAATAAATACCTGCGGGGCTGACGAATGCTGAGTAATACAGTCTGGCATGAGGGAGATCCAAAGGCAGCATCTCATACAGATGTTTTCCTTCAGATAAAACATGTTTTCTTCCCTAGTTTCAAACAAACTTTGTGGCCAGTGCCAAAAATCCAATTTCCAGGCCACCAGACGCTGACTTTCTTTATGCTAAAGTGGCTGTAGGCCACTTTAAAGTAGGCTGTAGGCACATTTGCACCAGGCAGAGTCCTCCACACCCAAAACACCCCTATGAAAAATAGATGGAAAGTTGTAATTCCCAGATCATGGCCTGTAGTTGTGGCTTCTCTTGTTTCTGCTTGCTGTCTCCAGCCTGGGTTGTTCATAGTTCCATGGTTTCACATTTTCAAAGGGTTTTCTTGTTCCATGCTCTGCTCTCTTTGTCCCCATTCCACTATATCCCACAGGACAGTGCAAGTCAAAATTAGATACCTGGGTTAGAACTGGAATTAGTGACCAGGTCTGGGTGTGGTTGCTCTGGACCTGGCTCTAAATTCCCCATTATTTATGTCCCTTTAATGCTATGTATGTTGCCTTCCTCTCTCCCTTCAAAATGAAAATTAAATTAAATTGAAATTTCCCGGGCTCTTCCCTTTGGATGTACCAGAATCACATCTGGGTGAGCAGAGGATTTGTTTCCTGTGACTCTCAGGGACTTCTCTCCCTATAGAGCAGTGGAAGCCCCTGGACCCGGAGGGGAAGAAGCAATATGACCGGGAATTCCTGCTGGATATCCAGTTCATGCCTGCTTGTATCCAGAAGCCCGAGGGGCTGCCCCCCATCAGCGACGTGGTGCTCGACAAGGTGAGAGGAGAGCCCATCAAACAGGTATGTGCAGGGTTTGGATGTAAATAAAGATCCCTAATGCCTCATTCCTGAACCATTTTTATGTCGGTTTTTGGTGGGAAATGGGACTAGTTGGCCTCATCACAAAATTCTACAAATAGAGGTGTTGTTGCCTGATGAATATGCACAGATTATTAAAAACTGAAGCATTTTTAATGGTTTTTATCTAGATTAAATTATACCAGGTTGTTATTAAAATTTGAAATGACCTGGCCATGAAGAGCTGAGGATCCAGGCAGTGGAGAGGCAGTGGCTTCTATTAGATTAATTAATTGATCTATTAGATCAATTAAAAAGCAAAGAGAAGCTTTTGGGTAAACTGTTTTTTGATCTGAAGCAGTTTCTTCACTATTTATAAGCTGATCTAATAAAAGATCTTTAATAACTCCATTCTCCGACAGTTTGGGGATTGGTCTCCAGCCTCGTCTCAGAGCTGATAGTCTCTGCTGGCGGTCTGGACTTAGTGAAACACTAGGAATTTCTGAGTGCTGCAAGATCTTGTTCTGCTCTCACTGAGAACTGGGGACTTCCTTGGCTTTGATGGAACCGCAAGAGACTCAGTCTTGAGACTCAGGGATGTGGGTGATCCTTGAGTGCAGAAACATTTCCGCTCTGAGTTTCATACCCAGGCAAATTTTAAAACACAGCTTTATTTCCCAAAATTATTTCATCTACCTTCTACTTTCCCATGATTGCTTCTCACTGTTCTGTGTGAGGTTCCTGGGCTCAGTTGCCCATCTCTCATGTTGGCACAGGAGCCATTGCTTTGAGGAAAGATGGCAGTTTCATACTCCTGAACCAGGCCCATGTTACCATGATTTATCCTCCATAATCTTTGAAATGTTTCTGAACTCCACCTGTTTCCTCAATAGTTTCCTGAACAAGATGTATTTTAAATTAAATGCTTATTTTTAGCGTAAGTGTGGATGCCTAAAACTTGAGCAGTTTGTTAAAAGCTTTATTTGGGATGTTAAATATGTTAAATATGACTATTATGGTTTAGCAGGTATTGTCTGTAGGTTGCATGACCTCTGGTAGCTCAGCACCCCTGAGCAGCCCTGTTTGTGTGCTCTGCTCACGGCACAGGTCAATCAGCCAAAATTGCCGCTGAGGACTCTGGACCCCCGGATCCTGCCACGAGGCCCCGACTTCACGCCCGCCTTTGCTGATTTTGGGAGGCAAGCCCCTGGGGGAAGAAACGTGTCTGGAAGTGTGAGTTTACCCCAACTTGCTCATTTAAAAAATGGCCTTAACACTGATGAAGTCCCTCCTCAGGCTTTTGAGCCTCTTCCAATGCACCGGTGGTTCTGGTTTTGTCAAGATGAACACAGGGGTGATGTTTGCTTGGCTGACAAAATGTAGGGAAATAGAAAACGGTTGTGGATGTTTGTCACGACTAGGTATTGTTTGGGAAGGGTTTGATCTCCTTCCAGTTGCCTATGTGAGAGGGTGGAATTGTTTCCACACCAGGACCCGGCAGTCGCGTGTGCGGTCGTGCGTTCGTCGTACAACAAACCCAGCATCAGCGCATCAGCCTGTGCTTGCAGAGCACACCAACAGAGCAAAGAGATTTTACTAACAAACAAAATACAGCAGAACCTGTGTGTTCCTGCTTTCTCCGTGCTTCTACATGTTGCTTTGGTTACTTCATTCCTTGTTTTCCCACCTTTTCCGCTGCTTTTGTTTCACTTTCCCTTCTTCTGCCTGTGTCTGGCTTTGCCCACACTCTGAAATCCCTGTCTGAGTTCTTCACTCATTCCATGTCTTTTCCTGGGGCACAGGTGCCCTCTGCACATGCTACCCTGTCAGTGCCACTGGAGGAGGACACTGCTGCCATTAGGGGCAATCACTGGTTTTCAGCTATTGAGCTGCTTCTACTGTGTCCATCTGGATGTGTCTAACGACACAGCCATCGTGGAGCTTTCAAACCTGCTGGTTCCAGAAGAGTTCCCTGAATCACTCCAATTTCCAAGTGTGCAGGTTTCCAGGAGTCAAACCCAGCAATTTTGGGTCAATGTAATATTTCTACTTTGGGAGCAGCCTTGTGGCCAGTGCCTCAGTTCCGAGGTGCACATCTGTATCTTGGAGTTGCCTTGGTGCCACAGTTTCTCCTGGAGCACCACCTAGTCCACAAAACCTCGTGAGGTCTCCAATGCTTCCCACGTTGGAACGTGCAGGCTGTGCTGTGGTGCCTCCTCTCCTGTCACGTGCTGAGTGTCCCAAGCCCTGCAGCGTCTGGTTAACACGCCTGTCACTCTTTGTCTCTCCACAGGCCTGCAAAGTGCAGAGCACCCCTGGATTGCCCTCCCTGGCTCGGTGCGGGCCCCCAGCATGCCCTCTCTTGGTCTCGCCTCACCCACCATTGAGGAACCTGCCGATAGGGGTAAGCCAAATCCCCCCTTCTCCCCCCAGACTTTGCACCTTTTTGTAGAGTTGCCTTTTTTCCCCAACACCCACTGTTGATAAAGAACGACTGTCAGAAAACTTTACAAAAAGGTGCAACCTTGTTTAAAAAAAACCGAAACAAGACTTGCATTGTACCCCTCTAGGCAGTCTTCAGTGGTGGGTGGGACATCACCAGCTGAGGGCATGCTGGGACGTTGGCCTGAGCGGGATCTGCGAGGGTCTGCACTTTGCAGACCTGTGGAAAGGGGGAGAAAAGGTAAGTCCCGCTTACCCCGTTCATTTGGAGCATTCAGCACATAACATACATCTTACATTTGCGCCTTTGCGGAGCAGAGCGTCTCCTTGCCTTGTTCTGGAGGAGGGCTGAAAGGTGATGTGGTTTAATCAGCCTGTCCTCGACACCGGCGGTTGTAGGATCAGAACGTTCTGAGCCCAGCAATGCCAGACGTTCACCTCTCATGCCGCATGGCAACCCCTGCGTGTGCGCTGCCTACCCTCAGCCATCCCACCTCTGCACAGGCCATGTCATGAACCATCAAACCACTGCCTCTTCCTTGCCCCAAATAATGTCGAGCAGCTCAGCGCTAACTGCTTCCGGCACATTGAGTCTTTTGTTTAGCTTCTTTGGCTTTTGTCTTTGTTTCCCTCTTTGCTTGAACGTGTTTTATGACTATTTCTGGCACTAACCAATGTTGCCTCAGATGGCACCGGGATGGAGTTGCACAGGAGCAGAATGCAGCTGGGAAGGCTCTTTGGTGTAGGCAGAGTTAGGTGAACGTGGCAGGTGAGGAGATGCAAACTCAGAGATGTGGGGCTGGAGCAGACAGGCCTGTCCCTGCACAGGATGCATTTGCTTTGTCCTTCCCGAGAGGTGATGGACACTGAGATCACACTGAGATCACTGGACAGCACAACCTCTCCCACCAACCTCTCCCACCATCGAAGATCAATTTCACTGTCTGCATTCAAAGCCTCTTAATAGAGGGAGAAGTACTTCCTTAATTCCTTGGATGGTTTCTAAAGTATTTCCATGACTTGCCTGAGTGGAAGCACCAGGTCAGTCTATGCTGAGTCCTTGGCTCCTCTGCAGGAGTCTTGTACTCGTGTCTTCCTGCTTTTGTTTTCTGCGTCTTCTGCGGGAAGAGAGGTCGTTCGGATTAATGCAGGAGCTCCTGGTAATTTCCCCATGCTCCAGAACCATCATTATTTACGGGAAGCCAGGCCTGAGCTCAGACACGTCTTTAACTTGCTGTATAAATCTGGAGCCAAAAACCCCAGACCCTTAGATCATTTCGGTTAAAAGTTAGATCCGTCTATTATTTTATTGCATCTTCAAAGGAGGCTTCTGTTCACTGATTGAAAACCTAATCACACAGTTGGAATTGAGTTTGTTCACAGATATTAAAATTATACAGTCTCAAAGAAAGTCTTTGTTGTGTTGATGCCTGAAAGGTCTGGGCTCAAAGGCAGCCAGATGTGAGGAGGTGACACATGACACACTGGTGCTCCATGCATCCCTCAGTTTTCCAGGGGAGTCACCTCCTTCAGGTGTGGGTGTTTGCTAACAAGGAACGTTTGCATGGACCCGTGCCGAGGAAGCATCGACCTCTGCGACTCCGTCCCGCGCGGTCCAGCCTGGCGTGTTTGGGAGGTCCTTCAGAGCAGAGGTGCCTCTGTGCAGGAGATGGGCTGGCTGCAGGTCGCATCTCCTTGGCTTTGCCCCTGTTCTGGGCAGAATGAGCTCAAAGGTTTGGGTTTTCTGTGCACACTCCAGCCTGGCTCTGATTACAGAGCTGTCCACAGGCAGGAGGTGTTTGGTGAGCTCTGGCACACATGGCTGGGGCTAGTCAGTTTTCTGTTACATCACTGCCTGTTTTTTTCAGCTGGAGGGAAGTCTCTTCTCTCCACCTTTGCAGAATGTTCAGAACCTGGGCAGCAGAACTGTGTAACACCGGAGGTGGTGTGTGAAGGCAGGGCTGCCGTCAAGCCTTGCTGTGCTAGACCAGTGTCAGTCAGGATTCAGGGTGGGAGCAGAGAGGGGACATAGGGAGTGTTCAGAGTCTGCTTTAGGAAGGTGTCTGACACACAAAAACACCCTGAAGGCTCCCTGTTCCACTGTTGACTCCTGAGGAGTGATCAGCTGGTGTGGTTGGACTTAATGATCTTGGAGATCTTTTCCAAGGTAAATGATTCTGTGAATTACAGCATTCATGGGGCTTGTGCCCCTTGCAGTTTGAGTAATCTGCTGGGCTATTTCTGTGTGTGGCAGGGGGTGTGAACAGGGGTCTTTGCAAGCTGAGAGGAGCCCAGTGACACCCTGCCCCTCAAAACCCTCTCCCAGGCATCTCTGGGCACATGGAGCAGGCTGTGGCATAAGGTCATTGCCTTCTGACAACATCTTTCTCTGTTGCTGTTTTCCCATAATGAGGCCCAAACAAGAGCTCCAGCACTGCTGGTGTTCCTGTTCATTTGCACACATTTACTTTGTCAAAGGCAAGTGGTTGAACTCCCTCCTGCCTTTAAGAAGGATTTTGCCTTTCAGTAACACAAACCCAGGTTTGTGGCTGATGTATGACATAAGAGGCACCAGCCAGGAGCCCTTTCCTCCTATTCATTGAAGCTCTTCAAGTAACTGCAGTGGTTTAGCCTTTTTGGTGCTCGTTGAAAATCCCTTTGTTGAACAAAGCTGTCTTTGAAACAGCCCATCTTCGATGAGTGGCTGCTGAGCAGATTAATTACTGCTGTGGGAAGTACCAGGTTTGATAATGGGGTTTTGCTGTGTTAATTTGTACCTTGAGGTTGGCCATTTGTGATAAATGAGTTCAGAAATATGAAAGAGCGTAGGGGGAAGAGCAACCTCCCAACAGCACCTGGTACCTATAGTCCTTAATCAGAAGCTCTCAAATGATGAAGAGGAGGTTTGGGGGTGTCTTGTGCCCTACCACTTGTACATCTGGTGAAAAACTCCCCAGGTGTGGCAGGTTTTGTGCCTGTTTGGGAAGAGCATTACATTACACAGGATTGCAGAGGTGCTTAGGCAGTTCCAAAGCTCCCTGATTCCCTTTCTGCTGTGAAACCCAGAGTTTGTCCCGTATTTGTTAGGATCTTTATTTTTAGAGTACAGGAGCTGCAGTGATACTCCTTCACTGTGTTTTATGTAAATCCAATCTCAAATTGGCTTTGTTGGAAGCAATCTCCAGTAAAACATTTCTGGCAGAGCTGCTAATTTATCATTGTCTAAGTGCTTGGGATGGCATGTTTGAAATACACCTGTAAGGGCTGAATTCTTCTACACCTTGCTGTGATGTCTCAGTTATGCAGTTTCCGCAGAGGCACCTTTGGCCAGTCAGGGTCAGTTCTGCTCCCTGTAGCAGCACCTGGAGTGCCGCTAGGTTGTGTAGGCAGAGTCATCCCATCTTTCTGTTGGGAAAAGCTGCTCAGAGAAATGTGTTTGGTGTCTTCACATTCCCTGTGAGCAACCTGGAGCAGTACTGAGTTGGAGGGACTCCTCATGTCCCAGCAGGACATGCTGGTGGCCAGCGGTGCTGTCAGTGGATGTTGGCATTTGCCCCAGAGCGTGTTATCCAGCGTGAGCCTAAAGTGGGATATAACAAGGAATGTTTTTGTCCTAGTTGTTGAATGTTGGACCGAGGAGATCTCAGCCGGGCCAGAGGAGGGAGCCCAGGAAGATCATCACTGTGTGTGTGAAGGAGGATGTGCACCTGAAGAAGGCAGAGAATGCCTGGAAGCCGAGCCTGAAGAGGGAGAACCAAACGGAGGACCCAGAAAATGTCAAAACCCAGGTGAGAGCATAAGCAGGTCTGAGGGTGCAGCAGCTGCACTAGATAATGGTAATTTGCCTTCCCTCTTGTATCAGACAATGAGAAAGGGCAATGAATTGCAGTTGCAATCCCAGCTTTCCTCTATCTTGATGGTATTTTTTGTGTTTATTCTTGACCTGGCTTTTAAATGCCAGTCCTGTATATTAAGCAGAGAACACCAGACAACCTCCTGTATCTCTTCCAGGATTTCTTTCCCACTGCTGTTTTACTGGAATATTTCTGTCTCTGTTTTAAAGCAAAGAGCCCTACATTCATACAGCACAGAACTTGGTTTTCATCTTTTAAACCATATTTCTGCCCTTAATCCTCAGCAAGACTGAGGTTCTTCTGTGAAATCCCTCACTTGGTCCTGCCCAACCCCATGGTGCCATCTGAAACTCTCTCTGTCTTTCTCCCCCTCCACTCCTTCATGGGGCACTCGCTCTGGAAGGAGGTGTTTGTCTGGTGGTCAAGCTTGTAATTTGTAGGATAAGTTGGGATTGAAGGACGCTGGAATTCTGTTCTTGGAGCTAATAGTGACATTGTTGACCTCATTATCATCCTGGATAGGGAAAGATAAGGTGCCTTGAAGTGAATTATAGGAGAGGTTGGTTACCTCTGGCTGAAGGAGACAGAGGCCATTCCCTGTTAATTTATATTTCATGGTAAACTGATATAAAGGAGCGTATTTCTGACAGGAAGGGCTTTGTGCCTCTGTTGGATGTTTCCAAAACTCCTGCCCTGTAGTCTTGGTCTTTGATAGCCAAGTGAGAACTGGGGTTGGGCTGTGCAGAAACGTGTGGTGTGTCCCTCAGCTTCCCAGACATTCCTACAGGATGTCTCCATTCCCCTGTGGGAAGCATCCTGGCTCATTCCTGAAAGCCCCCTGCACCACTTGTGCCTGAACTTGTGATGTTTCTGTCATTCAGGAGCTGTTCCGCAAAGTACGGAGCATCTTGAACAAGCTGACGCCCCAGATGTTCAACCAGCTCATGAAGCAGGTGACAGACCTGACAGTGGACACGGAGGAGAGGCTGAAGGGAGTTATCGACCTGGTCTTCGAGAAGGCCATTGATGAGCCCAGCTTCTCTGTGGCATACGCCAACATGTGCCGGTGCCTAGTGACGGTAAGAGCTGCCGGCACAGGAACTCCCCTGCCCAGGCAGTGACAGAAACTGCAGAGAGCAGAGTTAATTATCAGTTTCTGAGTGTAAGTAAGAGTAATTACAGTAATTTCACGACTATAAGGCGCACCCTTTTGACTAAAATTTTGGCCCAAACCCAGAAGTGCACCTTATAGTCCGGTGCGCCTTATATATGGACAGAGTTCAGAAATTTGCTTACCCGGAAGCGTGAGCCGCGAGCCGCGGTGGGAGCCGGCAGGACCACGGCTGCCAGGTGGAGGCGGGGCCGCAGGGCTGCGGCTGCTGGGTGGAGGCAGGGCCCGGGGCCTGTGGCTGCCGGCGTGGGGTAGGGCCGGGGGCCTGTGGCTACCAGGTACAGGCGAGCCTGGGGGCCCACAGCGCTGCGGCTGCCGGGTGCAGGAAAGCCCAGGGGCCCGTGGCTGCCGGGTGCAGGCAAGCCCGGGGGCCTGCGGGGCCACTTCTGCCAGGTACAGGCGAGCCCGGGGGCCCGTGGCTGCTGGGTGTAGGTGAGCCTGGGGGCCCGCAGCGCTGTGGCTGCTGAGTGCAGGTGAGCCTGGGGGCCCGCAGTGCCACAGCTGCCGGGTGCAGGCGGGCCCGCAGAGCCGCGGCTGCCGGGTGGAGGCGGGACTTCAGCCAGCAACCGCACGGAGGGAGCCAGTGGTGGATCCTCACTGCAAAAAAAAAAGTGCGCCTTATATTGCGGTGCGCCTTATGTATCGGCAAAAGTTCAGAAATTTGCCGACACCCGAAAGTGTGCCTTATAATCCGGTGCGCCTTATAGTCATGAAATTACTATAATGTGGAGTATTGCTTTGTTGGCCATGCCAGAGGCAGAGGGATTTGCTTGGACTCCTTGCTCCACCTGGTCACAAGATGAGTTGTATTTGGGAAGTTCATGGAATCACAGAAGCATGGAATAGTATAGGTGGGAAAGGGAACTTAAAATTCTTCTCATTCCACCCACTGACGTAGGCAGGAACACCTTCCACTATCCCAGGCTGCTCCCAACCCCACCCAACCTGGTGTTGGAAACTTCTGGGATGGGGCAACCACGGCTGCTCTGGACACCCTGTTCCAGGACCTCACTATTCCTCTGTGTCTGTCAGTTCCAAGGGAGCCCAAGATGAGTCAGGCTTTGCACAGATCATTCTCAGATAGTGAATTTGGGACAAAAGAACCCCCAGGCCCTTCATGACATGCAGTGAAGGAATATGGCTTAAGCCTTCAGCACATAAGAGGAGTTTTTAAGCAGGGGGTGTTTTTAAGGAATCCTATGGATGGAAATGTAATTCATCCCCCGGGCGGAGGTGGTGTCAGCCAAGTTTGGAGTGTGACTTTGCATCTACAATGTAAAACTCCTCTGGAAATCCTGATGTGAGTCTTTACTGTCACAGCCTTGTGGAGCTGCACGGTTCAACATGAAGAGGAAAATAAATTGTTATAGATGACCCTTCCTCTGTGGAGTTTATCCCTATTTCTGCTGATGTTTTTCTTCCTTCTCACTCCAGCTGAAAGTGCCCATGGCAGACAAACCTGGGAGCACAGTAAATTTCCGTAAGTTGCTGTTAAATCGCTGCCAGAAGGAATTTGAAAAGGACAAGGCTGATGATGATGTGTTTGAAAAGAAGCAGAAAGAACTCGAAGCTGCCACCACTGTAAGTGTTGTTTTTCTCCGTAAGTTCTCAGATCGCCCTCAGAAATGTATTTCCTTTTGAGATGGCAGTTGATTTGGAGGGATTTGCCTGAGGATAATAAAAAATACTTGCCTTGCCAGTGGGTTCATCCCAGAATTTTTCTGGGCTTTAGGAGAAAAAGAGAGAACATGTCTGTGGACATAAAACTGGATCTTTCAAAGAGTTCTGTGCACTGGGAACATGGTTTTGCAGAGCTGTTTTCCTGTTTTACAGCCAGAGGAGAAGACGCGGCTCCACGATGAGCTGGAAGAGGCCAAGGACAAAGCCCGGCGGAGATCCATTGGGAATATAAAATTCATCGGCGAACTTTTCAAGCTGAAGATGCTGACGGAGGCCATCATGCACGACTGCGTGGTGAAGCTGCTGAAAAACCATGACGAGGAGTCCCTCGAGTGCCTTTGCCGCCTGCTCACGACCATTGGCAAGGACCTGGACTTTGAGAAGGCAAAGGTGGGGCACGAATGGGAGTGAGGGATGAGGCTCTCTGGGCAGGGCTGGAAAAAAGGGTGTGGAGTATTTTTATTTGAAGATTTGTTTTTTCTTCAGGAATTTCCATATGGCATGAGGAAGTCATCCACTCCTCTGTGGATGTTTTGTCATGACCTGGCCTTGCTCCCTGCTCTGTAATAGATTCTGTATCATTTTCAGCAGTGTTCTCTAGTTGTTATTTCCAAAGATTTTATCCAAACACACAGTCCAGAAATGCTCAACATTTACTTTTTCCAAGTTGAATGTCCCTCTTTCTTCGCAGTTCCCTAAACATTCATATTTCCAGTTGAAGGTTTATGTTTCCTACAGAAGCCATCGTGAAATGTGCTGTTCAGGTTAAATCTAAAACATGCCCATTAACCTGTCCAAACCCCCACCTGAGCCTCGGGGGTGCCTGTGTTTTGTCATCATTGCCTCCAGTTGTGCTGGGATGTGGTAGCTGTTCTGCAGCTGCAGTGCTCCTGTATCCTCCTCCCCATTTTCCAGCAGCTGTATCTGTAGCACAGACCATTGCGCTCTCCAAGAGCTTCTCTTGGCACAAACAGTCTGCTGGTCCTTCACAAAAGTCAGGCTTGGAGGGTTTTGCCAGGAATCAGTGGGACTCAGTTCTGGAAACAAATGTAGCTAATTGTGTTCAGCTGCCCCGGGCAGGGAGTTCCCTCTCCACTCTCTGGGTCTCTGGGATCACAGCAGATCAATCCTGAGCCTTAAGGGGAAGGAATTTCCCAGACTGTTCTGTGAGCATTGATCAAAACAATGAGGTTTATCATCAGGCCCAGGCTAAACACCCCGTGCTGTGAGTGCCGGCACCAGCATGGGTTTCAGTTTCTCCATGTGCTTTGAGAAGAAAACCAGGTCTGACTTCCAAGCTGAGGTCAGGCTGGACGAGGCCTGAGTGCTGTTTTGGGCTTTTTGAGCACTGTAAAAGCCAACATTTTGGTGCTCTGCTGGTTCTTACCCTCAAGCTGGAGCATGGCAGGACATGGAGTGAGGGAGCAATTCCAGAGTCTCTGTCCCGTCTTTGGGGTTGATTATTTCTGTAAAGACTGAGAGAATCTTTCTTAATGGGGTAGACATTTTATTATGTATTTTTATTGAAGCTGAACTGTTACTCATAGTTTAATTAAAACTTCTGAACAAAGTCCATTGGAAGTGTTTCCCCATCATCCCTAACTTTGGAAACATTTGCTCCCAGAGCTGGAACTTTCCAAGGCAAGGCCAGACACAAATTTGAATGGATTTTTTTCTTGTTTGTTTAACTAGAAGGACAAGAGTTTAGCTGTTTTTTAGTGAAGAGGATGGGAGATGGGGTAGGAAACCACTCTGAAACTCTTGTTTGAAACAACCAGAGACTCTATTTTGAGAAAAAGGCTTTTTAGAGCTTGGTGAGCCAAATTTAGACCTAACGGGAGCTTCTCTGCTGATCTCAATTCATGTCTTAGTGTGAACCAATTGGGATTCTACCACATCACAATTTTCTGGATGAGAAGGAGTTTTTGGGGTTTTTTCCCACAGCTCAGTCCATTAAACTGTTATTGCAGAGAGACCCAGAGCTGCTGCTCAGTCTGGTCTGGCTCAGCTCAGGGGATGAACCATGGAATGATGTGTCTTAGGCTGGTTTTGTACCCGTTTTGTTTTCTGAGCCAGTTTTTCTTGGGCTGAGGTGAGCACACAGCTGATTTGAGGAGATGAAGCTCATATTGAGACATATTTTTAATGGATGTAATGTTTATTATGTACATGCAGAGGATGTAGATGGTTTGTGTAATTAAAAACCCAGAGAAAGTGTGTGTCTGTACAGTTGTGCCTCATCTCCTGCACATGCTGCCCTGTGCACCCTCAAATCCATCCTGGAGGAGTGTACAGGACCCAGCACTCACCTCTCTGAGGAGCAGCCCTGTGTCCCTGATGTTTCTGGCACAGAAATCCTGGAATGCGGGACCTGCTGTGTGCCCCTCAAGGAAGTGTTTTCATTTTTCTCCACAACGTGCTGATGATATTTTTCTTGTCTAGCCCCGCATGGACCAGTATTTTAATCAGATGGAGAAGATTGTGAAAGAAAGGAAAACCTCCTCAAGGATTCGGTTCATGCTTCAGGATGTAATAGACCTAAGGCTGGTAGGTCCTAGCTCCAGTGACGTAAGCATGAAATCATGGAAGGCTGCACTGGTCTGGGTTGGAAGGAACTTTAAGGATCATCTCGTTCCATGGACAGGGCCACTTTCCTCTGTCCCAGGGTGCTCCAAGCTCCATCCAACTTGGATTTGGACACTGCCAGAGATCCAGGGGCAGCCACAGCTTCCCTGAGCACCCTGTGCCAGGGCCTCCCCATCCTTCGAGTAAAGAATTTCTTCCAATATCCCATCTGACCCTGCCCTATGGCAGTGGCTTTGTGCCATTCCCCCTTGTCCCAAGTCTCTCTCGTGCTCTCCTGTAGCCCCTTTAGGCCCTGGGGCCTTCTCCAGGTGAAGATACCCAGCTCTCGTGCCAGTCTGTCATGTTCCCTTCCATATCCAGGCTGGATAAGCTCTCATGAAAGAACAGGGGTTCATGTCTCAAGTGTTGTTAGGGGGAGATCTGTTCCACTTCTCCCCAAAGTCTGACTGTTCAAAGCCAGGAAATGTTTCCATGTTGTCCTGGTGCTGTGGTCAGTACACATGTGCTGCAGGGGATTCCTCACTGTGCAGGTGAAGACATGACCATGGGTGGAACAAACCTTCCCAGCACATGTAATTCCCCACCAGGGGAGCTGGTTTGGGTTGCATGCCTGAAGTCACCATTTTGGCTGCAGGTAGAGAATTACCTGAGAGCTGATAATTACCCTGAGAGCTGTAATGAGGCTGCAGCAAGATAAGGGACAGTGTGGTCATTCCAGGGCTGGAAGGATCTGGGCACTGCATGGCTGAAAAGACCCACCAAGCGAGGAAAGTGGTTTTGGAGTGACAGCTTCTCTCTGCAGGATTCTTGTGTCAGCCATCACCATTCCTGGAGTACAAAGTACTGTCTCCACTTAAAATCAGTCACTTCTTGCTTTTTTTTATTTTCAAGGTTTCATTTTTTCCCTCAAGCTTGGAGGAAAGGCTCCCACCAAGGGTATCAGTCATAAACAGAGAGTGACAGCAGCTTTTCTCTTTCCTCTGAACCTTGAAAGAGAAGCTGGGAATGTGCAGGTTGGGTGTTAAGGTGTCCTGAATTTAGTCAGGTTTTTTGCTGCAGTCTCTGTACCTGAGTACAAGGTTCTGCTCTCTGGTGCTGGGATAACCGTGTCCATAATGTGTCTCAGCTCCACAGGATTTTCTGCAGCCCCTCTAAGGCATGACAAGGGTGGGAGGATGAGGCCTTATTCTTAGTGTTCAAATTACTTGTGTTTGATGATCCCCTGGAAGTTTCCCTGAACACATGTTTGGTTCTTTTTGCTTCTTCCCCAGTGTAACTGGGTGTCACGAAGAGCAGACCAGGGCCCCAAGACCATCGAGCAGATCCATAAAGAAGCCAAGATTGAAGAGCAGGAGGAACAGAGGAAGGTGCAACAACTCATGACCAAAGACAAGAGGAGACCGGGTAAAGTAAAAGCCAAGTTCCTGCCACTCATTTCATATCCAGTGGCCTTAGAGGGAATCCTACATAAAAGGAAAAAATCTGTGGGGTTTTTTTTCCTAAGTGTAATGGGTACGGGGCATGGGGCCTGATATGGCAGAGGCTGGAAAAGGAACAGATCTACCATGGATTGGCTGTGGGGATTTTCAGGGGCAAATCTCATGGGTGAAAATAGCCAACCACAGGCCAGCAGTTCTTAAGCTTTCCGTTCATGCAAACCATGTTTGATTTTGTGACAGGCTGCCAAAAATCTCTTCTAACAAGTTATTACTTATCAGTCAGATTTACCATCCATTCTCATGCACTGCAGAGTCTCATTTCAAGACAAGAACATCTCATTTCAGGAGTAACCATGTTGTCTTTAGTTGTTAAAGTCATGAGGTGCTGACTCTGTCTGAAGGAGTGTCTTGGCGTCACCTTAAACTGCTCCTGGCCCTCAGGGAACTACCTGAAGATGAATTTGGAATGACTGGGAAAATGAAGATTGGGACAGACCAGGGCAAGGAGAAAGTAATTTTGGGGATTCTTCAGTACTAAGGATTGTCGAATGGAAGTGCTTTGAAAACAGGTTGTAAAGAAAATACATGTAGACTTTAATTATCCTAAAAGTAGACACCAGGAGAAGGTGAGGAACCTGGGAGTGCCTGAGGGTCTCCATGTCAGACCAGCCAAGCGCTGCAGGAATAATTGTGGGGTGAGTGAGGCTCTGGTCAGGGAAGGCATCTCATCTACTCCTTCCCTGAGCTCATGAACGTGCAGCACCCAGAGAAATGCAGATAAATCCAGCCAGGAACCATCCCTTCCAAAAGCAGCCCTTGAAAGGAGTGAGAGCTGTTATGTCCAGACTGTTGTGTGAGAACACAAGGGCAGGCTGGTTATGTCATGTCAGTGTGAAAGATGTTCCTGAGCAGGACCCTGTCAGTCAGAGCAGCGGGATGAGCTGAGGGAGGCTCTGTTTTTCATCTTCAGGTGTCCCGCGGGTCGATGAAGGCGGCTGGAACACTGTGCAGGGGGCAAAGAACAGCAGAGTGTTGGACCCCACCAAGTTCCTTAAAATCACCAAGGTAGGTGCCAGCACAAGCCTCCTTCAGGACAATAAAACATCTGTTAGTCAGGAAGGACTGGGATGGTGTGTACAGGTCAAAACTTGAGGGAAAGGAGTGTGCAGACTTACTTTCTCAGGTTCACAGTGTTCTTTTAGTAATCCAGAAGCTCTCACAGTCAGAAAATCTGCATTTTATTCAGTGATGAAAATGTGAGCTAGGGTATTGTGTGACATGGAGATGCAGCACAGCACTCATTTTCCATGGGTCTCAAACACCTGCTGGAAATTCTCGGCTGCCTCAAGTTCTTGAGACCCTATTCTGATGCTGCTATTCATTAAAACAGGGAGGCCACATCTACTTTGTGTCACAAACAGCAGCACTTCAGACTTAGGAGGCTCCAGTAGAATGGGAAGAGCTGTGACTGCTTTTAGAGGTTTCTCGTCTTGGTGGCATGGCTGCATCCCCTCATGTTCATCCTTCAGATGAGCATCTTCCTGTTATTTCACCATTCGACGGGTGGATTTGGGACTGGTTGGATTTTGGTTTTCCAGGCTTCAGGTTGGGCAAGTTGGAGATTTCTCCTTTGTATCAGAACAGCTCTGGGTTTTCTTGCCAAGGAAAAGTCTGGCCTTTGCATAAATCATTGACTCCTAAACATTCCCTTGTCCCACTTAATGTCACTCACCCTGAATTTTTACACTCAGTTCCTGGATTCTTGGAGAGCCATAAAGCAGGATCTGGACCGACTGCAGCTCTTCTGCAGATCCAGTCAGTTTGTTCCTTCTGAAAGTCATAAAACAGTCTTCAAAACTTCATTAGCAGGAAAGGTTCAGCCTCCTCCTACCTGGGCTTATGTCTCATCTGGGAAAAGCCCTTCTTCTTTGTTCCATACAAATGGAGCTGGTTCCACAGCAGCTGCTTTGGAAGGAGAGAGGAGCTCCCCTGAGATCTGCAAGGTCACAACCTCCTTGTCAATAAATTCTCCACTGAACATTGTAAAATCAGTGTTCTCTTCTTGCCAGACACAACTTCTTCCCTCCAAGTTCTGTGACCTATTGTCATCCTTTGCCCTCTGGATTGTTCGGTGCCCTGCAAGTTCCCCCAAAGCCATGACTGGAGAGTTGATGGACAGTGGAATTAGGTTGCACATCACAAACAAACTGAACATTTTTCAAGTACAGATATACTGAGTTTTTCCACCTTCCTGAGCTTCAGAATTCCCAAGAAAAAGGAGCTCCTGCTCACTGTGTATGTCTCTCACTGATATTTGGAAGATGCTCTTGTGATGCTCTTTGTTGTTTGTGTCTTCTGTCTTGGGCCACAGTTTGGTCTTCCAAAATATGTAAAGTGTATTATGGTGTTCATAAGACTGGGATTATTTCCAAAAAATCTCCCATTTATTATTACACTGTACGATTTGCCATTGTAATTGTACATCCTGGTGTATTTTACAGCCCACAATAGATGAGAAGATTCAGCTTGTGCCTAAAGCCCAGTTGGGCAGCTGGGGGAAGGGCAGCAGTGGTGGAGCCAAGGCAAGCGAGATGGGTAAGTCAGGATGGGCCCTCACCCTCGGCCTTGCTGCCAAAAAGCAGATTTGGATGGGAATCATGGAATATCCTGAGCTAGAAGGGACCCACAGGGATCAGAGTCCTGCCCCTGGCCCTCCACAGATACCCCAACAATCCCACCCTGTCCAAAGGCCCCTGGAGCTCTGGCAGCCTCAGGGCCGTGCCCATTCCTTGGGGAGCCTGGATAGTGCCAGCACCCTTTGAGGGAAGAACCTTTCCTGATATCCAGCCTAAGCCTGACACAGCTCAAGCCTTTCCTTCAGTCCTGTCCCTGCTCACAGGGCAGATATCAGAGCTGCCCCTTGGGAGGAACTGCAGTCTCCAAGGAGAGCTCTGTCAGCCTCCTGTCCTTCCCCTTTGTGTGACCTCCTGGCAAGAAGGGTTAAAGTGAGGCAGGACCTGCCTTTTCCTGCAGTTCTGTCCCCCCGGCTCTGAAATTGCTCAGTGATACTGAGGTTATCAGCAGTCCTGACCTTGTTGCTCTGCTCTGTGTTGTCTCCACGATCTCCAGACTCCTTGCGACCAAGTGCCACAAGTCTGAACAGATTTTCTGCCCTGCAGCCTCCAGTCTCCCCAGTATCTGCCTCATCTGCATCTTCAGAACTAGAATCTCGCAGGGCCTTAACGAGGTGAGTGTCACTCCATCACTCTTCACTGTTGCACTTTGCACCCCCTCCTCTGGGCACTAGCTCTCAGAAAGAAGAGAATTCCTTGCTTTTCCAGGAATGCCTGGGTCCTTTTTCCCCCTGAGTCAGCTTTGAACATGCCTGTATATTATAATATCATAGGAGAGAGGTGGAATTAATTTTTAAAACCATTTTGATTAATGTTTTTGTTTCCTCTTCACCCTTCAGCCAAGGGTAGTTGTGTTTAACAGATTAAAAACTCTTCAGATAAAATGTAGTAATAAATAGGTTGGATTTAATAGCTCTGAATTCAGCCAGGTCAGTAGGTTTATTTATCCAGGAGAGCACACCTAAAACGTGGCAGAAATGAAGCATAAAACCATGTCTGACCCTTCCTAGCAGATGTGACCTGCCCATGCTCCCGCATCCAACAAAAAACTGCAGAGCCTTTCTCTCACTCCAATTCCTTCAGGGCTGCAACCACTCCAGCTTGGAGCATGAAACATGTATTAACCCTCAATAATTTATTAACTCTAGACCCGGTTTATAGATGCACAGTTCATTTAAAGTGCCACTGGATCTTCCTTACAGTGCACACAAGCTGCTGAAGTGTTTTCCTGGGTTGTGCCTCTAATGTTTTCCTTCCAATTTCACGTAAAACTTGGACTTACCTGGAAATTATTCCATTTTAGCATCATTTTGCCCATCTTACTCATTAACACAATAATTAATAGGACAGGTCGTTTCCAGCTGTTGTTGGGAGCCTTCACTGTTTGGGAGGTATTTTTCAATGAATGGGTAAAAAATACGACTCTCATGGAATCACAGAATGTTTTGGGTAGGAGAGAGTTGAAAGATCACCTATTCCCACCTCCTGCTATGGGCAGGGACACCTTTCACTATCCCAGGCTACTCCAAGCCCTGGCCAACCTGGCCTTGAACCCTGCCAGGCATCAAGGAGCTGCCACAACTGCTCTGGGCACCCTGTGCCAGAGCCTCCCCCCCCCAACAAGGAGGATTTTTTTTGTTACATCTAATCTGAAGCTCTCACACTATTTCAAAGTGGATCAGAGTCTTGTGTTATAAAATTCACTATTCCGTGTATAAAATGGGTGCTGTAGATCATTGCTTTTCCTTTTGTTCTCTAGGAAGCATTAGCCTGTCTACTCTGGGTATTTGAGTTTGTGCATCCCTGAAATTGAGTTAATTTTGTTTGTAGGTACAGCTGTAAGAAATGGAGTCAACAATCCTGTGGGGCTCAGGGGGTGTTTTTTTTCCCACAGTGAAGTCCTCGAGTACCTTTTCTAACCTCTGAGCGTGTTCTTGTTCGGCAGTCGTGGGAGCACGGGCAGGGAGAAGAACGACAAAGCTCTGCCACCTTCCCTGTCCCGGCCCAACACCTTCCTGCGGGGTAGCAGCAGCAAGGAGCTGCTGCTGGACAACCAGGCTCAGGAGGAGCAGCGCAGGGAGATGCTGGAGACGGTGAAGCAGCTGACAGGAGGCATGGAGATGGACAGGAACAGCACTGAGGCCGAGAGGAACAAAGCCAAGGAATCTGGTAACAGCTCCTCTGTGCCCAGGGACTCTTGCTGAATGCGTGGAAAGGCACAAGGGAGGATCTGTCAGGAGCAGTGACAAGTGTCTGTGCAGGGCACTGTGAGGCTGCTGCAGCTGGGATGCACCTCCCAGAGCTGAGTGACACAGCTAAGGCAGGCCTGGCTTATCCCTTTCACCAGCTCCTCCATAGGATCCAGTGGAGTTGAAAGGCTGCAAGTGCCAGCCCATGGCATTGTCTTACCTGTCTTACTCTGTCACTGTCTCACTGGTTTCTGGGCATAAAGTCCCCCAGATCAGTGTCAGTTCTTCAGGAATGCTTTTCCAGTGCCCAGTAAAGCCGTATATACTCTTTTAAAGCATTCCCCAGGGCCAGGGCAGGGATTTGGGTCTGGGACAGATGGTGCCCAGCAGCTTTTTAGCACCATATTGTGGCCAGCCCTCCTTCTGAGCCAGCTCTGATGCACAGGATGGTGGCCCCAACCAGGGTGACTCGTCTGTCACCTTGTCAGTTCTGCAGCTCCTGCTTTTCCCTCCTGCCAGCCTGGGCTGATATGTTAGTGGGAAAATGGGGACACTTTGGGTGATGTTCCCAGTGGACAGAACGTTTATAGCAAGGACAGCAGTCAGTGCCTTCCTTGGGAAACATCTGGAAACTGCTGCAGTGAGGGAAAGACCTCAACTACCACAGCATAGCACAGGCTTGTCCTGAAGCTTCAGGATGTTGTAGACAATCCATGGGGACCAGCGTTTTGGGATGTGACTGGGAGATTGCCTTGGGCTGCTGCCCATCGCAGTCAGCATATTTTAACTTTGCTGCAACAGCTCCCATTTAATTATTTAATGTTGGTGCAGAGCTTTGAAGGTGTTTGACCTGTGCCACTGCCAGCTGTGCTCCTGCAAGGGAGTTTGTATGGGGGAAGAGTAGCCAGGAAAGGATCACAGAATCCCAGAATGTTTTGAGTTGGAAGGAACTATAAAGCTCATCCAGTTCCAACACCCTGCTGTGGGCAGGGGCACCTTCCACCTATCCCAAGTTGCTCCAATCCCCATCAAAGAACTACCCTGTGCCTGAGGATGGGGTAGGGGACACACCTGCCCTAGTGACTTCTGTTCTCAGAATATCATCCCTAAAATGCTGATTTTCCTTTTCCAAACATGTTTTGTTGTTGTATTTCCACCAGCCAAGCCAGAAGCTCCCCCAGCTCCTGTGCAAGAAAAGCCTTCACTATCAGAAGAGGAAATAGAAAGAAAATGCAAATCTATCATTGATGAGTTCTTGCATATTAATGATTTTAAGGTAAGCAAGATGAAAACCTCACTTAACAGAAAGCTTTGAGAGGCTGCAGTGATTTCTCTCTAGGATGTGTCTCTGTGAGCACCCAGCCCACAACAGAGGCTGGACAGAGGCCAGGCAACAGCAGCAGCTCCATGAGCACTCCCAGGACAGTTGACTCCCAAGCTTGTTTTCTGCCCTGCTGGTAATAGGAAAAATAGCCCATGTGTGTTTTAAGCAGCAATACGGATGTGTGTCTGTCATGAATCACTGAGCAGTGACATAATAGCAGCAATTTTGGAAGCAGAAAAGCTAGTGGGAAAATAAACAGAGGTTTTCATTTAGTTATCAAAGCATCTGCTGTTCTGATCTGGAGGCAGATAAAGCAATACTAAATATTGAACAAACTACTCCAGAGGATTTTTAATAAACATTGGAAATTACTGAGCAGCTGTGATCACTTCCTAGTTAAAAGTTTGAAATTTTGTTTCCCTTGTAAATGGGCCTTTTAGCTTGTCCGGGGAGTTTGCAAGAAGTGTTACATTGGCTGCAAAGCTGCTTCATTTGATCTTTCACTGAAATAAATTTTAAAACCTGCTGAGTTTGAAATGGCAGCACTTGGAAGTTGCTGGTTTGGCACCCTAAAAGCAGAGTTGCTGCTTCCATTTCATTGGACTTCCAATTAATAATTAGAAAGAGGAATATTCTCATGATGGATTGTTTAGGGTTCACATCACAGTTATTGGGATAAATTATTAAATACTTGGTTTGGAGAAAAAAAACCTTGCTCTGATTGGCAGTGAGCTGGCCTGGGACCCAGGGGCTGGTGAGCCAAGAAATCTCTGCTCTTTTTCCTGCTTATGATGGACTCCAAAGGCTCCCCTTGGATGCCTGTGGTGAAGGGGCCACGCTGGTTCCCTGTTTGCAAATACAGCGATGCATTTCTATAGCTGGCTGGAAATGGAGCTGAATTGCATTAGTCAGGGCAGGGCTAATTAAAAGTCCATGGAATCAAAGCAGCTTGTTTGCATCAGGAGTTATTTGGTACTGGGCGATTCTTGGTGCTCTTCAGGTGCAGCGAATCTCTGACTAACAGTGGTGTTCCTGCAGCCACCCATGAGTGAGTTCCTGCTGTGTAGAGCGGAGGAATGGCCCTTTGCAGGTGTTTGGTCACCAGTCTGACCTGACCATGGGCCCAAACTGCTGAGCTGTGACCCTAGTGACAGCCCAGGACCACCAGGCTCCTGACCTGCAGGAAAAGGCCATACAGGGTCTGAGGAAACACATCTAGGGCTGCCAGATCTTGGTAACTCAAGGCATAGCTAGTCACAGAGCAGGTGCCTGTTGTCAGGAATGCCACTGAGATCTGTGGGCTGGACCCAAAAGGTCACTGGAAGGTTCTTGTGATGGCAATGGGGATCTTTGATGTGGGACTTTGAGAGCTGCTTTCAAAGTCTCTGAGTGTTTTCTTTGTTTAGGTTGCAAAATGCTCAAGTCAAAAAGTGGGAGCTTTAGAAAGGGGAAATCTTCCTCCAAGTGCTGCCTAGCTATCTTCTGCTTTTTGATGGGCTGTGGGTTTTTAACACAGGCATTTGTGCCAGGTCAGATCAGTAACAAATCTGACCTGATACCTTTTTTTCTGACTTGGCTTGATGTTTGATGCAGTAATAGATGTTTTGGTGGCATCCAGAAAACAAGTCCTGCCATTTCACCAAGCAGTCCTGGAATGTGATTGTGTATTTTAAAAATTCTTAGGTGAGTGGTATAAATTCCATTATTGCTATTACTGTTGTTTTTGTTATTATTATGTGATGAGGTTCCACAGCCTAATTCAGCACTTTACCTGGCAGCCTCACTTCACTCATTCCACCAAAAATCCCCAATGTTACAGTAGGAAACACTCCTGTGCCACATTTTTGCTTCTTTTCAGCTGAGGCCTGACTGATGTGTGTCGTTCCACAGGAGGCCATGCAGTGTGTGGAGGAGCTGAGTGCCCAGAACCTGCTGCCTGTGTTCGTGCGTGTGGGTGTGGAGTCCACGCTGGAGCGGAGTCAGATCACCAGGGATCACATGGGCCAGTTGTTACATCAGCTGGTGCAGTCAGGAAAGCTGAGCAAGCAGGATTTCTTCAAGGGGTTGGTATTCTGTGCAGAGAATCCAGAGATTCTTTTCCTCAGTGTTTCTTGCAAATGGATGCTGTGCTGCAGAGAAATGCTCTCCCACCTTGTTTTGGTGTCCTGCCCTCTACATACGTTCTTTTGGAAGGACTGTATCTGGGTGTATTTATAAGGAATATTATATATATTATTGTAATACATTCTAAAGTGTTTCAGATGCTTTAGTGAATGTAAATATGTTCATATTTATATCAGCTTTTATTTTGAAGCAGGTCTGTAGGTGTCTCTTTAAATGTGTGTGTTCAGATCCCTGTTCTGTTCTGCATTTCTCCTTGTTTGCCTTTTGCAAATCCCTGAATGTAATTGGAAGAGGAGGCAGTCAGAATCCTTCACACAACATCAGTACCTGGAAGCTCTGTAGCCTGAGCTCCCGTGCACCCACAGAGCCTCAGCCATTCTCCCACTGGGAAAAAGGCTTCACACACAAGATGCCATTTCTCAGGACACATCAGCTGGAGCAGCCAAATCCTCGAGGGGCTGAGGAGGAGAACATGCAGCAGATGGGTTGGAACTGCCTCGAGAGACCTGAGTTTCAGCTGCTGGCTCATTTCAGTTCCCTGAGTTTTGTGTTCCCAGCCTGGTGTCCAGTCTTAAAACAATCCCTGTTTCCATGGAAGTCCCTGGCGGCACTCAGTCCTCACTGGGGAGCAGAGCAGGAGAGATAAAACAGGGATAGCCACAAATGCAGCATGGAAGGAGCAGATGAAATAACTCTTCAGCACTGAGTCTCTAGAAGTTGGCTCTGTCTGGCTTTAATTTGAATCCCTGTCATTGTGGTACCACTGACCACTCCAATAGGGAATTCCTTGCACCCGTGCCTGTCCCTGAATTTCATCCAGCTCACAGGACAGGTTTAGGAGCTCAAAACCATATAGAACAGCTGAAAAAATCTATATCCACAGGAAATACACTTGTGTCCACACAGCACTGATGGCCAGAGGGACTCATTTGAGGTGATACATACCAAAATGTATTGTGATTCCTGAGTTTCCTGGAGTTTAGATAATCTGTGCCCTGAATGTGACATAAACAATGTGAAACAACTCCTGAAGATGATGGAAAGGGCAAGTGGTGTCCAGTGGGTGCTGAGGAAAGCACCAGAAACCACCTCACTTACTCACACAGGAGAAGTGACCATGTAATGAGGGATCACAGGATAAACATTGGTCCCAGCCCATGTCTGGGAAGATGTACAACAGGAAAACAATTTGTGGCAGAAAAGCTGGAGGAGCAGCAGAGGATGAAAAGAACAAAGCAAAGGAGGTGGTTTCTGATTTGAAACATCAGAGAAAACGTGGATTTATAGTCATTAAACAGGACACTAGAGTTTTCAAGGTTTTCGGGGAGAAACAAACCATGACAGAAATTGGCAGGAGAACAGAACAATGACCATCTCTCAGGCATGAGAAGTGAGGTCACCTACAAGGGTTTCATGGGAAAGAAGAGTTTTGAGCCTTTTGGAAAGTGCATCACTGGGGAGCAGTCCTGTAATTCCTGCTGCAGAGAAACTCTCCTCTGCTGAACTCTGAGCTCTTATTTACAGACATTTCACTGCTTATGTTACATTTAGAATTCTGTTAGGATTAACCCCCTTCTCTAAACATTTGGGTAGTTTTATGAAAGTTTATTTCATAGTTTATATGTGCAGACAAAAATGCTTTTTTAGTTTTATAGATGTTACTGTTTAGCAAATGATTTGGTACTGGGATATAAGAATTATTATAACTGGAGGTTTCCTGGATGTATCTGTTGGATCTACAAAAGGTGGTGTATTTTCCACATATTCTCCATGTTATTGCATGGAGAAATTCAGTCTTGGCAGTTTGGAAGTACCAAAAGCATAAAATGGCGACCAGTTTTTTGTTACCTTTGTGATTCTGCTCACTCCTCTCTCTCTTCACTCCTCTTTTATGTTACAAAACATTTTTATAGTGCAGATGTCTTTGAAGGAAATGTCTCCAATTAAATTTTATTTAATACTTGATTTTTTTTCCTCCTTCTAAAGTTTTTCCGAGACCCTGGAGATGGCAGATGACATGGCCATAGATATACCCCATATCTGGTTGTACCTGGCTGAGTTGGTAACCCCCGTGTTAAAAGAAGGAGGAATCTCTATGAGAGAACTTACACAGTAAGTGATGCTTTCCCAGCTGTGCCTGTAGTGTCTGCTCAGCATGGTTCCCATCAGTAGGTGAAGGATGAGCAGTGTTGGAGGCTCAGCTCCCCACAGGAGCTGATGGAAAGCTTGCTGATCTCTGGGGGTCTACCCCAGCCTGAGAGCTCTGCTGGGAAAGGAGGTTGGTGATTTCACCCTTGGAGAAGGGTTTTATCCATAAGTTTGTTTCTGTTGAGCTTAAAAATACCATCAGTGCTGTAGAATGGGATCATTTGGGAGCACACAGGCTCTGGGAATTAATTAGACTTGCAGAGGGTGTGGTATCTCAGAGGGGCAACTGAAGGAAGGTTAGGTGGGATATTTGGAATAAATTCCCCCCTGTGAGGGTAGAGAGGTCCTGGCAGAGTTTGCCCAGAGAAGCTGTGGCAGCCCCATCCCTGGAAGTGTCCAAAGCCAGGTTGGATGGGGCTTGGAGCAACCTGGGACAGTGGAAGGTGTCCCTGCCAAACTATGGGATTCTGTGTCTCTACCATCTGGGCACTGCCTTAAACGGACACAAAACCTTGTCTGCAAGACCAGAAACCACCATTTCCTGGACCAGAAGTCTTGTATTTTCTGTATGTCCTTACATATTCAGAGATTATCTCTGAGTGGTTTCTATTTCTATTACCAGTATATTAAGAAAGTTAACAGTATTTCTACCCAAATACAGCATCCCACAAAAATGAGTGGATTTGACATTAAATATAACATATTTTTGGATGTAAAATTCAAGTCTTTGTAATTAGCCCTGTTGTGACGAGGTCACTGCATTACTAAATGTTTTATCAGCAGTACTGGATTAATCAAATCCTTCCTCCCTGGCAGAAGTTAAAGGTGATTGCCTGCCTCAGTCTGATCATTACCCCTGGACTTGCATTCCAAATACAAATTATAAATGAAAAATATCTGTTTTTCTTTCATTCTAGAGAATTTAGCAAACCCTTGCTTCCTGTGGGAAGAGCCGGCGTCTTGCTTGCTGAAATCTTGCACCTTCTATGCAAACAAATGGTGAGTGCCTGGTGTTCCTGTCCTCCAGAGGGAGGAGTGGCTGCAGTGCTCGTGTTCATGCATGAAACCTACACCATTCCCACGTGAGGACATTTAGGGATGGGCCAGCCAGTCCAGATAACTTAGGAAACCTGCCTCACACCCCAGTTTCCAAACAAGCCTTATGAGGTTCCAAAAAGTTGAGTTAACTTTTTATTTTCTCATCACTTTTCCCTTTTGCAGGTACCTTTGCACCTGGCTTCTCCCAGAAGCTAAGAGTGCTGAAATACTGCAAGAGGGACATGCTCAAGGGATTTCTGGGCTGAGCAGAAGCAGCAAGTGCCGGGAATCTTGCGAGAGAACTGTTCTTGCAGACCGGAGAGGTTCTCAGGGTTCGGATAAGCTTCCGATGGCCTCAGACTGCTGTGTGCTTATCCAAACTAAACCTGCCGACTCTTGAGGTTTACCCAGCACTGGGGTAGTGACACCTCCTCACCCCGTGACTCCGAGAGCTCTCTTTCACACCTCACAGCTGCGTGTCCAACCAGTTTGGTGGTTTCCCTGTAATTCATCTCCATTTTTGTCTTTTTTTTTTTTTTTTTTTTTGATCCAGCTAAATTCTGCACTTTGGATAGTGTCTAATTCCAACCCTGTAAAATCCCTCACTTGCCATTTTTTTTAATTTTTTAAGCATGCATTCAAGTAAGGTTGAATGTTCCAGGAGCATTTCAGTCCAACAGTGCAAAGAGTGACTTTTTATTTGTTTATTTTAGTCTTGTGCTTGTTTGGACAGTTAACTTCCATTTTTTTAAAAACTATTCTGTGAAAGAAAAGCTGCTGTGCTCTGGGTGTGGAAGCATAGCCTTGGGTCTCTGTTTCTGCCACAGCTTTCTGATTATACCTTGTCCAGGTCGAGAACTGGACTTGGTATTTCAGTGTAACATCAGCCATCTAATCTAGATCTTGATGGATCAGAGCAGGAACTATGCAGTTGGCTCTTAACAACCTGTATATTAAACTGAAAATTGTAATCTGCTTTGTAAACTTAAAATCAGGTTGCATTTCTCAGCTTGGCTTAGGCGACTCAGTGATCTCCTGTGAGCAGGTGCTGTAAGGTGAAACTTTGGCAAAGCATTTGGGTGGAAACAGCTGGTTGTGCTTAGCATTTTTAGTCTTGTCAGAACTGTGTGTGTCAGAAGCGTACTCTCTGAGGCAGGAGGCTCAAAGGTCAGTGTGACATTAGAGGTTGCAAAAGGCTGAAGTGTCTGTGCTCAGAGGCACTGCCTCTCAAGGTTTGCATAAGCTCTAGGAACTGAGGAGAGAATTTGGGATTATGTGCCTGAATTTGAGGTTTGGTCTGTGTGCAGAAAACAGCCATGTAAATGAGGAACTTTCTCAAAAGAGCAATTTGCCAGAGCCTTACTGTCAAGGCAAGGAAGTGTGAGTCACGGAGTAAGTCAGGAGAAGGGTCTGAGTCACCCATGGCAGCTCTGTGTCAGGCCGTGGGAAAGTGCCCTGTTCCACGTGTCACTGCTCCTGGGGAACCTCGGAGGTCGTTGTGAGCCCCCCGTGTCACTTCTGCCTTGCCCATTCCCTGTCACGAGGCGCTGCCCACCTGACAAGATGTGCATACCCGGGGGAATTGCACACGTGGTGTCTCTTGCACGGGGTCTCCAGATGTTCTCACTCATTGCCGGGCATTTGTTGGGTGGTTGAACTGTCCTTTATTCCTCCTGACACAGCTGCACCATTCTGGCCCCTGTGAGCTCCCAGGGTGTCCCTCAGCTCTTCAAATGGACAAACTGCTTGTGTTTCAGAGCCATAAGAAAGTGGGAGCCTTATGGAGGGAGTCTGGCCTCAGTTGGAAAGAATACTTGCCCGAAGGGGAGGATGTACATACCTTTCTCATGGAACAAGTGAGTTCAGATCATTTCCCATTCTTATGTGCAGTTGGAATATGGGGTGAAGTGTCTCCAAGTTGGGGTAGATGATTACAGCACCATCTTTTGAAGCACAGGGAGGACAAGCCTGTCCCTGCTGCTCCCAGACACACATCTCCAGTCACCTGGCTTCCTCTAGGAGACCTGTTTCTCCAGCTGTGAAAAAAACATTCAATAATGAGTTTTAGAGCAAGGACAGACAATCAGCAGAAGGGCCACAATTAATGGTAGCAGTTATTCACTCATCCCACCTTGGATTATGATCCTGGAGGGAGCCAGGACTGATGGAGGCGCCTCAGCTCTTGCTGATGCTGCTCCTCAGGAAGTCAGTGTCTTCCTTTGGAGCTTTGAGTGATCCCCTGCCCTGTTCTGGCACTTTGGAAGTGCTGCAGGAAATGAAATTATTACCATGGCCTGGCCTTGCTGAGGGGACTGAGGCTTTTCTGTCACAGTTTTCAAGGAATTGGGGCATTGGCTGCAATTCCTTTGAGCCAATGCCAGCTCTGGTTGTTGCATTCCAGCCCCTGTAGCTCCAGCCGAGCAACACACACTTGATTTTGTGCTCTGCTGTGCAGGGCTGGAGCTGCCTGAGGTTATTCATTGTGTTTTCTGGACAATGGAGTTCCCATGTGTCTGTAAAATGCTTCCTAACCTTGGAACAGGGAAAGTTTATATTGTTGTAATGATAACTGAACAGCTGAAAGATTCCGGGAAGCAGAATTAAATGTAGTTTGATGCTTCAGTCTGGTGTAATTCAGCCTAGGAAAGTACATTTCACTAATTCTCACCATCACATGTGGTGTTGCAGAAGTTGGAGTTCACGGAGTCTGACTGTTCCAGTTCCTCAGAAGCACTTTCAGAGAAAGAACTCTCTGCAGAAGAGCTGAATAAGCAGCTGGAAAAACTCATTGTTGAGGACAAGGCGAATGATGAACAAATCTTTGATTGGGTAGAGGTACAAAAAGATTTCACCCTCCCTGCAGACTGTTTAACTGCTTTTGTAAATATGTTCTGGTCTGAACATCTCGGGGTATGGGTCACTGCAAGGATTTGGTCTGCACAATCAACACTTCCAAAGATTTAAAATCTAAAATATAATCAGTATTTTAGGAGTCAGCTTCAGGAAAGAAGACTTTTAGCTATATTAGCTATGTAACCTTTTAAATACTGTAGACTTTCTGACACTGAATATCCTGCTTCTGCCACTTAGTACATTTTAGAGGTACACTGCTGCATTGTTTCTTCTGAAAATATGGAAGAGAAGCTTCTCACTACTTTTTCCCAACAGGATCACTCCAAATTTCCCCCTGTAAAAGTATCCTGTGCAGTCACTGAGAGCACCTTTTCGCAGTGCACTGGGCCAGGCACTGGAAGAGAAAATAAAAATAAAGAAAAAAACAGAGGAAAAAGCCTGTCAACCCACTAGTCTTTGCTCTCAGTCTCTGGCTGCCTTATTTAACTCAGATGTTTAGTGTCTGAAATTATACCCAACCTATGCATTTACATCTGTGCTTACACTAAATCTTGGTCAGCTTCAGTTCAGTTGTTTCTGTGGCAGAGCAATGTGTTAGAAATGTCACTTTTCCACTGCTACTAGAGGAGTTGAGAGTGGAATGAAAGCAACACTGAAAATCTGGGATCACCCACAGGCTCTTTGGAGCCTTGCACAGGTTCCACAGCCATTCCCTGAATTTCTTTTACAAAGCAAACAGTCTCCACCCAAGGAGCAAGCCGTAAAGCTTGCTGGAAAAGCTTGAAACTGTGTAAGGGCGTTGCAGGAGCCTAGCGTGGCTGGATTGGTTCTGCAGACAAACAGCTCCTTGTGGAGGTGTTCAGTAGCACATGGATCCCAGGGGAACTGGTGCTGCCTCTTGACATCCCTGAGGAAGTTTCAGGGGGTGAGTGGGGAAGTTGAGTGTTGCAGAGGTGAGCTGGGTTTGTGCTGCAGCAACAGCTGGACCTGGACTTGCTGCCAGATTCAACGCTGGAGTTTTGCAGTGTTTTTAACTGGTCCATTTACTCTTGATTCCAGGCTAATCTAGATGAAAGCCAGATGAGTTCACCTACATTCCTTAGAGCTTTAATGACAGCAGTTTGTAAAGCAGCTATTATAGGTGAGTAACTTGCAGTGTAAACACCGCACAAACCAAACCTGCAAAGAATTATTTGGTATTTTTCAGGTTTGTATCACATTTTCCTGCCCAAGGCTGATTTTTATCACATACTAAGGCTTTTCCATCATTTGGGATTGTGCCTGAGAGCAGGGTGTCCCTTCCCCATGTGACAGCTGAACACTTTGCCGGGTGTGGTGCTCCTGAGGTGACCCTGGTGTGTGTCCCAGTGACCTTGTGTGAGTAGGGGTTTCAGACAGCGCTGGATAAGGCTGTTTGTTGATTTTCTTAATGAAGATGGAAATTACAGAGTTCATCATTAAGGCAATTCACATTTCCACTCCTGTGTCAGCAAAGATGCATGGGCACCCCAGCATGGGCTGCAGGAAGAAGCATTCTGGGGCTCAGATTTGTAGAATTTTATATCCAAAGTTTCAGTTTTGGAAAGATGGTTTATGTGGATTGCCTGATTATACAGCTGGAAACACAGGAAAGGGAGGGCTCCCGAGTCAGCCGCATGAGCCTTGGACTCTTGGGGGCGTTGAGTAAAGCACTGCAGCCAGAAACATCTGCTCAGTTCGCTTGGTTTTCTTTAACTTTATTGTTGCCATCTGGCACAGCAGAAAGTAGTGCTTGTAAAGAGTCTGGTTCTGCTCTGAGCTGTGATTTGGGGGAGTGGACTGGCTGGATTCCACCTTGTGAGGGAGGGGAGGGGCAGCCCAGCTCCTTCATCTCTCTGGGAACAGAATCTTGCTCGTGCCACCTAGTGTTAACAGAGACATGACACAGGACTTCATTTCCAGTGTTTAAAGGTTCCCTGTTGTGTAAGGAAAATGATCCTCTGGTTTAAATTTTGACCTTGCCTCTGAGTTTTTTTCCTTTGTCTTCAAAATATCACTTATTTGAGTTGCGTGATATGCTTGAAAGCTGCTGAATAATTTATCCTTGTGGCTGATAGACTTCTAATGCATACTTTTAATCTATTTTATATATTAGTATATTATTTATATTTTTTATGGTTTTTTAATATGTGCAACTTACAATTCTGTTTCTGCCCTGGTATTTTTAGAAAAAAAATTATAAAAACATTCTTACCTTCTAAAAACAGTTGCCTGTGGAGACAATTTGCACTGCAAACTAAGGTTGTGCTGCTTCTGCCTGTGTTAGAGCTGGGGTCACTGCAGGCAGTGGCTGAACTTTGGAACTGTAAGGACCAAGACTTCCGGAAATAGCCATTAGCCAAAAATACTTCCTGTTGTTTCTTATACTCCTTTCCTCTCCACTTCAATGTGTGTTTGTGATTGCTGTTTGCATAAATAAAGGCAAAGATCTGTCCCTGTTGCCATGTGCCAAGCTGACCCTGCTTTCTCCTCTTCCCCTCAGCGGACTCTTCCAGCTTCCGAGTGGACACTGCTGTTATCAAACAGAGAGTGCCCATCTTACTCAAGTACCTGGACTCAGACACAGAGAAGGAACTACAAGCACTTTATGCACTACAAGCATCAATAGTAAAACTTGATCAACCTCCTAGTAAGTGTTGCCTCTGTGCTGGGGATTTGAGCCCACATAAGGGAAGGGGGTCCTGTGGGAGACAGGAAGAAGATGTACTTTTCCTTACTTGTAGGTAGCAGATGAGAGAAGCTGGTGTGAGTGGGTTCAGCTTGTCTAGATCCCAGCTAGAGGGAGTAGCTCAGGTTCCCAGATGCTTGGCTAGAGGCCAGCTCTTCTTTTGGTTGTCCCTGTGAGCAGCCACACAGAAGGAAGGACAAACCTCTGTTGATAAAAAGGGAGCTAAAAAAGAGCAGTAAAAAATAATGTGTTGAGTTTGTAGTACCTGGGCATGTGAGAGCGTGCATGTTGTTACTGCATTGCTACTCCACAGATGTCTGTGGGCTTGGAGGGAATAATATGCGTTGGTCAACTGATAAGTTTTGTCCCAGAGATGCTACAGAAAACTCTTGTGGGACAAGAGGCAAGGGAGTAGCCAAAGAAACAGGGATACCCAGGGAATCTACAGCACAAAATCCAAGAGTGCCTCAAAACATCCAACACGATCGTCCTTTGTGCCTTTTATGGCATTAGTTGGGCATTATGTCTCCTGGTGAGCCACAAAAATACGGGGTTGGAGGGAATCCAGACGTGTGGTCCAGCGGAGGTGGGCTGCTGTGGGTCCTGCTTGCCAGCCAATCTCTAGATAGCATATTCCCACAGCTGCTTTCTCAGCTTTCCTTCTCCTCTGACGGTGTCAGAGGGGTCAGTTTTCCCCCTCACCTGAGTGTGAGCAGCCAGGAAGCAATAACTGAGTAAGAACCCTTTGTTTTCCTTGTCTCACCACCTCCTGTGCCAAGAGGTCTCATTAATCCCCTTATCTGCAGCTGGTCTCTGTCCACAGCCAAAGCTGACAGATGTTCCCTCCCGTTATTCCATTACTGCAGATTTGTTGCGGATGTTTTTTGATTGCCTGTATGACGAGGAGGTCATTTCGGAGGATGCCTTCTACAAGTGGGAAAGCAGCAAGGACCCAGCAGAGCAGAACGGGAAAGGAGTAGCACTGAAATCTGTCACGGCGTTCTTCACGTGGCTACGGGAGGCCGAAGAGGAGTCGGAGGATAATTAAAACTTAAATACAGATTTAAAACAAACAAACAAAAAAGAAACAATTTAAGTATTTTTTTAAAAAGTTTCACGTCTTCGCCAATCACAGTGCAGCAAGGCCAATTCTCTCTCGCAGACCCCCCCCTTGCCCCACACACGCACGAGTGGGAGAGGTAAAACCCGATAAACACCAAGGTGATCATGGAGGCAAAAAGGTACTTGAAAACAAACCCACAAAAGTAAACTTCAAACCTGAGGGCGGGAGCACTAAACCAAAATACATGTATTATTTATAGAAAATATTTTCTGTTTTAATCTTTTTCTTTTCTTTTTAAACAAGGACTGATACTTAGGAAAACACACAGCAAAACAAATCTGTTTAGCAAAAACAAAAACAAGTTGAAAACTTTTAATTTATTATTTTAAGGACTGCAAATGCCAGTGTAATTTTTAAATTTGCAGTTTCTGTGAACAAATTGTATAATAGAACAAAAGCAGAGAAATAAATTTCCCTCCCCTTCATACGCACCTCAGTTTTGTTTCAAAGCATGACAAAGAGACAAAACTTTGAAGGGGGTTGGGGTGAGCTAGATGAGGACAAGATCAATTTTTTTTTATTGTCATCAGATTTTTCTGCCTGCCTCTCAGCTTGCTTCAGAAATTTAAAAAGAAAATAGTAATCAAACCATACATAACCTTGGATTGGAAGGAAAATGCATTTGAGAAAACCGCTGCGGACCAGAGTGCTCCGAAAATAATTCATTGAAAACCGTGCTACCCCAGGGAAAAAAAGTACTAGTGATACTTTGAGAACCTTTAGAGCAACTTTAAGGCTTGTAAATACATAGAACAAATATTTAAAAAAAAAAAAAAAAAAGAAAAAAAGAAATTGACTCAATACTATTTCTTTTCATTTTCAAAATATAAAGAACAAAATAAAGACAAACATTGCAAGTTTAAAAGAAAGTAAAACGACTTCTCCTTTGACAGCTGCTGAATGTGTGCACCATCCTGAGCGGTGCTGGCTTCCTTGGCATGCCATAGGTCCTCGGGCCCAAATTGTGTACATATAGTGTGTGTCTGTATGTGTGACTACCAAAAACCAAGGGTGAGAGCAATTGTTGGTTTATAAAAAGAAAGGAAACAAGGGGTTGCTGTTTTGCCGAGAAACTCCCTGGCCAGGGAACAGCCCGTGGCTGCGGGGCCACGCGGCTGCAGCTGGTTCCCGAGGCTGGGACTTGGGCTCAGGGCAGGCCGTGCCCGACCCCAGCTGGGTTGCTCCAGCCATGTGGCAGCCGCGTCTCGTGTGACTTCGACCAGTGTTGTCATCCGGGGACTTGTGACCCTGGGAGCTCCGGAGGGTGCAGCTGCGTGAGCCGAGACCCGACAGCCCCGCGGCCGCTGTGCCTGCGCAGCCAGGGAAGGGTGGAGGAGCCAAGCGGAGCCGGCCCGGCCCGGTCCGGTCCGGTCCGTGTGCGCAGGGCCAGCGTGGCCGGGGACACGAGAGCCGCCGTGCGAGCCCTCCCCGCCTGCCCAGGGGCCCTGCGCTGCTCCCAGCCCAGCTGCTCCCAGCCCAGCTGCTGCTGAGGACGGGGAGGCCCTCGCGTATCTCTTCAGCCACCAAAGATGGCCTGCCGGCTCTCATTGTGAGAAGCGCCTGTCACCAAGGACTGCAAAGCTGGGGAAGCCCTGAAATGTGGTTTGTGAACTGTGGGCCACGGACCGTGAGTAACCTGTGGAGCCTTTACTGGGGGTATCTGCAGCACTGACTGCTCACATGATGCTGTCTTCTTTCCAGCTGCTAAATCAGTTATTTGGAAAAAAAAAAACCAAAACCAACAAAACAACAGAAAACAAACAAAACCAACAAAAAAAAAAAAGATACAAATATATTAAATACTTTCCTAATCTTTTACATGTAAACAATTGCTGTACTTGCCTGAGGATGTGACGTGATGTGATCACCAAGGGGAAGGGAGGAGGTGCCTGGTTGTGGCCAGAGGGGAGATGTCCATGAGACACTTTCCCTGTTAACATGTTTCACCCCATGAATCTGAGCTAGAGAATCCATGGCCTAAAACACTAGAGCATTGTTTGGTTATTTTTTTTTTAGTAACAATAAAACACTTTTCTCTGATGTTTTGTTTAAAAAAAAAAAAAAAATATTCTCACTGCTCATGTATCTGCGTGTACCACATCCAGCCATGCCTTAGCCTCACTGTTGGGCCCAGAGGTTTGGATGGGCTCTCAAGGTCTCCGAAAGGTCTGTCCCCATGGAGCCTCCACCCACCAGGGCTCCAGGGGTGTCTGATAAACCTCTGCAGAAGGTCGTGTGGGTGCTCTTCTTCTAAAAGGCATTTCTTTGAGCAGTACATGGTGGTTTGTAGCAGTCTAATAGTTGAATTAAATGGATGCCAGATTGTATGTAAATAAGGGTAAATGTCTGCCAAGTCGGTGTGGGCAAATGATGGAATTCCTCTCAGGGTGGGCAGTGTCAGAGCCTGCTGGGAATGTGAGTGTGCAACAGCAGAGCTATGCAAGGACTGATTTCTCTCTCGTTGCCTTGGATTGGAAAGGACAAACTTGCTGCAGAGCCTTTGAACAGCCCTGTGAATCCAGTGTGTCAGGGCTGGGAAATCTGTCTGGAGAGCTTAAACCTTCTGCTGAAAGAGTTGGAAAACCACTGGCTGGAGGGAATGGGAATTACCAGCAGGTGGGTAGAGGTGAGGTGAGAAAGTCTTTTTGTTAGAGCCTTTAATGTTAGACATTCCAGGGGGTGAGAACTTGCCCTGTTAGTGTCCTGCAAAGGCCAGGAAGGGACTTTTCAGAGATTTTTACTAATTATCCACAGTTACGTTTGCAGCATGGCAAGCTTTGGCTTCTCTGAAGTTAAATCAGTTCAACTGCACGCTGGATGCTGTGAGCAATTTATGCACAGGGCCTTGAGGCTTCCAGTTGTGAGTATGTCACCTAAAGTTTCAGCTTCCCAACAATGTCACTGCAAGGAGCAGAACTCCTGACTCCTTCCTCTGCTCTTTTTGTGTTCTTTGCCATGTATTTACTGCATCCAGTTGCTTTCCAGTTTCCTTCTAAATGAGCACAGGTTTGAAGGTGGTTGTGGCTCCTCAGAATGCAGCTCATGAAAGCTCATGTAACCAGTTTCTTGTGAAGGGTGTTAAAATACAAAAGAACTGTGAGATATATGAAATAGAAAAGGGAATTATTAATTAAAACAGGTTCCTGTGGGAACGTGATTTACAGGAGTTTCATTTTATGTGAAGTCACTGGCCTAATGTTACAGCAAAGCCTCAGCAGGGAGGGCAGCAGGTTTACACCAAAAATATGGCAGAATGTGCTGAGGTTTTGTCTCCTAGTCTTGATCCTGTTTAAACACATCTTGTGTGCAGGCTTCTGACTGTGGTGGGAAGTTAACACAGCTCAGCAGAGAAGAATGACATTAAGACCATTCCTACTGTTGAGAACCCGTCTTTTCCCTAGGCTGGGGCACTGTCAGAAACACAGGCAAGGAGCAGATGCATTGCTTACATCCCTCTTTATTACTGAGAATGTCCCCTAGCCTGAAACCACCAAACAGCACATTTTCAGGCCAGGTGTCCACCTAAGGCTGGTTTCTTTCTAGGAGAGGGTTTTTAGAAAGGGATCAGCCATTTCTGGGAATAAGATCAGGAAATTCACTGATCCTGGATGCTGTGCTCTCTGCTTGTGTCAACATGCTGACATTTTACCTTATTTTCCAAAGAAGCATCAGGTCCAGGAGCAGATCTTGGTGAGTGTACGTGTGTTTTCATAGAATTGTAGAGTATGCTGGGTTGGAAATGACCCATCAGGACGATGAAGTCCAGCTCCTGGGGATTTTTTGCCTGGGATCAGCCCTTCTTGGTGCAGGACGTGGTAGGTAGGTAGAGGAGAGGCTCAGAAAGGATTCCTCTGCAGGGATGGTTTCTAGCATGCAGACAGTTTAAGCCAGTAGTAACTTAGACCAGCTGTTTCGGTGACCCACAGAGCTTTTGTTCCAACCCTATAGATTGTTTTTACTGATAGAAGAAAAATGGGGTCTCTAAAAAGTTCCCTTAACTTGCTGAGCATTCTGAAAACATTTAAAGCCAATTGCAGATGTTAGCATCTCGTTGAAAGAGGGTGGCCATGATTGTTCTGCTGCATTTGGTCCCGTGATGAGTTGTTGGTAGATGCCCTGAAGATGGTTGCTTTCTCAGAAGTGTCCCGGGCAGAGCAGAGAAGCTGTTAGCTAGACCTGTATGCTTGGTTTCTTTCACACATTGTAGAGGGTTTAAGTTTGGGAGCAGGAAGCTCAAAATCAGACCTCCACAGAACGCTTTTGTGCCTTAGATCCATCACCCCTGCCCCTGAGGCACTGAACCACCTGTATAGAGCTAGCTGCTTGTTGCACGTCATGAGTGAGGGCGAGATGCTGGGTGGTTGGAGTTGGGCCAGGAATGCTGGGCTCTGCTTGGGGGTGAATCTCTTGGGAGGTGTTTGGGCTGGCAAGTGCTCCAAGCTCCTGCTTCTCCCAATCAGGCTGGGAACTGGAACTTGGCCTTTCTGCTTTTCGGAAGCTGCCAGCAGAGCAGTATCTGAAGCCAAGCAGCATCAGCAGGAGCCCAAGCTCCTCACACACCACTGGCTTTTCATGAGGTGCCAGCCCCAAGATTTGCACAAGGCCCCACACACTGACAGGAACTCCAGGTTTGCTGTGCCTGGGGCCACGGGCAACCTGAAACAACTGTAGGTTGGAGCCTGGAGACCAGGAGGCTTCAGCCCAGAGGATCCTGCTTGGCTTTCTTCAGATAGACAATCTGCAAGGAGCCATTGGAGGAAAACCAGTGATGAGCAAAGAACAGCAACAAGAGATTGATTAACTCAGCTTCCAGAAGTGTGACTAAATCACAATATCCAAGGAGACCTCAGGTTGTCTACCCTTGTATTTTTCAAGGGGCTCCATTGCCACCTTTGGTGAAATATTGTGGATCTGTCATTTGCTGAAATAACTTCTGCTTCTTTAAACGCTGCTGTAGGAATGCTGACTGTGGAAAGCTTTGTCATGTGGCACCAGCTTCTATTTCTTATTTCCAGCTGCTAAATTGTGCTGAAATGGCAACAGGAATAAAACCAGCTCCCACTTCATTCAGTCCTTTCTATAGGGGAAGTTGTCCAAGTTGCTGGCCCAGCTGCAGGGATGGATATGCTGTGGCTGCAAATGGTAAAGAGGGGAAGGCAATAGATGCTGTTGGTTGGGAAATCTCAGTGTTACTGAGTGAGGGGAGAGAGCGGTGAAGCTCTTGGCTGTCCTGTTGCAGCCCCCTGCAAGAATTAATGGCAGATGTTATCATAAGGCAGTTTTACTGCTAGCTCCCAGGTACAAAGCATTAGTGAGTGTGGAGCAGAGCCCTGCTCGAAGTGGTTTATCACAGTGTTTTGGAGAACAGTTGGGAAGGAGCTGCAGAGATCATCTTGGCAGATGCAGCTGGTACGTTCAGGTCTCACCTGTGAAGGAAAATGGGTCATTTGAGCACTGCAGGGTGAGCTGTTCTGAAATAACACCTGGTGTGAATGCTCTGTGACATTACAGATGGCATGAAGTGAATAATCCATTGGTCGTAGCCACTTCCCATGGGAATCACTCCCATGAAGGGAATAGGCACTCAGCACCACCCCTGCATAAATTCATGGAGATGGACACCATTCACAGCTCTGTCCCACCCGGGGTGTTCGCATACACCAGGATCATAATCACGGGGAATTGCACTCATCTCTGCAAAACAGGAGTTGAGTGCTTTATCTGTTCTCCAAGGAGGTGCATCTGGTTCTCCAGGCCCTGCAGCATCACAAGGTGGATGTTCTGAGGAGCTGAGATGAAGCTGAGCCATCTCAAGAAAAGCCAATTGACAAGATTTTCCACAGAGTGATGAGTGAGCCAGCTCTAGAGTTCTAGAACTCTTCCAGCAAGAGCCATCACCAAAAAAGCTTTAAATTCCTGTTCAGTTGTCTTCCCAGCAAAGCTCACAGGCATGGCACTGCTCTTGTATGGCGTGGAGGCCAGAGTCCAGCCAGGCTGTTTAAGGCAGGGGTATACAGTGCAGATGCAGCAGCCAAAAATAAACTTTTGTGGCTGCAGAACCATCCCAGCCGGGAGGTCTGGCAGCAAGTTGCTACGTGCCCAGGTGAGGGGAGCGGCCCCTGCATGCTGCTCACGAGTTTTCATCTGAAACACTGTTTGGGCAAGGAAATTCTCATTGCCAGATCTCTTATCTGTGGGGATTATGTGGCTTTGGGAGAGCTCTCCCTGCGTGCACTGTTGAGTTGGTGGTCTTCAGCTGCTCCTTCCTTAGTGGAGGTGTCACTTCACGTGCCTGCTTTGAGTAAAATAAGTCATTACTGTAATGCCAGAAGTCATGTAGAAAAAAAATCACAACTTCCAGCCCCTGGTCCTCAAGTGATGACAGCACCCACCTCGTTAGCACTTGACATCTATTTCAAATTAGAGTGTTTCTAGAAAAGCAGCAGCCTGTGGAGGCTGCCCAGTCCATGACATTTTCCTGCTTCAAATTCCTTTTGGCTTCAGTGGTGTTACTATTCTACACTTGCTCCAGAATGAAACAAACTTTTGTGTATTTAAGTGTATTTTTTTCACTTGCTAGATCTGATGTAAAAATGGGTTGTTTGGTTGAAAATGCATAGAGGAACAGGATACCCCTTGGAAAGGGGGAAATGTTTGAAAAGATAAAGATAAGGAAGTAGAACCTTAAGAGTAGGTGTGAGAGGGGCAGCAAGAGACATTAGCTGCGAGGTGGAGTAGAGTGATACTGGCAAAAGTATGGAGAATTATTAGGAAGCTGATAAGGAATAAAGAGATCAAAAGTGATATCTTAAAAGACATGAAGAGCAGAGAATATGCATTTTGGGGTTGAAAGTGGAAGAGGAGTGATTTTTGTGTAAAATTAAAGGAGCTACAGGGATGACAGTAAGACTGCCGCTGAAAAAAAGCAAAGATGTTGTTCTGGTGATCATTAGAGTTGTCTTTGGTGAAGTGAATCAGCAACAAAGTGGAAAAATGCAATTTAAAGGACTAAACGTCTCTATTTCTACAGGACATATAAAAGGGGGAAAAATCCCTTCATAAGTGAAGTAAAAGTAAGAATTAAAAAAACAGCTCAGGCATAAAGACAAGAGTTATGTGTGTGTCTGCAGGAAGGACAACATCACCACGTAACAGCTCCTTACAAGAGTTATGTGTGTGTCTGCAGGAAGGACAACATCACCACGTAACAGCTCCTTATGTAATGCTTATTTTGCTGTGGGCAGAAAGCCTCTGGAAGTTTGTGGGTGGCTCAACAAGTGAGAGACCCACATCAATTAAATGTTTGTTTCAGTGATGGTCATGGGTTTGTTGTGCTTGGCATTACTCCCTATGCAGATACACAGGGTCAAGCTGAAGAGAACAGCAACCATCCCTTCATGGCTGGGCACAGAACCACAACAACCCCCTAGGATACATATTCAGGGATAATGAGATCTGAAGGTAAAGACCTTCTCAGGGAATAGTGGATTATGTATATATATGATACTAGATGTGTTTTTCAAAGCGCAAGAAGCTGAAGAAGCAGCAGCAGAACATGGGTTTTAGGGATGAAAGAGCAGAGTGACAGGGAAGAGCTTCCTAGTCTGGTGGTGACTAGGCATGGCATGGCATGGCATGGCATGGCATGGCATGAAAAAAAGGCTCAAATTCTCCCTGAGCCAAGTGGACTGCAGGTCAGAAGGGGATAAAAGCCTTCCTAATATAAATGTAAAAGCTGAAGTAAAAGTGGAAAAGCACAAAATAGAGAAAAACGTGGGGTGACAAAACCAGAGGCAAGGCCTGAATGTATTCAGAGCTGAAGTTTGGAGCTGCAGGTCAGTGTTGAAACAGCATTTGCCAACAGAGATGCAGGATCAAGAAGGTATTGGGAGAAAATGATTTCAGCAGGTGCACAGCTTGACAGAGGTAATAAAAAAATGTAATAATCATGTGGCAGGCAGACGTTAAACCTCACAGGAGGGTGATTATTAAATTCAGAAGTGTTCACTTTAAATAAAAAATGTGGCAACGTGGGGAAAGTATGAGTTGGTGTAGGGTAAGAAAGTCAACAAAATAACCCCTGGAATGGAGTTTCCATGGGCAGATTTAAAACATAATTCAAAACTGTATCTAAATGAGAAACACAACAGCTTCCCTGTTACTAGGAGAAGAACAACACGTGGCATTGCTCTGAACACTGGGTGGAAAGAGTAGAATTCTTGACCAGCAAAGTTTACAATGACTCCTTGGGAACAAAAGTGAGATGTCTGGATGATCTGCAAGCAGCACAGCCAAAGCCCAGAGCTGTAGAGAGGCTCAGGAGACCTCTAAGGGACAGCAAGGTGGAATCAAATGAAATTATTTTCAGGGAAAAGGACAGTTGGAATCTTACTAGTCCGTGGCACTTGCGGGAAGGAAAGGTATTGAAAAGGCTTGGTACTTATTAACAGGGCTTAGTACTTACTAAAAGTGTTTAATATATATTAGAAGTATTTCTGATGATGATAGTGCTTGACACCATCACAAACAAGTCTGGCAGCAGCTCCCTGCTGCAGCCTGATTCCCTGGCCATGAATTTCCCTGTTCCTTCCCCCTGTGCTGGCTCTGAGGTTCCCACAGCTTCATTCCTGTCACTGTCACACACAGCATATTACAGTGGGAAGAGGAACACAAATGGCACAAACCTGTCCAGAAAGTGGAGCAGAGGAGACGGAGCAGTGGGTTGTGATCCCACAGTGCGGCTGTAAGGAATGTGAAGGGTTTGCTCTTCCTCTCTGGGTTGGATTTTGAGGTAAAAATTAGAGAAGGAGACAACAACAGCTTTTCTTCTCTGCTTGTAGCTCTGTAGCTCAGCCAGCACAGGTGCTAGGACGTATCCTTGCAGTGGGCAAAGGGAGAGCTGCTGGTCTGATTTCATCTTTTCCTTCTTGGTGTCTTAAAAACCAGCATTCCCTCTTCTTCCCCTCTGCTCTACCTTTTCCTCCTGCCCGAGAGGCACCGCAGGGGGAAAACAGCCAAAGAACACATTTTTCTGCAGTTGCACAGGGCTTGTTTCACACTCAGGCAAGACAGGAATGTTCAGCAAAGTGAAGCCATGTGTCTCGGGCACTTCCAGGGCTGTTTGGCTCCACATTGCAGGCGTTGTTTGGAGTGGAGAAGACTGAACAGGACCAGGCTTTGCTTACAAGGCATTAGAAGGCAACATCCTCAGGTGTAGTAAACTCAGAGCAGTCACCTAAGAGGGAAAGAGTTGGGAAAAGCTTGTACAAGAAACAGGCATTACCGCAGAAATAAGACACGTCTGCAGTGCATTGAACGTAAATGTTTCTAAATGTGTTTACAGAGGGGTTTCCCATCACATCAGGGATAAAAGTGCCCAAAAAAATGGGTAAGTGCCCATATGGTCTTCACATTGTGAAAACACAGATGGGGAGAGAGGTTGGGAGATGGGTAAAGATTATGTGCAGAAAACAAAAATGAGAAAACTGCTCAGACAAGAGACAGCAGATGAAACTGCTGTGCTGTATTAGGGGTCACCATCCCTGGAGCTGTTCAAAATGTGTGGATGTGGTACTTAAGAACATGGTTTAGTGGTGGCCTTGGTAGTGCTGGGGGAAAGGCTGGACTCAATGATCCTAACATTTTTTCCAATTTTAATGATTCTGTGATTCTAAGCATGCTTATGGCAGAAAATAAGAGTAGGTAGTGAAATTGAGGAATTCTTAAACGGAATTCTTAAATTCTTTAACCTTAAACTCAAGGTTAGGTAAAGTAGTGGGGTTTGAAGGAAGGAGGAAAAAAAAGATCTTCCGTGGATCTAGCTAAATAAAGTAAGCTTGGAGTAAAAGTATAGCAAGAGGCACACAAGACAAGCTTCTGGTTTTTACCTCTCAGTGTGTATGTCCACAGCCCCGAGATTACTGTGACAGTGAAGATACAAGTGTGGGTCACACCTCAGCTCTGCCTTGCCATGATAATCCTCACCCTGAGCAGCAGAGGCATAGGTAAAAACTGGCTGAAACAGAGCAAAGCCTCATCAAGAAAGGGATCTTTCCCACATGTGAGAACTTGTTGGGACAGAAAATTCCCATCTTGCAGCCAGAGCTCAGCACTGGGACTGGCGTAATTGTGGCAGGCAATAATTGCACAGCTAACGAGGGATGGGGGTGAAGAGGCTGAGGCAAAGGGAAGGCGGCCCTGGGGATACCGCAGAGGGCGAGAAGAGGGCGCAACAAGAGGCTGGAGGTGAGACACAGGTGGGAGTGCTCCGGAACGGGAATTCACGGGTACGCACAGAATCACAGAATAGTAGGAACTGGAAGGGACCTCTGGAGAAGATCCAATTCAAAGCCCTGCCAAGGCAGGGTCACCTGGAGCAGGTGACACAGGAATACGGCCACACGATTCTAGCAGGGCTGAGGAGGCGCGGCGTAGTCCCGGCCCGGCGGGGCTGAGCTGAGGGCTCGGCGGGGCTGAGGCGGGTCCCGGGGGCGGCTCTCGCCCCTCAGCGACCCCAGCCGGCGGGAATCGCCTCAGCGCGGTAGTGGCGGGAAGCGCGCGCAGCCCCGCCCCACGCACGCTCCCGCGCGACGTGGAGGCGGTGGCGCTGTTGGGGGGGAAGGGGCGGCATTCGAAAAATGCCCGCGGCCCGCCATTGGCCGGCGGCAGCACCTGGCCACGCCCTCCCCGCCGCGCGCCGCGGCCCCGCCTCCCCCCCGCGGCCGCCCCCCCGTCCCGCCGCCGACGCCGCCGCCATTGGAGGCGCCGCCGCTTTGTGTCCGCCGGGCCCGGTGAGTCCCGGCCCCACTCGCCCCCCGCGCCGCGCCGTGCGGGACACGGGGCCGCGCCCGAGGGGCCGCGCCCGGGAGACCGCGGGTGCTGCGCGCGAGGCGCGGGGACGGCCTGGCGGCGCTGCCGGAGGGGCCCCGGAACTGCCCTCAGCGCCTTCCCCCCCGCGTCCTCCCTGCCCTGACAGGCCTGGGGGAGCGGGGGTGTCGCGATGGGAAGTTGCGACGCGCTACGCGGGCACGCCGCGGTGGCGCGGTGGGCTCGGCTCGGCACGGCACAGGCCTGAGGAGGCGGCCCTGGGCCTCGAGTGTCGCCGGGCCCGGCGGGGCCTGGCGGGGCGCGGGCCCGCACAAAGGAGCTGCGGGGCTCAAACACGCCGCTCCCGTCCCGCCGACACAGGGCGAGCCCCGAGGAAGGTCAGCGGCGGAAGGGGCTGGCAGGGCCGCGACACAATAAATAATCGCTATTTATAAACTTAGGGAGCGCCTTGGCTCCCGCCGCGGCCTTCCCGCCTTTCGGCTGCTTGGCTGTGCGGTTGTTTGGGTTTTTGCCTGCACTAACTCACTTGAAGTGCCAGCACTCGAGGGGAAGCTCGGTATGGCTGTGCTTCTTAAAAGAGGTCCCTAATGCCCCTCGGCGCTGATAGCGATGGATACGGACCTACAGGCGCTTCGAGTGCCTCCCTGCGCCCAGGTGGTCACAGCCCGCTCAAGGAATGTTAATCACCCTCCTCCCCGTAGTGCACACATTCCCTATAGAGAGAGCTGTTAAATTCCAGGGGCTGTTCGAGGCAGGCTTCCGTTCGTGTGTCGTTATCCTTCTTGCCGCTTTAGGCTGTGGGGTGTTTTGGGGTAAATCATCGCAAAGATTTAAGGAGAGAAGGAGCTGCTTCTGGGGTGGCTCTTGCCAGGCCAGGGGGCCCTACCAGCTTACCTGCTTCACCTGAGGACAGATCCAGAGCGGTAACACTGTTCAGAACAAATTCTTCCCACGTGTATTTTAGCTGTTTTCCGACTAACCAGTGTCTGCAAATCCCTGGGGAACTGCCCAGCCTGTGTTGCAGAACAAACGTTGGATAATGTGGGATTGTGGGTGTGTTTGCTCTTATACAGTGTAGCAGAGACTGATAGTTTGGATAGTTTGTTTATAGCTGTGGTATTTCACTGATACTGAGTATTTCTCACTTCTTAGGAGCCTTTCTGAATTATTTCTGGGTTAGCAAGTGTCTCTCTTCCCAGTTCTTATCTAACTATTGAGTAAGTGTTGCACTCTGATTTCCCAGCACGTGACTTTTATTTGCTTTGACCATAAATAGTATTTTTAGCATCTTCAGGAAAGAGTTAGCCAGCATTCTTTGGCAAGCAGCTCCCATTGAGGCAGGAAAGGTTCGGAAGTGCTTGTGTTTGTAAACAGCGTCCCTTCTCCATGAGAACAGTGAGAGGAGGGAGGGGAGTTCAGTTCAAGAGTGGAGGTGTTTGATGCACTGTGCAGGACAGCACAGACCTTCCTTAGGTGAGACTTCAAAAAATTGTTGGATAGAGTGTGGGAGATTCTTGGAAATCAGGAATGAGTAGAGGAGGAAAAAAAAAAACCAAAACACATAATTCCTTTTGGGGGAAAGAACGTGGCGTAAATACCTTGGGAAAAAGTGGCTTGTGGAGCTTCCTCTCATTTACCTCTGTGAGCTTGCTAATTAATGATCTTCTCAATTAATCATGCACATTCATCAGGCAGAAGCTCCTTGAATTGTTTTTGTCCTCAGAATATCTTGTCCTGTGTGATTTTTTCCTTTCAGCAGAAAGTGACATGTAAATCTTTTGGCAGCGTTTTGTTACAAGTGACCTGGGGTCCTCTGAGGATTCTGTGAGAGGCAATAAAAGTGTTACATTGATGGACTATAATGGGAGGTGTGGGTAGATTTCTTACAGACTGCAATGAGATAATGGCTTTTATAATGTACAGATTTGTCTGTAGAATAATAAATGATAGCTGAATAAGTAGTAGTTGGGAGGAGGGTTTATACAGTGTTTTTAAATTTATCTAGACAAGGCCTATTTAGGGTTCAAACCCTGGGATGTAACACTTGCAGCCTAAATTTTCATTCAGGTGTCAGCAGTTTGTCAAAATTCATGAAGTTTGATCCTGAATTAAGATATTTTATCCAAGGCTGTGAAAACTTTCAGCAGGGGATTTTCACGTTGGAGTTGTTTTAACTTTGTGACCTGACCTTGTTTTAAACTTAAAGCTGAACCCTGTGCACTCTAATGGGGCTGATTTCATCCCTCGGTGGCCATGTGGCATAGACAGAGTGTGGAGAATTTGGATCATTCTAGCCAAAAAGCCAAAACCTATTCAAACTGTTGTTCCTTGGAGCTTGTCACCATCCTGAGCATCAGTGTGGAGATGGATTATTTTGAGACAGCCGTGCAGGCAGAAATTCTGCTTCATATTAATCCTTTGGCTGAAGTTTTGTGATTTTTAGGTATGATGATGGTGTAATTTAAGTTACTCGCTGACTGTGGCTGTTTGGGAACACGAGAAAAAACTCCTGGGTGTAAGAATGGAAAATAATCCGGGCAACAGAAACTATCTCTTCTTACTGCCTTCTGTGCAAGAGATTGATGGAGAGAGAATCAGAAACCTGTAGTGGTTTTCTGTTGAGTGTTCTTTGTGAGGAGAACAGTGGAGGTGAGGCATGGGTGGTTATTTCTGTTTTATAAGAGCAGATATGGGGATTGAGCTGGCTTGGGGTTGCTGGTGTTGGACCCTAACAGAGACAAGTGCTGAGCTCAGCCCTGGGCCAGAGCATCAGTCTCACTCTAGTAATGTGCCTCTTCCTCCCAGCCCCACCCCTTTTTTTTTTTTTTTTTTTTTTAAAGCAGCATCTGTGTGCACAGAAGGGCAGGATTTTAATTTTTGCTGTACTCTGGAAAAATCGGGTACAGGCAAGATGTAAGTTGGGTTGCATTCATGGCATTTGGAGTCAGAGGCTCAAATTCATTGCTGAATGAAAATGTTTTCAAATGAAAATATATCTTTAGGCTTAAACCCCCCCTAATTTGGGTCTCTGAGTATAGGAATTCCTGCGATTGGATGGTAGAAGTGTGAAGGGTTTTTGCTGTGCTCCCCTAAACCCTAAAGTACATGGAGTTTGTTGTTCCCCCACAACCCCATGCAGGGAAGGGCTGGATGGAAATGGACACTGTAACACAGCCAGGCTGAGGAATGTGCTGCCTGGCAAGTGGGGAGCTCTCAGAAGTGAGTGCTGGACCCCTGCTCCTGGTTAATTGAAACAAGCTGCTCCGTACAGCATGCAGCGCGCGGGGCTCAGGTAGCCTGGAACAAAGCCCTGGGAGCCTCCAGTGCAGGAGAGCTGCAAATGCAGACCTTGGAACTGAATCAGGGGGAAATTCCAGGGAGTCAGGACACCTCCTGGGAAATGGTGGCCCAAAGGAACAGGACAAAACTTGCTGGATGAAGCAGGAGTGATTGGGAATGCCAGCTGTGCTCAGCCACGTGTGAGAGTTCCCAAGTGGGTTGACAAATAAGGATCAGAAGTTGGAACTAACTTTGTATTCTTTGTTCAGTAACGTATTTTATTAATCTGCAGGACTTTTGGCTGGTTTAAATGCCTAAGTACTCCTGGGCTGACTTAGCTAAGACCGTGGGCAGCTCCACGAGCTGGAAAAGCCCAAGACAGAGTGCTGGAACGCCTCGATGTGCAGGCAGTGACAACACCAGCTGAGAACTCCTGACAGACATTTGTATCTGAGATGTTGCTGGATGATATACTGTGACCATGTAAATACTGAGGGTTAAACTAAGTATCTGCTACCTGGGCTGGAATTTTAAGAAACAGCTTTGAGGATTTCGGGGGAGCAAAGCCTTGAAAGAGTTGTACAGCTTGCAATTTAGAAGGTGATGAGTTTTGGCATGTTTGATTTGGATTTGCAGAAGTATTAACATTTCCTGGTTTTTGGGGGTTTTTTTGCAGTTTCCAAGACATTTAAATATTCTTCTGCATTACAGAGTAGTAATTAACTGTCAATTATCAATAGCCTGGTTTTTAATTGTTAATAATCAATAGCTTGTTTTTAAAACCCAAATTTACTTTGCTTTTCAAAGCTTTCTGGTAACAAACAGCTGTTCTTGCTTGCATCACTTGTCAGGTTGTTGGATTTGTACCCCTTGGCACCCTGCCTTCTAACCTGCAAGTGCATAAAAGCTTTTTTTAGCCCTTTTTGACCTAATTTCTAGGCCGGTGTCATGTACTTTGTACCCAGTCACATCTAAGTACATCAATCACCCGTAGGTGTCGTGTGACAGTAAGAAGACACCCCACTGGCCCAGGATTGGATACACTTCCTCGTTTTTCCATTGCATATTTGTTTTCAGCCTGCTCACTCTACCCCGAGTCCCTGTGAGTTGGAGTTTCTGCCAGCCTGACACTTGGATTGCCACATTGAAAACCTACCTAATTTATCCTGGAGCATTTTCTCTCAAAGGAAATTGAAGGCTGAGATAAGTTGAAAAATCTTAGTCAGCAGAAATTCAATAATTCGGACAATTTTATTTTTTTTAACATTCTTGTGTCTCTTACATTAGTGGAGGGACTCCACACTTTGGGAATATTATCGAATATGTATCTCACATGAAGCATCCCTTTATTTATTCCTAATGATTAATAGTTCAGGAGGAAATTGCTATAGGTGGTTCAGAGTAGTTCCTGAAAACTCTCAGTACCTTTGGATTTTACATTAGCAGCTACTCCCGGAGCTGGGAGAGTGAACACATTCTTGCTAATCTAGAAATCCAGGAGTGGTGAGGGCAGCTTGTTGCTTATCAGCTCCTTGCTGGATTACTAGTTCTATTGGAACTGTTCTATTACTATTGGAATAACTAGTTCATGATAGTCTGGGAGCCTGTGAACCTGCAGTTTTCCTGCAGAAAATGGGGTGTAACTCTGAGGAGTGACTTTCTGCACTTTGGTGAAAGTTAGTATCCTGGAGGTGTTTTCACAGCTGATGTAATTATATTTTTGATAGTTGACCAGATTTAAATGTCAATTAAAATTACCCAACAACCACCTTGAAAACTGCATCCTCAGCTGTTGTTCTCTGCTCCCTTTCAGGGCACAATGTTTGTTTGATGTTTGTGTAAATGTAAAACACAGTTGTTACTTTAATTTTTTATTGAGCAATTATTGTGATTGTAACTGTGGTTCCCACTTAAAGTTGTCTTTTGAAATAACATGTGCAGGTAACCGTTGGTTTGAGTGACTTGATTTCTCCTTTACATGGATCTGTTTTATTTGGAGGGGAAAATGAGGTGTTCTGCATTATCGTTGCAAAACCTTCTCTTTTTTTGCTTTATCTTTTTGAGGAGCTGAGTTCAGGCCTGTTTGTGGTTGGTATTTCACACTCAGTGCAGAAAACCACTTTTGATGCCCCCATGGAAAGAAATGGACTGAGCAGGCACAGTCCCTGGGAGGATGTTTTCACGAGGTGGGGCTTCTGACCTTGCCTCTGGAGATCAGTGCTTTGCAGTCCTCCTACCCTTTTGATTCCCTGGGCCTTTTGAGCAGGAGATGATCCATGCCTGGGAATTCAGAGGGAATCCCCAAGTCTGAATTTCTGCAAGCGGGTGCCTGTGTATTGTAGGCACAGAAGAGAGGAACTGTGCTGTGTTAAGTTGTACTCTGGAGAGCAAAAATACTCCCATACTTTATGCACTGATCTAAACAAAAAGGTTTTCAGAATTTGGGGAATTTTAAGTCAGGGTTGGTAGCATTGTTTTCGTGCGTATGTCATGCAGGTCATATAGCTTAAAAATAATTAAACCCCAGGACCATGTCGGCCATAGTGTGGCTTGTGTGTGTTTTTAATCCAGGGAATGTGTCTTTTGTAACCCCCAACTGATTTCTCTGAGGGAGAATCTGTAGTTGGTTATTTTAGGACTGACTTCAAAATTCTGGCATTTTCTTAAAGGGCTTTAGACTCTGCTTGCTAGAAAAAATACTGGATATTGAGCTGAAGCCTGGTGAAAATTTTCTTTTTTTTTTTTTTTCCTTTCACTTTCCACACTTGAGGAAGGAAGGTTCTTTAAAACAGGCCAATTTTTTAAGTGCTGTGCTATATTGGGTATATTCTAGTTGGCAACTAGTATATTTTCACGTTCTGGCATTTCACAAGTAAGCTTCATTCATCTCATTTTTTTGTTTTGTTTTGGTATGAAGTGTGTTTTGATCTTCCTGTTTTGCCTCAGAAGAAAACACCCAGTTCTGTTGGGCTTTGCTTTCCCTGGTGCTGAGGCAGGACCAGTTCCTGGTGGGCTTTCAGGGTGGCTATTCAGTTCTTGCACAAGTGCCTGTCACTGAGTAGGCATCCCACTGCTGAGTAATGACAGGATGGTATTTTTGGGCAAGAAGTGGTGTTGGTGTGGTACAGAGCAATGGGGGGAGCAGTGCTGAAACTGTGGTGCAAGTCCACTTGAAAACAGAGTTTTCCCACTGATGCTGGGTTTGTTCAAGAGGAAAACACCCTGGCTGCAGAAATACCTGTTGAAAGAGAAAGTTTATGGTAAGTGCCTGCCTTCTGAGCAAAAGGAGACAACCAGAGCAGGTGAAAACAGGGCATTTGGCTGTTTCTCTGTGAGGAAGGGAGGAGGGCAGGCCGGAGCTCAATTTTTGGATGCAGTTGGGACAGGTCCAGCCATGGCTTGCTGGAGGTGAGGTTTTTAAAGGGAATGCTGAGAGGAAGTGAATGAGCCAATGAATCCTGGTTTTGTGGTGGAATTAGTGGAGCCCCTCTCCTTAGGAGAGGCCAGTGCAGGCAGATGGGCAGCAGGTAAGAAAGGCTGTAAAAGCATAATAGTAGTAGGGGGTGAGACTTGATGAGGGTTAAACTGAGCTTGACCCATTTGTTATCCATGACAGTGCATGTGTTTGGAGCAGGGCTTTGGCAAGCTTGTTTTCTGGTAGAAGGCATGGAGACTGCTCTTCTGATTGTCATTTTTTTTTTTTTTGTCAAAAGATTCCTTCATTTCCTTAAATTGCATGGGGTTTAATCTGGGGAGGCATGGCTTGGTTTCTCAGTGCTTGTATCTTCTGCCTGCCAGACGTAGAGGGGTAATTCCTCAGCTGCATGTGCCAGCTCCTGCTTTTACCCAAAGTCACTGAGTGATCAGTTCCCTCACTCAGGGCGCAGTGCAATGGCTGCTTCTCGTCAATGCTTGCCCTTCACTTGAACAGCCTTTTTATCTTTCAGCCATCTTCTAATGGGGCAGGTCTGACTTGCACCTTTCCCATTTCTGCTCCACCCATAGCTCTCCAGTTTGCATACTTGTTATAGCACCTTTGTTGAATGCAAGTGTTGCTTGTCTGTTGTGTTAATCATGAGCTGTAAGTCATTTATCCTTTTCTTTTTAATCTTTGATTTGATAGATATGTGGACATAGATGTTTTTGTTTTGTTAATTTTCACACCACATCTTTTCTGTACTTTAGGTTGACTCCTCACTGCACTTTGAAAACCATTAGGAAAAAGCCCTTGGGGTTAAAACCTGGGGCTCCACAGTTACCTGAACTTGGGGCTAGAAATTAATTTAAATGTCGACTGATCTGTCTGAAGCTGAACCCGTGCATCATAAGGCGCTTCCACTCTTAACGGGAGCTCAGCTGATCCACACGGACAAGTTAAGTGAGGTAGGGGCTGGCCCTTTCTCCAAGCTTGCCCTTGGATCAGTCCTTGACTTCCAGACCTGCTCAAGGTTACTCAGTACTCTTTCTCCCCTGCTTCTAGGAAACTCGACTGGGAGTCTAACAAGCTCTACTTCCCCTTCCCTGCTTTCCCTGAGATGATGTGTCTGCCAAAATCTTCAAATGCTCGTCTCATTTAATTTGGAATTGAAATTATTTCTTTTATAACCATAAAATGTGAAACTATCTTCTCCTAGTATGCTTTGAAGAAGCTGGTTTGAGGGCTACTGTCTTTTACCATCCTTAAAAAAATCAAAACCAGAATATTTCTACTTATGCTGCTTTGATTTACTTTAATCCCATTTCAAAACTTTCAGATTCTTTCCAGCATCTGTGCTGATTTTCACATGCTTTTTGTAGAAAGTGGAAGACGACACGATGCCAATCCGTCGCTCGGTGAATGCTTCTTCCCGGGAAACTCCTCCCAAAAGCAAACCTGCTGAAGGGGAAGAGGTCAAAGCAGGTACAGTCATAGTTCTAGAGGGATTAATGTATATCCAAACACAGGCTGGCTCTGAAACTCCTGCAATACCCTAGCCAGGATGAAAATATTGTTTGACTCCCTGTGACAGGCTTTTCCAGGATTTGTGCTTTGCAGACACTGTTTTCAGTCTGAAACCACTTGTTTTGTGTTTTATACCCTGTGTCACTCCAGACATGAAAATATGGCTAAATGTCAGCCCTTTTAAGTTTGCACATCCCTTTGGGTGAAGAAATTACGAAGTTTCAATAGTGTCAGAAAGATGGTATGAGATCAAAAGGTGGAGTTAATGAATGGAGAAACAGAATATTCCTTTTTTTTTTCTCTATTTTTCTAGGCAAAATGTTTTACCACAACATGTCATGCAGTCTAGCCTGATATTAACGTGGCTATCTTAGCAGCTTGGCCTCTGTGTTTCTCAGAATGTGTCATTTCACTACTACAGTCAATTGATTTCACAGACTTTGTCGACTTTGGTGTCACAAATAAAAAAACTACCTACAAAACCGACTCTTAATTTACTGTGTATTTTAAATGCCTCCATGGGGAAAGAGCATGGGAATGTACCAGAAATGCGTAAGCTGCACAGAGCAGTGTTGGTGGGCAGTTCTTTATCCAGAGAGTGTGGAATTTCAGTTTATATGCATTTTATCTAGTAGTAGCCCACTTTCTAAGACCTGTTCTCAGGTAAATATACTTTTATGTATTTTTGATTTCCTTGGTAAGTTGATGTCTGACTGGATTTGATCCTTCTGATATACAAATGCTCCTGCCAATGCACATGCTATCTAAAGCTTTGCCAAGTCTGGGAAAATGTGATGGAATTATAATTATCCTTCAGGTGCTTTTGTGTTTGAAAACAACTGGGTCATAAGCAAAGCTACTTCTTAGAATCCCAGGCCTGTCTGCAACAGCAGCTTGTGGAGTTAAGAACAGTGTTGGAACTGGTTGTGAAAATGTTGCATTATGTTGTTTGCAGTGATTCTGGCATTTGAGGTCTGATTAGACCTTTATAGAAGCTCTTTTTAGTACTTTTCTTCACTTTTAAAATTGCTTTGAAATAATGCATTTAAGTTAGTGAAAATAAATCAGTGGGAAATAATTAGTGGGGTGATGTGTTCTTAAGTTTGGATTTTTTTCCCCTCTACCTTCCTAAGGAATAAAAGCTGGGTTTGGACCAGATTGATGCTTTTTCACATTTTCTAGATGCAGAAGTCACCTCTGAGGAATCTGCCTCTGTTGGAGAGGAACAAGAGACTGAAACCCTGCCTGCTGCATCCAGTGAAGCAGAACAGCCAAAGGAACCTGAGAATGAAGGGAAGGAGGAAACAAAGTCCTCAGAAGAAACCAAAAAGGAGTAAGGCTTACTTGGTGCTGAACGCAGGGATTTGGATAGGATTCTGAGGGAAGACTCTACAGAGAGAAAAGATAGTGGGAGAGAAAAGGAAAGTGAGTGCCTTAAGGTGCCTCTCCTTAGGATACTTCTAAGAAAGAAGCTACTGATCATGTGGAGCTACTGTTCTCGAACATGTGAGGCTGAACAGCAATACAAAGTCTCTTTTTTACTAATAGAAACATCAAAATAGTCCTTAATTTATCTTAATTTAAATAATGGCAGATGTTCTGGGCTTTGATGTTCTTGTCCTGCTTGTTGGTTTGTTTTGGTGCCTCTTTCTTACTATTGCTCTGTATTTTCCCTAAGCGAGAAGGATCAGTCGAAGGAGAAGGAGAAGAAGGTGAAGAAGACCATCCCTGCGTGGGCCACGCTCTCTGCCAGCCAGCTGGCTCGGGCACAGAAGCAGACTCAGATGGCAGCCACCTCCCGGCCCAAAATGGATGCGATTTTAACCGAGGCCATCAAGGTAAGCAGGACACAAATGTGGCTTTTATTCAATTTACATCCTAAACCACATGGTTTCAGCTTGCTGAGGTTCAGGTGACAGTGCTGTGTGTTAGCAGGAAGCTGAGTGTGTAAGATGGGGATGCTTGTACCTGGAAGCCCATGGAGCTGACATGTGACTCCATGAGGATGATGAGGGGCCCTGTAGCTGATTTCTTTGTTTAGGATTTGTTTCCCTCCCTAATTGCATTATTAGGAGCAGCTAGGATGGCACAACTTGGTTGAAAATTATGCTGTCATAATGTTTTCTGTGCCACATTTAACTTCATTTACCTGGATTCATCCATCTATTTGATACATACGCTTTCTTTTAGCAATAACTTACTCTAACTCAGGGCAGACAGAGACACTGTAAACCTACATTCCAAAGTGGTCTTGGTTTACTTTATCCCTCCTGATTGTAAGAAGAGATCTCTGCTGTTGTAGCTGTGCTGCTACTCTCTCCTCAAGGTTTGGTTGCTCCTTCAGAGGAGGCCTCCACCAGCCTTAATTGCAAGATGGCCTTTCCATCTATCTTCAAAAGATAAACTTCACCTTAGGTTTTGCTGTTTTACTGATGTCAGTCCTCCATCTTCTTAAAAAAATAATTGGAAGGTTGTTCTGGCTTAATAAAATGTTGTGCAGCATTGCCAAAATGTTGACTCTTTTGTATTTTAAACTGTTCCATGTGAGTGCTTCAGAGCAAGGGAGTAGTAGATATGTGCTTACTGTGCTGCTTTTGTGCTGTTTGTGTTGCTCTTCAGCTACTCAGAAGGGGAAAGTCAGTTATTTTGTTAGTAGTGTCCTATACTTGATTCACAGTGAAGAAGAGGCCAGCTCTGGCATCTGTGGTGGCCTGTGTGCATCAGTCCAATCTCTGTTCTTCCACCCTACTCAGGATAGTTCCAATGTAGGTGGTTTCTAATGTTTTGTTTCTATTTCAGGCCTGCTTTCAGAAGAGCGGTGCCTCGGTTGTTGCAATACGGAAATACATCATCCACAAATACCCTTCCCTGGAGCTGGAGAGGAGGGGATACCTCCTGAAGCAAGCACTGAAAAGGGAGCTGGAGAGGGGAATCATTAGGCAGGTAAGAGCTGCTTTGTGGAGCAGCACTAGAGATGGCATTGGTGAAGAGGAACTCTTTCCAAGGGCTTGAAATGACAGGACAAGGGGGAATGGCTTCAGAGAACAGGGTCATATGGGATATTGGAAAATCATCTTCCCTGTGAGGGTGGGAAGGCCCTGGCATAGGATGTCCAGAGAAGCTGTGGCTGCCTCATCCCTGATAGTGTTCAAGCCCAGGCTGGACAGGGCTTGGAGAAACATGGAATAGTGGAAAGTGTCCCATGGCAGAGATAGAACTGGGTGATCTTTAAGATCCCTTCCAGCCGAAACCATTCCATGATTCTGGGAACTGCATAGGAATTTCTTAACTCCATTAGAAGGTCTGTGGAATGAGCATGTTCTCCCTCGTGGAGGTTCATCAACCTCTGTCTCTGCTTTGTTGGACACTGGCAGGACTTCAGCACTGTTGTGTCAGTCACATACTTGGCACCGTTGGTTTTTGTGCAATTCCTGGCCATTTATGGGTGTTGTGTCACACAGCATTGCAGCAGCACGTGAGTCCAGCAGTGTCACTTCTGCAGCAGTGTGGATTTTAACACTATAATTTATGCCTGTGTTATCTGTCAGGATCTCCTGGTCAGGACAGCAGAGTATGTCCTAATGTCTGGCTGCAATTTCTGATCTTACTGAAGTTTCGGTGGGTTCAAATCAGGCCTCTGCTATAAAAACCACTTGCAGGGTGACAGTGCATTCAAAATCTGCATCATGATGTCAGTAAGTCCCTCTCAGGTTGTTAGTATTCTGAGTTACTCTGTTAAGGACTGAAATGGACTTTCTCTTGAACCAGGTGAAAGGAAAGGGAGCTTCTGGGAGCTTCGTGGTGGTATCTAATGCAGGAAAAACTGTTCCAAAAGCCAGAGACAGAAAGGTAAGATGGATCATTTTAAACAACACTCTGAAATGTATTGCACTGAAGCACATGTGGCTTACCCAATGTTCTCCTCCTTGCTGTGCTTTTTCTCCCTAAGTACAGTGATTAAAACCCCCATCCTACTGTATCAGAATCAGAAAGCTATGATATGAGGAATGAAAATCAAGTCAAATGATCAAAATCTCAGTTTTAAAATGTTTACATTAACCCCCTAGGCTTTGGTTCAGAGGCAGAAAACTGAATAACCATGAAACTCTTAGTCTGTCTTTACCAGGCTGAGAGAGGTGCCTCTCAGATGTTGGAAGAGAGTTTTATGCTACTGCTATGTGTGTTTTATCTGTTGCGTGGGTAAAGGGAAGACTCCAGTCTTTAGGACTGAGGGGAATGCTTTCCCATCAGCTGTGAGGACAGAAGGAAGAAGATATCTTAAGGCTTCTGAAAGAAAACCTGATGCTGAGTGTTGTTGGGGACTAATGTGAAGGGGATATTTTTTTGAGCTTCACAGTTAGTTGTGGTTCCAGCACTGCTGATCTCCACTCCATGCTGAGTGTGTGTAACTCTGCAGTTACAAAACATGTAGCTGGAGTAGTCAATCCCTTGGGATTAGAAGGTGAAGTTAGACATGTAAAACCTTGGTGGTCGTCTCTTGCCTCCTGGGGAGACCAAAAGCCCTAAAACTGAAGGAAGTGTTCACGCACTTGGTATAGTGCCATGGAGGAAACTAATTGCAGTGGAACTTTTTAAGCAGAGCTCATTGATGCCAAGAGGAGTGTGAGCAAGGCAGGTGATACCTGCTGACACATCACCTTTCTCTGCAGCATATGGGTGTCTTTGTTCCCAGTTACTTTCCCTGCGTTGCAGGAAAATAAATGTTTTGGATGAATTCAGCTGACAGCAGAACAGCTCCCTCACCCATTGCACTGTTTGCAGAGCTGTTGTTCAGTATCAAATCACTGAACTTCAGCACATTTTCTGTATAAAGAACAGACCACTTTTCCCTGCTTGTCCCCTCTCACAGTAACAAAAGGGGTGGAGGAAAACTCAGAGTGGAATGCTGGCTTCAATCAAGATTTTACTGTGTTATTTCCAAAAAAAAAAAGGACTGCTGTTTAGCTGTAAATTTTGGGGAAGACTTGATTTGTGTAAACACTCCTGTTTGATGAATTTTAGGTTTCATGTCAGCATGTATCATCATCTTCACAGAAAGAGTTGTAAAGCATTGGCACAGAGGATCCAGGGAGTCACCATCCCTGGAAATCTTAAAAAAACCTGCAGATGTGGCACTTGGTGACATGGTCTGGTGATGACTATCTCAGTGCTGGGTTAATGTTTGGACTTGATGATCTTGGAAGTCTTTTCCAAACTGAATAATTCTGTGATTCTATGATTTTTCTACTGTCTCACTGAAGGGTGGCAGAGGAAAACATCTGTAGCAAGAGGAAGGAAATAATTAAAAATATAGATGTTAGATACTCAACAATTTGTACTTGTAAAGTTTTTCTAAAACTTCTATGAAAATTCAGCCAGATTTGCTGTATATCTCTTAAGCTGCGAAACATTTTAAGTTGTTAAAGAACTGCCTTACAGCACCTGAGTTTCCAGCTCAGCAGCCAGTGTCGGAAGCACTTATCCCCATGTCTGTATTACTGGTTCAGAAACCCAGAGTTTTAGGCCCTGCTGATGCATGAAAGTTTGTGTGTTTCAGAAAAGTGCTTTGGCTCTGAGTGCAGAGCAGCAGGTGAAGCTGGAGGACGTCCTGCCACTGGCCTTCACCCGCCTGTGTGAGCCCAAGGAAGCTTCTTACAGCCTGATCAAAAAATATGTGTCTCAGTATTACCCCAAACTCAAAGTAGATGTAAGGTAAGTGCTGGAGTTGCTTTAGCAAGCAGAGGACTGGGGAAACAGCCTTCTTCTGGTTATATCTCACTTCACGATGATTCAATCTGGTATTTAAGCCTGGTGCTGCTCTGAGTTGCAGGGCCTGTGGGAAAGCTTGAGGAAAAGCTGTGCCTTTTCCTGCATCCCTCCACATCCCATCTTTGTTCCTGACAGCACCAGCAGCACTGCTCTGCACATCTTAACCACACTCACATCCCTTTACTGCCTGGATGTGAAGGCCTCTCCTGGGGGTCTCATCCCCCTTGCATCTGGATGCTTTAGCCACCACATACGTACAGTAATCTTTAAACTGACCTGTACGGAGCGAGTTGAGGCTTGGGAAGCAAATCTAGGAAAACCCTGCGCATCACCTCTAACAAGGTTTTGTCAGCCCCTAGTTTACCTGTGAGCTGACTGAGCGCCCACCACATCCAAATGTGCTGCTCAAGGTGAGTGGATCCGTGCCAGGGCTGTGTGCCCGGAGCTGCTGGTGGTGCTGTGACACCGAGCCTGTGCTGCTGCTTGGCTCCCAGCGTGGTGCCATGTTCTGCCTGGGCACCAAGCCTCGCTGACAGGTCTCTATTTAAAGTGTCTGCATGTAGGCAGACACTCTGAGTGCTGCTCTGCTCACAGGCTGCAAAGCACTGTTTCTCTGTTTGTTTTTGGAACTGTCAGTGTGTGTCAGTAAAGCTTTCTCTTCCTTTGTTTCAGACCCCAGCTGCTGAAGAACGCCCTGCAGAGAGCTGTAGAGAAGGGCCAGTTAGAGCAGATCACAGGGAAGGGAGCATCTGGGACATTCCAGGTCAGAGACTGGGTTCATCTCTGTTGACCACAAACCTTTGATGTCAGTTACTGCGCCCTGTCCCCTGGTTTCGCTGGGTAGCCCTTTCTTCAGCAGCCTGGCATGCTCAGAGCTTGTCCAGTTATGAAGCAGTAGGTCTCTTGTTCTCCTCTTGGTCTCCGTTTCAGGAGCAGATCCCTGTTCCCTTGCTGAGCATGCTGCATGCACTGCTCAGCTCTGACTCACCAGCACAGTGGGGGAACTGGTGGGGTAAGCTTTCCTTTCCATCCCTCACTGGAAGTGCAGCAGGTACCCCAGATGCCTGCGACATCTTTTACTCATGGGTATGCCATGGAGTACATTTGGTCCGTGGGATGGAGGAAGATGTGATTTATTTCCTCCCCTGAGCAATACTTCTTAGACTGCTACATCCTTGCAGTGTATTTGAGGGCTGGGGTGAGGTGTTGCTAATAAAGCCCCACAGGCCAGCTGACTGACTAGGCCTGTCCTCCCACCTACAGCTGGGAGAACAGCGTTCCTGTGCAGTGTTTTAATATTAAACGTATCTGTGCTAATACAGGAGCGCCGACCCACCTGGTGCAGAGGAGCTTGTCCTGACCTGGTTTGGGAGAATTTTGTCTTGATGCTTTTCTCTTCCTCCTTGGAAAATAGCTGAAGAAATCAGGGGAGAAGCCCCTGCTGGGTGGGACTCTGATGGAAGATGCCATCCTGTCTGCTATTGCGGCCATGAATGAACCGAAGACCTGCTCCACCACAGCTCTGAAGAAGTATATCCTGGAAAATTACCCAGGGACCAACTCCAATTTCCAGGGTAAAGTACTGTACCACTTATATTCTGCATGCTGAGAGAGTCCTGCAGCTGCAGATGTGCCTGTGCAGCACCTTTAAAGTGCTCTGTTGAGCTTGCAGGGGGCTGCAGCTGCTCAGTTCTTTGTGCTGCAGAGATGCTCTGTGGTTTTAATTCCCATCAGTCCCTTTCAAGCCAGACAAAGGCCAGTTCCTGAGACAGAATGCACAATTCTCTTGTCTATAGTCAGGAAGGGGGAATAGTATTTAAGTACTTTATTGTTCTTAAATCACCAAGTTGGTTTCATATCTCTCTGCTTTGAAAAGGACAGCTTGGCATCAGTGCGGTTCCTAATTGCATTTTATTTAGAGAACTTGTGTAGTTTAACTTTTTTTTAAAAATTCACGAGCACCCCTCTTACTGATTTGTTTGAGGCCCTACTTTGCATCTGATTTTTAAAAGGTCAAGCAAATAAGGAGAAAAGCCAACTGTATTTTATTTGGAAGGGAGGTGTGGCATGTCTTTGTTCCCGGAAGTGACACTAATGTCTGGTTTGACTTTTGCCTGAGCAGAGGCTTTCAAGCAGATTTCTGATGGGTTATTTGAGCTGAGCCCCAATGCAGTTGGTTGGTGCTGGAGGTCAGCTGAGACAGGCTGAGCTCACAGCGATCTCTGCTCAAACCTGAACAAAGATCAGTTTGTTCCTGTGGTGTCACTGAGCTAGTGCCATTGCTCAGGAGCAGAGAGGAGATTGCTGATCCCAGTCTTTGCCTGGAGCTGGAGCACAGCATCAGCACAGCTGTTTGGTGCGGGGTTATTGACACACGGTACAGGTTCCTGGGCTGAAAAAGCTGCCCTGAGGCCTTCTGCCAACTAGAAATTGATGTTGAGTGTGACTTTTTAATCTTGGGGCAGGAAAAAGAGCTTCCAGGCTTCCTAAGTCCTTGCATGGTTTATTTTCAGGACCATTGGAAATGTCCCTGGTCCTTTGGGCCTGTGTTGAGCCAGCCTCCAGTGTTTGTCACTCCTGCAAGGCCGATAAGGAAATCTCAGCTAGCAATCTGTTGTTTTCTTTTGCCTTCCGTTGCATAAAAAGAATTTTGATGATCTCTGCTGTGTTCTGAGAGCAACCAGAGGAAGATCTGGTGAGATGCGAAAGCAGGCGGGTACACGCTGCAGAGCTCTGCTCTCCTCCCCAGTTTATGCCTCATCTCAGAACTGGACTTGGCTGGAGTCAAATCCTTTAGCTGCTGTTATTGACCTTTGACACCCAGAGTAAAACCAGCCTTGTGGTTATAAAAACTTTGGAACGTGCTTGAGAGTGAACCTTGTTTTTCCCTGAGAGCTCAATGTGTAAATAGCCCCTCTAATTCAAGCTGAAAATAGTTCTGAACAGACTAAACAACCCAAGCCCTTTGCAAGAGATAAAGATCGCCTGTACTTGCACAGTTTGAGTTACAGTTCTTACACAGTACACAATGGAAAGTCCGGAACAAAAGTCTGGAATAAAAAGTTAATTTGTTGTATTTCTAGATCCTTTAAAAAACAAAAAGCAAATCGCAGTATGGGGAAGGACACAGCACATATGACATTTAGAACATGAGGAGATCAAAATCAAGGCAAAAGGCTTGTTTTAAAACACACTTTAGAGCACGGTCAGAGACCTGGGTTAAATTTGGACAGAGGTAGTTACATGGTGCTGTTGAATGATTTATGAAGGAGCACCCCATGATGATGTCATCAGAAACATGCACCCTTCTCGACTCCTTCTTTTGGAGAATTTAAAGCCACTCTTGCCAAGTGTTTAGGAACAGTATCTTGTATCTTGCTTGAAAATTGGCTGAGAGAATCTCCCATCCTGACTCCTGCTCTGATTTCAGAGGGCACAGCAGAGAACAGTGAGATCAGACAAGAGGATAAAGGTAGTAACACAACCTTTCTCTGATTTCTTTTTCACAGTGCATCTACTGAAGAGAACTCTGCAGAAGTGTGAGAAGAATGGCTGGATGGAGCAAATTTCTGGGAAGGGTTTCAGTGGAACCTTTCAACTTTGCTTCCCTTATTATCCCAGGTAAAGAGCTCGTCTGTAAAATTATTTTGAGGAGTTTTGCACAGCTCAGGTAGCAGAGCTGAAGTTCATGAGCCAACCTCCTATTTACAGGGAGTTTGTGGAGGGTTTAATGACTGGTGAGCTGCCACATTGTCACCCATGTTCTGGATAATGGTATTACCTGGGTGAACAGAAAGTTGACTTCATTAGCAAGGGAAGATTTTTAAGGGCAGTAGACATACTGGGTTCAATATTCTCAGGTAATCTGTTGTGCTGCTTTTGTTGCAGGCTGAGATATTTAAGTGTTCTGTGTTAAAACCAATTCACCTGAGCAGGGAGTGGAGTGGGTTCTCCATGCCAGGATGCTCCGAAGGAGCAGGGCCCAGCTGTTCCTTCCTTAAGGGAGGAGAGGTGGGAGGAGGGAGGATGACCTAGATTAGCTACTCTGAGTCTAAACCAGCCTTTCTTCTCCTGCTGTGAGCTGATACTGTGCTGGGCCATGTGGAGCCCAGGGGTGAGGCCTTGGTGTCCCAGGAAGAGCCAAATGGCAGCACAGTCATTGAAGCTGCTCCCCAGGTGCTTTTATTGCGCATACGAGTCCCCACAGCTTCAGCTTAGCTGCTGGAGTCTGATCCTGCCCCTTTGATGTTTCTCTCCCTGGGTTTGCAGGGAAGGAGCATCAAGGGATAGAAATGGAGAAGGGACCACCTAGGGCTGGTGCTTTCCTAGGCTGTCATGTTTCGGCCATTGCAGAGACTAAATAGCCTTGGTGTGAGACAGCAGCAATCACAGAATTCCTGGGGGCATTTCTGGGTTAGGCTAAAGCTGTAACCTTAGGGGGAAGCTGCAGTGCCAGAGGAGAGCCAGGGTTTCCAAGGGCTTGCCTACACTGGAGTTGTATCCTTAGAAACAAATCACATTCTGACCAGACCCCTCTTGTAGCCCAGATGTGCTCTATCCAGAGAAGCAGCAGGATGAGGATTCCGAGGAATCTGATGAGGAAGAAGAGGAGGAATCTGAGGAGGAAGAAGAATCTGAAGAGGAAGAATCTGAGGAGGAAGAGCCACCACCAAAGAAGCGGTATGGCAGCATGAGAGATGAGTGGGCTCCTTTGGGTGAGATAAGTGTCTTGTCACAGCTGTAGAGTGCTCAGGTGTGCCTCTTGGTGTGGTCACCTATCCACAGGGCTGTTGCTCACAGGTGTTGGCAGAAGTTTCTAATTATTCCTTGTTCCAGAGATACTGACTTCCCCCATTCCATAATTTGAAGCCTTCCTCTTTTCTTCTCCAGATGAGAGACCCTGTGTTTATTCATTGTGTTGTCTTTAGTCACCTGCTTTAGAAAGTGTGATGTTTCACATGGAACTTTTTGTATTTATTGTTTCCTTTAAAAAATTCTTCCCTACAGTAATTATTTGCAGCTCTCTAGCCAGATATGAGACCTGCCTCACTCAGAATTTGGACTTAATATGAGTGTTGTTTGTCAAGTAATAAAATCCCATTTAGAAAAGAGAGATAGTGTTTAGGGCTCTTAATTGTTCTGACAGCTAACTGATTCACTGCTATTATTTATATGTTTATTTGCCTAACGAAGGGGAGGTTGGAAGTCTCAATGGCAGCTCTGTGGGGATGAAAGGTGCTCATTGTAGAGCTACCAGGAGCTCTTGCTTTTTGGGATTTAGCTCATGGAATGCGCTGGCAAAGGACAGGGATGCCAAGATATGTTTCATTTATGCAAATTGCTGATAGCAGCTCTGCTCTGGGTACCGTTTGTGCCTCCACTGAGCTCCTGTGCTGTCTCTTCCTGACAGGATGCAGAAGAGACCACCCCCCAAATCCCGGAGCAGGGCTCCTCCAATGAAGCGAAGAGAGTCCAAACCCAAGCCAAGGAAAACCCCCACCGCCCGCCGGGGCAAGGCAAAGCCCCCTCCCAAGGTCAAAACCCCTGCTAAGAAAGCCAAACCAGCAGCCCCAGCCATCAAGAAAGCCTCGGGTGGCAGCTCTTCCAAGAAACCAGCAGCCAGTGGGAGGAAGGAAGTGAAACCCTCTGCCAAGGGCAAATCCACCATGAGGAAATCTCTCCGGGCAAAAAAGTAAAATGTTTCCAGTGTCAGGGAATCCCATGGTTAAATCCACAATCTTCTTTTATAAGTCAACGTGCATTTGTATTTTAGTTCTGATGCTTAAACACTTCTTTAATTTTCTAAAATTTTTTTTTTCTTGAATGATGGGGAAAAGCTGAAAACTAAATCAAACCAACCCAAGCATTCATTAGATCTCAATGCTGTGCCTCATACCTGCCCCTCCCATGGAACGAGTCATCTTTACTTTCTGCAATAATTTTAGGACTTTTCTAGGACGCCTCTAATCTGTACATTTATGGTATTCCACATGGGTTTCAGGGGGGAGGGTTGGCTTTTAAAACAATTCTTCAGAGAAGATCATTATGTCTTTAGACAGCAGGAACAGGATGATGGGGGAATGTGATTCTTTAATGAGAAGGTGCCGTGGCAGAGGAGTCCTCCCTAGATCCCTGCATGCCGAGGTCCTTGGCACTTCCGTGGGGGAGCCGTGTACATACAGCACTTGCACTGAGCCCTGAGGTGCTGCTTTCCTCAGCCACAGGCCTGGGGGTGGCTGCTGAGTCGGATCCTCAGCATCTCCTGAGGGTCTGGTGCCAGAGGGGCTCCAAAAGGAGCAGCTCTCAGTTAGGCGGGTGATTTGAATTAGTGTTTCCACACCACATCTGTTACCTTAAAACCAAAATATATCAAAGTCTTCTTGAATCCAACTTTCAAATGTTTTTAAGAGATGAAAAGCCTGAGTTTGTCACCTCTTGTTTACCCTTTTTTTAAAGAGAAGTTGGAGAGCTATAAAATTGCTAATGTAGACATGTTGATAAGTGAAAAACGTGCGGTTTGCTAAAATAAAATTAAACTAGATTCCAGGCCTGCCTTCTGTGTCCATTCTCTCCTCGCCCCAGCTTTTCCTCCTGGAAAGGTAGAGAGAAGGGTATACAGTCACCACAGATTGCTGCAGAGACAGATCTTTGTTAAAAGACAACCTGAGCCACTGCCAAGCTCTGTAGTTGGACCAACTCCTGACCTTTCCTGGTTTCTCTGGAGACAAAGGTGAGTGAGGAAAAAAGTTCTTGGAACCTCTTGCTGGTCCTCTTCTCCCCTTATCAGTGATCAGTGAGGACAAAAAATCCCAGCTGAAACCTTCTCGCCTACCCTGCTCAACAGAGCAGACCCTGCCTTCAGAGCCCATCTCGCCATGTCCCTGCTCTGCCATGCCCAGCAATGCCAGTGGGATCTGACAGTCTCCAACGTGCTGATGCAAAGAGCTGCGAGGAGGGGAATTACACACAGAGGGAGAAAGCAGCTTCATTGAATTTATTAGTTTTACCTGCTGTCTCAGTGTTCTACCTCTAACTGTGAGTTTAAAAATTCCTATAGAAATGGCCTAAATTGTTCCCAATCCTGTAAGAAAGGCACAAACAGCAGGTTAAAAATCACAGCTTATGGGAAACTGAATGAAAGCTCTGATCTAAGAATGATCCACAGGGATGTAAAGCAATTAGAAACATTAGTTAGTGGCTGGTTCCTGGGCTGCTTCTGCTGAAGTTGTGGGATTTGTTGGTATTGTGGTGAGATGAATTGGAGAAACCTCTCAGTGCTAGCATGTTTATGGGGACAAGGAGTCTTCACCCAGCTGCTGGGCATTTTTCAACCTCCCTCTTCCCAATGGCATTCCCACACCAACAATCTCATGGGTGTTTGAGCCAGAAAAAGTCACAGGGATGGTTGTATTTAATCCAAAGGAGTTATCCTTTCTTCCCAGGAGCAGTGACTGGGATTGAATGGGAAAGTCTTCATTGCCAGCAGAGCAAACCCCTTCTGGGGGGTTTGTGCCGGCTCTGCTGCTCGCTCTTCCCCAGTCTCTGCTTCCTGACCAGACTGGGCTCAGTTATGCTGTTTCTTCAGACCCATCTGTCCTATTTTTTTCCTTTTTTTTCCACGCTTTCTCCACTGTCAATGATCGGGTGGCTCTGCCATCACAGCTCGTGGTATCTTGAAGCAGCTGGTGTTGGTGGTGAGCCAAGAGTTGAATGCTGCCGGTCAGACCCTTTTCCTCACCCCCTGGGGATTGCTGGGGCATGAGACAATGCTTTTTGGATGCAGACCAACGGTTAGACCCCATCTCCTCCCCAAACTTCTGCTTTCCCATTCCAGGAGCCAAGCTCATCCCTGGATTAGGGGCAGCTTCCTTCGGTTGGCCTGGAGGATGTGAGGGAGGCTCTGGGTTATGTGGTTGCCCTCCAGTGAGGCCAGAGCCACCCCTCTTCATTTTTTTTCCCCAGCAGAAGCAGACAGCAGGGAGCAAAACTCCACAGAGATGGAGAAACTGGGGTGGAAAGGGTCTGAGCATCAGGGCAGGGGGGGCGAGCGAGCAACCACGTGTGTACGTGTCAGGGTTAGAAATCGCTGCTCCGCTGGTCACGCCGGAGGAGACGGGAAAAGACGCAGAGAGAATCAGTTGCCGCCGCGTTTTCCAAAATCCCGAGCGAGCGTTCCTGCTCGCCGTCGCTTCCAAGAAACGGAGAGAACCGAGGAGGAAAATTGCGGTGATTCATCGCGGGCAGATCGGAGGCAGGAAATGGGAGTTTGCTGCCTGCCCCGTGCCCGGCGTGAGCTCCGTGGGCTCGGGCTCGCCGGGGCCTGGCTGGCGGCGAGGGCCTGACACCCACGGGTCGAGCATCCCTGCGCCGCGGCCGGAGCTGCCGAAGGAGCCACCGGCGAAGGAAAAACAACCGGCGGAGGCCGAGACCCGGAGCAGCGGGAATTTTTCACCTGCGTTTCTCCGCAACCATCCAAGCGAAAACTGCCCGTGAGCCGGGGGGAGTCCAGTGGGATGGGGGTCCCAGGGGATGCTTGGTGCCTGGTGTCACACATCACCTAAATTTAGGGGGTCAGCATCCCTCCCTTGGGGACCCCCAGGGTGGCCAGTGGGCTGGGGGCTCCATTGAGAAATGAAGCGTGGGGAAAGGGGGGCGGGGCTTGGGGGCTGCCTGTCCGCGGATTGGCTGGGGGAGGGGGGAGACCCCCCAAATTCTGCCGGGAAGGAGAGGGGCTAACCTGCGCTTGTGGCGGGACGACGGCACTGCAGGGACCCCCGCGCCATTAGGATGCGCCTGGGGCAGCCGTACCCCCTCCCCCCTTTCACGCGTTTGCACCCAGGCGGCTGCGGCGGGGCCTCTCTGATACGAGTTGTGCCGGTCTCAGCCCGGCTGAGGGCTGCGGAGCACAAGCCCCCTTTGGGTGGCTGGAGAAGGGCCAAGCGCACTCTTCCGTGGCTGCTCTGGACCAACAAACATCCCCAAATCTGCTGCCCTCATCGCAGGTGTTTTGGGATCATCACTGGAGAGCGCTGGGGGTCTCGGTGCTGCGTGGCCAGCGGAAAGCGGGATGGAGGATGGGAGGGGGAGGATGTGGGGGGACCCCAACACCTTGCTGGAGTTCGGGATGTGGGACTGCAGGCACCTCACTTGCAGTTTATATTCGGCATGCAGAGATTGCTTGGGTTTCATTTGGGGATGGAATACGGACACTGCATCCATCAGGTTTGGGGCGGTGATTTGGGGACCGTCACATCATCGTCGGGATCAGGATCTGGGGGACTGCCTGAATGCTGATGGGAGTGGGGACATGGACTCTAGACTTGAGCACAGGAACAGAAGATGGGGACCCTCACATCACCCGTGCGGTCAGGATGCTGGAACCCTAATGTTGGGGTTGGGACCATTTTATTTGGGCCGGGACCTGGGGACATCTGCATTGGCGCCAGGACGTGGGGAGCTCCGGGCAGGCACCGCAGCACCTCCCCAGGGCTCAGCGGGCTGGAAACAGGAGACAGTGGGGGCAGGTTGTGTCTGTTCCCTCCCTTCTCACAGGGACAGTGACCGGGGACCGGACCCAGGGTCCCCGTGCTTGCTCCATCACCCTGAAGGGCTCCGGATAACTCAGATGTGGCATCGGAGTTGCTTAACTCCGTTCTGATCCAGCCTTCAGCGCCAAACAACCCGCTGCCATGAAGAAGAAGCCGGGCAATGGGCGGGGGCCGGACCTTGCGGCCCCCCAGCAGCGAGCCCGGTCTGTCACCAAGCCAGCGGAGGTGACTTACCCATGGCGGGGGCGGGGGAGACACCCTGAGATGAGATTTGAGTGCTATTGCACCCTCATGACTCCCCAAACCATCATCTCATCCTGGGCTTATTGCCCTGGGGGGCATCGTGGGCATTGTTGCTGACACGGGTGGGGTTTTTGCCCCCCCAGTACGTGGGATCCTTCATGGTGGAGGAGTTGGACCTACAGCAGAGAGCGGGGTGGTTGGAGGAGCAGCTGCGGGCGCTGAAGGTCGGGATCTACCACTGCTCCTCTCGCTGGGAAACACAGGGGACCTCAAGTAATCGGGGCACCCGACTGGGGGCAGAGACCAGACCCCCAGTGCCACATCTCCCCCGGACAGGACTGTCCCAGGAGGAGGTCGGTGTTGCTGCGGTTCAGTTTGCAAGGGCTGAAGGTCTACGGTGCTGACGGGGAGGTAGGGGGCTGGGGGGGTCAAGGGGGATGGGGAAGGGGTGCTGAGTGGGGGGCAAGGATGTTGGGAGGGTCAGGGGTGCTGGGGAGGAGGATCAGCGATGTTGGGGAGCGGAGAGGGGAGTCAGGGATGCTGGGAGGGGTCAGAGGTGTTGGGAGGCTGATGGGGTTGCCAGGGGTGCTGGGGAGGCGGGTCGGAGTCTGAGGAGTCGGGGTTGCTGGGGTTGGCAGGTCACGGGTGCTGGGGAGGGGGATCAGGAATGCTGTGAGGACGAGTCAGGTGCTGAGGGGGTTAGGGACGCTGAGGAGGTGTCCGTATTCTGTTGGAAAGGTGCTTGGGGGTTGGGGCTGTAAATCTCTGAGCATTGCTTTTCTCTCGAGAAGCTGTTTCGTGTGTGCAAACGGGAGTGGCCTGGGGGGGCCCAGGGGTGATGGGTGCACCTGACCCCCTCCCTCCCCGTCCCGCAGACGCTGCTGATGGCACACGCGCTGCGCCGCATCCTGTACAGCACTTGGAGGCTCCCTGACCGCCAGTTCGCCTTCGTGGCCCGCAACCCCCACAGCCCCCCCAGCAGCCTCTTCGGCCACCTCTTCGTGGGGCTCCCTGGAGAGGTGGCGGCCCAATCCCCCCACGCCCCCAAAACACCATCATTATTATTATTTTTAATATTTACACGTAGCGTCTTTCACCTCCCCCAGGTCCAGACCCTGCACCTCCTTCTCTGCCGCTCCTTCCAACTCGGCTACCTCCTAGCGCACCCCGAGGAGCAGGCGGGGGAGGGGGAGCTCCCGGGGCCGGGGGTGCTGCGGGAGCCCCTCAACCCCGAGGAGGTGTCACGAAATGTCAACGCCCTCGTGTCCTTCCGGCGCCTGCCCGCGCCCGGCGGCCTCGGCCCGCTGGGCACCGCGGTAGGTGGCCCTGCCCTGCCCGCCCGGCTGCTGCTCCTTTGCTCATCTCACACCTGGGATTCGCACGCAGTGTTTCCTTGCTCGGCACTTTGCACGAGTGCGAGTGCTTTGGCACAGCCAGTCTGTGGCTGTCCCTTCGAGGCCTTTCCTTCGCGCAGTGTTTCACAGAATATTCTGAACTGGAAAGGACCCACAAGGGTCATCAAAGCCCAGCTCATGGCCCTGCACAGGACAGCCCCGTTTCCCTCACAGCAGTCTGGGTAGGGTGCTTATAGCAGAAGGGTGTTTTTGCACAGGCAGCTCTTTTTCTCGCCTTTTGAGCAGCACGTTGCCACACCACACATTATTACCTGGTGTCTTGCAAGGTGCATTTCCTCTTTGTGTAGCCTTTCTCTGCATGGTGGTGCGTGCCCAGTGTTTTGCACGTTTTCTCGCACAGTATTTTGAGGGTCGCACTTTGCAGGGCCCATACTGCACAGCCCAGCCCCACACACTGCTTTGCACAGCCTGTTTTCAATGGCCTTTCCTTGAGACACTTGCCTGCCGGGCGTTTGGCATCGGGCGATTTGCACAGATAGTATTTACACAGTGATTTTACAGTGCATTTTTTTCTCGGCGTTTTTGCACAGCACTTTCTTTCCATTGTATGTTTTTGTATAAGTTTTTTTTACACAGCATTATTCTTATAACTTCTTCACATGGCACTTTTTGCATGGTAGTTTGCATGGCTGTTTTGGTATGGCACTTCTTGGAGCTCTTTTTCTCCAGTTTTTGCGCAGCATGGTGAATTTTTGCATGGAATTTTTCTGCTGTGTTCTGCATGGCATTTCTTCTGCACATTATGTTTTGCACTGCATTTTTTGCATTGCATTTTTCCCATGGTGTTTTGTTTGTTGGTTTGTTTGTTTCACATCCTTTGGACAGCATTTTCCCGCGTGGTATTTCACCTGACATTCCCCACTGCCAGAGCCCCCAGGCCACTCTCACAGCCTGTCCATTCCTCAGGACGGGCGGCCGGAGGCAGAGGGCAGAGCCTGGCGTCCAGGGAATCCCTACTGCTCTCCGGTGTTGGTGCGCAAGAAAGCCATTCGGAGCAAGGTGCTGCGCTCGGGAGCCTACCGGGACTGCGGGGGCGAGGGGCAGCTCCACCAGCAGCCCCGCGACGCTGGTGAGTGCCGGGGGGGAAACTGAGGCACGGGGACACACAGTAACAACCGTGTTTGGGGGCAAAGAGGGGATTATCGGCCTCCCGCAGCGGCGGCAGGAGGGGAAAGTAAAGGGGCGAGAAGCTTGGCCTTCCTGCCCGAAAACGAGTGCGTCCTCGCCGAGAGCGTGTGGGCCTTCGCCGGCATCGCCAGGTGAGTGCGTGGGTGCGAGCGCCTGATCCTCGGCATCCACAGCCCCGCCTAACCCCGGCCCTGCCCCATCCCCGGTCCTGCCCCATCCCTCGGCCCTGCCCCATCCCCCGGCCCTGCCCCACTGCCGCTTCCTCCGCAGGGCCGCCGGGGTCGCGCTGCTGCGGCGGGACGTGCCGGGCGCTTTCCTGCTGCGCCCCGAGCCCGGGCTGCCCAAGCGCTGGTGCCTGTGGGTGCGGGCGCCCTGCGGCGTCGTGTCCTACTGCGTGGTCAGGACACACCAGGGCAGGTTCTGCGTGGAGGTGAGTGCGGGGCTGCGCGGCGGCTGTTGAGGGGGTGCTCGGTGCATGAAGCCGCGGGGACTGCAGCAGGGTAAGCGCATCGGATGTATCTGTGCGTGAGTGCACCGGGGTGTGAGTGCATGCGGTCCGTCTGTGCAACCCTGCACTGCTGTGTTGGGCCTCGGTGCATGGGTGTGCTTTGTAAGTGTATTTGGTGTGCCCGTGCATGGATGCACCGGTGTGTACATGCAGTACTTGATACTCTGTGTTTGGACCACCCATGCATGGGTGCATTGGGGCTGTAAGTGCATTTGTGCCTTGATGCACTGGTGTGTTGGTGCATCAGGACAGGGATGCACTGCTGTGTGCATGCACTTAATGCACCGTGTAAATGCACTTGGTGTAGTTGTGCATGGCTGCGCTGGTGCCTTGGTGCGGAGAGGCACCAAGATGGGCTCAGGTGCAGGTGTAGGTGTGTGGGCCCATTGATCCACGGATGCCTTGGGGCACAGGTGCATCTGGGCACAGCACACAGGTACCCCTGAACACGGGTGCACCGGTGCATCTACCCTTTGGTGTGTAACACACCTGGGATTTGGGGGTATTAATGCACAGGTATGTGATGCACAAGTGTACTGGTGTGCATTTGATCCACCAGCCAGGTCAGGGTGCCTTTGATCTGTGAGTGTGTCTGAGTGTATCTGGCAAATACAGTGCCCCAGGACCCCATGCAGGGGTGCAGTGCGTGCACGGCTGTGCTGGACTCACGCCTTCACCCGTGCCCTGGTGCAGGGGTGCCTTGGCTCTGTGGGTATGTGGTGCAGAGCCCGGGGGTGTGTGAGGTGCGTGGGTGTACTGGCACACGGGCATGCAGGGATTTGCTGCGTGGGCACGCTCGGTTCAGGGGTGCAGGCATGTGTGGGCATAGCCTGCACGAGGGGCTCATCTCTCCCTCCCCTCTCTCCCGATGGCAGCACTCCAACGCCGAGTTCGCCAGCGTGGCTGCCCTCCTGGCCTACTACTCCGGGCCACCGGGTGGCTGCTTCTGCCGCCTGGGCCCCGGTCGATGCAACCCCGGCTACGACGAGCGGGACCCTGGCAGCGGGGCCAGCGCCAGCGCCGGGGCAGGGGAGGCCGCCTGTGCCCCCGCCGCCCCCATCGGGGCACAGCACGAGCGGGGGTAGGCCCGGCCCTTCCCCGTGCACGGCTGTCCCCCGACATCCCCCAGCTTTAACTCGCTGCCGCCTGCCTTATCCCCCTGCCCGGGCTCTCCGACGCCTCCCGCAATAAAGCTCTCGTGCATCCGGAGCAGGGCTCTGGTGGCTGCTCACCCCACCCTCGGCGGCACACGCCGCACACCCATACGTTCACACGCGTGTGCACCCAATCTCCGGCCCAGGAACCCCACGGATTCTCACCCATGCACTCTCGCACGATGCACCACACGCTCCTGCACTCGCACCACTGCACCACGCGCTCCTGCACGCTCACTCGCTGCTGCAGTGCTGCACCGGCGGTGCTCACAGGAGGATGCAGGCCCATGTGTTCACTCACTCTCTCTGGCACCGCAGGGGTCACAGCCGCGCACAGGCACACCGGGTACCGGGACCACCACACACACCAGTCCCCCGTGCGCATGCGCACGGCTGTGCCCTCATGCGCGCCCTGCACACCTGTCCTCGAGCATCCCTCCTTGCACGCGTGCGCACAGCGGTCACGTGACATGGCGGCGGGGCCTCTCTCCCGGCGCGGCCGCGGTCGCTGTAGTGACTGTGTGCGGTCGCTCACGCATGCGTGGGGCCGCCGCCACCGCCTCTCGCTGCTCCTTCGGGGCTCCGTGTGCGCCCTCCGGCCAGCGCGGCACCAGCAGGGTTACCTCGGATTTTCCATTGTTCAGGCCCCTTCGGACGTGTCTCGGCTCCTGAAAGTTACCTCAGGGTTTCTTACCCTTGGGTTTCCCTTCAGCCCTTCAGCTTCCCTTCCGGCTTTCCCTCACAAATCCCCCCTCCCCATTCTGATTTCTTCCCCCCGGACCTGCCCTAATTCCCTCTCAGACTTGTTCCCAGCTTCCCCCTTTTCCTGCATCCTTCCTCAACTCTTTTTTTCCGTGCTTTCCCCTTCTCCCCCAGCCTCCCTCGGGGGTCTTCCCCTGCGTGCTCCCCCCACAGTGGGTGCTGATCCTCAGAGTTAGGCTTACCGCAGCCCCCGGTGCCCCCCAGTCGCGCCGAGCGAGCGCGTGTGGGGCTGCTCTGGATGGCTGGGAGGAAAATCTGACCCGGGTATCTGGGGCTGACCCCGATTTGTGTCGCTGACTCCCAGTTTGTCGCTGACCCCCGTGTGTGTGTCACTGACTCCCAGTTTGTCGCTGACTCCCAGTTTGTCGCTGACCCCCGTGTGTGTCACTGACCCCCAGTTTGTCGCTGACCCCCGTGTGTGTGTCACTGACTCCCAGTTTGTCGCTGATCCCCGTGTGTGTCACTGACCCCCAGTTTGTCGCTGACCCCCGTGTGTGTGTCACTGACCCCCAGTTTGTCGCTGACCCCCGTGTGTGTGTCACTGACCCCCAGTTTGTCGCTGACTCGTGCGGGTGCCTGGCACGGTGGCCGCAGGGGCGGTGAAGGTGGCCGTGCGCTGCCGGCCGCTGAGCGGGCGTGAGGCGGCCCTGCGGCGGCCCTGCAGTGCCCGGGATCGTCGGCGTGGACAGCGCGCGGGGCCGGTGCCTCCTGGGGAACCCCGCGGCCCCGCCGATCCCCCCAGGCAATTCTTCTTCGACGGGGCCCTCGGTGGGGGTCACAGCACCGAGCACATCTACAAGGACATCGCTTTCCCGTTCGTGGAGGTCAGGGGAGCTCCACGCAGACAGGGATGGGGGCAGTTTGTGGCACCACAAGGAAAGAAGAAGCTCCAGGAGCATTTGGACAATGCTCTCAGGCACGGGTTGGGATTGTTGGGGTGTCCGTGCAGAGCCAGGAGTTAGACTCTGATCCTTGTGGGTCCCTTCCAGCTGTGAACACATAGCTTAAGACAGGCTGAGCAGTTTTACAGGTGATCCCTATGTGAAGCAGGATCACTTGACCTTCCCCATACTAGAAGGTGTCCCTGCCCATGGCAGGGTAGTGGAACGAGACAAACTTTAAGGTCCCTCCCAACCCTAACCATTTGGGGTTTTATGATTTATGGGCAGAAAGCCCTGTCCACTGCTTCAAGAGGTTTGGCTATAAGCCTTGGGAGCAGAGGAGAGCAGACAGCGTTCCAGCAAATGGCTGGGAAATTGGGAAGAAACAAAACTTTGTTAGCAGCCAGCAGGGTATTGAGGAAAGAGTTACATATAATTGTTTTAGGTGGATGTTTGTATCATAGAATCCCAGACAGGTTTGGATGGGAAGGGACCTTAAGACTCATCCCATTCCACCTCCTGCCATGGGCAGGGACGTTCCACTATCCCAGGCTGCTCCAAGCCCTGTCCAGCCTGGCCTTGGACACTGGCAGGGATCCAGGGGCAGCCACAGCTTCCCTGGTATTAAACTGATGATTTTAGGGACATTTTTACTGACAAGTGATAAACTTTAGAGAAGATGGGGAGCCTCAGCCTGGCTTAGATTGGCAAAAGGATAGGGGGATCCCTTTGTTTCCTTGTTAACAGGTCACCACAGAAAACAGCCAAGATGAGAAATGAGCTTGTTAGCAAAAAAAAGACCAAACTCCACCCCCTCAAAAGTTTTGTTAGAAGAAGTAACATGGATTAAATAGCTTGTGATGGTTTTAAGATGAAAATTCCTGATCATGAGAACAAGCAGGGCTAGAAACAGTAGATATTAAAATAATAGGTTATTTTTTGCTTATTTAAACCTTAAGAAATCTAGTTATTTTTTCTTCCTACCACACTTCTCTGTAACAGGGACAAGTGACAGTGAGAAGCTTGCCAAGTAAAAATTATTCAAAACTAGAGACCATCCCCTTGGCCACTCCACAACCAACTATTGTTCTAGTTGTCTCTTTAAATCTTATAAGATTTTTGTGCCCTATGCAAAAACATTATGGTTTTCTAAGTGCTGGTGTTGTCACCTGCTTTTCAACACCTGCATTGCTTCAATATTCCTTGCTTTGAGAGAAAAACATTTATTTATATGCTAATTTTGTAATTGCTATTCTCTGATGGTGTGTGAAGATTAAGCAGATTTGATGTTTACTTCCAGCTCTTCCTTTAAAATGCCTCTTATTGGGGTGGGACAATTAGGCAAAGATGCTGGCTGTTTTCTTTGGTTTCCTATTTCCAGGGTGTCATGGAAGGCTACAATGGCACCATCTTTGCCTACGGCCAGACTGACAGTGAGAAGTCATTTACAATGCAGGGAGTTGCAGATCCCTCCTCGCAGAAAGGGATCATTCCCAGGGCATTTGAACACATCTTTGGGAGTGTACAGGTGGGTGTGAAAGAGATCCCATTGATAAGTTTTTGCTAGAAAAGCTTTGGTGTCCTATCCCAAGAAGTGAGTGCTGATGGCATGCTGATGGCATGAAGTGTGCATGGGGACAGGTTTGGGGTGCACTGCTTCTCATCCTTAAGCTGAGGCCTGTCCATAGCCAGGTGAACTGCAGCCTCATCCCAGATGATGTTGTGGACTTGAGGTGTGGAAGGACCAGAAGTCCCTTGCAGTGAATGTGTTGAGTGGTTCCACCTGGAATGAATTGCCAGGGGAGGTTGGATGACGTACTGAAGAGTGGTGGGCAGCCAGCTGTGGGAGAGGCTCCCTGGGTTGTCTGTGCCGTGCAGCCTCACCTCAAGTCCTCCCTGTGCTAAAAATGCCAAATTCCTGCTGAGAGCCTCCTACCCGGAGATCTACAATGAGGACATACTTCTAGGAGCTTACACTAAGGAGAAGCTGGAGGGGAGGAGGGCTCAATGTGTCTTAAGTGCTTTAGTTACCTTTAGTTACCTAGATGGGTGTTACCATGACTTACAGAAGTGCAGCAATGGTCTCTGTCAGAAGCTTGAGTGCCAGAATATGTAGTTACATGAGGAATGGAGAAGCTAAGAGGGATGTTTGAGGTACTTTAGTAAAAGTTTAGGAACAGGATGGAGTCAGAGCTATGTCCAGTATATCTCACACAATAGTGGCTGGTAGCTCAGTAGCAGCTCTGTGAAAATCCTTTACTGGATGAAGATGGAATAAAGTGCTCATGGGGCAATTTCTTCCTCATCCTCTTCGTCTCATGCCTGTCTCTAAAGCAAGAGGATTCTGGGTCTTATAAATGTTTAATCTGATCTAGTGGAGCCATGGATGATCTCTTTATCTGCCTAAACCAAAAAAGGCTGATCCGTTTTGAGGGGCACACAGCAGATATTACTCCCCATGGGAACACATGTGACCTGTACAGGACCACAGGAGGGTAAACTCTCCCAAAATCCTAATCGAGGGGAGTGATCTTTATAAAATTTACGTCTCAGTGGCTTTGCAGGTCCTTTTGTATGTATTCCTGGAGGGAGCTAGAAATCTTCTGTCCCAATTTATATCCTTGCAGGACTGTCCTCATGTATAAAACCAAAGCAGTAGCATCTTGAGATGCTCTGGGATGGTAACAGACCCAAACTTCTCAGTTTCTGACTTTAAGGCAGGCAAACCCCTCTCTGCTCTGTGTTCCAAGTGTGGTTTGCCTGTCTCCTGCAGAGGGAGAGTGGGAGAAGGGGACTTCTTGCTGCGGTTTCCCATCCTTTGTTCCACATCGGTGGTGACATGGTTTCCATGGCGATGCAGTTGGCAGGAGCTGGGCACGGCAGTTTCCAGGGTAACTCTGTCACGCTGCCTGTTGCTGCCTCTACTAAGTACAGTAATTTCACGATTATAAACTGCACCGTTTTGACTAAAATTTTGGTCCGAAACCAAAGTGCGGTTTTATAATCAGGTGTGACTTACATATGGACACAGAACGAAAAGTTGCTGTTTTAGTTTGGAGGACAGGTGTCTGCTGAGAAAGGCAGGAGCTTCTCTTTGAAATGGAGAATGTAAACCCCCTCCCTCCAAATTATTATAATTTTGAAACCAAGGGGCTTCCAGGCAAAGATATGGGAATTAGGAATAACAGTTCTTTACTAGGGAAATTAAAATAGAAATACCGTACTACAAAGGAACAAACCCCAAACCCTGACAAAGTCAGAGTACAACCTGACACCCCGTCAGGCAGGGTGTTGGTAGCAGTCCCATTCCATGGTGGCTGCATCCTCCTGCAGTGACAGATGTGGCTCAGTTGGAGCAGTGCTCCTGTACAAGGTGCAGTTTCCCTCTAAAGGTTCAGTGGTGATGTGGAGAAATCTGGTTTTCCTCTGGAGTCCAGTGGAAAAAGGGGCTTCCTTAGTGTCCCAAACCCTCTATTTTTATCTTGGTAAGAAATGTTGGGCTCTTCCCCCTGGCTGGAGCAACTTCCAAAGGGATGAAGTGATTTTATCAGTCCCACAGTGGGACTCAATGGCCATGAGCAGACAATGACTGGCTGGAGGAAGGATGGGTTGTGAAAAGATAAAGAACAATGCCCTGCCTGGTTTCAATGGATGGCTCATTAGCAGAATATCTCCCATGGAGATAAGGATCACTGCCCCCACCCTCAACAGATGGTGATAGAACAGATACCTTTGATCACACTCTGTATTGTAACCCGTGGCTTATAATCAGGTGCGGCTTATAATCGTGAAATTACTGTACTTAAGGGAGAGTGTCCTGCTGAAACAAATCCCGGGCTACCCCACTGCATTCCTCTGAGTCCCCCAATTCCGCCCAGAATCCCATTTTTGTTCATTCTTTTGCCTTTCACTCAGTGCCTACAGCCATGCCCTTGGTCAGGTAGTCCTCAGGGACTCTGCAACACCCCCAGACAGAGCCAGGCCAGTCCTGGGGTTCTCACTAGCACAGACCAGTCACAGTGTATGAACAATGGCTGTGGGTGTACCTCGATTCATCCCATGTATCATGGCTTTGAACAAGGATAAATCCCACACAGTTAAGTTTTCAGCCACTTTTGCTCTGTTCTGTAGGATTTTCATAACAGCAAACACTATTTCACATAATTTCTTGTGAACATCACTGAAGTATCTGAGCCTCCTCTTTGGAAGTCACAGTGCCAAAGTGGTCTTCATTGCTCCATCATGACAACCATATCTCAATATCCCAGCTGATATGATAAAGATAATTTTGGTGATGAACTTAGCAGATGTGGGGTGTAACAGAGCTGTGGAAAATTAATTCAGCTCATTTAAAATTCCCAGTGTGGAGGGGGCTGGTGTAGGAGTACAGGGATCTCTGGATTATTTTGTATGGTTTGATTTTATGTTGGTTTGATGGATAACTCAAAATTTTGGATATTTCCATTGCTTATTAACATTCTGTATGAAACTTTTCATCTGTGTGGTTGAGAAGATGCTGTTGGGTATTTAATGCTCTGTCTCAACCCAGGGTCCCAAATAGGATTTTTGTTTATTTAAAAATTAATTAATCTGGAGAAGAATAGTGGCAGTTCACCTGTGTGTCACAGGTGGTACTTTGGGAGTGTTGTCAGTGAGCTCAAGCCACCCACTCAGAGCAGAGAGTTCAGAAAAGCACCGGGAACAATAATCTGGGAATATTGTATCTGTGCTTTGATATTAAAAAAAGCTTCCTATGACTGAGGAGATCTTAGAGCCTTTGCCATAATAGGTGAGGTATATTTTGATTCTTGTTTAAAATATGCAGCTTTAATAATAGAGAAGGAGGAGGGCGGATAGAAGCCGGGTTCCTCATGGCCTGGGGGATGTCTGAATCAATTAGCAACTTTTAACTTGAATTCTTTGAGCCATGAAGGTGGTTCCCTGTTTTTCTGTGGTTTTATTCCTCCTTCAGAAATAAGGCTTTTTGGTGGCAGTCAGATGTGTTTTTCTCATACTGCGGTTTAATTTCACATGGCCCTTAAGCTTCCGGGCCATTCCCAGTGTAATTTTCCATGGTTGCAGTGCCTATTGTTGTGACCTGGCTTGCCTTGTCCTGTTGGCAGCTGAAGGAACACCTGGAGCAGGGGCTGTATATGAAGGGGCTGTCCCTGCACAGCGTGTGCAGCGTGGCCCAGTGTGAGCAGCTGATGGACACGGGCTGCAGGAACAGAGCAGTAGCCTTCACCCTCATGAACAAGGGCTCCTTGCACTCTCCCACTCCATCTTCACTGGCAGCATGGAAATCTGCACTTTTGGTGGGTACCTGGATGCCCTGCCGTAGGCCTGTGTGGTCACTCATTATCCCACAGCTACCCTTAGATCCCAAGTGATTGTAGGTCGAGGAGAAAAATCCTCTTCCCTGGGTGGGTGGGAGGCCCTGGCATAGGGTGCCCAGAGCAGCTGTGGCTGCCCCTGGAGCCCTGAAGTGTCCAAGGCCAGGTTGGACAGGGCTTGAAGTACCCTGGGATAGTGGAAGGTGTCTCTGCCCATGGCAGGGGGTGGAATGGGACGAGTCGTGGGGTCCCGTCCAAGTGAAACCATTCAGATCATATCACCTGACCTTTCCTTCATTGAGCTTAATCACAGGGCATATTTTTTAAAAGATGGAATTAAAGAATCCTTTGATAAAGTTTTAGTGACCAATTTTCCTTTCATGAGTATCTTACTGTCGTTTCTTTAGTTGGAAGAGCTGCTTTTCTGGATCTGAACAGGGACCGCAAGAGGGTTTTCCTGGGAGCAGAAGGGAAACAATCTCTGCCTTGTCTTTGACCCCAGCTGGGAACAGCTTGGCTTCATTTTCTTCTGCTGTTTCAGTCATGGGGAAAGTTACACAGTGTCTTCCAAAACTGTGGTTCCAGATGTTGGTTACAGTAACTCATTTTCCACTCAGTAAGTGAGGGATTTGGGGAGTTTCTCAATTAGCACAGACACTGGATACCTTGTGTGGATCTGTAAAATCCCAGCTTTATCCCAACAGGAAAGAAGTATTTGCACTTCTCTTCTGTGCTCAAGATTGGTGCAGGGCCCTCAATGTAGCCTGAATTTCTCTGATTTAAAGCTTTGAAAGCATGACATGGAACAGGATGGCAGGTGGGCAACCTGCAGCTTTGGCAGTTAAAAACAGATGGAATATTTGAAGAGAAAGTTGAGGGCTCTGGCCATCCCCCATAAACCAGATGGTTCTGCTGGGGTGGACATTGGCTAAAGGAGTTGAGGAAGTTGGTATTTCTGTTGTTGTCTTTAGGCTTCCTAAAGAGTTCAAACTTCTTTTCCAGGTGTGCCTGTAGTAAATAGTAATTTATGGGGAGTTGATATTTTAAAATTACTTTTTCTTTTAAATAACACATTCAGGAATTATGAAAAATACTGGGCTCTTGGATGCTGATGTTTGAAATGTGCAAGTTCCCATCAGTATTTTTATGCTTTTAAAAAATTTTTATTTTTTATACTTATTTATTAAATAAAAAATTAAAAGACATATCAGTAGTCCTGGTTCTTGACCGTTGAGATGCTTCCCTGTAAGAGCTAACTGGGAATTGTTTCCATGCAGATGAGCGAGGGCAGGACCACCTTAGGGCTGCCAAACTCAACCTGGTGGATCTGGCAGGAAGTGAGAGGCAGTCAAGGACTGATGCCACGGGGGAGCTGCTCAGAGAGGCACCAAGATCAACATTCCCCTGTTTGCCCCGGGCAATGTTATCTTGGCCCTGGTGGATGGCAGGTGCAGACACATTCCCTACCGACCAGTCTGCTCCAGCACTCCCTGGGAGTGAACACCAGGACCCTGCTGGTGGCATGTGTGTCTCTGGCTGATGACAGCTATGAGGAAAGCCTCAGCACCTTGCGCTACACAAATCAATACAGAAACATCAGGAACAAGACCTGCATCAACTAGGATCCCAAGGATGCCCTGCTGAGGCAGTACCAGAAGGAGATTAAGAAGCTGAAGGCCATTCTGGCTGAACAGATGGGCACAACTGACTTCTCGGGTAGGAGAGCCTTTACTGGCTGCAGAGACACAAAAAAGAGGGGTTTTGCACATAAAATGTTAGCTAAATTTTACCTCATCCTTTCCCTTACCTATTGGAGGAAGAGTTCTCCATTCTGATGACAGACTTTTCCTTCACTGCTGCCAAATTGACCTTATTCCACTGGCAAAAACCATCTCAATAATCCAGTGTTTTCAATAGCAACAAATTCTGTTAGAAAAGGCTGGCATTATTCAAATCCTTGGTTATTTTTGGTGGTTGTGGCTAGAATCTGGTCAGTTGCAGAAGAGAGGTTTCAGCTGGAAGAACAAACATGAGCTGCAAAAGAAATAATACTGTAAAATTTTTTATTAAATATATTTATGTATGTTTTCAAAGTAAGCATTCAGTCCCCCATTCTCCTACCATGTGAATTTTTGACACTGCAAGAGAAGTTTTGCCCTCCTAATGGCAGGGCTTGAGGACTCAGCCCAACCTCAGCACACTCTCTCTGTCCTCTGGAAGAGGAATAGGAAATGTAGGAGCAAATGGGGAAGAGCAGTCTTTAGGGGGATATCTCCTTTGGAGAATTAGCCCCTAAAAAAGGGACAACTTTCAGCAGGGGAATGAGGCTGCAGATGACTTTTTTCCCCTTTCAGAAATAACTGTGAACAAAGGAGGTAATTTCCTTGCACTTGTCATCTTCGCAGTATCTTTTATCTCCCAAATCTGTAGCATAGCCCTGGAATCACGACTCCTGTTTTTCTTTGAAAGAGATACTTGTATTTATAAATTCCATATCATTACATTCACTTTCATATTTTCCCTGAAGCTGGAACCTCTCCCTCTCTCCTCATACTTACAGAGCCCCAGGACAGCAGCATTTTGGCAGCAAGCACGCTTTGAAGGAGCACAGGGGTTGCCATGTTCTTTCCTGGCATCCAGCTTCTTTGTTCTCTTTCCAAGAATTCTGCAGACAATCCCACCCAATGACTGTGAGTGATTTTTATTTCTACTTTGCTTTGTAGGGCTTCTACCTGCTGAGGCTGCTCACCTGGGAGTAAATCCAGCTCCCTGCCTCAAACCCCAGCTGAATCTGGAAGCAGAGAAGCAGCTGATCAGAGAAGTAAGTTGGGAAGGGATATCTCAGAGTGGCTTGACTAAAATTTTTTTCATAGTAATTACTACAAATATGGTTCAGCCTTTCCAGAACACTTCTCTATTTCTTTCTCCATTTTGTAACCCTTGGGCTTCTCTTATGAACAGACCATGTGTTATAGAGGCCACGTGCCTTATTATAACCCACCTCTTGCTCCCACTTCTCTGGTGATGGATTCCCAGGAAGAATTTTTGTAGAAACTACATGTGAAATTGTCAGAAAAGGGAGGAATGGAGTTGAGGAAAGAGTAGTCAAAAGTGTTAGGAACAGTACAGAGATGACAAAAAAGAGGAATACAGGGCCAGGAGGAAGAATGAGGAGCCAGAGGGAAACAAAACTCTCACTTTGCACTTCAGAAAATTCATTCCAGGTCACCACAACCACCCAAGGCCGGTATTTTCAGGGCTGAACACAGTCACTTTCCTCAACAACAATCACTACTGTATCAACTCATTGCGGTTATGTTGAGACGGACATGATTGGCACTATCACCAGTCCCTTATTAAAAACTTTTCATGCCCTCTCTCAGTGGGCTTCTCTCAGGCAGCTCCACACAGTACTGACTCCTTTCCTCATAGGCAGCTCTGATTCCTTCCCTCTGCAAGTTTCCTTCTTCCTTCTGCATGATGGGCTAACCGCAAGCTGTCCCTTACCCAGCTGCCTAACTCTGTCCCTCACACAGCATCTTCTTACCTTGTCTGTCCCTTGCACAACCACATGTCCCTGTCTCCTCACAGCACAATCAGCAGCCTCCCTCCCAAACTACAGCAGCCTCTGGATGTCAAGCTCCCACTGCAACTGACTCACAACCACTCTTTTATAACACCCATCCTCATTGGGCCTGCAAGGCTGATTGCACTTCTGGGCAATCAGTACAGCTGTAATTCACTGAGGAAAATTCTGCACTTTCCTTACAAACTATCTTCCCATGTCAACTTACGTCACAGAAAAAGTCAGTGAATACTGATGGTGGAGTTGTTTTGGGATGGGCATAAGGTGTGACCTAGAATGACCTGGATGTGACCTCAGGAACAGTCGCAGGACTGTTGCTGTGCCTTGCAGGAGTATCAGGAGAGGCTGGCCCAGCTCCAGGCCAGCTACCAAGCAGAGCAGGTGTCCCGTGCCTGCCTGGAGAAGGACATCAGCAGGGATAACTTTGATCTCAAGGTGTCTGTTCTCCAGGATCTCCTCAGGAAGGAAGCAGGTGTGAGGGAGGCAGGTGGAGGCTTTGCAGCCAAACCCAGGTTCCCTTAGGAGCGGGACTGTTTTTGCAGCCAGATCTGTGGCAGCCACTGCAGCCTTTAAAAGGCAGCAAATGCTGCCACTGCAGCAAGTGCTGCCTGGCAGGAACAGTCTCTGCTCTCAATCCACCCTTACCCACAGCAGAAGCAGGGACTCTGCCTCTCCTGGGCTAGATTTAAGACTGTCTCAGCTTTGTCCTCTGACTCTGACCCAACCCTATAAACTTTGAGGCAAGGGAAAGCCTAATTTTTGAATGAAATGCCTGCTTTTTGCCCACATAGCAGAGTTCCCCCTGACTGAGGGCAGCGTGTCTCTGGAGCAGAGGTCATTGCTCTGTCCCCATCCCACTTGCCTCTCATTCCTGAGGCTGGTGTAGCTGTTACAGTCTCTTCCTCTGTATGCAAATGTGCTGCAGCACTTGCTCTCCCGGTGGATTATCGACACCATCGCTTGCTGCAAGGCAGATCTCTCCTCTCCTCTCCTCTCCTCTCCTCTCCTCTCCTCTCCTCTCCTCTCCTCTCCTCTCCTCTCCTCTCCTCTCCTCTCCTCTCCTCTCCTCTCCTCTCCTCTCCTCTCCTCTCCTCTCCTCTCCTCTCCTCTCCTCTCCTCTCCTCTCCTCTCCTCTCCTCTCCTCTCCTCTCCTCTCCTCTCCTCTCCTCTCCTCTCCTCTCCTCTCCTCTCCTCTCCTCTCCTCTCCTCTCCTCTCCTCTCCTCTCCTCTCCTCTCCTCTCCTCTCCTCTCCTCTCCTCTCCTCTCCTCTCCTCTCCTCTCCTCTCCTCTCCTCTCCTCTCCCACACCGCCTCAGCATGGTTTTAAATGTGCTCATACAGCACTTACCACCCACTAGTAATTCTTGAAACTGTATTCTTCATTTTTGGTGCCATCATTTTCTGAGGTGAAGGTTGAGAGGTTCTTTATTTCTTCCCCCTCTGATTGCAAATGTGCACCCCCAGCCTCTGAAATGTATTATTTTTGGAGCCAGGCTCTCCCAGCCCTGCACAATCTGCATTCCTTACCCTATTCTTTACTCTCAGTCTTCTATGGTTTTTACTGAGCTCCAGCTGTCAGTGCAGCCCTAAACCAGGCACATGTGAGTTAAAATGATAGACTGGTTTGGGTGGGAGGAACCTTAAAGCTCATCCCATTCCACCCCCTGCCATGGGCAGGGACACCTTCCACTATCCCAGAGTGCTCCAAGCACCATCTGGCCTGGCCTTGGATGTTTCCAGGAATCCAGGGGCAGCCACAGCTCAGGGCACCCTGTGCCAGGGCCTCCCCACCCTGACAGGGAAGGATTCCATTCCAAAATCCCATCTGACTCTGCCCTCTGGCAGTGGGAAGCCATTCCCCTTGTCCTGGCACTCCATCTCTTGTCCAAAATCCCTCTCCAGCCTTCTTGGAGCCCCTTTAGGCACCGGGAGAGGCTCTGAGGTCTGTCTGGAGCCTTCTCTCCTCCAGGCTGTTTTTACCCCATAATTAACTTTGCCCTGTTTGGGTGGATGAAGAGCTGTTCCTGCAGCACTCAGTGAGGCCAAGCACCAGAACTGTGAGAGAAAAATGTAGATATTCAAGTCAGCAAATGTGGCTGTCAAAAAGTCTCTGTTCCTGGTAACAAATCCTGCCTGGAGCTGCAGGCAGGGGAGCCTTAAGTGTCCACACAGGTTATGGAGATGCCTCCTTTTCCTCTTGAAAGAGGTCCTTGAGGGCACTTGGAGCCCTCTGATGTCCCTACAGGTAAGGCAGCAGCTATCCTGTGGCTCATGGCTCATGGAGGCCACTTTTGCCTCCAACTCAGGCATCTCACAGTGTTTGCAGTACGTCATCCAGAATTAACAGCAAAATTTCCCAATAGTCCTATTAAGGGGCACTGTCAGGGCCTGGAGGACAGGGCTGTAATATGAGGGATGCCAGCTCGAGACTTGTGCTCATCTCATCTCATTATCAACCTGGCTCAAGGTTTTCTCTGTGTGAGGGCTGTCCTGAGAGAACTTCCTCAGCCAGAGTACACCACTGAAGCAGCATGGGGACTTGGGCTGCTCCAGAAATGCACAACTGAAGCATATTCTGCTGACTTTTCACTTACTCCATTGTGTGAAACTATATTACAATTAGAAAAACTCAAGATACGTGGTGGCAAAGTCTGATTCTGAAAGTTCTGTGGTTTTTAACCAGTCCTCCTGTGGGTTTTAACCAGTCTTTCAGCTTTCCTGTGGCGTGTGCTCGCTCTGTTGGGTCTCTTCTGACTCAAAAAGGAGCTACTATCAAATGCAGAACAGCAGTGCCTGTAATTTGTGGGCAATTCTGTCAGTTAATGGAGAGATCTCCAAAGAAACCCTTAATTTGGATTTGACATCAAATGTTAGTAGTCCTACTGCAGTCCTATTGCAAGAATGAATCCTATTCCTTTTGTGGCAAACAAGGGAAAATGTCCTTCTGATCACACTGTTTGTTAAGTCCAGGCTCTGTGCAAATTGGGCAGGAGGGTTTGGTTTCATATGTGTGGGGATTTCAAAACCACCTGCTCAAGCTTTATACATCGAAACAGCTCAGCAGAGCAAGGATTGAATCCTTGAATTCAATCGTGTATTAAGAAAAGGGAAGGTCACCTGGCAGGAGCAGTGCAACAGAATAGCAGGTCAGTTCTGGGGGAGAATGGGCCATTTCAGAGGGTTTGGAGATAATTAAGGGGCTATTATCGGTAAAGGGGTTATCAGCCACTTTGAACCAGTGCTGGCCAACCTGAGCTATCTGCTCTGCTCCAGATCCTGTGCAGCTAAAGGAATGGCTCTGGACCATGGCTTTATTTCCATGTGAGAGCATGATTTCAAACATAGGCTTGTGCTAGTGCTCCATTAACAACGCTGAGGTCACACAAATCACCAACTCTGGCTCATATTGCTCCAAAATGGAAGCCACACTGCAGCTTTCAGCTCTAACACTCCCACATCACCATTTAAAATAAGTCTCTGTGTAATTTTGGCACTTTTTGTGCATCTTTGGAGAAAAAAAATAAATACAATAATATATTCAATATTTAAGTAAGAATTTAAATATAAATTACAGAAAACAAGGCTTTTAAAGAGAAACCCTTTTTGTGAGTGTTAAGTATGGATTTCTGGACATCCCTGTTGACTGAGGTGCTTGGAGTAACACATGCTTTGCCTTTGTGGAGTATTTTGCTCAGAGAAGCTGTGGCTGTCCCTGCATCCCTGGCAGTGTCCAAGGCCAGGTCGGACGGGGTTGGAGCAACCTGGGATAGTGAAAGTGTCCCTGCCCATGGCAGGGGATGGGATGAGATGGCCTTTGAGGTCCTTCCTAATTGAAACCATTCTGGGATTTTTTTTATGACAAGAACTGTTAATGGTAAGTAGAATCTGCCATGATTACTCCAGGGCAGGAAATCTTTAATTATAGTTCCCAATTTTATGTGTCTTCCCAAATGTCACCTGTGGAAAGACGTGCATCCTCCATGCTTGTGAAGCTGCTTGTTAGCACCACTGAGCTCGTGTTCCCCTTCTCCAGGCTGCAGACGCTGGAGCAGCGGGTGGTCGGGGGGAGCAGGCTCAGAACAAGGACCTGAAGGAAAAGCACAAATGCCAGAAGAAGTACGTGGATGAGCAGAGGCTGCAGCTGGTGGCTGCACTGCAGGAATCCAATGAGGACAGCAGTGAGCAGGCTCTCCTCAATGTCTATGACTCCATCCAGGAGGAGGTTCAAGCCAAGAGCAAGATGCTGGAGAAGGTGCAGGAAAAGGTGACGGAGCAGCTCCTTCCTCCTCCACATCCCCATTTTTTACTTACAGGGTGTAGGGCTGTAGGTTTAGAGAATGACTCTGGCTGTGTCAGTATTTCATACACCACATTGTTTGCATGAGCTTTTATGAAATCCCAGATGCAATACCCCTCGGGGGGAAAATTAAGCTTTTGAAGCTCAAACACCACCAGTTTTTAAGTGTGACAAGTGTGACACTTGGCGGAAGGAGGATGTGTTGGGATGGGAGGGGATGTGACTCCCTCTGCTGACCTACAGACCTGCTGCAGCTGCTGCCAGTACCGAGCACGCTTTCTGGGGCAAGAAATAAAACATAAAAGTAATGCTCTTAAATTTCACACTTAAGATCTTTATTTTTGAAACACTTGAAAATCAGTTTTGGTCTGATATTTTGTGGCAGAATCAGAGGGTCTGCAAAAAAATTGACATTTGTGTGTACAGTCCTAGCACATGAAGGACTTGCTTTATTTGGTTCTTTAGATTATCAAAGATATATTGCACCTCTTTAACCAAAGTTAGGAACTTCCAAGAGTTCCGAGACCAACCAGTAAGATTAGCTTCAGGTTCATTCAAAACCAACCCTGTGGAGACACATGAAAAATCTTCAAAACAGCCATGGAATAACCTCTCCACACGAATTGCATACTGATTTGTACCTAAATTAGAAATCTTTTCAAACATTGAATCTTTCCTGAGTGTCTTTCTCTGCCTGGCAAATTCCTGTACTCCTAGTATACGTCAGTCTCTCTGCCTTATAATCCTGTTTTGTGTCCAGCTCCAGGCTGCCGAGACTGAGATCAAAGACCTGCAGCTGGAGTTTGGGCTGGAAAAGATGGATTACCTGAGCACCATCCGGCACCAAGAGCGAGACCTGAGCTCTGCCAGCAGCTGCTGGGTCAGGTGCAGTCCCTCGTCTGGCACAACTGCAACTACAGTAACCTGGAAAGGATGAGGCATGAATCCGTCTGGGACGAGGAGAGCTGGAAAATTCCAGAGCCTGTCATCCAAAAAACCCACCTTGCCGCAGGTAAGGGGACAGCGCCCAGGAGAGAGGAGTGTGCTGTGGGGGACAGGAAGGTGATGCAGACACGCAGCTCTGCCACGCTCGGGCTGCATGCACTCACATCTTCCACATGAAGTTTGTCCAAAGGTGGAACGTGGTGCGGATCCCTCGGGAATCTCCGAGCAGTGTCGGGATCAGGCATGCAGTCAGCAGAGTGCTGATTGTTCTACACATGACGACCCTTAACGCCGTCTCTTCCCACAGCTGTTCCAGCCCCGCCACAGCCCCACCCTGGCCGGACGAGCCTCTCGAATGAGAGCAAGGAGCCAGCGGTACGGCCATTTCAGCAATTTTGCCTTATTGCTGGCGCTGCTGATAGCGTTTGCCATCTGCAGCCCGAGGAAGACCACTACAGGTTGGTGCTGGACAGGAGCGACAGCGAGACCATCGCCAGCAACTACTTCCAATCCCGGCGAGCCAGCCAGATCCTTCAACTGGAGCAAGGTAATCCCCTTTTCCCAGATATCAGCGGCACTCTTCATTTTCCTCCTTTCCCCTGAGAAATCAAATGGTGATCCTCAACCCCTTGACGTCTCAGGGGTTTCTCGCAGGACGCACCCACCACAACCCCTTCCTCTCCTCTTGCAGCTCCGGCAGGCTCCGAGGGGGCCGCGGGCACCCCCGGCCCGTCCGCCTGCAGTCCCTGGCCTCGGCTCCCCGCGCCGACACCAAGCGTAGGAAGGACAACGCCAACTCCAGCGCCGCTGCTTCCAACCCACTGCGGGCGCGGGCGGGCCACTGGCAACCGTGGCCGTCGCCGCGCAGGAGGGAGGGGCGGGCGGTGAGGCCCTCCCTTGTCTGCGGCCGCGGCGAGGCGCCAGAGCGCTGTCGCGAGAGCGGTCGCGATGCGGCGCCACGGCGCTTGCGCTGCGTCCCGGCGCCGCGGAGCTGTCTGTTGCTGATTGGCTGGAGGCTGCCCGCCCCTTGGGTAGTTCGCTGGCCGGGACGAAGATGGCGGTGGGCCTTGTGGCTGTGTGTGGGCTCTTGGCGGTGCTGGCGGCGGGCGCTGAAGGGGGGCCCCGCACGCTGGTGCTGCTGGAGAACGGCAACCTGCGCGACACGCACTCAATGTTCTTCCGCAGCCTCGCGGGTACAGAGCGGGCCGCGGCGGGATCCCGGGAGGGATTGGATGGGGCGGGGGAAGCGGAGTTGGCGACCCAAGGTCAGGATGGAGGAGGTTGGGGTTACCTGAGGGAAAAGGGGATGCTTGGGGTCTTCGGGTCAGGCCGAGGGAGGAGACTGCAGTCCAGTGGCTGGGCTGAGGGCGGAGCCGGGGGTCCCTTGCTGAAGGAGGTGCGTTTGGACTCCCCTGATCAGGATGGGGGAGAGATGAGGGTGCCCTAGAGGAGAGGGCGGTGGTTGGAGTTTCCTGTTCAGGGTGTGGTAGGAGATTTGGGATCCTGTACTGGGCAAAGAGAGGAAATTGGAGTTTCCAGGCGGAAAAGGGGGGTGTTTGAGGTTCCCATATCAGAGTGGAGGAGGAGACTGGGGTCCTCTGCCAGGCTGAGGGAGCAGATCGTGCCAGTCTGAGGGAGGAGATTGGGGTTCCATGGAGGGTGGAGGGAGGCTATTTGGGATCTTCTGGTTAGAATGAGCCAGGAGATGGGGGTTGTTTTCCCAGTTGTGCCTGTGTTTAGATCCTCTGCAGCATCAGTCCATGTTTTATGGGTGACAGCGGGGCATACTTCGACATCAGGGCTCTTCAGGGGATCCACCCCTTGGGTTTATGTGGGAAGTTAAAAAGTCCCTAAGCCTGTTTTTCCAAAATGTTCTTTCACTGGGGAAATAAACTTCTGGATCTTGCTGCTGTTTTGCTGCTCCATGTGTGGTTTCATGGCATGCAGAAGTTGTCACTTTTGTCTCCTGGCTGCAGACAGGGGCTTTGACCTCACCTTCCGGACAGCGGATGATGCCGGCCTGTCCCTGATAAAATACGGGGAATTCCTGTACGATAACCTCATCATCTTCTCTCCATCCATAGAAGGTAAATGTGGAGGGGGAAAACTGAAGCTTGGTGGCATTTTAGGAATGTTTTGTGAATTTTAGTTAAGTCCTATGCTTTGGATATACTCAGTAGCAAACTGCAGCTCTGTTCCAGTCTTTATTGGTGGTTCTTCCATTGACTTGATGATTTACCGTGGTTTAGTTCTGCTGGGGGTTTATTTCTGAGCTCTAGCCATGAATTCTTGATGTTTGCTTTCAGACTTTGGTGGGAGCATCAATGTGGAGACCATCACTGCATTCATTGACGGCGGTGGCAGCGTCCTTGTCGCAGCCAGCTCAGACATTGGTGAGTGCAGGTGATCCTCCAGAGAATTAATTCACTGCAGTAAAACCAGCTGCTCCTTGTGCCCCTCAAGGCTTGCTCTGGGAGGAAATGGGTGATTCGTGCCTTTAGTAACGTGTTCAGTGGGAATTTAGCTGGGGAGATCATGTTGCTCCTTGGGGTTTGGCTCATAGAGCTTTGAACACACAACTCTCAGCTGAATTTACTTCTGAGTTTCTGTGTCTTGTGACAGAGAACCAGTTGTGTCCCTGCAGGTGACCCCCTGCGAGAGCTGGGCAGCGAGTGTGGGATCGAGTTCGATGAGGAGAGGACAGCGGTCATCGACCACCACAACTATGACATCTCTGACCCTGGCCAGGTAATGGCTTTGCCTGCTCCTTCTGGCTGCTTTAACGAGCATGTGGGTACACAGCTTTAGGGATGGATCCTCTGTCCTTGTGCTCCTGTTTTTCCTCTATCCCTTCTCTCCCACTCTCCTTCCAGGAGAGTGGGAAATAATCCATGTTGCAACATTCAGTTGTGCTGCTGTCAGGATCCTTCAGGCTCTCACTTCAGACAGTCACTGTGTGCAGGCCGTGGGACTTTGATTAATGCCGGTTCTGGATCTCTCTGAAGCTTGGGGGGGAGTTTCGCCCGAGGGTGAAGTATGTAAGACACTGAGTGCAGCACTTCAGGTGTGGGAAGGGAGATTTTCAGTCCCAGATTTTCAGATCAGTATAGAAACACACAAACATTTCTACAGTTTCGCCTCCCTGGTGTAATCCAGCACTTTAAAATTAAAACCTATATTAAGGTCTGAGGTAGATGTACTCTGATAATTTTTGTTTGATGTAAACTGTTGAAGCAGTACATATGTGCATGTTATCCTGATTTGAGGATGATGGTTGCTAAATACAGGGAAATAAAACACTGTAGGTGTTGCTGTCTTTATCAGGTGACGGTTTATATTTCCTTAAAGATCAGTATTAACCTAATTTTATCATAAACGCAAAAATGCTGTTTTGCTTTTTAATTGAACTACAATGTTCACCTGACAGTTGTAATTGTCTGTACAAACAAACTTTTACCTGAGAAGCTGTTGTTTGTCATTAGACGCTGTTGCAGCTCACATAGATCTCTCATTTCCCCAGCATACGCTCATCGTGGCTGACACTGAGAACCTGCTGAAGGCCCCCACCATAGTGGGGAAAGCAGCACTGAACCCCATCCTGTTCCGAGGAGTTGGGTGAGCAGCAGGGGGTGAGGTGGGGAAAGATCAGTTGAACCTGAGGTGTTGCCGCGAGGTGAGCGTGAGGTCAGCCCCTGGGCCTCTTAACGTGAGCTTAACAAATCTCTCTTGATTTCAAACAAAAATAGAAGGAAATCCTCCAAAGTAATTTAGTTTGTTGACTTAGGAATGGTTCCTTACAGAATAATGGAGGAAATATTTAGCTTCTCAGCAGGTGGAAGGGTGAGAAGTTCCATGGGGTTGAGCAGGTGGCCACACATTCCTCTGGGAATGGGGACACTGGGCGTGTTTGTGCTGCTCACCATGGCTTTTCCTGCAAGGATGGTGGCTGATCCCGACAACCCGCTCGTGCTGGATATCCTGACTGGCTCTTCTACCTCTTACTCCTTCTTCCCAGATAAGCCCATCACTCAGGTATGCTCCCTTCTTTTCTCTCTTGTTTTGAGATGTTCTTCTGCAATTTAGTCCCTCAAACTTCAGCTGCTTGGGAAAATCCTAGAGTGTTTGATCTGATTGATTTTGAAAGGGTTGGCCTGTTGGCTGTTTCCTGATTCTGCCTTCCTCTCTGCTTTCTGCCTGGTGAGGAGGTGTTCAGTGTGAGGGACATGTGTCCTCCATGCTCTGGAGGAGAAGCCACCCTAGATCAAAGCATATCTCCATCAAAGCATACATCCTAGCTGAAGTGGTATCAGAATCCTATTCCTGCTTTTTCTGAGCTTTGTGGTTGCTCCTTAATTGCAGCTGGTGCTACTGCAGCCAGACTGTCCCTCCCCACAGCAAACTCTTCTTTATGCATCCCCAAGTGGGCTGAGCCCTGTTCCCCCTGGTTGCTCCGCAGTACCCGCACGCGGTGGGAAAGAACACGCTGCTGATCGCGGGGCTACAGGCGCGCAACAACGCCCGCGTCGTCTTCAGCGGCTCCCTTGACTTCTTCAGCGATGCCTTCTTCAATTCTGCTGTGCAGAAAGCCACTCCTGGCTCCAAGAGGTGTGTTGGCTTCCCTGCCTGAGGAATGTCTGGGGAGCACTTTAAGGACAGAGGCAACGAATGTTTATGTTTTGGGAAGGAGCAGAAAGCTTGAACTGAATTGGGGTGACATGTCCTTTACCATTGCCGAACAAAGCGCTTTGGAAAGCAACTCCTTCCTTTAAGCTCAGCTCAGTTTGTGTTGCTTTCACATCTGTTTGGTTTGGGTTTGGGCCATGGGGCATTTTCCTGGCTGTCTCAGCCTCCCTTGTTTTGCAGGTACTCCCAGACGGGTAACTATGAGTTGGCCATGGCCCTGTCCCGCTGGGTGTTCAAGGAGGAAGGTGTTCTGCGCGTGGGCACTGTGTCCCACCACCGCGTCGGGGAGCTGGCACCACCCAACGCCTACACTGTCACTGACCTTGTGGTGAGATTGCTGGCCTGGGGCGGGGCACTGCCCCGGGACAGGATTTGGGGAACGCTGGAGCTTGGAGTGGGCTAAGGCTCATTTTCAGACACTGCTGGTTAATTTGTCCCAGGAGTACAGCATTGTGATTGAGAAGCTTGCTGATGGCAAGTGGGTGCCCTTCGATGGTGACGACATCCAGCTGGAGTTCGTGCGCATCGACCCCTTCGTGCGCACCTTTCTCAAGAGGAACGGTAGGTCCCTGTCAAGAGGAGTGGGAGGTTCCCCTCAAAAGGAACAGAGGATCTCCATTGGTGCCCTGGCCCCACACTGGGAGTGTTTTCACTTTCCACAGCTTCTCATGTCCCCTTGGTGTCACCCCTGTCTCTCCCTCAGGTGGCAAATACAGCGTGCAGTTCAAGCTGCCAGACGTCTACGGCGTGTTCCAGTTCAAAGTGGATTATAACCGGCTGGGATACACCCACCTCTACTCCTCCACACAGGTAAGTGTGGGGGAGTGAATCCCTCCCTCTTGGGAGGAAAGTCTGCCCCAGGCTGCTGGACTGCAACGGCTGCTCTGTCCCCTGCCAGGTGTCTGTGCGTCCCCTCCAGCACACGCAGTACGAGCGATTCATCCCCTCAGCATATCCCTACTACGCTGGCGCCTTCTCCATGATGGTTGGCCTCTTCATGTTCAGCATTGTCTTTCTGCACATGAAAGAGAAGGAGAAATCTGACTGAGCTTCCTGTGGGAGCCTTTTCCTGGTGCCAGGAGGGCCAGGCAGTGCTCAGAGCCTCCTGTGTATCCATGTAAGGACTGGTGGGTGCTGGATGTGCTGTGGGGGTGTGTTTGGTCTTTTTTATTTTTACACATGGGGAGGGGGGTTATTGAGAATGAAAATTAAATTTTAGGGGGAGAATCTGTTGCCAAAGTGTCTGCAAACCTGGGACCAGAATGCTTTCAGTGTTTACAGATGAGTCACGATGTTTGCTTTGCTCCACTGTTGGAATGATTAGGGTTGGAATGATTTGGATTGCAGATTAACTCCCAGTTCAAAATAAAGTCTCCTTCCTCTCACCCTGGATGGGAGTGAGGTGAATTCATGGCGTGGGGCATTTGGATCCATTCCCGGAGCTGAGGGCTGTGTCCCCATCTCTCCCTGCTCTGAGTGTTCCCCAGGGTGGGCTGGGAGATTGTGCTGAGGCTGGAGAGTGCTGAAAGGCAAAAGGGGCAGTGTGGGGCACACAGGGGGACTTGGGACACCCTAAAAAGGACAACAAAGGGTCTGGGGTGTCACCAAAGGCACATGGAGGAGGATGGGGCATGTCAAAACCCGCCCTGTACCTTATAATGGAAACAGGTGAGTTGAGGGACATACCAAAGGCTCGGCAAGGGCCAGGGATCACCCCCAAATGCACACTGAGAGGTCTAGGGGGGAAAAAAACAACTGGAAGATACGATCCAAAGAAAACCAGTGTGGAGGAGCTGAAGCGGGTGGCAGAAGTGTGAGATGGAATGAGTGGCTTTTGGGGTGCACATGTGCTGTTTTGGGATGGAAGGTGGATAAATTACTTTGGGAGTGATGGGTCAGAGGTGCCAGTGAATAAAAGGATGAAGATGAGGGGTCTTTGGGGGGCAGCAGATGGGACGGAGGGATCCATGGGGATCCTTGGGACACAGGGACTACCAGGGGTATAGGGACACCCAGGGTGGGGCACAGGACCCCCGAGGGCCACCTAAGGACAGCAGGGACCACCAGGGACAAAGCAGAGGTACGCTCGGGACAAACTGTGATCCCTAAAGGGACAGGAACCCCTGAGGGCACAGGGACCCTGACACACAGGGAGCCACCTCACCCCCTCACTTAGGGCAAAGGGATACACAGCTCCAAGGGGCACAGGGCTCCCCTGGAAGCACATTGACACCGTGATCCCTGTGGACAGAGGAACCCCGGTGACACAGGAACCACCAAGGGCACAGGGGTCACTGGGGACAGGAACTGCCAGAGGACATCTGGGGACACCTGGACCGCCAGTGACAAGGGGATCGTCGGTGACCAGTGACGCCTAGGGGCATAGGGATCCCTTGGCGGCACAGGGACCCCAGAGGCGCGCTGGGGACACGGCGGGACACGGGGACCCCAGAGGTGCACTGGGGACACGGCGGGGCACGGGGACTCCAGAGGCGCACTGGGGACACGGGCTTCGGCGGTAACACCCGGGCCCCTCCGGCACCGCCCACGTGCAGGCGCGGGAGGGGGCGGGGCCTCCCGTCAGGCGCTCTCTGATTGGTCGGACGGCCCCGATTGACGTGGGCGCCTGAGCGGCGGGGCGGGCGCTTTGCGACGGCGGCGCTTGACGGCGGCGGCGGCGGCGGGTGCGGGTCTGGGCGGGGGTGGCCATGCTGCTCACCGTGTTCTGCCTGCGCCGCGACCGCTCCGAGATCACTTTCAACCTGCAGGTGGACGCCGACTTCGAGCTGCAGAACTTCCGTGCCCTTTGTGAGCTGGAGTCAGGCATCCCGGCGGCCGAGAGCCAGGTCAGGGCCTGCCCCCGCCCCGGGCGCCGGGGAGGGCCCGGCCAGTGTCCCCGGGCCGGGTTCACCCGGGCTGGGAGGGGCCGTGGCCCCTTCTCCCGCAGGGCTGGGGTCTCCTGGGCTGGGAGCCGTCGTGTCCCCCACGCCCCGCGGGGTCGGATCCCGGGATCCGCCCCGGCCATCCGGAGTTTGGGCTTGTTTGGGGTGGTGGATCTTTCCCGGTCCCTCCCCTCGCGGAACTTTCGGGTTTGAGGAGAAACACCTCGCTTTGCCCTCAAAATCCACTCGGGGGAGGGTTCCGATTCCCCGGTGACCTGTGATCCCTCTGGGAAAGGTTCAGCTGAAAGGGAGAAGATCCCGCCGCGCAGCTGAAAGGGAGAAAATAATGTGGGTTTGTTTTGGTTTGTTTTATGTTGAGGTTTCGGAGGAATCTGATGCTTAAACGGGGCAGGAATTGGAGCGAGGGGAACACGAGTCGGAGCGTGGGGAAGGTGGTGGCCCATGGGCTCCTCAAACCCCAGGAAACAGGGCTGAAATGTTCGGGAAGGGGTTTATTTATCCCATCAATTCCCTACCCGGTCTGGGGCGAAAAGGGCACATTCAGTCTTTTCCTCCCTTTTTTCCACACAGGTGTGGGGACCGAACAGGCACATCCGTGTGGTTTTCCCAGCAAATATCCCCCTCCAACCCGGATTCAGGGCTCAGTCGTGTTCCAAAACACGGGGGAGGCTGCGTGTGGGGGCGGCTCTGGGCCATCTGTCTGGGGTTTGCTCATATTTTGGGTTCAGTCCCGCATTTTTGGCCGTTCCTCCTCGTTTGTCCTGGGCAGGGCGGTGTCGGCTCCTTTTCTCGGCGCCGGCCATGCCTGGCAGAGTTTGTGGAGTTTTGTGGTAGTGACTTTTGCTTCCCGAGCCTTTTCCCAGTCTAAATTAACAGTATTTTTCCAGCCAAGCCAGGATTAGTCAGCGTTGGAAGAGCTGCTGCAGGGGCAGCCCTGGAGCTGGGGTGTCCCTCACCCAGCAGGTTCCCGACGTTTGGCTTTCCCTCTGCCTTAGGAGAGCCTTGTGTTTTGGAGTGGGAGATTGGTGATGAGAGAGAAACAGTCTCAGAGCAGGGGTAGGAAATCCAGGTAGGGTGAATTCTCTTTTAGAAAAAAACCTCTTGATTTTGGGCAGGTGGAAAGGGAGAACCCATCTCACACAAAGGTTCTGTGCTCCAGCAACCCTCCCGTGGCTGTGTCACAGCCACCAGTGAGCTCCCAGGTCTGGGGACAACCCCTGTGTGGGGAACTCTGTGGTGGCTTTGACCTCTCCAGGCATGAACTGGAGCATAAACTCCTCACTGTCACCTTTGTCCCTTGTGTCATGGTGACCTGCAGCTCCGGGCCTGATTTAGGATAACGAGGGGTCACCTCTGCGTGCATTTTTTGTCAGGTGTTCCCTTATTTGAGTTTTTCCAGCACAGCTGACCTGTGTGGGGTTTGGGTACTGCCAGCCCTGGGCAAGGGGAGCAGCGCTGTGCTTTTGTAGCCACCTCTGCCTTCCTTCTGCTCACCCATCTGCCAGTCGTGCATCATCTTGTGCCGCGTCATGTTGTGTTTTCCAGGCAGTTATTTCCCGCTCCTCTCTCTCCTCTTTCTGCCTGATGTGAGGTGAGGTGGTTTGAGGACCTTCAATGGGGAGAACAGGTTGGACACTAGGAGGAATTTCTTCCTGGAAAGGGTGGTCAGGCCTTTGCAGGGGCTGCCCAGGGAGGTTTGGAATGCCCATCCCTGGAAGTGTCCAAGGAAGGCCTGGATGTGGCACTCAGAGCTCTGGGCTTGGGACAGGGTGGGTATTGCACCTGACGATCTTGGAGGGCTTTTCCAGGCTCAACGATTCTGTGAGAAAGTTATAAAGATACAAGTTATCAGTGAAGCAGCTTCTTGTGTGGAAGGATTTTACGTTGTTAAATCATAAATAGGCCATTTTACATTTACCAGACTTGGCTGTTTTCTGTCCTTTTTCCTCAACCAAGGTGAATGTTGCATTGAAGGTGCTGTGTTGGCACTAGAGAGGATGAATTTCATTGTAAGTGTGATGCAGGGTGGAGTAAACCACTCAGTATGTGGAGGAGAGTTAATCCCAGCCTTGTTCTCTGCTGGTTTGGGCAGTGAATTCCGGGTGCTGCAGTTTGGGGTGGGGCAGGAGCTGTGAGGTGTCGGAGGGAGGGCTGTGGGGACGGCTGTGGGCACAGGTCGGTGAGATAACAGAGGCAGCTGGTGGTGGCTGTGGTGATAAGAGGAGCTGGGCAAGGCGAGGGGAAATAATCTGATTTTCCAGTCTCCTCCAAACACCAAGGCCCTGACTTCCTGGGAGAGGGGATGGGAGCCTCTCAGCAGAGCCACACTCTTCATTCTTTCCCTTCCTTTATTTCCTCTCTGTGTCCTCCATCTGTGCCATGCTTAGGAATATTTGATAGGTCCAGGATTTGGCTTGATTGATGGCTGCAGGTCATATCCAGCAGTCCTGGCTGGGGTTCCCTGCACCATGGGGAGGTTCTACCCTCTGGCATCATGCACAGTGAATCCATCTGTGCCTGCATCCCTGTCTGAGTCACCTCCAAAAGAGCCCGTGTCTGGTGCCTGCCAGCCAGCAGAACTGCCACAAACCAGACAATCAAAAGGCAGCAAAATCCAATCAGTTCATTTTAAGACTAGAGCAGAATGGGTCAGGAGTGGATTAATCTGTGCTGCTAATGGACATGGCACAAGTGCCAGGCGCTTAATTCATTGTCTGGGATGTAAGGCCAAACACTCATAAATCCAATCCCAGAAAGATGACAGAGGTAAAGCCTCACTTAAACTGATTAACTCGTCTCTTCCAGAGTGTCTGCACAAGGAATCTGCCATTTCAGATTTGAGTGTGCGGCTGGGATTTATGACACACGGGCTGTTGCTGCTGCGGCACTGACTCAGGCCGGTAACGTGAGAGGCTGTGCTGGGCTCTGCCAGCACCAGCTGACCTTGGTGGTGCTGCTGGTGTCGTGTGGGGTCGAGGCCACTCACTTTCAAATCTGCTCATGGGCCCTGAGAGGGACCTGGTGTGAGGCAGTGCTGAGGCTGCACACAGCGGTGGTGGGGAAGAGGCAGGAAGCTCATGCCTGGTTCCTGGTGTGTGTTTCCCCAATTCTCTGATTGCTGCCTCACAAGCTTCTGGTCATTTGTGTTCCTCCTGCCTTGTCTTGCCTTGGCACTGCTACTGCTACTGGGTCTCCACTGCCAAGTGCTGCAGGAAGAGTCTGTGTAAGATGTTGGAGTTGCTGGAGTGAAGCAGTGAAAGTCTGTAGTGTCAACCGGACCTTAAGACAGGTGGTGATTGGCTTTTTGGGATCTTGTTGGATCTTGTTGGCTCTGCTCCCTGTGATAGCATCAGGCAGAGCCACAGCCCATCCACGCCAGGACTGTGAAAGCTTCTCCCACGTGGCTCAGCCAGTCCTGACCTGTGGAAAACATGTTGTTGCTGAACTGGCCTTTTCCAGCCCCAAAGAGACGTGGTTTGGCTAAACAAGGTGGTATTTGTGAAATGTGATCGTGCGCCTGAGGGGTTTAGGCCAAGTTCTCCATACTCTGGGCTGCTGCCAGGGCAGGAGGCAGCTGGGCTGATCTGCCTGGTGTCACTGTGCTCCAGTGACAGCACAGAAACCTTCCTGGTGCCAGATACCATTTCTGGGAGCTTGTGTTCCAGCTTTATGTACATTTTGGGCTTTCCCACAACTTAGGGCCTCTATAGGTCCGATGTTCCTGAAAATGTTCCATGGGGATTATTCACCTTTATCTCAGTGATTATGTTTAGTCTGTGGATACCTTGTTAAACCAGGTTATCAAAACAAAAATGGATGTGATATGTGTGTTTTTAGTCACAAGAAGTTAATTCTCTGCGTGGGCTGATGGTAGTCTCAAGAGCAGAACCTTTGGGTTTCCTGAGTCTGGAGAGTTGCATCAATGGAGTGAGTTGGAAAACACCGAGCTAATGATTGAGGTCCCTGTACAACTGGTTATTCTAGGGAGCTGTTTTCTGGGAAGAGGCAGAATGTTGGATGTTGGGCTGGATCATCGCTGGGTCTACCTGTATTGGTGCTGCTGGCATGTCTGCAGTTGGTCCAGGGTCAGTGGTGATGACTTGGGGCAGGGAATGCTGCAGAAAACATCTGTGGCTTGTGGACTTTGGGAATGTGGACAGACAGTCCCAGTCAAGACTTGCTTCCTTCTAATGATCTTGGCCTCTGATCAGGGGAGAGCAGCCCTTCTCTGTGGTGCCAGTTGTCAAACCACAGTTGGATTTCAGCAAGACCAACCCTGTGTTGTCCAACCATGAATGTGTTGAGGCCCTGCAGTGCCTGAGGCTGGGCCTGTGAGGACATCACACCTTCCTTTCTGAAGCTTGAGATTAATCCAGAGAATTTACTGGAATGTTTTTGTTGGGTTTTTTCTCTATAACAAAAGAACATCTTGCCTTTTTTTTTTTTTTAACTTTTTCTCTGCTTGGTGCTGCTGACTCTCCTGGCACAGATTGTTTATGCAGAGCAGCCACTGACCGACAACAACAGGTCCTTGGCTTCCTATGGCTTGAAGGATGGGGACGTGGTGATCCTGCGCCAGAAGGAGACGGTGGAGCCACGGCCTTCCATGCGCTTCCCAGGTGAGAAAGGCTCCTGAAAGGCTCTCTGCCTGGGCTTGCAGAGATTCATCAACACTTACCTAATACCAGCTCCTGTCAGTGTCCTTTAACACCTGCTGCACAAAGTGCTGAGGGAGGGAGAGTGGCTGGGATGAGTCAGGGGGGCTTGTAAATGACCCAGAGGGGTTCTGATTCATTGTGTTGTTCTGAGGAAGCCAATACCATTCCTTTGGGGAAGTGTGGAGGCAGTGAGCAGGGGACTGGTTCAGAACAGGCTTGGTAAAGGTGTGTGAGTTTTCCTACAACCACCCTTCCCGCTGGATGTGATGGCACAGGGTGAGTGGCTCAGACCCAGGAACAGCCTCTGTGGACACGTGTCCTCAGTCTGTCCTGTGACAGATTCCCTAAAAAGCCACATCTTGCCAAACCCAGTGGCTTAATCATATATGCATGCCAAAGGCTCCTCTGGGAATGCCTGAACAGAGCCCTGTGCCTCTGTCCTGCCTTCCAAAGCCACTCCTTGCAAATCCCTGTCTTAAAATATCCCTAGAAGAGGTGCCACAGGCTAAGAAGGGCACAGAAGTATTGCTGAGGTCCTTGTCCTGCCTCAGCTGGAGGATGGGTACCTGCAATGCAGGTCTGCAGGAATGTTATTACTCTTTTTTTCCCCCCTGCTTATTTTTAACCCAAGAGACTCTGAAGTGCCTCAGAGCCACTGGCTTTAGCCCTGCAGTCCCTCCATGAGGGATTCATGTTTGTGAAGCTGGGAATAGCTAGTCAGCAAGTGCAGTTCAGGGGATTAAAAATGGGGCAGACAGACGAGACCAGTTACATAAATGCACCAGCGTTGCTAACCCAGTAACCCGGGGTTGTGGCTGCACTTCTGACATGAGCTGCTGCTCACAGAATCTACTCTCGTGCAGCATTGAGGGCAGCTCATCCTTCCCGTGGTTATTCCAACACAACTGCAGCCATGAAGCACCGACTCCTGTGCGCTTCCTTTCAGGTCTGCCGAGGATAGATTTCAGCAGCATCGCCGTTCCCGGGACGTCCACACAGCAGCACCAGCCCCCGGCGCAGCGTCCGCGCCCGTCGCCTCCGGATGCGCCCTCGTTCCCTCAGGGCCTGGACAACCCTGCGCTGCTGCGGGAGATGCTGCTGGCCAACCCCCATGAGCTGTCTCTGCTGAAGGAGCGCAACCCGCCCCTGGCCGAGGCCTTGCTGAGCGGGGACCTCGGTGAGCTGGGCTTAGAGCTGGGCGGGGTCAGCTCCTCCCATCAGAGGCAGCCCCGGGTTATCCCGGAATGTGCTGCCAGCTCCTGGGTGATGCCGATAAAAGGTGCCAGTTGGGAACGCTCAAGGCAGAGTTCCTCCATTTCTGGATATATTTCTCCTGCCTGGCATCTTTAATATTCTTTTTAATATCTCCTACTCAGAAATATCAGATGCACAAATAATTGGAATGTCTGTGAACGCAAGTGACTCAGCTCCTGATTTTTACACTCCTTACTGCACATTTTCAAATAAAGGTGGTGTGTTTGCTGTGTCCCAGATCCTGCTGGGACTCGGCAGAGAGCAGCACACTCCAAACCCAGCTCTCTCCATAGTGATCTTATGCTGTGGAAGTGAACTGCAGAAAGGGAGAGAGAAAAGAACAAGGACATGGTGGCTTTTAGGAACTTTTTCAATAGAAATAGTCATAAATGTGTAAGTTTCTGTTAATCTTGGAAGTGTCTGCATGTTTTGGACACAGTTGAGACCTTGTCCTTCACTTCCTCTGCAGCTGATGTTGGTCCTTTGTTCTTCCTGTGGTGAAAGGTTTAAACTCTGGTGTCCTTTAGGTGTGAAAAAAGAGGAGTTTTAAGTAGCAGCAGATGAGCTCCTGAACCTCTGCAGGATATTTAGTTGGGAAATAGATCCTGTTGAGTGCAGAGAAATAAATAAAGAGAAGGAGCTTCTAGCAGGAGATTTTATCCACTCTCAGGGTTACATCTGAGTGATTTCTCTCTGTTAGAGGAAACCAGAGAGGAACTTCATGGATATTGTCAACCTGGTTTAACTCTGTCTTTAGTTCATATCCAGATCTGAAGCTACGTTCTTTGCACTCTCAGGCTTTTTCATGCATCTTGCTGGGAGTTTTTCCCATCACCTTAAGCAGGGATGCTGCTTTTGGCACAGGAAACCAGAGGTTAAGCTCAAGACACCCAGAACTGGTTCCTCTGCTGCTCTGCCTGGTCTGTACGCATCAAACTTTGATCCAGATATGCATTTTCAGTCCCAAATTGCTGCACTGGACTGTCAGGAGGAAGTGGTTTTGGCTGGTTTTGCCCTTGTTGTGCTGCACTGCTGCTACTGGCAGTGTTTGGGCACTGATCCAGCTCACCTCCAGCTTGGATTCCTGAATATCTGCATAGATCTGTGCCCTGTGGCTGTGCTGGATAAAGGCACCTGCTGTACAGAAGCCAGATTTCAAAAATCCGACAATTAAATATACCCAGCGCCTCCCTGAACACATAACACAGAACTGCTTCCTGGGAATGGCATCTCTGGAAGCAAACCCAAACCTCCCCTGTGTGCAGATCTGCATGGACTGCCAAGTCCTTTTGGGGGATGTACGTGATCCTGTTCAAGTGTGAAAAATGGCCAGAGGCCATCTGGAAAGTGGGAATCCAAAAACTGTAGTGTTAAAATGTGCATTTAGACCTGGCTACTTGCTGGTTCCAGTGATAGGCATTCAGCATTGGGGATTGTAATCTCTGTTTTTGCCATGTTCCTTGAAACTTTGAAGGAGGTTTTGTCGTTAGACTTTGGGGGGTTTTTAATTTTTTTTCCCTATAAAAATGTATGTGCCAGGAAATTGAGTTTGATTGTGCAGTGTTTGGGTAGGGACACGAGGAGAGTGAGCTCTGTCCAGTTGCTTTTCATCTCGGCAGGTTGCCAAGATTGCCACTGATCCTCTGAGGTCCATCCACGCTGCCCTCAGAGGAAGCTTTTTTCTGTGTGCTGCTGAGTCTGTTCCTCAACTGGCATCAAAAGAAGTGTTTGCTGTGCCAGAATTTGATTTGCGAGAGTAATTTTCAGTAAAAAGCATTTCTTTATCTCCTTGTTCCTGCAGAGAAATTCACCAGGGTGTTGCTGGAGCAACAGCAGGACCGAGCCCGGCGCGAGCAGGAGAGGATCCGGCTCTATTCCGCTGACCCCTTTGATCTCGAGGCCCAGGCCAAGATAGAAGAAGACATAAGGTAACAAACCAAAGTGGTTTTGTAGGCTTTGGGGTCCTCTCAAGAGAAAAAACTGCTGTGTGCTTCCATCCATGGTGTTTTTTCCTCAGAGAAGGCAGAATCTAAACACATGCCTTGTATCAAGGAATTTGTTTTCAGGGTGATGCTCTGAGCCATCTTTGCACCTAGGAAGGTTGGAATTCAGGAGTGTGGAGGTGCACCCCATCCCTGAGATGTGTCCAGCTGAGATCACAGAGTGTTGCTCCTGGTGAGGGTGGGGAGGCCTGGCACAGGCCCAGAGAAGTTGTGGCTGTCCCATCCCTGGAAGTATTCAGGGTTGGACGGGACTTGGAGCAGCCTGGGATAGTGGAAGGTGTCCCTGCCCATGGCAGGGGCTGGCTCTGAATGAGCTTTAAGGTTTCTCCAACCCAAATTCTTCTGGGATTGTGTGATACGAGGTGACAGCACTGTTGTCTGTGCATGTGATATCTTGGAGCTGCCTGAGCTGGTCCACTCCTGAGACTGGAGCACTTGTCCTGGAGATGTGTGGAAAGCACATCTCCTCTTGAGAGATGTGAGTCTGATGCCTGGGATGTGTTTTGAACCCAAGAGCTGGGCTGGCGCTGTCTCCCAGCTGAGCTCTGCACAGCAACACGGCGTTGTTTCTCCCAGCTGCCCTCCAGATTTGGTTTTGCATCCTGATAATTGTTCTGTGTCTGGCTAATTCACTGATGAGAGGTTCTGCAGAAATGCATCCTGCTCATCAGTTCACTCCCTCTTGCTGCTTTCTAGATGTAATTGTGTTGGGCTGAGGCTTGATTTCGTCAGCTGAGTGGTAAATCCTGGAGTTGGTTCATGGCTGGTGGTTTTATCCTGGTGCAGACCCGTTGTTGGTCAGAACCAGAATTCACTGGTGGTAGCAGTGGTCTCGCGTTACAACTGACAAGGTGTTGGTGCCAGATAAACACTAAGCAATGCAGAAAATAGACATTTGTAGATAGTGAAATGTTGCTCAGAGGCACAGAAATGCTTCAATTCTTCCTTAGATGAGGGACAGATAAAGGGGATGTGCCCGTGGTTCTGCAGTTGTTTGGGCTGAGCCCTCCCCCAGATTTCACACCCCACTCAGTGAAAAATTAAATGGCATCAGAATTTAAGCTTTTTTTCCCTTCTTTGGGGAGATACATCTGTTTTGGATGCAGTCACTACGGATGCCTATAACTTCCAAGATTAGCTGGGGCTGTGAGGGATTGCTTGAAGAGCATTTTTTTCTGTCAGCTTGAATTTGCACCAAGGGCTGGTGCTCATGATGGTGTTCTTTCTGCCCTTTTGCTCACCTCCCTCCCTTCTGATGCCTGGAAAAGGAAAGATACCAGAGAAATCTGAAAATGTTAATGTTCAGCTGCTGTGTGGGATTCCAGGGATGTAGCTATTAGCAACATCTCTATGTACCCTTGGCATGACTAATGAATCCACAGGTTTTTTGCTCTGAGTTCTCCAGGTTAACTGGTTGGCAGGTTTCTGTTGGCAACACAGAGCTGTCAGGAGCTGAGGTGTGAGCTAGGCAGGGATTGGAAGGGGCAGTGGCTGCTAGGGAGTGACTCAGTGTCTCTGGACTGAGCTGAGATCACTCCTAGCAATCTTCAGCTCCTAGGAAGCAGCCTTTGCTGTGGTTTAAATGTGTGTTTGTAAGGTCAGCAGCAGCAGGTGGAATTTCCAGCTCTGTCTGTGTGTCAGAGGGATGTTAGAAGGTCTGGTTGACAGAAATTTTGATTTTTCTCTCTCTTCTCCTCAAAATCAGGCAACAAAATATTGAAGAGAACATGACGATAGCAATGGAAGAGGCCCCCGAGAGCTTTGGGCAGGTGGTGATGCTCTACATCAACTGCAAAGTCAATGGACACCCTGTGAAAGCCTTTGTGGATTCAGGTGCTTTCTCCACATTCTCCCTTTCTGAGGGCAACAGTAAACATTCTAGTAGTTTTCCCAAATAGTCCTATAATAAGGCACTGCATGACAAGATTTTGGAGCGCTTTACTGAACCCTGAGCACAGTCTGAGTAAGCAGAGCAGATTGTTGGGAGAAACAGTGTGGGAGCATCCTGGATTAGGGCTCCTGGGATAGTTTCTGGGACTTCCTTTCCTGGAAGGTCACTGCCGTGTGTGTGTGTCTTACCTCATTTTGCAGACAGGGGAATTTCACACACCTTTAATGTGGTGGTTCCCATCCACACCCTGCAAGGTGAAGTTCTTGGGGTTGTTCCATCCCTACAGTAATGGTCAGTGCTAACCTGTGTGTGGGTAGCCAGGTCAGCACAGTGGGAGTCAAAGGAAGCCTTTTTGCCCTGGGCAGGTGGGTTGGTTTCCCAGCCATTGAGTGCCAGATCTTAAGCTCTTCCAGGACAAAATACAAGTTTGTGCTCAGCCATCAGGATTTAACATGAGTTCTGTTGCTGTTAGGTGCTCAGATGACCATCATGAGCCAAGCCTGTGCTGAAAGGTGTAACATCATGAGGCTGGTGGATCGGCGGTGGGCTGGCATTGCTAAGGGTGTTGGGACACAGAAAATCATTGGTAGAGTGCACTTAGGTAAGTACTGGCATTTTTGGGGCAGCTTTAGCAGGGGTTTGACTGGATTTCCTGCAATCTTGGCACTGAGGACTGGTACTGTTATTGTTAAGAGCTCCTACAGAATAAAATCAAAGTGCATCTGCAATATGTTTGTTTGTCTTGGGCACAAAACTCTGTTTTCTGTCTCATTTAATGCTGTATTTTAATGGCATTACTGTTAGAGTTTGAGGTGAGGGAGTCCCAGCTCCTGAACACATAGAGGATACGTTCTCTGGGGGCAAAACCTGAAGTGAACGTGAAACACCACAACCTTCCCTGTTTTGGGTGGGACAGCTGGGCAGGGTAAGCTATTCAGGAACGGTTCCAGCACGGTGCAGTGTTTGCCGTTCCTTTGGAAAGAGAAGCTTCTCTGTGCTCTTGTGCAGCTTTTCTGGATGGAGAACATTGTCCTTATTCTGAAAAATCAATTCTGTTTGCTGTCGCTGCTGCTTAGACTTGTGCTCTAATTAAACTGTTGCAGCCACTCAAGCTTGCAGGGTCAGAGAAGCAGGACTCGAGGTTCTTAGGCACATCGGCTTTTAAAATAATTAATTATTCTGGGACCATGGCAGGCCTGGCAGTCCTGGAGCTTGCACAGGGCCAGACTTTATGAGACCAAAACAGTGCATCAGGGTGCTGATGGATTTCAGATTTGCCCAGACATTTCCCTGGACATGGGAAGAGCAGAAAGCAGATTAGTCATGCTGTAGTGTGAACTTCTCTCCCTTGTGTTTCAGCTCAGGTGCAGATCGAAGGGGATTTCCTGGCATGCTCCTTCTCAATCCTTGAAGAGCAGCCCATGGACATGCTCCTAGGATTGGATATGCTTAAGAGACATCAGGTATCAAAACCTCTTTTGAAACAGTTACCTAGCTCTTGCAGGTTTAGAGACAAGTGCAACATAAATGCCTCGCCTGTGAATTCATAGGATTTTCCTGGGGAGCTGTGGTGGTGGTGGATTCTCAGCCTGGAAGCACGTACACTGCATCCATCATGGACAGCTCTAGGGTGTCTGGCTGCTGCCTGGAGCTTTTTGCTCTGATCAAAGATGCTCAGAGCTTTCCAAGTGAAGGATTTATTACAAATTGAGTGAGACAGGTTTCTTTGGTTAGAGCTGGTGCTCCTGGCCCACCCTTACCTGTTGTGAGCTGTCCTGTTGGAGACAGATTGCCTGACCTTGTGTCTCCCCTTTTCTCCGGGAGCTGTCTGACTCTCCGCAGGCCCCTGATGTGTCGATTCTCTTTTGCAGTGCTCCATTGATCTCAAGAAGAATGTGCTGGTGATTGGCACCACGGGCTCGCAGACCTCGTTCCTGCCCGAGGGTGAGCTGCCCGAGTGTGCTCGGCTGGCGTACGGGACAGGGCGCGACGACGTGCGGCCCGAGGACATTGCTGACCAGGAGCTTGCAGAGGCAATACAGAAATCTGTAGAGGAAGCAGGTACCAGCAGAAGCCCAGCTGAAATAGGAATCCATGTTTTTTTGTTGTTTTTTGTTGCATGTCTGGATGTCTGTGAGCAGTTCCCCTTCCAGCTCCTGGGAGCAGCATCAGCCAGTACAGGGTGGAGAGAAGGGGCTTTATTCTTGTTTGTGGCCTCTAAGTGCTCTTCTCTCTTCCTTTCTGGGCTGCAAAACCTGCACAAAGGCACTTGGGGCTGTTTGCTGTTTAATTTGTGCTCTCCCTGCAGCTTCCCACCTGCTCTGGTTTTCTGGCTTTCAAGGCGTGGAGTTAATGGTTGTCTATGGCCAGGATGACATTGTAGTGCCCAGCAGGGACGTGGCTCAGCTGCAGCTTCATGTGAGCACAGCTTTGGGGAGGCTCCCAAAACCCTGCTCGTATTGGCTGCACCACATAAAAATAGAGCAGCTGTAGTGGTGACAAAAGTTCATGACAATTTTTAGAATTCGCACAATTTCAGCATTTTTCCCTGAAATGGTGCTCGTGCCCGTGGAGGGGAAATTGCCTCCTTGCAGTTGCTCTAAGCTTCAAAAGCTGAATTCACATCCTCAGCCTTAAATGCGACCTGCAAAGAGAGCTTTCACCCTCCTGCAGTTTTGTTCCCAGTATCCCTGGAAATCCAAACATTGCACAGGTACGAGTTTTGGTGGCTGCAGAATTTAGTTAAGTGATTTTCAGGCAAAATAGCTGAAAACTGAGCTATGAGCCAAAAACAGTCTGAAACTCAAGTTTTCTGTTTGACTTCTCCCTTAATTCAGCTTTTAGCTGAAGGGGAAATTCATTATTTTTTCCCTGCTGTTCCAGAAAAGCTGTGAATACCTCAGGGTGTATTCCTTAAGCCTTTTCTGAAACTTTTAAAGATAACATTTTATATCCAAAAGCTCTCTAGAGTTTGAGTTTTACTGCTCACTTTTCCTCTGAAAGAACGTGGTAAATTCAGCTTCTTACACACATGTAGAACTCTTTGCTGGGTCGAGTTTAAGCTGATCAAGTTGATTTCAACATTTTTCTTGCTGTTTTTTTAAGACTATAGCATTCCCATATTTAAAATTGAAATGAGAAAATAACCATATGTTATATATTCATTAGATACTATAGTTTATATATATATTTAACTATCTATCTACCTCTCTAGTTGAAATGCACTGAAATTTTTCTTTAACACTTCCCAGTTACTCCCACTTCACAGTAAGCAGTTAGTTACTATAAATAATGAAAGTTAAATAATGAAGATGATAACATTAAGGGAAGCACAGGACTGCACTTATTGCTCCCTTCGGCCAATTTTATTCCATCCTAAGAATGTAAGTTTTCCAGAGATGTAAAAAACCTCAGAAGGAAGGTCTGGCTTCAATGAATCAGTAAGAAATTATTCAAATGTGTGACTTTCCTAGCCAAATTTGAATGTTTATTAGCTGAAATTGCAGCCAGTAGAGAGAAACACAAACATGGGCTTGACCTCCTGATTGGGTTTTGATGTCGCTAAAGGTCAGGCTCAGGAGCTTGAGCTTTTGTCTGTTCCCACAGTCTGGCAGATGTAAATATTAGTTCTGTTCTTGTTAAAACCTGGAGCCTGATGGGTTAGCTTTTGGAATCTATTTCCATTTTGGATGAGGTTTTGCAGATATTATAGTTGGTTTGATTTAGTTCTCTGTTGAAAGAGAATTAAGTAACAAGCAAACCTCAGCCCAAACAGTGAGTCTTTACAATAAAAGCATTTTAGACAAGTTTTTTTAAATAGAAAAGTGTCTGAAATTACTTTAATCCAAGCTGCTTATATACCACATACGGTTCTAAGGACCATGAGTCTTTGTTCAGGCTAGTCAGGACTTGGACACTTTCCGTTGATGCTGAGCCCTAGAGGAATGTAAAAGATTTGTGGGAATTGGAAATTCATTTTGTGTGTTCACTTAATGCTGATAGAACACTGAGGCACAGAACTAAAGTGGCTCTTGCTCAGATTGACTGTGACAGTCCTGACAGTTCTAGACACAATACCAGCCTCTGGCCCATAGGCTTTTGTTGGCTGCATCTAAAAATGTCAGCACATTCCCTCTTTCTCTCTTTCAAAACTTGAGTTGCTGCTAGGTGGTACCAAGAAAACCAAGAAAGGAAAAACCAGAAAACGGAAGAAGGGCAGAAAGAGAATGTGATGCAGCTCCGAAGAAGTTCAACTCCACACATGTGTGTTCTTTTATAACAGCAGGAATTTTTGCTGGCTTCCCGGAGATGGTACAACACAAATGGCTGCCTGCACCTGAAGGCTATTAAAGTGCTTGTTTTGAATGCACCTAGATTATCCTTGAGCTTTATTTAATCCTCTGAAGCCCACTTTAGGGAGCCTCATGATTTCTGTCAGCTGCCTTGCTGGTGGTTCAGCACCTAGGGGAGGCAGCTGGGATGATAGTGGAGTCCTGGTGGGCATCACTGAGATTTGGGACCTCCACATCCTTATTTAATTCTGAGGGCTTGATGCTCTTTTGTGCCAGTTTCCCACCACTGGGGAACTCTGTGCTCATGGAGGATTTACAAACTTGGCAACAAAACAGGATCTGTTTTGCTGAGGAGGGACTGTAGCCAGGCAGTTCATCCCACACACACCTTTTCATCCAGGCAACCTCTGGCCAAGTCACTCCCACCACAAACAACTCAGGCTGCTCCTGGTACAAAGAGGAATTTATCCCTGATGGTGCACTTAATGAGGAAGAGTTTGTTCCTGGTTTTAGCTGGATCCATATCCCTGGTGGGGGTGGTGGGACTCAGCTCCTGTGGCTACCCCAGGAGAAGGAGGACACTGAGAAGTGCTTGGCAGAAAACTAGCTCCTGCTGCTACCTAAATGCAAATCCCTGATGTGTCTGCTCAGACCCTTATTAATGATCCAGCAGGTCAAAAGACAGTTCTGCTTCCTCCCTGAAGGGTTGGTTTGGGAGCATGAATGTAATTATTCCACATAGAAACAGAAAGGATCCCTCTGGTTTTCATCCATATCCTCTATGAGAAAGCTCTTTTGCCACCATTAGGAAAGATGAACAGTGGGGTGTCACAGCAGCTACTGCACTGGTTTTAGTTAACAGAGAATAAAAGGAATGAGGCTGAGGACAAAAAGGCAGATTTTTGTTGAGTTGGTGAATTTGAAAGGAATTGTGGCTGGAGGTCTAGGCATGGCAAGCTGTGCCCCAGTACTCTTGTAAAAAGAGACTCCAGCAAAACCAGTGGTGTGTGTTTAAGACCACTGAGTTTGAGAAAGGAAAGGGCAGCAAATCACAGAGCACAGAACCTGGGTGTGTGATCCTGGGCAGACAGGGCTGTGGTGTCAGAACAGGTGGTACTGCAAACGTCGTGTGAGTGATTTAACAAGTGCAAGAGCCATGATACATCAGCGAGATCAGACTGTCAGCAAGATAAGATCACTTAATCTCCCCTGATAACCACAGCCAGTGCTTGGTGCTTCTGATAGAGATCTGCAATTCATCTGCTCTCTGTGAGTACAAGGAAGCAGTAAGCTGGGCTTGACTTCTGGCTGCTTCTCCTTGCCTTTGCTCTTCCCAGCTTTGGGCAGCAGTTCTTTCGGGGATTTCTTTCCCCCTACAATCTGTACACTTCCCTTTTGCAGCCAGCTGGTGTTTGGACACCTTCTCTTGGGCCTGATGGCACTGCTGGGAGCACAAGCCAAGAACTGTGTAGCCATCTTGGTTCCCATATCCCTGAAATGTGTCTCCTGAGTATCTCCAGCCAAAGGGAGAACAGACGAGTACGGCACTAGACACGTGGTATACTGTGTAGAGTTTACCAAGCGCCTAGTATCACCCACAGACTGCTCTGTGGCATAGACAGTACAGAACAGCCTTTAAATTGTGCTCTGGCAGGGTTATTCTTACCTTGATGTGCCATATTTGCCAGGCAGAATCTTTCTGCTAGGCAGGAGCTCCTGCAGCCTCCCTGCTGTTGTGCTGGACAGTCAGGAGGGGAGCTGTGCAGGACTGTAACCACGCATGGTGTGTGCTCTGGATGCTAACACGAGTTTGGTGTGTTTGTTTCCTAATCCAAACAGAACGTCGGAAGCCTTGATGCATGTAGTGTGTGTTTACTGCAGCTGGAGTGGGCCACAGACCAGGTATTTAGAGCCACCTGTTCCAGTTTGTGCTGCCACGGTGCTTCTGCTGTGTCCTCACTGCTCCTTTCCTTCTGTCTTCCATAGAGAATAGTGACAAAGAAACTACCTCACTGGAAATGCCCTCATTACCAGCTTCTGATGGGTTTCAAAATCCAGTCCAGTCTTCAGGACTAAATTCCAAGATCTGTAATCCCACAAATCAGTTACTTGATCGTTCTGTCTCTGCCCCTGCTTCAATTTGCTCATCCGAATCCAGCCTTGCAGAGCCCATTGATCCTAGAACTGTCAGCTCTTCACCTGAACACCAGATAACCCCAGAAAAAGAACAACCTCTGGTATCACAGCATCATTCCAATAGCTCTTCCTTGGCAAATAATGACCCTTCCCCACACACCGGAGATGGAACCTACTCCAATCCAGCTTGCCTTTCACAGAAGACACTCACAGAAACATTTAGTGCTGACATTTTAAAGGAATGTAATGCTAAAGGACAAGATCATGGTCAGGAACATCCTCTGGAAGTGACAAAAGTAAATTTGGATGACACTGCTGCCAAGCACAGGCGGGATAAAGATATCTGTCTGTCTTCAGAGCAGGAGGAAAAACATGAGCTTCCCACAGATCATCGGATGTGCAAAGAGCCAGAAAAGGAACATCTTGAGGAGCAAACTGAGACAACTGACCCAGAACCTCCTTGCTGTGTTGGTGGGGTTGAGAAACCTGCTGTGGCAAAAGCCAAACAGCCAGAAAATTCTCCTACGGAAATGAGAGATAGACTGGAGAGAGCAGGTCTTTCCTGTGTGAAAGGGAGTACCCAACTGTCAGCCTCCTGTAGCCCTGTGCACACAGAAGCCTCAATGGAAATAGATGCAGTGGAGCAGGCTGCAGCTGAAGCGCAGAGCTCAGCAAGGCAGCAGAAGCAGCAGACTGAAAACAGATGTATATCCAACCTGAACTCGGAGGCCTTGTCCATGGAGGTGGAGTTGCTGAAGTCTCTGTCCTCCTTGAGTGATCCACTTTCCCCCAGTGATGTCCTGCAGTCTAAAAGCACTAGTGAAATTCCTGTAGAGTATCATGAGTTGGCTAATTCAGCAGCAGACAGCTCTTCCCCCTCCAGAACCCAACAGCTGGATGTAGATCCAGGAAGACCTTCAGAAGAGCCATGTTTCCCTCTAGCATCAGCCTTGAAAGAGCTTCATAAACTCTTGGTTATCAGTCGGAAAGAAGAATGTAAGATCCTTGCCTCAGAAGTCTCACAGCTGGAAATGGTTCACAGAGAGCCAGCAGTGCAGCAGAAGGGACTTCCTGAAGGTGAGCAGAAAGGCTCAGATCCAGCCAGCCAGAAACAGAGCTGTTCCTTCGCTGAGGCAAGGTATGAGGGTGGGGAAGCAGAGGGGAGCCAACCTTGTGATTCTGGCAGAGAGCACATCAGCACCAGGTCCAGCAGTCCTGGGCAGCCTGTGCTCGGGGGAGGTGCTTTAGAGAGGCAGAAGAGTTCAGGTAAGAGCGATGTGTTTGTGGTGAGTTCTGCAGCAACCCCTGGCCAGCAGCAGAGCCCAGAGCAGAAGGAGGTTTTGGCAAGAGGTTCTCAGAGTCCACCTCATCCAACTTCAGAGCAAAGCACACCTGTTTCCTCCACATCTGCTTTGGGTGAAGGAGCACCACAGGATACTCAGACACTGTTCACAGGAGCACCTGGGAGAAGTGGCAGTGCTGCTCCTGAAGGTCTGTGGCCAGTGGATGGGAGTGAAGAACCACCACTGAGCCCTCCATCTGCCTATACCAGACTGACCACAGGGGCTTCTCCAGCCCCAGATTTCCCTGTGGCTGATGTTGACCGGATCCTTGGTGCTGGTTTTACCCCACAGGAAGCTCTTCAGGCCTTGGAACAAGCAGGTGGAAATGCAGATCTTGCTCTTCTCATTTTGCTAGCCAAGAGCATCGTTGTTCCCACATAACTGTGGAAGAGGGAGCTGACTGGGGGATCTTTTCTCCTACGGGAGTATCTCAATTACACACCACAATGAACAAGCAGAATGTTGAGCCAGATTTTTAAAATTATTCGCAGCCAAAGTAACACATCTCTTCTGTTTCATTTGTTAGATTTGGCCTTTGAAAAGAAAGAAAACATCTTTGTATTGTGTGGACAGGATAGCTTTTAATCATGCATACTGGATTAAAACTACTGGTTTTATTTAAATGTACAATCTTAGAATAATCTTCAATGCTACAAATAAAAAGCAGCAGCCGCTGCGCTCACTGCCCTGTCTGGAACAAAGCAGGTTGTGATGAGGATTGGCCACATGTGCACAGGAGGGGAGGTGCAGACTAAGTCCAGTGTGGACTCCGGATTTGTTGCAGCTCCTTGGAACCCAACATCCAGCTGTTGAAATTATTCTGGGAGCTGCTAAAGGTGTGTAGATGCTCATGGATGTGTAAAGCTATGCCAGAGGAGCAAGGGGTTTTCATGTGTGCACAGAGAAGGCTGACGTTTATTTTTGCCAAACCCTTTTATGCTTTGATTTAGAATTGGACTCAATGATTCTTGTGTGTCCCTTCCAACTCACAATATTGTGTGATGCTCTTGGGCCAGTGTGTTCCAGTTTACAACATGGGGATAGAAGAAGGGAAGGGATAGAATTTGGTGCTACCAAAACTTACAAGATACGTTTTAACTTATTTGGAGATATGATGGTATTAACTGTAGGGATGAGGGGAGGGAAAAGGAATATTGACATTTTTTTTCTAGACTTGCCCACATCATATTTTTCCTCATGCAAAAAGAACAGGTTCAAGCAGTTTAAGGCTAAACCTTAATGATAAATTTGTTTAACAAACCAACTGTGTGTTACAGCTCTAAATCTCCCTGTGCCCAGGGAGGAATGAACTTCATCTCAGTGGCTCCAAGCAGGGCTGTGATTGGAAGAAGGAAGAATCTGCTTTGCTCTGGTTTGTTTGGGGTTGATTTGCCTCTTGACTGTGGAATGCCATGGCTGGGGGTACTGATCTTACACCTGCTCAAGAGCAAGGGCTTCCCAGCAAGGTTCATGGAATAAATGCACTGATGTGGCTTCTGCATTACAGCCATTGTCTGGGATATCTCTGGTGAGTCACCTGAGTGGTGAGGCCTCACCAAGGCTGTGCTGTAGGAAGTCCTTTCCAAATGCCTTTTTGAGGGGGAAGAATTCCTTTGTGATGTTCTGCAAAGCCCCAAAACTCCATCAGGGCTGGGGAAGGGAAAGGAAAGCATGGCTGAAACCAAATTTTAAGTAGGAGCTTTGATTTAGTCTCACTTGCAAATCTCAGGAGTGGCTTTGTGTTAAGTGTTCGTCTTGAACTTGACACATTGAGCTAAACCTGGAGCGATGGCTCAGCAGCACCAGACACATTTTTGTTCATGGCTTCCATGTGGTGGTGTGGTTGTCTCAGGCCTGTGTCCTGGTGTTTGTGTTCCCTGTTGCTTTAGCAGGTCTCCTCTGTATGTGCTGGGCTGGTTTTATGCAGGTGGTATTTAAAAACAGCACAGATTTGGTTTCATCTGTCACCTCACAGGAGTTTGTGCTGTCATTGAATGCTGGTGTCAGATTTGCCTCAGACACTTGGGCTGCCAGAAGATCCTTTGGAGTAATAGAGGGCTTTAGGCATTTCACTGTCAATGGAGCTTCTCAGTGAGCTGGGACAGTACCATCCAGACATGGAGGTCCCAGACAGGTTTGGCTTACATCCCTCTGCTTGTGATGCTAGCAGCAGGCACTGCTCCATGTGGGAAGCAGTGCTTGGCTGTCTGGAGCAGCATGCAATGACTCACTTGATGCTCTGCTCAAAATGAGTTACTGAGGCCAGACTGCAGCTTTCTTATCTTCACCGGGCAGGTGGAGGTACCCCCAGTTACCCTTACTGAAGGTGGGGTTTAATATTCTCCTTGCAATGAGCACCTGAAATCAGCAGAAGCCCCTCCGTGAAGAGCAGTGCTTGTATTAGCAGGTCTCTCTAGAAGCCTTAGGAAATAGAATATATCAGACCCATTCCTGTGTGCATCTGGTTCACCATCAGAAGCAGCAGCAATGAGGCTCCCAGATCCAGAGCGACTTCAGAGGGCTGAATCTGCTGCTGATTGGCACTGCAGGGCTTGGTGAGGTGGCCCTGGGAGCAAAGTCACACAGGAACCAGGGGAGGTTGGCTCTCTTGGATGCCGAAGAGCTGAACCTGCACCGTTCGTCCGCAGGTGGATCTACTGCCAGCTGCTTGGAGCAGCAGATGTTGCCTACTCAGTGTTGGCCACTCAGTGTTAGCCCCTTGCATCACTCTGTTTTAGAAGCTGTTGCTCAGCTGGCCCAAGTGGTGCTGCTCTGCACCAAGCTGGTGACAGGCTCTGCTCTCACGGCCATGCTGACTTGGCTGTGCGTACAGAATTTATGCCATAAAAGCTTTAGAGCATCAGCCAGTCTCTTCAATGCTCAGTTTTATTCCTTGTCAAATATAAGTTTTGAATCCTGCCCTTTTGCCAAAACTGTATGGAAGCATTTATCCATAGTGCTAGAATTGCATGAGTAACTCTCTCCAAACTGCTAGAAACAAACCTTGACCCCCAACTGATAAATATTTCTAAAACTTTCATGAAGTAGGTCCGAGCCAGGTGATTTAAATCTCTTCATTTCCAAGCCTTGCTTTGATGTGCTGCTAAATTAGTGAATAATTTTTTTAGGAGCAAGATTTAGTATGAAATTGGGGCAGTGGTGAGTAATTAAGGTTAAAATAAAATGCAACAGAATGTGTGTTTAGCGAATGCTGTCTAAAAGTTGTCTTTGTTTCAACCTGTGTCCTCTCTGCTGCATGCACACGCACATCCTCTGTTCAGCCTCTGGCAGTCCCTTCGCTGGTCCCTGTGCTGGCCCACACAGGGCGGGTATTTATAGGAAAGGAGGGATGGCAGAGTGCTATGGCTTATTGGCTGCAGCATTGGATAAAGGTACCACCAACAGCTGTTCAGGTTTCTGAGGAGCCAGGTATTCCAGCCTAAAATCAGGCACTTGGTTCTTTTGTCTTCCCCCTCCTCATTAACCACTGCTGCAGTGTCTTAATGTCACATCACTTAACAAAGGGATTTCACCATGAAGTCCAGCTCTAAGAGAGTAAAGCAGTGCTCGGAAGCTGCTTTGTAAAGCTGCCAGTGCCTGTGGGGTCCCACGCGGGTTTGTAGCGTTTCTTTCTGGGTGTGCCCTGGAGCCACTCCTGGTTTCTGAGATTTGCTTTTTTTCCTTAAAAATACTGAAGGAATTCACTTGGCCCCTTGGTGACTGCGTGTTTATGTACACAAGGCCGCAAGTGAACACACAGATGATGTTTAGTGGAATCCAAACATCTGGAATTTTCTGGGCATGGGTAACTCTGACAAGAGGAGGGAATATTCCTGGTGCCCATCCCTAGCATGTTTACCTGGTGCAGGACAGAGCTGAGATACACTGTTACCGTGACAATCTCTGCCTCTTTGCTGTGTATGTTTAACTTTCTATGTAGACACTCAGTCTCCAGGATGATTAACCTTGTATGTCCTCCATGTTCCCTTCTTCTGTCTCTCCCTCTTGCCGTCTCCTCTTCTCAAAAGTAGCAATATTTAAGTGTACTTGCTGAATGCTTCAGATCCATTTTCTGTAAAACTATGCCATTGACGAACAAAAGAAGGAGCAGGTCCTAGAGATTTCACCAGACTTGGACTTTCTGCTAAATGACTCCCCAGACCTCTAACAGAAATTCAAAGAGGAGAAATCCAGAGGTATTTCTGCCTGCTTCTCTCAGAAGTAAGCTTGGGAAACGGGGTTGGTTTCATGTCCATCATTCCCCTCTGAAGCGCTCAAGGGATTTCTTCCTGCACTGTGTAGACAAGGCTTAGTCCGTGACCCAAAGCGCAGCAGTTTGGGTCACATTTTGACCGATGCTTCAGAGTTTTACAGACTCACTTAGGGAACTTGTGGGAATCAATACTCAGGAATCCTAAAGCTGGTTGCGTTTTGTGTCATTAACTCTTGTGGGCTGAACACACTGCGGCCTCACAGGCGGCTGAAGAGAGGAGTGGGTGAGTCATCAATGGGATGTGGTTCTGCCCGAAGTAATACACACTTGATTATTTTTTTGATTTTTTTTTTAATATTGGGGGACTGTTTATCAACAAATTATGTGTAAAAACATTTGATATTTTAAAAAAATTAATAAACACTTTATCATAATGTTGCTTGGTTAGTCTGTCTGTATTTCTGAATTTGGCAGCTCTGCATTCAAATCCTTCACTGCCTTTTTTCCCAAAGTGAGTGGATTTTCCATAACCTAAATGCTGCCATTTTGAACATAATGAGTAGAAATCTGTGGGTAAAATTATTCCAATTGGGAGGTCCTGAGAACAGACTTGAGAAATTCCTGTATTCCATTTCTTTGGGAATGGGCTGTTGGGTCCTTCATGGAGGAATTGGAAAAGCATTCGAGTAATCATAAAACAGCACTTGACCATGGCACTGTCTGCTGGGAAAGGGAATGGGATACTCCTTGTCTCCCACCTAAATACCTAATTTCCAGCCCAGTTAGCAGATGTTTTTATTTTTCTGGAGTTGAAGTCCCATTCCCTTAGTGTCACTTAGTCTAACAGGTTATACAAGGGAGGCGTAGAGGATATTCCTCCTCTGAAACTTGGGGCATAGTCACTAACCCTAAGGTCCTCTCATGGAGGAGCAGCTCCTTTTTCAGGTCCAGGAAAACTTATACTTTTCCTTGAGACAGCACTGAGGTTCTGGCCATTTGAAATCCCTGCTAACCAGAGCTGTGGGTGCTGGTGCCAGGTGAGGGAAACACAAACACAATGGCTTATGATTCAGTGACTGTAACAAACTGGGCACTGATTTCCTCCTCACATATTCAGAGCTCTGCATGTGATGCTGTTAGAGCTAAGTGAGGTCATCAATTATCATGCAAAACTGCATTTTGAATTCAGCTCTCAGGGTGGGAAAAGGGAAGGTTTGATGTGCAGGCTGCTGCAGCCTCATTGACCAAAGGGTAGCTGTGATTTCTTCTGCTGGGAGGTGATTTAAGGATTGAATGCTCTGGTTCAAAACTATTTTGAGCACTTGGGCATTGTCTGTTCTGCTTCGTGGTTTTATTTTGGTAATGTGTAAAAATTATGATTAATGACACAGTTGTGTTCATGTTTGGGATTGTTCCAGTGTGAATTGGCTTGATGTCCTGAAGCTTAAAGAGGGTAGGTAGATCTCTGCAGGTGTCCAAGGCCAGGGTGGATGGAGCTTGGAGCAGCCTGGGATAGTGGAAGGTGTCTCTACCTATGGCAGAGCGTGGACTGGGATTAAGTTCCCTCAAACTCAAACCATTCTGGGATTCCATGAACTGGGGCATTGGCACCCTGAAATCTGCACCCTTTATACAGCCAAGAAAGGGTGAAGTCCTGTGCAATAAATGTAGATTCCAAGTTGGTGTTTTCCTTGGTTATCTTTTGTGGGCCTTTAGGAGTAGAGGTCTCTCCTAAAAACTTCCCACAGAGGTGTGGAGTTTAAAAATAACAGCTTTTTTGAGCAGTCACATGGATTGCAGCAGCTGCATCAAGACCAAGAGTGGTGAGTGTTCCTTCACGCAATTTCCTGCCTCAGAATAGTTCAAGGAATGGTCAGCAGAAAGAACATGACTCAGGAATTCCATAGTGCCTCCCATCAGCCCCTGGCCGGCTCTTCTGCAGTCCCACATGCCTGGTGAGGCTTTGCCAAGGTAACCACTTTTTGGGCAGGTTTGTAATCGGAATGGGATTTGGGAAATCCTGCTGGGCCACCTGGCTTTTGATTCACTTACACTGATAATCTGTTCTGCCTCATTCCCTTGGGGGTATGCTGAGGGTGCCAGGACCCCCGGAAGTGTACCCACTACACTGTGACATAATTACCTCCAGCAACCATGCTTGGCAATTACAAGGTGCTGTCACGCTTGCCAATAACGCACTGAATCAAACACAAGGATGTGAGTGGCTGGTGACTGAAATCCCTCCCAACAGCTGCTGCCCAAGGAATGTCTGGTTCCCAGTCTCTTTGTTAACAAATGGAAATGGAAAGGGGTTTAAAACCAAACTACTTGTGCTTGTGGAAACTGAGGTGTGCTCACAGGGCTCACTGTTGACTTACCCTTATAACCCAGCAATTTCTTCCATGGTTTTCCTAATACTTTTTTTTTTTTTTTTTTTTTTTTTTTACTACTGGAATTCATACTGCAATTCCTGATGTGTTTCTTGTGCCTCTATAATTTCCTCCTGGATCACTGGCAGTGTTACTGAGGTGCCCTATGACTGCACTGCATGTGGTGGTATTCTGTATTCTGGGAGTATCTTGCAGGTAACACACCTTGTTGCAGGAGGTGATTCCCCTCAGTGACTCACTCCATCCTTCCTCACTCTCCACCTGTGACAAGCACCTGATGGCTCTTCTCCTTGGGGATCATGTTCTCCATGCCAACTTCGGGCTGCAAATATTGAGCAAAGAGTTAAAAATCTTTGGGGAAGAGGGTGGGAAGCAGCCCAGCACGTGATGGGAGTGGGATGGATCCTCCTAAACTTTTCTAAGGAGAATGGGAGCTGTCTAAATGCTGGGAGTGAGGAATTTTCCATGTAAATCCATAATTGTGTGGTGGGTGCTTTTAGGGATTATAACCAACTCGTTTCACTCAAAGTAAAACAAATACTTGGGGCATTCAAAACAGCAGGACACCAGGAAGTCTGTTCTACCATATACAGTAATTTCACGATTATAAGGCGCACCCTTTTGACTAAAATTTTGGTCTGAACCCGGAAGTGCGCCTTATAATCTGGTGCGCCTTATATAATGTACAAAGATGCGACATTTGCCGACTCCTGCGCCTTATAATCCAGTGCACTTTATTGTTGTGAAATTACTGTAATCCCACCGTGGTTTAGGTTGGAAGGGTCCTTAAAGCTCGCTCCAACCCCCATGGGATTATACAGGTGTAGATGCTGCACCTGGTGCCTCCAGCACAAGGAGGAATGCAAATGGGTGAACGTACCTGCTGGTGCTGTACAGCTCGTTTGCCTTATACTTTTAATCCTAGAATTCACCAGGAAAGAATAAACTGGTGTGTGGGATCTGTTGGGCTGCTTTACAAGCAGCTGATTTTAGTCTCTACAGTAACTTGTTGGGGATCAAGCTTGGGTGTTTCAGGCTCAGGATTTGCTCCATTTCCCGCCCCCCCTGCCCAGTTCATCAGGAGAGAGTCACCTTCCTCCCCACATGCCAAGACAAGCTCTGATCCTTGGGATCCCCCTTAATACAATGTTTCTGCTTCCCCAGAGGCTGCTGGGGAGCTGGGAAAAGCCCCCAGCCCCAAGTCACAACCCTTCACCTCAGCCTCAGATTTTATTTATAATTTATCTTAAGTCTTTTCACCAACTTTTCCCACCAGGTTTGGCCTGGAACAGTGTGGCCCATTTTTGGATCCAGCACAGGGACCCCAGCAAAGAGCTGGATCCTCCATTTCAGGTTGCTGGAGCAGAACTGAAGGAAACACTGCTGAAGCCTGAGGTAGTGGGGTGCCATATGGATCCCCCATTTTTCCCTCACCACTGATTATTTCCTCTGAGGCCAACACCCCAGAGTGCAGCAAATCTGCAGGCTGGCCCTGGCTGGGAGGGCTGGGTAGCTGTTGGGCGCCTTATGCCCCCAAACCCACTGTGTGTCCACTCAGCAGGCACCCAACAGCACTGTCTCCTCCTGTACTCCTGGACTGTGAGAGAACAAACACCATCTGCCCTTATTCCCCGCACATCCCTCCTTGCTGTGAGAGAACCAATGCCACCTTCTCTTATATCTCCTCACTGTGTCATGGAATCCCAAATGCCATCTCCCCTCACTGAGGTCAGGGCCATGATAGACCAAAGCCATCTCCCCTCATGCCACTCACTGTCCCCAGTGCCATCTGCCCCCACATCCCCTCACTAATCCCAGGGCTCTGAGTGAGCCAGGGCCACCTCCCTATATGCCCTCATTGTCCTCAATATCATATCCCCTCGTGTCCCCTCACTAGAGCCCCGGGCTGTGAGGGACCCAGTGCCACCTTCCCTCACTGTCCGCGGCGGCACATGCCCTCGAGTCCTGTCACTAATCCCTCACATGCCCTCAATCGCCTGTAACACCATCTCCCGTCAGAGGTTCATGAGGGATGGACGATGCACCGCCAACTCCCCTCAAGGTCCTCTCGCAGGGTCACCACGGTCCCACCGCCACCGCCGGGGCCGCCATTTGAGCGGGCTGGGTGCCACCCGGCTGGCTTGGCTGTGCTCGGCTCCAATCGTCGCGGCTCGGCCGGGCTGGGCCTGTCCCGCATCCCCGGGCGGGGCGGTCCCGTTGCCGGCCCGGGGCGGGCAGCGCTGCTCGCTCCCTCCCTCCGTCCCTCCCTCCTTCCCCGTGACCTCAGTTCCCGGCGGAGCTCGGCCTTACCGCCCCTCGGCTTCGCTGTGCTCCTGCGGGTCCGGCTCGCCCCCGCGCTCGGCCATGGCGCGCTGAGCGCCGCGGAGCCGCCAGCCCGGGGACCGGCCGGGGCAGCCGGCAGGACGGAGCCGGCAGGACGGAGCGGGCCCGGCGGGCGGGACGGCGCTCGGCCTGCGCCGGGCGGGCGCAGCGGGCGGCGGCGGCGGCGGGCGGAGGCGCCATGGAGCCGGTGGAGGTGAAGGACCGCATCCTGGAGAACATCTCCCTCTCCGTCAAGAAGGTGGGAGCGGGAACTCGGTGGGACTGCGGATGCCGACTGTCGGTGCTGAAAGGACTAGGCCTGGGGACTAGGACTACCTCTGGGCCGGGGCTGCGGGGTTGGGGACAGCCCTGGGACAGCTCTGGACTCCGGGGTGTAGGCCGGTGCTGTGCTGTGGTGGCGGTGTTGCGGACAGCCCTGGGGACCCCACCTTGTGCGGCTGGGGACAGCTCTGGGATGCCTTTCTGTTCTGTGGTTGAGGTGGGGCTGTGAGCCTGGGGACAGCTCCAGGACAGCCCTGGGGACTCCCCTCTGCCCAGGGGTGCCACTGGGGACTGTGTCTGCAGAGGTGCAGAGCTGGGGACACTCCTGGGGACCTTCCAGACACACACCCACTGCCATGGCTGTCTGGTTGAAGGACGGGTCCCTGGACTTGCTACCTGAGGCGTGGGGCTGGGGGACAATCCTACAGGCCCCCACACCCAGGAAGCATCCCAGGGATACTGATGAACTCTGGGACAGGAGTCAAGGGCACCCAGCATCCCATTTGCCAGAAGTAGACAGTTTTTGGGATGTCCTTGGAGACCCCCTGTGCTGAAGGCATGAGGTTGGACACAGCCCTTCTGGAGTTGGGGGTGGCACATCTGCGGTGTGGAGTCATCCTGCCAAAGGAACACCCCCAGGGTCACCCCCCAGGAGTGTCTGTCTTAACTGGTTGGGATATACTGGGATTCTCCTGCCCGGGGTTCCCCTTTTCAAAGGACAGGATTGGTGGGGGCTTTTTCTTGGGGCCCTATTCAGGAGGGATTTGGAGTCCAGCCTAAAACCATCTTCCTAGAGGTTCTGCCTCCAGCCAGGCATGTCCTGCAGGGGCACTGGATAGAGAGGCAGCACCTGGGACATTCGCCCCACGGACACAGGGGATGCGTGGTTCATTCCTGTGCGCTCAAAACAGGGCTCTGAACTCATGTCCCCTCACCTTCTCCTTGCCCCTCGTTTATCCATGGATGATTCCTTAAAGCCCGCAGTGGTGGTGGAAACATTCATGAGCTGGCACAGAGAGGACCAGGATGCTGGAATCTTTGGGAAGGCCAAAGGAGTGAGATGTAAGGACATGGAAGTTTTGGTTTGGCCCACGTGTGAGCTCCAACCAACCTTGAAAAAGAGCCTCTGCTCCGTTTGAGGAGGCAATGGGAGTTTCATTTGTGTTTTTCCCAAGTTTTAGGGGAAAGGCTCTCTGGACTTGCTGTTGTTTGTCCAGTTGTTGGGTTTTCTCTGCCTTGTGGAATAGTTTTCCTGTGCTCTGCAATGTGTCCTGACACAGATTCGTCCGTGAAAACTTGTTTTATGAAGACCGGCACGAGTGAATTCCTGGTGCTGTTAAGAAGGAGATAGCTGGATACTGCCTCTGAGATGTAGGATGGATATGCAAACCTCGTCTGGCTTTTTTTCTTCTGTGGATGACCCTGACCTCTGGTCTCTTGCCTTTTTGTCCTCTGAAAATTAAGGATAATCTTAGATCAATGTGGATGTTCACTCTGCTCTGAGCTCTGTCACAATGCTCTGCAATTCTTCTGCCTCAGTTTCCCTGTATATATAAGGAATACAACTTTACACATGGGATTGATTGGACTTAATTTATTTGCATTCAGAAAATCCTTGGAAGAACACATTTGAAAAGGCTAAAAAATCAACATTATGGTTATTTTAATTACTGTTGTGATTGAAGAGGACTCTTCAGCTCCAGCTCTGCCAACACACCTTGGCCTGTCTGATCCCTGCCAATGTGTGTCTTGGTCCAGCAGTGAAAATTTTGGGATTTTTCTAATCCTGTCTCTTCATTCTTGTTCAGAGCAAAACTTTGGGAAGTGTAGGAGCCTACTGCAGGCCGATGGAATAATTTCTACCACCTGAGTGAAACCAAACTCAGGCCATGGTGAAATTCCACCCTGCTTTTTTACCTCCAGGATGGAATTCTCATTCCTTAGGGAAATCCACTGTGGAGCTGCTAGTCTTTCCCAGTGCTTACCTCTCCCACTTCAGCCTGAAATCCCTGATCTTCTTTTTCCCTGTGAGTTGCAAGAGTAAAGTAATAGGTTAAGGGAGCAAGTGGCTTTGTACTGGGAAATCCTACTCATCCCTCATCTTGAGTAACTCCTTGGCACTGAAATTGTGTCATGGGGCTTGGAGGAGTTTTCCAAGCATCCTGCCTCTGATTTCAAAAGCTTCCTCCCAGTGTGGGTTGCTCACTCCTTACTTTCAACACTGGTGCAGGTGTGGAATGGAGGATTTGGATGTAGCTATGGTGATGGTGGGAGTTTTCCTTTTTTAGCTGCAGACCCAAAGAGGAGAAAACAAAGCCTTATTTTCATGGAGTTATCCTGTGCTCAGCAGCCTTGGATGGGGAAGAAGAAGAGCAGCATCACAGCCCTGGGAAGGGTTTGACACTCAGGGCTGTGACTGTACCTGGCTATGTTTTCAGTTTTTACCAGATGCTGCTGGATTTTAGGGATGGAGGATCAGAGCACAAGCAGTGGGTGAATTCTGTACAAATCCAGAGAAAAAAAATGCTTTGATTCCAAGCAAATCTCTCAAACCTCGGTGAACAGGAGTGTTTCTCTTATTTTCCTGGAAAGACATGAGGGATGGAGGACAGATGCAAAAGTGGCTTGGAGAGGGTAATTCCAACCTATGGGGGTCTCTGTGTTGTTCCCAGGTACCACGGGGAGATAGTGGAAGCACTGCTGTGGATTTCAGAGATGTGAGGTTGGAGGTGTGAAGTCAAGCCTTCACTGAGAAAAGTGAGGCAAAACAGCTAGCACAGACAAAATAAGCTTCTCCAACGAGAGCGATGTCAAGAGGTTTCTGCTCTTGATAGCTTCAAGAGAGGCTGGGAAAGCTCAGCACTGGGGAGCTGGTACCTGCTTCAGTTCCAAGAGAACTGGGAGCATGGTTTTGATTTCCCATCAACAGCTTGTCCTCTTTGTCCTCCCTGGGAGCTGTAAATTAATTCATAGGATGATGCTTTCTGCACACGTGGACAGTGTTACTTCCGTCTTGTGACTGTTTATTTTCCCTTTTCCCACTCAATTCCCCTTCTGCTAAGAGGGCTGTGCTCCATTTCCAATTACTGCACAAATTGATGCCTAACCATTGGTTTTTTTGCAAGAATTTAGGGCTTTATTGGGGCAGAAGGCTGAGGATGGGCATGTTATGGCGTAGTGTGCAGACTTTGTTCATTCACGTGCTTGTTTCCTTCTAGGAGGTGCTGCTGTGTGTGGTGGCAGTGGGATGAGAGCAGCTTCCTGGTGCTGCCCATACCAGAAATGCCAACAATTACAAATCCATCCTTCACCAAGCAATTCCTGGTAGCCAGGAGCTGTCACAGGTTCCCTGGTCCATGAAGCTGGTGGTTTATGTTCTCTTGGGTTTCCCTGAATATCCCCTGGGTTCAGGAGGGGTTTAGAGCTCTCATACCTGGAATTAGATGGTGAAAATGCAAAGTCCTTAAATAGTGTTATTGTTGACAGTTCCAGGAGCTGAATGTATAATCAGAAAAGAGATTAGAATCCCAGATTTTGGGACTCCTCTCTGGTTTTCAGGCTGATCTGCTGGCTTTGAAGGACACACATTGCCATGAACTCTGGAGCAGCTGATCCTTGGTGTATGTCAATCAGGTGGAGCAGTGGCTTTTGCTGACATTGCAGGAGATCTTGCCAAAAGCTCTGGCTCTGTTCTGTTTCTGCATTGGGAAGGTTTCCACTGCCCTCACAGAAGTTAATGCTGAGCCTTTGCTGCCTGTCTCTGGGTTGGATTTTTAGCCTTATACCTTTGAAATGCCTTTGCAGTCTCCTGTGCTGCTGAGCTCTGCCTTGTGACACCTCTCCTTCTCGTGCACGGTGAGGAAGGGCAGGTTTGGTCATGGATTAGTGGCCCTGTGTCCTGGAGAGGAGCAGGGAGTGCTGGAGTGGAGCATCCCTACTCAAATCACACAGAGACTGCTCACCTCTGCCTGGCTGGATTTACTTAGCCTAATTGCTGTGGCACAGAGGCAGCAGCTCTGGGGATGTGAAAACAACCAAAGTCTTGCCTTCTGCTCCCTTTTGAGAGGCACCTCTCTGGCTCAAAGACCACAGGGGTTTTATCTCTGCCAGGGTCTCTTTCCTCTTGTTCACTCACATCTCTCCAGGCCACATCTATTACTGCTGCAGGGACCACATTAAGAGGGCAGCCCTGCATGTTCCTTTGCCACGTGTACCAGGTTTGCCAGCTGTCAAAAGCCTGTGGGTGAAGGTAGCAACAATCTCATGGAACTCCTAAGTTGTCCATGAAGACAAGACACGGGTCACTCAGGTGCTTTTAACAAGTCCACAGATGTGTTTTGGTGGGCCTCCAAGGGCTTTGTCTCTGTCGTTCTGCCCTCATCACAGCTGTGTATTGCTTGAGTTGCTTGAGTTTTTCAAGGTTTATCACTTTAGAAATTCCTCTTGCCTTGTGATGAGGAAACTTCCCTGCCTGGCCATTCAGGAGCCACTCTGGTAGTCACACTCACACCACCACAGGTCTGGTAATGATCCAGGGTTTACCATTTGCAATTTCAAGGGGATTGGGTTCTGCAGGTACCTAAACTGATGTTTGTCCTCTGTAACACCCCAAATCAGCTCTGGAGCTGAGGGTGGACAAGGTTGTGATAATATCTGGGGACTTAAAACATCCCATTTGTTCTCCTCCCTCTAACACAAAGCATTTTGCTGGGAGAGCAGCTGGTTTAGGAGGGTGAATTTGGCCATAGTTTTCCCAAGGAGCTAAAGGAAAGCCTCCAAGCCTCTCTGCCTCTGATTGCACAATTTTCCTGGCTGTTGAGTGATTTCAGTTTTCCCCATTTCTGGTGAACTGGTCCAAGAGGTGTAACTGAATTAAGAACGGGCGGGAGGCAGTGGGCAGTGGGGAGGGACTCAGTGCCCGGTGTGTGAGGGAGCAGGAGCTCCCTGGGAGAGCAGCACCTTGCTTGTTTCTGGAGTGTTTGCCACTGGACTTCGGTTTTTTTCCCTGTAAAATCTAGTTTTTCTGTTATGCTGAGTATGTGTCCTCCCCACCTGCCTTTGGTTAGCTCAGGGACCCTGTTCCGCTGCAGCTGATTCTGTGCCTGGCCCCTGCTCTGCTCGCTGTGACAAGAGGAACAGGATGTGCCCTAAAATTTCCCACTGGAAAAAATCCTGTCCTTGTCTGAGCCACATGTGGGTCCCACCTGCTGCAAGCTTTGCTGCTTAGAAATAGTGAAGGAAAGCCCCAGAAAAGCCTTGGGGGGTGTGAGCTGAGAAGTGTATGTGTTCCAGGAGGTGACAATCTTGCTGGCATTGGATTGGGAATGCTTGAAAGCTCAGTGTTTCCAGCAAGGAGCAACTTTGCTCTGGGTTTCATCTTCGCCTGTATCAGGCTCCTGTCTTCTCTCCACATCTCCAGTCTGTTCCAGTGGCACTCATGGTGCCTTCCAGGTGCTGATGCTCTGAATGTACCTGGTGTGTGTTTTCTGAGCAGAGCCCCAGATCCAGGTAAGGTGCATGAAGTGGGAATCTGGGCACTGAGGCCCGTGCTGGTTTGTGAGGAGTGTTGAGTCAGATCATGTGTGTGACCTCCAAAATGTCCTGCTAGAGCTGGGGTTTTAGGGTTTTTTGTTGTACAAGTGTATGAGAGAGACTAGTACCCCTGCCATGACATTCAGCCTGCTTTTATGGATGGTATGGATGGAGTTTTCCAGGCACAGGAGTTCAGCCTCCTCTTTATCCATTTGTCATTGAATGTCTGTACCCCTTGTACACCCTGAGTGTGAAAGTGACAGTTCTGAGGTGTCTGTCCTGGCCCTTTCCAGTGTGTCTTCCCCTGGCACTGAGCTGTCATCAATTGGGACAAAGTCAGTTGCCCTTTCTTGTGCTCCCTGGAGCTCCAGGATTGCACCTGAGGGTGCTCAGCTCTTCCAGCTGAGGAAAACTCCTCGTCTCAGTCCATGTGCTGTGGGTGAGAATGAGGGTTTTGAAGCACCTTTCCCATCTCAGCTAAGGAGCTGAAGAATGCAAATGGTGTTTGTCCTACCAGGGAAATACCAAGCAGAACAAGTGAAATGGAATTGATGTTGGAAAGCTGCTGGTGAAACATCTGCAGGGCAGATTTACAGAGGGGAGATATGGACTCTGTTGGGTTGTGGCCAGGCTTGAATAGGTCAAGAGACTATTTCATATTTCAGTATCCCGTGAATTTTTAGAGTTACTGAAGGGATTTCAAAGCCACCACAAGAATGATTTGATTTGGGTATAGGCTTTCCAGAACACCTCCCTGATTATTTGTTGGCTTCCCTTGCAACACAGGAGCTCTGCAGATCAGCATGGGAAGTTTCACACTCATTGAGAACCATTGCAATTAATAAGTTATAAAATTGTGCAAGGTAGAGCCTTTCTCGTGTATGCCAGCATGGAGTGGGGTGTGTCACTGCTAGAAAAATGATCTTGTGATTGATAAACAGCAATTAAATCCTCCTCCTCCTCAGATGGGGATGAAGTATGAGTGTTTTCCCAGTTCCAGCCAGGCCTCTGTTCCCATTGGACAAACACCCTTCTGCTCCAGGCTCTTCCAGGTGTGTTCAGCCTGTGGCTGGGCTGTTGTGACCCTCTCCCTGAGCAGGTCCTGTCGCATGAGCCCTGGTGCTCAGACCTGGTCAGGGCTGCAGAGTGGTCCTGGTGGATGGATGGCCAGGATGCCTTTTGCATGCCAGCAATGCTTATTTTGGCCACAGGAATGTCTATAATAGCCCCTGGGTCTGGGCTCCAGGCATTGCTGTGCCCCTCACGAGTCCTCCGTCTGAGCCAGTATTCAGCCCTCCCTTCTGGATTTGGGCTGCAGAGGAGACTAGGTGAAGAGCATCTCTCCAGAAACCCAGGGATAATATTTTTAACCCAATTATTTGCCTCCTTCCTGACCTCCCTGGCTGCAGCCCAGTTCACTGCCCAGCTGTTTCAGGGAGCTGCTTTGTGGATGTCTCATGAAGGTTGGTCACCACCTCCCAGACAGGTCTGACTGCAGAGGGAGAGGCTGGTTCAATTATCCATGCGTGTTTTATAAGGACTTACAGGAGATTCCATGTAAACACTCCATAAAATGCCATGTTTTGGGGCAGTGCCACATCGCTCCTGCCATCACCATGCTCAGGGGCGGGTGCTGGGATCATCCCTCATGATGCTCGTGGTCATAATTCCTATAAATTTTGAAAATTTAGGCATTGGATCTTTGAAAGATGGCACAGCTGGACTTTGTTCCCCAGTTGGGAAAGCAGTTTCATCCTAACTTTTCTCCGTGTGTCTTCACCTTCTTCCCAAGCCAGAAACACCTCTCCATCAGCTTTTGTGTGTCTTTCCCCACCCTGGCTGGAAGAATGACTCCACCCAGGAGATCGTGAGGCTTGCTGCGTCTTGTTTCCTCCCTGGATAGGGCGGCTGGGCAGGGATTCACCTGGCTGATCTCTTTTGGGAATTGTGCTCCAGTGAGCCATGCCTGCCCTTGGCTGGGGGCTGGAACCCTTTGGCCATGTTTATTTTGGAGGGATGCTGGGAATGGCACCATCCCTGAGTGCAGCAGTGTATGGGGATGTGGTGGCACATCTCAGTGGGAGTGGGTACTTGTGGCTTCCCTGTGACCCACTGCTCCTGAAAGGCCACGACTCGCAGTGCCAGAATCCCGACCCCAAACTGCTGAGTGCACATTTCCCACCCACTCGGCTGGTGTGACCCATGACTCTGAGCAAAGCACAGTCACATCAGCTCATCCTCTGGCCCCTGATGTGCCATGGGGATGGGCTTGAGCCCTTTGGGGTGGGTTTGCTCTGAATATAGCCATAGGGCCTGGTTTTCCAGCAGCCTCCCCAGGAAGGGGGATGCAGGAAGAGCTGGTTTATGCAGAGCAGGAGGCTCAGTGCTCCTTGCAGAGCAGCTAGAAGGGACACCAACCCTTGGTGTATCATAGAATGAACCCTTCAAAACCTAAACCGCTTCCTGGAGAAAGATTGGGCCTTTCCAAGGAAGAGAAATCTGTTTTTTTAGATGGAGACAGCCACCATTTGCTAATAGTTTGCACCCTTGGATGACAAGAAGGGGATCAATCTAGGGAGAGGAATGGGAGCTGTGCACTGGCTGCAGGAAGGAGCATGACAAAGTTCTGAGTTATTTTGGGGGAAAGGAGGAAAGAAAAAAGAGGAAATACTCTATTTCCTCATCTCTTTTGCTGCCCAGGCTTGGAGTGTCTCTGTCACGAGGAATTCTCCAGTCAGAGGCACAGACAGGCTGCAAGTTCCCTCCACACTGACCTCTCCAAGCTGTGTCTCCTTCTTTTTCAGTGGTGAGCTAATGAAATGCTTGATTTATTCTTGTTCCCCACAACTCTCCCCCACAGCTGTGTTTCCCTAGTCCAGCACAGAGCCTGCAGAAACACCTAGAACCTCCTCCAAAGGGTGCCCCAGCTCTCTGCAGAGCCCACAGCCTGGTTGGGACAAGTTGGGAATTTCTACCTTCAAATGCTGGCTCATGTCCTGTGAGATCTTTGCTTCTGCATCAGTTTTCCCAAAATTGGGATGTTTTGTTGAGCTCCAGCTCTTGGAGATCATCCCTATGACTCCATCTATCCATCACCTGAGGGATATGGCTCTACATTATGGGTCTGTTTCTTCCTCTGGTGTCTTTGCTGCAGCTTCAAACTCTGGATGCAAGTACCTTCTGAAATTTTTCTTAAATAATGGGATTTTAGGGCATTTTCCTCTCTGCTTCAGTCTGAGCTGCCTATGAACAGTGGGAATCTTCTGGAAATGGAGATTTCCTCCCAAAAATGGATAGGAGCTGTTGAGCTGAAATGCGCCAGGTCTCACCGGGGTGTTGTGAAAGCCCCTGTGGATCTCTGGAACACGCAGAAAGTGCCTATGCAAACACCGCCGCATTGTGTATCTGCTTCCCCAGGGGATTCACCTGCTGGGGCAGGGATAGGCAGAGCAGGGCTGTGCCACTGGACAGGGGAGCTCTGGCTGCAACTCTCTGGGCTCAGCAGGTTTTTCTCACTAAGAGCTGGGACCAGCTCCATGCAGGAACACGCCTGGCTCTCCCATCTTACCTAAGAGCTCCAGAGGGATTTGAGATCTTCAGGCCAGGAGGGTGTCGGAGCTCGATATGTTCGTACTCTTAAGAGTGTGGTTTGGACCAGTTCCAGGGGCTCTGAGGTGTTCTCTGACCCCTTGGTAACTTCACATCAAGACTGGATGATTTTTCCAAAAGGAGCTTCTCTAGCAATAATTCTGGAGGAGAAAGCTCTTTTGAAGGATAGGTCAGATTTGACAAGCACAATAACATCAAGTTTTTTGATTTTACATGTCTGTCATCTAGTGAGGTTTGGCAAATTCATGTCAGGTCACTAAAATAACATTTATATTGTCTATAATATTGTTGTGGCTCAGCTGAGCTGTTCTTGCTTGTTGCCAGCAAACAGCCAAGGCCTGCTCAACTGAGATTACATCCCAGGAGAGTAATCTGCCCGAATGCCAAGGATGTGTGAAACAGGACCTAAATAGATCCGTAAGCTCTGGGGGCAGGAGGAGGTCTGTGGGTCAGCTGGGAAGGGATTTGGGTGCAAGGGGATTTCTAGGATTTCTAGCAAAACGGAGGAGAGGCCTCATCCATGTCAGAGCCAGAAACAGAACAGAGCTGGGGTTTATTTCTGCTCTGAACTACTTGGTGGTGGCTGCAGAGGAACCACCAGACCTGGCTGATCTGGAGTGTTGGCTGGGAGGGAAGAGGCTGCTCAACACTGGGGAACTTGGTTGTGCAGCTGCCACAGCTGTGCTGGGCTGTGAGACGCAGGGACACTGGGCAAGGTTCTCCCTTGTAGTTACTGCCTTTAGGGTCCTCTCAAAACCATCAGCTACTCCCGTAAGTAAAACCTGCAACAGGGTTTAGCAAGCTGAGAGATCACCAAAAACTGTTTAATGCTGGATTTGAGCGTTTTGGCACCTCCACTTGCTTCTTGTGGGCTGGAGAAGGTCATTCCAGCCATCCCATCTCTTCTTGTTGCAGCTGCAGAGCTACTTTGCTGCCTGTGAAGATGAGACACCGGCCATCAGAAACCACGACAAGGTGCTGCAGCGGCTGTGTGAACACCTGGACCACGCTCTGCTCTACGGGTGAGCCTCGAGCCCACCTCTGGGATGCTCCTTTTCCTCATGGAAAAAACCTGGTGTGGAGCCTCAGCATGGTGAAAGAATCTAGGCAGGGATTGGGGTGGAGATAATGAAGCTTTTGCTTAATTTTCCTCTGGGAATTTTCTTCCTGCAGACTGCAAGATCTTTCCTCAGGGTACTGGGTGCTGGTGGTTCACTTCACGCGCCGGGAAGCCATCAAACAGATCGAAGTGCTGCAGCATGTGGCCACCAACCTGGGACGCAGTGCGTATTCACAGTGTCCTCAGCTCTGGGTTCAAGGACACCTGGGGAGGCCCAGGTTGTGCAGAGGAGTTGAGGCTGCTGATGCATTGAGGGAGCCAGGTCGCAGGCAAAGGAATTGCAGAATCATTAAAGTTGGAAAGGACTTCTAACATCATCAAGTCCTACCATTAGCCCAGCGCTGCCATGTCCACCACTAAAGTGCCACATCCACGTAGTTTGGACATTTCCAGGGATGGTGATTCCACCACTTCCCTGGGCAGCCTGTGCCAAAGGAGGTGGGATTCCTGCCGTGGCCACGCGAAGTCTCTGGAAATAATGTCACTGTGCCTCAGGGTCGTGTGCTGAGGTGTAGCCCAGCTTCTGCTGTCCTGAGACCCAAGGGCCTGTGCCCTCAGGAAGGGTTCCAGACAGATGGGAGTCCTGTGGGGCCATGGCCTCAGGAACAGTTCTGGCAGAAGGTAGCACTTGGGAAGGATGTAGGTCCTGCAGGGCTGTGACCTCAGGAAGGGTTCCTGGCAGAGAGGAGCCCTGTGGGGCCATGCTCTTGGGAAGGGTTCCTGGCAGATGGGAGCATCCCCTCTCACCCACATCTTGCTGTAGCAGTCATGTACATGATTCTGCATTTTCCCTGCTCCAAGTTGTCCATAGCAGACGTTTGGGACCATCGAGGCCAGGACCATGCCCAGATCCTCTGTGCCTGCTTATCCAAACATCTGCCATGTCCTGGGCCTGCACTGGTGAGAGCAGAGCTGAGTACAGACTACTGTCACCTCTGTCTGCACCAGAATTTGTGTCAAATCTCACCTGGGCTGATTCACAGCAATTCTCCCTCTGCCTCTCCTGGCGTTTCTGTCAGGACTCCCATCTCTCTAGAGATGCACAGCTGTGTGGCTACTTTCTCACCTGTCTCCCACCAATTTTACTCCAAATCATGGATCTCTCACTGGCATTTCCCCCCTGCCACCCTGCCCAGATTTCCCTCACAGTTGCTCCCCTCAAATGATACAAATGAATGATCTGAGGGATTTTAACTAATTCATGACTATTTCTAGGCTTGTGTTACTTCTCAGGTATTTCCAGATAAATCTCTTTGCTGCTCTGTTTCCAGGCCGAGCCTGGTTGTACCTTGCCCTCAACGAAAATTCCTTGGAGAGCTACTTGAGGCTGTTCCAGGAGAACCTCAGCCTGCTGCACAAGTACTATGTCAAGTGAGTATCCCAGCTCCTTCTCCTTTGGGCAACGTGTGACATACCTCCTTGTCAGAAGCCAGCCTGAATTTGCCAGTGGGGGGGCAAGCGGTTGATCAGGGTTTGATTTTTTTACTTGTGGGATTTATGTGGTTAATTTAAAGGTCCTGGATGTGAATGCACTGTCCTCTTATCTCTGAGGCCCTGCAAGCATTTCTTGTAGTTCCTGCTTTTTCTCTGCAGTCCCCTTTATATTTCTCCATGATTTCCAAGGAACTGCTGAGCTCCTGTCCAGACACCCAGGTTTACTGGACACCTGGAAATGTGGCTGTAGCTCAGTTTGGGGACAGTGCGTAGTGGCTGCCCATGGAGGCAAGGAGTGGGCTGCCAGCTCTGGGGCCACTCTGTGGCAACTCAGAGATGCCCCCAAAGAAACAGAAGGGCCCTTGAAGCTGCTCCTCCTCTTTCCCACATCTGTAAAGGTCTTTTGTTCCTCCCTGTGGCAGGAATGCCCTGGTCTGCAGTCATGATCATCTGACCTTGTTCTTAACACTGGTGTCCGGGCTGGAGTTCATCCGCTTTGACTTGGACCTGGTGAGTGTTTGATCTGTTCTCCTGGCTCTGGGAGAGTGGGAATGTGGAGCAGGGGAAGTCCAGGTTGGGACAGATCCCACTGCTTGGTCCAGGGTGGGCCTTCCTGTTGACCTTAGCTGAAATCATAGCGCTGATAATTTTGGGAAAGACTTTTAGGTCTTTGGGGATCCAACAATGGGATTTATTCCTGTTGCTCAGTTCTTCACTGTTTGGAGGAGGAACAAGGCAGCTGCAGGGCAGATTGATGGGGATAACGGAGCTGAGCTCTGCAAGTGTAAAGGGACAGTTCCACTGTTTTGGTGGGGTGGCATTTCCCCCAAGCTGTGCCAGTAACAGTGACTGGAGCCTGACTCTTACCACATTCCCTGCCCTGCAGGATGCTCCATACCTGGATCTGGCCCCGTACATGCCAGATTACTACAAGCCTCAGTACCTGCTGGACTTCGAGGAGCGCCTGCCCAGCTCCGTGCATGGCTCCGACAGCCTCTCCCTCAACTCCTTCAACTCTGTCACCTCCACCAACCTGGAATGGGACGACAGTGCCATTGCTCCATCCAGTGAAGGTCAGTGGTTTTGGGGGCAGTGTGGGTGGGGCTGTGATCTTCCCACATCATCTTCAGATAAGGCAGCACATTTTAGACTGGAAGAGACCAAAGCAAGAGATCCAGCAGCCAGGCTGGGAGTTCCTCCTGCCTTACATCTTTGGGAGACAGGACAAGGGGGAATGGGTTTAAACTAAGAGTTTAAAAAAAAAAAAAAACGGGAAATTTAGATTAGGTGTTAGGGAAGAAATTCTTCCCTGTGAAGGTGAGGTGTCCTGACACAGTTTGTCTGGAGAAGCTGTGGCTGCCCATCTCTGGAAGTGTCCAAGGTCAGGCTGGATGGGGCTTGGATCAGCCTGGGATAGTGGAAGGTGTCCCTGCCCATGGTAGGGGGTGCAATTAGGTCAGCTTTAAGATCCTTTCCAACCCAAACCATTCTGTGCTGATTCTGTGCCTCAGCCTGGGAGAAAAGGACTTTCCCTGCAGGCACCCCAGGCCACATTCCCATCTTGGGGGTTTTAGCAAGAGCTGGAGGAATCTCCCCACAGAGTGAAGGCTTTGCCTATGTCTGAATGTGGCTTCCAGGTCAGCAGGGACACAGGGCTGCAGGGGAGGTTTTTAACTGTTTATTTTACAGTCCAGAGACCCACATTGCTGGCCCTGGTGGGGAGTAGTTTCCAGTAGAGTCCATTTCTTCTCTGTCTGCAGTCTGGGAGAAAGACAGCCAGTGGTCTCAAAGGTGTTGGTTTTTCCTCTTGATATATCTTGAACAGCCTGATAAAATATCCTACTGAACCCCTTATCCCTTCAGAGAGGCTGAATGTTGTTCCTGATGACCTGGGCAGACACATACCTTGAATCTGCTGCAACCAGAGCAGGGAGCTCCTGTCCTGCATCCATCACATTCACATGAAACAGCAACTCTGCTGATGCTGTTCCTAATCCAAAATGCATTGGCCCTGTCCTGGTTTTTATGTCAATTTGAGCAAAGGGAATTCTGGAATAGAATTGGAATGGAATTAACTGTTAGGTGGGTGCAGGGAATTTGGGGCTCAGCCCACACACAGATGGGTTCCCTCAAGACAAGACTCACCAGTTGCCTTTTATGAGCGAGGCAAAACCTGCAGGTGTTAAAGCTGCTGAGAAGGAACAGCCAGGATGGGCATTAGAGTTGTTTCAACAAAGGACTTGGAAGCACAGCACTGGTTTGGGCTCACCACATCTGTACTCAGGAAAGGGTTTGATTTTAGCGACTTGCTCATCCCAAATCTCCAGAATCCCAGGGAAGTTGGAGACATCACGAGGAGCCTAGAAATAAACATCACAGGAGGAAGGTTCTCTGTCCCCAGAAGTTTTGCATAAGCAGCTGTTGTGCTGTATCCCTGTATCCCTGGATTTGTATTCCTGCTTCTCCCTCAGCAGAGCATGTCTTGTGCCAGACATCTCCTGCCTGTCCCTATTACTGGGTGTCCCTGGCCTACTGGTGGATGGCTGCTTAATGCTCGAGAGAAGAGGGCTTTGGAGTAGAGATTCAGGAGATTTTGGAGGTGGATTTTGGGTTTGGCATCATCTCAGCCTATTCCATGTATCCAGGCAGTGACTGTGCTCTGTGTCTCAGTTTCTCCATGCACAGAGGGATTTGGTGCTGATGTAGGAATGCTGGACCAGGACCCAGGAGGGCAGGAATTGCTGCTGCTCCTCTGGTGTGGAGGAATTTAACTTTTCCCTATAAGTATTACCATGCTGATCATTTTAACTGGAGCATGTCTCTACCCTGAGAGTGTAGGTGGAACTGGGGCTTGTAAGATCAGAGGACAAGTTTTTCCCTTTAATCAGATCCCTGGCTTTGCAAACATTCATAAGTCAAACATCACAGTATCTATGGGAGGGAAAAGTGTGAAGTGGTGAAACTGAGGCACAGAGAGATTAAATTGCTTCCCAGAGAGGATCAAGCCCTAGGTTACACTGTTTATCTGGTTTAGCTTCCCAGCAGCTTGAATAGTGGGGCCTTCACCCTTCCCTGGTCCCTTTGTAGCTCCCATAAAATGGTTCCTTCCAGAAGGAACAACCATTAGTGCAGCTGGTTTCCATTCACATTCCCTATATCCACATTCCCTATTCTCTCATGTGTTTCAGATACCAGTGGACAATTGTTTTGTTTCTCCCTATTCCCATCTCCCTCCCCAAATCCCCTTCACATTCTCGCCTCTCCCCACTTCCATCCCCACTACCTGTATTTCTAATCCTGAGTTTTATCCCTCATTTTTGTAGATTATGATTTTGGAGATGTCTTTCCAGCAATGCAGACCATGCCCAGCAGAGACTGGGAAGGTGGGACACGCTCATCTCTTACAGCATTTTGGTTTTCTCTCTGCATTGCTTCCCCTGAGCTTGCTGCACGTTCCCATGTTTGTTTCTTTAATGACCAACTGCCCTGTCCTGATGGAATTCCTTACAGGCCCAAAATGTGGGATGTGCCAGCTGCCCTCATGCCATGGATTTCCTCTTTGGGGTAAAGCACACAGGGTGCTGATTGAAAAACTGATTCACTGTCATTGGTTTCCTGAAAGCCCTAGAAAACACCTGAACTAGTTCTGCTGCCTTTAATTTTGGCCATTTTTTGGGGCTTAATTTGGGATGTTTTATTTTCCCTGGATCATCCTGTCCAGTGTCAAAACTTCTCCCATGAAGCCACAATATCCAGCATATGGCTGTGCTCAGTTTGGGCCGCTACATTTGTTATTTTTATTGATTTTACCACTTTTTAAACCCATTTACCAACTACCTCTGGCCTTTATAGCCAAGAGCACTTGCCCAGTGTCAAGGAATTTGTTCTTCCTCCATATGCAGCCCCTGTGCATATCCTCCACTGGAGCAGCATCCTCTCTGCTTCACCCCCAGAGGAAACACACCCACACTCCATCCTTTGCAGCTCAAAGCTGGATGGAGCATTATGGTACCACCTGAATATTTGGGCAAATCTGCCTGAATTCCATGTGGATTACTCTCGGGCTCTAACACACTCCCTCTTATCTTCTTTCTTACCCCACGCACAGGGATGTCACTGAGGTGGTTTAACCTGTCCTGGGAAGATACAAACCACATTTCCAAATCCAAGGTGCAGCCAGCAGCTTCAGTGTGGGGTGTTGGGTGGAGGCTGAAGCCTGGGGTGCTGGGGGAAGGCAGATATCTCTGGATTTGAGGATTTAAAACCCAATTGACTTCCCAGGTAGAGCTCACACTCTCCCTGCTCTGGGGCAGCTTTTTCAGTGGGAACAAAGTGGCATTCTTGAATCATCCAGCACAAACCACCTGGATTAGAGTTTTACAAGAGGTTTCATTTCTCTCCTCAAATCCTACACCCCAAATCAGACTGCCCGGGCTGTGATTCTCTTCCCAAGGGGTTTTTTTAGCTGGCTATGGAAAGGAATCATAGAATCATGGAGTGGTTTGGGTTGCAAGGGACCTTAAAGATCATCTTGTTCCAATCCCTTGTCATGGGCAGGGACACCTTGCACCTGACCAGAAACGGTGCTGGAGAAGAGGAGGGCATGGATAACTTTCCTTTAACCATGAATTTGGATGGCTAATACATAATAATAGTATGAGCATGATTCCTGCAGCCCTTCTCCACTGCTCTTTTTCCCTCTGAAGACTAACATGGGCCCAGCTGTTTGTGCTCCACCCTGTCTGTGCCACCTGCTGTCCTCAGACCCCTGTGAATGCTGTGTCCCCTCTCCAGCCCCCACGTGTGTCTCGTGAGCAGGCGAGAGCAGCCAGGCCTGTCAGGATCACTGTTCCATGGTCTGGCTCCACATCTGCCTTCCAGCTGAGCAAGCACCTTCCCATGCCCCGTGGCAGGGCAGGAGCAGCAACCTCGTTGCTGGTTGTCACCTTGCTCAGGAACAATGGCCCCAAGACCCCTCAGATTATTCCCACAGACACCACCTCTGCTCCTCTATCCGGCTGCTGGCTCCTGGGTAATCGAGCTGCTGTGTTCAGGCATTCTCTGAAATGTAGAGGGGGTGCAGGGTCTCATGCCAGCCTTCCTGTCCCTCTTTGCCAGGAGCTGCTGGCACTGCCAGTGGTGTGGTGCCCACACAGTGCCCCGAGCCCCCAGCACGTGGCTTGGCTTGATCTGGCTCCATCCAGGAGCCTGAGCCGGCGCTGATCTGCTATCCCTGCCTTGTCCCTGCAGATGGAGACCTGACGGACACACTCAGCTGCCCGCGCTCCAACACCTCGGAGGCCAATGGCAGCAGGGCTGCGGCCAGGAGCCCCACACAGCGCCACAACCCCTTCAACGAGGACAAGGCCGAGGTGCTGTCCTCTGCTGACACCACGCCAGTGCACGCAGCTTCCCGAGACAAGGCAGAGGCCACCCCCGAAGGAACAGACCAGTCTGAGAGCTGCACGGAGCTGGAGGTCATCAGGTAGGGACAGAGCTGCTAACCTCAGAAGGGGTGACAGATGTTGAGGATGAGCCACCTCTTCTACCCAGCGAGGATGGTCTCTGTGCTGCAGCCTTTAGTCAGCCCTGTGGGGCTGGGCTGGGTCCCTTGGGCTGATTCTACATCATCCCCTTTCCCTGCCAGTGTGCGTGTCAGAGGGCTCATGAGCGTTTCTTTGGAGCTCCTTCCAGCTGGTGGCAGCTTTGCAGCAGCTCTGGGGCTTGGATCTTCTCTCCCACCGTGTCTTTCCTATTTGTCAGTGAGCTGTGGCCAAACCTGTTGAGGGAGATGCCTCTGCAGAGTTCCTGGCCAGTGTTTGGGTGTTTGACTCCTACAGGGGAGATCCCTAAGGGATCCCTCAGAGCTCTCAATGCAGACAAAGAGCTCAGGGCTCTGTCTGCTCACACCCAGTGATGGGGACTCCCCAAACCTGCCCAGCAGGGCTGTGCTTTGTTCTCATGCCAGGTTTTCCCACGGAAGGAGCAGAGTTGGGTTTTACACATCATTCCACATGGGAGACACAGGGAAGGGAAGGGAAGCACTGGGCTTGCTTCCCAGACAGGGGTGACCTGACAGCAGTTTGGGTGCTGTGGGTGCCAGAACACTTCCACAGCACATGCTGGTGTGCTCCAACCTGTATCTCCCTCTTCTGGCAGGTGGGGACACGGCATTCCCACCTCTAGAAACCTCCTCCATTCCCAGCCTCTTGATCTCACGTCACTTCAGCTCCACAACCAGGCCATTTGTGATTCCTTTACAGCTGAAAGTAAGCCCAAGGTGCTGCGTCAGCACTGACACACCTCTTTTTGGGATAGGTAGGAAAAAGTGTCCATACCTTGTGTCATGGAAACTGGCACAGAGATGGGGGCTCTACATGGTTGCACATTGAGCAATGTTCTTGATAGGTGGATTTCTCTGCAATAGGGAAAATTGCAAAGGAATGTTGTTGGGAAAGGGTTGCAGAGTCTAAATAGGCACACTGGGTGATGTTCTTCTCTCTCACAGGTTAGCCAAGAAGAAGAAGACAGGCAAGAAGAAGAAGGTGAAGCCTGAGGAGGTGGTGAACAGCCCAGCACTTGAGGCCAGTGGGGACAGCGGCATCAATGGGCTGAGCGACAGGGAAGAGCCACCGAGGGACAGGGAAGGGGACAGGGAGGAGCCACCGAGGGATGGGGGCCCTGCTGCCTCAGGCAGGCTGGAGGAGGGTGGGGAGCGCGCTGCCCTTGGCCCGCTGGCCCTGCGCATTCCAGAGATGAAGGACACATCCATGGAGAGCATGGGGCAGCCCCTGAGCAAGGTCATGGACAGGCTTAACGGGCAGCTGGACCCCGGAGGCTGGAACACAACCCTGGAGCCGCCCGGGCAGTCCTTTCGGACCGGCACGCCAGGGGAGACCCCGGATGGATCGTCCTCTGGCGACTTTAGCGAGGGGATTTCAGCCCCCATGGACTTCTACCGATTTACCGTCGAGAGTCCAAACGCTGCTGCACCAGGTGGTGGCCACCATGACCCTCCAGGGCCTTGCCAACCGCCACATGTTTCTGGTAGCCCTGAGGCTCCTGAAGAAGAAGAAGAAAGCAGAGAGGGAGAAGCAGTTGGGGCAGTAGAGGAGTCCAAAAGAGCAAGTGATGAACCTCAAACTAGCCAGACAGAAACCACCAACACGCAGGCTCTCTGTGAGCCCAAGAAAGAGGAGCCCAGCCCTTCCCCGAGCAGCGCTGAGGACTCTGGGGTGGAGGAAGGGCAGGGCAGCCCCTCGGAGCTGACCCATCCCTCCGAGTTCAGGTGAGCATGGGTTTGCTCAGCAGGAAGAGCATCTTCGAAACAATCTTGAGCTCAAGTTGACACATTTCCCTTTGTCCTTGGTTTGGGGGGCAAACCCCATCCTTCTCCAAGATGAAGAGGAGGCACAAAGGGTCGAAGAGAAGGTCTTGGGGAGCTAATCAGTGCCCAAATCGTGGACATGTTCAGCAAGGAAGGGGAATTGCCCTTCCTGGACTCACATCCATTGTCCATCCTCTGCTATCTCTCTCCACAGGGTGGATAACAACCATCTCCTCCTGCTGATGATCCACGTCTTTCGGGAGAATGAGGAGCAGTTGTTCAGGGTAAGGGGTCTCCATCAATTGAAGGATCAGCTCTGTGCCTGCATCAACCCAGGCCTGAGAGCTCCTTTTTTTCCATGCAGATGATCCGAATGAGCACGGGGCACATGGAAGGGAACCTGCAGCTGATCTATGTCCTGCTGACAGATTGCTACGTGTACCTGATCCGGAAAGGTATCTCATCCCGACAGTCTCTGGACTCAGTGGCAGGGAGGAAAGGCTCCATCTGTGGCTTGTCCATGGATTAGGCCATCATTGCCTTCACTGCCAGTTCCCTTGAGTCCGGTGGTCACAGTAGGGAGCTCAGATGGACTTGTCGCTCTGGGTGCCCTGGGACATGTGTCCGTGCTGCCTGGGACATGGCTCAGTTTGCAGGTGCATTGCTGCTGCTGCAGAGGGGGTCCTGTGCCCCCCTTCACATGACTCTCTGTGTCTGTGCCAGGGGCAGCAGAGAAGCCATACATGGTGGAGGAGGCCGTGTCCTACAACGAGCTGGATTACATCTCGGTGAGCCCAGCTGGGACGGGCAGCCCAGGGGAACTGGAGGCAAATGGGGGAATCAGTTCTCACCTGTCCAGGGGTGAAAGTGCCAGAAGCATCACAGTGGGGTGTGTTTGTGTCCACGGGGAGTGTTCTGGACAGTGAACCTTTGAGACTGGGAGAATTGGCAGTGATGCTTCTTCCAGTGCCACCTCTGTGGGTGCCACCTTGCGCATGTCTTTGCATGGGCAGTGAGTGACCACTGACCCTCTCCGTGGGGCCTGAAGCCTGGTCAGCCCTGCTCTGTTGTCCCTCAACCTGTGCCTGGCTTCCCTAACCACTGCTGTGTGGCACAGGTTGGGCTGGATCAGCAGACGGTGACGCTGGTGTGCACTAACCGGAGGAAGCAGTTCCTGCTCGACACTGCTGACGTGGCTCTCACCGAGTGAGTGGGGAATTGGAGCATGGAACTCTGGAATTCTTGGACTTGGGGACAGTGGGAGACCCCAGAGACAGCCCTTCATGACAGTCCTGCCACATGTGAGGGGCTTGGGGGTTGGTTTGATGCCACTGGCTGAACCCAGCTGACAGCTAGAAATGCCTCAGGTATGGATACAACCAAAGTATCTTCCCTGGATAAACTCACCCCATCCCACAGTCTGAGCTTTGGGGCTTCAGGCAATGCAGACCACGTGTCACTTGTGTCACTTGGGATGAGTAGGGATGAGCTCTTGAGTTCCAAGGCATGTCCCCGGGTCTCTGTGTGTGCTGGCAGCATACTGGGCGGGTCATACTAGGATCTGTGCTGGAATGAGTGACCCACTCCCAGTGTCACCCATCTCCTTTCTGGAGTTCAGACTTTGCAGCCTCCCATTACCTTTGGTCTGTAGATTGATTTTGCAACTCTTTGGCCTTGAAGACCAGAGGCCATGCTAAAGGAGAGCCCCTTGGGCACCAGAGTATATGAGGGAGATGAGGGGCTGTTTGCCCCAACCTTGTCAGAGATCTCTGCCTCCCTCTCAGATTCTTCCTGGTCTCCTTGAAGTCAGCCATGATCAAAGGGTGCCGGGAGCCCCCTTATCCCAGTATCCTCACAGATGCCACCATGGAGAAACTGGCACTTGCCAAGTTTGTGGCGCAGGAATCCAAGTGTGAGGTGAGTTTGGATATCACCACCATCATTGCAGGTGATGAAAACTCACAGGAGACTCCCTTGACTTCTCCTGGTTCTTACAGGCCTGCAATGTGGTTGTGCGTTTCTACGGCCTCGTTCACTGGGAAGACCCCATGGATGAGGCACTGGGACCTGGAAGCAGCAGCTACTCCTCTGCAGAAAACGCTGTCACCAAGGACGGCATCCTGCACTACAAGGCAGGCACCTCCTACCTGGGCAAGGAGCAGTGGAAGCCCTGCTTCGTGGTGCTCAGGTGGGCACTGGGGCTGTGGGTCAGGGCTGGGGTCAGACAGGGCTCTTGGAAGAAGGTGCTGGGAGCAGTTTGCTGCCCCAGAGCTGCCTGGGAGGTGGAGAGGACTCATCTTGCCACCTAAAGGGGCCAAGCCACCAGTTTGTGGGTGCCCAGCAGCAGGAATGTGACCCCATGGGGCTGTGTGGGTGGAGGGCAGGGCAGGGGTGGCTGTGGGACCACAAGCAGAGGATGCCAGAGCTGAGGTGACTCCAGTTACCCCCTCTCTCATCTTCCAAAACGGCAGCAACGGGATCTTGTACCAGTACCCAGATCGGACGGATGTCACCCCTCTGCTCTCCATCAACATGGGGTAAGTGGTTGGTAGGACATGGTACCCAGACTTGATGGGGATCTGAGGAGCAGGAGCTATTTGAGATGTCCAGGGAGGGCTTCCAGGCTGGATCATTACCTAGTCCATGCTGCAGGAATGCCAGCTGCTCTGCCTGGGGGCAGACTGCTCCTTTTCTTCCTTGGGTGGGGACTTGGCCTCTGAGGGGTGGGTGACACATCCCTCCAAGATCCCTGCTGGGAGACCCACTGTGCTCAATTCCAGCTCTGCTGCAGTGTGAAGAGCGTGGAGATGGTCCTTAGAACAATCCCAGAGGATGGGAAATGAGTGTTGGGAGCAGGGGTGAGGTGCTGCCCAGGGAGGGCAGTTGGAGGCTGCTTTCAGCTCACACTGGCCCGTCCATCTCACTCATCTCCATCCTCCCCCTCTCTCCCAGTGGCGAGCAATGTGGGGGATGCCGGCGTTCCAACACCACCGACCGGCCCCACTCCTTCCAGGTCATCCTGACGGACCGGCCTTCCCTGGAGTTGAGTGCTGACAACGAGGAGGACATGGCAGACTGGATGCAGTACTTCTGCCAGGCTGTCTCCAAAGGGGTGAGCTGGGGACAGGCCCCAAGCGTGGGTCCTTCGGCCCCCTCCTTTGCACAGAGCCCCTTTGGCACTGCTGACAGGAGCAGGAATGTCTGTCAGGATGGAGCTTCATCCTGAGCCAGGAGCGTTTCCCCACAGGGCACCACATGGAGATGGGGCTCCACCATGCCAGGTTTTACCCCCTCTTCCCTATCCCACACAGGTCATCCCCCAGGGTGTAGCCCCCACACCATGCGTTCCCTGCTGCCTGGTGCTGACAGATGAGAAGGCTTTCACGTGCCATGAGGACTGCCAGACTAGCTTCTTCCGCTCACTGGGCACTGCAGAGCTGACGGACATCACTGCCGTCTCCACAGAGGCTGGCAAGGAGTACTGTATCTTGGTGAGTGCAGGGCTTTGGGACCTGCTGGGCCAGGGCTGAGCGAGCACCCACTTCTGACACCTGGCCTCTCTCTTGGTGTTCAGGAGTTTGCTCAGGACAGCAAGGAGTTCCTGCCCCCCTGGGTCCTTTATTTTAGTTGTACTACAGAGCTGGAGAGGTTTCTGTCTGCACTGAACGTTGCATGGAGGAACATCTACCAGGTGAGCATGTGGGGCTGCCTCACACCCTCATTGAGTGAGAGAGGGCAGAGGGATGAATTTTTCTCTGTAGGGTGAACCCAGCTTTCTCACCAGGTGCACGAGAGCCAGGGAGCTCCTCTGGGTCCATATAGTCACAAAATGTATGATTTAGAGCCTGGCAAGACAAGCCATGATCGTCCAGTGCTGGTGAGGGGAGTGGGAGGAATATGGGTCAGCTCCACTGTCACCATATCCATGACACAGGCAGCTTCCCCATGTGGATTTACAGCAAGAGGGAGAAGTGACTGTTGTCTGTTCCCCTCCTGACACCCCACACCTGTGTTTCAGGTTGATCTCCAGCATAAGGCCATTCTAGATGCTGCTGTGAAGAAGAAATGTGAGGATGCCCAGAGCCTCATCAATAGTGCCTGGCAGCGCAGCGACAGCCTCTGCCGGGGCCGGGCTGAGCGAGACCCCTGGTGTTAACCCTGCCCAGGGGAGGACAGCTAACAGGAGCCCATTTTTGGGGATCAGGGCCTGTATCTGGTCAACTGGCACCCCAAACTCTCCTGCCATTGCTTGGTCCCCACCAGGGCCGTGCCTGCAGCATGGACCCTGTGCTCTCCACTGAGCCAGGGACATCTGGCGTGGTTTGGGGGCAGCCAGACGCTTTGCCACCTGCGCCTTCCTCCTTGTCCAGCTGCCACAGGGCAAATAATTTGCCTTTCACAGAATAATGTCCCAGTAGTAGTGAAGGAGAGGGTGGGAGCAGGGTGGGCTGGGACAAGCATCCCCATTCTGGTGGGGGAGCAGGACTGAGGACTTGTTCATTTTCGAACAGGGTCGGGGTGAGGTGGGAACACTCAGTCGTTACCATGCATGTTTTCTTGCTCATACAATCACCGAGGATGGCACTACTCCACCTCCTTCTCCTGGAGAGCACCAGGGTCTTCAGACACCACTGAACCACTCAGCCTGTCCAGGAGATTTGAGGCTACGGAAGAAGGAATAGGGCCAAATATTTGGCTTTAAACATGGTTTTAGGAGATCTTAGCAGCCAGTTTGTGGTTTGAACGCTGGCCCTGTGTACACTGGGGGAGAAGAGATGGAGTCCCACACTCTTCAGGTGTTCTGAGGGACATTGTCACGTGGCTGCCACCAAACATGTCCCTGTCTCCTCAGCTCACTGCATCCAAGGCCAGCAAGGACCCATCACCACTTGCGCTCCACAACGAGCACTTTGGGGCACAACCCCAGCTTTTAAATAATATTAATAATAATAATAATAATAATAATAATAATGACTTGGAGACCTTCTCATGTAATATACGTTCACGGGGCCTTTTTCTGGGAGGAAACGTACGTGACTGAATGTATATGTACATACATCTGCTTCCTTTCCCCCCTCCCCAAATAAATAGATCTTGGTAACTCAGCCTTGGCCCTACACCAGATTCTGCCACCAGGGGCTGCTGCTCCTCCTGCAGTCAGGTTGGAGCCTGTGGGATGGCTCTGGGGAAGGGAGAAGGGGGGATTTGGATGAAAAGAGGGGAGGAGGTGCACCTCCAGTTCCTCCCCGAACCTCAGCAGTATTAACCCTGCGGTGGGACGCGTTCGTGGCTTCAACTGGGAATTACCCATCAGGACACAGCGTCTTCATGTTTTGCCCTTATCCCTGGGAGATCTAGTCCAGTCTAGACAAGAAAGAAACAGCCATGGGGGCAGCATCCAGCATCACCCTCCCACTGTCCCCATAAACCCTCCTTGGCGTCTGACATCAAAACGAAAGTGTTGGGGGATATTGGGACTGGGACAGCCACTGGCAAGGGGAGGAGTCTGGGGTTTGGAGGGGTTCATCCGTCCTACCCCTCAGTAATCACCTAAGTGCCTCGGCCGTGGGGTAAACCGAGTCCCAGGGGGCCCCTGCGCAGCCCTAAAAAATAGGAATCCACGGCGAGGGGCGGGACACCGGCATTCCCCACCCCCCGCAGCATTTTTCCGCAGGAAGCTCCAATTTCAAAGAACCGGGAGAGGTGGGCGAGACCCCCCGCAAGTCCCCGTCGCACCGCGGCCACAGGCGCACCGAGTTTGCCAGTCCTCATCCTCCTGTGTGACTGAGTGTGCCCCCCAAAATTCCTCTCCCTCCGTTTCTGTTTCAATGTTATGCCGCCTTTTTTTTTTGCCTGCTTTTCCCTATTTGCGCCGGGGCAGCCCCATCACGTGAGGCCGGGCCCGGCTGGACGCGGTTGTCGGGGGTGCGCGGGTGTGGGGGGGCGGACACGCACCCCCAGGCCCGACCTTTGCCCCACATCCCTTCCCCAAATTGGGGGCTGGATTGGAGCGGGGGGGGGGGTTGTTTTGCAGGAGGCGGTGCTCGCTCGCTCTCGCTCCCCCCGGATTTTTTTCCCTGTCGTTGTTCGGAAAGGTGGAGCCTGGGGCCGCCCCTGCGGACAGGTGCCGGATGGCGGTGGGGACCCTCGCCCCCTGTCCTTCCGACTCCCTGCAGGAATTCCAGTACCCTCCCCAAAACAGCCCCCCGGCCGGGGGGGTTCCCCCGACTACTGACCTGGTGCTGGGGGCCACGGCCGGGTGCTTGGCCTGCTTCCTCACCAACCCGCTGGAGGTGGTGAAGACGCGGCTGCAGCTGCAGGGCGAGCTGCAGGCCCCGGGCACGTACCCCCGGCCCTACCGCGGGGTGCTGCGGGCGGCCGTGGCCGTGTGCCGGGCGGACGGGCTGCGGGGGCTGCAGAAGGGGCTGGCGGCCGGGCTGCTCTACCAGGGGCTCATGAACGGCGTCCGCTTCTACTGCTATTCCCACGCCGAGGACGCCGGCTGGACCGGGTATCCCGGGGGAACCGTGGCCGCCGGGGCCGTGGCCGGGGCGGTGGGAGCCATCGTGGGCAGCCCCGCGTATCTGGTAAGTGCTGCTCCGCTCCAAAGGCCGTGGGGTGGAGGGGAGGCTGGTTTGGGGACCCTCCTTCTCCCCCTCGGAAAAGGTTCGGCATCTTGGCTGCATCCTATAAACATTGGCTTGGTGCATTCTCTCTTCCCCTGTTCTGCTTCACCGCCCGCCCCCCCAGCTCCCAAAATACGGGGCTGAGCTGTGCATGCTCTCCCCCTGCTTTCTCCTCCGTATCCCCCTCAGAAAACCAGCAGAGAGCTCCCCCATAAGGAAATGACCCCCAAAGAAATTACGGGGGGGTTCCCCCTTCCCATTTTAAAGGGTTTTCCCGGTTTTTTGAGGTTGCAGAGCTTCAGCAGTGGGTGTTTGCAGGGTCACTTTGCCCTGGGTGAGAGGGGTAAAAGAAGTGGGACTCGAAGTCTGGAGTTGCCACTTGGCTGCTCAGCTGTGTCCCCCACATCTGTTGGAGGGGCTGAAACTTCCCGTCAAAATCTGTTGAGAAGACGAGGGTACCACAGCTGGTCCCAGCGGGGCCACTGGAGGGTTTTGTCACCTGGCATTGTATCCCCCAAGGTCAAGACCCACCTCCAAGCCCAGACACTGTCAGCCGTGGCCGTAGGCCACCAGCACAACCATGAGGTGAGTGGGGACAGGGGTGGGGGGACACAGAGGATTTGGTGGCACCTTGTCCGTGCACGCTCCTGGGCCCCAGCAGGGACGATGCTATTTTGGTTAGCAGGAATTTAAAGCTGTTGTTTGGCCGCTTGGCCCTGTAATGATGCTATAAATAACGGTGTGAGAACAGAGGGGGTGTGACAAGCACGTGGGGCTGTGATACCAAATCTGGAGAGTCCAGACCCCCTGAGCTCTCCCCCAAGCCAAGAGTGGCTTCGTGTCACCAATGATCAACAGGGGTGGGAAGTTTTGGCCAGGTGGGATGCACCATTCCCGTTTTTCTCTTCTCCCCCAATTTCCTCACTTCCCCAGAGCATCTCCAGTGCTTTCAAGAGCATCTACCAGCAGCATGGGGTGGTGGGGCTGTGGAGGGGGGTGACTGGCGCCGTGCCCCGTGTGACCGTGGGCTCAGCCGTGCAGCTCGCCACCTTCGCCTCTGCCAAGGACTGGGTCTGTGAGCGCCAGGTGAGCAGGAGGTGTGCCAGATCTGGCCACCACCGGCCCCCCGTGCTCCCTTTTGCTATTGGGAAGAGCTGATGCTGGCGCTTCCCGCAGTGGTTCAGGAAGGGCAGCTGGGCGGCGGTGCTGGCGGGGGGCATGGTGAGCGGTGTGGCTGTGGCTGTGACAATGACACCTTTTGACGTGATCAGCACTCGTCTCTACAACCAGCCGGTGGACGCCGACGGCACAGTAAGGCTATTCCAGATACAGCACGGGGGACACATGGCTTTTCCCAGGAGTGCAGGGGTGCACAGCTGGCTCCTCTCTCCCCAGGGCAAGCTCTACCGAGGTTTTTTGGATTGTATCCTGCAAATCTCCAGCAGAGAGGGGCTGCTGGGCTTGTACAAGGGCATCGGCGCTGTTTACCTCCGCCTCGGCCCCCACACCGTCCTCAGCCTCTTCTTTTGGGACAAGCTCAGGAACATGGTTCAGCACTAGCAGCCCCCAGGGCTGTAGGGACACTCCTGCCACCACCACCGATGTTAATAAAGAGGTTTTTCTATTTTTGGTGTTGTCTTGGGGTCTTTGGGGTGGTGCAGATGTGGGGGGCAGGCTCTGAAATGCTTTGATGCCTCAGGGTGGAGAGGAGAATGGTAATGCCAGGGTGGAGAGAAGTTAAAGGTGCTGGTGGTCCCTGAGCTCCTCCATGTGCATCACATCCCTCTTCTAATTTTCACCTCCACGGGGCAGCTGGAGCTCATCTCCTCCTGCCGGGGCTCCAGCTGCCCTGGCTTGCCCCGATAATGATTTACTAGCCGGGGGAGCCACTCCCCGCCTCCGCCCCGCGGACCTTGGAGCCGGGGCCTGGCTACACTGTGGCTTCTCTCCATCGAAAATGTATTCCCTGGGGTCCTGGCTCCCAGCGTTGCCTGGGCTGGCGTGGGTCTGGGCACTGCTGGATGCCCTCCTGCAAGGTGAGATTCCCCCCAGGGTGGCCTGGGGTCAGCCTGGGGACAGCCCAGGTGACACCGGTGACCTGCTGCTGCCTTTTCCCACAGGGCTGGTGGGTGCCTGTGCCGTCTCGGTGCTCTGCAGCCTCCTGAAAGTTTATACCTACATCCAGTGTGTGAAGTAAGCACCAGGCCTTCATCCCCTCTGGAGGGGAGGTTGGTTTTGAGGATCTGATTTTGAGAGCTGCTGTTAGGCGGTGGCTCTTGGCACCCAGGGGCTGCAGCCTCTGCTGCAAAGCACAGAGGGGGATGTCACTAAGGCTTGTCACCCCATTTTGGGTGACATCCCCCTGGCTCAGCATTTTCCCCCTGCTGTCCCCAGTGACCCAGAGAGGCAGGCAGAGAAGGAGGCGATCGCGGCGCGGCGGCCGCTGCTGGAGCTGCTGCACGTGCTGGTGCTGACCAGTGTCCTGGCCCTGGTGGGCTCCCGTGTGGCTGCGCTGGTGGTGCTGGAGTTCTCCCTGCGTGCCGTCTCCACCATCATTTCCCTTGGCAAGGTGAGATGGCATGGGGGAAACGGAGGCCTGGTGGGGTGTGGATGGAGCTGGGAAATTGGAGAATTGTTCAGCACCCACAGGGGACAGAGGGGCTGTGGTGTGGAGGGGGCCATGTGTCCCTTTGCACCTCAGCCAGGTGTCCCCAGGTGGGCAAGAGGCCGAAGGCCCCTGGCTGGTCCCAGTGTGGGCATGGACCCAAAGCAGTTCTTGTCCCCTGTGCTGGCACTACTGGGACACCTCCAGTTCTGGGGCAGTTCTGGGACCTCTGTGTCAAGGACACTGAGGGGCTGGAGCATGTCCAGAGATGGGAACAGAGCTGGGAAGGGACTAGAGCACTAGGAGAGGCTGAGGGAGCTGGGAAAGGGGCTCAGCCTGGGAAAAAAGGAGGCTCAGGGGGACCCTTCTGGTTCTGCACAACTCCATGACAGGAGGGGGCAGCTGGGGGGGGTTGGGCTCTGCTCCCAGGGAGCAGGGACAGGATGAGAAGAAATTACCTCAAGCTGAGCCAGGGGAGGTTTAGATTGAAAAAAATCCTTCATGGAAAGGGTGCTTGGGCACTGGCACAGGCTGCCTAGGGCAGTGCTGGAGTCATCATCCTGGGAAGGGTTCAACAAATGTTTGGATGAGGCACGTGGGGACATGTTTAGAGGGGAATGGTTGGGTTCGTTGATCTTGGAGGTCTTTCCCAACCTCACCGATGTGCCTGCTGCTTTGCAGGGCGCCCACAGCAGCCAGCTCTACTTGCTGTGCCAGTACTCGCTGGGCTGCGGGATGTCCTGCGGCCTCAGCTTCCTGCTGGAGGGGGCTCTGCACCGCACCTGGAACCTGGCGCTGGCAGCAGGGCTGGCGGGGCTGCTGGCGCTGCACGCCCAGCGCCTGGCCTGGCATGTCTGTGCCCTGTACGAACTGCACAGCCGGGCGCGCTACTGCGGCATCTGCATCCTGCTGCTGGCCGCAGGGCACGGCATCCCGCGCCTGCTGCGCAATGCCCTGGCTCTCACCTTTGCCGTGGCTGACCTGGCTGCCGTGGAGCTCATCAACCGTGACTTCCTCTCCACGGGCGAGGCCGTGCGCTTCTGGACCCCGCTGACCATCTGCTACACCCTGCTGGTCGTCTACATGCAGGGTGGGTGGGGGGCTGGCCCACTACGGTGGGTTCTGGGGGGCATGTGGGGTGTACTCAGGGTGTATGGGGCCACTGGAGGCTACCTGGGGCTGTGTAGGGGCCTATGGGGGCTCTTGGGAGTGTATGTGGAGTAGATGGGGTGTACTAGGGTATGCAGGGGTACATAAGGTGTCCTTATGCTGTATAGGTGGTATATATAGTACATGCTGAGGGTGTACAGGGCCCATATGGGGCGTGCTGGGGGTCTGTAAGGGGGGTATGTGGTACATCCTGGTGATATGTAGGGGCATATGGGGTGTCTTGGGGGTCCGTAGGGGGTGTATGTGTATATATCCCAGGTGTACATAGAGAGTACTGGGGGTGTATGAAGAGTACACTGGATGTCCTGGGGACAGGGGATGTACTGGAGGTGTATAGGGGCTACATGGGCTATGTGTGAAGCCACCCCATGCTTGGTGTCCCCATTGTGGGGCTGCGGAGGTCACAGTGTCCCTACAGGGGCTCCCAAAAGCCATGTCCTTGCAGAGGAGTCCCGGCAGAGCATGGGCAGTGGGTTGGTGTTCCGGACTGTGCTGGTGAGGATGGGCGGCCTCTTCATCCTCCTTCTCACCGTGGGCCGATGGACCGACATCCTGCACGTCTTCGTGTCGCTGCTGGGGGAGCTCTGGTGCCTGCTCCACTTCAGGGTTCTGCTGGAGTCCTGCTGCAGGCAGGTGAGAGGGGGACACCTCCCTGCCACGACTGGGGCTGAGGGTCTGGCGGCAGCCCCGAGGCCACGGTGAGAGCCCTGTCAGCTTCTCTCTTTCCGACCCCCACAGGATTTTGCCCAGCAGCCCCGCTTGGGTAGTTTGTCGGGATCCAGATCGGAGGAGACATCTCGATGAGCCGCGGGGTGAAACCAGACGGCAGAAACTCAGGGTGGCTTCACTGGGCACGCTCAGAATCGCCCATCACAGATCCCCCATGGGGACTAAGGAAAAAGGCTCCTGGAAGGCATCCAACCCCATCCCGTGGGATGGAGGAGGTTCGGGGGGAAGACTCACATTGCCCTGTTTTTTGGGGGCAGCACTGCTGGAGTTTGTTCTCTGGTCCCAGTGGGATTGTGGAATGCTGATGGATGTCCCATCCTTGCTGGCTGCAGGGCCCCACTGGCAGGGGCCTCCAGGGGGTTATAAATCTCAGAAAATAAAAGTCTTTTCCAGCAAAATCCACGGGCAGAGCAAGCTGGGGTCCCACTGTGCTGGAAGGGCACTTCGGATGGTGGCAGTGCAGCATTTTGAGGGAGGTGGATAGAATTCCTCCTTGGGAAGAGAAACTGAGGCATGGAGTGGGGTAATCTGACTGGAAAGTGCCCCTGTGCCTCAGTTTCCCCCTGACTGCAGCCCACTGTGCTGTGCCACGGAGCAACAGGCCCTGTGAAGGTGGGGTGCAGTTTGGGGAGGAGGGTGTTCTGGCTGCCTGCGCATGGACCCCCAATGCCAGGGGGGAGCAGGAGGGGTCTGGAAGTGTTTGGGGCACCAGGGGCTCCACAGGGGCATGCTGGGGCTCTAGGGGGAGCACATAGGTGTCCTGGGGGAGCACAGAAGAAAGATGAGGCATTTTGGGGGATGGAGGTATATGGGGGGTAACTGGGGCTGTATTGGAGGATAGGGGTTATCCTGAGGGTATATGGAGATATTGAGGCTGTACTGGGGTACACAAGCACCCCGGGGCATATGGGGGGCTCATGGGGCACCCCTTGAGGCTGGGTGCTCTGAGGGTGTGTGGGGCTTTCAGGGGGTCCATGGGAAAACCTGGGAGGGGTAATCCCAGAGCATATGAGGGCACCCACGGGGCCATGGGGCACCCTGGGGTAGATGGGGATCCCTGAGGAGAGACGGGGCACCTATGGAGCACTTTGGGGAGCGTGGGGCAGTCGGGGGGTGAATGGAGCACCCAAGGGCATGCGTCCCCCTCTTCCTCCGCCCGGGGCTTTGGGGCAGGCAGGGGGGAGGAGGAAGGGAGGTGGAAGAGGAGGAGGAGGAGGGAGGAAGGGGCGGTGATGCCGGGCGGCTCTGCCTTCCCGCTGCCCCCACCGCGACCGTGGAGCACACGGAGGGACCCGCACCGGCTTCCCAGGTAGGGGACAGGGACGGGGACAGGGTCACCCCCCGAGGGGCTGCAGGGCCACCTCCGGGCAGGCGACACCCCGCCCCACCCCCGGGCAGGGAACCTCGCCCGCAAGGTACGACCCCCCCAGGTAGGGGACGCGCCACCCTCAGGTAGGGACCACCCCCAAGAGAGGACAGGGGACACCTCAGTATGGGATACGGGACCCCACACGTGATGGGATAAGGACAGCAGTCAGCCTGGGATGAGACAAGGGGACCAAGAGCCACCCCCAAGGAGGGGCCTGAGGACTCTCCCAGGGAGGGAATGGGGGGCTCCCAGTCAGGGGGGGTACGTTGGGGCCGCTGCCCGTAGGGGACAGGGCAGGTAGGGGACAGGGAGCGGTGCGGCTGCATGGTGGGACACGAGGGATGCCGGGGGGGGCTGCAAGCCGCCCCCCCACCCGGCGAGGGACAAGAAGACAGTGGGACCGCTCGGGGTGGGGGGAGAAGGTACACCAAGCGTTGTGTACCCCCATCCCATTTTCCTTGGGCGTCCTCGGAGCACCCTCTGAGAGGTCCCTGGTGCAGGGGCAGAGTTGAGGTACAGCTCTACAGGGCTGTGTCTCATCCCAGTTTTGGGGGTTATGGGGATACCCCACAAGTGGCCCTATCCCCATCAATCCCACCTGAGCTCCCATCCCATGAGATTTTAGGGAAACCAGGGGATTCCTTTCCAGTGTGCCCTCGGTCACCCCAAACAGGGATGGAGTTACCAGGGGAGCGGGGTCCCCCTGCCTGGGGGGTGCTGCCACGGGACTGCCAGGATCCCGTAAGCCCCGGCACAAAGAGGAATGCGATGAGCACATGGTTCCCATTAACCCCGGAGAATTTTTTTTTTTTTCATTTTTAGTTGGTGTGGGGTGGTTTTTTTTGTTTTGTTTTATTTTTTAATTATTATTCTTTTCTTTTTCTCCCCAGTTTTCCGTAGCTCTGCTGGGGAGGAGGAAAAGCGGCAGCTCCGGCGGGTGAGGAGCTGGGTGAAGGGGGAGGGAGGGAAAGAGAGAGCGAAGTGCTCGGAGTTCTTTTTCCTCTTTAATCCCTTCCTTGCTTGAGTCAGAGGCTGAAGTCACCAGCAGGAACATCGCGAAGATTTTCCTCCACCTCGGGGAGTCTGTCTGCCCCTAAAAAAATGTGCTGACCCCCGTGAGTGGGATTTTGGGGGAGCAGAGCCGCATGAGACCAGGAACTCATCTCACAGGTATTTTTCAAGCTGCCGATTCACCTCAGGGATGAATCCTGCTTCACCAACGTGGCACCCTGAATAAAGCCTCAGGGTTCTCCCCCTGCCAAACCATTCATTTTGGGAAGGGGAAGCATCGCCCCAGCTGCTTTTCCCCTTGGGAAGTTGGATAAACAGCCCTTTTCCTTCCTGAGCAGGGTTTCTCGGGGTCGGGTGCATCCTGCCTGTGCTGCTGGGTGCTGCTCAGGGGATGTGTCAATGTTGGAGACATAGTGATTTACAGCAGTGTGCCTCAGTTTTCCCACCTGGAAAAATAAAAGGAGGGATGCACAGAGCTGGATGTGATTGGCAGGGAACTGGGGGTAAGGAGGGAGGAAATGGGGATGTAGAAAGATTCCAAAAAAGGGGTTGTGAAAGCAAAATCCTGTTGCAGCCCTGTTTTCTAAAAGGAAAGGTGGGTATTTCCTGCTGCCCATGGGGAATTTAATCCCAGGTGGGTGGGAGCAATAAGAGGAAATACAGGGGATTCAAATACTTATTAAAAGGTAGGATTTGGCCACAGAGGTGCGAAAATGGTAGATATCAGCTGCTGCCTCACCAGGACTCTGAACCCTCGCAGGCACGAGACCATTTATTGCTGTGACGTGGGATGGGGACGCTCCTTCCTTCTCCCTTTCCGGGAGGAGGGGGGCGGGTTGATGCCAAAGGGACTGTGGCTGCAGGAGCTGCCAGTGTGCCTGCGAGTTTTACTCTCTTTTTCTTATTTTCACTACAGTCAACCCCCGATCCAGCCCTTCCACGGCTTCAGCAATGTTGCCGAGGAAAGCAGAGAAGAGAATTGCTTCGTCCATCTTCATCACCCTTACGCCACCACGGAGGGATGTGGCCACCAAGGAGAAAACCCAACAGGAGCTGCAGCCAGATGGTGCCAAGGTCCCTGGCACCCATCACCCCCAGATCCTGCTGTCAGCCCCCACGTTGTCCAGTGGAGGTGAGGGGTGTCCATGGGGGGCTGCAAGCAGTGTGGAAGGATGGTGATGAGGCTGAGGAGGTTGTGGAGGTGCTTTGCTAAAGGATGCATGTGCAGAAGGAGATGTAGGGGTATTTTTTGTGGGGTTATTCCCCGAGTCCCTGCACCCATCCCAGCATGGATCCGGCTCCTGGGGACGGGCTGTGTTTGCTCTCTATTGCTGGGCGCTTATCGTTGCTTTTTGTCCCCTCTTGCCTTGATGGCGTTTGCTTTTGGGGCAGGTCGGTGTGCACTGCTGCAAAGTTGGGGTGTTACTGTGACAGGGTGTTATTGTGATGGGGTGGTACTGGACGTTACTGATCCCCTAAACTCTCCACATCTGTCTGTTGCTGCAGAAACCCAGCCGGTGGCCCCTGTACCTTCATCCCCACCAGTCCTTCCCCTCTCTGAAGTGCCCCAGCCCTTGTCTGAGGAGGCGTTGGGTCTGGCACTGCAACAACTGGACCTTGCAGCACCTGCCACCCTCCAGGTGATGATAACAGAGTGCAGTCCCCCCAGTGCCTCAGTTTCCCCACCTGCAGGGATATAACTAACATGGCTTTGCCCTTCCCCACTTGCCAGGCCCCTTCTACCTTCCCTGCTAAATTGAAGCCGTCCACATTTTGTCAGGAGCAAGCAGGCAAGCAGCAGTGGCAGGATGTGAATGGGTACCCAGAGAGGGACAGCTCTAGAGGTAAGGGGAGAGCCTGCAGTGAATGGGCTTATCTCCACTTAGGGAAACTGAGGCACGCAGCTCCCAGCCACTCTCCCCACTTCTTGCAGACATCTGTGCCTTCTGCCACAAAGTGCTGGGGCCCCAGGAGCCGACGGTGGAGGCAATGCAGAAGCAGTACCACCCTGACTGCTTCACCTGCCGCACGTGCCACCGACTCCTGGCTGGGCAGCGCTACTTCCAGAGAGATGGGTGCCCCACGTGTGACACCTGCTTCCAGGTACCCATCCTCCTTTGGGGAAAACCGGCACCCTCAGAACATCCCTTGGAGTGTGAGTTGGTGTCTCACGACATGTGTTCCCTAAATTCCAGGCCACGCTAGAGAAATGTGCCAAGTGCCAGGAGCTGATCACGGAGCACATTATCCGTGCTCTAGGCAAGGGCTACCACCCCAGCTGCTTCTCCTGCTTCTCCTGCGGCCGGGCCATCGGCACCGAGAGTTTCACTGTGGATGAGCAGGGTGACGTGTACTGCATGCCTGACTTCTACAGGTTGGCAGTGGGGGAGTGTCTCCCACACTGGGAGTTGGGTTTAGCTTGTCCGCTTCACCCTGCAGGGCTCACACTGCTCCTGTTTGCTCCCATCAGGAAATATGCCTCGGTGTGCAGTGCCTGTGAGCGCCCCATTGTCCCTCATGAGGATGAGGACACCTACAAGATTGAGTGCCTGGGACGCAGCTTCCACGAGAGCTGCTACCGCTGCGAGGTACAGCCCCAGGGGCTGGGGGTACCCAGAGCCAAGGGAGTGGCACTGAGCCCTAGCTCAGCGTGGACACAGGGATGGCAGCACCCACGGCTGTTTTTTATCCCCCAGTTTATCTTACAAGTAATGGGGAGGGGAAAAATAAATAAATTGGGTGGTGGTGATGATGACAATGTGTGGAGAGCTTCAGCTTTGCACGCTGTTCATGTAGTTTGTCGCTTTTTTGGAGTGCTGGTGGTTTTGCAGGGAAAATAGGATGTAACACAACACAGGGACCCCTAAAAGGTGGCTTCCTTTTCCCCTCCTTGCCCCCAGAGCTGCAGGATGCCCCTGTCACCGGAGCTGACAGAGAATGGGTGCTACCCCTGGATGACCACCTCCTCTGCAAGTTCCTGCCACATCTGCTGGCGCAACGAGTCATCCTGCTGAGACCCTGCAGCTCATCAACCTCTTCCAGTGCCAGGCACCAGAAAGGGGGTGCCCCCAGTGGGATGTGCCCCATGGCTGACCCTGCATGCCTGGAGCACCCCCTAATTACTGCAGAACTGGGTTTTCATCACCAAAATGTCCCCAGGGCCTTGATGTTGTGGGCTTGGTGGGATGCAGAATTGTAGATCTGTTGTGGATATGTCCCAGCACAGATTTGTGCTCATTATGAATATAAAATGCTCTGACAGAGCAGCAACAAGGAGTGGAGGTTTTATTCCTTATTTCTTTTTTTAAACTCTTTTTTCAAGGTCAATTTGGGTTTTTTGGGTGGTGTTTCTTTCTTCTGGAGCTTCCTTGGGGTTTCACTGAAACGTTTCTCTCTGAGGAGAGCGGGCACTGATTTAGTCACAGTTAAATAAAACCCCTAGTTTAAAACTCTCATTCCTTTCATCACGCTGCATTCCAAAACTTATCAAATCCAAGTTTAAAAATAAGGGAAAAAGCTGGTTTTTGGATTTTCTAGGCGTGGCAAGAGTCGGGCCACTTAGGTCTGTAACTGTTGATTTTAGGGTGTGGCAATGTGGCAGATGCTGCTGCCACCAGGGGGAGAGCCGAGTGTTGTTTTTTGGGGTGGATATGGGATCTGGAGATGTTTTGTGGTGATGATAAAAGGGGTTTTGGTGTGGTTTGGGGATTTTTTGCTGACTATCTATCCCGGAGCCTGCAGAGGGCAGCCGGAGCACAGATTCCTCCATCAGGCAGCAAAAATGCAGCTAAAAGCATCCCGCAGGGCTGGGACGCTGGGAAAGATGGACAGTCTACCTTCTGCATGTTATCAGAGACGATATTGTTCTGCTAGTGGAAGCTTTTTGATCTCCTCTCAGTCCAGGCCTCAAACTAGCAGAAATTAGACCATTTCTCTGCATGCCAACATCTGCGCAACCGATGTTGCATAGTGGTTTTGTTTGTGAGGGCGTTGCAAACCAGGCGGAGAAACTTTTTAACTTTCTTTTTAACTGAAAGTGTTTAAAGAGCCACAAATCAAGATCAGAAAATAGCAAGAGCATGTGAGATGATGTTTAATGCTTTCCTGATGGAAAATGGGAGCTGTAAACAAAGAAAACAACCACGAGACCAGCAGCTCCTGGATAGGTATATCTCCAGTGTGTGCTGTGTTTATAAGTGAAGTGGTTAATGATGGTTAATTAATCACATCAATAACTATTTCCTGATTACTCTTTCCTGTCTACAAAGCTGATTACTCAGTGTTTGTTAACAAGCATGTCCAGGCCATCAATCATAACTTGTTTTAAATGTATTTATAAAAAAGTTGTGGTCTCTCTCAGTCATGTAAGTTGGTGGCTTTGGGTCCAATTGGGTGGGAACTCCTTGTCAGTTCTCACTTTCCAAAGCTTCTTGCCCTGCAAGGAAAATCTGGCATCAAAATGTAAGTAAAAAGGCATCAAAATGATGCTAAGAAAGTAAAAGGATGTGGCAGTGGCCAAAGGGAGCAGGAAAAAGAAGGCCCAGATGGCAAAGGGCTTTTTGCAATATGGATATTTTTCCACTCAAGATTTTTAGGGAGGATGGAAGTGCAATGCTGAGTGGTGTCTCAGATGTGACTACCCTTACACAGAGGAATGGTGGGAAGGAGTTGGGTATTTCCCCCTTGGAGCCTTCCAGCATGGGCTGTTGGCACTGAGACTGCAGAATCTTTGGCCGGAGATAGGCAGGGAAATGCTTTTATTTACAGGCAGCCTTGGAGAAGGTCCTAGAAAGCAAGGAGAAAGGAAAGGCACTGAAGGGATGTGGTGTGGTCAGATTCTGCGTGATTTTTCAGGAGTGGATGGTGACAAGGGACAGGGATACACGGACACAGGTAGGAGGACAAAAAGGCTGATGTAAGCCATTCTTCTTCCGGGATAAAGGGAGAAGCACTATGAGCGAAGGCGTGGGGAGCATTACTTTGCCTGAAAAGCACAGCCCTGTGTTTTCGCTTGGGAGGAGCTTGAGGAATTTTGAGCCACATGCAGGAGATCTTGCAGAGGTGAGGCTGCAGGAGCTGGATCCTGTCCCGCTGCTGAGCAAACTCAGATCGTTTACAATGGCTCAGCCTGTCCTTGGGCTCCTCACCCCATCATGAGCACTTCTGCAAGCACCCAGGTCTGCAAAAATAAACCCAATCACACAATCCTGCCTGGAAAAAATAACATTTTGGGAGGCTGGGCTCCAAAGCCTTATGGAGCTCCCCCGGGACAACCTCGGTGTGAAACCCACTCCAAGTCCCTCCTCTTGTCCCTGTGGCAGTGCCAAAGGGCAGAGAGGATCGCAGCACTCTAAATGGCTGCAGCCCTTCCCTTGGCTGCTGCAATACACCCGTCAGTTCTTGCAATCCCTCTTGGCAAGCTGAGGAGAGCGGGAAGGACCTGGCTGCCTTCCAAGGAGCAGCAAATGCAAATATTTCCTCACTTCAGGCTGGGTGCGGCCCACGGATAAAATTTCCTCGGGCTTTCCCAGTGAAGGCATCTGATCTCTCATTCTGCTGCAAGGCCAACTTGTCTCCCAGGAGTACAACATTGCATGCCATAAAAAAGCCTAAAGGTTATCTTTTTACAAATCAAAGGACTGCCTGATTTTGAAAAAGAGGTTTTAAATTGAAGAAGGAGCTACCAGGCACAGCTGTAGTCATTTTAAAGCAGTGGTTAAAGGGTTGCTTCATGAAAAAAAAAAAAACCAACCAAAAAAACCCCAACCCTTTTTGCAGATTTCTTTGGAAAATGGAAGGTTTCTAGTGTGGTGCAAGGAAAGTGGGCTGATAAAGGGGCTGGAAAGGTGCTGGGAACAAAGTTGGGTGCCGGTGATGGTTTTTCTCAAGTAAGATAGAAAGACCTACAAGAAAACTGGGTTTTTCATTTGGATCCAAGGTTAATGGCAGTCACATCCCAGCCAGCTCCCTGCAGCGTTGTTCTTCCCCACAGAGCATTCAGACCTATTTTCTGCACTTTGCTTTGACACAGCCTAAAAAAATTTATATTTCTTAAATGAAAAGACGTCTGATCCTGATGATTCTGGAAAAGGCAAAAACCAGCAGGGATTACACCAGGAACAGCCTGAGCCTGGATTTCTCCAAGTCCTGCAGCAGAGGTGGGAATAAATATATGGGAAAAAAAAGGCTGTATGCCTTTTTCTCTCCTTTTTCTCTAGCTTTCCATGGCCAAACTAAACCACCCACTGCCACAATGTAGTTTTAAAACACATTGATTTTGATAGCATGAGGGGAAAGGGATGAGGCGAGTGCACAAATGCGTTACCAGGCTGTGAGGGCTGTACTGGCTTCTTTATAAAATAAAGGATAAAAAGCCCAACCCACCCTATTTCTGTAAACAGATGCACAGCACATACCAGTGAGGAGGGTTTTGCTATTTCATATCCCAGATTTCCTTCATGGTATCAGTGGTTACAGCATCCTGCAGCCCTATTTCCTGAAAATTACCAATTTTCACCCAGATTTGGTTTTGAGTGGTTTAAGTTATATCTTTTTTTTTTTCAGGAATGTCCAGCAAAGCAGTGTGAGCGAGGTGTTTTATTGAAATAAAAAAATAAAAACATGATTATTTTTCGAAGAGGTTATCCCCTTCGTCAAGGTGGATTATTAACCTCAAGGATTTATCACTGGGGGTTGAAGTGAAGAAGGGATGGGGAATAAATAGATACATTAATATATCCATTAATTCTCCATGTGGCTAAACTTTTCCGCACAACCAAGCTGGGGAATATGCTTTAATCTCATTTATTGGATTGCTTTGTCTGAGTATGGGGTTTGTTTTTTTGTTTTGCTTGTTTAGGGTTTTTTTGCTGAAGCGATCGGGCTCTACTCGGGGAGATAAGGACAAAGTGTTTCGTGAGGAAAAAGATAAATTCCTGAAGAAAACAGAGAAAATGAGGAGGAAAAAGGAGAGTTTGGGCTGACAAAAGGCCGGGGCTGCCCCTCACGGCCCCCGAGGCGCTGCTCCCTGCGCTCGCTTCACAAAATGGCCGCCCGGCGGGGCCGCGGGAGCGGCACGGAGGCGACAAAATGGCGGCGGGCGGAGAGCGGGGAAAGGACGGGGGAGCAGCGGCTGCAGTGCCAAAGCGGCATGGGCACGGCAGAGGGGCTTTGAAACTGTGCGAATCCCCTCCGGACGGGCGGCTGCGGGTGAAACCTGACCTTCTTCTTATTCCCCCTCCGTCCTCCCCTTTTCTTCTCGCCGCCTTTGCGACAGGATGCGAAAATGGCCAGAAGTGTTTTCATTCGGCCCCCGGTCTTCTCCCCTCACTTCAGCCCCCCCGCTCCCCCAGTGTTAGCCCTAAAATGTTTGGGTTTTTTTTTTTCCCCCACTGAAGGTTTTTAATTTTTTTTCCCCCTCACATTTTTTTCCCCCTCAGCTGAGGGGTTTTGAGCAAGAATTGTGCTTTCCACACGACGTCCACCCTTCCCTTCATCATTATCACATGCAACCCCAAGGTGGGTGGTTTTATGCCCAATTCTTTTCTTTTCCACCGCTCTTCCCCTCGCAGGGGTCGAAGCCGCCATCTCCCGGTCTCCTCACGGCATGGAAAATCCCCAAAGGTGCTTGGGGGAGAAGAAAAAAAAACCCAGAAAAAAAAAGTCCCAAACGCCCGAGGATTGATTTATCATCAGAGCCGCAGTAGTATGGGAAGAAGTCATCAGTGCTCGCCTGCTCCCCACGACAGCTCGCCCGCCATTCGCTTAATTAAAATCATATTTTGGTGTGATCAGATGTAGTAATACCATTTAAAAAAACCCAAATCCCGTAACATCCAGACGCTTGTTGTTGGAGGCTGTAGCCAAGGTACCACGCTTTGGTTTTGTTTTTGGGGTTTTTTTTCGGTTTTAAATATTCTTTTAATGTTTCCTTACCCTTTTTTCCTGCATCAGTGTTATTGTATTCTATAACATTGCCTCTTATTTCTTAAAAGCTACGTACCTAAAAATACTGCTTTTTTCCCATAGAATTTCAGATTTAGGCCATACAGATGATCTTTTATTTCTATGGATACAGAAATACTTGTATATATTTATTAAATATAAATATATAAATACTGCTATATATTTATTTTTTAATATATATAACCTTTTCCCAGGGACTACTTAAAATATAAAATAAATCCACACACCTAGAAACTATAATTTAATTATACATAATCACTGTAACTTTGGCCCATATAGATCTTTGATTTTATATATATATATTACCTTTGTTTTCCTCCATTGGTTTCCTATTACAATGTATCCTAAAAGCAGGAGAAAAAATGCCATCAAAAATAAAAAAGAAGAAAAAATAACAAAAACCAACCCATCTCTTTTTTTACAGTCCATGATGGAAGTTTGTGCCTGAATGTTTTATTTGTTCCACAGAGATGTAGATTTTCCTTGGGAGAATTGGGAAGGATTATTTTTTAATGAAAAAGAGGAAAAAAATGCACCCAGAAAAAAACAAAACCAAAACAAACAATGAAAAAGAAACAAAAAGGAAAGAAGCACAACAAAACCAAACCGCAGTAAGTGAAGCTGCAAATGCAACCGAATAGTCCGGATCAGACAATTCATTGCACAAAAAAGGATAAATGGAACTGCAATGGCCGGCTTTGCTGTAGATCCAGGAGGAGGGATCAGCTCCTTTATCCCACCATCTCGCGCTACAAACACCACCATTTTTTTTTCTCTCTCTTTTTTTTTTTCTTTTTTTTTTCTTTTCTTAATGCTTTGTTGGGGCGTTTTGTTTCGAGCCGAGGCCGCTGCACCACCCCCCGAGCCGGAGCTGCCAGAGCCGCTCGGGGGCTTCACTTACACAGAGATCTCTTATTTTTCCCCGGCCTTGTGCAATCCTCTCCCTTTTAGTACATGGGTTTTTTTCTTCTCCCCTCTGCGGGTATCAAGGTTCCTCTCCTCTCTCCAGCTTGGCTGCTTATTCCAGAAGTTTCCACGGGGGCGGGGAGCCCCCACTGCGGCGCCTTTGCCGCAGAGCCGGGCAGGAGGAGGAGGAGGATGCGGAGGATGTGCCACCTCTCCCTGGCTGGGAGCCTCATTCCCCGCCGCTCCCCCTTGCTCCGTTCCCCCAGCCTTGAAAACAGAGTGCTGGGAGCTGTTTGCAGCTTGGAGGGGTTTGTTTTTTTTATTTTTAAATTTTTTTTCCTAAATAAACGGAAAGCAGAGCTGTCGCTGATGGAGATGGATGAGGCAGGGCTAGCAGCGCCGCAGCCCTGCTCCGGCGTGGCCATGGCACCGATGGCATCAGTGACCTTTCCCAGCCGGTGGAGGGGGGATTCCCCCCCGCCTCAGCATGCTTTTGCTTGGAATTCATTTTAAATAGCAGGAGTATTATTTTTCCGTTTTCCTTCCCCCTCCCCATTTCTCCTTCACTGTTTTGTTTGGTTTTTTTTTTTTTTCCACGAAGCTTCCTCATGATCTTTTATTTTCTTCCTGTGTGTGTTTTGAATTGCGTTTTAAAATTACCCAGCTGGAGACAAGGCTTGATTAGAGCTGGAACAATAGCTCTCTTTTATTAATAACGGGAAGGATTTACAATCGTACAGCACCTTCCTTGGAAAGCTTTCCAAACCATTTGCAAACACTCACAAATTTCAGAATGTGCAGCCCTTGGCTGTGAGGTGGGTAAGTATATAATGGTGCCACCACCCAAAATCACCTCGGTGCCAAGCCTCAGTTTCTGAGTGCCTTAAAAGATGACCGATTTGGTTGGGTTTTTTTTTGGTGAGGGGTGGTGGGTGGGGTGTGGAGCTGGCTAAAACCTGTAACCTAAATCTGTGGATGCAGAGTATTTGCTGCGTCCTGGGAACTGGGCTGTTCTTCCTCCAGCCACGCAGCTTTTCTGAGCTGAACTGTAGATTTGCTGCATGTCAGTAAACATCTGCTTATGGATTTTTATTTTTTTTTAATCCATTCCCTTTTTGCAGTCCCTGAGTGACCTCCTGCAGTGCTGCCTCCACTGCGGTTCCACCACAGCTTTGCACTGGAGCACTAATGTTTGTCCCTGTGAGCCAGAGTGACCTTGCTGGGGGTACTGGGCCCACCGAACAATTCAGGTGCTCTGCTTTGGTCCCAAATCCCTGCACCCTGTTTTTTCCAGCACATCCCCTCACTCAGGGGGATGCTTATGGGTTAAAGCTGTTTAATGCCTTATTTTTTTTTCTCTCTGTTGTTTTGATTTGGTTTTTTTTTCCTTTTTTTGTTCTATCTGGTTTTGTTTGTTTATTTCCAAGGGAAACAATTTATTGTTTATGTAACCCCTCTCCTCAGCAGATCCCTACAAACCAAGCAGGGATCCAGGAGTCACCCAGGCAGTGGGATGTGCCCTTTCCAGAAGCATGAGGGACAAGGCTTCAGCCATGTCTGCATGTGTTACACACAGGCCACACAAAACCACAGTGTTCCTGTGGTTACTTCTGTCTGCAGAGCATGAGTGGGTCCTAGGGCTTCCCTCTTCCCACTGCTTGCTGGTTCACAAAGGCTGATGCTTCTGGAAAAACCTCTGCCTTGTGGTCTTCAAAATAAATAAATAAAGCAGCACTGCTGTGGATTAGTCATCCTTATTTTTGAAGGAAGCTGTTTGCCAGCGCTGTCCGAATCACGCATGTGCGTGTGAGATGGGAACTCCAGAAGGGTGGTAACGTGCTCTGCTCGCTGCTCCTTGGAGCTCAGCCATCCAGGCTTCGTTGAGCTGCTCCTGGCAGGTGGAAAATCCAACAGTCTAGCTTTCCAGACATTTCCCTCCTTTTTTTTTTTTTTTTTCTTCAGTGCTGGAATCTGCATTGGCAGGTGTGCAAATGTGGAGACTGTAACAGCAGTGAGTGAGGATGGATGAGCTGTTTTCTGGGGTCACATCCAACTCCAGAGAAGAAACACTGGTGACTTATAATTTTTTTCTTGTTTCTGGTAGTTTTACTCTGAGCTCCACTGTACCTTGTGAGAAGACTGAGTTTGACCGTTTTGACTACTAAGAATGGTTCTGTTTTTAAACCTTGGTGCTTTTTCCCTTCCCTGTGGTCATGCAGAAGAGCAAGCGGTGCAATTAAATAGTACAGCAAAGGGCAGCTCCCTCCCCCTTTCCCTTTCAAAAAATCCAGAGTTGTGTGTCTTGAACTGCTGCATAGGCAGAAAACATACAAAGCCCTTGTCAGCATTGTGCTGATGTGTGGCACGTTAAAAAAAATACACACAAAAGGGGTGGGGAGAGCGGGTGCCTCCAGGGAGCAAAACTGTGGGGCCCCTTTCCCTCCAAGCCTACAGACCTACGAGGGATTCCTCCTAATTTTGCTCAGGCAAAGGCAGTGGAGGTTGGAGGGAGCACTGAACGTCTTCAGTGGTGTTGATTCAGGGTCCCCATGAATTTTTTTTTTCTCTTGCTCCTGCGAGATGCAGCTGGTTTATTACTCCATTCCTCAAAGTCCTGCTCACTTGCAGGGAAGAAGGGAAATGCTTCCTTACCGGGTGTCATTTTTTTTGTTGTGTTGCCAAGGTACTAAAAAGCACCTAGTGCTGGTCTCTGCCAGGTTACACACGACTTGGAGGCACAGCTTCCCGCAGTCATTAGTGCACAGGGAGTGCTGGGGTCGTTAGCCACTCTTAATGAGGGTATTGCACCAGGATTCCATGGATGCCGCTGGCTGACCCAACCCTGGAGGAGCCCCTTAGGAGAAATGATTTCACTGACTGCTTGCTGCAGGGATTTCTAGCACAGCTGACTTTATCCTTCTTTTTGGCCAAAATTAAGCACAGGGTGGGGATGAGGTGGCCAGGCCAGACTTCATACCCTGCTCCCTATGGTAGATGTATGAACAGTGTCTGTAGCTCCTGTGTCTAAGGCCTTGTTTGGAATAAGCCAGTGTGGACAGGGATTTGCATTTTAATCCCTCATTAGGGCTGTGTTGGTTTGAAGATACACCTTGTACTCTTCATAGGCCTTTGCTGGCAGGAAGGTTCGGAGAAGCAAGAAGCTGCCTGTTGGGATGATTCCACATTTTTCAGGCTGGCACACCCTGTGGGACTCTAAATTACTTTCCTTTGGCAGTTGAGGATAAACGGCTGAGAATTGCCTTGTGAGTGCTGAACTTTTACCACCCTGAAGAGTTATTCGAGCTACATCCATGATATTTCCAAGCTAAACAAAATCTGAATTTCCAGTGCCAAAAAGCGATACAAACCTCCGCTCCTCCTCTGTACAGAAGAAAACCATGGTCTTTCAAGCTTTGCTCTTAGCCCAAAGAGTTAAAAAGCTGCACTGTGAGATCTGTAGAGGTGAAAATAAAAGCCAAAGGCAAACAAGAAACTTCTCCCATGCCATGTTGGAGGAGAGGCTTTAGAGCACAACAGGTGTTGATGCACAAATATTTCTCTTTGTGCTTTCTCTGGAGTGAAGGAGCAGTAACTCCACAGACATGGGGTCACTCCTCTTCATTTAAACATCCTCATGTTGCTGTGGTATCAAAATGGTGTTTGATGAAACCAAAGCTCAGATGGTGGTTGTTCAGTGTTTATTTTGTGCTGGGTGTGCTGCTCAGTCCAATGTGGAATGTGGGATGAGCAGCCTGTAGCTTGCAGATTTGGACTATGGAGTTTGTGCTAAAGCCTTGTCCTGTAATATTTTCAGTGTAAATTCTGAGGATTTTTTCCCCTGGGCATTGCACACAGGTAAAAATCACATCTGGATGTAGAGTTAATACAACAATTACATGTTAAAAATGGCGAAGTATAGGATTCAGTGATCTAACCAGTCCTAGGGGATTCATATCCTTTGCAGTTGTCCTGTTTGGATGGAATTGTCTTTTTTTATGTTTGTTTTCTTTGGCTTTCTCTTAAAATGTAATCTTTTGCAGCCTGAAAGACCATAGTCCTGTCTAGTGATGAAAGCGCTGTGTTTGGGGAGAATCCTTGAGAGGTGAGCAGACACAGCTCTCTGGCATGTGGTTGTACAGGAGTTTAGGGGCAAGGGAAAGCAGGGCAGAAGCTGGTAATGTGATATTCGTATTTTTTCCCATCAACAGGGCAAAAAAAGGTGTTATTTCTAATATATCTACCACACCACAAGTGAGAGTAAACTCTTTTGCAGTCCTGTGTTGGCATATAGGTTTTGGTATTGTGGTTCAACCATCACACTGGGTTCTGCTGCTGAAGAAACCTCTGGTTCTTAGTAGAAGGAATTTGAAGAACAGAAATGTGCTTTTATATAGAGATAAAAATGGGTTCCGTGTCAACTGAAATTCAGGGGCCCCTGTATACTGGGCTGTGGGATGTGACTGGTGCTAAGCCGCTGGCTAAAATGGGGTTTTGTGGCAGCTCCCATCCCTGGCACTGTACATAAGAACACAGGGAAGAGCGTCAGAAAACAGATTACTAAATTCTGCATTTCAAAAAACGTGAAGGGAGTTTTCTGCACAGTCATCTCATCAGGAACATTTGGAGCACTAACCCTCAAAAAGAACCGAAATCAAGAGCTTTATTAATATAAATACTATGCTTTGTGTTGGTTAAGGCTCCAGAATCCGGCTCTGTGCTTCAAGTGTTTTCAGCTCCTAAGCCGATAGCCTCTGTCTTGGCAACAAATGGGCCTAAATATCAAACAGCACCAATTCTTTCTTGGAAAAAATGAGCATAAAGCAGAATAGGTAAGCTATAAAATTAGGCCAGTAATTCAGGCTGGCTTAAAAAGGAGATAAAGGCCTAGCTGGGAATTTGATTTTCAGCTGTCATAGTGTTCTTTTAATAAATACAGTCAATGAGCAAGGAAGGCATGTAAATACATTTTACCCTGACAAGATGGTGTCTGGAGTTGGCTGGCTCAAACAAAGCAACACTCTGGGGCTTTTTGCTGGGAAACCTTTTTCTTGCTTTTTTACAAAAAGCAAAGAAACTGGCTGTGCACTGGTGGTGGGGATAATCATCATGTACCTGCTCAGATCCCCATGAATCCTAGCTGATGTAGCCAGGGAGAGGTGTAATGTCCCCCTTTTCCAGCACAATACACAGAGATGTTGCTGTGCCAGACCTGAGGGTAGGAAGTTACGGTCTGAGTGCCCTGGTTGCTATCCTTGCTCATTATCTAATCTTTGCTTTTTGAGCAGTCTCAGCAACGCGTGGCAGTTCTGCTGCTCGGGAAAGGTGTCGTGTTCAAAATGGATAAACCTGCTTTCGAAGCATTGTGTCTGCCCACTTCTATTTATTGGTTTTTCCTTCTCAAAGAGAGGCTGCTGTGTGGACCCCAAGGATGTTTTCTGCTTCTCCTGCCCTTTTTTTTTCCCTTCAAACTGGAGAGCTGCTAACTTTATTAGTTCCTTATACGGCAGCCCCATTTTCTCACGCCTTTAATGGCTCTCTTTTGATCTGTCCTGTTCTTGCCTTGCTTTTCCTGACATGAACGTGGTGTTCAAGCTGAGATGGGTTTATAACCTGCTCTCTCACTAATGAATGGCCTGGCACTTTAATTCTATCCAAGCACTGATAAGAAACATCCAAATGTTTTAACTGCAGAGTTGGCTGAGATGTCCAGAGATAGCTAGGCTCTCAGCTACACCCTCCCAGAAGTAAATTAAATTGTTCATTGCAGTGTGTCTTCCAAAGGCCGAGGGCCATTGTGTCATGTAGAACAGCTCAAGCTCCTTTGTCCTCAGCTGTTTGGCCCCTGGGAAGAGCAACACCAGGGCAGCACATCCGTGTCTCACCCCTAGGTGCTCATCACACTGTCTCTCATGGCAGGACACTGGGCTGGCACAAACATGCCTGTTCTGCAGACATGAGGATGGTGTTGGTCCTTCCTCACAGCCCCTCTGGCCTGCTGAGGGGAGGGTTATACCTGCTCTAGTGTCCAGCCTGGGTCTGTGTTCTTTAAGATCTTTGGCTGAACTGGAGGGATCTGGTTACAGCGGCATCGCTGGTGCTGTCACAACTAGGAACAGTTTCCCTGCAAAGCATTTGAAGAGTATCACGATGGTCCAGAGTTTTGTTTTGCGTCACCAGCAGAGCTTTGTGCTCCTCTTCCAGCTGGCTGTTGTGTAAATGGAACTCTCCTGGCACTCGTCTCAACCCTCTCCTGTCAACAGAGTTGATGGTTTTGTTTGCGACAGCTCCCAGCCCTTGCGTGTCCTGTGAGATGGCCAGGTGACAGCAGTGACTCCATGTGAGATTCCCTGTGGGAGCTGGCGTGGTTTCCTCATGTCCCTCGGAGATGCCACCCCAGCAGGGAGGAAGAACAGTTGGAATTGCAGTTGCAGCAAGTGCACTGCATCAGAGAGGGAGAATTTGTCATGGAAAAGTTGTTTGATTTTTTTTGGCGGTTTTGGTTTGGGTTTTTCCTCTCTGAGATGGAGAGCCCATTAAAGGAAGAGACATGTACAAACTACTCCTTGGATTTCCCGGCAGGCAGAATGGAAAGCAGAGCCCACTGGAAGCTCCGCATTTTCTTTTGCGTTTTCTTGTGGGCACATGGCTCCATCATACATTTTAGATAATAGATGGTTTGCGTGCAAGGAGTTGTTGGGGTTTTTAATTAATCAGTAGATCCCAGTTTGGCAGAGTCCATCATCACTGGGGAAACAGAGGCATTGGGCTGCCAAAGGACGGACTTGCAGCCACCGGAGTCGGGGATAAGGTTCGGGGCCACCACAGATCGAGTCCACGTGCGTCAGAGATCTGATTAAATCAGGAGATTTGCATGTTTGTTAAGCTACTACAGCTCGGTGACTTTGACCAGTAGTGAGGCGGACTTGTTGCCAGAAGGTTACGATGTCCGGCTGGACTGGGTGGCAAAAGGCAGCTCTGACAAATAAAACATGGGTTGGATCAATATCAAAACGTCATCAGGAGACTTTGGCAATGGAAAATACTGAAATATGGGTTTGCTCTGTGATGAAAGCAGTGAAGGATTCATGGCTGTGGGTGTGTGTTTTATCCTGACCTCAAGCTGCTCGGAGCCTCACAGTGGGAAGTGGCTGGGCCTTTTCCTTTTGGGACATAGAAATAGGTGTTTTGTCAGTGCAGTGGCATGTTTTGGTAGAAAAGAAGATCTTGTGGGTAAAAAATATCTAGTTCTATATTGCAGAGCTGGGGTGTGACATGTCAGGCAACTAGAGACCGGTGATACTGGCAGTGGGTGATTTCTTCACCCCATGTTAATTAACGAGCTCTGCTAACCCCCATGGGGTGGGAGAAGGTGAATCCTTCCCACAGCAGGAGTTTCTTGTGTGTGATTTTCACAGAACGTGGTCTCCCTTCTGTTGGAGGAAGTGCCTCAGGACAACATGGCCACCCTGCTTTGATGGAGGAAGTGTCTGAGGGTGACACATGGTCCCTGTTTCTGCAGAGGGAAGCATTTGGAGCAGCCAGAGGGGTTTGGTGATCCCCTTGCAGCCCTGCTCGCGGTTTGTTGCTCTGACCTTTGGAGCCATTACAGACACCAGAGCCACAGGCAGTGTGGGGCCCTCACTGCCATCACTGCAATTTTTCACTTGTCTACCCAGTGGCCACCAGCTGGGTTTGTGCTCACCTGGGGATGAAGATAGCTTGTGGCACAGGATTTTGGAATCCTTATGGGATTTGGGGGACCTGTAGGTTTGGGGGCAGCAGGGGCCCGTGGCTGGGTGAAGCTCCTTTGAGCTGTGCCAGCGGGGCCTTGCCCTTGCAGTGCAACCCGCTCTGTCTCACACAGCTCCCTATTACAACTGCCCCAGCCCAGCATTGTGAGTCCCTCAGCCCCATTTCTCACAGCCCCACCACAGCTCTCGGAGCCCTCGCACATTTCTAACAGCCCCTCATTACAATTCTTGCAAAGCCTGTGACATCCCTCACAGCCGCGTTACCTCACAGCCCCCATTACAATTTTCAGAGCCCCTGTAATGATCTTCACTGCCCCACAATAACTCTCAGAGCCACCCGTTGTCTCACAACCCCCCATTGTGTGTCTGAGTCTCCCACTGTCTCAAAATCCTCTCATCTCCCAGTTTCTCCCACAGACATCCCCCATCCCAGTTCTCACAGCCTCCCAGTACTTTTCTTACCAACCCGATTCCCACACTCTCCAATTCTCTCACCCCTCGTTTCTCACATTCTCCATCCCAGTTCTCACAGCTCCCCAGTACTTTTCTCACCATGTCGATTCCCACAGCCCCCACCCCGATTCTCTCATCCCCCCATCCCAGTTCTCTCACAATCCCGATTCCCACACCCCCCACCCCAATTCTCTCATCCCCCCATCCCAGTTCTCTCACAATCCCGATTCCCACACCCCCCACCCCAATTCTCTCATCCCCCATCCCAGTTCTCTCACAACCCCGATTCCCACACCCCCCACCCCAATTCTCTCATGGCTCCGTTTCTCACACCCCCACTGCCCCGCCCGCCCCGCGCGCGCGCACTCCCGCCCGCCCCCTCCCCCCTCGCGGGGCGGTGCGCGTTCTCGCCCCGCCCCCCCGCCGGCCCCGCGGCGCGCGCCCCGGGGCGCAGTGCGCCTGCGCGGGGGCCCCCGTGTGGCGCTGCGCGAGGCGCGGGCAAGGGAAGGGAAAAGGGAAGGGGAGGGGGGTAGAGCGAGCGAGCGCGGCCGGGCCGGCGGAGCAGGGGGAGCGCGGGGGGGGGGAGGAGGAGGAGGTGGCGGCGAGGGCGCCGCGCTGCCGCTGCCGGAGGAGGAGCAGGAGGAGGCAGCGGGAGCGAGCGAGCGGGCGGCGCGGCGGGGGGAGCCGGCGAGGGAGCGCAGCCCCGGCGGAGAGCGAGCCCGGCGCCCGGCAGCCGGCCCGGCGGGCAGGGGGCCCCCCCGGCGGGGATGGTGCGGTCCGGCGGCCGGTGGCGCTGAGGGCGGCCGGGCCCCGCGGCGGAAGGGGCGGAGGGCGAGGCGGAGGCGGCGGCGGGCGGCGAGCGGCGGCCGGCGGCGCGGCGCGGGGGCAGGCGGCGGCCGGGAGACGGGGCACGGGCGGCGGGCTCGCCCCGCGCCGCGCAGCATGGTCCGGGAAACCAGGCACCTCTGGGTGGGCAACCTGCCGGAGAACGTGCGCGAGGAGAAGATCATCGAGCACTTCAAGCGGTGAGTGGGGAACGGCGAGGGGGGCCCGTTCTGCCCGACCCGCAGTGTGGGGAAAAACGTGGGAAAGGGGGGAGGAGTGCGCGGGGACGGCGGTTCCCGTGGTGAGGAGGAGGAAAACAGCGCTGTAAATAACCCGCGCCATGGCGGGATCGGCGGCGCGGCCGGAGCGGGGAAATACAAAAATGCCTAAAAATGGACCCGAAACGACGGAGCAGCAGCGAGTGAGGCTCGGCGGTCGGCACACGGAGCGGATCCCATACCGACGATGTCAGGAGGCAGCGCTGAGCTTGGCCGACTTGGTTTTATTTTTCTTTTTTTTTTTTTTTTTAATTATTATTATTATTCAACGCTCGGACTTTTTTTTCTATTTATTTTCGCCCATTTCATTGCGTTTTCCTCCCATCTGAAGCCGTGGAGGATGCTGCGCGTCCCCTCGAGGTGCAGCGAGCTGTGGGAACCGAAGCGCCTGCAGCTGCGAAAACGTGACTCTGGGAGAAAAAAAAAAAAAAATCACACAAACCCACGGAAAAAACACGGGATCCTGCATGCGGGAAGCGCTCTGGACTCCTTATGTTGTGCTGGGTTGTTTTTTTCCTTTTTTATTTTTTTTGGTGTTGCATAGGTTAATCCCGCTCATAAGGAAGTAGTAGCTGTTTGCATGGTTGGGTTTTTTTCCCTCCTCCCTCCGTCTTTCCCTGCGAGGAGGAGGAGGAAGAGGCTTCTCCCTTGCCGCCTCAGCAACACCTTTTTCCTGTGGAAATGCTCTCAAGTTTGGAAGCTGATTTTTAGGAAGAAAAAGAGAGTAACGAGCCCTGCTCAGCTCATGGCCCCTCCACTCTCTGCTTTAATTCCACCAGCAGCAGAAAAAAATGGATTTTGAAGCTTCCTTTAATCTTCCTGTGCTGGAAAAATGACGGAGCGTCCTTAATAATGAGTCACCATGGGAAAAATAGATGCAGTGACACCGAAGGGGAAAAAGGAAGGTCCCAGCGCCTCTCCCCTGGTTTCTGTTCGTCTGTTGTGAAAGGACTGGGGGTCTCGCATCCCCCTCCATCCTCCTGGCCTCAACTGCTGCAACAGCCAAGCCCCATCTCTGCATCCTCATCGCTCTGAAATTGCTGTTTTAATCAATTCACCTTTTTTCACCTTTATTATCCCCCTGAGCCCAGAATTCGGTGCTTGATCAACGCGTGGGATGTGGATGTGTATCCAGGGTGGTTTGTCGTGTCCCTCAAGTCCAGGTTACATGATCCAGTGCTGCACAAAGCCAGGTTTTGGGGGAGAAAAAGCTCGCTCTAGGGTTATTTGGTTAATTCCAGCTTTAGCTAGCTGAGCGAATAGGCGCTCCACAGTGGAAATCTGACATACCTCGGTTTTATTTTGTCCAATCCTCGTCTTTTTGTAAGATATATTAAGGGGAGGGAAAAAGTTGCTATGGTACTGTTGCTTGGAGATGGATGGGAAAAATGTCAGGCGTTGAATTAATTACCTTTTTTTGGTTGTTTTTACCTCGGCAAATTTTGATGGGAGGTTTGGGAAAGAGCTTTGTAGCCAGGCATTTCTTCCTGTTTTTCCAAAGTGATTTTTGCCCCGGATTTGTGTGTTTGGATGAGGCTGATCTCAGGGCAGTAAAACGCGCTTAAGACCTTTGACTGCAGGTACTAAAGCAAGGGGAGGTAATGACACGCCGCCTCCAAATGCTAGTGGGGTGTAACCACTGGAATATTTGTGGCTGGAGAAGGGGTGAGGGGGTGAGTGTGGAGCCGGTGGCTCGGTGTGTAGGTGCTGTCGGTGGACAATGGAGCAAGGCTTCCTTTGTATGCCCGTGCTCGCCTGGGGGAAGGGACACGCGCTGCACATGGCTTGCATGGCGTGGTGGGTCTGTCCGGAGGGAATGAGAGCGGCCGTGGAGGTGGGAAGGGGAAGGCTCCCTCCTTGGAAAGGACGCTGTAGTTGGGAGAGAAAGTCTTTTCGGATGGAGCGGGGCTTGGCAGAGCCCGGTTCCCACCCATCCCCCAGCCTGGGAATAGTGTGAAGCGCGTGCGGGAGGCTGAGCCATGGGAGCCGCGGCAGCGGGGCAAGGGTTGGGGGAAAACCGCCTCAAACCTCAATGGGCTGCGGCCGGGACCCGCCTTGCCCCCGGAGCCTCTGTGCAGCTCGTGGGGGTGTTTGTTTTTTCCACTCTGCTTGGGAAATGCCGTCCTTCCCAGATTGAAGCCCGTTCGTAAGGCCGTTGCCCAGGTCCTGCTGGGGGCGAGTATGAGAAACAACCATCTTGTTTCCAAAGAAGCAAAAATTCAGGGAAAACTAAAACTTAGAGCTTGGCAGGAGTATGGAGGGTTTGCTGCCTCTCCTCCCCTCTTTGCTTAACCACCGACTGTGGGAACTTTGCTTGGATTTGCAGTATCACAAGGAATTCTATAGAGGGATGAATTTAGAATTTCGAAGAAAGATATGTTTTCATTCTTTATCCGCAAATGCTCCTGATTGGTTTGATTAGTTTAGTGAGGTGAATGGAAATAACACTCCTTGCTACGAATTTTTCTCTCAAATTAGAGAATACTGAAGCTGGTCTGAAGATGCACTTGCTTTTGTGAGCAGTGCTATTTTTTTCTTAGAAGCCCTTTTTAAAATCTGTTTCCTTGATACTAAAGGAGATTGCAAAGGAGAGATTTTCCATGCATTTAAATGTATTTAAATTGTCTTTTAGTTTCTTACCCAGATACTCCCTTTTCAAAAACTAATGCTCTATATTTCCTTTTAACTGAGCTATTAAGGCACCCTGAAATAGAGAAGCAACCAGTGCCAGGATTGGCGATACACTGTTCAGGTGGAATAAGTAGCAAATCCAAGTTATGATCTGGGATGTGAGCTCTGAGAAGTGGTTTGGGTTCACCTACTTAGTGCTGGAAAAAAATCCGTCATTCACCATCACTGAAACAGATGCTCGGCAGCTTGCAGAACAAGGCGACTAAATATAGTAACAGTTGTCCCCAACATAAGTGCTGCCCTTCCATATTTTTTTTCTTCCCTGTGTTTTCTTCCAGTTATCTGAAAGGACGTGGCTTTGTCCCTTTACTGGTGTTTTAAAGGGCAAAGAGGAATAAAACCCTCTTAATGATGGACCATGTGACTGTCGTGTGCAATCTCTTGTGCTAGGGGAGAATTAAGACATTCACTGTGGCAATCAAGTTCAGGAGAAACCCTGGATTTCAGGAAACAAATGTACTCCTTGAAAATCAATGGAATACATTGCAGATTGGGGCAGTCTTGGAGGAGATAGATGACTTCCCATGGGGGTTTTTTTGAGGTGGGAAATGGGCTTTGTGTGGCTTCTTCCAGTCTGTCTCTCAGGAGATGCTTTGGATACCTCCTGGAAAAGCGGTTGGCATTTTAAACATAACTGCGGAAAACTTGCTGTGACAGCGAGTGTCTGTTTTCAGTCACTGCTAGAGAATATTTGGTCAGTTTGTGAGTAAATGTTTTGTCTTGTTGGCTTGGAGTGTAAATTTGGCCTGGGAGGGTGGAGTCTGTGCCTTCTGCTCCGTGTCACTGCTGTGGGCTGACGTGGTGGTGTAGGGGAATTTTGTTAGCTCTGGTGCAGGCTGTGACCTGGTGAGAATGGTGATGGCCACTGCTGGTGTGGAACACTTGGAGGAAAAACTTCTCACATCAGGCACTGGCAGGTCTTGCAGTGCCTTTCCATGGGAACTGGCTTGAGTCAGAAGGAATGGTGCTCCTGGTTTTCTAGTAAAGCTCTTAAATGTGTTCCCTGGCTTTTTTTGTTGATCACCGATTAATAAATCCTTGGATATCACCTGGAATGCAAACACATGGATGGTTATTGTAACTCAGCTCAGCCTATACAGGTTTATTTTTATTGTAGGAAAACACAGAAGGAAAGCTGCAGAAGGAACTATTCCTGTTTTGTCTCTCGATTTGTGTCACTTTAGGTATTGCCACAGATGAGGTACTGCCTTTTCCAGCTCAGAGCTGTGAAGGAGGGGAGGGTACAGTTTACGCCTCTGTTTTACTGGAGCGATGTCTGGAATGATGGACAGCATTAGAACTTGTTTGTGCTGGTTTTACAACACTTCCAGTAATGTAATCCAGAGATCATAGTAGGATGTTAGTAGGATGTTTGGCTGGGACATTGGGGCCGGGGGATTAAAATAATTGCTCAGAATCAGAAGGGGAGTGGGTACCTGAGGCAAGTTTTTTCGATGGGTTCCAGTGAAAGCCTCACACGGGTGCAGGTTGGTCAGTCAGGTGACTCATTGGTGTGAGGGTGGTGCTGGATCTGGTGGTTTGCCATCAGATCTTTAATATTTCTGTTCCTAGTATTGATCCACAAGTGCCCTAAATCAGCACAGGCACCTCCTCTGTGGCATCCCAGCTTGTTACACAGCAGTGTCTGCCTGCAGCTGCCTCCTGGTTCCCTCAGGCTGAGTCGGAGGGTGGCTCCTGAGCGGGCTGAGATCCATGGCTGCTCTGGATTCTGCTCTTTGCTTGCACTTGAAGTGGCAGCTGGTTGACGCCACACTAGCCGAGGAAATGGCTGAGTAATTATTTCAAAGGAACTTAATGAAAAGCCACGAAGAGTGTAGATTTGGATGAAGCTTCTATTAAGTGGTTTTATATGCTGAGCTGTTGTAGAAAGGTAAGCTGATGTCAGTTGGTCACAAAATTCTGTCATCTGCTGAGCCTGGCTGGCATTGTTTCTTCTCTGAAGTTTCTTCAAAGGTCCAGGCTGTGTTTCGTTGTGATTGTTTATGATTTGATTTGAGCAGCTTCCATTGTTGCTGAGCTCCTCAAGAGCAATGTTGGCTTTTGATATTTCTTGCCCTTACTGTAAATTCCTTTGGTACAACAGTAAAAGAGTCCCTGCAGAGTACAAGAAAACAGATTCATAGGTAGAGAACTTACCAGTCCAGTGAGGCATACAAAAGTATTAAATCCATTTTTCAGGTCAGAACAGGAGATGAATAAAGGTTTAAATTCACTTTGTGATAGCCTTGTTGACTGTTTTTTTATTCCTCCTTGCTTTTCATAGGCCAGAAAGTCATGCCAAGTTCCCTGGCAAGTGACCTTGTTGACATCCTAAGGTATGTCCAAAATTAGGTCCTTGTCTTCGCTGAGGGCAAAGAGGCACTTGCTGGCTGTCCATAAAAAAGGAAGTAAATATCCAAATGAGTAGAAGGCAGATGTTGGATGAGTCAGGGTGGACCTGGGGCTCCTCAGGAGCTTTGTTTTTGTGAACTGATGTGTCACAACTACAGTTTGTATTGCTGTTGTGGTGGTTTCATGCTGCTGTTGGGTTGTGAGGAAGAGGAGGAGATGCCCTTTTGCATGTGAAGAGGTTTCTGAGAAATAATGAAAACCAAAACTGTTCTGAGGATGTTTGCAAAGGGGTAGAACTGAGGGTCACCCTCCCAGCTGCTTTTAGGCTGCTGAAGGTTTCGGGAGAGTTGCTGTTGGGTGTGAGCTGTGGAGCTGACATTGGGTTGGATGTGCTCTGGATTTGTAGCTACCAAAAATAAGAACCAGTGTGATATTTCATTTGTGTTTTTTATTAAATTCATTTAACTTACTGAGGTTTGAAAATGCCCTGAAACCAAAGACTGCAAGGACAAACATTCCTAAACAATGAATTGAAGAATAAATTAGAAAAATGATTGCTCTCCGTAATAAGATTCTGCATTCAGCTGCATCTTTGGCATGCTGATTTAGGAATCTTGTGGGAGGAACAGGAGCCTGAGGATGGAAATTCAGTGTACAACCAGCCTTGCTGCTTTCCTTTGCTCGAATTTTTGTGGTGTTCTGAAGATCCTTGGACAGTTAATGAAAATCAGACAGAAGTTGCTTTTTTCATCACCCGGGTACAAGTCAGCAGTGTTTCCCATCTAGTGATTGTACACACACACTTTATTTGGAGGTTTTACCTTTCTGCTTGGGGAGTAATGGCAGCTGTGCTCTCCTGAAAGCCATCTCTATCACTGTTCTGCAGCAACGCGTTCAGAGGTGTAAGGGTTGGTCCGAAGTTTCCCTGATCTGCCTCATGATCATCATCAGAGACTGAGACCCCGGGACCCCACCACTCACTCTGGACAGGAATTTCTGACTTGGCCAAGGTGGATGCTTGCCAAGGGACTATTTGCAGGTTTGCTTGCCTGCACTTGCTGCTTGCCATGGTACGCTGCTCTTGAGCAGAGTATTGGCTGTAGTGTTCTGTCCTGCACCTGTTTCTTGGAGCAACGATCTCCACACACAATAGTCCATAAATCTCCCCACCTTTTGACCAGAGGCCACTCGCTTTGGAAAAGGACTATAAAATGATGACTTTCTGAAGAGACTTTCGAGATCTCTTTCTCCCCACGTATGGAAGACGTGTCTATTGGCTGAAGACCATAAGGATTTCGTCCCATCTGTTGGTAGCTACTCCCTGTCCCTCTTTCTTTCTCTCCTTTTATTTAGTCTTCTTTATCTCTCTCTCCCCTCTATCGCAAAACTGAGTTGTTGGCACTCAATAAAGTGCATTGCTGCTTGCTGCTGAATAAAACTTGAGTCCCTTGCTGTTTGTCTTTTGCACCCTGAGGTCAAATGAACTATCAGGACTCCCGCTCAGGTTGAGTGGATTGTGGCAATAAACTGGTGTCATGGACAGGATTTCTGACAGACAGAGGGTTTTCCCCACACTCATTTGAGGGCTCTGTCTTCAGAAATTTACAAAAGATCTCTTGGTGCAAAAGGCGGGACTGTATTGTTGTTGCTCCTGTTGTTTGTCTTTTGCACCCTGAGGTAAAATGAACCATCAGGACTCCCTCTCAGGTTGAGCGGATCGTGACAAGAGGTGTTGAAGGCTCCTGGATCATGAATAAAACACAGCAACTGCTTTGGTTTGTGCATTTCCATAGTTATTGTTTAACCTGCTGACGCTCTGTAATCGTCTCCTGCAATCTGTAAAATCCTGCAGTGTGAAGATAACATCCTTCAGTAAAAGAACAAACATTGTTCAAGGCTTTTAATAAATACACCAGATATATCCCAGGGCCTGCTGTAGCCTGGCCTGTCTGCAGCCTGGAAAGATTGAAGGCAGCACCTCTGAATTTGGTGGAAACAACATCCTTCCTGGGATGGATTTTTTGGAAATGCCTTCTGTAGCATTTGCATGTGGCTGGCTCTGGACTAGAGTTTGTCTGTGCCTTGTGCGAGGTCCAGATGTTCATGGTGACTTGGGTGAGAAGCAGCAGAGTTCAGATGCAAAAGGAACATCAGTTTTCTACTCAGACAAACTTGTTGTGGGAGGAGAGCAGCTGTCTTTCACAACAACTGTGTTCTGGTTAGCAGCTCGGACATTTTTAAGAACAAAAGGGAGCTTTTCTTGCTTCTTTTCTCTTCCCCTTTTTAATCAGGCTCAACAACTTAAAACTGAAAGCACTTTTTTTGTATAAGTACACTGGAGAGTGAGCTTGTCCATCTGATCAGAAAGCCCTGAGCGTGCTCTCATCTCTCCAGTGAAAAGCCAGAGAAGTCCACATGTCCCCAGAAGGAGAGTGAATGGATGATCTGCAGGGCCATTTGTTGGATACTGCTGGTGAGATAGTTCTGATCTGTATGTGTTCCTCTTGGATGCCCCTCTATCCAAATGGAGGAACCTCCATGTCTTTTATTATTCCCAGTGTGGTAGGAAATGAAAGCTGTTCCTGTCATGAAGGTGATCAGGTATTCAGTCAGAACTGGGTTTGAAACCATCTTTTAGCTCAACAAAAAGAATGGCCACATTGTGAATGATTTTATTTAAGCAAGTAGTGAGTCACCTAGAATTTTTCTCCAGTAAAAAAACTGACCGGGTTGTGTTTGCTATCCATGGGATTCATTGAGAGGAACTTTGTGTCCCTGTCACAGCTTTCCCTGTGTGTTCGATGAGGTGTTCACTGCTTCCGCATGGCACAAAGCTCCACGCCGTGGTCCATCTGCTCCTGCTGCTGGGTGAATACCTTCTGTTCTCGTTAACAGTGATGGCTGCCAAAGAGATCACAGGAGGCTCCTTTAAATGTCCCTCTTTAAACTCTCTGCGGCAGCTGCGTGTGACCTGTAATAGCTAATAGGCAAAATAAGAAATATAAATCGCCAAGTTGTATGTTTAAAGAAGTCATCTTTGGAGGGGAAAGAAGTCTTCCGGCCTCATTAGCATCCTAGCTGTGAGGGGAATAAAAGCTCAGGGTGGATGAGTATCTCCCTTGTATATGTAATCAACATCTGATTTAATTTCACAGGAGCTGTGAGATGCTGCTCTTAGGAAGGCAGCTGGATATGCATCCAGACAGCCAGTGACCAGCACAGTCACCGCCTTGTAATCAAAGTATCAGTAAACCTTTGGTCTTTTTCTTAACTCTGAAACAACTTATTGGAAGAATTAGTAGCAGAGAAGCTTTGCCACATTTAAAAAATAAAAGTGGCTTCAAGATTGATATTGTGGATGATAAGGCTGGTTGTGGGTGAGATACACCATTTTTTGGCAGCAGTTGAGCTCAGGAAGCATCTCTTCCTCTACGTCCTTTCAGAGTTTACAGTCCCTCTGTTGGTTGCAGTTAATGCTCTTGTCTAGCTTGTGTCAGTCTGATTTTTCAACTTGAAAGGTGAACCTGGTCACTGAAACGGCATAAAATGAGGGAGCAGCTTTCCCAGCAGTTGTGGTGGTGTATCTGGTTGTGTGGTGTATGCTTGAACCCCAGGAGGAGCCCTCTTGGTCTGGTAGTACATGTTCACTTCCAGATACAGCTCTGCTCAAGTCTTTGGTGTGGTAAGGCCTCCTTTAAGTCAGCTCATAAAGCCAAGGTGTGAAACCTCGCCTGTTGTTGCGATGAAACTCAGGTTTCCAGCTCAGCTTTGCAAAACCTCGACTTTAAGTTGCACTGAAAGGAAAGCCATTAAAGTCTGGCTGGTTCAGGAGCTGAGCTCTGGAAAGTCTCAGGCTCTTGCCTGTGGAGAAAGTGTCTGGAGCACAGGTAGTCACTGCAGACAAAACACACCCGAGTGTGTGCCAGGCTCTTGCCGGGCACTTGTCAGTGGGGAATATTATTTTCCTTGGGCTGACACCTGGCTCGCTGTGCTGCCAGTTGGTTTAGTCACAGGGACAAGCACTTTCTCCAAGGCGATGGAAGTGGTGAGTCACAAAGCAACGAAATAACATTTGCACATCTGTGTTTGGTGACTGGCTGGTGTGGCAGAGCGGGAGTGGCTGGACTGGCTGGGAACTGGCTGGATTTCCTCCCTGGTGTCAAGATCATAACCTCTTAGCATTGGTGAGCTTTTGTGGTTGGGGGTTTGACTGACAGTCCTTGGATCCATAGCTGATTTCTGTCAGAAATTAATTTCAAGTTATCAGAACTGTGGGCTGAACTGAAGCTGGTCACTTGTTCAAACCCTGTTGAAGTTTGAGGGGGAAGAGCTGTTCCATCACTTGAGGTAGTCTCAGAGATTGCAGACAGATAAACATTTTTTTTTCTTCTGAAGTACTGTTTTCTGGAAAGTAGACAAAACCTTAGAGAAGAGGTTGTAAATGTCTGTTGCAGTGGGACCAAGACTTCCAAAGCTTCAAGATGATCCACATCTCAAGTGCTCTGCAGCATGGCAGAAAAACCATAATGTTGTGACGCTGCATTTTCCTCCATCTGCTGCTGAATACATGCAAAGCAGAGCTTGGAGAAGCAAAAGTGAGATGGGGAATTACCCTTTCATGTAAGAGTGAAAAAAACTTGATTAATCAAGAGATTCCCATACAGTTGCAATGCAGTGCATTCTTAACATCAAATCCAAACATCCTAAAATCAGTCACACAAAAGAACAGGCTTGAGCAATTCCCTTGCAGAAAGCATTGAACGTAGCCTATCACTACTGGTGTTGTTGAAGCAAACCTGCAGATTATGCTTTAAGCTGGAAGAAAAAAAATGCCCTGGAGATGGAATTTAGCGGCTCTGTGTCTAGTGTGTAGGAACGTAAAGGCCTGAATCTCTGTAGGTTGGGGATAAAGAAGCACAGCTCGTTGTGCTTGAGACAACACAGCTGAACATGCAGAGTTCCTACATATTTCTGTAACCTTTCCATGCTTCTACAAATAGTGATATTTATTGTGATCTGCTTGGAGAGTAGGATTGAGCTGTCATGTGTATATATATATATATATTCTCTAATCAATTTTGAACCCATTTGCCACTTTCAGCTAAACCTGAGGGTGAAGGGGATATTCAGTCTCAGAGACACGACGTTCCTTTGAGTTTTGTGAAAACAAGCGGTTTTAATAGAGAGAAACCTGATTAGCGACCCCATGGAGAGAAAAGCTGCAGTGAGAGCACAGCCCTTATTAGACATTAAAGAATCCACATGGGAGAGAGGTGTTCCTGACCGTGGGAAAAGCTGCAGTGGGAACTGGCAGTTATTGGACGCCAGAGAATTCGACCTCAAGACGTGCATCTGTAAGAAATGAGTTTTCATTAGTTCTGCTCACAAAGCTGTTTTTTTTTTTTCTTTTTTAAATAATGTATATACCAATAAGCTATGGGTGTTTCCATGCTTTTCCTTGATTGTTCCAAAGAAACAACTAGGAAAAGTGCCTTAGTCAGAGACTTTGGCTGGCTAAGGTGGCTGTGCCTCATTACCCTGGCAGCTGTAAGTGGCTGATGTTGTGTTGAGCCCTTCGCTCCAGCGTGGTTGAGCTCTGGCTGGGCTGATGCAATGCCAGGTTCTCCTGGCGCTGCCGGCAGTGGAACTGCTGACTGGGGTGAGGAGGATATTAATACATGGAGTGCCAAGAGGCGTTTTTATTCATCCAGCTTCGTGTAATCCCCATGTCCAAAGCCTGGGTTCAGCTTCCCCGCCCTCTTTGCCCTGGTTTGAAAGGTCACTAGGACTCCTCCTGGGGGCTGTTCTGTGTCCTGTGGATCTTGCAGTGGAACTGATCAGTGTTTTAAGGAGTAGATGCACCTATATTCAGATGTGACCTGATGTGTGTTGATTCCAACAGCTGATCTATGCCAGAACTGGTTGTCATGAGAGTTGCAGAAAATTTCTTGGTGTGTTGACTCTTGGATTAAATTGCTGCTGCTGTAAGTGGCAACTGTGAAAACACAGGTTTAAATACTCTTTTTCTTCTCTATGATACAGAATAATTCCATTTGTATATTAATACTTCAGCTGTATCCAAAAGGTCACTTTGCAATGAAGACATAAATAAAATGTCTTCATTAGGAATCACTTTTACTTGGGGGTCTTAAAATGGAGCATTTGGCTGAGCTGTAAAACAAGAGGCGAGCATTTGTTCCAGCATGGAGTTATCTCTGGACTGTCTGATCTGTTGAGCATGTTGCTCCTAAATAGCAGAGGTATCAGGAGTACTATCGGTGAATGTGCCTATGCTAGCTTTTTAATTTTCTACTTTGTCATCTCTTAGGGAGGGGATTACGAGTGCAGACAAAGCCCTGGCTGTTTTCTGTGTGTGGCAGGAGCACGTGCTGTATGTATATTAACAAAACCCCCGTTTGTGGTCAGGAGTTGGGAGAGCTCCTGTTGAGTGCTGCTGGGGGCCACAGGGAGCTGCAAAGTCCAGAGGGGTCTGGGTTTGAGTAGTTTGGGTGTTGGGGCAGGAGGGTAGCACTGTGCTCAGGATTCACCACAGGATTGTTTGGCTGAGCTCCATAACCTGGTTGATTAGTTTCTGCTTCTGGATTTTGGTATTTCCCTGAAGATCTGTATTACTAGAAGAAGAGCTGCGGAGAATGCCCTGAAGAACGTTGTTTTTCTCCCCCCAAAGGTCACAGAGACAATAAAGATCACTCTAAACAAGTTTTAAAGCATCTCAGATTGTAATCTAGAGAATGATGGCAGCTTGGTAATTAGGGCATATTTCTGAATCATTGTTGTCACAAGGGCTGTTCTTGGTGTGGCTTGAAAACCAGAACTCCTTGTGATATGAGGAGCTTCTATTTTGCTTGGCACTGGGAAGATGAAGGATTTCATAGGTGCACATCTCCTGGATTTATCACTCATGGATGATCTTTCCTGCTTGTGATTGTCTGGAGTGCTGTCCCAGCCACTTGCTGTGTCTTATCTATATGGACACAGCAATTTTTCTGCACCAGTGCCCTCAGCATGGGTGAGCAACAGGAGCTGGAAACCATTGCACAGCAGGAGATGATGGTATGAGTTGCTATTGTGGAATCATGGTGGGGATGGCTGACACAACTGGAGTTCTGCAGTGAATGCTTCTGACTTCTTCAGAAGGAATTGGCAAGGAAGGAGAGGTGGTGGGGTAGCCTTGTATGTTAGGAAGTGTTTGGATTGTCTAGAGGTTAGTGATGGTGGTTACAGGGTTTAGTGTTTATGGGAAAGAATGGTGGGGCAGCTAACAAGGTAAATATTCCAATGGGAGTCTGTTCTAGACCACCCAACCAGGAGACTAATGACATCTGAAGAGATGGATGAAATATTCCCTAAGCAGCTGGGAGAAGTCTCATTAGCATTCTTGTTCTTGTGGGAGACTTAAACCTACCACATGTCTGCTGAAAATACAGCAGAGAGGGAGCAGTCTGGGAGGTTGATGGAGTATGTGAAGGACCCAGCTGGTGATGGAGCCAACCAGGATTTGGTATTGAGTTGTCCGTTGTAAATACTGCTCCTGGTCTGCCCTGAGTGCAGCTGCTGGCCCAGGCAGTCCTAAAAGTGAAATGATTGTGGCTCAACACATGACAGTTCCCCACATTTGTTAGACTTAATTTCAAGTGTAGTTTTTCCAGGATGATGGAATTCTGCTTGTTTCTATCAAGATCCATTTCAGTGAATTTGAATTATTTTCATGCCAGCCCTGTACATGCTCTTCTCAATGGTCTGTCCCTGATTTTGCTGTCTACTGCACATTAGTTACTGTATTTATGAAACAGTCAGTGCAATTTTGAGTGGTTTTTGTTTAGATGCCTTGATTTTTCTGTGTCTCTCAGACCTCAAGTCTCCTTCCATGCCAGGCTGTATCCGTGTAATGATACTGTCAAATTTTGAGTATGCTCTGCGTTACATGAGGCACAGTTTAATTCCTAAGGCTTGTGCGGCTCAGATCTGAAGGTGGTGAAATACCGTCTTAGATTGCTCTAGATATGAAATTCCCTTTCTAAAAAGAAAACAACTTATAAGTGTGTATATAAATTTTATGGCAGTAAAGCATGTGGCTATAATGAATATGAAGCTTGGAACATGGTGGGATGTCATTTCCTTAGGATAGGCGTGCTTGAACTGCTGCGTATTTCATTTATTGTATCACTGCCCTTGTGATCAGTTGTAGTGCCGTAATCTTTGCAAACGCCTGTGTAGAGACAGAAATTCCCTTTGTGTTACTGGCTCAGGAACTCTCACAGTGGTGAATATTAAACACCTTTTGTGAGCGGTGCGGGCGGGAAACGCTTGCTGTGCTGTTCCTGCTGGGAGTTAGTGGTACTGGAGGCTGGTGCTTAACTCCAAACAGGATTTCTGCAGGATAGCTGTTCCTGTGGCTCGGTGTCCTGCTGCTGGTAAGATCCCAGTGTGGTTGGTGCTGCTCTTTGGTATGTTATTTTGTGTATTCTATGGCTGGGAAGTGGCTACACGTGCTGTTGTGGTGGGCCAAGTTTCTCAGGCTGTGAAATTAGCGTCCATGATAGCAGAATACCTTAGAACTGATGTTCATGGACTCAGCAGACATCCATTAGCCTGGATAAAAACCCCTGTGGAGGGTGACGGTATCCTGCTTTATGGAGGTTTAGTATTGGCATATCCTGGATTTCCCTGTACCTAGAGCCGACCTACTTTGTGCAGGGGGAATGCAGGGCTGGAGTACCCCTAGCGTGGGGTATTTGGATGATTTGGTGTCAGGAATAAGGAGAAGAGACACAAACATCTGATGAAGTATTATTTCAGGACATATTATTTTGTTATGAAATAACAACAAAGCCAGAGGAATGCGATTGGCCAAGGAAAGCTTCAAGCTGTGCGAGCGTTTTACTGAATAATGCAGGCTGGGGCTTGCTGGGGTTATATAATCACGAAGGAGGAAGGAGCTTGAGTGTGGCACAGCAAAATCAGCCGAGCTTTTCAGATGGCTAAAGATACCTGACTGCAGTCAAAGGGAACCTGAGTGAATACAAAATACTCGGATGTCCTGCTGTACTGGAGCAGCTTGTCAAATCATACTTGTAATGGGAGGTGCAGAAACACACTGAAAAAGCTCTTGTGTTATTCTGAGTCAGCTTCTAAATAAAAATGCAGGGAAGTTTCTTTGGGGCCAGGATGTAGCTGACCTGCAGAACTCTGCAGTGGTGAAGATGGTAGTGTAGGAAAGGTCTTCACAAGCTTATGGGGAGTGCAGCAAGAGAAATAGGAAGTTACCGTGATTTAAAGTGGGAATTGGTTTATATTAAAAACAAATCTCCCTCACTTCAGCCCAGCTTTTCTTATCATGTATAGACTGTCCTATAAAGATCCTAATCAGTTTATAGAATATTGCAACTACAGAGTAAGGTTTGCTTACTACACAATTACTGGCCGATGTTTTCGTAGCCTGTGCTTTGTTTAGAATGCTTTTGCTTGGAACAACAGGGACCGTGCAGGAAGAGTGTTCAGAGTGAACAGCTGAGCTGAAATGGCTTAGGAGAGCTGGAGAGCCGAGGGTGCCGATCCCCGGGGTAGGGAAGGCTGCAGGATGCGGGATGACTTTGGCTATGCCTGAGTGACATGTCGCTCCTGGGGAGGAGGAACCATCCCGGCCCTGCATTGGCAGAGGCTGCATCTCCCAGGCCGGCTGTGCTGTCTCCTGGTTTGGGAGAAAGAACTGGGGAGGAGGAAGGGCTGGAGAGCGAGGGAAACATTCTGAGCAGCCGTGCCAAGAGCCCAGAGACATTTCAGCTGCTTGAATACCGCTTTGATCTACAGTGAATAAACCGATAATGCTTAAATTATGAATTCCTTTTCTTTGTCTGAAAAGCTGGATTAGCGTGGCTTTGTTTGAGCAGTGATTATTGGGCAAGTTTTTTCTGGCTGCTTGATTTGTGTTTACAGCCGAGTGCTTCGGTTGTGCTGTGCTGCTGGAGGGGCTTGGTGACATAACAGCTCCCATATCTCCTCATCTCCTCTTCTTCGGGTTGAACTGTAAACCCCGCCGAAAACACGGCCTCGGCTGCCTCCGTTACCATGTGCAGCTAATGATTAATCGGCAGGAGTTGTGGGTCGGAAGAGGCACTAAACGGCCTTGTTTTCATTCGAATCTGCGGAGTAGGAGCCGAGCAAAGGCACCTCTTTGTTTCTGTTGGTCTGGCAGTGATTGCAAAACGCAGCCTTGGAAGGGCTGACGCACAGGTGTAGCGATATGAACCGAAGGTTGAGAGGAGCTGTTCTGCCAACGCTACCAAAGGTCACGGCCATGCCTCCCCTGGCCTTTTGTCCCTTCTTCCCAGCCCTCTGCCAGGACAAAGGTTGCTCCTTGGAGCATGTTCATCTCCATCTTGCCTTGCTTTGGTGTAAGGAAGCGTGGTGCTCTCGCCGCCTCTCCACCCCAGCCCTTCAGAAAGTGTCGTGTTTTTTTCTTTGTAACGTTACTGTGCTGCAGTGAAGCCGTGTGGTGATGCAGCACTGCAGATCTCCCTCCTCTCCCCCTGGTCTCCTCCCGACAGCATCTGCCAAGACAGGAGCAGCTCGGAGAGACGCCAATGGGTGCGGCCGGGCCGGATCACTCGGCACATTGATCCTTGTGGTGGGGACCAGAGGATGTGTGCAGTCGCAGGACTGAGGCAAACCTTCCTCTTCCAGCAGCTGCCCTGGAATACCTGGGCTCTCTCCTCCTCTGTTTTCTTTCATCCCCCCCTTCTGCTCCCTTTCTCCTGCTCCTGCCTGCCTCCCTCGCTTTCAGCAAAGACGATTGCCACAGATTATCCTCAGGGCCTGTCAAGGGTACGGGGCAGGACACCAAAGCACAGCGTATATTTATGTATCTGGATAACGGGGGGATTAACAGGCGCCGTCTCGGAGTGGAGTGATTTAGCACCATGGCTGCAGTGCAGTACAGTAGTAACCTCCCCAATCCATTTCTTATTTAGAAAAAAAAATAAAAAATAACCAAAGTACACTTCTTCCAGTATAAAAATTAATATTGGGAAGAGTCACACCTTTGCTAGGTGGTTTTTGTGGTAGATGGGGATCTTACTACACTGCTGTTTTGTGTCTGGTCTGCTCTGTATCGGAGCATGAGCTCAGATATTTGTACATTTTAAACACATTCTGCATCTTATGCAGCAAAAGAATGAGTTCTGACTATGTATGTATAATGACATGTACGTGTTAGGATTTCAGAATTAGGCAGTAATTGTCAAGGTGGGGAGCAGGCAGTCATTCAGAGCCCAGCTCTGCTGTCACTGGCAGGCGGTGCTTCATGTGAGGTGGGCCATGGTGGCTGCAGTCAGAGAACAGCTAGGATTTTAGAAATATTGTTACCATTACCAGTAGTATCTTAATCCTATTCTCCCCTGAAGACTGAAGGCAAATATGGGCTCCTGTTGCCATAAACTGAATGTGTAAACCCAGTGAGCAAAAGGAAAGTGTGTGTTCTAACCAGCCAGTCTGGGAACTACATAGTTTAGATATGAGAGTTGGAGTCCATCTTTGTTTGCAGAGAACTGGCACTGAATTATTTTAAAGGGTGATCCTAACTAGGATTATTTTTTGTCATGTTCAGTCATGGCACAAACATTTTCTCAAATAGACTCTTTCCTATTTTCCTTCCCTCTCCTTCCTTTCCTGTTCCCTCTCCTGCTCTCTCTACATCTGCCACATCCAATTAGGCCTTTTTTTTCCTCACACAGATTTTATTAACCATCTCCTCTACTTTTCTGGACTTTCTAAATCTTACTTTCAAGGCAAAATAACCAAACCCAGCTTCCAATGACAGCATGCAGTTTTCCTGCAGTTCAGTTTGCTATTATTTGAAGCTTTTAATTAAATAAAATACAAAGAAACAATTAAGAAATAACCAGAGCATTACAGATTAGGAAACTCCCGAGAATTAACATCCCTGTGCTGTACCCAGGGGCACAAAGGGTGACAAGCTCAGCCCTGGACAGCTGTGAGGCAGGAACGTGTCTTGTGTATGACCCTGTCATTTTATGCCCAATAAGGCATTTTTTTCTTGGAAGATGTTCTTGTTTGTGCACACAGCTGTGTTCAGTGGAGTATAAACCAGGAAAAAAAGGGCTCTAAATCCAAACCAGGTTATATATAAGTGTAGTAGGTCAGGCTGGAATGAGAAGGCAGCAGTCAGTGAGGCAGGTTTTCAGATCGTATTTAAGGATTAGTCATCCAACAACAATGATGAAATTGTAAGGTGTAGGAAAAGCCAGGCACGAAACCGAGGCAGCTCCGGGATCTGACAGCATGTGTGCCTTGGCCTAGTGATTGTATTCCCTTCTCCCTGCGTGCGTGGCTGACAACAGTTTTGCCTGCATAAGGTCTGTTTACATCTGCCCGGCCTTGTGCTGCCTTTGTGCATAGAAATATTTTCACAATAATTCTTCATGGAGTTTACAAATACTTCCTGATTAGGATTTTTATTTGTGTGTCTCTTTCCTCTATGTCAGCACATTAAAAAATACACTTTCTACCTTTTCTTGTTCTGGATTCCAACTGCAGTTCAAAACTTTTCCCTGGTTTGCTCAGAATCTTTTGGCTGAGAGAACTGAACACCCAAACCCTGCAGTTGTTGGCTGTTAAAACATCACTGTGCTCATCCCGCCCAGTTTGTCCTTTCTGCTGTGAGTGGATGCAAGTTATTTAAATACATTTTTACGTCTTGTTTCCTTGTGTACACAAACATGTTTGGGTTTATTTTTATTTTGCATAGACATTTACTCATCCGTAAGTGCCAGTGTTGCAGTTATTTAACATACATTATATAGGGTGGTGTCACATTCCCTCTGGTATTTCTCAGCTCCTGCTGGGCAGCTGGGTCTGGAGTGGGGGTAGGAGGCTGAACCCCAGCAGCACCTGGGTCTGGGGGGGTCCATGCCGCCCACATGTCCTGCAAGGTGTGGAAGTAGACGGGTTTGAGATCAGGAATGAGGATCACAGTGGAGATTAAATACAGATCGAAGTAGTGGAATTGAAGTCTCAAGGTCATTTGTCTCCTAAGAAAATTGTTGGCTGGCTGTATTTTTCCTTGTAACATGGTTTTGTTTTAATTGTGCTTCTTTAAATGTGTCAGACTAATGATGTGCAGGATGCTCTGATTGTGAACACCTCTCTGTTTCTTCAGCTGCTGCTGCTCTGCTGCTGTAAAAAGGGTGATAGGGTGATCCCATGGTAGGCTCCCCACACTGTGAGACAGGAGTTTAAATGTAACCATGGAAAGTTTAAATGGCTTTTTCCCCTCTCCAAATGGCTTTTCCCCTCTTAGTATCTCCCAATGATTGATTTTCCTGGCACAGGGGAAGGGTGAAGCGCTGGATGTTGATTTTGCAGCAGTCAGTGTTACTAAATGTGGTCTTTTCCCACCAGCACTAATGTGTGTGCTCTGCTTTGCTTCTCTTCCAGATATGGACGTGTCGAAAGTGTCAAAATCCTCCCTAAGAGGGGGTCGGAAGGTGGAGTGGCAGCATTTGTGGATTTTGTGGACATCAAAAGTGCCCAGAAGGCACACAACTCTGTCAACAAAATGGGAGATAGAGACCTACGGACGGATTATAATGAGCCAGGAACCATTCCCAGTGCTGCGCGGGGATTGGATGATACAGTTTCCATAGCATCTCGTAGTAGAGAGGTTTCTGGGTTCAGAGGAGGTGGTGGGGGGCCCACTTACGGCCCCCCACCATCACTTCATGCACGGGAAGGACGTTATGAGCGGAGACTTGATGGGTAAGTTCCAAGGTTTCTCTAGGCAGGTATTTTGTATTTGATATGGTGAGAAACACAAACTCTTATCTAGGGCCCCCAGATGGATTTAAAATTTTGGGAATTATCTATGTTTCCTATTTTGGGTTGGAAACGGAAGTGATTTCTATCTCAGTGGCTGGTACCTTGTGGATCCATAGAGGATGTGTCCTGCAGCTGGTTGGATATCTACCTACACTTGAAATAAGGTGGTTTTAAGATGGAAGATTTCCTTTGGCCAGCACCGATATTGGAGTTACTCTTTTCTAGAAGTAGCAATCTCATTTCTTGGATAATATTAAGGCCTTGCTGGATGTATCCCTGCTGCCAGATGGAGCTATCTTACTCTACAACATGTGGTGAAGTTCTCTGTGGAGTATCATCGGAATACTAGAACCTAGAATTTGGTGAAAGCTTGATGCCTAGCTCTCAGTTCTCACTATACGCAGCGGGTATGTTAATTGGATTGTCACCACAAAATTCATAGTAGACTTTAATGATGCACCCCTTGGATTCTACCAACATCATTTAGCCATGGAAATAACGCTTGGATGGAGAAGACCGAAGGCGTGGTTGTGATGGTTCCATTTTGGATCTACATTATTTCGAAGTTATTGGGATTATTCTTTCTGATGGTATTGGCAAAAAGAGATGATGGACATTACTTATTTTTGGAAATTATAGTTTATTTTTTTTTTAAAGCTGGGATAAGAACTACTGCCTTGAATTTATTGGATGGTATACAGTCAAGACGCCAGTAGCCATGGGGAGTGGATTACTATCTAGTCTCTTAAAAAGCTCTCTGCTGCTCCACATTAAACATACTTTAGCTTTAAGGACGTGGTGCTAATACCCGTTTGTGGATACACCAGTGAGAAGTGACTGGGCTGGATGGTTACCAAGGCGGCCAGAGGATGCCTGCTGGCAGCAGCATGAGGGCCCTCGGGCCTCGGGGATCTTCTACCAGCTGCTTGATTCAGACTTAGGGCTGGAAATTAAAATTATGGATCTATTTAAGAGCCTTCTGTCTCAAGAAAGAAGTCTGGGGGTTTCAGAGTTACGGTTTCAGTCTGGGACTACTTCCGTCCAGTGGATTTTTTTTTTGTCTTGTCACTAAGATTTTTTTTTTCTTGTTGGTTCATCTAAAATATCATTTGACACCCTTGCCCATTAAGAAGGTGGATTACCCCTGTAAGAGGGGCCAAAATTGGGGAAGTTATGTTCACAATTCTCTCCCTAGATTTAATTGGGAATATAGGTCGTGTTTCCACACTTGGAAAAGGTTGGTATGTCCTGCCCTGTGTATATTAGCCCCTCTCCTAACCCAAGTCAAACCCTCTTTCCACTAACTCCAATAGCACTTAGTACTAATAGATAAGTGAAGAAAGCACTGTAGCCAGTAGCTGTTCAGCTCTGCTTCCTCTGTCTGTCTTCTGTGTCCTTCTCATGGATAAGGATTTGTTCTTTCTGTCAGCTCTGTAGCAGTAACCGCTAGAAAATACTGCTTTTTCTCTGACCTCATTAAATCAGCTCTCACTGATTAACACTTTGTAGGATTCTAAATGCAATCGTTTGTAAAACTGTTGATCTTGGCCCTTCAAAAGGGGGAAAAAAGAACCAAAACAGAGACACATTTCTGTGCCAGATTCTGAAATAGCTTTCAAAATTCCATTGTTGCAAGCAAGAGGTAATGGAAATAGAAACGCAACAATGAATTTCAAGCAGATGTAGAAGTTAATGATGTTCTCTTGCACTGGTTAGGTAGTTTTTTTATAATAATTTGAGAGAACAAAATGCAGGCAAGATGTGAGGGAGCCCTATAGAAAGGTTGATATGAGTTACAGTTTAACAACAGAGAGTGAATATATTGAGAGGATTAAGGATCTAGTGATTCATTGGAGAAGGAATGGAAGGAACTTCCTGAGATACTAATAAAAAAAAGATTCAAATCCCCTTTTCAGTTTATAAAAGATCTCTGAAATATTTCTGCCATTTGAATTAGAACTGCGATGCAGGGGAGGAGGAGGAGGCACAAGGCAGAATTGGGTTATCAGGATTCAGGGGACTGAAATGACTCATAACAGATTCTGAAGGAAGAATCTGAGAGAGAAGGCTGGGGAAAAAAAGGTTGAAATGTCCTTCATAAGATGGATAATTAATTTTTAAATTAATTTTGGCTACCCTGACATATTTAGAATTTTTGAAGTATTTTTAAAATGCTCGGTGTAACCATTCTGGATTTTCCATTTTGTGGCTGTAACTAAGACGTACCATCCTGGTACTTGTTTAAATTGGAATACTCAACTATTTGTAGTGTTCCTTCCTTTATCTGTCAGTTTTATTGTCTCTTTATTTGAGAGATCACACTAACTCAGAACATCACCGAGCCTTTCTCAATTTAAAATATTTGAAACACTGAAATGAACTAGACTGTAGCTGTTGGAAAGCAGCAACTTGTGCAGATAGAAATTCTGTGATTGCAGCAACAGCAGCAGTTGCAACAAAAACACTGCCTAAAAATTTGATTCTCAGTCCTTGTGTAGGGTGTTAGTATGTTCTGGGGATCTGCATCCTTGCAGTTCCAGCATTAGTAATAGAAACGTTTCTTTAGCATCCACAGCTTTTACAAGAAATAAGTGTAGCAATCTGGTCAAAGCAAAAATTCCCTCTAAGAGGGTGAAATATTTTAGAACAGCAACAAGAAACCCCCTAATTTTCTGGGAATTCTCTATGGGTTATGCCACCCCTTTTGAAAGCAGCTTCTTACCTCTGGGTCATGCTTTGCATGGAGGCTTTCATGGCTACAGCCCAATTTGTGATGCCATTTTTGCAGAAGGATAATTACAAGAGCTCCAGTAACTAACAAATTTTGAAAAAAAAATAAAAAAAATTTGAAGCTCTTAAGCAAAAATGGAGCAAAAAATAAGCTGTTAATGATGATGTCTACAAACATGAAGTTTCTCTTGTTCATGGAATTTAAAAGAACAACTGAAATGAGGATCTGCATGGGAAGGCAGAATGTTTTTTTCCTGTGCGGGCAAGTTGCTGGTCATGAAAGCCCCATATTGTGATTAAACCAAAATGATTGCTCAGCTTGATCATATACAAATATAACTTTGGAGTCAAGTAAAGTTTGTCATTGTTTGCTTGAGGTTATTGCTGGTTAGTGGAGAAGCAGTTGCAGCAATAAGTCGAGTGTTGCCGTGAATATTTGCATGATCTGCTTTTAGTTGTGCCTGCCCCCTTCTGATGCAATATTTTTCCCCCTTCCCAAATGCAGGGCTTCAGATAACAGGGAGCGTGCTTATGAACATAGTGCCTATGGACACCATGAGCGGGGGACGGGCGGATTTGATCGGACGAGGCATTACGATCAGGATTACTATAGAGACCCTCGGGAGCGGACCTTACAACATGGGCTCTATTACACTTCGCGGAGCCGAAGTCCAAACCGTTTTGATGCTCACGACCCCCGATACGAACCTAGGGCCCGGGAGCAGTTTACATTGCCCAGTGTGGTACACAGGGATATCTACAGGGATGACATTACACGGGAGGTACGAGGCAGAAGACCGGAGCGGAACTACCAGCACAGCCGGAGCCGGTCGCCGCACTCATCGCAGTCCAGGACGCAGTCCCCACAGCGCCTGGCCAGCCAGGCCGCCCGGCCCGCCCGCTCCCCCAGCGGCAGCGGCTCCCGGAGCAGATCCTCTAGCAGTGACTCCCTCAGCAGCAGCAGCAGTACCAGCAGTGACAGGTAGGTCCCTGTGCTGTGGGCTGTGCTGGTCATTTCCTGAGGAGTTGCTCCATGGCAGAGCTTTGGTCGTTGATGTAGAAGTGAACTGGAGTGAAACGTAAAAAGGCTCAGTTGGTACCAGGAGTTCCAAGGGGAATGCTGGTTCTGTTGTTCGTTATTTTCCATGGTGGATCCATGCAGCGTCCATAAGATGGATGGGCAGAGCAGGGATGTACAAGTCCTTGCTGCCTGTGTGCCTGGAGAATGGGGTCACTTTCATTTGCTTCAGTGAGAGAAAAGGCAGATTTTTAAGGTGGCTACTTTTTACAGATCACACTTCAACATACTTTGAGAAATGATGAGTGGTATTGTTCTGTTTCTTCTTGTTCCCTAACACCACTGACATTCTCAAGGTTGATTTGTCACCTTCCCATTTTTCCCCCTGCTACAACAAAAACGGTAGACTTGGAAGAATTAAAAAGAAAATAATCCAAGTTCGTGATTCCTGGGGATGTTTTTCCCATGTCCTTGGTACTGCAGTAGCTGTGTCTTTGCATAGCTTTACAAAATACCACAGGAAAGGTGTTAGAAATTATTTCAATAATTTTAAAATTCATATTGAAGTGCCTCCCTGACATTTGGTCTTTTAAGAGTAAATTCACCCTAGGAGTGGAAACCACAAAGCTATGGTTGCACCCATAAATGTTTTATGCTCTTTGGCGAAGAGCTGTGCTCTTCAGGAGGGTTTGCAGAGTTGGCAGTGTTTCCTTTGCATACCAGGTCTTTTCTACAACTGAAAATATTCAGTAAATACATAAGTGTATCAGTAGAGTGTTCGATTTCACGAAGGCCTGGAAATGGCTTCCCACTGGCAGAGGCAGGGATGGAGGAATATTGGGAAGAAATTCCTCCCTGTGAGGGTGGTGAGGCCCTGGCACAGGGTACCCACAGAAGTTGTGGTTGCCCCTGGATCCCTGGCAGTGTTCAAGGCCAGGTTGGACACTGGGGCTTGGAGCAGCCTGGGATAGTGGAAGGTGTCCTTGCCCATGGCAGGAAGGGGAATTAGGTGAACTTTAAGATCCCTAACAGCCCCTTCTAGGATTCTGTGATTATCACTGTGAATGGAATTTTACCACTGGCAGAACTCTCTGACCAAGGGAATTACTCTCACAAAATCTTACCTTGAATGTTGAACCTTCTGGAAGGGTGAGATGGATTGACACCCATGGAGAGTGCACAGAAGACAAGATGAGGAAATCATTATCTCCTCTTCTGATTGCCTCACCCCCTCACGTCTAAAGAATCATGCAAGGATTTATTTACTTCTTTTAATTACTGTTTTCTCCCCCTGGATTTAGAAGTTCAGGTCCTGTCTCAGCTGGAGAGCAGGTGAAGATTTAAGACAACTTTTAGGCTGCTTTAAGCACTTGTTTGTTTCCAACACCTCTCTCAATGAGAGCTTAATGCTTGAATAGAGATAATCCTTTGTCAAAGATTTTTCACACTTATTACAGCTCAGAAAAATCTGTGAGACTTCTAGAGGTCTCAAAAAATCTTAGAGAAAATGGACTGAAAGGAGGGCTGGTTACATTTAAGGTTTAATAAAAAAAATCTCAAGCAGGGGAAGAAGAAAAAATTTCTACTGGTGCTTTTCTGCTCCTTGTGGAATGAGAAAGGCGTCCAAGAAACTCGTAATAGTTATAAAATGTCTTTGTTGGGATGTCGAGGAGGGATGAAATCCTGTTCTGAATTTGAGAGGACTAAATATGATCCCACTGGAACCAAGTTTTAAGATTCAATGAGAAGAAAAGCAGCGTCTGCTGTGCTCAAGCATTTCATTTTCTTGGCAATTTCTAGCTGTAGTAATGGAAAAATAGACGATACTCTGGGAGGAAATAAAACATTTTTTTCTTATTAATACAATAAAATCAAACTCAGTCGAGCAAGTAATGGAATCTGGTGGATTGTATATTTAATTTCGAAGGATCAGAAAGGAGTTTTACATGTTTCTCAGTAATCAGATAAAAATAAAAATTTAACCCTCTCTTTACTTTGGGAAGCAAAACCCCATCTGGCCTTGAAGTCTTTCAAAGCACAAGGGTTTAATTTTCAACACACTTTGAATTTAGCCATGTAAATATTAATGCCCTGTTGGTGAGCAAAAGCTGCCTCACCCCCTTTTCCCTGGTTCAGTGCTCCCACTTGCTGTGTACTATATCCATTTTCATTTGTCTGGAGAATAATTACTGCCTGCAATTTCTGTGGTGGTCTCGAGGATTTTAGCAAGCGGGAGATTCTCTTAGGGCTTTTTTATAAGTGGAAATGGCCAATTTTGTGAGGCCATGGTATTACTAAGGTCTTAATGACACTGAATTCTTCTGAAATTTAAGAACCTGGTCACTCCAGTCTGGTCCTGTTGGTCTCAGCTGGCAGGGTTGTGTTCCCTGCCCTGGAGGAGTGTTTGGGACACACGGTGGACGAGAAGTTTGTGCCAGGCACAGTCCTTCAGGAGCTGTGAAAAAGCAGCAGAAAGGTGGTGAAGGAGAAGTTTGGGTTTCCTTGCTTGTGGTTTTCAAGCACTGCGTGAAGTAAATAACACTGATTAAATGGAGCGGATTTTCCTGGACAATACTGAAGAAACACGATCTGCTTTATAAAAAACAATCCAAAAATGTCTTTATCTTGTAAAGGTTCAGAGTTTGTTGTGTTGGATCTCAACTAAACTTCGCTTTAAATTGCTATTTGGAGGCCTTTGCAGGCCTTTGCAAGGGAGTAATTTCGAAACTAAAACCAGAAAGAACACATTAAAAATAACCAGTATTCTCTGAAGCCAGGCTTTAGTTGGGTTGTTTTGTGGTGTCTCAGAAGTTGCCTGCTGAGCTGAGGTGAGGAAGCTGGTGGACGTGGATGGTTCCTGCGTGGATTTGAGGAGGAATTTGTGTTTTGAAGTCTTTTTAGTGTGAGATTGCTCATTCCCCACCCATACTGCGGAAAAGAGTTGATGGAATTTTTTTATCACCTTGAAAGAATAAAAAAGCCCTTGAAAATGATAATTTGCCACCACCAGAAGCTTCAGTTTCTCTGTTTTGGTGATTCAGACACACACCACAAATGATACATTGGCAAACATACTTTCTGTACAGTGTCATGGAAGAAACTGGCTCTGGATGGAACCTGGGTGATCCCATAGGAAGCCAACCAGGTTTTGTTTGTGCCCTGCCCAACCTCCTGGAAACATCCCCCGTGCTTTTTTTTTCTTTTTCTTTTGTAGAAAAAGCCCTTTTCTAGGCTGCTTATCAAGGTGCTCTAATGCGCTAAAAATAATTTCTAAGATTTTTTGATTCAGTTTTGTAATGTCAAATGGCCTGACACATCTCTTGCTGCTCCATGTGTTAGTGATTATTTTTAAAGCTTTGCTGCAGCAGCATGCTGAACCACCCGGTGCTGAGTGGAGCATTTCACTCCTAAAATCCTTGTTGGGATGGGGTTTGAATTAATTTACAAAAACCCAGGCAGAAGTGTTTGATTTCCTGTAGGTGATGTCCAGGCTGTGAAAGTGTGAACACCACATGTTCAATCTACAGATAAGCAACCTGAGATTTCCCTTGGCCTTTAATTTATTTTTTTAAGAGTGTTTATTCAGTTGTCTGATGTGGAGGATGCTGGAGAGTTTACCAGTTAAATGAATAATTTCCTATAGCATGTAATGTAGTCACCTTTAATTTATTTTTAAGAGTGTTTATTTGATTGTCTCATCTCCAGGATGCCAGAGTTGCTGATGAATAATTAGTTAGATTACTATTTCTCTATAGCTTATAATGTGAAATATATTGTGAAATTAAAAGAGCGTTTTCAGCTTAGATACAACACTGGTTTTATATTCACCAAGATCTATGTGAGCATAGTTATTCCAATCTTCCCAAAATCAAGAAACAGGAAGAAGTTGCACTTCAGTTATTTGAAAAGGGAATTTTTCTCATTTTTCTGTAATTCTGATAGCTGTATTTAAAGTTCTCATGACAAGTGGGCAAGGCATAAGGTAATTAGAGATTGGTTTTAATTTTAGATTTCTCTGTGATTAAATTCATTTTGGAGCAAGGAATTACTGTTGGAATGGAATATATGTGTGTCTTAATATTGAAATAAACTGATGAAAAATACTGCCAAGAGAATTTTAATCATGGGAAAAACAGGCTTCCTGAAACCTCCTGTGTATTTTATTTAGTCAGGGACTTTCCTACCGTGTTTCAACAACTGAAGTGAAAGTAGAAAAAAGTGAGTTTTAGTTTCATTACATAACGCAAACCTTTCTCTACCATTGTCTTAATCTCCTCCTTCCTTCGTCGTTTGCTGCCAAAAGTGATGAATCACTGACTTAAGCTGGGATTTGGGATTTTGAGTGGGTTTGGAGATGCCTGTGCTGAGGACAGATGAAAAATCAGGAAAAAAGAGGTTAAACGTAGCTGTTCAGTCTTTATTGAAGCATCTGAGAGATGGCTTTTGTTGAGGTTAAATAATTCCACATACATTTGGTACTGTGGAGATGAGCTGAAAATTTTTAATCTCTTCTGGTAGAACGACAGGGTTGAGCAGGCTCGTGTTTATATAGGAGAAGAATTAGGCTAAGATTTATTAAAGAAAATTTAAAAACTTCTTAGAGTAGGAAGCGTTTTCCATTACACAAAGGCAACAGTAAATCCTGTCAGAGTCAGGTGAAGCACCTCATCCTTACTTTTTGTTCACATATACCCATGTGCTGCTTTAATGTTCTCTGTGCGGCAAAATGTGCATTAGGGAAAGGAAAATTAAAAAAAAAAAAAATCCACCTCGGATACTCGCAGGTTTTTGTTACCAACTGTCGAGCATTTTCACTTTGTTCTTGTGTTTCTGCTCGTGTCAGCCTGTGCTGCTGCTCAGCTAAATATAACCGAGACCATCCTTTAAACGTGGCTTTTTTTACCCATGGGACTGTATCGGGTTTCTTGATACTGAGCACAGGCAGAACGTTTTCAAATGGCTTTGGAGAGATAATAATACAGAAAGCAAACCTTTATACTCGAGATATGCCGAAAAAGACGTAGCTGTGCATGTCTAACCACATAAATAGATCCTTCTGCGGAAAAAAATATAATGTGATATATCAAAGTCGTCCTCATGGATGGTGAAGAAATGGTGCCTTCGGCGCCCGTGGGAGGGAGCGGCCGCAGCCCGCTCGTCCCTCAGCCTCTCGCCCCAGCTGCTGACAGCCCGCATTACCTCAGCTCTGGACTCGGCAATAATCTATTAAAAATGTGCGTTGCATAATAAGATTTTTATCTCGCTCCGAAACCCCGCCGCTTTCTCTCGCCTCACAAACGGCGGAGCGCGCCCGCCGCTGTAATGGCGGCGCGGCTGCGGCGCCGCCTCACACGGCTGTTTCGGGGGGTGAAAAGCGGGTGTTTTTGAGGGAAAAGCGGGTGTTTTGTGGGGGGAAAGCGGTTGTTTGTGAAGCAAAAGCGGGTGTACCGCCACTACGCTCTCCCGGCAGGCGAGGGGCGGTTGTTTGCGCTGAGAACCGGTCTGAGCCGGCGGGCGCCGGCCAGGGCCGCTGCGCCGCCCCCGAGGCGGGGCCGCCCGAGCCCCGCGGAAAAGCGCCGCGATTGCCATAAAAAAAAATGCCTTAAAAAAAATAATAGAATCCCTCCCCCACCTTAGCATTGGAGCAGCTCTCTCTCCTGCGTGAATGTTTTCCCCTCACACAGCGCAGGGAAATGAAGTAGCAGCGCCTGTGGCAGAACCGGCTCTGAGGTGGAAAACCACCCTCTCCCTCTCAACTAATTTTAAATCGTTTATTTTTTTTTTTTTAAACCTTAAATGCTCTGCTCACTCTAGAAGTTAAGCTGGTTTCCTTGCTGGAGGAATCAGCCCCAAAAATTCCTCAAAAGGGTGAATTTGGAGCCTGCCCCAACATCCTGATACCTCCTCTGCCATGATTTGACACAATTTCGGACTAAAATAGAAATTCTGTCTTTGCTGGTCCCTCTGGGAGACCCCCTTCCCCCCCCTTACATCTAAATAGACAATAAAATACTTTAAAACGTTATAACGAAGAGGGGTTTTAATTCCTTTTTTTATTTAGTACTTAATTTTCTTGGCGTGAGCTGCCCAAAAAGGATTGGACATTTGGCTGCAATTAATACCCCCCACCACCACGGCACTCCCAGTAATAGTTGGTAATTGCTGGCTCTAAATGACAAAGCAATTAAGCCTCTTCCTAAATGTGCAGAAGTAGGTGTTTATCTAAATCTGTGCTGTCAGGCTTTTCTTTCTGTGTCAGGGCCCAGAAGCTCAACTGCTGCTTTCTGAAAGTGCATTTGATTCTTTACAGGCAGAAAAAAAAAAGTCTTTTTAAAAATTAATTTCAGGAAATGAGTCTTAAAAATATATAATGTTGTGGATGAGTGAAGTGGAAATTGCCCTAGAAAAATGCTTGTTTTATTACTATGATAACTATTTTGATCATTTCAAATGACTTTATTGTTGTTACAGAGATTATTATTATTATTTCAATGCTCTAAAGGTTTCTTGCAATGAGATCACAATCTTTGCTAGAGAATATCAGGATTTGTGGCAGCTGACTCCAGACCCTCTGATGAACTTGCCTTTTCCTCAGCTGGGGCAGAAAGATCTTTTTAAGTTACCCCTGGGCAGCTGCAGGTCTGTGGGAGTCAGTATCTGGTATGAGAATTCGCAATTTCGTGTCTTCTTAACCTCCTTTTTCAGAAGTAGTGGGAAAAACCTGAGCTATGTGGACAGCACTGCTCCTACCAGTGTTGGGGGAGACTTTGGGCTGTTCCTTGTGTCTGTGGGAGCTGCTAAAAATTGCTGTTTTCCCAAAGGTCAGGTGCTGTTGGATTGGGTTTGACTTTGGGGTTGTGCGTACACGTATTAACAAAATGGTCACTTCTAATTGCGTTTTTAAGGCTTTGATTTCCTTCCAAGTATTTTGCTTAATCATCTTGAGTAGGCTGAGGGAAGGAAAGAATTAGCTGAGGTCAGGGAAGTTGAAGCTGCCCATGTTACTGCTCAGAAGCCAGGCTTAGTCTGAGGGATCCTGGAGGCAGGAAGAAATGTGCCTCATGTTCTCTTCCTGCTGCACACTGGGAGAGCAAGGGGAAGCCAACCCTGAGAAAGCCAAGGAAAACAGGGAAATGTGTGGTGCCATGGGCTGTGGTGGCTGCCTCCCTCTGCACGAGTGGTCCAAAGTCCCCTTTCTTTGGGAGACACACACAGTTTAGTTGTGAATCGTGGCTAAAATAGATTAGAGGCGTCTAGTCTGGAAGTGCTTATCTGCAGCGATGGTGGAGTCAGACAGCTCAGATGGAGACACACAGCACCGCAGGCACCAGAGGTGGGGGAGAGGATCCCCGTCATACAGACCTTTGGAATAAAGGGCAGTTTAATAATTTCTAATGAATATTCACATGGAGGGATGCATAGCAGAAAAGGAAAGCTGTATTGAATGCTTCTTGAAAAAATAAATCATTACAATGATCAAAGGAAAAATCCAGCCACTACCTGAGCTCAGCTATACATGTTCCAATTAAAGCCTAGACACCATGTCCCTTTGGACTTGCAGATACAGTGATTTGTTGGGTTTTGTTTGTTTGTTTGTTTGTTTCCCAAAGAGGATGTTTCTGGCATGCCAAAGGAGAACCTTCCCTGTAAAATCTGAGGACTGGGAGAACAGGTTTCCTTGAGGTGTATCAATGCAATATGGCATTAACGTTATAAACTCAGTGGAACATTTTGTACTTAAATAAGGTCACAGGGATGGGAATTAATAGTAAATAAGCCTTATTGGGGAAAAAGTAAAAAACAGTATCATCCTCTGAACTTTGCCCATTGAATTAACCGTGTACCTGATGCGCTTAGCTTTGCCCTTATCATCCCAGCATCAAGTGCTGTCCGGCCACGACGTCATGAGTGCCAAAACCACTAATGATGGCATCAAGGGTTTAAGTGCAAAAGCTTCTTAGCAGGAGATTAGGGATCCCACTCCAGATCCTTGAGGTTAGCTCGTAATTCTGCTCAGAGAGGAGAAGGCAGTGTGGCTCTTGAGTGGAAAATCACAGGCTTGGGAGAGAGGTGAGGGCTTCAATGTGTTCTGTAGAGAAGGAAAAAATTGTATGTGTTGGGATGTGGTCCAAATTTTTTTAAATCTTCAAGGGAAACTGAGTTTGCAAAAGGAAGAGCAGAGAGATGTGCACTGTGTAGATGCCATGTGAATAAAGTCTTTGCATAATTATTCATTAAGTGCCTGATACAAGGACGAAAATAGCTTTGGCATTAAGAAACAGGACTTCTCTGTGATTCCTCCGCACAAGAGGCCTGTAACAAAGGTAGGGGACTTGTTCTTTTGTTTTCTCCAACCATGGTCCTTCCAGCCATGAGTACGCTTTGCTGTCTGGAGAAGCGAGACGTGGAGCCTTTTAATTCCTTCTCTTTGAGAAATGCCTGGGCTTCAGTGCTCAGTTGCTTTATTCAGTTCAAAGTGATGGTTTTGGCTGGAAGACACTTGGAAATCCAGGATGGCAGGAAAAGTACCTCTTGGAGAATCCTTTCTATGAGTGGGAAGTGGTTTTCAGGGCTCTATCCTCATTTCTTCCATGGCTGTGGGATGTTCTCTGCAGATGTCTGGAAATCATTGGTTTTATGCTTGGGAAAAAATATAACAACCTCATCAACAGTTTAAAAATCGAGAATAACTATGACATATCTCCAACAGATCCCGGCTCTAAGAGTGTTCACATATTTATTATCTTTCATCCGTTTGAGAGCAGAGAGCTTTTCTAGTGTGATAACATGTGAAAAAGAGGTGCTGTTATCCTTCTGAAAGTGAATTGCCAAGAATGCCCGGCCCCAGGTCCCTGGGCAAACGGTCCTGGGCTGGGCTGAGTGAGATGCAGCGTCCTACTTAGTGTGGCTGCTACAGGTCTGACCTCCTTGGATCATCTGACACCTCGTTGGGTAAGAGGTTGCTGCAAGATCTCAAACCCTCAAATTATGTAAGATTTACACACTTGCTTTGAAGTTGGTCCCTCCCTTCCATGTTTGTTTACTGGCTGGTGTGTCCAGTTGGATTGTGAAGGATGAATAGTCACAGAAAGGAAGCTGTTGGGTTAGTACAGATTTTCTATTCCTCTTCGTTCTCTAAAGGTGCGTGGAACTTTGCTTATCCCTGTTCTGGAGTCTGGGAATATGCTGAGTATATCCTGTGCTGGTCAGAGCTTTACTGGGGGAAATTTTCAGTTTGTTTGTTTTTGAGATGGAGAGAGGGAGGAAAGGTTCATTCTGTTGCTAGAGGAGAAGCAGATGGTATCTAACAGTTGTCTCAGGACTTGATGTTGGGTTGCTTTTTAATATGCAGTTTCCCTTGAACTCGGAGAAATGGTGGAAAAAAGGAAGGTGCTTAATTAATCCTGTATGGCTGCCATGGTTTGGGAGTTTGAAAGCCCTGTCTCCTGTAAGGGAAGCGCACAGGCTTTGCCTATGGGAAGTCCTCAGATGACTTTCCTTCCATCCCATGGTCTCCACTGTGCCAGTGGAATTGCTTCACTCTGCTCCGCCTTTCCCAGCCGCTGCTGTGTGGGGTAGAGGCTAGGGCTGTACAGGCACTCGGTAGGCGTAAGGCATTTTCTTCTGGATTTCCCCTTACTTTTGAATTTTTCTCACAAATTAAGTTCTCACCCGTGCTTTGTGATCACTGGCGAGTGCAATGGAGCTGGCCCAGGCTTTTGGGAAAGAGAATCCCTGGACTTCTGATCATGTGTGGAGGTGTAATTGCTAAATCCTAATAAATTCAATGGAATTAAGTTACAGCAAGGTGCTTTTTCAGAAGTTGCTCGTAAGTGGCAAACACTGTTGTATCATACGGGTTTTAGTGGGTTGGTTTTGGGGTTGATTTTTTAAAATGTAGTTTCTAAACCTGGCATTACTCTGCATAGTTGCTCAACAAAGTAAAATCATGTTCTCTCCCCCAGCCTACTGCAGAACCACAATAGGTGCTGTGGCACTTCACCTATTTCATACAGACATTTTCTTTTTGGTTTTATTTTCTTTACTTCAGCGTTTTCTACCCATGTGAAACCTCACAGAAAGTTCTGCTTTTAGTTGTATTTTTATTTGCATGTGGGCAGGAAAATGAAGTAATTCCCAAATATAGTCCTAGCCAAGAGATCCATCTGTTCCCTGCATTTTTAAATGGCAAATTAATCCTTAGCATAGAACTCAAATGTCTTCTCTGTATAATTTATGCTGCTTGAGATCACAGAAATTACTTTTTTTTTTTTCCCAGTCCTTCCATTTTAAGTAGTCATTTACTCCAGAACAGCAGTTCCCATTCTGGTTTTACAGAGCTCTCGTGTGATTCTTGCAGTCACTGTTGTTGGTCAAAGCGGGACATTAAAAAAAAACCCTCCAAAATTATTCTTCCCTTCATCTCTTTGGTGTTTCTTTGAGAGGCTGTAGAAGATTCTATTAGAATCTTAGATCAGAAGGAGTATTTTATGATTTTAGCTGTAAGAGAATAGAAATTCTCTTTGAAAAACACCCTTGATAAATGGATTTATTTTGAATGGAGAGCTAGGGTTGTTCTGTCCATTTTCATTTGGAGCTCTCTCTTTGAACAATAGTTACCATTTTTAGAAGTACTAAATTTCCACGGTGTTATCTGCCATAAAGAGAATTTCTATATTAAGCTTTGCATGTTCCCAGATTTACTTAAGCGGCATTGTAGCTCAGCTGTGTATCTTGGCATGCCTTCCATTGCAGCTCCCATCCCAGGAACAATTCTGTTTATAGGAGAGGATGCACCATTTCAAAACTACTCCAAATCAGGAATTTCAACAAATGGTGTTTTGTGTATTGCTAAAAAGACCCAGTGCCTTGGGTTGGGAGGAGGAAGTGTGTGCAAATAGTTCCTGGCTTGGTGTTTTTAAGACAAGGTGTGATGCTTTCCTAAAACATGAAAACACAGTTCTATGGGGCTGTTTGCCATGGTCTTCTGGCAGCTTTATGTTAAAAAGTAACTGCAGTAACCTGGAGGTGAATCAGTGTTAAGCTTTTTTTGTTCTAGCATATGTCTGAAAAAGGCTTTTCTTCTGAAAGTTCCCCAGTGCTCAACACTTAGTCAATGTGAAATGGTTTTAAAATTGCATTTAGAAGTGTTTATTCCCAGAAATTCATTTGACAGGGCTCTTAAGGCAAAAGAGGTTGCTTTTTGCTCCTTGAGTAAATGGGTAGTAGCCTACTTGGATACAGTGGTGGTTGAATTTTCAGTGGCACTTCACTCTTCTGGCTCATGGGCAGCACTTGGAGTAGAGTTTGGTGGTTTTTGCTAGGATACCGAGTAGGTTCTTTTATGAAAGCAGTGTTATTGTTGAGGAAACTGCCTTTAAATGTTGGACTTGATGGTCATGGAGCTGTCTTCCAGTTTAAGTGATTCTGTGTTGCTTTCTTGATATTTTGAAAAGACTTGGAGATCAAATTCATCTGCAGTGGGTGTTAAGACAGCCTCCTGTGAATCTGATACCAAAATACGGCTTTTGTCCAAAGATTCCATGTGCTCTGAGGTGTCAGTTACAAAATACTAATTTAGATCATCAGCAGATAGGTGGCAAAAGTTCTTCCCTTTAACACAGTTAGGCTGCTTTTGTCCAACTTTTGTCTGATGTGTGCCTGGAGCAGCAACTCTTCCTCAGGCATGTCCTGGCAGTGCTTGGAATAATTTGGAGCATGGCTGGAGGAGGTGGGAGTTCTGGGTGGCTGCAGTGGGACTTCTCACGAGTGAGCTTGACCCAGGGCTTCCCTCTGTGAAGGTGGTGTTAAACAGAGGCTCATCCTGCTCACCCATTCTCACACCCACCCTCTTTCTTCCCTCTTTGCATCGGTGGAAGTTTAATTGTGGGAAAGCAGAGCTGAAGAGCTGCTTTGTACTTCACCCTCAAGGCCTCGATGACTTTTATCTTTACCAGCACCAAGCTCCGTCACCGTGGCTGTTTGCTGAGAAAGCATTTCCTCCAGCTTCCCAGGGTTTCTTTTGGAGCATGAGCAATCCCACTGTTCCCAGGGAGCATCTATGGTTCAAAGAGGCATTGGCTGGGCAGGCAGGTAACTCCAGCTGCTCCCAAATTCAACACCAAACGCATCCACATCCAAGCCACTGGCCAGCGTGGGGAGCACAGGGACTGAGCAGCTGTGGGAAACAGTGCTGAGTCTGCTCTTTGCTGCAAAGGTAGTCCAGTGTGTTTGTAACCAGCACTTTTTTCCCCTTAGGTTAGTGTTTTTAATTCTTGGCTGTACGAAAGTCAAACCCAAGGACGGGGGGATGTAGGTCAAGGAGCAAGGTGGCAACACCGACTGTGGTTTGGGCAGTGTCCTCAGCCAGACTGTGATTAATATAAAACATAGATATTTTTAGCAATCATAATGGGTTATTTCGTTGCAGGGAAGAATTAAAAGGAGCCCAAAGCTGTCTGAAAACTCTGAGGACTGTAGGGGAAGGTGGTTCAAGGGGTGGGAGCAGTCCATCCTTCTGAGCAACATCTCCATCTTCTCTGTGATTCATTTCAGACTTTCATCAAAGATCAGGTGTCAGACACCAGGATAAAATAACTGATGTAAATGTATTTATATGTATATTTATATGTGACCTGTCACAGAAATGCAAATGGAATTTTAATAAGCCACTCACTTGACTTGGGATGAATATAAGGTAAATAGAACCTGGAGGCTGTGTCTTCAAAAGCTTGCTGGTCAGAGACTGAAATAAATACTGCAACAGTGTGTGTTAGTTGGCCATGTAAAGGACGTGGAGTTGTCACAGTTGTGTTGCTTTCCCATGGCCTTTAAACATAATTTAATTTAATTTCTTTGTATTTAGGATTCCAGCCCAGTAGGAGATCACTGAAGTCTTCTCTCTGGCCATGGTAAAGCAGAAAAAGTTAAGGGAAGGAGGATGTCCTCATTTCATTAGTCTGCAGAACTTAATGATCTCTCTTTAGAGCTGTAAATGCTGGTTTTATCTGTTGCATGCTTTTTGTGGCTGTTTTTGTTTCCATGCAGCAGGTCTGGCCTTTCCCCACTCTCGGTGGATTGTTTTATCATAGCTGAGCGCTGCTAAATACTGCAGAGTGTGTGTCATGCATGAAGCAAAGTTCTTTGGGTGGCAAGTTCTTAGCGGCTTGAACATGTGCCAAGAATGTCTCGGAATCACATCCCAGCGAGCTTTGCTCCAGAGAGGCTGAGGCCGGGGTGATGGGCACAGGGTAATTACACTGGGGGAGTGTTTAGGTGGCTTTCTCTGCCCTTCTTCTTATATCCGTATTTCCAGTGGAAAGCCTTACTTTCACATGGAGGAGCGGGGTTCAGGTTCTTTGTGGTTTCCCTGTGTGGGCTGAGCCCCTTCAGCATTTGCCTTTAGTTGGCAAAATGTGGCGACGGCTCATTGCCTCTTGATCTCTTCATACAAACCAACCTCAGAGGTCGGACTGGGTTTTCTGACGTCTTCAACTTCAGGTTCAACAACTCCTTTGAACGAGGGAAAAACCCCTCATATTTATTTCCGCAGGTGTGTGAAATGTTTTTTTTCCCATACAAATACTCTGGTGTGGGACGCGTCATGTGTACAGAACAACTGCCTGCTGCTTGTTGGATATTTAGGTCAGTGTTGGAACCAGCTCTGATAAAGAGTTGCTCACTGTGTGCCCAGACCTCTGGAATTTTCATTGTGGTTATGCCTGCCCATGGCAGGGTGTTGGAATGAGATGATCCTAGGGTCTCTTCCAGTCCCCTTCTGGGATTCTATGTTGGAATGAGATGATCCTAGGGTCTCTTCCAGTCCCCTTCTGGGATTCTATGATTCGTGCTTGAGTGTGGCAGAAGAGCCACCTGGATTGTTGGATTAATGGGGTGGTGTCAGGAGTTTTGTGGGAATGGGCTTCTGCTGTTCTTAAGGAGGAATGTGTTGCGTGCATTTTGACTTAGATGTGTGTAGGGAACAAGGGAAATTCTGGTTAAATAATCTTCTTAGGTTCATGTAGTATCTATCAGTAGATCAGAAAGACCAGTCTGTAATAGCCCTGTGTATATATTACTCCAATATATCATTTTCCATGAAGATGTCGAGGTGTTTCACAGGCAAGAATCCTTTAGTCCATTGCTAGAATGGAATACAGTGCGTTTTTTAAGCTTTTATTTTAAGCAGTTGCCATTAAATTTTTCTGGGTGTTGACTGGCAGTAATCAGGTCTTTTAAATTATTCCCAAACAGCACGTTGGTACAATCAGGAAACTTGGAGCAATTTTCTGGTGCTGTTTTCCTAGGCTGAGGGAATCTAACCAGCATGTTTTTATCAAAGCCTTTAAAGTATCCCCAAGGATTTGTGTCTTCTGGATAGAGCTGAACATGCAGCACTGTCACTGCTGGTGTTTTCTAGAGATCATCTACAGTGACTTAACTTGGATCTGGAAAGGGTGAGACAGAGAAAAACCGAGGGTTCCTGTTTCTTCTGTTCAGAGATGACTGAACGTTAACTTTAAATTTCCTGACCTGGCTTGGGAATCTGCTACTGACATCAACCATGAAAATAACCCACCGTCAGCAAGGATGGAGCCTGTCCTCAGTACCTCTTTCTAGGAGATAATCTTCACTCGGAGATTATTCTGACAGGGTGTTGAGTTGAGCTGAGCCAGGCAGAGTTCCTGATTTCAAGTTAATTTTGGCAGGGAAAAAAAGTGATCATTCTGCATATTTCCTGTAAAAAAGAGTAATCCTGGTTTTCTCACCGGGCCTGGTGAAACAGTTCTGGAGGCAGCTATAAAAAATTTCAAGTATTAATTTTTACACAGCTGAAATTTGCAAAGGTTTTAAACTGGTTTTAGGTGGCTTTGTTTTTAACTTGCTCCAGCAACAGAAGTTAGAATCATGGAGTGACAGAATCATGGAATGGTTTGGGTTGGAAGGGACCTTATAGCTCATCTCATTCCACCCCTGCCGTGAGCAGGGGCACCTTCTACTTGGTTGCTCCAAGCGCTATCCCACCTGGCCTTGGACACTACCAGGGACTGGGCAGTCACAGCTTTTCTGGGCAACAACAGGTTGGTTTTGTTTGGCTTTTTTAAACCCGCAGTTCAGCACCCGTGAGATGTTAAAGCTTCCCTCCTGCTTTATCCTTCACGGTGGTCGCCATGTTTCCAGCCCTGTTTCCAGCCATGTTTCCTGCCTGCCACTCATGGGGAGTCCCCAGCCTGCAGCTGACTCACTGCTCTCAAATAAATCAACGGGCAGAAATGACAGTTGTGCCACATTTTAAAATTGCAGGAGGGTGGAGGGCAGGTTGTGAGATCCCTTGATTCAGTGCCGCTGCCATTGACGGGAAGCAGCGGGTCTCCCGATCCATTGACAGGCTTGGAGCCTCTCTTTTATCTCCTTTTTATGGGAACAAAGGACAGCTGGCTTTGTGTTCTCCGCTCAGTGCTTTCATTTCTCACATGTAAACTCAGTGTAACTTCATCACTGCTAAACCTGCAAACTATAATTGCCTGAAAATGAGAAATTTCTCTGGAAACGAGGAGTGGTTTGTGGGATACCAGGATTTGAAATGTCATCTTTGCATTTAGAACTGAGCAAAGGAAAATTCTGTATGCTAAATGAGCTGCAAGGTACTGAGAGCAGGAATGGGGCCCCATCATTCTTGTGAGTCCCTTCCAACACAGGATATTCATGATTCCATGAAACCATATGTATTTGGGTCTGAACCCCATTGCTGGATTCTTACATGTTGAGTCTTTGGGAATCAGCTCATGTGGATAAAATTTAGATTGGATTGCGAATAAAATTAATTTTTATGAATGGAGAATAGATACATAGATAAATATTGTAAGTTATGAATAGATTTTATCATGCTAGATGAAAAATGGATACATAAATAGTGTGAGTGAGAGCACACATCATTATATACTCATAGGTAATTATGGAATGCAGATAAATGTTTTAAAAGGGCTTGTAAACTACACCTGTAGAGGAAGATTCTGTGTCCACCCCTTGTTCAATTAAGAACAATCTCTTGTTTGAGATTTTAAGAGCAATCTCAGTTGCTCCATTTGTCCATCTGATTTTGCCCACAGTAAAATGCAAAAATCATTTTTCTTCAATGCTGTGATGCTGTAGAGTGAAACTGATTTTAGACGTATCTGGGCTGGACAGAAGAGCATCTGAAATGCTGGTTAAATATTCTGACTCTTCCCCAGCGGTCCCATGTTCCCGGGAGAAGTGCAGAGCACAGTGGAGGATGTCGGAGGAGCCGTTCCCAGCTCCCTCCCGGCGCCGCGCGTGTGTTGTGACAGCTCAGGAGATTAGTTCTTCAGCGTGCTGGCATTCTGCTCCGCTGACTTTACAGGGATGTGGAAGAGCAGGTTTTCCCGTGTTGGGAAAAGGCTTAGTGCCAGAGCACGCTCTGTTTCTGGAAAAAATCACCCCGGGTTTAATGCTGATAGTGGAAGCCCAAAATGAAGTTATAAAGCTGTTTTTGTGCCATTTGTGACCTGCCCCAGAGCCTATTGATACTTGGAATACTTTTAAGGGGGAGGTTATCAGAGCTGTTGTTTTATCCTATTATATTCCTCTGTTAAAATTTCATTAGCTCATTCTAAAAGCTTTATGAACCCTCTACTGCCAGAAGAATTTTTAATAACTTATTTTCTGCATTGGCAATGAGTGGTTGTTTTCAAAATTACTCACAGGGAAAAGCAAAGCCATATTCGCATTTTAATATTCTGGGAACTTGTCCTTGGGCAGCTTTCAGGCTTCAGATCTGTATATTTTTAAAACTGAAAAAGAGTTGTATTTTGCTGCTTAAGACTCCACATAATTCCCTGTCAGATGCTTTATTTTGATTGTGCTGTGCGCTATAACTGGGTGGCACAGCAGCTATAATTAACTCTTCCATCATTCTCCCATTCACAGAACATCAAACCTTTGACTTACTTTTGAATTATTATATCCATGTTTCTTCAGTTGGAAAACTGATGGGGATTTCCCTAAAGAAAGAGGGGATTGTTCTTGCTACTATTTTTTTTCCTTGTCTAAAAATAGTCAGGAAGTAATGACTTTTTTTTTTTTTTTTCTGGAATGTCTCAGAAAGTCTTGCTTTGCTAAGGGACACATATCCCTAAAACTCCGTGGGGAAGTGGAAGTTACCAGCATGATCCTTGTTTCCCAAATTTCATAGAATTCAGGCTCCTATGTAGAATTTATCACCTTGTTGCAGTGCTATGTCATCTCTTGGATATCTAACAGTGCTATCCCGAGATAATACTTTTTCTCTAGTGGAATGCTGTGATTTTAACAGTATGTTTCATATTTTTAACATCCTCATTAAAAAAAAAAAGACTTTAAAAATAGCCTATCTCCCTTCTAAAGCACTGCTCAAATCAATTCAACACTGCCTCTTGCTCGAGATACAATCTCAGCACACTGGAATTCCAAAGGCTTTGGGAGTATGGGCGTGAGCACCAAGATGTGAGAAGAAGAAGTGGAAATGTACAAAGGGCAGAGGGTTCTGCAGCCCTGAAGTCCTATTTTAGCCTTCCTTGGGTGCTGCTGAACCACGTGGAGCTACTGTCAGCTTGGGAATTTTTTTCAGTTTCTCCTCACACACATTCTCTGCCCTATATTTGTGTGTTTAAAGAAGTTTCTCTATTTTTTGCCAATTTATTTCCCAGTAGCAGGCAATGGCTGATATTACCCCTGGAGAACACTGAGGGCCTGTTCATGTGGAGTTGGGTTTGTTCATTTCCCAAAATGTTATAGAGAAGAACTTCAGTTTGGTGATTTAGTGGAAAGGCAGAGGGAAGGACATAAAGATGAGCAGGAAATGCTTCAGTGTTCACTTTCATTGATTAAATAGTTCATAATGAAGAGGGCACAGAAGGAGGGTGCACAGGTGTGACAGAAATAAAGGCAGTTTACCATTTTGGCATAAAAATGAGGCTGTGAAGGGATATCTTGATAGTGGGAGATTCATTACTGGAAAACATAAGGGACTGTAACTGGGATGGGAAATGTTATTCATTATCCATGAAGTGAGAGGTTGGGTGGTGCAGGGCAGCTGCCCTTGGGAAAAGCAGGGCAGGAGGAAGGGCTCAGTTTTTCACTCTGTTCCTGGCATGGCTTTATTTTCACTCCTTTCCCAAAGTGATGCTGAACTTCCTCCTCCAGAACTGGAGGAGTAGGAGGAGAATGTGTGGGAAAAGCACCAACGTGTGAAGTGGCTAGATGGGATGGGAGATTTGTAATGAGAGGGGGAGACCGGCAACAGTTTCTCATGTTTATTATTACTTCTGCATTTTTGACCCTTTTTGTTGTGTTTTATTTTGATCTGGCCTGTTTTTATATCCTTCTGGATTGTTTGTAAGTATTTTGGGACCAAGATTGTCTTCCCTTCTGTGCCTCCAAATATAATGGGGACAGAGCCCAAGGGCTTTTGGGAATGTGCCACAGTACTTGTTACACAAAGATGTTCAGAAAGAAAACCAGGTTTCTTTAATGTTTGAAGAAAAACACCCACAGAAAAGCAGTAGAAGAGTTCACAAAATCAAATCTTGGAAATTATTAGAAACCTGAAATGGTTTCCCTGAGAAAAGAAATGGAAAAGTTAAGTGGTTTAATGGCAAGAAGGTTTGTAAGAAGGGTATGAAATATTTAAGATAAGAGAAAGATAAACTTGTCTCATTTTTCTAATATGATGTGGAGAGGAATATAAAAATTCAATCAAGCAGCAAATTTCAGACTGACAGGGTTATTTTAGTACGTGGCACATCTCCCTCCCTCCAGCCTCCGAGTTAAAATTCCAGCAGAATTTTTTCGAAGGCTGCTCATGTAATGGAGAATGAGAGTCTCCGGGGTTATGTCAGACAAAATTATTTTTAGCGCTGTTCTGAGCCCTCGTGCCTCGGGGAAGAAATGAGCCACTGAAGCAGGATGACGTGTCCCCACTGGGCAAGCTTTAATAACATTATATTCTCTGAATTTCTGCCTCTCCTTGGAGCATCTAATGGTCCCGAGTCCATGGATTAGATTGACTCCCTCTGTGATCTAATATGCAAATCCTCTTCCGCTGTAATTATTGTTTATAAAAGGGTTATTGGGTCTGAATTCTTTGTATCTGGAAGTTGGAGGTTGAGGCTGAGCCTGGAAATAGTGTTTGCTGGTTCATAGAGAATCCTAAAATGGTTTGAGCTGGAAGGGATCTTTAAGATCGTCTTGTTCCACCCTGGGCCGTGGGGTACATGGGGTGGGACAGGGACATGAACATTGCCGTCTATCCAGGTTATTCCCAAGCAGTTGACCAAAATACTTGCCATGTGGTCTTTTTGGAGTACACATCTTTTCAGGGAAGATGCCTGAGAGCACAATAATATTTCTTTCCTGTACGTGAGAGTGCCAGGAGGGATTTTGAGGCATTGTCAGACCTGTGCATTCTTCCTGTATTTCTCCACTCTTTCTACACAGCTCCTGAGCTGGTCCAACATTGCATTACACTTAATTGAATCTCTACCACTCCAACTGGATCTTAGTGACATTTTACCCATATTCCACTTCCCTGCCTGTCTCCTCTGAGGGCTTTGGAGGGGAATATTGGTAGGAAGACTCTTAAATTTGTGTGAGTAGTGGGCAGCAGCACAGAAACAGAGTCAGATACGAGAGGGAAGAATGCCTGTAGACAAGCAGAAACTCTGGAATTTTGCTTTGCTAGTAAGATAATAATTTCCTTGGTGACTTTGCTCCATGCGCTCACCTGTCCTTCTTTGTGTGCCATTCCCAGCAGTGACTCCAGCAGCAGCTCGAGCGACGAGTCCCCGGCGCGCTCGGTGCAGTCGACAGCTGTCCCCGCGCCTGCGTCCCAGCTGCTCCCATCGCTGGAGAAGGATGAGCCCCGGAAGAGTTTTGGGATCAAGGTGCAAAATCTTCCAGTGCGCTCAACAGGTAAATTCACCTGGGAAAGGAGAACGGGAAAAACAGGGTGGGACTGGTGGAATAACTTGCACCGAGTCTTTGACACATGGCAGCTGTGTGCTGCCTCTGAGGACGAGATTCTCTCCCTGCTACTGCCTCAGTTCTGTGTGACAGTGGGAAAATTGCTTAATTAGTGACCATCTGTGAGAAACCCTGCTGGTCCCAGCTCCAAGTACTGGGCATTTCCAGCTGGTGGAACTGGTGCTTCCAACAGTAACGTGGGCTTTCCCAGGGAAAAAATGGACGCATCTCCATTTTTAGCTTAAAACTTTGATTGTTTTTTCTCACTCTACTTCAATTTGGTTTTTAATCCAAAAAGTTGAGAGTTTTCTGTTGCAGTTTGAGTGCTTTAAACCCCTGAGTGTATTTGTAAAGGCAGTGCATATTGCATGGAAAATAACCTAGGAAACTATGTGCTGAGGAATGCCCAGGATTGCTCCCTGTTCCCTGCGCTGAGCACAGGAGAGATCGCATAGGAAAAATCAGCATGGAATCAGTTGTGAAACAGTTTTAACAAAATTCATGGATGATGAAGCACTGGCTGAGCTAAAATAATCTGTTAATCTTGTGAGCAGAGTACTTCATGTGTTGGTATCTTCCTATAGATTTAATGCCTGTCATATTCCTGAAAGGACACAATGCTGAATTCAGTATTCCACAAATCCCAAACAGGATTGTGTGGACCTCAATCAGGTTCTGCAAAATCTGATGAGTCTGCCTGGTTGTATTTCTGAATTGACTGAACTGAATGCTGTGTGACTCCAGCCTCCATTCCAGAAATCTCATCCCAGCTGTGCTCAGTATTCCTGGGGATTTTTAATCAAGTGTCCCTGTTATTTCTTCACCTGCAACTGGGTGGATGTCTCTTACAAGCAAAAACCATTCAATGCCAGCTATAGCCATGTAAAACCTCATGTATGTAGTTTCTTGGGTTTAAAAGTGAAAGATCAGCCAGAAACTTTGGACATTGGCAAAATTAACATCCCAAATTATAAAGGGTACTCCTCTGAGCACTGAGTTAAAGGATGAAGTCACATTTCAGAAAGACAGTCAGAGTTCTTCATGTCTTGTATGGTGTTACTGAGTTGCTAGAAATTGTGTTTCTGTGGTATTAATGTTTATTTATTGGTTTAGATACAAGCCTTAAAGATGGACTTTTCCACGAATTCAAGAAGTATGGGAAGGTGACGTCAGTGCAGATCCATGGTGCGTCCGAGGAACGCTATGGCCTCGTGTTCTTCCGGCAGCAGGAGGACCAGGAGAAAGCACTAAATGCCTCCAAAGGAAAGCTTTTCTTTGGCATGCAGATTGAAGTCACAGCCTGGATAGGACCAGGTAAGGTCCATGCCCTTCTCCCATGGCACTGCTCTGTGTGTGTTCAGGAACTGTTGTAAAGAGGCAGAATAGAAGTAGGAAACATACTTTAAAGGAACTGGGAAAATGCCACAATAAACTCCAGAGCAAAAAGAGTGGATGCTCTTAGATCAATTAATGAGAGTTCAGTCTTAAGCCTCAGAGAAGGAAAGCTACCATCCTCCCAAGCAGTGGGATCTGCTGGAAGGAACGATCTCATCCGCCACTCTCAGTGGAGCAGCTACCGGTGGGTGGTGTGAGCACAGCACTGAGTCCTCCTGGCCTCATTTTGTCTCCTTCTAATTAAAACACTAATGAGTGCTGCGTTTTGAGGCTGTGGCAGCACAGCCCACGTGACCAACCAGTGAGAGCTGCAGCCCTGAGCACATAGTGAAGTTCTCAGACTGCACTTCAATGGCTTCTTCAAAAATTGATTCCTGAAAAACAAACTCCTGCTATGTGCTCTTCCCGAAACATAGGGAAGCCTTACTGGAATTCATGCACTCAAGAATTGATATTTGGTAAGAGTAAATTTCCAGAGAAGCAGTTGAAAGATGCAGCTCCCTTTCACCTGAGTATGCTCAGATTCCTCCATGGAATATAGAGATTCCCAGTCCCACATAAATAACAAGTCATGTTGCAGTACTGGATGTTTTTCTCAAAGACGGTGGTTACTCTTGTTCAGATCAAGAAGGAGACCTGAATAAACCAACATGAACCAAATCTCCAGTCATTACAAATTTCCTGCTCTGTTTTATCCTAGAAACTGAAAGTGAGAATGAATTTCGTCCTTTGGATGAAAGGATAGATGAGTTTCACCCAAAGGCAACGAGAACTCTGTTCATTGGCAACCTGGAGAAAACAACCACCTACCACGACCTTCGCAACATCTTCCAGCGCTTTGGGGGAATAGTGGTATGTGAATCGTGTCCTGTGTGGGGTGGCACTGCCCCCCTTTCTGTGCAGACCTGTGAAATGCTGTAAGTGGTGCTAAATCTATCAACGACAGATAATTCAGTCTTTCTGTAATAATCTGAGTCATTCATCTTGGTGGAATATACCTGAAAGCTTTCCTTTGTATTCACAGTCCAGCATATGAATGTTGAGGGGTACCTCAGCAGGAGAAAAAACCCTGGGAGTGTTCGTAACAAATGTCTGTCCTGCTGTTTTCTCCTGGTAATTCTCTCCTGGTAACTCCAAAGCTGACTGGGTATTTGGAATGTGAATGTGCCAGATGATGTTCTCATGTTGACTCCTGCAGCTGTTTGAATCTGAGTTTCCTGTTGATTCCTGGAACAAAGGGCTTGGTCTCGGTGCATGTGGAAGCAGCCCTGTGCCCAGGCAGAGGGGATTGGAGCAGATGGATCAGTGATGGCACGTGAGGGATTTGGGTTTTCAGCTGAGGAGGAGTATCCAGATGAGCCAGAGTACCCCCCTCTCCTTTACTCATAACTTTCTATCAATTCACATCAATGTTGTATTTAAGGGAAATTTTCCATGAAAGTCGTGCAACTATCCAATTTAATTAATTTTTACAATGACATGGAGTAACAGGACAAGCCTTAAGCTGAAGGAGGGTGGAGTTAGGAAGAGATATTGGGAAGGAATTCTTCCTTGGGAGCGTGGGGAGGCCTTGGCAGAGGTTCGCAGGGACCTCATGGTTCGTGGCTGCCTCATCCCTGAAGGTGTCCAAGACCAGGTTGGACAGGGCTTGGAGCACCCTGGGATGGTGGAAGGTGTTCCTGCCCATGACAGGGTAGAACTGGATGAGGAGCCTTCCAACCCAAACCATTCTGGGATTCATTCTGTGATTCCTATTGAGTCTGGTTCATGTTCTCCCTGTCAGATGTGGGTGCTTGTGAACGTACTGTGCCTCCTTCACTCTGCTCTGACATATTTCTGCCACTGCTGAGGAATCAGTCACACATACCAGGAACCCCATCCCCGCTATCCCCCCCAAAAAAGAGAATGTTTCTTCCATGTATAATGTGAGCAAATATAAAATCCTCATTTTATGATGTCTGGCAACCCTTGTGTATCCAGACCCTGCCGTATCCTTGACATCAGTACTGATTTATGAATTCATACCATGTCTGTGCTTGAACCCTTCTCTTGAAAAGATGCTTATCAGTGGTGGTGTAAATTGGCTTTTGTGTGCTATGGTGCTCCCTGTCAGCATTATTAATGGCTCAGAATTGGGAGGCAGTGCTGTCTCGCCATTTCCAGGAAAACTTGCAAGCTCAGGTGCAGAAGGGACCAGCTTTATAACCTTTCTGAGGGGCAATGAGCACAATAACGATATTTTATTTCCCTGTCACAAGGAATTGCTTGCCCAGGGTGAGTGGTCAAGTATAATTTGCCATGGTTGCAGTTGTGCTACTTCAGACCCATGGAAGTGTACTTTTCTACTAATATTCCACTTAAAACATTAGGCTAGGGTTGTAGGAGTCTAATAGTTGTGTAAATATCCCTGTTTACTTCTGTTTTCTCAAATAAAGACCTTTTAGGTGAGACCATATCAAAGTGTTGCCTTGTCCCTAAATTTATTAACCATGAAATTAGCCTATCCTGGATATTGGAACATTTGTGCTCATATCCATGTGTAGTTCACAAAGGCAACTCCTGCTACTGCAACAAATAAAGCCAAACCCTCCACCTCCTGTTTTCAGCTTGGAATGAATCATAATATCATGAGTCGGTTCAGAGGCTTTGGGTACATTTCCAGTGCTAGTACTGAGCTTGTTTGTTAACCGAATGTCAGCTCCTGGCTTGCTGGGTTTTTTCAAATCTATTAAAGTCAGCCCTTATTTGGCTTTGTGAGCCTCTGGGTGTACTTGTAAATGGACCCGTGGTGGCTTGGTTTTAAAGAGCAACAGCAACCAAAGTTGAGCATCTTTTTTGCCTTTGCCATGAGTCAGATTCGTTCAAGAGATGAGTCCAACATCACTTTGTATTTCTAGGAACAGGATGGATCATGGTTATTTGGAAAAGAAACCCTACTTGGCTCACAGATGAGGATTGGAGCAGGTTGTTTTCTCTTGAGCCTTTGTGAGCAAAAATTAATCTGTATTTCTTTGATCCTGAATTGTCTCTTCTTGATATAATATTAACAGCCTAAAGCTGGTGTTTGTTGATCAGGTCAGGCTTAGTTCTGCAGGCTTGGATTTTAAATCTGTGGGATAAAGAGCTTTCCCTGCTCAGTAAGGATTTGGTTTTGAGATGCAACAGAACAGCAAAGTTTTAACTGTCTACTATTGTTTAAATCCTCTCTCTGAAGAAAATATTAATTAAAAAACTTGCTGTGCCACGTGTCCCTGAAAAAAACAAGTCCTCTTAGATGCAACTGAGTGCTGACTGTGGGTTGTTGTGTTTTGTGCTTGTCTCCAGGACATTGACATTAAGAAGGTGAACGGTGTCCCTCAGTACGCGTTCCTACAGTACTGTGACATCGCCAGCGTGTGCAAAGCTATTAAGAAGATGGATGGGGAATATCTTGGAAATAACCGGCTCAAGGTAAAGAAAACCTCCCCTGAGCTGTATCCTTCTTGTGCCTCCATCGCCTCATCGTGGGATGTTTCGCAGCAGGGTAGATTATGGAAGTAAGATGGTTTTTAATGTGACATAGTATCAGAGCGTGATGTTTTCAGCCACCACCTGGTTGGGATTAATCAGCATTTTTGTTGGCTCTGTCCACATGCAGTCCTGGGATTGAGCACTCAGGGAAGGGACTGACATTCCTTGGCTTGGAGGGGCACGTCTGGTGAGGCTGTGCTGGGAATGCATCCCACTCCCCCTGACAAACAGGGCCTGTCAGGCCCCAGAGCTGTCAACCTGCCACTTCTCAGACATTCAAACTGTACAAGAACCCAATGTTGTCAAACACTGTAGTTATTTAAACAAGCAGAATTATTTTCATTAATTGCTCTTTGATTTTTGTCTTGCACCTGCACCAGATGCTAATTTTAGAAAATCTGTACAAACAGCAGCTTTCTCCAAATAAGTCTTTCATTAGGCAGGCTCTGTTCAGTGAGTTTAACCCTTGTGCACTGTACTGATGGAAGTTTTGCCCTTTTGTGTCCAGCTGGGTTTTGGGAAGAGCATGCCTACAAACTGCGTGTGGTTAGATGGGCTTTCCACAAACGTTACGGATCAGTATCTGACCCGACATTTCTGCCGATACGGGCCTGTGGTGAAGGTAGGTGGGAGGCTTTGGCATGTGCTTCCAAGTCCTTACTGTCTTCCTCTCTTCCCATCCTGTCCTTTCAACCCCACTGTCCAGGGCTTTATAGCTTAGGTAGAAAAAATTCTCTCTGGGGTGGAATTTGGCCAACAGGGCTCTGTCAACATAGACAGCAACCAAAAAGAAGTATTTTGAGTGAGCCGAGATGCTGAGTATTGGACACCATTTGTTGCTCTTGTGCAGTACAGTCTCTCCCGAGCAAAACCTTAAATGTTAGTTGGAAGAACAGCACTCTAATTGCGTAATTACGCATACTTGCTAATTACATAATTAGACATAACAATTTTTTTTTCATCAGACTGAGAAAAAAAAGATTTTTTAGAAGCAGTCAGGGCAGTCTCTGTGCCAAAAGTACATAGAAGAAGAGAGAAAGTCAACAATGGTGCAACACGCCCATGTCACGCAGGGGGAGCCTCTCCCATGCAAGTGATTTATTATGTGCCTAAACTTCAGTATGGGAGTTGTCCTGTGTGTTTTTGTTAGACATGGATGTGCTTAAAATTAAGCAACGTGTGTAAATCTTTGCAGGATCAGAGTCTGGCCTCCCCAAAGGATTTTTGTGGGTTTGTGTTGCAGCTTAGATGTACTTTATTGTAGCTGTTGTTGCTTGAATAATACATTTATACTGCTGAAGGAAGGCAGTATTTGGAAATTGGGCGTTTAACAACTGATGAGTGGTACTGCAGACTGGTAACAAAAGCTGGTTCCACTTTGAGATTCCCTTTACCTTTTTTCCCCCCTAAAACACATTGGAAATTCTAAAAACCCCAAACCTTAACAAAGAAATAATACAAAACTCAGTCAACAAATAAAAAATATTCAAAGTAAAATACAGAAAAACAAAATAAAGGCATAATATACCTCAAGCCACAATATCCACAATTCAAAGCAGTCCCGTGTCCTTTTATTGTCTCTTCATTCCAATATGCCTCATCAGAAAAGCCTGGAAATTCAACTTGCTAAAAATTATTTCCTTACTGGTATCCTCATGACTTAGGAATTTGTTGGGACTGACATTAAGTCCTGTGGATGAGGCTCTTATTTGGTTTTTGTTTTGTTTTTTTGTTTTTTACAGGTGGTGTTTGACCGCTTAAAAGGCATGGCCCTGGTTCTCTACAATGAGATTGAATATGCACAAGCAGCTGTAAAAGAGACCAAGGGGAGGAAAATCGGTGGGAATAAAATTAAGGTGTGCAGAATGACCTCCAAAGCAAAAACAGGCAAAAAAGGAGGAACAAATTGTGTTTAGGCCTTCCCCTTTAAATACTGGCTGTGCAAATTGCCATGCTCAAGGAATACTTGGCGGGACACACACATCCCACATATCAAAGGCTTAAATTACATTTTTATACTCGGCTTATCAAGATGTCAGGGAATCCTGAACTGTTACTTACAAAGCCTTTTCCAGTATTCTGCCGTTTGTTTCACTGAACTTGTCTCTCTGAGCTCCTGAGTGTTGGTGTCCATGTCACAGCCTTGTTTACCCCAATCCAAGGGAAACTTTTGTCTATTTTCGTGTTAAAAAAGGGAAATCTGAAGGTGTGAGTTCCTCCAGGAAAACACATGGCTGCATCAAGCTGCCCCATGCTGATTGATGTCCAGCCTCTGGGGTACAGTCATTTCAACAGGCAGTCATGGAACCATGGAATGGTTTGAGTTGGAAAAGACCTTAAAGATCGTTTCGTCCTTCCTTGCAACAGATTTTAAACAATAATTGAAAACACTACTTTAAAAAATACACAGAAAATACTTTTCTTCCTGGAGCAGCACTTAACGTTTACAGGGATATCTTGGATTTGGGTGAATGTGGTGATATCTGTTCTGACTGTCCTATCAGTCCCACTAAGTGGGGACATGAGGTGTTAGCCAACCCTTTGAATTATCTTCCTCCTCCTTTCTCCTCTCCTAAAGAGCGGGCAGTGATGTCAGGCGTGATCTCAGCAGCTTCCCACCTCACCCAGGGTGGGAGTTGGATATTCTGTAGTTTCTGAGCATGGTGTTGGATATCAGTCACCTTCCTATTCAGGAAAGCATGTGGTCCCTTAAAAGTTTCACATCTTGTATGGATCTTGTTGCTTAATGACTTTGGAATAAGCAACACCCCCGATGTGGGCCTGTGCTGCATTGCTGTGGTTACACACAGGACTGGGCTGACTTAAAAAATAACAGGAACTAGAATGTTAAAAATATTCCACTATGTGATCTATTCTATAATATTCCATAATGAAATCTGTTCTAATCCTTAGTTTTTTTCACTATACCATTAGCTTTTTAGTACTAGAAAACACCAATTCTTGGAGTAGCTGGAACAGGGAGCTACAGTTCAGGAAGCTGGGTTCTTTCCCTGCTCTATAACCCTAAGCAAACACCATGAAGTCCAGAATGGACTCATTCCTCTGTAGCACTGAGATAAAAGGGACTTTGGAACTGTCCTGTCATTAAAAACATCAATACCAGGATAATAATGTGTACTTTTCCTGCTGCTTTGCCCAACAGTAGCCTCTGGGATGGCAGCTACAACAGCATGGTAAGGAGGTAGTTACACAGCTCCACTGAGAAAGATCTCTATTCCTGGGCATGTGCAGGACCAGAACTGGGAAGTGTTTGACATTTTTTATTAAATTTTATCCCCATTTTCAGTTTTGCTCCACCTTGAGCAGAGAGGGAAATGGTGGCAGAGTGAAATGTTTCTGTGATTGAATGTGATTTCCCCTTTCTTTTTCAGGTGGACTTTGCAAATCGGGAGAGTCAGCTGGCGTTTTATCATTCCATGGAGAAAACAGGTCAAGATATCAGAGACTTCTACGAAATGCTGGCAGAAAGAAGGCATGTATCAATTTTATTTACCAACTATTTTATTTATCAGCTTAATTCAATTTTTTGTTTTCCAGTGTCACCTTACACAATCCTTTTACAATCACTGTCCTCCTCATCATACAACCACGCTTTCTTCAGGCCGTAATTCTTAAACAAGTTTTTTTCCTCTCAACTTTGTCCTAATTGTTGAAGTTTCATTAAAAACACCTCTGATTTTTTTTTTTTTACCTCTTCACTATTTTAAAAATTAAATTTAGGTGGTCAAACTTAAGGTGTGTAGGTTAGAGCAGTCAGGATCTCACACATCCGAGGCGTAGCCAATTCCTGGAATTCCTGCTGAGGTGGAGGTTTCAGTTGACTTCGTGATCCAGATTTAAGTATCTGGTTTCTCTGATGGGTCACCAGGACACAGTTGGGAGTCATTCATCACATCTTAGGAATGCAAAGAGCAGCTTATCTGTAACAGAGAAATGTGTGTGTTGGTGGGTGTACATAAAGTCTGATAAACTGCTACTCAGCCCTTGAGCAGAGAGTAAAATCTGATCCTCCACCTCCGTCTTTCCAACAGTTTTGTTTGTAACATGAGAAAATAATACAATTTGAGTAAGGATGTGTTTTTATTTTGAATAAAACTGTGTCCTGTGTGGCTGGTCCTTGGCAGCAGCTGGCAGCACATGCTGCACAACCACTTATTTATCCCTGAAAACCTGACACAGAAACACTCCACATTTTGGGCTTCTTTACCTTCACTGATGGAAAAAACACCCATGTTTTATTCCCTTCAGAGCCCGGCTCATTGTGAGGGCTCTGCCCACCCAGGGGTCAGCCCAGCATGACGCCAGCTGTACCTGGGGTCTGGATAAACCCAGTGTTTTTTTGCAATAAAATAGATTGGTCTGACATCATGCAAAATGAGATTTAAAGCAAACAGGGTTTGGAAATTGGTAATCAGGATTTACATAACGGAAATACAAGTGTGCCTTCCCCAGGCCTTGCCAGATGTTGTGATGTGTCAGCAATAAGCATTTCCTCAGATTCAGGCAAGAGAAGGGCATTTTTGGATGTTTTTAGCACACTGGACTCAGGTGGCCTTGTATTTTTCATGAAGTAATCCTGAACAGGACCCTGATTTCTGGTGTTTGGGCACATGTTAGTCTGGTTTTTCCTTCTGTCACTCTGCTCACATAGTCATTAGGAGATCTATAGGGATAATGGATCATGGAGCAGTGGAGCAAGCTCTGCAGTGATTCCCATAATTCTGCAGCTTCTGGTGTCCCTCCAGGCTCCTCCTTGCAGAGGTGCTGAGATATGCACAAACCATCTTCTCTCGAGGTAGTAGTTGGAACCAGTCTAAATAGGACCCAAACTGAAAAAACAAACAAAAACTTTGATCAATATTTTTAACTTCACAGCTACTTTTCACGGCATCCCACTTCATTTGTCAGGATGAGGTTTTCGTCTTCCATGTTTTGTCTCCTTTTTGTCCCTTAAAAAGGCGGAGGTTGCCAGCTTTTAACATAAAACATAAACTGTGAAGCCAAATAAACCTATGAGGAATCCCAGAATCATTTAGTTGGAAAAGACCTCTGAGGTCATTGGGTCCAGCCTGTGACTGATCCCCCCTCCTTGTCAGCCAGCCTAGAGCACTGAGTGCCACATCCAGGCCTTCCTTGGGATGAGGACTCCAAACCTCCCTGGACAGTCCCTTCCATTTCCTGACCATCTTTTCCATAGAGAAATTCCTCATGATGTCTGTCCTGGGCCTACTCTGGCACAGCTTGAAGCCATTTCCTCTTGTCCCGTCACTTCTTCCCTGGAAGCAGAGCCCAACTCCACCTTAGTACAGAGTATGCAAAACACTCTGTAATGATGGGGAATTGAACTCCAGCTTTATTCCACATCTCTGCCATGTTCAGTCTTACAAATGACTTATTTTTACTGCTTGGAGGTATTTAAATAGCAACATTAATTGCTTGACTTACTTTGCTGAATGAATTCACCTGATCTTATAAACAAACAAATATTTATTAACTTGGTTTTACTGTAAACAGACAATGCCAGCAAGTCATATGCAGTGGAAGAGCTAATTTGGGAATTAAGAGATCACTTGCATGACTTAGTATTTTTAAAGAAATCTTACCATCACTTTGCTGCTTAGTAAGGGAGAGATTCCATGAACTTTGATTTGACTCATGTTTTTAGAGTCAAATGAAGGTCTCAGGTTCTGGATAAGGGGGTGTCTTCACCCTTGTGTGGGTGCACAGGTGTTGCGTTGGTTTTACTTTCATGCAAGGTATGAATTTGACAAAAACAAAGGAGTGAGGGTGGTGAAAAAATGCTTGGAAGAGCTGTTACGATATTACCCATTAAGTATATTTGGTATTTGATAAGTCAACAAAAGTATGTGTCCACTGCTCACAGATTCCGTGCTAAAACCTCTGTGCACAACTGCCTTGATGCATGCAGGAAAAAACATCAGAAAATTATTCCTTTATGTAGCAAAATACTGTGGTAACAGAGTACATTGGTTGAGAAGTAGAACTAGAATCTGTTTATTCTTATGTTTAGCAGAGACGAGCGAAGAGGATCCTACGAATACGCCCCTGACCGTACTTACTATGAGACTGTTCGGACCCCAGGAACATATCCCGAAGATCCTCGGCGGGAATACCCAGCTCGGGGCAGAGAGTTCTATGCTGAGTGGGATCCCTACCAAGGGGACTACTATGACCCACGATACTACGACGACCCTCGCGAGTACCGGGATTACCGGGGAGATCCCTACGAGCAGGACATCAGAGAGTACAGCTACAGGCAACGGGAGAGGGAGAGGGAGAGGGAACGGTTCGAATCTGATCGGGACAGAGACCACGAGCGGAGACCGATTGAGCGGAGCCAGAGCCCGACGCATTCCCGGCGCCCGCAGAGCCCTGGAGCGTCCCCCTCACAGTCAGAACGGCTGCAGAGCGACTCAGAGAGGAGGATTTACAGCAGGTCCTCAGATCGCAGTGGTAGCTGCAGCTCACTGTCCCCTCCGCGATATGACAAGCTTGACAAAGCCCGCGTGGAACGATACACAAAAAATGAGAAAGTGGAGAAGGAACGCGTTTTCGAGCAGGAGAGGGTGGACAAGGAGAAGCGCTTGGTGAGGAAAGAAAAGCTGGAAAAAATAGAAAAGGAGAAAACAGATAAACAGAAACGAAAAGCGAAAATCCATTCGCCCAGCTCTCAGTCCTCGGAAACAGATCAGGAGAATGAGAGAGAGCCCAGCCCAGAAAAACTGAAGGGCAACAGTAAACAAAACAAAGAGAGGGGTGACAAAGAAGGGACAGCAAAGAACCGCCTGGAACTGATGCCCTGTGTTGTGTTGACCCGTGTGAAGGAAAAGGAGGGGAAGGTGATTGATCAACCTGCGCTGGAGAAACTGAGGGCAAAACTGGATAATGACACTCTGAAATCCCCACTGCTTGAACAGAAAACCCAGACATCCCAGGCTGAGCAAACCAAGTCTGAGCAGTCTAAACTAGAACCTGTCAGAACTAAGGTACAGAAGGAGAAAGCCCTTGCCAGTCACATTGAAGTGGTGGATAAGGAGGGAAAAATGAAACCCAAAAAGCACTTGAAGACAGAGCAAACTTCTGAGGGAGCCAACACAGTTGATTTAGACAAGTTGGAGGCTCGTAAAAGGCGTTTTGCCGATGCAAATCCAAAACCCGACAGGCAAAAACTGGATGTAAAACGGAGCAGCCAAGATGAGGAGGATGCACGCACAGTTTTGAAAAAGCAGATTGATGCAACAGCGTCGTCTAGAGAAGCACCAGTGTTAAGAGAAGGAGAACTGGAAAGAAAACCCCTAAGGAAGGAAATGCTTAAAAGGGAATCTAAAAAACTCAAACTGGAAAGACTTATTCCTGTTACTAGTCCCAAAGAAATTCAGGACACTCTTAATGTTGGTGGGGTTGGCATGCGTCCCAGCCTGGATCTGCAGGCAAGGCTCATGGAGGCACCCGATGAACCTGTGGAAATTCAGGAACTTCCTCCTAAAAAACCAAACCTGGCAAAACCCCAGCATAAACAGGTGCAGCTGCTGGACGAGCAGGGAACGGAGAGAGAGGATGCAAGGAAGAACTACTCCAGCCTTCCTGAAGAAACACCAGACCATAAACTTGGCCAAGAGAAACCTGCCTCGGCTGACATGGAGGAGAAAATCAGCATCGACATTGACCACACACAGAGCTACCGGAAACAAATGGAGCAAAGTCGCAGGTTGAAACAGCAGCTGGAAATGGAGATAGCAAAGTCAGAGAAGTTTGGCAGTCCAAAGAAAGATGTGGATGAATATGAAAAGCGGAGTCTGGTTCACGAGGTGGGAAAACCTCCACAAGACGTCACCGATGACTCTCCACCAAGTAAAAGGAAAAAGACTGACCAGTTTGACTTTGAAATTAGCACTAAGAGAGAAAGGAACTATAGAAGTTCTCGTCAGGTGAGTGAGGACTCTGAAAGGATGTCCTGTTCTCCAAGCATCAGGCACTTCCCGTTCCACGAGGATGATGACACACTCGATTCTCCAAGGATAATTCCATTGAAGGAAACCAAAGAATCACCTAAAATAGAAGAAAAGAGTCTTTCATACTCCAACATGACTGTGAGGGAGGACTCACTGAAATTCAATCCTTGTGATTCCAGCAGAAGGGAGCAGATGGCAGAAATGGCTAAAATAAAACTCTCTGTGCTGAGCTCTGAGGAAGACTCGAGTAGATGGGAAACCCAAGTGAAGCAAGAGCCTGGGAGAGTCGATATTAGCTTTCCAAGCAGCATTGTGAAAAGAGACAGCATACGGAAACGGTCCGTCCGAGACCTGGAACCTGGGGAGGTGCCTTCGGATTCGGATGACGATGGCGAAAACAAGCCCCATTCCCCAAAAGCCTCATCCTTGTTAGAGAGTTCCAGGTTGTCTTTTTTATTAAGGGACAGAGAAGAAAAGTTCCGTGAAAGAGAGGAAAGACTTCAGTCTAGTTCCTTAGAAAGAAACAAATTCTACTCTTTTGCATTGGACAAGACAATCACACCTGACACAAAGGCCTTGCTTGAAAGGGCTAAATCCCTCTCTTCCTCCAGAGAGGAAAACTGGTCCTTTCTAGACTGGGATTCAAGATTTGCTAGTTTCAGAAACAATAAAGACAAAGAGAAGGTTGACTCGGCTCCAAGACCTATTCCATCCTGGTATATGAAAAAGAAAAAAATCAGAACTGATTCTGAAGGTGGGAAACTGGATGATAAAAAAGAAGATCATAAAGAGGAGGAACAAGAGCGGCAGGAGCTGTTTGCTTCTCGCTTTTTGCACAGTTCAATCTTTGAACAAGACTCCAAACGCCTGCAGCATTTAGAAAGGAAGGATGATGATCTGGACTTCATCTCTGGAAGGTTGTATGGGAGACAGTCCTCCTCTGATGGGACGAACAGCACAGCTGATCTGGTGCAAGAACCAGTTGTTCTCTTCCACAGTAGGTTTGTTGAGCTGACACGAATGCAGCAGAAAGAAAAGGAGAAAGATCAGAAACCAAAAGAGGTGGAGAAACAGGAAGATAAAGAAAATCGACCGAAAACACCAGAAATGGTTCCTGATAGTAAAGAAACAGAACATAAACCTTCCTCAATTGTTGGTCCCTCTTCAGTCACCGTCCTCCCACAGGAACCAGCTCCTATTGCTCCTGAGAAAATAGTGAGTGAAAAAGTCCTGATGGAACCAGCTTCTGTCAAAGAAGAGAAACCTTCTGAACCTGCTGCTGCTGCAGAGGAACAAAAACCTTTCCCTGAACTTGCTGCACCTATCAAAATGGAACCTCCTGAGCAAATGGAACCTCCGCCAGTTGTAGAAGCAAGTAAAGAAATTGTTGCTACAACCCTAGCACCAGAGGAAGATGCTGTGGCAGCAGAGCATCCTTCATACTTGGATACCAAACCTCCCACTCCTGGAGCCTCGTTTTCCGATGCAGACATCAGCGTAGATCCAGAACCTGAGGCTGCCCAGTTGCTTCAGCCTCTGCCCAAGCTAGTTCAGAAATCAGATGAGGCTGCAGAACCTAAAGAGGAAAATCCTCCACCCTCTGCCAACACTGATGCTGCTGTGAGTCAAAAGGTGGAGGTGGCTGCTGAGGTCCTGCCACCCGTTTCCGACAATGATATGGAAGTGGAACCTCCAGTTATTGTAAAAGATAAAAAATCCTACAAAAGTAAACGGTCCAAGACTCCTGTGCAGTCGACTGCAGCTAATGTCACGGAAAAGCCTGTCACAAGGAAGAGTGAAAGAATTGACCGTGAAAAACTGAAAAGGTCGAGCTCTCCTCGTGGGGAGACCCAGAAGCTTTCTGAATTGAAATTGGAGGCAGAAAAGGTTTCAAGGAATGCTGCTAAATCCCCAAGTTCTGCTGCAGAGCCAGAAAATGTGGAGCTGAGCTTGCCAATAGGCCGGACCAGGCGCAGAAATGTGAGGTCGGTCTATGCTACCACAGGGGACAATGAAGGCCCATCTCCAGTGAAGGACTCCATGGAGGTCACTAGATCCACCAGGAAGAGAGTGGAAAAGGAACCACAGGAAACAGTGACAACTGTTCCCACAACCCCAAGGCGGGGAAGACCTCCCAAAACCCGCCGTAAGCCGGAGGAGGACGTCTCTCCAATAAAGACTGAACCGGTACAACAAGAGGTGGATGAGGCTGAAAGTAAAGATACTGTGGAAACTCCTAAACCTGCAGAGGGTTGGAGGTCTCCTAGATCCCAGAAGCTCGCACACACTCACTCATCAGCTACCAGCCAACAGGGGAAGAAAGGGAAGAATGAACCAAAAGCTGATACAGCTGCTGAATCTGAAGATGCTGCTGAAAGAAGCGGTCAGGAATCAAGCATCAGTGACAACAGCAATAAAGCAAAGACCACTGAGAAAGAGCTGGCAACAAGTGAGCAGAAACGTGATCGGAAGGAACTTGATGTGGAGAAAAATCAGTTAGAAATCCCCACAGTTGAGATCATTGAGAAGAAGCCGGTGCCAGAAAAGGTTACGAAATCCAAAAGGGGAAGGTACAAAAATACCAAAACTGTCGTTGACAAGGCATCTGTGTGTCTCAAAAATGTAGAAATACGCCTCAATGTCGATGAAGTCAAGGGCGCCTTGCGGCCCCCTGAAGAAGAGGCAGAGCTGGTGGTGTCAGCACCCAAGATAAAGAGCCCTCCAAAAGAGGACGTCCTGCCAACCCACTTCTCTAAGAATGAGGTAGACGATTCATTCGCAGAAATGGAAAAGGAGGTGACACGGGAGCCCAAGCAATCACCTGAAGCTGCCCAGTTAGCAAAGCAGATTGAGCTCGAGCAGGCAGTGGAGAACATTGCAAAACTCACTGAAACTCCTCCGACAATTGCTGCTTACAAAGAACCAACGACAGATGTGGCTGAAGTCCGTCAGGAGGAGGAGGCAGATAAACCTGCACACCAGGCCAGTGAAACAGAGCTGGCAGCAGCCATTGGCTCAATCATCAATGATATTTCTGGGGAGACAGAAAGCTTCCCTGCACCCCCAACATATCCTGCTGAATCTGAGGCTGAAATCCCCACAGAGCCCTTGGTGTTGCAATCCCCTCGGGAGGAGATGGAGCCTGAGACAGATCAGGCAGTGAACAATATCCTAGAAACCGAGGCTGCTGTCGAGCCTGTGGTGCAACCAGTGCCCGGCTCTGTCCCATTGGCATTGGAGACTGAGAGCAAGGAGTCCGAAGTCAGCTTCAGCGAATCTTCCAACTCTGCGCAGGAGGCTGAGACCTTGCAGGAGGCTGAAGTTGCTCGGAAGGAAAAGGGCCGCCAGAAAACCACGCGGCAGAGACGCAAGAAGAGCATGAGCAGGAAGAGCGATGCAACTGAAGTCAACACCTTTGAACCAGAGAGGATGCAGAGCAAATCACCCCCTGCCAATGAAGTAAAGACAAAACCTGAAGAAACCTCCAAGGAGGAAAAGCAAATCAAACCCACAGCATCCATGGAACCAAGTGCTTCTGATGTCACCAAGGCTGTGGCTGCTGATGTTGTGGCTGCACATGAGGCTGTCCCTGAGAACAGCACCTCTCCAAAGGTGCCCGCTCCACCTCCTCTGGACCTGGGTGCCCCGCCAGTACCCCTTGATGAGGGGAGTCAGAGCGGGTTCAAGATCCGTTCGCCCCTGGAGAACACTCCCATCACGCCACCGAGTGCCCCAAATGCAGCCCTTCCTGCTGTCCCCACAGCAGTGGCCAAGCTGCCCACTCCGGTGCCCACCGCCATCGTCCCCCTTCATTCTGGTACTGCCAAGGTGCCAGAGTGGATGGTCAGGCATGAGGAGCCCCGTGCCCGTTCCACACCCCCACCTGCTCTCCCACCGGACACAAAGGCGTCAGATATTGACACAAACTCCAGCACACTGAGGAAGATACTCATGGAACCCAAATATGTCTCAGCGACAAGCATAACCTCCACGCACGTGACGACGACGCACGCGGAGCCAGTGAGTGCACCATGTCTGGAGGAGGCACCTCTCCACTCAGCCGTGGAGGCCATCAAGCCGGTTTCCGAGGAGAAGCCGGCCATTCCTGTCACCAGCGCCCTGGAGCCACCGGTGGCTGAAGCGCCAGTGTACAGCGAGAAGGAAAAGATCAACACCGTGATTGCACCCAAAGCCACTTCTGTCATCAGCAGGATGCCACACAGTGTGGATCTGGAGGAGGCTCCAAGGATCACATTGGTGAAACAAGCTCCCCAAACCCAGACCTGCCTCGTCAATGCTCCTTCGCCAAAATTTAAGCAGAGGTCAAGTACAAATGATAACAACAGGTTTCATCCAGGGTCAATGTCTATTATCGAGGAGAGGCCTGTGGAGACTGGATCCAGTCCAGGGCTGCGGGTGAACACCTCAGAAGGTGTGGTGCTCCTGAGTTATTCAGGGCAGAAGACAGAAGGCCCTCAGCGAATCAGTGCCAAGATCAGTCAGATTCCCCCAGCCAGCGCTGTGGACATCGAGTTCCAGCAGTCTGTATCAAAGTCGCAGATTAAACAGGAGCCCATCACGCCATCCCAGCCAGCACCAAAAGGCTCCCAGACCTCGACGGGCTATGGGACTGTTTCCACCCATTCTTCGTTGGTACTCGGAACACAGCCCTACAACACCTCACCCGTCATCTCCTCCGTCAAACAGGAGCGCACCGCACTGGACAAGCCTGACTCGTCCCACCTTGCTGTCCAGAGCCCGGCGTCTCAGCCCGGCAAGGTCCTGACACAGACCGTAAACACTCCCCCCGTGCTGGTCCATAACCAGATGGTTGTGAACAAAAAACTGTCTGACCCAGCTGCTCTGAAAGTGGAGACCAAGACTCTGCAACCCTCCAGCCTGAGTCCTGGAGTTAGCCCTCACCACCCTTCCCTCTCTGGGAAGATGCACTCGGAAGCAAACCACGTCAGCTCGGGCCCCAGCACCCCGACTGACCGGGCCATTTCCCACCTGGGGGTCAGCAAACAGGAGCCGCACTCACCGCGTACCAGCGGGCACTCACCGTCGCCGTTCCCCCGGACCTGTCATCCTGGCAGTACCTCATCTCCAGCTTTGTCCAGCAGCACCCCGGTCATGCTGGCGCCGGGAATTCCCGTTCCTCAGTACATATCCAGCATGCATCCCGAGCAATCTGTTATCATGCCCCCCCACAGCGTAACACAGACTGTGTCCCTGGGCCATCTGTCCCAAGGTGAAGTGAGGATGAACACCCCTCCTCTCTCCGGCATTCCCTACGGCATCCGCCCAGAAGCGCTCCACTCCCCCCGAGCTGCTCTGCAACCCCAGATGGAGATCAAACCTCAGCGGTCCAGCACACCCCAGCCAGCACCCATCCGAGACATCGTCATGCCCCCACTGTCCTCCCAGCATCCCCCCGAGGAGGAGCTGCACTTTCACCATACTGCGGTGTGCCGCGGGCCCGCCCCGGTGCAGTCGGACGTGCTGGTGATGCAGCCTGACTACCGCATGCACCCCAGCAGCCTGCGGCTGGACCAGTACAACGTCCCACGGGACGTCAGGATGATCATGCACCCGCACATGGCCACCGTGGGCGAGCACCACTCAGAAACGCGACAGTCCCGGACTCCCGAAGGGGCCATCAAAACTCCTCCAGTCAGTAAGACCCCGCAGCCCGGGAAAGAGACTCCCAAATCCTCAGAAGGCAAAATGGCCCATTCTCCCCACAGTGAGCCCCGGCTGCTCAGCGTGCCCTCGGGCAGCCAGCTGCCTGGGCTGCCCCTGACACAGCCTGTGGTGGTCCCACATGGAGTGCAGATCATGCATCCCGCTGGGAGCTCCTTCCACGATTATCGCTCTGTGTACAGTGACATGAGGAATTACCACACGGCACAGCTTGGGCATCCACAGTTCCCGGGTGCCTCGCCCATCGGGCTGCCCTCCCGAAGCATGACCCCGTCTCAGGTGAGAAAGAAAACCCTTTATCTATCTCCCTGGAATCTGGAGGGTTTTGAGCTGTTTCTTGTGGGAAGTGGGGTTGAAATGCTGCTTAGCATCAGAGGAAGCCAAAACTACCCATTTCCTGAACTCCTCTGGGACTCCACCAGGAGGGGTGAAGTTGCTGTGAGTCTCTGGATGTGGAGGTGTTGGTGGTATGTGGTTTAGGCATCCTTGGATGGATAGTGAGGCTAAGGATGGACTTGAGGCAGGATCCAGGGAGTGGGGTTGCAGCTCAGGTGGGCTTGGAAGTGGAGGACTTTCCCAGGTGCCACCTCATCAGGCCTGGTGCTGTGACACAGATGTCTTCACCATGAATCTGATGGTGTCCTATCAGCCTTGTAATGGAGTTGAATACACCCTCAGCCTAAACATTTTTCCTTTTCCCCCCTGCCTGCTCCCCAGGGTCTACCGGAGGGCGAGCACTCACACCCCAGCCAGCCAGTCCGAAGCAAGACCCCTCAGATCCCGCAGGATCCCAAGGGCCCAGCGGCAGCAGGGCCAGAACAGAGTCACCATCCCCCTGTGAGCAGGCACACGGCACAGATGGACCCCCACGTCCACCTCCAGAGGGCACAAGGGGACACGAGCCAGACTTCCTACCCCTCGCCTGTTGCCGTCTCCATGAAGCAGGAGCTTCCGTCGCCACACCAGCCGCAGGCGGTTCCCAAGCAATCCATGTTTATCCCCACGACCTCGGGGCTGCCCCTTGGCCGCCCGGAGCCCCAGTCCACGCTCAAGCAGGAACCATCCCCTCACCCTGTGTCCCAGAGACCAGTGGACATGGTCCAGCTCCTGACAGTGAGTGTCGTGCTCCTGATCCAGGGGGAAATCACCTGGTTCTTGTCTCAGCCATAGCACCAAATCTGGCCTTTCTTGTATCAAAAACTTCAGATGCAGAAAAGGCATTGTTTGTTTTTTGGATTGTTTTGTCTCTGATGGATTTTAGCCATGTTTACTGTTCCAAGTCACTTTTGCAAGTCAGCATTTTCCTGGGAAGTGTTTCCTTGTGGGCAGAGGAGAGTGGTGGTGTATTTCATTTAGATAAAAAGGGAAAACCACTCTCATAAGTGGAGAAAATCAGGAAGAGGAGGGCGGCAGTGAGGAACAGGTACCAACAAGGAGCTGAGAGTTGTTTTCAGCCAAATACCAAATACCTCCCATATAACCTTGAGCCATTCTTCTCCTGTTGTTATTTCTCAAGTTTGTCCATTTCTAAAAGGGAAAACAACATTCAGGAGCAGCCTTGTGCTGAGTGGGTGGCAGAGGGATTGGGATGATGGGATCCACCCAGGCAGGCTGGCCAGCTGGAAGAAAAAGGACTGAATTCCTGTTTTAGCATGATATAACACAGACCTGGCCTTTAGAGGAGTGATCTGGTGTTACATCTCTACTGAACCTTTAAACCTCCAGTGGAGGTATTGATGGCAACCAAGCAGATCAGCCGGGATTTCAGATCCCACTCTCATTGCTTTGTGTGTAATACTCTTCTCCTTTCTTCCCAGAAATACCCCATTGTCTGGCAGGGTCTCCTGGCTCTCAAGAACGACACGGCAGCTGTGCAGCTGCACTTCGTGTCTGGGAACAACGTGCTGGCGCACCGGTCCCTGCCAGCGCCCGAGGGAGGGCCCCCGCTGCGGATCGCGCAGCGCATGCGACTCGAGGCCTCCCAGCTGGAGGGGGTTGCACGGAGAATGATGGTGAGGCCTGGGGTGGGGCCGGGAGGGAGTTGGGGAATCCCTGTGCTCAGAACCGGGCTGGTCTCACCAGCTGTGGTGCTGAACAGTGCTCCCAGAAACCTGGGCTTCTGTTGTGTGGGCTTCCAGGGAATGGTCCTGGCCCCGAAGCTGCAAGAGTCCAGGGAGTGTTTGGACACCGCTCTCAGGGATCCACAGGGAGGGATTGTTGGGAACCTGTGCATGGCCTGGAGTTTGGCCTGGAGTTGGACTCAGTCTTCCCTGTGGATTCCTTCCAGTCCAGGAGATCCCTATGATTCTATTTTGGGATCCCGGTATTGACACTGATTCCTTCAACTCAGAGAGTGTAACATGGATTGCAGGTGATGAGCAATAGCTCTTACACTGCATTTGTGGAAAAGGCAATGAGCTGGGAAACCTTTAAGTCACCCTCAGCTCTGGGAAAACTCCTGCTGGCTTCAGTGTGTCTGCGTAACGTGGGGAGTTCAGGTGGCAGTGAAAATCCATTTTTAGTCCTTTCCACTGTGGCCATGCTCTCAGCAAGTGTTGGAATCATAGAATCCCAGACTGGTTTGGGTTGGAGGGGCCTTAAAGCCCATCCAACCCCCTGCCATGGGCAGGTACATCTTCCACTATCCTTGATTCCTCCAGGCGTTGTCCAGCCTGGCCTTGGACACTTTGGGGATGGGGCAGCTACAACTTCTCTGGGGTACACATTGTAACGTCAAGGAGTTTAAAGTTAGGATTTTCCCCCAGGATAGTGGATTTATGGCTGGGAAACACCCATTCATCCAGCATTTCCCTGACCATGTCCTTTCCTTGCAGGTGGAGAGCGATTACTGCCTGCTGCTGGCCCTGCCCTGCGGCCGGGACCAGGAGGACGTGGTCAGTCAGACGGAGTCGCTCAAGGCCGCGTTCATCAGTTACCTGCAGGCCAAGCAGGCTGCAGGCATCATCAACGTCCCCAACCCCGGCTCCAACCAGGTATGGGCACGGCAGGGCCACAGGGATACCACACCAGTCCCTAGTGACATGAGTGGCTCAGGCTTCTGCTGGAGCTGCCTGGGGTTATTGGTCAAAGAAGCACCACATTTCCATCTCCTGTCAAACACATGGATGGGCTCCATAAATTATTGATGGGATCAATATAATCATTGATGAATCAATAAAAATGACCCCAAAACCAAAAAAAACCCCAAATGTTTGTTTGGTGTGTTCCCAGTTCATCATCTTGGGCTGAAAAGCACCTAAATGCATTTCCCAGCTCTTTATCTCTGAAATTTCTCCTTGTTTCTTCCCCATATCCTGATTTTTGCACGACAGCTGGTGTTTCCTTGCAGAATGCCTTTGGTGCTGGTTTTATTTATTCCAGGTGTGTTGCTGCACTGAACACAATTCAGCATGTGTGTAATTTAATTCTGGATGTAAAGAGCCCAGAATGAGCTGCCAGTGCTCGGAGCAACCACTGAAATGATAATTAATGGGAATTTTTCTGCCTTTCCCAGCAAAATCAGCCAGCTCCTATACCTGTGGTGTGGAAAACTCCCCACCTGGGAAACAAAACCCATGGCTTCTTTTTTATACAAGATTTAGGATCCTTTAAGGGCCCAGAACATCACCGAAATGTCCAATTTTTAAACATTTGTAGGCATGGGCTGTCTCTGATCCGTGGTTTTTCCCTCCCTGCAGCCTGCCTACGTTCTGCAGATCTTCCCACCCTGCGAATTCTCGGAAAGCCACCTTTCCCGCCTGGCCCCAGACCTCCTCTCCAGCATCTCCAACATCTCTCCTCACCTGATGATTGTCATTGCGTCGGTATGAGCTGTTTACCAGTTACTGACTTTTTATTATTTTAATTTTAATTTTTTAAAAATTTTTCCAAGGCCCTGCAGCAAAAAAACAACTACAACAACAAAAAAAATCCCACAAGAAAACACACAAAAAATTAATTTTAAAATAAAACTAATTCAAAAGAAGGAGAGAAGGTCATGAAACAAGAAAAGTGCTGCCAGAAACCAGCCTCCTGCCCGACTGGCCTCGATCAAACCTTGGATGTTTACATGTTGCTTAGCTTATGGACAACTGATGCACTCAGCAGGTGGACTGGGCTTGGGCTCCTGTGCCTCCTTTTTGGGGAAAAAAACAAACAAAAAAGAAAAAAAAAAGGAAAAAAAAAAAGATAAAAGGATGGCTTATTTTTTTTAACAAAAAAAAAAGGAAAAAAATAAAAAAGAACCTGAACTGCCTTTGCACTAAATTAGTGACTCGGACTTTGCACAGTTGGAGACGCTGTGACGTTCTGGATGTCTTGACACACATTGACCGCGCCGTGGACGTTCCGCAGGGACTCTGCTGAGATTTGTGGGTCAAGGAGCATTTCACAGTCATTTTTTATTTTATTGGTTGTTTCGTTGGCTTTTTTTGTTTTTGGTTTTGTTTTTTTTCCTTTTGGCGTTGTTTATTTTTTGGGGGGGGGTTATTTTTTCCAGATGTGAACCTTCCTCTTCCTGCACCTGCCCCTGCTGCAGCCGTCTTCTCTTCATCTGGGATGTACAGTTTACAGTGTAAAACAAGAGAATACAAAACAAACAACAAAACAAAAGGGAGAGCTTTTTTCCTTCCTGGTGGGATATGCAGAACTCAGTGGGTGTGTGTATATATAAATATATATATAATATATATAAATATATATAATACTGACTTTAAAAAAAATCAAATCCCCACAACATACATTTTTTTTTAATCTGTGCCAAAAATGTGTTTTCAGAGAAAAAAAATCTTATTTTCATACTCAGACTTTGTATTGTCACTCATTTGTAAGTGCGCTTCATTTAAACATCCCCTTGTCTCATCAGCTGTGGAAGTGTTATACACTTGTACAAAGACTCTGCCCCGGCCCCCCTCACCTCCCCTAACACTTAATTAATTTATGGAACTTGGTTTTTTTTGGTTTGTTTTTTTTTGTTTATTTTTGGTTTATTTCTTTTTCTCAGCGCAGTTTTGTTTTGTGTGTCCATTGGATTACAAACTTTATTAAAAAATACAAAACACATCGGCGCCCTGACCTCGTCCCTCGGCATGGGGAGGGGGAGTGGGGAAGGGGAGGTGTGGGGGCTGCCAGGGAGGGGTCACCCACCTCTCCTTTAAAAACAACCAGGTAATAGGTTCTTTCATCACACTAAACCAAATTTGTCTTGATTTTGCCTCCTGAATCGTAAATACTTGTGAAAACTGAAATTGCAGGGTTTGCTCCCATTTTTAATCTCACCACGTACCAATTCCTCACCAAAAATTATCCCTGGATTATTGATACTCATCATCCTTTGAAATGTAAGAGCCAGACTTGCGGTTTTTCACTGCTTTTCCACCCAAATCCCTGCCAGCTGCAAGTGGGAAACCTAATCAAGGCTGATGTAAATGGGTTAAAATCAAGCAGATGTGGTGAAAAAGGCGGTTGAGGACAGAATTTGGGGGGTGGCCTCCAAAACCAGAGGAGACCTTCACCCTGCAGCCCCGGACTGAGGGTGGAAGGCAGAACAGGACCTGTTTTGGGGTAAAACCAGGACAAAAAGGTGCTGCTGGTGCCCCAGGATGGAGGTGGGTGTTGGGAGCCTGGCCGGGGCACCCCACAGTGACCCCTAAGTCCCACTGGGGGGCCAGGGTAGAGCCTTGGACTTCCTCCCCTTCCCCCAGGGAGATGGGAGTGAGGCAGGACTGATGGACAGAGCCCAGACACGGCTGGGGCTGGGACAGACGGACACTTGGGTTACTGGGGCCGAGGGAAAGTGTCTGGCCCTGCTGGTTTCTGAATGGGGCCTTTAGGGTAAAAAGGGGTGGTTTTGGGGTGTTGTGCAAGGGCTGGGAGGGTTGGAGGGGGCCGTCTATATGTCTGGCAAGGTGTGAGCTGTCCATGTATCCATGCAATGTCCATCCACCCGGCTGGATCTGTCCATCCATCCAGGCCCGTCCCCTTCACCCACCTGGCTTACTGATCTGTCAGACAGAACAGGGGAATGTCCAGCTGGACACACGGACATTGTACATCCAGCTGGACAAACGGATGGATGGATGGATGGATAAACATCCAACTGGACACATGTATTTCCAGCTGGACACTCTCCTCCACCACCCATGGGAATAAAATGTCCCAAAAATGTACTTTTCACCCCAAAGGTCTCTCTCCAAAACCAGTTATTTCAAATCTCTGCCCTGCCCCCACACCTGGTGTCAGTCTGTCTGGGTGTATCCCTGTCCATATCCCCAGCCCAGGCTCTGGGAGTGGGGGAAGGGTCCGGCCTGATCCTGACTCCAAATCCATGGACAGTGGGGAATAGGGTGGAGGCAGGGTGGGGGTGTGAAATCGCTGGTTTTGGAGAGGGGCCTTGAGGGCAAAAAAGTGTATTTTTAGGGCATTTATGTGCATGGGTGGAGAAGAAAAGGGTCTGGCTGGACAGGTGTCTGTCCAGCCACAGGTACAATGTCCGTGTGTCTGGCTGGACGTACAATTGTCTGTTTGGCTGGACATGCTGTGAGTGTGGATATGCGGTCCCTCTGTCTGTCTGTGAGTGTAACCAGCCCTGTGTCCATGCATGGAACTGTCCATGTGTCCAGCTGCACATGTCCCTGTCTGTGTCTACCTGTCCAACCATCCCTGTGTCCATTCGTCCATCCATCCCTCCATCTGTCCAACCATTTCCAGCTGAATGTCCAACCATGCACAGCTCTGTCTGTGTGTCCAGCTGGACAGCGCAGCCTGTCCTGAATCCTCTGACCTCCCCAGGCTGGGGAGCAGGGATTGGGACAGATGGACACATGGGTGGTGACACAGGTGGGCACATGGATGGACAGACACATGTCCAGGTGTCCAACTGGATGTGAAACTCTGTCTGGCCCAAAGGCCTATGTGTCTCTACCACTGTCCAGCAAGCCACAGAACTTTCCATGTGTCCAGCTGGACCTGCAGCCATCTTTGTGTCCATCTGTCCTGCCTGGACATGCCCCTGTCGCTGTGTCTGTGCATGTGTTCCTTCCCTCCCCGCCCTGGGGACAGCTCTGAGGGGACAGAGCATGGGGCAAGTGTCCAGCTGGACACACGGCCAGGGGCACATCCCACTGGTATGGGGGGGGTCCTGCAGCCCCTCAGCCCCAGCAGTGGTAGGGGACAAGGGGATAAGGCTGGAGCCAGCGCTGCCCCCCTGGGGCCCCCACAATAGGGACAGACAAGGATGGACACATGGCCCCTGAGACCCCCCAACCCCTCTCCCAGCTGCAGGGCTTGGGGGTCCCCAGAGCCCGGGTGGGGCAGGACAGGCTCCCATCCTTCACCTCCATCCAGCAGCACCTTTTCGCCTGTTTTTACCCTCCAAGGGCATCTCCCTTGCTCAGCAGGTGAGGGTCCTTTTGGGCTTTACCCAAAAATCCCCATCTATGGGGTTCAAAACCTTAAACAACCGTTTTTATCCTTAATCATCCCATTTATCCCCGCTTTTAACACATCACACTTTCAGCAGTAATTGGAGTATTTAAGTCCCCACCCAAAACATCCCCCTGGGGGGGAAACCAAAGCGTGTGCCCCCTCCCGGAGCACCAACCCTTACAAAATATTGCATTTTATTCCATCTCTTTCCTTCCAGAAATATTCTTTTTACACCGTTTCCGAGCTGTCTCTTAAATAAAGGCTGGGCGGGGTCCCTCGGGGGGCGGGGGCGGCCCCTCGGCCGGGGGGGCCGGGGCAGCAGCCGCCGGGGGCGGCTCTGGGCCGTCGCGGGGGCGGAAGAAGAGCTCCCCGGCGGGAATGATCTGCTCTGCCGGCCAGCCCGCGGCGCCGTAGGGCTGGTAGAAGTCCGGCTCCGCCTGGAACATGACGAGCGCCTGGGCCGTGTGGATGCGCACGTGCTGCGCCAGGCTGCTGGCGTCCAGGAACTTCTCCCCGCAGGAATCGCAGGCGTAAAGGATCTGCGTGTTGGGGTCTGCCGAGGGAGAGAGAAACACACACAGAAATGGGGCAGGCGCTGGGCTGGTGCGGTGGGAGGAGCCAGCCCCGGTATTCCCGGTCTCACCTGCCTCCTGTACTTGCTTCACTGCTTTGGTGATCTCAGCTTTGAGTGCTTCCGTCTCATCTGCCGTCACTGCAGCCGCCACGGGCACCACTGCGGGGACAGAGTGTGAAGGGACACGGAAGGGACAGGGACATGAGGGGGGCTCAGCTGGGCAGGAGATCTCCCCCTGGCTGTGGATCCTGCCCAGTGCCGAGGTTGGGAGCAGCTCCAGTGGGATGTCAGGCTGTCCAGACTCAGGTGCTGCGCCCTTGGATAAATCTCCAGTGCCTCTGGGGGCTCCAGGACCTCCAAGCTGCACCATGGAAAAGCCCCAACTGCCCCTCCACAAATGAATATCCCTTTTGGGGTGACTTGGGCCCCTCGAACTACATCTCATGGATAAACCACCCTTTCAGGACCATGCCCCTCATAGAAAAATCTCCTTTTTGGAGTGTCTCTTGGAACCCTAAGCTGATCCCTGGAGATCCACCCCCCTTTTGGGACAATCCTGGGATGCCCAAGCTGCATCCCACAGATAAGTTTCCATTTTAGGGCAGCTCCTGGGACCTCTAAGTTGCACGCCCATAAATTAACCCCACTTTTGGGACAGTTCTAGCCCCCTCCAGCTGCTCCCCACACATAAGTTTTCCTTTTGGGGTGGCTCATGGAACACCCAAGCTCCTCTCCAGGGATAAAATCTCCCTTTTGGGATGGCATCTGAGACCTCCAAGCTGCACTCCACAGATAAACCATGGGACACCCCAGGCTGCATTCCCATGGGTAAATTTCCCTTTTGGGATGACTCCCTAGTCTCCCTAAGCTGAATCCCCATAAATTAATCTCCCTCTGGGGACAACTCTGGGACCAGCCAGCTGCTCCCTATGGATAAGTTCCATTTCAGGACACTCCAGGACCTCTCATCTGCACCCCATGGCTAACTTTCCCTTCTGGATGGCTCCCAAGCTGCTCCCCATGGGTGAACTCCCTTTGGGAACCCCATGGGCCCCCCAGCTCACCCGTGAGCTGTGTGACAGCGGTGGCAGCCAGCGCCTCAGTAGCCAATGTCACCATGTCATCAGACGCCACCGTGACGATGTTGACCTCGTCGCCTTCCTCGGGCTCCAGGATTTTGATGCCAGCCTTGCCCTGGTGCACGGTCTTCACGTGGGAGCGCAGGTTGTCCACGCGGTTGAAGCCACGCCCACACTTGTCACACAAGAATGGCTTCTCACCTGGGAAGAGGACAGGGAATGGGGTGTGGGTAAGGGGGTGATGCCTGGGGGCAGTGCAGGATTTTGGGAGGTACCTACCCGTGTGGATGATGATGTGCTTGGACAGGTCGCCCACGTTGACGAAGGCTTTGTTGCAGACTGTGCATTTGTGGGGCCGAATGTTGTCGTGGTGACGGATGTGGTTGGCCAGCTGGCTCGACTGGACGAACCTTTGGGAATGACACCACAGTCACCACAGTCCATGGTTTCACCCTGGCACCTCCACCCTCCCTCCAGAGAATAGCACCCAGCTGCAGAGGCCAAGTGGAGGTGCCCACACCCCTGATATTCCAACACCATCCAAGTGCCCCTTCCGGTATTCCCAAGGGGAATCCTCACCTCTTCCCACAGCGCTCGCAAACGTAGGGCTTCTCTCCGGTGTGCTGGCGCACGTGGGCAATGAGGGAGCTCGCCTGGGTGAAGGCTTTCCCGCAGATCAAGCACTGGCACGGCTTCTCTCCTGGGGAAACACAGGAGAAGGTGGGTGGGGAGCACAAGGGGAGGAGGAGCCCTTGGGGAGACAGGAGCGTATCCATACCGGTGTGGATGCGGACGTGGCGCTGGAGCGCACCGGGGTCAGCAAACTGGCGCTGGCAGTGCACGCACACATACGGCTTCTCCCCACTGTGGATCCGCAGATGCCGCTTCAGGTTACCTGGGAGCAGGGCAGGCTGAAGGACACTGCATCCTTCTCCCCCTTTTCCTTCTTCCCAGAGCCCCAGAAACTCCCTCGGGAAAGCCTGGTGCTATTCAGGGAGCAGGGACTGCGCAGGGACCAAGGGAATTTGGCTTCACCTTGCCTGGGATCAGGCAATAATGTGGAAGTGTAGACAGCTAAGACAAGCACCCTGTATTGGAGGGGATCAAAAGACTCCACTGGGATCATTCCAACCCTCTGGCTCTGCAGCAGGTTGGGAGAAGATGGGAGGAGATATTCCCATCTCCAACATTTGGATGAGGAGCTCCTTTCCAGGGTGTGGCTCAACGGGGAAAACCAGGAATTCATGCAGCACAACCATGGCACGTTAAAGCTGGGATGAAATCCTTCCTCTGGCTCTGATCCAGCCTCAGAATACTCCCTGTACTCCCAGACCATCTAAGTCCTGTCACTCACCCCCTCATCCCCTGTGTTACCTGACGTGGTGAACTGCTTCCCGCACTCCCGGCACTTCAGGGGCCCATCTGCGATGTGGATCTTCAGGTGAGCCTTCAAATTCCCCACCTGGGGAGGGAGAACGGGATGGAGAGCCCCAAACCCCTTTGTCCCCCTTCAGAGCAACCCAAGTCCCCATGGATCCCTTCTGGAGCGGCCTCTGGGACCTCCAAGCTTCACCCCATGGATAAACCGCCCTTTCCAAGCTCCAAGACCCCTGAAGTGCATCCCATGGATAATCTACCCTTTCAGGACTGTTCTGGGACCCCCAGTTACACTTCACGGATACACCACCATCCCAGGACAGCTCTGGGACACCCAAACTGCACCCCATGGACAAATCTCCCTTCCAGGACCACAGTGGCCCAGCTTTCCTGCTCCCCAGCATACCTGGTTGAACTTCTTGTCACAGTGGGGACACTTGTGCTCCTTGTCGGTGTCGTGTGTCTCCAGGTGGCGCATCTTGGAGGTGGGGTCAGAGAAAGAGCGCCCGCAGTAGTCGCACTGGTAGGGCTTCTCCCCGCTGTGCACCAGCTGGTGCCGCTTCAGGTTGCCCGAGGTGGTGAAGAGCTTGCTGCAGTCCTCACAGCGGTAGCGGGCCTCACCCGTGTGCCGCTTCTTGTGCAGGTTCAGGAGGCTGATGAGCCGGTAGCTCTTCCCACACTCCTCGCAGCCGTACGGCTTCAGTGGGCTGGGACGAGGCGGGAACGTCACACCCAGCACCAGCGTCTTGCTGCCCCAGCCTGAGTGTCACCCCCCAGTCAGACCCACAGCAATCATGGAACAGCTTGGCTTGGGAGGGACCTCCAAGCTCACCTTGTTCCACCAGACCCCACCTGCCAGTAGACCAGGTTGCTCCAGCCCCCATCCAACCCTGAACACTTCCAGGGATGGGGAGTCCATGGAACAACACAAAAGGGAAGAACTATTTGGACGATGCTCTCAGACACAGTATAGTGAATGTGGACGTGATTCTTATGGATCCCTTCCAACTCACGACTATTCTCTGACTACAAGAGGCAGAAAGACAAATCTCCTCCCAGATACCCCAACACACCAGTGGATTTCTGAAGGATTGGACCATTCCCAGCAAACCTCTCACTTTTCAGTCTTTCCCTGGCTCCACTCATACCTGTGCGTCTTCTCGTGGGCCTTACAGGCGGCCGGGTCAGAGAAGGCCTTGTTGCACTCCCTGCACGAGAAGGGCTTCTCTCCGGTGTGGATACGGATGTGCCGTTTGAAGTTCCCGGTGTGGGTGAACTCCTTCCCACAGTCCTAGGGAGGGAGGGACAGGCACTGTCACCCCACTTCCCAGAGGCACCCGGTGGCACCCAGAGATGCAGCCCAGGAGCCTGGCTGGCCTCACCTCACACTTGTGCGTGACGGAGCTGTAGGCCTTGGACTCAGTGCGGTCACTGTAGGTGCCAGAGTGCATCAGGCGTGGCTCCCCCGAGTTCTCTTGCCCGGAATCTGTGCTCCCCGACTCATTATCCTCAGTGTTCTCCCCATTCTCCAGCTGGGCAGGCTCCTCCTTAGGGATTTTACCCTCATCTTCCTCCTCCACAGTCATCTCCCCCTCTTCCTCCTTCCTTTCCGGCTTCATCTCTGCAGGTAGAAAAGGGGGGATACTCAAATTTGGGAGTAGAAGCACAAAATCCACTGGTATTTCCTAACCTAAGAACTGGTGTCCCCTGTCCCCAGGGACATCACAGAAACATCTGAGTTGGAAGGGAAGTGAAAGCTCATCCATCACTCTCTTTGCCTGGAAACACTTTGAATTTGCAGGTGATTAGCCCTAAATTCCTGAAGCCTGTGAAGGCAGAAAAGAATTTCCCAACTGTCCTAGCTATGCTCCATGGAAACTGCTCCCAGAGGATCCGTGCCTCACACAACTCACACTCACACAATTAAATCCACAGAAAACGAGGGCTCAAGCTCTGGCCAGCTTTGCCCCAGCCCTGCTCACCAACATACCTCCTGTCCCGGCGCTGTCTGTGGCCACGGGGCTGCCACTGCCCACCGCGCTCTCCGATGGCTGCGGGAGCCCGGCAATGTCGGCCTTGAGATCCTCCTGGATGGCACCGCCTGTCCCTGTGAGCACCAGAGTGTCAGGACAGGGTGTGCTGGAGGTGATAGCAGGACCCAGGCTGTCACCCCTTGGTGGCTCACCTTCCTGGCCAACTGGCTGCTCCACAGGCGCCTCGGGCTGTGCCACAGCCTCCAGCTTCTCCTCCTTCCCCTCAGCATCAGGAGCAGCTGCCCTGGCTTTGTCAGGCTCCCCCAGAGCTTCTGCCACCACCAATGTCTTGTCATCGGCCATCACCTTGTCAACTCCTGTAAGGGAACAGGCAAAGCCGTCCAGATGCTGCTGCCAGGAGGACTCCCAAATCCCACACAATTCACAGAAACAGCAATTTTTCAACTGCTGGTGCTGGCCAAGAGGGTCAAATCCCATCCAGGTGCACCAGATGCACCCAGGAACGGGGTTTGCAAAGTGGCCAAGGAGCGTAAGTGGATAAATTTTGGACTACATGAAGCATAAGTGGGTAAATCTTATCTTTGCCTGGGTGAGGGGAAGCCAGGAGGGCACCTACCAATCTCAGAGGGCTGCTGGTTCATCCCAGGGGGATTTTCTGGGGGCACAGAGAGAGATTTGAGTGCGTTGCAAGCGCTGACAATCTCCTGCATCTGCAGGAAACCTGCCACGGCCAGCACGTCCTCCACGTTGTCAGGGCTCAGGCTCAGCTTAGCTGTGTACATGAACTCCAGAACCTGGCCCAGGCCTGCAGGGGAGGTGACACAACCAGAAATGAGCCCTCACCCTTCACTCTTTCATTTTGCAACACTCAAAATAACAAGTTGAACAGCCTCCCTCGAAGCCTGGGGAAGGAACTGTGTTGTTTAAGGAAGTGGGAGGGATCCTGGATAAAAATTCCAGGCCTACCTGCGGCATTACTGATGTCCAGGTGCACCACATCCTTCTGGTCCACGAAGAGCATGCGGAAGTAGTCACTGCAGGCGGCCAGCACGGCCTTGTGGGCCTTGAAGTCAATGCCATCCACCACAAAGGTGCAGTCGCAGAGCAGCCCCAGCTGCCGCTGCTGGTTCAGCTGCTCCAGCACCTGCTGGCTGTGCTGTGGGAAATCCATGGCTGTAGAGAGAAAAAAAAACCCAGGATGGGGGGTGAGGTGGGTGGTGAAGCGGCCGTGAGGAAGAGAGATCACAAAGCATGCCCTGACTGCCCTGGTAGTTAAAAAAATGGCCCAAAAAGGTGAATCTCAGCTTCTCTCCTGTCTAAATCCAACCCCAAACCCTCTCCTCGAACAGCCACGACTCCAGCACAGGGCTAGAAGGAGTTGACGGAACCGCCACAATGGTTTTTAGCCACCCTGACAGTATTCAGAGCACAGCTATTGCTCCTCAGCTGATCCAAGTGGTGAGCCTTGTCACCTCTGCAGACACAAGTGCCATCATCCCTCCTTCCTCTGTGTCATGGCTCCTGCCAAGGCACAGCATGGAAGCGTTCATCTAAACCTTCAAGCTCCTGCTCTTTCCAGCTGCTTATGTCACCATACCGAGGAAGTTTTATTTTATTATGTGTTTGGAGGGAGTTTCCCATGCCTGGAGCACAGTTCTGCCCAAGGAATGCTGCAAATTGTTGGAAAAATGCCAAAGCTCCAATTATCCAGCAGGTCCTTGTCAGCAAAGTGCCACACTGTGGATTTTCTCCTGAGCTGCATCCATAGGGTAAATGAAGGGTTTTCACTTGGCTTTGTCTTCCAGCAATGATTCTGGTGCTGTAGGGATTGCTTCAAGGGATTGGCAAGGAGGAAGGAGAAAGGACACAGGGACTATCCAGTTATTGCTCATACACGAAATCTCTAAAGCTCTGGATGCTGGTGCAGGAAGGTTGGGGAAGCACTGCTGGATCCCATGCTTAGTGTCTCTGAAAGTCTCCAGCTCATGGAAGCTGTTTTTCTACTTCACCACCTCTTAAATCAGGAATTTCCAGTCAGGAAAAAGTGAGAGGTTTGGATCCACAATTCCAGTTCCCGTTCCTTCCAGTGATCAGTGGTCAGAGGGAGCCTCCTCCTGTCAGCTGCAGGTGCCAGCAACATTTGGGGAAGGATCTTCCTCCCAGGGATTCATTCAGCTTCCACAGGCATTCCCAGTGTGGATGAGAAAGCCGGGACCTCTCTGACAGCATCAGATCACGCACAGAGAAAGGAAGTTCCACTCCATTTTGTCGTTGCACGGAGCTCCCTGCGCTGGCTTTCCCCCAGTTCTCCAAACTCCCCCAGCCTGTCCCAAAATACATCCCTGACAGCCAGGAAAAACAGTACTTGGGTCAAAATACTGCACAGCATGGCCCAATGTGGTTTGCAAAGCTCTGGAAAAAAAGGGGGAGCATTTTCCTGCAGGGTAAACAAGGCTGTGTTCCGTGCTCAGAGAGCTCTGCGCAGCAGGACCTGAGGAATCTTCACAGTTTGATGCACCAAAAGGGTATTTTGGGAGGATTTGTGGGAGGCACATTGCATTTGAATGGTGATTTTTAACATTCCAGGATTGGACTTGTCTCAGCTTTGCTCCCCAGCTTTGGAAGGAAGTAAAAATCAAGGAAACTCAACTCCTCCCCAGAAAACCTTCCTTTTTTCTGTAGTCTCCCCCGTAATGTCATGTTCCAGCTCCCTTGGAAGTGCAGCAGAGAGAGGCTTGGATGAGCTCTCTACACCCACTCCCAGCAGTCAATGTCATCTTTATCCACTAAAATCCCTGACTCTGAGATTTAACAATCCCAAACACCTGGACTCAACCACCAGGACTGGTGCTCAAGCTCACCCCTCTGCTGTGAGGAGTGGAGATACACAGAGGATCACGGGTCAGAGGGCTGTGTCTCTCCTCCAGAGATTTCCCCTTTCCAGGTGTTCAGGTCAGTCTCTACACAGCCATCCTGGGAAGAATGGGAAAAATTTTAAACCTCCAGTCTGGGGTGCTGAAGGTGCAAAATCACTGATGCAGGACTGGGTACCCTCTGATTTCCCCTCAAGGGAGTCAATTCCCCTCCCAAGCTCTCCCCGACAAGGCTGCTGAGTCTCTCATTATCCAATTAATCCTGGAAAAGTTCATTATGAGCCCACCCACGCCCACCACACAGATAAATTCAGCAGCTGCAGTCCCAGGGAGCTTCCCACGCCAGCTCTACTAAGCGCTCTTGCTAATTAGCGACATTACCTCTCCCCTTCCATGCCACATGAACAGCTACCTATTAAAAACCCCCAAACCTCCCTAAATTGGAAAAAAACAGTGATTTAAACATTGCTTTTCACGGCTGTCACCACCTAGCCATCCCTCCTGGGAAGATGAAAGAGAAGAGGAGGTTTGTTTCCTACCCACCATCATCTCTCGCCTCATGCGTCAGCTCGGGGAACAACGCAGCCCCAACCCTTGCTGCCTCTGCCCACAGGGGTCTGTCCTCATTTCCAGGAACGGATCCTGCAGTGTTTTTCATGAAAAAAATAAAGTTTAGAGCTGATCTGAATGGAGCAGCTCCATATAATAAGGATCATGAAATAGGGAGGGGCTGCGGAGCTTGTGGTCGGAAGTGGAAGGTGAGCTGTGAGAGGGGAAATGATCACAAAGTGGAAAAAACGTGGTAAAAAGGAAATAAAAGGAGAAAGACACTAGGAGAGGAACATCCTGGACGTCCCACAGGGAACAGACATTCTCAAGATGCTTTGGTTATTTGGATTTCAGGCTTATGGATGTGCTGGTGCTGCGCTGGACACCAAGAGTCTGAGGTCTGCCCCTCCTGTGAATGTAGCACCCAGGGATGACAAACCTTTGTCTCCTCGGGGATAAACACCCTTTGGAAAGCTGGCTGAGGGCTGGAATCTCAGGAGAAGCCTCCGATGCAGATAGGAAACTAAGGAAATGGGGCTGGTCCGGGAAATGTGTCACCCATTCCCGCCCGCAGAGGGCATGGACAGCCAGGAGGGCCTGTCACCTCGCCAAAACACCAGAACAAGGGAAAAACCCGCTCTCCTCGCGGCTGTCCCGGTCCCTGAGGTGTGGGGATGTGTCTGGCGTTAGCTCAGGGCTGTGACCCCCACTCCCCTCCCATCGGGAGGATCTTTCGGTGGCCCGAAGGGACGGTGATGCCCCAAGCCCGGGGGACACACGGCTTCGTTCGTGGCCTCGCCAAAAGTCACCTCACAGCTAGGGGGCTCACACAGCGGACAGGGACACCCGGAGGGGTGCAGCCAGGAGCCCCTCGGTGCACTCACGACAGCCACGAGCTCCCCGCTCCCCTCATGACATCCAGAAGCCTCATTCCCCTCACGAGAGCCCCCCACTCCCCACACGACAGTCACCAACCCCCCACTGCCCTCATGAGGAGCCCCCGGCTCCCCTCACAGCAGCCAACAAACCCTGACAATAGCAGGCAGCCCCCTGTTTCCCCGGGTCCGCCAGGAGGACCGCTCCCCCCGCAGCCTGCCCTCAAAGAACCGGGGCCGCGCACCGGGGTGACCCCCAAACCAGCTCCGCTACCCCACAGCGAGCGAGCCGGGCTGCAGCCCCCTCCCCTGCCAGGGCCCGTGTCCTACTCAGCCCTCTTCCCAGCCCCTCCAGCGCTCTCCCGGGGCCCCCATGTTGCACCTGCCATGCCGGGCCCGGCGGGGCCTCACCCGCGACCCGCGGCCCTTACCGTGACACGGACCAGACAAAGGGCGCCGCCATCTTGGCGCCGGGCGGAAGCGGCGTCGCCCCGGCCCGCCCAGCGGCGCCGGCGTCATTGCGCATGAGCGGCAGGAGCCGGTCACCTTCCCACCCCTTCCCGCTGCAGAGGCACCGCCATGACGGGGAGGGGGCAGTGCTGAGGGACCGGTGGGGAGCCGTGAGGGGCGAGACGAGCCGTACGGGTCGAAGGTACCGGTGCTGGCGCCACCGCCGTGTTCATCGGTAACCATGTTCTCAGTTGCCACATCACCCTGCTTAAACACCCCCGAGGCGGCCTGACCACCCCCTCCAAGAAGGAGTTTTCCGTATATCTAACATAAACCTCCCTTGCCTCAACTTGATGCCGCTCCTGTCATCCTTTGACTTGTTCCCTTGGCTTCATCAGGGAGAAGGTTCTCAGTTCTTGGAAATAATATAACTTTCCTTACTAAATTTTAATTAATAGTTTTAAATAATTGTAAGCAGCGCCCACTTTCGGCCAGCACTAGTTGTTTCTACACAGGCTCTTGTTACTCTTACAACTAACCCTGAAAAGCTTCAATAAAGCCAAAGGCATTTGAAGATTGGATATCTGGCGTCTTAAATTTATGGCCCTTCAAGGATGTTGGAGTAAACACAAAATTCGGGGGAAAGCCGGAAATTCCCCGTCTGAGAGGAGCATGATAAAAGGACTATAGAAGTCAATAACCAATAGAGGATAGTATGCTAAATAATGAAGATAATTATGTTACTTAGAATCAATAAACACTAATTTATAAATAAGTTTAAAAGTTTTGTATCAGGCTACAAGGGTACCCTCGATCCCTTTGTCCAACTGGCTGATAAAGAGCTTAAACACGTCCCAAAAACCGGAGTTTTTCCCCCCAGCTTTTCTGCCACAGACGAGCTGCTGTGGGCTTTGTTTGGGGCTGGGCTGAGCCGACCCTTCACCCTCTGCACACCTCCCCTGTTCGGGCAGAAACAGGGCGGGTTTTTCCCATTTTCTTGCTCTTTTCTCCGCATCTCCCCGGGCGAGGGCCACTAGATGGCAACCAGTGACCGGCGCTGGGGGCTGGGGTGGCTTTTGGGGACGGAGCAGCCGCGTCCCCTGGCCGGGGCCTGACCTTTCCCCGAGCTTCCCCAGCCTTCACTGCCGTTCATTCACCGCTTTTAACCTTTTTTCCTGCAGTGGGGAGCGCCCTGAGTGCCAGCTAGAGCAGCCGTGCCTGGGACGCTGCCAGGAGTGTTAGTGCCTGTCACGAGTGGCTCGGGCTGCCCCGGGGCGGGAGCAGCAACACGAGCCGGGCGCTGTGTGTAGCCATAAACAGGCGCTGGCCCTCGCCCCGCCGCTCTGGGTACACACTGGGGCACGGAGGCAGGGCCTTCCCTGCGGCAGGTTTTGCCCTCCCCCAAAAAATAAGCCCTTGGTTTTGGGGCCGTCATCCCGGCTCGTGCCGGCCTTGGGGCATCCTGGTGGTGGTGGATGAGGGTGGGCGAGGGGAGGAGGAGGGTTTGGTGCCCTTCCAGGTGGGTCGGCAGCCGAACAGCTGAGGGAATGGCTCTGAAATAGAGCTTCGGGGAAGAAATGAGTCACCCCGGGCTGGAAATAAACAGGGCAGCGGGCGCCCGAGCGGCTCCTTGGTGCGGGTTTTTGTCGGGATGGCGGAATATTCCTTACCGAGACACCCCTCGGGTCCGAACCCACACCCCTTTTTGAGGGTAAAGCATCAAGGAAACATCAAAAAAAAAACCGGAGAGGGCAGCAGTCAGACGTTCTCAATAATTTATCCCAAGCTCTATATACAAAGACAAGCTCTGGCGGAAGGTTGGGAAGGGAACCTGGCTCCCGGCAGGACTCTTGGCACGCTGGATCTTCCCCCTCAACACGCGCCAGCTAAAAATTGCCGGAGCTGGGACTCCCCTCCGGAGTTTCTCCGGTGGGTGATGGGATGCGTTCAGCACAGGTCTGACCCCACTCTGGAGGGAGCGTTTCCATTCCCTACCCCGCGTCCCGCCTACTTTCCAAATCACTCATTTAAATTAGCGAGGGAGGGAAAGGAGGGGAGGGAAAACGAGCCCCCCGACCCCTCAGATCTTGATCTCAGTCCGGAAGGTTTGCTGGACGTGCTCGGAGTGTTTGGCCGGCCGGCGCTGAGCCCGGATGGTCAACATCCCGTTGTCCCCCAGCGAGGACGACACGGACGTGGGGTCCACGTCTTCGGGCAGCTGGCACTTGTGGGTGAAGGTGTTCATGACGGTGCCATCCGTGGCCAACTGCGAGGAAAAAATGGGTGAAAAGAGGCGATTTTGGGCTGCAAGCGGAATGGGGAGTCATTATTCCCTGCGGTCGCCATTAATTAATGGTGAATTAAACCCCCCTGACGTTGGGAATTGGGTGGGAGCTGGGTGGTCCCCTCATCCCTCCGTGAGGATTTTGGGGTCCCCCTTTTTTGGGGTGAGCAGGGAAGGGAGGGAGCACCCACCTTCTCGGCGTGCACCTCGATCTGGTTGTTGGAGGTGGTGACGATGATGTCCTCGGGCGCGAAGTCGCTGACATCCACCGTGAACTGATAGGTGTTCCCGAGGGTCTTCACCACGCCCGTGTTACCAGGGTGAGCTGCTGGACAGGGTTTGTGGGGGGGTCACAGCCACGGCTTGCTGAGGATTCCCCCTAAATCCCTCCTAGGTGCGCCCCAAACTCACCTGGGAACCCCAAGGTCTCCCCGTGGGGCCGGACAAAGCTCCCGAAAAGCTCCATGGTGCCGGCGGGCGAGGATTTCACCTTCACCCACCCCTTGCTCCCACCTGCGACCCCCAACCTCCCGCCGGGGGGAAGAGCGGAACCCCCTTCCTCGTTCTCCTCCCGGCGAAGGCGACGCCGGATCGGTTATTTCGGGATATTTCGACTTGACGAGCTTTTTAAAGCCTCGTTAAGGCTCCCGGCCGCCTGCCAGACCTCTCGTAAAACCGGCTAAATTTAGGTCTTGCGCCGGAGACGGTGGAAATTTTTCCCCTCCCTGTCCCCCCCCAGCTCAACGCCATGGAATGTGATGCCTATTATTAAGGAATAATCATGATAATTAATTAAAATACTTATTAAATCCTCCCCGCCGCGGGATGTACGTTGGGATTGGGAGCTAGGAGGTGGCGGAGGAGGGGAGGAAACCCGGCTCACTCCGGCCGGAGCGGGTCCGTCGGATTCGTCAAGGTCGTTTTTAATGAGCTCGTTTGCAAACTCAGTCGGGCAGCGGAGGCCGAGGAGGGAGGACGGGTCAGGGGGTGCTAAAAAAAAGGGGGTACAGTCCCCAAAAACTTTCCCGGGATGGAGCGCCCCGTCCCCGGGGGGCTGCGGGGGGAGAAGGAAGAGGAGGAGGAGGAGAGGGTGCTGGTGTCGGAGCACAGCTGGAGACCCTGCCCCACCGCCCGGAGAAGGGTTCAAGGTGAGACCCCCACCCAAAAAGGGGGATTCTGGGGGCGGGGCCCTTGGGGAGATCAGTGCCTTGTTTCCCTCTCACAGGGTGCTTGGAGTGGGTGAAGCGGCAACTGTTCCGCGTCGGGGAGGATTGGTACTTCCTCTTCATCCTGGGGGTCCTCATGGCCACCATCAGCTTCACCATGGACATAATCATCGCCAGGCTCCACGCGGGTAAGACCTGGAGGGGGTTCCACCGGCGGTTGGGGGCTCCCCGAGGATTTGGGGGGTATCTTTCAGGAGGTGCAGCTCCCCTCCCCACACCTCTCCTTCAGCCCACATGTGGCTGTACGGAGAGATCGGAGACATCGGGGTGCTCAAGTACCTCTCGTGGACCATGTACCCCATGGCACTGGCTGCCTTCTCCACCGGCTTCTCCCAGAGCATCACCCCGCACTCCGGAGGTGAGCCAGCTGCACCCTGACCTCCCTGGCTCTCTAAAATGCCCCCTCGGTGATGGGGAACCCCTAAAATTCGAATTCTGGTTCCCCCACCCCCGCCTGGCTCTAGGCTCCGGCATCTCAGAGCTGAAGACCATCCTGATGGGCGTGGTGCTGGAGGACTACCTGGCCATCAAGAACTTCGGAGCCAAGGTGGTGGGACTGACCTGCACCCTGACATGCGGCAGCACCCTTTTCCTTGGGAAAGTGGTGAGAGATCCCTTCTGAACCCCAAAATCCCCGTCGGTTCAGTTGGTCCGGGGTGGGGGGGATGCTCAGTACTGTGTCCCACCCCCCCAGGGCCCCTATGTCCACCTCTCTGCCATGGCTGCAGCGTATCTGGGGAAGATGAGGACCACGGTCACGAGGGAGTATGAGGTGGGGGTGCCACCGCTCAAAAAATGAATTGAGGGATTTGATTTTACCCCTAAAAAATTGGGATTGTGCCTAACCCCCCCACCCTACAGAACAAGTTCAAGCAGCACGAGATGCTGGTGGCAGCTCAAGCCGTCGGGGTGGCCACAGTCTTCGGGGCGCCCATCAGCGGTAAGGACCCCCCTAATCCCACCCTGGGCACCCCTAAACCTTGCCCTGATCCCTTTCCCTGTTTTTCCAGGGGTGCTTTTCAGCATCGAGGTGATGTCCCCCTACTTTGCCGTGCGGGATTACTGGCGAGGCTTCTTTGCTGCCACCTGCGGTGCCTTCATGTTTCGGCTCCTGGCCGTATTCAACAGCGAGCAAGGCAAGGCAGGGCAGGCAGGATGTGTCCCCTCTTCTCCTTTACCCTCATCCCGTGGCATTTTTGGGGTGCTCACCACCAAACCCACCCCCTCATTCCTGTTCCCCCTTCCAGAAACCATTGCTGCTGTTTTTAAGAGCAACCTCAAGATCGATTTTCCCTTCGACCTCCTGGAGACCTTCTTTTTTCTGATTTTGGGGTACGGGGGGTCCGGTTTTGAGGTGCTGTCTGTGCTCTGCTTGTGCCCTGCCTGTACCCTACCTGTTCTCTCCTCACAGGATCATCTGTGGGATCGTGGCCTGTGCTTATCTCTTCTGCCAGCGCTGGCTGATGGTGGCCGTCAGAAAGAACCAGCTGACAGCCAAGCTGTTGGCCACCGAGTCCGTACTGGGCGTCCGTCCATCCGTCTGTCTGCACCCCGCACCCTCTGTGTCTGTGTGTCCATGCCATGCAGGCTCTGTGTGTCCTTGTGCCCTTCCCACATACCCTGGGTGTCTGCGTGCCTTGCATGAAGCACCCTAACTGTCCCTGTGTCCCCCCCCTGCACTCTGTCCATCCACCCTGGGTGTCCCTGTGTGTGTCCCCCCTCTGCACCCTGGGTGTCCCTGTGTGTCCCCGCCCCCACACCCTGGGTGTCCCTGTGTCTATCCCCCCACCGCCCCTGCACCCTGGCTGTCCAGGTTTCCCCCCCTGCACCCTGCCCATCCAATCTGAGTGTATCCACCCTGTGCACTCTGGCCATCCATGCATCACTCCATACACCCTCCACATCCACCCCATGCACCCTGAGTGGCCCTGTGTCCCCTCCCTGCACCCCAAGTGTCCCTATATCCCCCCCATGCACCCTGAGTGGCCCTGTGTCCCCTCCCTGCACCCCAAGTGTCCCTATATCCCCCCCATGCACCCTGAGTGGCCCTATGTCCCCTCCCTGCACCCCAAGTGTCCCTATATCCCCCCCATGCACCCTGAGTGGCCCTGTGTCCCCTCCCTGCACCCCAAGTGTCCCTATATCCCCCCCATGCATCCTGCTCACCCCACCCCATCCACTGTGGGTGGCCATGTGTCCTGTGCATCCAGTGACCCTGAGTGCTCTGATGTTCCCCCTATGCACCCTGCCCACTAACCCCATTGACCCTGGGTGTCCCTGGGTCCCCCTGTCCGTCCATCTGTCCGTTCCCCACGCACCCAGCCCTCCTGTGTACCCCTGCAGCAAACCCGTGTACACTGTGCTGGTGGTGCTGCTCTTCGCCTCCATCACCTTCCCACCCGGGCTGGGGCAGTTCATGGCCTCCAGGGTGAGTGAGAACTCATGGGGCTCCATGGGGACCCCAAAACCTCCCAGCCTGAGTGGGGGCTCAGGGTGTCCATCTGTCCAGCTCACCATGAAGGAGTATCTCACCTCCCTCTTTGAAAATCGCACATGGGGCTTGCTGACCCTCAACGCCTCAGGGGTGGCCAAGCCTGGGGAGCTCTGGCAGGAGTGGGACCATCCCTCTGCCACCATCTACGGCACCTTGATCTTCTTCCTGCTCATGAAGGTAATCATGCCCCCCTCCCCCAATCTCTGGGTGAGCACCCCCAACATGGTGTCCCCAACACAGTGACTCCCCTGTGTCCACTGGTCCCCCCCAGTTCTGGATGCTGATCCTGGCCACTACTCTGCCCCTCCCAGCCGGGTACTTCATGCCTATCTTCATCTATGGTGAGTCAGGGGCTGGGAGGACAGGGGGGACAGTCAGGCCGGGGGAGGGGGGCAAGGGGTTCATTGAGCCCTTGGAGTGGGGATACTGGAAGTGTATCCAGCCCTGGAGGGGGATACATCGAGTCTGGGGGTACAGGGGAGGCATCCAGTTCCAGGAGGGCTGCAGGAAGGTGGTCACCTCTACCTCCACCATTTTTTGGGGGACCTCCTGGGATCTCCCCACCTTTCCTCCTCCCCCAAATTTAGGAGCAGCCATTGGGCGCCTGGTAGGGGAGGTGGTGGCCCTGCTCTTCCCACGGGGGCTCTATTCAGAAGGACCCCCACGGCCCATTATTCCTGCTGGCTACGCCCTGGCTGGTGAGTCCAGATACCCCCATGGGCAGGGTACCCACCCCAGGTACACCCACCCCCATCCCCTGACCCCCCGTTCCCCCCGCCAGGCGCAGCTGCGTTCTCGGGCTCGGTGACCCACGCAGTGTCCACCTCCCTGCTGGTGTGCGAGGCCACCGGGCACATGGGCCATGTCCTGCCAACCGTGCTGGCTGTGCTGGTGGCTAACGCCATCACCCAGAAGAACCAACCATCCTTCTACGATGCCCCCATCATCGTCAAGAAGCTGCCCTACCTGCCCCCTATCCGCAGTCGGCACATCGCGTAAGCCCCCACCCCAAAAATCCACATTTTGGGAGGATTCTCCAGGAAATTATGGAAATTTGGGGGGTTTGTTCTTCCCAGCTCCTACCGAGTGGTGGTGGAGGAGTTCATGGAGCGCCAGGTGGTGGCCTTGGCCAAGGGGGACGGTTTCCAGGAGGTGTTGGCGGCCTTGGATGCTTCTACTGATGCCGAGTACCCTGTGGTGGAGAGCATAGGTGAGATGTGGGACCTGGGGGGGTCATTGTCACCATGTGGGGTGGCCAGCAAGTCCCTGGCCCTGTGGTGGCCCTTCTGTGTCTCTTCTGCTGTCCCTCCAGTGCACAGTGGATATTCCCATGCTATCTCTATACCATGCCCATGCTGTCTCCATACCATGCCATGCTGCAGTGTCCCCAGACTGCTCTTATGGTGTCCTTTGATATTCCCAGGCTGCCCTGTCCCCATTGATGTCCACATGTTGTGCTCTCAGTATTGCCATGGTGCTACCTCAGTATTCCCATACTGTCCCCTTGGTGTCCCCATGCCATTCCCTCAATATTCCCATACCATCCTCATGGTGTCTCTGTACTTATCAATGCTGTCCCCATCCCCTTTGGTGTCCCCATACTCATCCCTCAATATTCCCATTCTGTGTCCACAGTGTCCTTATGGGGTGTCCCTCAATATTCCCATACTGACCCCATACCTTCACCATGCTGTCCCTATGGGATGTCCCCGTGATGTCCCCCTGGTACTCCCATACTGTCCCCTCTCTCCAGGGTCCCCCACTCTGGTGGGCACTGTCAGCAGGTCCCAGCTGGTCACCTTCCTCCAGAGCCATGAGCACCCCCAGGCTCTCCAAGGGGAGAAGGTAAAGGGAGTGGGGGGCACCCTACCACACCCAAAAAGCTGCTTTCCCACCCCAAATTAACATGCCACCTTCCTCAAGCTGGCCATCATGGGAACACTCGGGGACGACTGCACCATCGAGCCCATCATGCTCCAGTTCTCCCCGTGGACCTCCTTGCACCAGGTTTGGAGGGAGAAATGTGTCCAGGGAGTCCCCCCCAGATGTGTCACGCTGAGAGAACACTGCGAGGGTGGCTCTGTCCCCACGTGTCCCTGTTGTCCCTTTCCCAGGCCTATCACCTCTTCCAGCTACTGAAGCTGCAGCGAGTCTTTGTCACCCGCTCTGGGGAGCTGGTGGGAGCTGTGAGCAGGGCGGAGGTGAGGGGGGAAAACAGGGGGAAAAGGGGAAAAAGGGGTGAATGGGAGCGAAAAAGGGGAAAGGGGGGCAGTGGAGGGACAAGGTTGGGGGGGAAGGAGAAGGGAAAGTGGGGAGAAAACCCACGTTCCACCTCTTTGCCTGTGCCCTTCCAGCTGCGGAGAGCAATTGAGGACGTCGCCAACCCCAAGTGATGACGTTTTGGGACCACAGGGGACCCCTCCCCAGGGATGTCCCCCAGGAACAGAGAGGGGGAGTCCTGAGCCCCCAGGTGGTGTGGGGGGTCTGGGCTGGGGACGCCGGTTCTCCACCAGAACACGTTGTGCATTAAACACATCGACCCACCAATGCTTCCTCCCCTCCTCCTCTTTCTCCAGCCCCGTAGGTTTCTTTTGGGGGGAGTCACCCTCTCCGAAACCCATCAACAACGCTTGAAATCGCCATCACCCCAAAACTGCCCAGGACCTGCACTGAAGCGCCCCAGTCTCTGTGACACCCCCGTATGCTCCCCTCCTAAAACTATCAGCAGATAGTGGTGGGTGTTTAGCGACCCCGAAATCCGGGGGGAGTGGGGGCCGAGCCCCCCGCCCCTTGCTGACCCCCGGGCTGGGGCGCAGCGGGTTTGGGCGGCGCATCGGGCGCTAACGAAGCCGTAATTAAGCCTGGGGGGTTAATTAGGCGCGGCGGGGCAGGTTGGGCAGGGCGGGCATGCCCGGGCCCGGCGCAGCACGGGTGAAGCGGGGTCAGCGCCAGGGAGACACCCCAAAAGTGGGGCAGGAGCTGGGCTGGGCTCCGGGCTGGGCGCTGGGGCAGAGCTGGGCTGCGGCACCCACGGGGGAGCGAGGGGAGCGGGCCAGCCCTGCCCGTCACCCCACGAGCCCCGCTGTGGCCGTGCCCCATCCTCCCCACGGCATCCCCAGCCCCTGCGCTCAGTGCCCGGCCCCGCCCTGGGCACACAGGCGACAAGGGCTGCCCGGAGCACGGCCCAGGCTGTCCCCCCCATCCGGCCCCTCCCGATGGACTTTGAGCCGGGATCGAGCCCGACAAACCCGTGCCACTCACAAGCCAAAATGCCCTCAAACGGGGTGAAACCCCCCAAAACCGAGGCTTTCGTAGCACGATGTTGGTCCGCCCTCACCTCCCACCCGCCCCTTATTATGGTTTGGGGCAGAAAAAAAATGTCAAACCCCTTTTTCCGGCGTTTTCCTACCCCGTCATTTGCAGGCTCCGGGCAGCCGGCGCGGCCGGTCCTTGGCTCCGGGGGAGCAGCGGGGGATGAAAAGGCCAAATTCCTCCTGGGTTTTGCTGGTGAAAGAGGCCTCGCATGGGAAACGCTCCCGGAGCCGTGTGAAACCCCTTAAAATCCCTGATAGCCCCCTGAAAAACTGTAACCCCCTTAAAAACCCTGTTTAACCCATTTAAACTCCTTTAAATGCCCTTAAAAACCCATCTTTAACCCGTTTACACCTCTATTAAAATCCCTAAAGCCCCTCACTTTTAAAACCCTCCTAACCCCCCCAAAATCCCTAAATAATCCCCTCAAAGAACATTATGCACCCCAAAAAATAACTTACAACCCCTTTAAAGCCCCTCACCCCCCTTTACAAACCCTAATAACTCCTTAAAAACCTTAGAATGCCTAAAAACCCCCAAAACTTTAAAGCTCCTTAACTGCCCTTTAATCCCCCAAACCATTTAAAAATCCTTAAAACACCTTTAAAACCCTCTTTAAATTCCTTTTAAAATGCCCTTAAAACCCCTAAAATCCAGGGCAAACCCTCTCTCTTTGCCCCCCAAATTTTCTCAATCTCTGTGAACCAGTGAAAAAACACAATATTCTAGAAAACCAAAAAGCACATATTTTTTATTTAAAACCCCATAAAAATCCCCATAAAAAAACATGAAAAAGGGGGTGAACAAGCATCCAAGTTTTGGTTTTTTTAAATTTACCCCTTTTTTCTCTCCCAAACCTGACGCAACCTTTAAATCCTCACAATAAATATACAAAAATAAAATAAATTAGGTTAAAAAATACAAGGCAACACTGGCAGAGCAGCGTGAAGGGGAACAAAACCACCAAAAAACCTGGTGGGCGAGGAATAAATAGGGAGAAAAAAAGCAAAAATAAATCAGTTTTGGGACTGAGCCCTTTTTTTTCTTGAAATGTGGGGGGAAAAATAAGAAGAAAAATCCCTCCCCCAGCTCCAAACAAGCTTGAAATTCCATTTTTTTAGGAGGGAGGGAAGGGGCAGCACCCGTTTCATCCCCAGGTGGGGGAACAATATCAATAACACTATAAAAGAACCCTTAATAATTACAGAAATAATAAATAAACCCGTCAGACAGGAAGGGGAGTCTTCATGTGGTGCTCTGGGGGGTTTGGTGTCAGCCTGGGCCCCCCCCAGCTCCCGCCTGCTCCTGCAGCCCCAGCAGGCTGTAGGCAATGCGCTTCTGGTGGCCCGGCAGGCGCACCCCGATCCGCTTGATGTCCCTGGGAGAATGGGAAAAGAGGAAAAGAGTCAGGATTGGTGGAGCCATGAGCCTGGAATGGGGCTGGGAGGGGCTGGAGCCAGCAACGGCCACACCCCAAGTTTGGGGGTCCTCAGAAGCAGCATCCTTGGGGTGGAGATGGATGGGTGGACACAACTCATCCCGAGGGATGGATGGATCTACGGACGTGGCTCATCCCGAGGGATGGACGGATGGATCTATGGACGTGGCTTATCCCAAGGGATGGATGGATGGATCTATGGACATGGCTCATCCCGAGGGATGGATGGATGGATCTATAGATGTGGCTTATCCCAAGGGATGGACAGACTGACATGGCTCATCTCGAGGGATGGATGCATGGATGGATGGATCCATGGACATGGCTCATCCCGAGGGATGGATGGATCTATAGACGTGGCTTATCCCAAGGGATGGACAGACTGACATGGCTCATCCTGAGGGATGGATGAACACAGCACATCTCAAGAGACAGATGGACAGACACGGCTCATCCCAACCTGTCTGGCCAAGGAATGTCTAATTTTATCCCATCCCGTGGGCCACCAAGGCCATGGAAATGGTTTCTGTTCCCAGCACATTCCTGTCCCATGGGAGTTGAGGTGTGGGTATGGGGACACATCACAGGGACAGCAGGGGAGTGGTGTGGGATCAGTCTGGGACAAGGGGATAGCACAAGGACAGGGACTCACTCGCTGGTCATCTGCAGGACCTTCTCGATGGTGCTGTAGCCCGAGGCCATGAAGGTCTCTGTGTACTGGGGCATCCGGATGGACTCCAGCCACTCCGGCACTGAGCGGAACGGGACGCCCTCAGAGCCACTGGTGCTGGGCAGCCGAATGGACACCCTGTGGACATGGATGGGAAAATGAGGCAAAAATAGAAAGATGCAAAAAAAGTGGCACAGAAATACAGGGCTGGAAAAATGACATGAAAGCAGAAGGGCAGAAAAATGATGCAGCAGGGGAAATGATGCAAAAAATGATGCAGGAATGGAGCGATGTAAAAAAATAATGTGAAAATGGGAAGGTGCAAAAAATGTGAAAATGGGAGGCTGCAAAAAACAGCACAGAAAGGTAAGGACAGAAAAATAATGCAGAAATAAAACAATGCAAAAAATGATGCAAGAATGGAAAGGTACAAACGTAGCGCAGGAATGAAAGGGTGGAAAATAGAGTTGAGAAAATGGAAGGATGGAAAAATAACACAGGGTTGAAAAAGATGCAAAAAACAAGGTGAAAACAGAAAGCTGAGAAATTCTGCAGAAATGGAAACGTGAAAAAAAATGCAAAAAACTGGAAGAATGCAAAAATAGTACAGAAATTAACTGATGCAAAAAAGTGGAAGGTTAAAACAATGATCCAGAAAGGAAGGATGCAAAAAATTAGTGAAAATGGAAGGATGGAAAAACAATGCAGAAATGACAAAAATAAATGCAAAAATGAGATGACGAAATGCTCATTCAGAAAACGGAACTATGCAAAAAGTGGAAATGTGAAAATGGGGAAATACCAAAAAATGATGCAAGAATGGAGATGCCAAAAGCAACATGAGAGTGCAGAGATGCAAAACCCAACCCAAAACAGCACCACAAGAGTGCAAAAAATGATGCACAAAATGCGAAGATGAAAACAAAAGGAGGCAAAAAACTATAGAAGACTCAAAGATGTCAAGAACCAGAGAATCCCAGACTGGTTTGGTTGGAAGGGACCTTAAAGCCCACCTCATTCTTCCCCTGCCACAGGCGGGGACACCTTCCCCTATCCCAGGTTGCTCCAGCCTGGCCATGGACACTGCCAGGGATCCAGGGGCAGCCACAGCTTCCCTGGGAGCTGCCCCCCTCCCTCTTCTCACCCCCCACCCCATCCTGGCACTCCCCTCACGCACCGGGGGTCGAAATCTGCCAGTGCCTTGAGGGACTCGGGGGCGCGGATGAGTTTGTCGAGGATGCTGACGATGTCAGCGAATTTGGGGCGCCGGCAGCGCTCCTGCTGCCAGCACTGCATCATCAGCTGGTAGATGGCTGAGGGGCAGTCCAGCGGCGCCGGCAGGCGGAAGCCCTCGTTGATGGCTTTCATCACCTATGAGGAGGAGGGTCAGGAATGGTCCCCTCAAAAGAGGAGTTCATTCACAGAACCCCAGAATGGTTTGGTTTGGAAGGACCTTAAAGCTCATCTCATTCCAGCCCCTGCCCTGGGCAGGGACACCTTCCACTATCCCAGGTTGATCCCAGCCTTGTCCCACCTGGCCTTGACTGCCTTCCAAAACACTGGTGATGGTGGAGGGTGGGCACTCACCTCGTGGTTGGAGAGCTCCCAGTAGGGCCGCTCACCGTAGGACATCACCTCCCACATGACGATGCCATAGCTCCAGACGTCGCTGGCAGAGGTGAACTTGCGGTAGGAGATGGCTTCGGGTGCTGTCCAACGGATTGGGATCTTCCCACCCTACAGCAACATTGGGGTCAACCCTGCATCCCCAAAAAATCACCTCACCTTGTTCAACCACCCCAACGTGGCCACCGTGATGGACGATCACCCACCTCCGACAACCACCCCAACACGACCAACCACCCCTGCCATGGCCAACCAGCCACCCCCCAGCCACCACCCCACTGCAGTGGCACTCACACTGGTAGTGTAGGTGGCTTCAGGGTCATCTTCTAGCACCCTCGAGAGCCCAAAATCAGACACTTTGCACACCAGGTTGCTGTTCACCAGGATGTTCCTGGCAGCCAGGTCCCGATGGACATAATTCATGTTGGCCAAGTACTTCATGCCGGCGGCGATGCCCCTCAACATCCCCACCAGCTGGATGACGCCAAATTCACCCTCTTTTTCCTGGGAAAAGGGGAGAATCCAGCTTAGAATCCACCTGTTGTCCCACCTCCTGTGGTGGGTGTTGGAGGTTCCACCACCCCGTGGTTGTTGCCACCACGTGTCACCTACCCGCAGGAATTTATCCAGCGCCCCATTCTCCATGTACTCAGTGATAATCATGAAGGGCTTGTCTGTACAAGAGAAAGACCCCAAAATAGGTAAAAACCCCAAAAAATATCCCTTTAAGCCCCCCACCAAAAGTCACCCCCACTAAAATCTCTAAATCGTCCACAAGCCTCCCAAAATCCTTACACTACCCAATGCCCCTTAAAAAAACCCAACCCCCCAAAAATAACAAAAATGCCCGAACACCCCCAAAAACCCAAACCATCCCAATTCTCTCCGAAACCCCCTGACCCCCAACTCCCCAAAAAATCACCTCTGTTAAACATCTCCAAAACAACAAAAAAGTTTCCACCCCCTTACAGACCCCAATAAACCCCAGCAGCCAAACCCCCAAAATAACTCCCCCAACTCCTCCAAAAATCCCCTAAACTCCCCATAAAACCTCCCAAATAAACCTGAATTCCCTCCCCAAAAAAATCCTCAACCTCTTCCCCCAAAAAACCCAACTCCCCCAGTCCCCCTTTGTATCACTGCTTTTATATCGCTTTTTTGGGGGTGTTTTGCTGGGAAATTGGGGTGGTTTTCTTGGTGGGCACAGGACATAGAGGCCACTCACACTTGGAGACGACACCCTCGAGGCGGATGATGTTGTGGTGGCAGAACTGTCCCATGATGGTGGCCTCGCTCAGGAAGTCCACGCGCTGCTTCTCCGTGTACCCCACCTTCAACGTCTTGATGGCCACAGGCACCTCCTTCCTGCCACGCTTCAGAGTGCCCTTGTACACCTCCCCAAATTCACCTGCTCCAAAAGATGTGGTGCACCCTTAGCCCCCCTGCCCCACCTTGATTTTGGGGTACCCCTAGGGGGACAAAGCCACGCACCGGCGCCGATGACCTTCTGGCGGGTGATAAAGGATGGAGGGATCTCGGTGGTGAACTTGAGCATGGCTTGGTTGGGGTCTTCGTAGGTGTGGGGGTCAACGTAGGTCTTGAGGGGCTTCAGCTGATCTGGGGGTGTCAAAGAGGGGGTCAGCAGCCCTGTCACCCCCCCCGGCCATCCCCACTGTCCTTACTGTCCCATGGCTCACCTGACTTGGAGAAGTAGACATCCTCAGCGGATTGGCGTGGCCGTGACTTCCTCCTCCTGTGGAAAAGCAGCATTTTGTTCCAAAAGATCATCACTCGCCTATATTTGGCAGTGGGACAATAACATTTTGGGGTTTTTTTTGGGATCTCAGAGGAAATATTCCCCTTACCGCCGGAGGATGCAGAGGAGAGCAGTCAAGAGCCCGATGACAAAGACAACGCCGGCGACACTGCCGGTGATAACGGCGGCCGATGCCATGGCCTCAGAACCTGTGGGGACCATCCAGGTGAGTCCTGCACCCCCTGGAGCCCCCATCCCTCATTCCCAATACCCCTGGAGACCCCATCCTGCACACCCAACACCCCCAGCCCCTCCTCACCCTCGGGCAGGGTCTCGAACTCGTGCTGGGGGCTGAAGGCCCCATGGCCGTCGGTGGTGAGAGCCTGGACCCGAACCACGTAAGTGGTGGCTGGGGACAGCTTGGGCAGGGTGACAGAGGTGCCTTCGCAGCGCAGCACAGAGTAGCTGTTCTCGTCCACCTGGCAATACAGCAGGGTGACATTGGGGTGACACAGAGGGAGGGGTGGCATGGGTGGGGCAAAGATGGAGGTGACATGGAGGAGGTGACATGGATGGGGCAGGGATGGAGGTGACAGGGATGTGGAGATGACACAGATGGAGGGGTGATGTGGCTGGGAGGTGACACAGATGGGGGGCTGATGTGGATTAGGGCAAGGATGGAGGAATGATGTGGATGGAGATTGCATCGATAGAGGTGACACAGCTGGGGGCAAGAATGGAGGTGACATGGGGTGGAGGTGACACAGATGGAGGGGTGGGTTTGGGGGTGTTAGGCTGTGTCACCTTCTTGCTGTAGGTGACCTCATACTTCCAGACTCGACTCTGCTGCCGCAGTGGCACGGTCCAGGACAGGACCAGGCTGGTGGCCGTCCGTCCATCCAGGCTCACAGATGTCACACGGGGGGGCTCTGCCGTGGGGACACATAGGGATGTCATTGAAGTGTCCCCGAGGGGTCAAGGGACATCAAGGAGGGATGGGAAAATCACAGAGGTGTCCCCATGGGGGACAGGGACACCACAGATGTGTCCCCACCATGGAGGGAAGGTGTGGGAGCTGCCAGTGTCCCCTCACCCGTCTGGTTGACGCTGATGGTGGCGCTGGCCAGGCTGCGCTGGTGGCTGTAGGGGGACACCCCGTTCCGGGCCTCCACGGTGAAGGTGTAGTTGACGTGCGGCTCCAGGTCGGTGACAGTGACTTCTGTCCCCGTGAACCCCCGGGAGGGCTGTGAGAACCGGACCCCCCCATCACAGGCCCGGCACTCGCCGCTCTCGGGCCAGCACTGCTCGCAGGTGATGCTGTAGGTGACATCCTCGCGGCCACCGGGGTCAGCGGGGGGGGCCCAGCGCAGCTGCACCGCGGCCCCCAACCCCAGGGCTGTGACAGCCTGGGGGGGCGAGGGGGGACCTGCGGGCACACAGGGTGGGGTCAGGGCGGTGCCGTGTCACCCCAGTGAGGTGATACTGCAGTGTCCCCCCTTCGGAGGTGACTTACGGGTGCAGGGATGCTCCAGGGGGTCGTCAGGGGCCCGGAAATATCCATCCTCACATGGGCAGGCTGCGGCGGCGGCCGGGGCAGGCAGGGTGTGGAGGGGACAGGGCTGGCAGTCCCCTGAGGACACCGTGGCCTTGAAGGTGCCGGGGGGACAAGCTGGAGAGGGACACACAAAGTGACACCGGTGAGATTCCAGATCCTGTTCCCCATCTGTGGGATCAGCATCTTGCAGGTGGGGAGGGAAGCACCCCTCAAGCATCTAAAGAGGAGTTTAGGGGGGGTTCACCTCATTTTGCAGTTTCTTTATTATTGGGGAGCCCCCCTAAACCACCCCCCTCCAGGCTGAGTCCTGCTGCACTCACTGCATGAGTGATGCTGCAGGGGAATGATCCAGGATGGGGAATTTTCCAACATCTCATTTCTCCGACTCAAATGGGGAATTTTAGGGTGTTTGATCTTATTTTGCTAACAATCTACTTCATTGGGATTCCCCCAGCTCACCCTTCACTTGTCCGAGCTCTCCCACACTCACTACACTGGTGATGAGAAAGATGAAGATCCAAATTTTGGAGCCAAAACTTTGTTTTTTCAACTCCAAATTGGGAATTTTTAGGGCATTTAATCTTATTTTTTCAGTTACTGCCCTACCCTTCTCCCAGCTGAGCCCTTCCACACTCACTGCACTCAAGGCTGAGGATCCAGGATTGGGAATTTTGGGGCCAAACCCCTACCCCACCCCAGACATGCACCAAGCTGGCCCATCCTCAGACACCTCTCACCCCCTCAGTTTACCCAGTCCATACCTTCGCAGGTGTCTCCCTGGCTCTGGAAGCCAGCGCGGCACAGGCACTCCCCGATGGGCACGAGCCACTCGCCGTCAGCGTTGCAGTGCAGGGCCGGCGCCTGCTCGGCCACGGCCTCGGCCACGCACGAGCCCCGCACCTCAGCCAAGGTCTGCGAGTCTGCCCTGGCCACGGTCTCTGGGAACCGCGCCATGCCCCGCACCACAGCCGGGCACCGCTTGTAGTAGACGCGCACGGAGAGCAGCGCCACGCAGGCTCCCAGGTCCTGGAAGGCCAGGTAGAAACCTTTCCTGCGGAGCGGCCCCACCGACCGCACCTCCACGTTGAGCTTCACGTTGCGGGCAGCGAAATCCTCCTGCACGGTGATCTCATCAGGAGCGATGGTGTCGATCTTCTTGAACTGCCGCTTCTGGAAGTTGGTGCCATAATCCACATCGGACTCGGCGTAGTAGAGGTTGAAGGTCTCCTTGCAGGAGCCACCCCCGGCCGTGGGGAAGCTGTTGCAGTCGCGCACGGTGAACTGCAGCTCGATGAAGATGCGCTGGGCCACGCCGCGGTAGATCCAGTTGGTGCGGAGCCAGTTCTCCTGCTCGCCCTCCAGGACGTTGCACACGGAGTACATGTAGATCAGGGAGTCATTGAGGACGTTCTGCAGCTGGTCCCACTGTCCCCGGAGACAGAAATGGGGCTATGGAGGGGAACTGGAGCACAGCCCCCTGTCCCCAGGTATGGGCTTGTCCTCGTCCCCTTTCCCTGGCCCCGTCCCCATGGGGATCCCCAGACAGATCCCGGAGGTCTCCAACCCCATGGATGTCCCCATGTCCCCATGGGTGTTCCTGGTTCCATGAAGGGCCCCAGCCCAATTGCAGTATAGGTCTCCAACCCCATGGGTGTCCCTGTCCCCATGCCCAAGGAGATCCTCATGGAAGTCCCCAGGCCCATCCCCGTGGATATCTCTATTCCCATGGAGGTCCCCATTCACCATTCCCACGGAGGTCCTCCTCCCCATTGCTGTGAAGGACCCCAAACATGTCCTTGTCCCCATCCCCATGGCTGTCCCCATTCCCCATGAAGAGGTCCCCATTCCCCGTCCCAGTGCTGGCCAGTGGGGCCAGATGCCGGATCTGTGGGTGCTCACCCCTTTTCCGTAGGGATGGGTGAGCCAGCCCAGCTCCCCATGTGCCTTGGCGAAGTCCAGCAGCACCACTGTGGGAGAGGAGAGAGGACAGGGACATCAGGAGATGCCACCAGGACTCATGGACAGCCCCAGGACTTGCAGGTGCCACCAATACACGCCTTTGGTTCTTGAATGTTCCCCAGGACCCACAGACAGCCCTAGGGAAGTCCCTAGAATGTGCAAACACTCCTGGGATCCACAGATGTCCCTGAAATTCATGGATGACCCGGGAACCCACAGATATCTCTGGAACTTCTGCATCCATCCCTGGGACCCACAGATATCCCACCAGGATCCCTGGATGTCCTGGGCACACATATATCCCTAGAACCCACAGATGCCAGGAGGTTCCATGGATGTCCTTAGGACTCCTGGATACCCCCAGAACCCACGGATCCCCCCATTCCCACAGACGTCCCCAAGAGCCACGGATCAGGCCCAGGCCCCAGAGATGTCCCCTGGACCCACGGATCCCCCCATTCCCGGCAGATTCCGCTGGAAGAAGCCCCCCGGGGCCGCCCCCGGAGGCGGAGAAGCCGCGGGGCCCGGCGGGACCTGCCCGGGCACGCCGAGGGCGGCGGCCGGATCCAGCACCGGGAGAGGAAGAGGAGGAAGAGGAGGCCGGGCAGGGAGCGGGGCCCCCCCGGTGAATCACTCCCCAGGAATGTGCCCGAACGCCCGGGTTCAGCGGCGAGATGGGTCCGGCGGCACGGGGCAATTTCGGGACCCATGGGCCCCCTTCAACTTCCACAGCTGAGCGCGGACGAGCTCGTGGCGTGTCCCGAGAGGGTCAAGGCAGGGGGGACCCCAAAAGCTGCCGGGGGGAACACGGGTGACTGCACCGTCCCCCCCTCGCGCCGTGCCCGGGGTCAGGAAGGATGCCGGGGCGGATATCCCGGTTTTCCTGAGGCTGGATATCCCCCCCCGCGAGCCTCCGGAGAGCGGAAAGCGGCCGGAGCCGGAGCGGGCGGGGGTTCCCTGCCGGTGCCCGCGGGGGTGGCTCTGGGGACACTCCCGGGGCTGGGGCTGCTCCAGGGGCGCAGCACTCGCCGGAGCTCCCGGGACAGCGCCGGGGCCGCACCCCCGTCCCGGGAGTCACCTGTACCCACCGCCACCATCATCAAATTCTCCGTCGCCTTCGTCACCCGGCCACGGCCGCCACCACTTCCAGTGCCGCCGTGAATGTGGCCACCAACCCCCTCACCACCCTGAGCGCCACCCCCGCGCTCCGGAGCCGCATCCCCGTCCCATTCCCGGCTGCATCCCTTGTCCCTGTCCCCTGCCCTGCCCTGACCCCGTCCCGATCCCAATCTTTGGCTGATCCGAGTCCCATCCCATTCCCAAAGTGAATTCCAGTCTTACCCTCTCTGCTCCCATTCATGTCCCCATCCCAATCGCATGCCTATCCCAGCCTTAATGAGAATCCCAATCCCAAAATGAATCCCATCCCCTCCCCATCCTCATCCCAACCTCGTCCCCTCCTCAATTATCAGTCTGAACCCAAATCATAATCCCAAAACGGATCCCAGCCCAATCCTGCTCCATTCCCTTCTCTTTAACCCCTTCCCCACCTCAACTCACCCCAAATCCCACTGGATCTCACCGGGTGGAACCAATCTCCCCACAAATCCCACATCTCTCCCACCACTTTCCCCTTCTCCTCATGCACTTTTAAAGACCCCAAATCCCAATATTCCCTCCTGGGAAACAGCACTTTGGGAACACACCCCAAACCACACAGCTGCCATGGGGTGATCCCCTCTGTTGTCCCTCCAGCACTTCCAAAACCCTTCATTTTAGGTTTTTTTTTACCCCATTTCTAGTTTTAAGGGAGTATTTTCCATCCCAGCCTCTGATTTATTTGCATTTGGGGCTGGAATCTTCCACTTTATCCTCAAAAACGACAGATTAAACCCATTAGACAGAATTCATAGAAACTTAATCTTAAAAAAATTCAACGTATACACAAAAGAAGTGATTTTCCCCCTTTTCTTTTGCTCAGCATTCCCAAACTAAGCCCCAAAATCACTGGGGGAAGGGTTGAGAGGTGGAGGCCGAGGCGCTGCTTGTTTTTTCACAACAATTTTTTGGGATTTTCCTGACATTGTTTTCCATCTCTCCGGCCGGATCCTACCCGGCCCTGCACCACCCATGGGAAACAGTCCATTTTAAGGTGATTTTCCCCTTTTCGGGGGGTTAATTTTTTAATCCCTCCCACCCTCACCCCTCTGCCAGTCTCTTTTGGGGGCTCCCGGCAGGATCCGACCCTGCACATCATTCAGACGCTCGGCATGGGAAAAGTTGCCCTAAAATCTCAGTTTTCCTCTTATTTTAGCTTTTTTTCTCCCCATTTAAGTTTTTTTTCTCCTCTATTCTACCTGTCCCCCAATTTTAGCTTTCCCCTCCCTGTATTTTTAAACCCCCATCACCTTTTTAACTACCTCCCCTTAGTTTAACTTTCGGCCCTTAGTTTGACTTTCCCCCTTTTAATTGAAACTTCTCCACCCTCATTTCAACTCTTCCCCTAAATTTTAACCTTTTCCCCCCCAAAACGCGCTCCGGCACCTGTGGATTCCCCACCACACCCCAAACTGTGGGGGGAAGGTGGAACCCACATCACTCTTTACCCTCAGAGCGCTCCCCAGGTCCCCCGAAACCACCCGAATTTACCCCAAAACCACCCCACCCTTGGGGCTGCCCACAATAAAGGCGTTCTGGGGTGCTACCACCCCAAAAAAAAAGTTGGCCACTTACCTTCCTCGGCAGCCAGGGGGCTGAGGGCGGTGAGGAGGAGGAGGGTGAGGGCCTGGAGGGTGCCCGCCATGGCGGGGAGGTTTCGGGGGGTCCCGGGCGAGCCCCAGGAGCGGCGGCCCCGCGGGGAGTGCGGGGGGTGTGGGGTGCGGGGCCGCGCGCCCGCTCCTGTTCATTCATGCCCCGCTGACGTCACCGGCCACGCCCGCTCTTAAAGGCACAGGAGCCGCTCCCAGTACGCACCAGTACGGCACTGGGAGGGCGCGCGCCCGAGGGTGGGACATGGCCGAGTGGAGGACCAGGGGATGTGGGAGCCCCCCCAAGGTGGGGAACGGCCCTGGAGGCGGTTAGGGGGTCCCGGAGCCCCGCGGGGACCCCCGCGGACCCAGCCCCGACGGGATGAACGCCACCCCCCCGCCCCCTCCCCTTTCATTCATGAAACAGCGTGGGAAGGGCGGGGGGGCGGCAGCCAATGGCTGCAGGGGGCGGGGCCACGCGGTTACTGCCGGCCACGCCCCCCGCCCACCAGTCCGATACTGGGGGCTTGGGGGGACCGATTTGGGGGGGCTGCTAGGCCCCCTCGGGCCCCAGCGCCCCAAATCCTCAGCACCACCGTCCTCATGATCCCGCAGCACCCCAAATCCCATCACCCACAGCGCCCCAAATCCCACAGCACCCCAAACCCTGGATCATCCGCTGCACCCCAAATCCCACAGTGCCCTAATCCCATCAATTCCAACATCTCAAATCCCGCAGCACTCTGAATCTTGCAGCCCTGTTCCAATAATGCCTCTGCAGCCAAATCTCCCAGGTCCCACAACACCCCAAATCTGCCAATAGGCCCAGCACACCCATTCCATGATCCCATCGAACCCAAAATCACCCAGGATCCGTAGCACCCCCATCCCCAGGATCCCAGTGCACTCCACACCACCCAGCACCCCAAATCCTGCAGCACCCACCTCTTCATGATCCCACTGCACTCCACATCCCTCAGCATCCGCAAATCTTCATTACCCCAGCACCCCAAATCCTCAGTACCCCACTCACCCCAAATCCCCCCAGACCCCCTTTCCCCCCAAACCGGACAAATCAGGCCACCAGGGATCTTTTTCATAGAAAATCACAGATTTTAGCAAAAAAGCACCTTTACCCCTCCCAGCCCCCAAACCCGCCCCAAGAGGGGGTTCAGGTGGGGGTGTCCCCCGGGGTGACGCCGGCGGTCACTTGGTCGCGCCGCCAGAGCCCCTCGACCAGGGCGTCCAGGACGGGGGCGACCCGGGCCAGCCCCGCCCACGCCCCACCGGCCCCCGGGGTCCCCCCCGCCCGCAGCACCCGCAGCCCCCACGTCCCCTCGAAGGCCCGCACGTCTCCCTCCGTCACGGCCGTGTGTGGGGCCAGGTCGAATCTGGAGTGGGGAGGGAACACAGGGTCAAGGGAAACAACAACGCCCTGGAAAATCCCCCCAAAACCACCCAAGTTTCATGGGGTGCTGTGAACCCATGGGTGTAACGAGGTGGGAGTGTTCTCTGCCTGCCCAGGGACTGAGTGGTTTGAAATCAGGGGGGTGTACACCTGATTGTGGGAGGGGGACAGAGGGCCAAGGGAGACACCAACACCCCGAAAAATCCCCCCAAAAACACCTAAAAAGAAATGGGAAGTGTGAATCCATTGGTGTCACGAAGCATTGCACATTCTCAGCCTACTGAGATAAGTGCTGAGAAATCTGGGGGTGCAAACCCGGCTGGGCGGGAGAGCATAGGGTCAAGGGAGACCCAAAATATCTCTCCAAAACCCTCTGTAAATAAGTGGGAGTTGTGACCCCAGCCCCCCAAACCCCATGAAGCCCCATCCCTTGTAATGAGTGTTGCACATTCTCAGCCTAACAAGGTATTGAGTAGGGATGCAAAGCTGCTTGGGTGGGGGGACAGAGGGTCAAGGGAGACACCAACACCACAAAAGTCTCCTTAGGGGTGGTGAAACCCCCTAAAAATAAGCAGGAGCTGTGAACCTATTGGAGTAACAATTTGTGCATGTTCTCAGCTTGCTGAGATACCAAACGCTGAGAAATCTGGGGGTGCAAACACATTTTGGGGCGATCGTGGCGGGGGGCGGGGCACAGGGTAAAGGAACACCTAAAACAACCCCAAAACCCCGGTAAAATCAGCGGGAGTTGTGAATCTACCGGTGTAAGGAGGTGTGCCCGTTCTCAGCCCCTGCGATGCCAAGGGCTGAGAGCCCCGGGGGTGCGATTTCCCCCACAGAGTGACTTTGCCCCCCCAGGAGACCCCAAGAGGATACTTGGTGCCCACGACCATCCTGACGAGGTCGCGATCCCCGGGGCCGAGCACGCGGCCCATGAGCGCCGGCAGATCCTCGAAGGATGCGCGGTCCGTGAAGGAGAACAGGAACAGGGCGGCGTCCGCCTCCTCCTTACAGGCCTGGGGACGGGGACACCCCCTCACTGCGGGCTCCTGGAGGTGTCCCCCATCCCGAAACGCGTCCCCCGCTCACGGGCAGCAGGTGCTCAAACTTCCTGAGTGCTCCGTCCCCGCAGTCCCAGAACTGCAGCTGGAACAGGACGGGGCGGCCGCTAGCGCGGGGCTTGGCCGGCCAGAACAGCGTGGTGGCCTCGATCCCTGCGGGGACACGCGGGACAGTCACCCCCGGATCCCCCAGGCCGTACCCAGAGTGTCGTGGTGGCCATGGTGGCCTCGATCCCTGCGGGGACACGCGGGACTGTCACCCCCGGACCCCCCAGGCCTTACCCAGGGTCTCGTGGTGGGCGGGGGGTACGGGGGTGCCCCCCAGCCAGGCCACTAGTGCCGTCTTCCCGACGCCGCTTCTCCCCGCCAGGAAGAGTTTGTAGGTGACAATGGGGACAGCCAGGGCGGGCGGCAGCGCCGGACGCTCCAGCAGACCTGGGGAGGGGGCTCAGGGTGATTCTGGGGGGCTGAGAACCCCGGCTTGGGGGGCACAGGAGGGGCACCCACCGAACACTCTCCGCTGGTTCTTGTGCAGGATGGAGTCCAGGTAGGGGCGGCCGGCGGGGGACAGGAGCCAGCCCGGCTCCAGCGCCCGGTCCTGCTCTGCCATGGGCGCCCAAACCTGGGGGACGGCGAACAGCCCCCTATCCCCCATGGGGTCACTGCTTCCCGCAGCTTTGGGGTCCCCTTCTGACCCCACCCCAAGGTCCAGGCACCCTCCCCAGGGTCCCTAAATCCTCCATCGCGTCCCTAAAACACCCCCCAGCATCCCAGCATCCTCCCATGGGATTCCCAAAACCACCTATGGGGTCCCTGACACTGCTCCGTAAGGTGCCTGACCCCCTTTCCATGGGGTCTGTGCCCTCCCTGTGGAGTCCCTGCGTCCTCCCATTGGTTCCCTGACCCCTCTCTGGGGTCCCTGTGCCCTTCTGGGGGCCTGCCACCCTCCCATGGGTTCCCTGACCCCTCTCTGGGGTCCCTGTGCCCTTCTGGGGGCCTGTCACCCTCCCATGGGTTCCCTGACCCCTCTGCCTCCCCAGTACCCCATTCATAGGGTCCTTGCCCTCCCCCATAGGATCCTTCCCCCCACCCCTGGGGTCCCCGCACATCCTAAGGGGTCCCACCTCCCTCCTATGGGTCCCCTGCCCTTCTCCGGCTCCTGTGCCCCACTCTGGGGTCCCTGACTCCCCCCCAGTGTCCCCCCATCCCCTCAGGGTGTCCCTCACACCCACGCGGAGTCCCTGCACTCCTTCATGGGGTGCCTGCCACCCCACGGGGTCTGTGCTCCTCCAATCGACTCCATGCCCCCACAACATTCAACAGGGGGAGAACCCAGACCGCTGTCCCCCTCCCTGCACCTGCTGCCCCCCAAATCCCTTCCATGCGTTGCCCCCCACACCAATTTTCCCGCGCGGGCCCTTTAAGACGCGGCCCTGCCGCTCACCTCAGGCCGTTTCCGCCTCTCAGTGACGTCACGAAGCGGGCGTGGCGCCACAGAGACCACGCCCAGTCGCAACTGCGCGTGCGCTTGTGAGTTGTGGGAGCACGTAGGGTGACCCCGATGCTGCGGATTTTGGGACCCCCATCCCAAATTACTGACACTGGCGGGATTTGGGGACCCCAACTGCCAGTTTCTCCAGGCTTTGGAACCCTCATCCCTAATTGCTGACACTGGAATGTTTTGGGGTGAGCATCTCCCACACTGGCAGGACTTGGGTTCCCAAGAGCTCCAGTAGGCCCTAGGATCCCCATCCCCAATTCCCAATCTCCAACAGGCTGTGGGGTCTCCAGTTCCCAGCACTGGCAGGATTTGGGTCCTCACTTCCAGCCCCAACTAGCCTTGGGGTCCCTATCCAAAATTTCCAGCCCCAAAGGGTTTTGGGCACAATTCCCAGCTCTGGGAGGCTTTGGCATCCCCAATAGCCATCTCCAGCAGTCGCTGGGATCTCCACTCCCAATTTCCATCCCTAAGAGGGCTTGTTGTCTCCAGTTCCCAGAGCTGACAGGCTTTGTGGTCCCCGTCCCTAATTCCCAACCCTAGCATGATCTGGGGTGCACAATTTCCGGCACAGGCAGGACCTGGGCTTCCCATCCCCAGTTCCCAGCCCTGGCAGGTTTTGGGGTCCCCATCCCAAACAGGATTTGGGATCCCTGAATTCCCAGATCCAGTAGGCTTAGGGATCCCCAGTTTTCACCCCTAACAGGTTTTGGGGTCCTCATCCCCAATTTCTGGCACCAAGAGGCTTCTGTGTCCCAAATTCCCTGTGTTCCCCCTTACCCCACATCCGCTGCTCCAACATTCCCTGGCACAAATATTTCCCCTTTCCTACCCAAAAAGATCCCAAATCCCCCCTTTCCCCCCTAAACTTGTGGGGAGCGCAGCAGAAACTTCCCCTCCACGTCATTCCCACCCCACCCCTCCCCAAAAGCACCAACCATCTGTTTATTTTCCTTTTTATTTGTTAAACCACTAAAAATTCATTGGGAAGGGGGGGGAGGACCCCCATGAACCCCCCCCCAAATGTACACAAGATTTTAAATATCACCGGAATTGCTTCCCATTGCTGCGCTTGGCCTGGGAATGACAGCGGGGAGACACCTGAGTCGTGGGGGGGACACCTCGCTCACAGCACCAGCAGCTCCCGTGGGATTCGGGGGGCAGGATCCAGATTTGGGCTGAATGTCTCGTGAACGGCACAGAACATGCGTTTCCCGACCGGGGGATCCCGGGAGCAGTGCAGGATGTAAACACTGGCAGAGCACCCCTCGAGAGATGCTCTGCAGGGACAAGGACATCAAGGTGCCATCCATCCCTGGCTTTGACTCTTTTTTTCGGGGGATGGATGACAAAAAACATGCAAAGGGGACGTGGGAATCGATGCCGAAGCCTCGATTGCCTTCCCCATGGCCACACTTGGAGAAGGAATATTCCACAGCTCACTCACGGTGCTCCTGAGGTCTGGGTTTTTTTGGGGGGAAAAATTGCATTTTGCTTTCCCTTAGGACAAATCAAAGCACTCTGGGATGAATGGGAGAGGTGGGATTCAATGAGGGATTTATTTACAGAGGTGGAAATGCCACGGGTGAAGCAAATCCCTCCCCATCCCCACGTGGCTGGGATGGGATTTAAGGCTCCGACCGGCAAGAAGCTCAGTGGGAATGGAGAACAAAAATTTAGGGAAGAAGGGACCACGTCATGGCACTGCCGGCTTGGGGAGGGCTCCCTGTTTGTAGGGTGCTGGAGGTTGTTGACCAAAACCTGGCAGAATCCGCCCCATTTTCCCCCCGTCTCGAGGGGACAGGAAAGGAGGAGGGTTGTCCCAGAAGGACGCACAGGTTCAATCCCTTCGGATTTGGATTTAATCTTTGCAGAAGGAGGCACATGCAAAGATGAGGTCAAGTTACTGCATCGAGGCTGCCCTCAGATTTACCAATATCTGTCCTTTTCCCTAGAAAACCCACCCTGTTCCCAGGCTCCAAAGGGCTGCTTTGGCCTTGAACAGGTTTAGGCCTTTGAATGAAATAAAACCTTTAAGTCTAGAAGGGAATTGGCAGCCAAATATCTCAGTTTTGGTGGAATAATGGGATTCTCAGAATTCTGGTCAGAGGGGATCAGGGCTGATCCCGAAGCCTGATCCAGCAGTGCAGGGAGAGGAGGGATGCTAACAATTGAGATTTTTGGCATTATGACACAAAAAAAGTCCTTTCCTCCTCCTTTTGGTCCTGCCTGGAGGACAGGGACAAGCGGCAGGTGAGAGGCAAAATAAAAAGGCATCGTGTTTGTGTCGAGCAAAGGCTGGCAGCGCTGGGAGATTTCCAGTGGGATATTGCTGTTGTTTTCCTGATGGAGTCGAGCATGGAATTAATCAAGCTAACAGCCTCCTGCCTGCTGGAATATGGGTTATTCCTATAAAACCACTTCTACTCACAACCCACAAGGAGTTTCAGAGAGACCAAGACTCGCAAACACTTGGAAAATAAACCGAGGAAGATCCTGGCTGGCGGAATTCCCTGGCTGCTCACCCCAAACCCTCGGATCCTCAGGTCCTTCCCTGCCTGTAAACACAACTCGCTCAACTGGGGTCTTACTGGGAACTGCCGGGGCAGCGCTGGAGGGTTTGCTTGGACTTTTATTGGTTTCCTGCTCCCTAATTCACAGTTTGAATGCCTGCGTGTTGGGAAGGGGCTCGGGAAGGAGGAAGGGCCGCAGGGCCAGGTGGCGGCGGCGGCTGGGGGCCGCATTATCTCTTTGCTCGCACAAAGTACAAGGCATTTGTTTTGGGGTAATATTTGACGTTTTGTTTCTTGTCCATGAGGCCACCGAATATGATCAGCTCCCCTCGGCCTTGCACCACCGTGTGTAAGCTGGTCTCGGGAGGCCCCACCACAGAGCTGCTGTTGAACACTTTCCACTTGACTCGTCCCTGCTCCTTGGTGTCCTTAATGTCCAGCACATACATCTGCATGGGCTTGCAGTTCATGCTCTGGTACAGTGGCTTGCCCACGTTCAGTGACTGCGGCGGGTGGTGCCCCAGGCGCCGGGCAATGGGGGGCAGCGAGTGCCCCTCGCCCTGGGCAGCGCCCGGCCGCACTGAGCCTGGCTCAGCGCCCGGGGACCCCGGGGACACCGCCAGGGGAGGGCTGAGTGCGGCTGAGGCTGAGGTGGCTTTGGAGGAGAGGGCTTTGACAGCCTCGAGGCTGCGGCGGAGCGCACTGGGGGACACGGCTCCGGGCAGGGTGCCGGCGGCATGGGGCGGGGTGTGGATGCCGTTGGTGTGCTCCGGGGGGTTCCGCATGCCCGCTGTCCTGCCCTCTGCGCCGTCCAGCTGGCACAGGAGGGATGTGGGCTTCTGCTCCCAGCCCAGCTCCACCGAGGCCAGGCGCAGATCCCTCTGCTCCGGCAGTGAGCCTCGGCGTGGTGCCAGGGCTGGCCCCACCTTGAGGTCAAATCCCTCGGCAGCTGAGGGGGTGCTGGGGGACAGGGCCTGCACAGGGCTGTCCAGAGCTGCTCCGGGTGACACAGTGCCGCCGTTGAGCACTGGGGAACTGTCTCCTCTGGCCGGGGACAGGCTGCCCTCCCGTGAGCCTGACGGTGTCTGCCTGCGGGGCCGCAGCGTGCCCCAGCGGCCGTTGACACAGGGAACCTCGTCCGTGTTCCTGACGGGAGACTGGGAGCGGAATTCCCGTGTCTCAGGCACCAGGGCAGGCGGCATGGCGCTGATGGGAGATGGGCGCGAGTTGAGGCTGGGGCTCAGTGGGGCTCTCCCGCTGGGAGCTTGGCTGAAGACCACGACGCACTGTCCCACCTGTGGGGAGAGCAGGGAACACACATCAGCAGGACCCTTGGTGCTGGGGAGAAGACAATGGCATGTTTGCACTGCCTTGTCCCACATGTGACACATGGCATGGGGACATGGGCACACATACAGACAGCCCATGTGACACAGCGGGGCACAGGGACCAACAGATGATGGTTATGGAGGATTTTAGGCAGGGAATAAAGAGGGAGGGATGTGTGTGAGGGAGCAGGGACCCTGCTGTGTCCATACCCTGCATGCAGGATGGCACCACAGCTCTGGGGCTCCATGGTCCTCGTTCTCCACCTTGAGCGGCTGCCACGTCCAGGGGTTGGCCTGCATGTGCAGCAACCAGGCGTCTTTGAACAGCTGGGGAGAGAAGGGTGACACATTCAGGAGTCTGGTCTGGAATTCAGAAGCACAGGCTGAGTTTTAGGAGCCCAGGCTTTATTTAGACCAGTTTGCTGCTGGGCCAGCCCATCAGGGCCATGCTGGGAGCAGTGCTCTGCTGCTGCAGACAGAGGATGTTGACCCACAGCAGGAGCTGATCACCCATGAGTGACTACACCCCACTATGGCCATGGATAAATCCCTTCATTCCCATCTGCTACCCCCATACAAAGTCAGGGCTCATCATGATGAGCCTCAGTGAACACAGGAAGCTGCTCAGAGAGCACCTGGGGTGATTTTTATTAATTAATGCAGTTCCAGCAACAGTTAAACAGCTTCTCTGGAAAATCTACCGGGGGGTGCCCAGATTTGAGGAATAAAATGCCACCAACATGCAGAGTCCCCGCATCCCAAATCCAGCCCCCAAGTGCCAGGGGGATGTTGATGTCCCTGCTCCCCCAGGTACTCACTGCATTGGGACCTCCGCAGCCTCCCAGGATTAAAATGGTCTCGTTGTCTATCACGATCTGGAGGGGACAAAGGAGAGTTTCAGGCTGGGAAGGATTTTTGGCTAGGCCTCCAAGGACAGACAGAGGCAGGTTCTCGCTGCATGGGTGTTGCTGGGTTCTGTGCTCCAGGATGAGGAGTGCAGCTGGGATAGGGCTGGTTTTGCCAGGCCCAGGGCAGAGTGGGATGCAGGGTCCATCTCACTCCTTGTCCCAAACCAGTTCCTCTCACCAAGCAGAGCAATTGCCCTTCCCAAAGCACCAGGGACCCCACATCTTCCCTCTGCAAAGGAGGGGAAGGTGGAAGGATTGTTTGGGAGGGCAGGTGCTGGCAGCAGTGTCTGATCAGTGCTGGTGGGCGAGAGATCCCTGTGGGCTCCTTTCCCAGGCATGGAAAGACACGTTCCAGCACGAGCCATCTGAGCCCTGCTGCATGCCCTGGTGGGACCAGCCACACTCTGAGAATCACTGACCATCCTGGATGGGGACACCTGCCTCACATTCAGGCCAGGTGACAGCCATGAGCTCCCTGCCCTGGGCAGGCACTGCCAGAACTGTGCTTGGAGCAATCCCAACTCAATCCTGGGATCGGGAGAGCGAAGCAGTCACAAGGGCCCAGAGCCAAACCAGGCTGTGCTGCCTCTCCATTGATCTCAGGTGCCATGGGGCATGAGTGGGGTTAAAGCAGGGATTTGTTCATTAGAGCTCTGAGTCACTGGGGGAGATGGGAGCTGTGCCCACATGGAGAGGGAGAGGGCCTGGCAGGCAAGGGCTGCACAGGTAACTTGGGAATGAGCCTGTGCAGAGCTGTCTGGAGCTGGGAGTGAGGCTGTGCCTGGCTTCTCTGGCTGAACTCACCTGGGACTGGCCCCCGCGTGGGTGAGGGCTAGGCCCGGAGATGCTGGGCTTGGACCAAGCCCACTGCTCCAGATCCAGCACCCAGACGTCATTGCTCCTGCAGGGATGAGACAACACGGGCTGAGGATACAACCAGGGATGTGGAACTTGGACTCAGGGCTGGGTTTTATGGCAGAATTGGGATTTTTGCAGGCTGGAGCCTTGGGATTTGCTGCGAGAAGCAAAGGGTGTGCTAAGGCAGCAGACAGACCCCAAAATCCTGCAGAAAATTCCTCATGAGCGACCCCAAGACCATCCCAACCCCCTCCTGGCTCACAGGGGCACTTGTCAGACATCTTCACCCCAAACTTACATCTGTCGGGATCCAAGGGAGCCCCCAAAAACGATCATTTTGTCTTCGATGACACAGGAGGAGTGTCCTGCCATGGGAGGGGGACCATGGGTGGTCATGATGCAGTTCCACCTGGGAAGAAATGCAGGAACACATTCCCCAATGAAGGAAAACGCTGAATGGAAGGACAAATAAAAAATCCCAGTGGCCTGCAAAGTCCTCAAGAACATGTCACGGGGGAAAACCACAGGGAAAAACCTCCAAATATCTAAATAGCAACGAAACTAATTAGAAATCCCAATGTGCTAAACATTTTTAAGGCATGACCAAGTCCCATGGCCAAGTTGGGAACATCTCCCCTTCCAATTAAGTTTGCCTCGAATTCTTTCCAAGAGGTTTAATTACAGAGTTGTAACGACACAGCCCAAAGTGCACACTGGATAATTGATACTTTGGAGGATGAGAAGTTCTCAGTGCAAGAGAAGCATATCTTCTCTTTGATACAGCATTTTCCTTCTCACACACATGATCAGTGAGAAAGCTGGATCTAAAATCGGCCAAATGGTGTTTAAAGGGAAAATTCCTTCCAGCTCCATGGACAATGCTGGATGCTCCAGTCCTGGAGCTGTAAAGGCAGAAGGTTGAAGATGGAGAAATCTGATTTATCACATCTCCCTGAGGGAGCTGAGTTTTGGATCATCACTAAATACAAGACCTCCAGCACTTCAGGCTTATCTTGAAACACCTCAGTGCTCCCAGCCAAAGTGATAAGGCATTTTAAACACTCCGGTTTCCCACCTGGATGGGGATGCTCAGGTAGCCTGGAATATTTACATACAAGTCCAGAACCATATGGAAGCAACAGCACCCACGAGGTGCCTGGCAGCACCCTGTCCTCAGCTCTGCTGCGCTTATGTGGCATTTCTTTGTTTCAGAAAGAGCATTAGAGACACACCTGGGAAACCAGGACCACGCACAGCTTCCCAGGCATTCCTCCAGCTGCATTCCAGAGCCATTTTTTCAGGATCAAAGCCTGCTCTTACCAGTTTTTGGAGGGGGAGTATGTGTGGATCTCATCGAAGAACCTCTCGGGCTGGTGCAGGGGATAAGGGCTCGGCCGGGTCCACCCCCCAAAAAGCACCAGCAAATCCTTGTAGACCACTAGTGTGGCCCCAGCCTTGGGAGAGGGGTAGGAACCTGGCAGAGAGGGAGGAAAAGTTAGGAAAACAACATTTGAACACAAGCCCCCAACTCTGCATCGTTTCTTCCCTAAGTGTCACAACGTGGAGACTCCACCTTTCCGAAAAAATGAAAATAACAGGAAAAAAAAAGAAAAAAAAGAAAAAAAGAAAAAAAAGGCAAAATTAGAACTGGAAGCCTGGGAAGAAAACTCCTGCCAATTTGTGTCAATGTAATTAGTAGGAGCCTGAAAGCACATCTCAAACACAGCAAAACATCTGTCACTCACTGGCAGGAAATTGCCGGTTTTCCAGCGTATCCCTCCAAATTATTGCTTTAGCGCCGAATAAAAGCAATAATTACCTCCAAATACCTTGTAACGTCTCTCCCCAAGGAGGGAGGGAGAAGGGAGACAATTCCACCCAGAGTGGCTTGTGCAGATGTGTGGGGTGCTCACAAGTGGCAGCACTCACTGTTTGAGAAGGAAGCCCTGAACTCTCTGGCTGTGAATGAAGTCACTGCTCGAGTCTGCAGGATGGAAAACCTTTTTGAGGTTCAAAGGGCTCTGCAGGGACCAGAGGCCTCCTGAGCAGGACCTGCACAAGAACAACGTGACCTCCTGGGCTCGGTGCTGTTGGGATTTTGCTCAGACGATTCCGTGTATCCTGAGGGTTTTCCTGAGCTCTCTCAACCCTACTGCTGCTCCTGTGCCCACGGGCCATCATATCCCTGAGAAGCTGCCCCATCCCTGGAAGTGTCCAAAGCCAGGCTGGATGGGACTTGGAGCACCCATGGATAGTGAAGGTATCCCTGCCCATAGCAGAGGGTGGAATGGGATGAGCATTATGGTCCCTTCCAACCCGAACTATTCTGGGATTCTGTGATTCCTGTGGAAGATGTCCCTGTTCATGGAAGGAGGGTGGAATGAGATGAGCTTTAAGGTCCTCCCAACTCACACAATTCTGGGATTTTATGGTTCTTAACCTGCTTGGAGCAGAAGCAGCCTCAATGCAAGAACCTTGTTGGCAAGAGCAACTATCAAAGGATTCGATCCCTTTGAATTTATGTTGGGAAATTTGCCATTATCTGCTGCAAAATCCCAATCCCTGCCTGCCCCTGGAGCCAGAGGTGCTGTGTCACCACCTGGTTGATGTGTGAGGTGTTGAGCTTCCCAGGAACAGCTCAAGCCTCTCCAGCCTGGCTGACTTCGAGCATCCTCCTTCTCACTGGAAGGTCACCAGCACCCGGCACATTCCTCCACCTCCACAGCTACTCTTTCCAATTAATCCTGCAATGCCCATCCCAGCCCCACGGCTCTGTGCCCAGCTCTGGGAGTAGGGCAGCTCAAGGGCACGGCTCACATGTGGCCATGGCGGCACCGCCACCCCTCTGAAACAGCCGATGCTCCGACCTGGCCTCCATCCCATTCCCCTGTCCCAGCAGGACTTAGAGACACATTTTTAGCAGGGAATGACACCCAGAACAGACTATTTTTAAAAGAAACCAGAGCAGCTATTTCAGGATATTGCAGCTAAGGGAAGCAATTCCATCGCGATGGGTTCCAGGTGCTGGGAGGCAAGAGCCCAGCACAAAGTAGCCCCTGGCTGATGCAGAGAAGGCCATGGTGTCCCTGAGCCCTTCCCCAGGGACAAAGCATTCTGCTGCCCTCAGCCTCATGGAGATGAGGGAAAAATGTGAATAAAGCTCTGCAGAAGCACTTAATGCAAGGTAACGTGTGGCAAGGGCTGTACCAAGGTCTCTGTGAGGACGAGATGCCAGTGAGGGTCACATTTGGTTACTCCTTGTTCCTGAGTTCCAGTTTTTCTAGCTCATTCCATGTGTGCAATTCATTAACCCAGATCAGCAGGTTTCCAGCCTAAATAATTCCCTGGCAGTGCCGAAAGTTTTCTCCTAAGCTTGACACCACAATAAAACATTTGTACCCAAGCTGGTGAATTCCAGCTGGGTGATTCCACCAGGGATGCCACAAGGTGCTGGGGTTAAATTAGGCTCTTTTTAAACAAAATGGGGCAGCTAGAGTAATTCCAGGATGGAAAAACCTTGCTCAGAAAGGTCTGGGATGAAGCAGTGAGGAAAGTCACTCTCCCACTGCTGTAACCTGAAGGTCAACACTGGCCTCAGCCATGGACACAATTCCCAAGTGAGTCAGTGCCGTGCAAACAGCCCAGGGCAGAGGCCAGCCCCGGTTTTTCAGGAAGCTTTGCCTGTTATTGGACGTTGTACGGATGTAAATGAGCTGAGTTTCATTCTGCAATGCAGGAAAACTCTGCATTTCACAAGTCAAAGAAGTGCTGGCCCCTCAAAGATACTTCCAACAGCAAAACTGGGATATCTGTGGATGCTCTCCACAAACAAGCACCTCCAGGATCTTGTGCTGGAGCAGGAATGTGCGGAAATCTGGAGAATTAATGCTGTTTATCCCTAAAGCAGGGGAGAGCTGCTGGGTCCTCGGGAAGGGTAGGAATATCCCGAGGGAGCTGCAGGAAGGGGAAGGCACCGGCAGCTCTGTGACCTCAGGACTCAGGCATGTGGAGGAGTCGTGCACAGAGGGACATCAAAGGGATCCGAGGACCTGCTCAAAGTCCAGCTCTCTGGAGGATGTGGGAGTGGCCCTTCAAAGACTCCCAGGAACACACAGGATCCTGTCTGGGACTGCACATGGATTGGGCTGAGGAGCCATCAAAACCTCATTAATCAATTGCACTGGTTCCCACTGGTCCCAGTGGGGAACTGACTGCGTTCCTGAGCTCCCCACCCCAGTAACACCACCCAGGCCAACATCCAGGTGATCCTTCCTGAGGATAAAGGCTGGAACAGGCTGAGGGTGTAGCACAGTTCACTCCTCCTAAGCACAGCAGGCCACATCCCTGCACACCTGACCCCATCCCTGCACAGCTGACACTGTTCTTTTGGCTGGAATGTGGAGCTAAAAGCTGGGCTGAGCTATTTTTTTCCCAGCTGATGGATTTTCCTGGCTTGCAAAGCCAAAAAACCAACCAACCAAAGTTCTCTGGCTTCCACAGATGTTTGGAAAAGAAATGCCAGCCTCTGATTGCTCCCGACACGAGCTCTGGGTGTTTTATCTTGTTGGATCTGTCCTTATAAGCAGTTTTTAAAGCCCAGTTATCCAGCCCTGTAAAGCCACCAGAGCTGCACGCGTGCAGATTAACGGGAACAAAGGAAAAGCCTGGCTCGAAGGGCATGTGGGACACAGAGTGCCAGAGCAGCCTTTTACTTCTGAAAGGGGCAGCCCTGAGAGATTCCAAAAACTAGCTGGAGTGAGGAACAGAAATGGTCACCCTGTGGTTATCTGCTGGGATTGCCCAGGTGGAAGGCTCGGCTCAGGTCGATGAGGTTTGGGGAATATTCCACAGAAGGGTCTGCACTGGCCTGGGGCGGGGGAAGGAACACATGGAAAGAGTTGTGTCAAGGGGATCAGTACTGAGGAGTTTCAACCCTGGAGAAGGATGAGTTGAGAGCTGCAGCAGGAGCTGTTTCTGTTGGATCTGCTGGATCCTGCATGGAGCCAACTGCCACCATCACGGCCGATCGGATTTCCATGAACACCTGGATAACCAAAGCCATGTGTCCAATCTCAAAGCTGAGAAATTAAAGGGATCTGCTCAAACAACCCATGAATTTCAAAGTGCAAAGGAATTCAAGCTCCCAAGTTCAAAAGCCAGCTGCAATCTGCACTCCAGAAGGATAGGAAAGCATCCCTGGGAAGGGCTCAGAGCTGTCCTTTCACAAGAATCCCAGAATATTTTGGGTTGGAAGGGACCTTAAAGCTTATCCCATTGCACCCCCTGCCATAGGCAGGGACACCTTCCACTATTCCAGGCTGCTCCAAGCCCTGTCCAGCCTGGCCTTGGACACTTCTTCCCAAGGCAGGATGGTGCTTGTTTTGCCCTCTGAGTTGTCCCAAACTGGATCCAACCCTGTCCAGCAGGAGTTTTGTGTTTCCATGCTCAGGCAGCAGCACAGCCACATCCAGGGGCTGGTTGTTCATCTGGCTTTTAGGCTGGAGCTGGATTTTAAAATCCCAATTTCCAGCCTGGAACCCTCATCCACCCTGGCACAATCATCCACCCCAGCTGAGGGATGGTCCTGACTACATCCCACCTCACAGAGTTCATTCCAAACTTGCGTGACAGCGTCAAATCTCCAAATCTTTTCCCTTCACCCGGAAACAAAACCGGAGAAGGAGTAAACAATAAATCCCTCTGCTTCCCAGGCCAGACGGGAGTTTTTCCACAGCAGTCAGCAGATTCATCCAGATCCCTGCCAGGTTTCCCAAAGAGAAGAGGACAAGCTGGTGAGCAGCAGTGCAGAGGCCAGAAGAAGATAAGCATCCCAGCAATCCCAATGCTAGCACTGGATTTGGAAGATGCCAAAGGAGCACTCCTATGGGAAGAGCAGACATCCCTGTGGCACACCCGCTCATTGCCAAAGTCAAACCAAACACTGAGGACTCTGCTCAGCTGCCTCGGATCCAGCATTTGACATTCACCCATTTTTAATCCCAAAATGTCTAAAAGAGAGCACTGGGATTATGAACATGTTCTAGGCTAGTTCTGACCAGGCCTGCCTAAACCTTAGAGCCTTTAAAAGCCACAGAAGTATCATTTTCTCTTACCAAAACCACAGGCAATTTAGTGTTCCCTTCCAAAAAAACCCCAAATTCCATGCTGGGAAGCAGACAGGAATTCAGCCTTGCAAGAGTTTTAAGGAAAAACTGAACAAGATCTGATTTGTCTCCTCAGCAGAGAGACAAGACCTCAGCAGGCACAAATAACCTCTTGGGAAGGAAGTGAGGGAATGTTCCGATTTTCTTTGCAATTTTGGGGGGCACGTTAGCAACCCCCCAATGCTGACACAAAGAATTCCCACTCCGCTCCCGGTGTGGGATTTCCACCCAGCAGTGACTCGTGACTGTGGTACAAGCCCAGTCAAACCCCGGCGTGGAAGCGAAGCTTTGGTTTCTCGCAATCTCTGGGAGGTGGAGGCAGAAGCCCTCGGGAGGATCAGTCACCTCCACGTTGTTGCAAGGTGCCCGTGGGTATTTTTATAACCCCGGCATTTGCGAGGTGCTGCCGCTCCGATAAAGCCTTGGAAGAGGAGAGGCAGTGCCCTCTGAACCCTGTGCAACTGGATTTACTGAGTCACTCTGTGCTAATGCCTGGCAAAAATGTCCTCATGCAGCAATTGAGCAAACAGCGCCGAGATAACCGCGCCAGAACGCCGCGGGCTCAGCCCTTATCTCCCAACAACCCAGAACCCGGATCGCCGCAATTCCTGCCGCAATTCCCGCACCTCCACTGCAAGAGAGGCTTTATGGGGATCCGCCCTGCCCCTTCCCTCGGCAGCATCGCCCCGAGTGCCGGCTGCTCCGCGGGGTGAGGCCACCCTTCACAACCATCCTTTGGAAAAGGCGGATTTGGTGCGCACAAGGTGCTGCTCTTGCAAAAGTCGCTGCTCCCTCTCTCCGTGGGTGGAATCGCCACCATCCACCTCTCCCTGCTTCCACGCTCGTGTTTTTATTCCCCCTGCAGTCCCGCAGACTTCTCCAGTGATTTAACAGCCCGACACCTCCCCAGATCAGTCCGGGTGCAATTAAAGAGCTCGGCGCTCCCAGAAAGAGCTGAGCAGCTCCCGGCGTTTGTGATCCCTGCAGGAGGCAGGGAAGAGGGCAATTGCTGGCTCCCAGCCCTGAGGAGGGGGTAATTGCAGGGCAGGGAGGAGGTCGGGGTGGGATAGCGGGGCTGTGTCCCAGCCCTGCTGAGCTCCGCACTTTCCGCTCCTGGATCATTTCCCGTGGCGCGAGGGAGGCGGCGGCAGCCGCGACGTTGGAGAATCCCAAAATGAGTGGTGTTCCAGGAAATGGCTGCTGTGTAATTTGGTGAGGTTACAGCTACCACGGGGCTCCAAACCTCAACTATCCTCTAAAGAGCACCCTGTGGGCACAGCCAAAGAATGCCAGAATTATCTGGGTTGGAAGGGACCTTAAAGCTCATCCCACTGCACCCCCTGCCATGGGCAGGGACATCTTCCACTGGACCAGGTTGCTCCAAGCCCTGTCCAGCCTAGCCTTGGACACTTTCGGGGATGGGGAATCCACAACCCTTCTGGAGGCAGTCAGAGGGAGGAAGTGCAGAAATACAGGGCTTTGCTGCTCACAATATTTGCTGCAAGGACAAGTTATTTACTGAAACTCCACCATCTTCCTGCTTTCTACTGAAATTCCCAGCACAGGAAGGGAAATTCAGTCCAGCTCTTTGCACTCCCCTGTCTTGCTGTCTCCCCCTTCGCTCCTATTTTCAACCCATTAGTTCCTGAACTTTGCTCCCTGCATGCCAGGGAAGCACTTTTCTCCCTCATTTTGGTAACTCCAGCCCTGAACGCTGAACTCCCTGAATTTTTCATGTCAGGAACCAAAATCCACCTTTGGATTTGCTCTGTCACTCCATGTGCCTGTGCCAATTTCCAAGAGTTTTACAGCAGATGCTTTGGGGAAAGAGTGAAATCAGGCTACAGAGCGCCAGGATGCGGAGAGGCTTGAAGAGCACATCGCGCTGGGTACGGATTAAAGTGCCCCGGGAATGCTGCCTGTTCAATCCCGAGTATTACACACATAATCCTGGTGGACTGAGTCTTCAAGGCAAAGGCTGGGCTGCCTTGGAAGGAGCTCTTGCCGATAGATGTCAGCACAGCCTGCCCGAAATTCCCACGAGCACCTTTCCTTCCCAGCTGATGGTGCAGCCATGGGATAGTGGGGTTTTATCCCACTGACCCCACAATGAACAGGGAGGTACCTGCCCAGGGGGGAAGGCGCTGTCAGAGACCCAGGAAAACGGAATAATTGGATGTGAAACGATCAGGGAATTTGTGTCCAGGGAAACCATCACGCCTGGGTGCCTCCCACGCCTCGGGAAGGAAGGATCGGCTCCCTCTGGGGTGCAACACATTCATGAGATGTGAGACACCACAAGTATCAACAACCCCGTGTGTGGCTCCGGCTTTTTGAGCCTTTTTCCTGAAAAGGAAATATACTGAAGGATGCTTTGTCTGAGCCACAGTTCACAAATTCCTCAGCTCCAACCAAACTCGGACAAGCGAGAAATTAAATTCTCCGCAGGGCTGGGAAATCAAACGTCGGGAAAAAGGAAAAAAAAAATCCTGATGGAAAAGAAATCCCTCTTGGAAAATCGAGACTAACTTCTGCCTAGGTTAAAGGGATGACCTGCACGATGGGATCATTAAAATGCGAATTGTTCTCCAAGTGCTGGCTTTCCAAGGGGGAGGAGGGAGTACCCGGTACTACTACTACTAGTACTAGTACTACCTACTAGTACTACTAGGAAGTATTTTTGCTCAACCCTGGAAGTATTCAAGGCCAAGCTGGACAGGGCTTGAAGCACCCTGGGATAGTGGAAGGTGTCTGTGGCAGTAGAACAAGGTGAGACCCCAAATGTACTGAGGGAAGAGGGAAACCAGAGGAACTCAAGGGAAGAGGGAAACCACATGCCCACTCAAGCACCCACTTCCCTCTCCCAGCCTCCTCAGCTTTTCCCTCTATTCCCTTCCCACAGGTCTCCTGCCACGTCAGGCTGAGCTATCCGGGCAGGGCAGGAGGGCATCCACAGGCTGAGGGATCATTCCCTGAGGGAGTGTTACAGTCTGACTCCCTGCCCTGCTGACCGAGGCAGCCGAGCCCTGCTCCGACGAGCCCATTTCCCACAGCAGCGAATACTTTTCCCCCATGTTTTGCCCACGGATAAAAACTGGTTGAACTTCCAAGCCCTGCGGGGCACGGAGAGCAGGGAACGGAAGAGGGGAAGCGCTTTGGCCTGCTGGGGTGGCAGCTCACCCGACTGAGCCCGCCCCTGGTCGTGGGCACATTCCCACCTCCCTGGGCAGGTAATCCACGGCTTCTTCAAAGCCATTGCCGGCTGCCTCCGGCACCGCATTCCTGGGAGACAGCGGCTCCCGAGGCGCAGGCACACCTCACGGTAATGCTGAACTGCCTCTGCCCCCTGCCCTGCAGCGGCTCCCGAGGCATAGGCACACCTCACGGTAATGCTGAACTGCCTCTGCCCCCTGCCCTGCAGCTCCAGAGCAGAAAGGAGGCCCGGAGTGACTCGGTGACCTTGGCGGATACCGGGAGCCGCTGGAAAAGCTGTGGGAACGCAGCATTGATAAGGATAAACCGATGCCAGCTGGAGAGAGGGGGAGGATGCAGCCAGGTAGGGTCGGGGGGAGGGAGGAATGTGGGAAGCAAGGCCATTTCAGATGTGGGATTCAGGAACGGGAGGCACAGGAATGTTTCCCCTGGTGGTGGTGGTGGTGCTCATCCATTTCCCATCCCACTGACCAGGAAAGCCCTTCACCCTGCCAGGCTCTCCAAGCAGGTGCCTTTGTGAGTCGGGAGCAGATTCCCTGGCAGCAGAGGGACCCCAGAGAGGGATCTTCTGGCTTTTCCTGCCTTGTTCATGGAAGGCACCTGTGGGACAAATCCTCACAAACAGTTCACCACACGCTCATTTTGCAGTGGGGTTTATACCTGCATGTCCCTGGGACTGATCCATGCCATGCATGGCAGGGTGGCCATCCAAGGATGGATGCCAGTGGAATGTGGTTTGGATCCAGACAACAAAAACCTCAGAGAGGTTAAACACAGCCAGAAAGGCCACGAGCTGGAGGAGGACAGAGCCTGGCAAATCAAAGGGAGGACAGGTGTTTGCTGTAAACTTAAACCCGTGGATTAATCTGGAAAACAGCAGCACCTTCCCAACCAGGCGGCAGCTGACATAGAAAAAAAAAAAAAAGCTTTCACTTGATTTAGGTTGATTTTTTTATCTCTTGCCCTTGAGATATTTCATATTGAACACCACAAATTCCATTAGAGACATTTTGCAAAACCAGTCAGGCAAAGAGACAAACAAATGAACGTCAGATGGATCCAGGGGCTGGGAACAGCCCTGCTCCCACCTTGGAGCTGCCAGTCCACCCTCTGCAAGGGCAGGAATGAACTCCAAACTCTGTATCCAGGGACACTGCTGAAGAGTTTGTCTGTCAGTGGCTTGGCAGGAGTGGTCACTCATCTCTTTGTAAAACTGGGAGCCCAAAAAAGGAGAAAAAAATCAATATATTTAAACTGGAGGAAACAATTCCAAGCGACCTGTGCTGGGACAGCCTCTGCCCCAAAGGGTGGCACGGGACAAAGCCTTGAAAACCCTGGTTTTGTTCCAGAAGGGCAGAAATGAGGGGTGGGATAAGGAAGAAATGAAGTGTGTATAAGGAAAAATTTGGGTGAGGAGGAAACTGGGTGTGTGATAAGGAAGAAATGGAGTGCAGGATAAGGAAGCTCCAGGCAGGAGGCTCACAGGATTAAAGCTGAGCTTCAGGACTCCAAGGGCCTTTGGATAGTGGTGGGAAAGCCATTGATTTTTGGAGGATAACATGGAATGTTTCAGCTCTGCAGAGGTAGGAACGGGCCTTACTGCCACCAAACACAAAGAGCAACGAGGAAATAACCACTCAGAACATGAAAAGAGCTGGAAAAAGCTTTCCTCTCTTCCAGGCTCACCAAGACCGCTCACAGCACAATGGATTTCCATCCATCCCATTAACCTGCTCCACTTTGGAGCGCTCAGCCATAATTAGAGAGGTTACTCCATGCCAGGAATCAGCTCTTGGATCCTCTGGGCTCCTGGGAGGACAACAGCGACCACACAGCTGCGACGGGCTCAAGGTGATCTCGAGGTTTTTATAAAACTCAGCTTTGCCTTCAATCAGACAGGGCTGTGGGGCCAGAGCTCAAAGGCACAGGGGGACACCAAGGGAATTTTGCACCCAGAGTTTTAGTCAGGTCAGGATTTTAGGGGGTTTTAATGCCCAAAGCAAGGCTATGCCTAGGATCCCTGTGAGGGAAGTGACTGCAAGGGGAACAGAGATGCAGTCTGGGGTCAGGGTGGAGCACCCCAGTTACTGCTCTGCAGGAAAAAGAATCCAGAATCCTTGAGGCTCAAAAAGCCCCCCAGGACCAGTGAGTCCAACCTGTGCCCAGTACTTTCCTTGTCACCCAGCCCAGAGCTCTGAGTGCCACATCCAGGCCGTCTTGGACACCTCCAGGGATGGGCACTCCAAACCTCTCTGGGCAGCCCCTGCCAATCCCTGAGCACCCTTTCCATGGGGAAATTCCTCCTGATGTGCAACCTGAGCCTCCCCTGGCCCAGCCTGAGGCTGTTCCCTCTCCTCCTGTCCCTGTTCCCTAGGATAAAATCCCAAATCCCTCCGGCTGTCCCCTCCTGTCAGGGAGTTGTGCAGAACCAGAACCTGAGCCTCCTTTTTTTTCCAGGCTGAGCCCCTTTTTCAGCTCCCTCAGCCTCTCCTGGTGCTCCAGGCCTTTCCCAGCTCTGTTCCCTTCCCTGGACACACTCCAACCCCTCCAGGTCCTTCCTGAGTTGAGGGGCCCAGGACTGGACACAGCTAATGCAAAACATAACCCTGAACTGAATGAGCTGCACAATTTGCAGTCACACATAAGGAGCTTCCCACTATTCCCACACCTCTGTTATTCCTCAGAGTCCCCCCTATCCCTTGGACAGCCCTGTTCCTGTCCCAGTGGGATTCATTCCCTGAGTGCTGGTGCTGCTCTGGTTAGTGGCTGTGCAGGGCCGGATGCCATGGGATCCTATGGGATCCTGTGGGATCCTGCAGGATCCAGCACCACCTCCTCTCCTTGGGAAGCCCACTCAGTCCTTCCCTGTGTCTCCTTCAGCTCCACAAAGCTCCCAGAGCTGAGGAGATCCCAACCAAGGAATTCACTCCGCAGCAGGACCAGCACCCTGAAACTCCACTGACTGTTTGGAAAATTGTTTTGAAAACTTCACCACTGTTTTCTAGAATGGGGAGATGAAAACAAGGCTGGGCTTCTTAGCTCGGGGCAAGGTTTTTGCACAGCTTTGTCAAGGCCAAACCTCTCTGCTCCACGAGCGATGGGGAAGTTTTTCCACCAGGACCACATCTGACAGCAGGAGTCTCTCCCGAGTCTCTCCTGCCTCCTTCGGGCCAGTTGCCTTTGTTGACACAACACCATCAAAGGCACCTTCCCCTCAATCCCAAAAGGAAAGCTGATCCTCCCACTCACGGCAGGGAGGGGGCTGGGGGAAGAACTGAGCCATGAGGAACCGCTGGCAGAGGGGTTTTACTGCATCCTGCTAAGGCCACCCAGGAGGTTTAAGCACAAACTCCAGGGTGGAGGGCTCTGCTCATTCCCAGGCTGGAGCAGGAGGGAGGATCAGCCATGGCATTGTGAGGACAGAGAGGATCAGGGTATCACATGGTGGAGTTCTGCCTCCAAGCCTGGTTTGATCCCAAAATCCTGAGAAAGATGAGAAGTTTTCCATCTCCCCAGGGACAGAAAACATCTGGAGAGAAGTCCTGGGGAGGTACCTGTGCCAGGGCAAGGGTGGCCCAGGGCAGCAGCACCAGGAGTCTCCTCCCAGCAACATGAAAAGTGAAGCCTCGGGGCTCCTGAACTCCTGTGGGATCAGAGAGGGATATCCCAGCCTGGCAGCAGGAAAATATACAGGGACAGGGAGGGACGGGGCCCTTGCCAGCCCTCCTGCCTCCCCGGGCAGTTGCAGGAAGATGGGAGCAGAAGGAGGATGATAAAACAGACCCAAGAGGAGTATGTGCAGATCCTACAAGACTTCAGCAGGAATGCCTCTCCCTGCAAAGCTCTGGTCTTTCCAGCACCACTACTGACTTTATAAACACAACAGGCTCAGTTTTAAAGGGAAAAAGTTTTCACCTCTGTGCCATGAACCCCTGGAGAGAGCAAAGCTCCTGGCCTTTCTCTCCCTAATTAAAAAAGGCATTTTCTGGTGTGGTTCTGGCTGAGAGAGGCCAAGTGCAGGACTCTGAAGAACTGGAACCAAGGAACCCAGGGAGGGGTGAGTCTGCAGAGAGACACAGCCTGAAACAGCCCAGGGCAGGAGGAGACTGCCTGGGGACATGCTCCTGATTCTGCCTGTGAGTTATCCCTGCAGGATGTGTGGACAGGAGGCTCAGGTGGTGCTAAAGTAGCTGGGGCTTCTCTGAGAGCCTCCAGCTGTGGATGATACAATTCCTCCAAAACCATCTTCCCCTGGCCCCTGGAACTTGCTATAGTAGATAAGGTATCCTAGATACCAAGGTTGAGCCAAATTCCTTAAGAATTTGGTCACTCTCCTAACACTTTGGAAGATAATTGGTTAGAAATTAGTCTGTGTAATTGGTCAGTTCACCTTTAGAACTTCTCACTTAGATTGGATGCTGTTCTTTGTATAAACTTTTATTGGTTGTAGTTTGAATCCTCCCTGAACCTATAAATATGGCTGTCTGCCCTTTGTTCTGAGAGATCCCTGCTTGACCACCCTTCCCATGAAATAAAGACTCTAGTGGAACTCGGCAAGTGGGGTCTCTGGTCTTTCTCTGCTGATGCTATTCTGAGAGATAGCTACATGTTAGCACTCTCTGGCCCTGGCAAATACCACCAGGGACCTAAAAAGAAAAGCCACATCCAGCAGCTTCCCCTGCACAGGGAATGGTGGGAGCTCACCAGGAGTTTCACAGGTCTGGATGGAAAGAGGACAAACCTTCCCTGCCAGCAGGGGAGCAGACCCAGGGATGAATCCCAGCTTGGCCAAGTCCAGGCATCAGCAAAGGCCTCAACATAAACCCCTGCAGCTCCCATTGTATGAAGTCATGGAATCATGGAATCATGGAACGGTTTGGGTTGGAAGGGACCTTAAAGCCTATCCAGTCCCAGCCCTGCCATGGGCAGGGACACGTTCCACTCTCCAGCCTGGCCTTGGACACTTCCAACCTGTGCCAGGGCCTCATCCCCCTCACAGGGAACAACTCCTTCCCAATATCCCATCTGACCCTGCCCTCTGGCATTCCAGGCCCTTGGCCAAAGTCTATCTCCAGCACTCTTGGAGCCCCTCCAGGTACTGGAAGTCCTGGGACTCTCTGTTTCAAATGGGGTTTGGTTTCTTTCCTGGCTGTTCAGCCCATTTTTGGGGATCAGCAGGGACTCTCACCACTGAAACCAGCTGGACTCACAGGAGTGGAGCCTCACCCTGGCCTCCAGCTAGATAAACAAATTCCAGCATAAACCACCCCCAGTCCTCCATCAGGATGCTCTGAGCACAGATGGGCTCAAATTCCAACAAGTGCCCAGGTTAACTGTGCAAGTGAGGGCAAGGAAAGCATCCCCCATCCCCCAACACATGGGAAAGGCCTCTGCCTGCCAGAGACCACCTACCCTGGGACAGCACTGCAGCATCCCACACATGGGGCTGGCAATTATCCTGCTCCTGCTCCAGCAGATCCTGCGTGGGATGGGAAGGGGTGGGAGCAGCTCCACAATGGCCAGGAGAGCTGAAGGGAGAAGAGCTGGCAAGCACCTTTCAAAAACAGAGATCCTGCTGCCTACCACCCTCCTTTCCAGAGCTTCCAACTCCACCAACAGCTCTCCAGAAGAGCCAGGCAACAACTCTCTTGTGCTGCTCCAGCCCCATCAGTCACATGTCAAAGCCATTGTTTCAGATCTAAGCAAAAAAATACTTTGAAACCTCAAAAATTAGGGTTTTTTGAAGTAATTATCTCCCTCCTCCGTCTCTGAGACGAAAGAAACCCAGGCCAATTATTTCTTTGAAGGCTAAATATTTACTCTCAGATGAAGCAGCTAGGGCTGGAGGGGAATTATCCAGCTCTGATGTCATCTCATACCTGGGAGCCAGAAAACCTGGATGAAACCAGGTAGGAACAAACAGCAACAACAACAACAACAACAACAACAAAAGGATGTTTTCTGCTGGAAAAGCCTCTCAGAAAGGGATGAAGTTGTGTCCAAGACATTGTGCTCCCATTGCCTGCCCAGGGCTTGTCAGAGAAGATGCTTAACAAGGGCACATGTGGAGTGTGAGGGAACCCTCCGAGCAAGACCTGGCCTTGGGAAAGAGCTTATTCCAGAGCTCTGGAGTCTGTGGGGCAGGTGTGGGAACTCCTCCACAACAATTAGCCTGCACACAAAACGAGTGGTAATCAATCAATGTCACCTCTTCGGTTTTTCTTTTAAAAAACCCTCTCCTGCCTTCTTTACATCCCAGGATTTCAAAGCTCCCAGCTTCTGCCCCCTCCAGCCACTCTCCTTTCCCAGGCAGGCGGTGCCAACCCCCACGTCAGGGCACCCAAAGGAGGAGCAGGAGCTGTGTGGATCCCACCAGGGGTGACTCATCCCTTTGGAAAAGCAGGAACCGGAGCGCTCCCTGTTCCCGGCCTCCGGTTTCAGTTGCGATCCCATCTGGCCCATGACAGCATGCAGGAACATCTCCTCGGGGGATCTTCCCGTGGGACCTCGCCCCGCCATGCATTCCCACAGGCTCCACAGGCCCCGTTGTTTGGGAGCTTGTTTGGGAGCGCTGGGATGTGGCTCCCTGGAAGCCCGGGGCCGGCTCCGAGCCATGTTCAGTGAGGGAAGAGCTGCCCGGGCTGCAGGGATCCATGGCCTGGGGCACAGCAGGGCTCTGCAGAGGCCAGGACCCTTTTCACCCTCCCCTCCCCAGCCCCAGCAGGGCAGGATGGACGGCAGGAGCCCATCTGGAGGGGTGGAGTTAGTTTTCCCCCTTTTTAAATCCACAACTCCATAATTGACCCCTGTAGGAGTCACACAGGGACTGAGACACAAAAATCAGAACACAGGGGAAGTGCGGCTGGAGAGCTAAGCACCAAGTGAGGTGTTCACAGCTGGAAACTCCCAGCTGACACCAACATTTGGGACTTGTTCCAGGTCCCTCTCCAGCTCTCCTGGAGCCCCTTCAGGCACTGGAAAGGGCTCTGAGGTCACCCTGGATCCTTTTCTTCTCCAGGTGAACATCCCCAGCTTTCCCATATCCTTCTATATCCATCTCCACATCTATCTCCTTATTCCCTGGATTTCGGAGGACTTCAAGTGCCAGACAAGAAAATATTTTCAATAGTATCTGAGCAGTCCACAATACTTAAGAGCAGAGGACAGGGAATTCTGAGCCCAGTAAGGAGTGCTGGTGGATGCTCCTTTTCTCCTTCCCCCTCCTGCCAAAATAGCTTCTTTAACGCTGATTTCTTCCCCGTGCCTCAAGAGCTTCCCCCAGTTCTGTTTTCCTCAAAGTTATTTTAGTAGAATTCAGAAATTCTACTAAAAGGAAAAAACCAAATTGTTGTGGCTGACATTTCCAGCACAAAAACCAGTGTGGGAAATAATCTGTGGTGTCTTTCTGCCCAGCTGAGGTTGCCTGGACAACAGGAATAAACCTGCTTTTCCACACTCTTCCACCTGCATGGGCGTGTCTGCTCCACTCCCCAAAATACCTAGAGTGGGAGCCACTGGAAGGAGTGAAGAAAATCTCAGCTTTGAGACCATGATTCTCACCATAGCATCACGGAATGGGACCCAGTGTCACCCCCTGCCATGGGCAGGGAAACCTTCCACTCCCCAGGCTGCTCCAACCTGGCCTTGGAACTTTCAGGGATGGAGGGACAGCCACAGCTGCTCAAGGCACCCTGTGCCAGGGCCTCCCCACCCTCACAGCGAACAATTCCTTTCCAATATCCCACCTGACCCTGCCTCTGGCAGTGAGAAGCCACTCGCTGTGTCCTGGCCCTGCATCCCTTGTCCAAGTCACTCTCCAGCTCTCCCAGAGCCTCTTCAGACCCTGGAAAGGGCTCTGAGATCTCCCTGGAGCCTTCTTCTCTCCAGTCTGAACAATCCCAATTTCTCAGCCTTCTGCAGGCTGAACAATCATCACATCTTTCTATTGCAGCGCGAAAAATCCCAACTCTCAGACACAGGATTTCTGCATTTCTCCAGGACAGAGCTCAATCCCGGAAGGCAAACGCTGAGGCACACACAGAAACAGTGAACCCGACCCTGGGGAGGAGGGATGAGGCACGGGGGGAACTCACCTGAGGCCAGGGGCCGGATCCACTCCTTGCTGTTGAGGTCGAGTCTCCAGAGGTCGTTGAAGGCAGCATTGCAGCTGCTCTGAGTGCAGCCCCCGAACACGTACATGGACTGGTTGGCATCATAGTAACATGCACCTGCAACAGAACACAGCTCCTGTCACTGCTCTGTGTGTGCCCCACACAGCTCCTGTCACTGCTCTGTGTGTGCCCCACACAGCTCCTGTCACTGTCCTATGTGTGCCCCACACAGCTCCTGTCACTGCTCTGTGTGTGCCCCACACAGCTCCTGTCACTGTCCTGTGTGTGCCCCACACAGCTCCTGTCACTGTCCTGTGTGTGCCCCACACAGCTCCCGTCACTGCTCTGTGTGTGCCTCACACAGCTCCCGTCACTGCTCTGTGTGTGCCCCACACAGCTCCCGTCACTGCTCTGTGTGTGCCCCACACAGCTCCCGTCACTGCTCTGTGTGTGCCCCACACAGCTCCCGTCACTGCTCTGTGTGTGCCCCACACAGCTCCCGTCACTGCTCTGTGTGTGCCCCACACAGCTCCCGTCACTGCTCTGTGTGTGCCCCACACAGCTCCCGTCACTGCTCTGTGTGTGCCCCACACAGCTCCCGTCACTGCTCTGTGTGTGCCCCACACAGCTCCCGTCACTGCTCTGTGTGTGCCCCACACAGCTCCTGTCACTGCTCTGTGTGTGCCCCACACAGCTCCCGTCACTGTCCTGTGTGTGCCCCACACAGCTCCCGTCACTGTCCTGCGTGTGCCCCACACAGCTCCCGTCACTGTCCTGTGTGTGCCCCACACAGCTCCTGTCACTGCTCTGTGCCCCACACAGCTCCCGTCACTGTCCTGTGTGTGCCCCACACAGCTCCTGTCACTGCTCTGTGCCCCACACAGCTCCCGTCACTGTCCTGTGTGTGCCCCACACAGCTCCCGTCACTGCTCTGTGTGTGCCCCACACAGCTCCTGTCACTGCTCTGTGTGTGCCCCACACAGCTCCTGTCACTGCTCTGTGCCCCACACAGCTCCTGTCACTGCTCTGTGCCCCACACCCAAGCCCTTTCCTCCCCCGAGAAAAGCAGCCAGGCTGCCCCAGCTCCCCAGAACCACAGGGTATCCCTGAGCAGGGTGAAGCTCCAGCAAGAACCTTCCCAAGAGGATTATCCCCTCAGGCAGAGCTGCTCCTCAAAGTGCAGAGAAAACTGCCTTAGAAGCCTGTAATTAATTTGCTTAGCTGTGATTAAGGCACTCAGCTCACTGACCTTTCCTGAGCCAGTTCACACAGCTCACAGACCCTGCTCTGTGCACCCAGGGCGGGGGTTTGTTCTCTTTTCAGGGTTTCACCTCATTTCATTAAAAAACCCCACTAAAACACAGGATCATCCATGGGCACTCTATCTGCTCCCTGTGGGAAAGGAATAGGCAGCAAGATGGGGAGCAAGGAGGGAACACCATGTTTGACAACTCCTCAGGGAAATCAAGACCTTTTTGCCCCAAAACAAGCTCTGCAGCAAAACAAAATCCATGGAAGTGTCTGCCTTTGGCAAGAAGTATCTGCAACATCCAGGTACCTCTGGCAAGAGGGAACTGAAAGATGGAGCAGGGAGGCCTTGCTCAGCTTGTCTGCCTTGGGGGCTGGGCCGAATTCCAGGTTTCCTGTAAAATTCCATGTGGAATAACCCCAGGGCAAAATCACTGAGGTTGTGCTTTCCTACTTCATTTTAGAGTCATTTTAAGCTGCTGAAGATAAGGAAGGCAGAGCAGCTTGAGGGAAAAAAAAAGAAAAAACCAGAGAAAAATAGGAAAAAGCAAGCACAATGAAAACTGCAGTTTATTCCAACCTGTAGGAATCCCACAGTGGGATTGTTGGGGCTGTTCTGTGCAGGGCCAGGAGTTGGACTTTGATGATCCTTGTGAATCCAGCTCAGGATATTCTGTGATTCCATGACATGCTTATATAGTTTCTATCAGTTGTAGAATAAATCCAGGGGAAATCATGCACATCCCTGATGGTTTTAGGGCTTTTTTGTGTGGGAAACACTAAATGGATTTAGTTGGGGTTTTTTTATGTCCCAGCAAAATTCAGTTACCCCAGTTTCAGCACTACAGAAGTGGCTTATGTTTGGAAATGAATCAATAATTTTGATATTTGAAGACACTGATGCTCAGAGACAGCAGAGGCAGCTGGTTCTGACCACACTCCTGACTCCCTGTCCTGAGTAAAGAATCATCGAAGACTTTAACCCAGAGCAGCCGACAGCCAAAGCAGAGATGACTGGGAAGGGAAAACCAAATGGGAAGTATATTCCCTTCACCATAATTGAAGAACATTAACCTCTGAAACTTGGAGAACATGAAATAAATTAACCCATCCAAGTTCAAGGGTTGTGTTTCCCACTGAAGAGATGGGAAGGGGCCAGCTGGGCTGTAAATCCCATTCCACACAGTCCTTGGGTTAGAGGGTGGCAGCCCTTGGTGCTGGCCTTGGACACTGCCAGGGATCCAGGGGCAGCCACAGCTGCTCTGGGCACCCTGTGCCAGGGCCTGCCCACCATCACAGGGAGGAATTCCTTCCCAATATCCCATCTGACCCTGCCCTCTGGCAGTGGGATGCCATTCCCTGTGCCCTTCAGGCACTGCAAGGGGCTCTGAGGTCTCCCTTGAGCCTTCTCTTCTCCAGCTGAATGCCCCCAGCTCTCCCATCTCCCTCTAACTCCATCTCGATCTCCTCACTCCCTAAAATGCCACTGTCCTACTCCTTGCAGTGCAGGGCCTGCCTGCAGTCAAAAATGTGGGGACATTGAGCAAGGCTGGGTGTGCTGGGAGGAGCTGCAGCTCTGCTCCGGGGGCAGCCCATCCTGTAAAACAAACATTCCAGCTCTCACCGCTCCCAACGGGTTTGTCAAACCCACAAATTGCTGTAATTACTCACTCAGGTTTGCCACCAACCCCAGGCTCCGTGGAAACAAAAACAATAAATCAGGGCTTAACATTAGTCACTCCTCCAGCAAAGGATCAATATCCTTGGCACAACGGTAGGCATTCCTTTGCTGCTTTTCCGTTTCTGCATTCCTGAGCCTCCTGACATCATTTTCCGGCTGTGGGCAGTGATTTCACCCCATGACTCATCACCCTGCTATGACCTCGCAGGTTCATACATAAAACAACTCGGTGACTCCTGCAAACATCACCCAAAAACCCCCAAATATGGAGGATTTCTGCCCTAAACACTCAGTATTATTGATGCTTCATGTCCTGCAGCTCTGCAGCTTCAGTCAAATCCTCTGGAAAAGCAACAGCTTGTCCATAGTTTGTTCTCAGCTATGATCCCTGCCAAGCACTCCCTCCCCACGGCAGTGCCTTCCATTCATTATTCCTTATCAAGGACTTTTACCATTCCTCCCTTCAGGACTGAGAGCAGACAGGTTGACCTCCAACTGCTTAAAATTCCCCTCCTTGTCCATTTGTGCTCCCTGTGAGCACTTCTGGGATAGTTCTAATAATTCCTGGAAGAGAGAGCGAGCCCCAGACAGAGCTTTGATGGTAGCACTGACTCGTGCCTGGGTGGTGACGTCTTCCCACAAAAACTGGCAAACCACTCATCCCTCAAAAAGAGCTCTGTGAGTCCTCTCTGCATCCCTCCTTACTGCCCAAACCCCCTGTTCCCTCTGCCTCAGCTCACCGTCATCCCTTCGGATTTTAGGTTCAGAGATTCACTTTGACTTTTCCGGAACTGGCGATTTGCAGCTTCACTTTAATGCTGGAATCTTGCCTGCAGGCACAGAGCACTGCTGCAGGGAAAGCAGAGGCTGCAGATCTGGGCAGCTGCTCACAAACCAATCCGTTTAAGTCAGCAAACAAGTTAATCCAGATTAGCTTTATGCCCACAAAATGCATTAATAACGCTGCCGTGGCCACAGGGCCGGGCAGAGCCGGGGCACTGTCACCAAGCGAGGCTAATATGGATTACACGCTCTGAGGGTAGTGGATTTAGGGAGACAACTCACTTTGGAGCCAGGAAGCCCGTGGCAGGCAGCAGGATAAAGGAAAGACCACACAGTGCTCTTTGGGGCAACTCTGAGCCTTTTCCAGAGGATTTCTAGCTGGCCTGAGCACTCAGCAGTTGCAAAAACACTGCTAAAATTGAAGGGAAACACATACAAATGTGGAATCATTAATAAGCACTTCACTAACGTTGCTAAAAATGAGTTGTGAACTGTGGAGCCTTTTCATCCTTCAGGAAAGTGAGGATATCTTGGCAAAGCACAATGACTTCACCAGAGCTCCCCACAGCGTCTCCCGGACTTGTCCTGACAGGAGGCAGAGCAGCGGCTGCCTCATAAATTATTGCTTGGGAAGATGAAAATGTGATGCCTGCTGCTCTTGGAATGGCAGGGCTTGCACAGTGTTTATCTTCCCTCAGAAGAATGCAGTTTGCTTCCTGCAAGAGTTGTCCCCCAGAGGGCTCAGACCCTGTGCTGGAGTCACAGGATGGAATTTTTGTTATGTTTTTTTGGTTGGAGCTGAGGCAGCTCAATTCTACTGCACTCCAAAGAACAGGATTTATTTCATTATCTTTCCCTCAAAGGCACTGTGTTTAGGTATCTTTTCCCTTTGTGTTCTCTTCCAGAATCTTGGAAGCAGGGGAAGAATTCACCGAAACATTGAGTGGTGCTGAATCGCTCCCTTCTGTCAGCAAAACCACCTGCAGCTCTGCTCGATTTGAACCCAGCACACTGGAGAACTCCCAATTTTCCTCACAGATGTAGAGGACCTATGAGAGCAGCTGGTGCACATCCCTGAGTGCTGCACTTCTCAAAACTCACTGGCTTTGATGGGAATGACTCCACTCCAGGGGCTGAGGGAGGGGTTGTTGAGGAGGATATAAAGCTCAGGCCCAGATCCTGGGGGCAGGTCTGGGTCCCTCAGGACAAGAGGGACACGGAGGGGCTGGAGCATGTCCAGAGATGGGAATAGAGCTGGGAAGGGACTGGAGCACCAGGAGAGGCTGAGGGAACTGGGAAAGGGACTCAGCCTGGGGAAAAGGAGGCTCAAGGGGGACCTTCTGGCTCTGCACAACTCCCTGACAGGAGGGGACAGCCACGGGGTCAGGCTCTGCTCCAGGGAACAAGGACAGGACAAGGGGAAATGGTCTCAAGCCATGCCACGGGAGATTTGGGTTGGATATTGTGAAAAACCCTTCATGGAATGGGTGGCCAGGCACTGGCACAGTGATGGAGTCACCATCCCTGGAAGTGTCCCAAGGCATGTGGAAGCGGCACTTGGGGACATATTTCAGTCAAGGGTTGACTCCATGCTCTAGATGAGTTTTCCTACCTGGGCAGCTGCAGAAGATCCCTGCACAACCAGAAAGCCACAATCCCACCCCACTTCCACTCCATCAGCATTTCCTACAATCAACGAGCCCACTATGACCAGCAGCTCCCAAATCCCTGCTCTTGTGCTGAGTGTTGGCACAGCTGTGGGTTCAACGCCGGCAGTGATGGGCACAGGTGGCACTGCCCAAGGGAGGTAGCTCCCATTGGGACTCCAGAGGATGGCACTGCCAGCCCTTGAGGGAGGCAGCTCCCAGCAGGACTCCAGGGGATACTCACTGTGTGAGAAGCGCTGGGTGATGGGGGTGCCAGGGTAGGGGTAAGTGCGGCTCTCCCACTGGATATTCCCTTCCTGCACTGCCTTGATAAAGCCATGGTAGCACTGATGGGCCACACCTGGGGAGAGAAAAACACAGTCAGCAAACCTGGGAACACAGTGACAGCAGCTCCAAACCCCCTGTGTTTGGGTTAGAAACACACTGGGAACACAGGGGGTTAAAGAGAATAAAGACAAGGGAACTCTGCAAATGTGGAAATCAGCAGTGTGCACTGGGCCGGGTCACGGTGTCCTCAGCAGCTCTAGCTCAGGAAGTAGAGCCTTTGGGAAAGGAAGGAAGCACTAGGATGCTTTGGAGAGCTTGTGTTCAGCCCTCTCTGCTGCACCCTTGTTGTCTCATCACATCCTGAGGGTCAGCTTCCCTCAAGGAACCTCAATGCAATGATCAATTTTTAAGAGTGTGAATGCAGTTACTGGCCAGGGATCTGAAAAAAGTTGGAGATATCAGTGATAAAAATCAGCAGGGATGCTCCAAGGCTACCATTAATTCTGTGTGAGGGTGCTGGGAAATGCCAGAGGCTGCTCCCTGAGGAGACAAAAGGGTCTGGAGAAGGTTTCTGGCAGCAGCAGTAGCTCAGCAGACCCTTGGTGGCACCTGCACTGAGGATGCCACAATCTGCCAAGAGTTTTTCCCTAAGCCCTGTGCCAGGAACACCCCCAGCAAGAAATCCCACTCCAGAATATAAAGCAGGAAGGGTTTTTTAAAAGAAAAAAATAAAGTCTGGGGTCCTCAAGGAGCTGATCCCTGAGAGTCACACGGGAAAGGGAGTGTGAGCTCCAGGACTGTGCAGCAGATGTATCCTGGCAAACAGGAAAGATTAACCAGGAGAACAGAAATTAATTGTTTACCTCGAGTGACCTCTCTGGGCACAGCTTGCAGGTGGTGCTTCCAGACCTTTTTTTGGCAGGAATTGCCCCAGAAAGGCTCAGCTGCCCATCCCCTGAGAGGTGACACAGCCCAAATTCACACTGTGCCTCGGGCTGCTCATTCCTCAGCTCCAGGGATGTTTCCCACATCCCTTTGGGGTGAATCCCAGGTGTTTGTCCATCCCAGCTGGATCCCTTGCAGCCATTCCAGGAAACAGCCAAGCAGCCACTCGGGGCTGCAGCACTTGGAAAAGGCCCTTCCCCAGGGCTATGGGCAGCTGCTGCCCCGAAATGACGCACAAAAAGAGCAATTTTGGGCCATGGTCCCTGCTGGTTAGCTGTGCTTTTTTAACCCCCAGCTTGTTGAGCTCTGGGCAAAGTGGGAAATGCCTGAAATCTGAGCAATGCTTTCAGTGAGGAGAAGTCTATAAACGAGCCATCACCCCACAAACTGCCAAGGGCATTCCTCACCTGACACCTGCTCCTGTTTTCCAGAAGGAACACATTCCCCTTGTGCAGCAACATGTCCCATTTCCTAGGATTTAACTGCTCACCTCAGAAACTCCTTGTTTTTTAAATGAAGTTCTTGATTAAAGTGTGCACCAAACAGCATCGTACCAGAAATCATCCAGGATATTAAAATAAAATGAAGCAGAAGGTTCTGCTTGTATCCTTGTCCAAATTTTCCCTCCTTATTTGCTGTATCATACTTCTTCAGCATTAAAATACCCCCATGAGGCTCTGGAATGAATGCTGTGCAGAGGCAAAGGAAGGATCTGTGTCTCTGGGCTACTCTTCCAGGAAGCTGGAATATGCACATCTCTACTCATGCAGATTTTATACTCCACTTATCTCAGGCATAGCTGTAAGAGCCAGAGCCAGGGTTGCTTCCAGCTGAAAGCAGCAGCTTTGGGAATGTTAATTACTGAGCAAGATGCAAACAATTAAAGCCACATCAGCCATGGGACACTGGCAGGAGGCTCTGGGGAAGAGGCTGCAATTCAAGGTTACCACTGCAGCACTGGGAGCATCCAAAGGCAGCAAAGGAGCTGCTGTCATGGGGCTTGGGCTTTGTTTCACTTTGGGCTGGAAGGGACCTCAAAGCTCACCCAGCTCCAACCCCTGCCAAGGGTGGGATCTTCCACTATCCCAGGTCACTCCAAGCCCAGTCCAGTCTGGCCTTGGACACTTCCAGGATAGGAATTCTTGGCCTCTCTGGGTTTTCTACCCCGAGAGTGGCTGAGGGGTTCAATTCTGCACAGCCACAGGCCCACTTTGAGCAAAGCCAGTGACCCCATGGCTGTTAGGATTTCCCTGGGATTTCTCAGAAGTCAGATTTCAGAGTTTGAGGAGAAAACAAGAGGCAAAGGTAAAGGAGAGGTGGGTTCCAAATCCCACAATTAAAGAAATGCACTGCTGTCACTTGTACCTTTGATCAGTCGATACCACTGTTTGCAGACAAGGGCGGCGGTTTTGTGCTCCTGGTAGGGAGAGAGGAAGGACAGGATGTATTCCAAAACCTCTTCTGGCAGCTCCAGCATCGACCTGGAGCTGGGCCTGGACTCCTCCACCTCCAGCTCGGCATGGGGCTCATCCTCCTGCTCCATTGTCCCTTCCACCACGGCGTCCTCTGGATCCACAGCCATGAACCCATCATCGTCACTGTCCGAGGAGCTGGCCATGGCATCCCACGTCACAGCTGCAAAAAGGGACAAGAGGAGGTCACAGGAAGGATCAGGAGAGGTGTGTGTCACACCAGAGGGCTCGGGCACAGCAATCCCTGAGCGAAGGACATGCGTGTTGCAGTTTTGCAGCAGCTGAGGGTGGTTTAGGAACGGCTTTTCCCAGGTCACTCCGTCTCTCACCACCCTGCTGCTGCCTCCAGCGGGAAGCAGAGAGCCAAAGCCAAACCCCTGGAGCTGCTGCTCCCTCGCTGGGCACAAGGAGACATCGTCCTGCCCTGCCCCATGGGGCCCAGGGATGGGGAAAGGATCCCTGGGAAATCTCACCTGAGGTGAGACAGGATCACAGCGACATTTACAGTCCCTCCACCCTGTGGAACCTGTTCTACCAGCGAGGCTGTTTTACCCCAAACAACTCCTTGTGGGGGAAAGATTCCCTGCCTCGTTTTCACCCTCCTCTTCCTTTTATTTGTGAAATACCTACACACAGCCCTGGCTGGCAGGAGGTGAGGAAAGAAACGCCACCCCTCCCCCGCACCCCCGCCCCCACCCCGAGATTTACTGCTGATGGAAGCCTGGGATATCGGAGGTTGTATCTCCAGCTATTCCCAACATCTCAAGTATAAGGTGACATCTCGATGACAGAAACATGTCATGAAATAAATCCACCTTAACGAGTGGCTCTGTCCAGTTTGGGCAGCTGGCACCGTTTGAAGTTAAATCCATGCCTGTCACTGCAAGACAAACTTCTGGACTCCATTTCCCAGGAAGCAGCCAGCCTGTCTTGAGGAGAGAAGCAGCACTTTTCCCTTCCAAGGTGGCCGAGTAGAGACCAAGGGAGGCAGCTGCACCCTGAGTGCTCCTGGATCAACAGCCCAAACCACAGTAACAGCTCCCGGGGATGACATGGGGCTTTCTTTTCCAGAAATTCCTTTTTTATCCTTTCCTAGCATGAGGAAAGGACCCAAATCAGGGTGAGCTCCCCGTTCTTCAGCCTGAGTTCCTCCCAAGGCAAAGGCTGCCCAGCCATTCCCCAGTCCTGAACTGACCAGGATTACTGGAGGCAGATCCACACAGTCCATAGGATAAATCCAACCTGCAGCAAGCCAGGAAGCAAACCAGCTCCTCAAGAGGGAAGACAAGACACAGCTTTTCCCTGACATCCTCCAATATAAGAATATTATCATTACTTTTTCCAAGCTCTAACTATCCCAGAAAATACAGCGGAAGGAATTTAAGTTATTGATGTCATGGTTTAACACGGGTTACTTAGCAGTATAAATATCCTGCTATAGAAATATCCTGATACAGAAATAGCCTGATAAACAACCCCTGTTAAACCACATCAGCTTGGGTCATCAACCTGATTTATAAATGTGGTTTATTTATCAGGAATAACCTGAGCTGCTGTTACTAATCCAAGGTTTTCCCATGCCCTGGGAATGGCAGGAGGCAGAGACATGGAGTGGGAAAGCTTTCCATGGCAACCAATTCATGCGCAGGAAAATGACAGGTGACAGCATCAGTCCCCACTGCTGTCAGGCTCCCTGATGAAGCAGCTTTGGAAAATCCACAGGGCTGTCAATCTGTGGGAGGAACCACGGCAGAACCCAGCAGAGCTTGCACTCCAGCAGATGCTCCGCACGTTTCCCGTGTCAGAAATCCCTGCTGGAGTCAATGTTGTGACAGGGGAGGTTGGAACCCAAATGCTGTGACACAGGCGCAGGTGCTGCTGCCAGGAACCCGCCTTACGCAGCACAACAGGCACGAATTCCCAGGGGCTGAGGGATGGAAAATGGTGGTGGGGGGGGAAAGAAAAGTGGAGTTGTGCTTAAAAATAATGAAATAATGGATGGTTGGGCCTTTTCCAAGCAAAGGCATCCATGGCTGGGAAGTGTCTGTGCTTTCCATCCTGACACAGCACGGAGCCAGCACTGCTGATGGTCCTGATAGGGATGGGGCTGTGCTCCAGTCGGGCATGGGGATGTGCTCCTGCTCAGGATGGGGCTGGGCTCACGATACAGAAGGACAGGAACCTCCCTCCCTCCCAGCCTGGGAACACATAGCAGCTCCCCAGGAGGCTGAGGTTTCATCCCCTTAAGCCCTGCCAGAATCCAAGCAGGAAGATTTGCCAGGGACAGCGGGACCCTGTGGATGGTGATGGGCTGGGGGGCTGTAAGGACCTTGAGTGATCCTAACAACTTTCATTTGTCCTTCATTTGTGCTCTAAATAATGTCCACATCCTGCTGGAGGAAGTCATGGTAAGTGCAGGATTGCACACCCACTAGAAAGAGGTGTTTTCCAGCTAGTAAATCCCAATCTGAATCCTCTGGAGCAGGCTCGGGAGTAACCCAACATGGCAGGCTGATCTCAAGCACAAAACAACAAAAATCATCTTTAAGGTCTATTTTAAAACAGTGGGAGGAGCCTCAAATAGCATATCTGAGGATGGAGAAACTCCACTGAGTTTTGTCTGTTCTTCCCAAGCCACTTGATATTATAAACATTCCAAAGTATCGCCTTTGGTAAATCCTTGTTTCCTAAACATTTGAGCATAAGGAACAACCATCCTCAGAGTTTTGACACCCACGACGTGCTCTTTTTCAGAAGGAAAACAAGGCCAGCAATAAACTCAGCTCCCAAAATGCAGCTTGCTGTCAAAATAACCCCGCAATAACCCTCCACGGATGTGGATTTTGTTTGGAAGAGCAGTCTGGAAATAACCAGCCCTGGAATACAAAGCAAAGCCTGTCCCAAAAGCCTGCTCCAATGCAGAAAAAAGAAAAAGAACCCAGGCAGTTGGCAAGAAAGAGCTAAATCATCCCAGCAGCTCCTGCTGCCGGTTATTCAGCAGAACCATAGGGGAAAAATCCCATACCTGAGCTTTTACTGGTTATTCCAGGAGCAGAACTGAGCATTCCTGCATTGTGGGCTGATGCAAGAAGTGCTTTCTCCCCAATCCTGGCTCTCCAGGTGCTCTCTGCTTGCACTGTGCTGGCTCCACTTTGTACCTGGGCTAAAATGAATCTCTGAGCACTGAAAAAGCTGCAACCAAGAGATTTAAGCAGTTTTGTCTCATCCCAAAGTAGCTGCAATCCAATTAACTCTGGTATCTCATCGATCCCTGAAAACACCAACACAACCCACAAACATTTCATAATATTCTGCATCCCAGAGCCCTCCTGGTCCCAGAGAAATGCCTTTATATTCCAGCACTAGGAAGAAGGTTTTGGGGAGTCTGGAGCAAGGAGGAATTGCAGCTACTTCCAACAAGCCAAAAGGAAGCACTGGAATAGCACTGTTTGTGGAGCTCTGCTGGTGCCCATGGAATCTGCCTGCCCTTTCCTAAAAGCTGCATCTCTGCCAGCTGGCAAAACATTTCATAATCCTTTTCCTCCTTTCAGAGCACTTCAATTTTCCCTCCCTCCCCTCCTGAAATTAGTTAAGAACCTGCTATTTATTCCTAAAGTAATTATCTGGAACAAACAGCTGAGGAATATGAAATGCAGACAAAAATAACCCCACTGGGTTGAAGCACTGCTCAAAACCTGCTCCTGCAAATCCCCACTTGATCCAAGGAGGTTTTTCTACCTGCAGGCCCCTTTCCCAGTGGCACAGACCCCAAAGTTTTGGCGTGGGTGGCACTGGTGGTTCTCATCCTGAGCTGCCTCCTCTTCTCCACAACTTCCAGCTGCTTTAGGATGTGCTTGAACCCACAGGGTTTTCAACCTGCCTTTTCCCCCCCTCCTTATATGGATTTTACAGAAAAAAGCCTCCAAGGGAAAGCTGTTGAATGGCAATGAGAGTCAGGGCACATGACACCCATGGAATGTTCAATTTTCACAAGCCACAAGAAATGCTCCCCCCACACACCAGCGGAGGAGCCACGCTGTTCCCATTGGGAACAAAACATTCCAGGTGTGTGAAAGGACCCAGTCCCAGCTGACAGAGAGCTTGGGCTGCCAGGAGAGAGGGATTTAACTGCACCTGGCAATCAGGAGTCCTGCTGGTAATTTAGGGGTTGAAGGCAGCAACTTTCTCCAACCTGCTCCAGACTCTTCCTCATACTTTGGAATCACTTCTTCTGTGTGCCAGCATCTCAAGGGGGTACTTTGGGGGCAGTCACACTTCTGGCTGATTCTCTGCCTCAGTTCAAACAAAAATCCTCTTCTATCAGACAGAAATGGTTCATTTTTCCTTTAAAAGAAAGGGAAGGATTCTTTCTACAGTTTTAGTATTTTCATGCTTGTTTCCCCAGCTGTCACCCATCAAGGACTTCACCTGCAGCTTTCTCTACTCCTGGTTTTGCCCTAAAAGAAGCTCTGAGACCTTTTCTGGGGTGAAAAGAAGAAAATCCAGTACTATTTTCAAGGAGAAGCACAGTATTTTATAAAAGCAGCAGCACAGGGCCTGTGGGAACTACGGGATTCAGGACTGGGATAAACACCATTAAATAAAACAATGTTCCCAGTCCTCCCAAACCTGCAGCAGCTGGAACTGATCCTTTTGGAAATCAGCTGCTGGGCAAGCTCAACAATGGAAGAAAAAAAGCAGATCTTAGTTAAAAAAAAAAAAAAAAAAAAAAAAAAAAAAAAAAAAAAGCAGCCTTCGGGAAGCTGTGAGGTGAGCAATAACCTGTTTGTGCAGAGCAAGATCTTGGCAATACAAGCACCACATATACTCCTTATCCCTGCAAAACAGGCAACACCAAGAGTTCTTCAAAGAGCAGCTCTTCCCCCCCTTTATTTTTTCAACAGGAAATTGTTTCTCTTTCATACAAGTCACCCAGGAAAAGAAAGGATTCCTAAATTTCATCTGCCAGGTTGAAAATTCCAACATTTCTCTGTCAGCACAACCCCCCTGTGATAGCTTTGCCTGTTAGAACAGTAGGTTTTGGGACTTTGGGAAAAAATTCCAAATGACATCATTTTTACTGCTACCCATTGTCCTCAAACAGCATCACTGCAGCTGAATTTTGGTTGATATTTCTGTAATAAAAAGGTACCACGATTCCAGGAATTCCTCCCAGCCCAGTGAAGAGCTGACTCTCTGCTTTTCCAGGTTCCTCCTCTTTTTTTTTCCAAGGTTTCAGTTAAAAAATAAGCAGTAATGTGACATTACACAGCAGGATTTATTGCAAAAACAGCACAGCAACCTACAAATAAATCCTGCTGAATCTGTTTTCCCACAAAATTAAGGCACTGAAAACCAGAATGAAAATGTGGGGGTTATCTTGGATTTATTGGTAGAATGCAAATCAGGGACCTTTTGGTGTGGGGCTCACAGGAAAAGGGGAAGCAGCAGAGCTTAATGACACCACACCTGAGGTGTATGTAAGAATACCATTATTATTATTATTATTATTGTTATTGTTATTATTATTACAAAACCTCATAAGTGGCTCCAAAGCTTCATAAAAGCTTAATACATATTAACAAATATGCAGGAAATTTATAATGCAAGCATGAAGAAAACACTTAAACTGAACCAAAATCCAGCCTGGTTTTGCTCACATGAAAAACAAGTCCAAAAACACAATTTCTGTGAGTTCTATATTTCCCTTTCCACACACAAAAAAAGACAATCCTTAAATAGCCCTGCAGAATGCCACGAAAAAAGCCAAAATCTCCACCATCCACCAACCCCTCCACTTGTCATGGATGTATTTGGGATTTGGAGAATTTCCATGGTTCTAGACAATATTACTACCCTGAAAAGAGTTGGATTTGTTTCTAACCTGCCAAAATCTGCCTTGCCAAGCCCTGGCAAGAGGAGCTGCTTGGGTGCAATAGTCATCTGTTCCCTTTCCCGGTGCTCCCGAAATCCCCTAAATTTTGTAGGAAATGAGGAGAATTTCGGGCTCACACACTCCCTCTGCTGGCCGCCGTCAAGCCCTGAATTCCAGTTATCCTTACCTCAGCTTTTCCCAGCAAACAAATCCTGTTCCATTGCAAACCGAACTCCTTGGGAGCCCCAAAACCCGGAATAACCCCTAACCAAGCAAATAAAAGGCTTTCAGGTGGAAAACTGAGTTTTTTCCAAGGAAAAGGGCAGCTGCTCCTCCTGGTGTAACATCTGTTGTAGGAGGATGAACTTTACAGGATAAAAACATTTATCCAAACCTGCTCAGGGTGTTTTATTGGCAAGAATTCCTTGCCAATAAAGGGAATGTCAAGCAAACACACCCTGGGAGATGCTGGGAATTGCTGTCACCCCTCCCTTCATCAGCAGAGCACCGGAGTTCCTGGACAAGCTCTTGGAAAGCTCTGGGTAACTGTTTGGAGGACAGCCTCCAAATATTACATTGTCACAGCATTCCCTGAGTTCTACAACACCTGAGACCTCCCAAAGTCACCGAAATTGGTTCATCCAGACAAACGAAGGGAATTTATAACAGAACTGCGAAGAAAACACAGCCACTGACCTAAATCCAGCCCACTTCTGCTCATCTGAAAAATCAGCCTGAAAACACAACTCCTGCACTTCTGGATTTATATCCAGCCCAATGTCCAGTTCCATCTGCCTGGGCGGAATAATCAAATGAAAAATGTGGAAATATATTAGGAAAGGGTTTGTTAACAGGACATCCAAACATACTGGATGCTTCAATTATGCTTCAATTCCCGATTTTCTGGCAGGCTGCACCAGAGGCCTGTGGAATTGCTTTGTTGAAGTCCGGTCTCTGCACAGAACAGAGGGATGCCCAGGGTGTCTCCCAGCACCACTGCCCGGGGCGCTGGCCCCAGCAGAAGCCGCGGTCCCCAAGTGTCCCACAGGAAAGGCGAGTGCTGGAGCTTCCCTGGCTGGGAGAGCCCCAGAGCTCATCCATGTCCCACAGCTCCAGCAGCCCCACAGGCAGCTGGGGAGCAGGAACAGGGCATTTCCCACCCCTGCACTGCTTGGGATGGGACTGTCTGGCTACTTCCTCCTCTGTCTCCAGGATTTTGAGCTCTCTTGCCTTTGCTGAGGACACTCCCAGCCCCTTTCCAGTCTTATAGAACTTGAAGGGGCTAAGGATTGTGGAATCATGGAATGGTTTGAGTTGGCAGGGACCTTAAAGCTCATCTTGTTCCACAGGCAGGGACACCTTCCACTGTCCCAGGCTGCTCCAAGCGCTGTCCAATCCGGCCTTGGACACTGACAGGGAAGGATTTATTCCAATATCCCACCTTAACCTACTGGATCCTAGAGCAGGATCTTCGACACCTTCCTGCTCCTGTTGATTCAGGCAGAGGAGGACAGCAGGATCAGTAATCAGCGAGAAGGAAAATAAAGGGTGTAAGTTTTGTTTCCAAAAATCCATCAAGGGCTGGACACAGGACTCCTTTCAGAAATGCTTCCAGAGACTGGAATGACCAGCGTTCACACCTCCCTGCAGTGCTGTCCACAGAACCCAGGCAATCTCTGGTGGGACAACCAGGCAGCATTTGGGTGTCCAACACTGCTGCAAAGCTCACTATGGGAACGAAGCTGGCTGTAGGAATGAAGGATGGAGTTTCATGAAATGAACTCAAGAACAGCCAGGTCAAGGTCAGGCTTTTCCTGATGTGGATGCTCATGCTCCAGTCTCTGGTTCTCCATCATAACGTGGTCTTTGGCAGCACTCACATATCCATCACAGAATCATAGAATTGGTAAGGCTGGAAAAACCTTACACGATCACCCAGTCCACTGTTCCCCCAGCATTACCATGTCCCCACTAAACCATGTCCCCAAGTGCCACATCCTGGGACCAGCCAGGGGACATCAGCCTCTTGCCCACCTGGGCAGACCTGGCTCATGTCCAGTCCCAGACAGTGGCAAAGAAGGAGTTGGGTGGGAGAGGATAACAATTTTCTTTTTGCCATAAGCAAAGTTATTCTTCAGCCCAGATTTACCAACCACAACTGTCCTGTCCCCACAAAAACACACAAGTCACGAACAGCCCCCAGATCTTGCACCTAAAGGAAAGATGATCTCAAGGCCACTGACTTTCAAGCCATAAAAAGAGAAGGATATACTGGAAAAAAGCTGTTTTATTGCAGCCTGGCTGGCCAAGGTTTGATTTGAATCGATAGCCAGGGCTTTCAGACGCACTGCTGACTTGGCAGCGGTGCTGATGCAATGTTATTGTTAGCAAGCAGGACACCAGGATATCCACCACCACCTCCACATGGACATGATCAGAGATGAGCACCACAAACTGCCCTCCCCTCCTGATCTGAACTCCTGTGACACAGGAGTATGTCATGCACACCCAAACGGTGCTTTTGGGATGCCCACTGGCTGTGTCTCACATCAAATTTATCTGTGTTCCACCTTCATTCCCATCCCTGCCTTTCCCGAGGTGAAGCCTTTGATGGAAGCTCCCAGCCAGGGATTAACCATCCCAAGCAGTGCCCAGGAGCAGGGCTGGATCACACACAGGGGGTTTAAAGGCAGATCTGTTTGCTAAACACAGCAAAAGAATATGGAAGCTACTTTCCCTGTTTTAGGTGGAACAAAACGTGTTTCCATCACAGACAGACACAACCTGAAATGCCTCAAACATTCCAGCCTCACACATTCCAGCAGTTAAACCCATTTTGCAGGTAAAGGAGCAAAAGCCAGGAGAAGCTGGGGTTAACAAAGCCTCTGCAGCACTAAGATTCAGGGAGCAGAGGTTTCCAGCTCCCTCCCCTGAGCTGCTGCCTCTCCAGAGTTCAGAGAGATGTGCAGACAGCTGGAAACAGACACCCAAAGGGAGCGGACAAGAAACATGGGAAGGGACTTTTTACCAGAGCCTGAGGTGCCAGGACGAGGGGGAATGGCTTCCCACTGAGAGAGAGGACGTTTAGACGGGATATTGGGAAGAAATTCCTCCCTGTGAGGGTGCGCAGGCCCTGGCACATGGTGCCCTGAGCTGTGGCTGCCCCTGGATCCCTGGAAGTGTCCAAGGCCAGGCTGGACAGGGCTTGGAGCAACATGGGACAGTGGAAGGTGTCCCTGCCCACAGCAGGGGATGGGACTGGGTGGGTTTTAAGGTCTCTCCCAACCCAAATCATTCCATGATTCTTTGCTGCCTTAATCAAAACCTAAAAATGTGATGGGAAGTATGATATTCCTGAAAAGCATAAGCACCTCCTTGACCCCCAAGGAGGTGCTGGGGTGTGTAAAGACCAAAGGTGCTGGAATTAATGGCTGGGCTTTTTTAGCAGGAAATGTGAATTAGGGAGGGCAGACCAGACTCTGCAAATTTCAGACTATGGAGCCCTCACTGAGCTGTGCAATAGGGATGGAGAGAAAAACCTACAAACCTAAAGGTGCATGGTGAGATGCTAGTGTGGGCAAAGGGCAGTGCCAGAGGCTGGGAAAGAGGGAAATATTGGCTTCACCACAGGACTGACCTTGAGGCATCCCAGTTCCTCGCTCAGAATCCCAGGGAGCCGGTGTGAGCTTGGTGCTTTGCAGCCATCCCATTGATTCCCTATCAACAGAGCTGGGAGCTGCTCTCCTGGAGCTCCACTCCTGCTAAAGGCATTGCACAGAACCAGGCAATGTCCTCAGCTGGAAGGAACCCACAGGGATCAGAGTCCTGCCCCTGGTCCTGCACAGACACCGCAACAATCCCACCCTGTCCAAAGGCTCCTGGAGCTCTGGCAGCCTTGGGGCTGTGCCCACTCCCTGGGCAGCCTGGGCAGTGCCAGCACCCTCCGAGGGAAGAACCTTTCCCCCAACCTGGCACAGCTCCAGCTGTTCCCTGGATCCTGTCCCTGGTCACAGACAACAGAAATCAGAGCTGCCCCTCCACATTTCTCCCCCAAACCAGCGCTGCAGTGGGGGAAAACCCCAATCAGTTCCCAGCAAACAGCAGACAGTGAGCAACAGAGGATTGCCTGAAATCTCTGAGGGGGTAAAGGAGATCGGAAGGGAAGATCTGAGGTGCAGACCAGCCCTGGGGTGGTGGCAGTGCAACCCTGTTATTATTACAGAACTGGAAGGATTGCTCTGCATGGCCTCTGAGCCCAGGCTTCAAAGGAGGGAGAAATGGGACTAAATCCACAGGGAATCTCAGCACAGACAGGTGTGAGGGGCTGGGAACAGCACCCATAAACTACCAGACAAACCCCAACCACAAGTGAGCCAGGACAGGAAAATACAAACCAGGGATTGCATTTAAAACAGATTTCATGAGTCTGACCCACCCAATGGGCTGGAGGAAGATTTGCTGCAGTTTCCACTCATTTGAGCGGAATAAATAAGAGCATTTGTTCTTGTTTTGTATGGGATTTTCTTACTCCTCAGCTAACTGGAAAGGCAATGCACTGGATGTTGGGGATGAGGAAAGCAGGAGCTATCCTTCCATCCTTTGTGCCACGCCTCAAGCCTGGCTGTTTATGGAGGCTTAAATATCAAATACTAAGAAAGAGACAACAAAAAAGCGCAGTCAAATCCATATTATGTTAATCAGCAAACAAACATTCAGGGAAATTGTGCAATTTTCAGGTTCATTTCTACCATTCAATGCCAAAATGAGCTCCCCAAGATGTCCCTTTGTCACCATCCTGTCCCCCCAACAATCACCATTAACCAGCACTGTTGAGAGAGGGAGAATGGGGTAAATCCCTGATCATCACATGTTATAGAACCCTGGGATCTCAAACCATCCAGGAATCCTGTTCAGAGCAGGCTACGGCATCCTCTGTGCCCCTCCCAAGACACAACAAGTCCGTGTCTGCAGAAACCCCAAAGTCTGGGAGGGTCCAGGAGTTCCCAGCAGCTGTTGGGACTGGGAAGGAAAATGCCCGGCATGAAACCAACTCTGGGAAGAGTAGGACGGATTAAAGGCAGCTGCTCAGAGGAACTGAACGCAGTAATTTCACAATGGATGCTGCTCCAGAGGGAGCTGCACCTGCATCTCTCCTTCCAGGTGTTTTGGGCAGGCGGCAAAAGGCTCCAGCGTGCATCTGACATCAGGGACAAGAAAAGGCAGTGATTGCCACAGCCAGCCCCTTCCCTGGAAGCTCAGCGTGAGGATAACGGCACCCAAAGTGCTCACGAGTCTCTTTTAAAGCACAAATAAATCACACTGCAGGCTCTCCAGAGTGACAAAAACCCAGCTGGAACAACTAATATGTCCCAGATTCCCCGATGTGAGAAGTCTGGGGATGGACAGTTCTTCCTGCAGCCACCCCAACTTCACAGTGAGATCCTGACATTTCTGAGCTGCTTTTTACCCAAAACCCCCAAATCACTCCTCAAACCAGAGATGATGTTCTGCCACTGAAACTTAACAGGAACCAAAATCATGGGATGGTGGTTTGGGTTAGAAAGGACCTTAAAGCTCATTCCATTCCCTGCCATGGACAGGAACACTTTCAAGATTTGCTCCAAGCCCCATCCAACCTGGCCTGGAAAGAGAAGCTCCAAATAAATAACAGCAGCTCTGCCAACTCACCTTAAGCCTCCAAACCCCCAAATTATGAAAAAACTGCCCAAGCACAAGACAAAATGAGCCAGGGAAATGCTTCCAAAGGAGTCTGGAACCCAGGGAGAAATGCAGTGCATCAGAATTGCCAATTGCTGGTGCCTGAACTGCATTCATGTTTCCCACAGGGGGAAAATGAGGATTCTCAGTCACGGATGTTGCAGTGGGAGTTCAGCAAGCAAAGATAAATATTTAAAGATTGCCATAGAAATGGAGGAGAGAACACAGTCCAGAGCAGCTCCTGAAACAGCAAATTCCTGATGGGAAGAGCCCTGATTCCTGTAGGTTGCTCGACACGAGCCACGTTTTTCACGTGGATGTGTCACCCCTGCTCTGCTTTGATGCAGCGACGCAGGCGAGTTCAAAAGGAATTCTGACCTGGATTTCCCAACTCCATCACAAGCTGTGCTGGTTGCTCCTGCCAGCACAGCCTGATGCTGCTGGGGACAGCCCGGAGAGATGCCGGCGGCACCACTCGGGGCAGGAAACACACTCTGGAAGGAGCCCCTACCTGGAGCACACCAGCACTTCCCAGAGGCCTGTTTCCAGCTTTCATCTGGATTTGGGCCAAACCTGAGCCTGGCTCCAGCTCCAACACCTTCCTTAAGCCCTCACAGCCATCTCCAGGTGATGCTGCCTTTCCCAGGTCAAAGCCCGAAGCTTACCCGTCTCCAGCCTTAGGAAAATCCTGAATGGATGTTTTCCAACAAAGCCTGCCCTGACGGAACACACAGGGAAAAATCACTTCCCTTGGAGGCGCAGCTCTGTTTACACAGAGAGTGGGAAGCCTTTTCCAGCAGCCCTTGCTCACATCCTGTGGAAGTGGCTGGGATGGAAGCGAGTTGTGCCCAAACCCAGCACTCTCAGAAGCCCTGGGAACAGAACTCCACGGATCAGCCGCATGCTGGGAATGCAAGACCAGCCCATCCCGCGCTCCCACTCAAACCTGCGCTGCTGTCACTGCTGGCAGATGTGCAGATTACTGCATGCATTACATTTCCCGGGATTAAGGATGGGATGAGGCAAACACCTCTCCAGAAGGTACCCAACACAGAGGCCAAAATCTCCAAATCAAAGGTTACACATTCAGCAGTGGGAATAAACCAACCCTACCTTCATTCCAAGCCCAGGCAGGGCAGGAACACGTGTCCTGCAGGTGAGCTTCCTTCAGGGGCTGCTCCCGCAGCCAAACGCAGGGAAAATCAGAGTCCCAGGGAATAAAGGCTGAAGTAAACTCAAATTAAAATTTAAAATTGTACAAGCTGCCTGTAAAAACCCACGAGACAAAATGATAAAACCATCTGGAGCCTTTCTGAATCCGATCTTCACCTGCCTTCCTGGAAAGGCAATGCTGCCTGGGCGGAGCCACCTGTCAGGGAAAACTCCAGGGAGCACAGCAGGAAAAACACGCACAAACATCCTTGCCATGCCAAAACAACCACGGGATGTGGCTCTGCCAAGGTCTGAGCACAGAGACACAGAACTCCTGGAGTACAGGATGCAATCCAACACGATGGAACAACACGGTGTGCAAGACAGGCACCACCCCACCCTGGAAAAAAGTGTCAAGGCTGGACGGGGCTTGGAGAGACCTGGGATAGGGGACGGTCTGTAAAGTCCTTCCAACCCAAACCCCTCTGGATTCTATGAAATTCTCGGAATTTTGCCCAAGATTTTGCTCTCTTCTCTCCCACTTGTGACACCAAGGAAAGCCCAAGCCCACGGGGACACAATCTAAGAAAAAAATCCCGGTTTTAGCCTTTCTCTAGCGTCAGCATAAGGAAAAGGAAGGAGAGATGGTGATGGGAACACGCAGGGTTGTGGGAATGAGGAAATCTCCCACTCTGGCTTTTGATCCCCAAAAGGGCCGAGCCCCGGCGGCAGAGCTATGTCGAGACACAAAGCACTTTGTCAGGACACCGCAACACCACCCCCGAGCCGCGGCTTCCCTGGGAGGCTCCGGTCCTGAAGGACAGGTGGGGAAAGGCCCCTTTCCACTCAGGGCACGGATTTAGGTCAGCAGCTCCTCCACGGGAATTCACTGCAATTCCCACCCCTTTCAGGCAAGGGGAAGAGTTCCAGCTGCTGACCCGAGCCGGCTCCCAGGGATGATTAAAGCCATCCGAGTACAAACGACATTCCCGGCGATTCCGGGGTTATCTCCCATCCGCAGACGAGCATTCCCGACTTCCCTTTTGTTCCTGCTCCGAGCATTCCTTGGAGTCCAGGTCATTAACAGCGAGACACCCCGGCCCTGCTCCCTCTCCTCCTGCCCCACTGCAAAACACGACTGGAAAAGCTGAGAGGCTCGGGAGGATGAGATAATGCTCCAGCCGAGCCCTGCAGCGGCTGCACAGCCCAGCCCCGCCGTGACAAGAACACGATCCCAAATGAAGCCGATCCCAAAGCGCCGAGCGGAGACAATGGCGAGCGACACCCCAAAGCCCCCAGGGGTGCCGAGCTGGGCACCTGGGCTGCCCCCACACCGCGATCGCAGGACAGAAATCAAGAGACTGACACACACTCGGACCGAGGGGAGGTGCGGATTCACACGGAACGAGCGGAGACTGAGCCTCACCTTTGTTTTCACACATACCCAACGCGAGCTGAGGTTTTACGGGCACCCCCAGCATCCCCCAGCCATATCTTCTCCCCCAAAAAACCCCATGTTTCTCCCCACAAAAGCTGTTTCCTCCCCAAAGAGCCATGTTCTCCCCCTGAAAGCCGTATTTCACCCAAAAATACGCCGTTTCCCCCCAGCGTCAGCACTGCCAGCCTGTGCTTTGGCACTGCCCCATGCCAGCACTGAATTTTGGGGAAGTAAGGCTTTTAAGGGAAAAATGGTGCTTTTTTTTTTTTTTGGAGACGGGGAGGGAATATGGCTTTTTTGAGGGAAGGATGCAGCTTGGGGGGGAAACATGACTATTTTGGAGAAAACAAGGCTTTTAGGGAGGAAAACAGGTCTTAGGAGAGAAATGTAGCTTTTTGGGGGAAACAGGAGGTTTTCTGAGGAAACATGGCTTTAGGGAGAACACATAGCGTTTCTGGGGAAAGACGAAGTTTTTGGGGAAATGTCATTTTTTGGGGGAAACATGGATCTTAAGGGAGGAAACATGGCATTTTGAGGAAGAAACATTGCTTTCAGGGGGCGACGCTTGGCTTTTTTGGGCGGGAAACACAGCTTTTTTTAGGGGGTAACATGGCTTTCAGGGGGGCAGGCTTTGCTTTCTTCCCGCCCGAGGAGCCCCCGGGGCCGCCTTCCCCTCGCACCCCGGAGCTGGGAAGGGGCTTCCCCTCTCCCAGAAGGGGGTACAACCCTCCATGGGCTCTGTCCTCCGCAGCGACTCCCCAAAACGCTGTGAGGGGCTGGGACAGGGGCTCCCTCCACCCCTAAATGTGGCCCCCTCCACACCAGGTCTGTTCCGCCCCGAGGGGCCCGTCCCGCCGCCCCGCTCCCCAGGGAAGGGTCCCGCCCGGGGAAGCCGCACCGCGGCGCCGCCCTCACCTGCCGCCGGGCCGGGCCAGGCCGAGCCGGGCCGGGCCGGGCCCTCAGGGCTGCGGGCGGCGGGTCCGCTGCGTCGCCCCGGTGACGGCTCCGACCGGCGCCGCCATCTTCCCTCCCCGCCCTCCCGCCGCTTCCCCGGCCACGCCGGCCGCGCACTGCGCAGGCGCGGGACCATCCCAGGCATCACGTGACGATGGGGCGGGAACGGGGCGGTGTTGTGGCGCCATGATGGGAAGGTCAAATCTTCGCAGCGCTGGGGCCGCCATGTTTGGACGGTCCCGACGCCATCTTGGGAGAGGCGCGAGGGCGACGCCGCCATGTTGGGGAGGTCGGCGCTGAGGCAGAGGCCGTTCCCTGTCGCTCTCCCTCCTCGCTCATTCCCAGTTGCCCACGCTCATCTACAGCCCCGCGAGGCGCAGCTGAGGCGCGGGCAGCCACTCTACCTGCAGGAGTGACACTCAGCGCCTGCTGGAGCTCCTCCATGTTCTGTGTATCCCTCAGAGGCTCCAGCTCTCTGAGGGTACAGCAGGGAGGCGGGATGTGACCTGTTGCTGGAGGGCTGTGGTGCCCCTCTTCCCATAGAGGTGAGCAAAGGAGGGAGTGGAGCCCATTCCGCGGGGGAACATCCCTGTGCGAGGCCGTGTTTTGGCATCAGATCCCCCTGGCGGGTTGTGTGGGGACATTATTCTCCAGGGAAAAGGTAATCGCTGCTACCTTGTCTGTCTGCCACAGACGTGCATCCCGCATGGAGGAGCCTCCTGGGCCGAGGGGACTCTCCAGAAGCCTCACGGAGAGCCGGGATTGCCGGGAAGGAGCTGTGGGATGTCCCAGGTGCTTTGTGCAGGGCTGGGATAACCTGGGGGCACATCTGGGGTTTGTCCCTCACCAGGTGAGTACCCTTGGGATGTGACACAGCCATCAGTGCCACATTCCCAACGGATCTCTCCGGGTTTTTTGGGATGTTCGTTGTCAAACATGGTTGGGATTTTTTTACAGCAGGATGGGAGGAAACATCCAAGGGAACGCTGCTGGAACGTTGGAAGGGATCGAGCCGACCATGCCAGGCACTGGCTGCTGGAAAACTCAGTTCCTGATGTCTTCTGGAAAAATCCCAGAGGCTGGACAGAAACAGCCCCCGGCTGCTGGAACTTTTCGTCTATGGCAGCATTCCCAAAGAAGGGAAACGCCATATCCAACCCTGCTGAGCTGCCAGAGGAGTTGAAATCCAATGATTTAACGTCCCAGGAGCACTGCACAACCCCCAGATCCACTCCAACAATTACACCTTGGATAAACAGCTCACCAGAATCCACCTGTGGGGGTGTCTGGAGGTTCCCTGCCCAAATTTTGGCTTGGCAGAGGAGCGAGAGACTCATGGTCAGGGCAGACCACAAGGATCAGGATTTATTTTAGCTGGAGGTTTATTGCGATATTTTTAGGAATCCAGTCGCCATCTGCTGGCAAACTCTGGCTCTTGGGTGGGAATCTGGGGGAAATTTAAGGATTTAAGGGCAGGTTCTGTAATTCCCTGTGTGAAAATCGGGGGGGGTTTTTGGATGCTCAAGGGGCAGTTAATTTTTGAGTGAGTAAAAGGAAATGCAAACCCCACCACTAAAACCTTTGTATAGCTCAAAGAACATTGAAGTGGTGAATATCCTGGATATGAATGAGAAAGGTTTAAGAAATTACAGGGACTTGGGGAATTTTTGATGTTTCTGAAGGCTGGAGCTGATCCTTGTGCTCCATAAGAGCAGCTTTGGGTTCAAATGAAGAGGCACAAATTGGAGGATAGAAGGACACATGGACACCTGGATGTCTGTAGCAGGGACCAGAGGATTCAGCCACCTGGAGTGGTGGCTGAAATAGCCTAAATTTGGAGAGAGATTTGTCAAATAATCCAAAATTATGGGAAAAAACGCCTCAAAATTAAGAGAAAACACCCTAAAACTAAGAGAAGATATCCGTAAATTAAGGGAAAATAAAATTCTAGAAATAAAAAACCAAAACAAACAAACAAAAAAAACCCAGAAAAAAGACCCCAAAATTAAAACACCTCCAGTATCAAGAAAAAACAGTTCAAAATTAAGGGAAAACTCCTAAGAATTGTTGGAGAACAAACCAAAACTAAGGCAAAATACCTCAAAATTTAAGGAAAACACAAAATTTAAGGGAAAACGCCTCAACACTGAAGCGCCTGCCCTAGGCCCGGTCCTCCCGCCGCCAGGGGGCGCTGTGGCGCCGCGCCGCCACTTCCCGCCCTTTCCGCGCGCAGCGCGTGCGTTGCCGGGCGCGGGCCGGCGGGCGGCGCGCGCATGCGCGGGTCGCGGGCCCGGCGGCGGACGGGAATTAAAATGGAAGATGAGGAGGTCGCAGAGAGCTGGGAGGAGGCGGCCGACAGCGGGGTGAGGGCGGCGGCGCGGCGGGCCCGGGGTGCTGGGAGGGGGGCGCGGGCAGGCGGCGCGGCACTGCCTGAGGAGGCGGCGGGACGCGTCCGACGGCGCGGCGGCCCTGCGGCGCTGCTAGGCCTCTTAAAGGGACCGCGGCCTCTCTCGGCGCGGGGTTGTGCGGGCCGCCCCCTGCCCCGCTGCTCGCCGGTTCTTCAGTCCCCTTTCATGTCCTTCCTTGGAGCAGCTCCCTGCGCGTCCTCCGCCGCGCCCCCCACCCCCCGTGTGCTCCTCGTTGTCCAACCCCCCCTCGGCCCGGCGGGGCTGTGGCTGGGGCGGCAGCGGGGACTAAGCGAGGTCGCGGCCCAGCTCCATACCAAGCTCCGGTTGCCGGGGTGAAGCAGGAGCGGGGGGGGCAGGAGGGCGGCGAGCAGAGCCAAAATGTGCGTGCCCAGCGTGGCCGTGACCCTGGCGGGGCTCTGGGGACAGCGCGAGGGCCGCGGGCGCACACCCAAAGGCCTTTCCCCCTTGATTCGAACGTGCTCCTTCACTCGGGCAGAACAGGGGCAGTCCCAACCTGGCCCCGCTTTAACAGCGGCTCAGGAGCTGCAGTTGGCGTCGTGTGTGTCACGCTGAGAGACCCCGAGGATTTGTGTATGCTGTGCTTGCAAATACAGTGAGTGTTTTAGCAGGAGTGTGGGCGGGTGCTCTGCGGGGTGTTCGAAGGGAGAGGAAACTCCACCACCCAAACTCTGCTTTTAATCGGTTTCTTGGGGTCGTTGAGGATCAGAGGGCAGAAGGACCTCCGGACAGGGCCTCGGCGAGGAGCCTGAACAGCATTATGGGCAAAGGATTGGGTTACACCTAGCCAGAGCCGGGGGAGCAAAATAGAGCCTGTAACTCAACGCTGGAGAGGGGCCGGTGCCAGGCTGACAGCAGAGCCACTCCTGCCAAGGCCGGGGGGCTGTGCCCAGCAGGAGCCTTGTGCCCGGCGTCGAAGTTAATTCCAGCGCTCCCGAAACCGCTCCATGAAGGGACACGGCTGGAGCCTCACGAGCCGATGACTGTGGCCTTGAGTAATAGTTTAAAATGGTCCTGTTGCTCCAATCCTGCCATGGAGTGTCTTCCCAGTTTGTCCTTCTTGCTGGTACGTCTCAGGTGCTTTTCCTTAGAAGGAGAAATCCCTGTCACTTGTCCTTTCTCACACCCTTTTCCAGTCCAAACTCATGGGAATCAGTGCTCGTAACCTCACTGGTGCTTGTGCTGGTGAGCAGGGGAACCACACAATCTCTGAGGTTGCACAAGCCCTCCAGAACCATCGAGTCCAAGCTGTGCCAAATCCCCACCTTGTCCCCAGCCCAGTGAGTGCCACATCCAGGCCTTCCTTGGACACCTTCAGCGATGGGCACTCCAAACCTCCTTGGGCAGCCCCTGCCAAGCCCTGAGCACCCTTTCCATGAGGAAATTCCTGCTGATGTGCAACCTGAGCCTCCTCTGGCCCAGCCTGAGGCCATTCCTTTTCCTCCTGTCCCTCTTCCCTGGGAGCAGAGCCCAACCCCACTGGCTGCCCCTCCTGTCAGGGAGTTGTGCAGAACCAGAAGGTACCTCCTGAGCCTCCTTTTCTCCAAACTGAGCCCCTTTCCAGCTCCCTCAGCTGCTTCCTGTAGGCCTGGCAGGAGGAGCAGCTGCTGTTGCAGTTGTTGGGCTCTGGATGCCTGTGGGAGCAGTTGGAGGGGTGTTGTAAGCGAGCTGCCTTTGCAGGGTGGGAGAGGGGGCAGGAGCTGCCCTGGGCCATCCCTGGGGGTCAGGAAGGGGATTTCTCTCTGTGCCTCGCAGGAACGAGCCTGTAGCTGCTGATGGTGCCTGCAGGAAGTGTGATGCTGAGCAGGATGGAGCACAGGAGAGCACAGCCTGCCCTTGTCCTGTGGTTCTTGTGGTCATGGTGGATGCTGGTGCAGCTGGGGACATTCAGGTGTCAGAAAGTCACAGCTACAGGAGGCAGTGGGTGGGGAAAGAGCAACAAGGGCAGGAGGAGGCTCTGCTGTGGCACTGGCAGTGACTGCAGCTCCTTCTGAGGGGCAGCTCTGATCTCTGCTCTGTGAGCAGGGACTGGACTGAGGGACAGGCTGGGGCTGGGCCAGGATGGCTTAGGCTGGAGATCAGGAAAGGTTTTTCTACCAGAGGGGCTGGGCACTGCCCAGGCTCCCCAGGGAATGGGCACGGCCCCAAGGCTGCCAGAGCTCCAAGAGTTTTTAGACAGAGTGGGATTGTTGGAGTGTCTGTGCAGGGCCAGAGGTTGGACTCTGATCCCTGTGGGTCCATTCCAGCTGAGGACATTCCATGGTTCTGTGGTTTTGTTCCATCCAAGGCAGCACAAGATGGATCCCAGCATAAAGGCACAAGGCTTGGCAGTCGTGGTTGGTGCTCAGGAGGAGACTGTGACAGAACAGAGACACCAAGGAGCAGCTTCAAACACATCCTGTTCTGACAATGCCAGGGCAAGAGGGAATGGGCAGGGTTACCTGGGATACTGGGAAGGAAATCCTCCCTGTGAGGGTGGGCAGGCCCTGGCACAGGGTACATTGGGCTGTGACTGCCCCTGGATCCCTGGAAGTGTCCAAGGCCAGGCTGGATGGGGCTTGGAGCACCCTGTGATAGTGGAAGGTGTCCCTGCCCATGGCAGGGGGTGGGATTGGGTGGGCTTTGAGGCCCCTTCCAGCCCAAACCATCTGTGATTCTGTGATGCTGATACTTCACACTGATGATAATCTGAGTTATTTAGACCTTCAGCACTTGAGAGAGCAGTAGAGACGTAGCAGGAGATCCATGGTGGGTTTTATGGGATATGTTACCTGTGTCCCATAATTTTTTAATATTCCACCCTCAGGGTGTTCCTTGGGAAAGCAAATGCGTCAGATTTTTAGTTCTGAGGGTTTTCATTTGTAGTTTTTGGTGAGGCTGAGAACTTCTGCTCAAGGCCTTAAAGATTTGTCAGCAACAGGCAGAGATCTCATGGCCTCCTAATTAAAATTAACTTCATTTCTCTTTTGCAGTTATCCCAAATCATGCACCAGGAAAATCTCATTAGGTTGAAGAAAATTCCCAAAAACCCAACACAGCTCTTCTGCTTCAGTGTGGTCACTGAAGAAGCTGTAAAACAAATCCTCTGGTGGTTGTTTAGGTGTTTAACATGGCTTCCATTTGTCTGTTGGTCTTGTGCCATCAGAATTGCCCCAAAACCAGAGCAGCATCATGAGAATATACCACTCCTGAGTGACCATGGCAGGCAGGTGCCCTCTGCTATGGCAGTGTCCTCTGTCCCAGGGCCACAGGGTGCAGCAGAGCTCGTGGGGCCTCTCAATCCCTGACACCTCCCTGGTGTCCAATTAGAGCCCTGGAATGTCTGGAATGAGGAGGTTTTGCTTATCCAGGAGTTACAGATGAAAAACCAGGGCGTGAGTAACGTGTGAGTTGTCCGAGTTGGGGTCAGGGTGGAAAGGGCTTCAAAGGCCAGTCTGGCTCAGAAAGCACTAATGGGGCTTAATTCCTGGTTTGTTCTTCTGTTGTGTTGTGTGGCCCAGCTGGAAAACACAAATGAGAGGTCAGTTGGTAACACTCAGGTCTGTTTACCTGGTTAAACCAATAATTAAATATTAGGTGGGAAGCTGGGCTCCAAAACTGGAGTGTATCCGTGGTCATGGGTGATCCTTAGCTTGGAATTGGTGCTTGACAGATGGATTCATTGGTTATTCCTTTTCCAACTAAAATTTGAGTGTGTCAGAGCCTTAATTGATTTCAGGTCAGAATCTCTTTCAGCTTCATCCCAAGGGGAGCGACAGGTCTGATCTCTGCCCTGTGAATAGGGACAAGACCCAGGGAATGGCTGGAGCTGTGCCAGGGGAGGTTTGGGTTGGAGATGAGGAAAGGTTCTTCCCCAGAGGGGGCTGACACTGCCCAGGCTCCCCAGGAATGGGCACAGCCCCGAGGCTGCCAGAGCTCCAGGAGTGGACAGGGTGGGATTGTTGGGGTGTGTGTGCAGGGCCAGGGGTTGGACTCTGATCCCTGTGGGTTCCTTCCAGCTCAGGATGTTGCCTTGTTCTCTGCAGGTCAAACATTACTCTGGCAATCCAAAACAGGTTAAAAAAATCATGGAATTAATCTCGTGTGTCTTTTTCCCCCTGGAGTTTGCAGATTGAGCTCCCAGCTGCTGCCTCCAGCCTCCCCAGTGACACCCAGCAATCCCAACTGTGCCTCACCAGTGCCCCCAGGAAGGGAAAACCTGCCCCTTGTCCCAGTCACCAGCCACTCTGGGAGGATGGGAGCAGCCACAGGCTGGGAATGGACCTTGTCGTGGGCTGGGGGCTGTCCCTGCTTGTGTCACAGTGCTCGGGCACCTCAGGTCACCTGTGGTGGCAGAATGTCTCCTGTCTATCACCTCCGTGAACCTGTGAGGTGAGGTAGATGTCACCTGCCAGCAAAGGCTCCAGGTCACTGGATCTGAAGGTTTCACCTCCTGTCACTTGGAGTTGCTGAATGGGATTGAAGTCCAGCAGTCAGAAGGGGAATATTTTGGACTGTGACCTCCCTCTGCTAATGACTGCTGTGGTCAGAGTCCACAGTAACGAGACTGGGATGTGCAGGAGCTGTGTCCATGAGGAAAACTGGGTTTTGGTGTCAGGCTGTGAGGGTCATGGAATCCAAGGATGGTTTGGGTTGGAGGGACCTTAAAGCTCATCCCATTCCACTTCCTGCCATGGGCAGGGACACCTTCCAGTGTCCCAGGCTGCTCCCAGCCCTGTTCAGCCTGGCCTTGGACACTTCCAGGGATCCAGGGCCAACCACAGCTGCTCTGGGCACCCTGTGCCAGGGTCTGCCCACCCTCACAGGGAGTAATTCCTTCCTAATATCCCATCTGACCCTGCCCTCTGGCAGTGGGAAGCCATTTCCTGTGTCCAGTCCCTCCATTCCTTGTCCCCAGTCCCTCTCCAGCTCTCATGGAGTCCCTTCAGGCTCTGGAAGGGGCTCTGGGCTCTCCCTGGAGCTTTTCTTCTCCAGGTGAGCATTCCCAGCTCTCCCAGCCTTTCCTCCCAGCAGGGCTGCTCCATCCCTCTGATCTCCCTGCAGCCTCCTCTGGCCGAGCTCCAGCAGCTCCAGCTCCTCTCTGTGCTGGGACAGGGCTGGGGCAGCTCTGCAGGTGGGGTCTCAGTGGGGCAGAGGGGCAGAATCCCTCCTCTCCTGCTGCCATCTGCCATCTGCAGGATGGATTTGGACTTCCCACACCAAAAAGATTTTGGGCAAACTTTCACCCAATGTTTGCTTTAGATGTCAAAAAAAGTCTTGGAACTGGGAATGAAAATTTCTTTTTCTGCTGTGCAGTGTTGCTTGGGCAGAGGGAGGTTTTTGGTTAAGAAATGGGAAGTTTGGAGGTTGGGAATGAACAGTGGGAAGTGAGGGCTGGTTTGGGAATGATGCAGCAAGGGAAGAAGGAGCTGCTCCCCTCCCAGGTGCTTCCCCCACCCATGAATATCCATTCTGGGAATGCCTGGCACTGCCAGGCTTGTTCCCAAAACCACGTCATGTCCTGTTTCTCAATGCACTGGTGCCCAGGAGCAGGATCTACCCAGGCAGACAAAAACACCTGAGGCTGTCCTGGGCCAGGCACCACCAGGCCTGAGTGTGGCTGAGCGACTGGGAGAACTAATTAATGCAGCAGGCTGATTCCCAGTAGCCTCAGGAACTGGAATGTTGCAGTAATTAATAGATTAATTTCTCTTTGGAGGAGAGAAATGGGTGGATAAAGAGGATATCAGGGACTGCCCGTGTCTGCTCTTTCCTGATGGTGTTTTAGGGAAGCAGTTCCAGGTTCAGGTCCCCATCAACAGCTCTGGTGACCTCAGATCTTAAAACCTGTTTTTATTTCCTAAAGAAAAGAGCATTAACCAGGCTTTGGAGTTTGCCATAGCATCCAGTGGTGCTGTAATGAGCAGACAAGGCTGTGGTTTTGGGAGGATCCAGCTCCAGCCTAATTCGCTCATTCTGGGGTTTGGCATTCCATGTTATTGGAGTGAGAAGGGGTAGAAGGTTGTGCCGGGAGTAAATACAGCAGAGAATGTGGTTAATGGTTTTCCAGTGCTTTGGAATGTGACCAGAGGTCCATGAGAGCCCCGTGCTCCAGCAGGGATCTCCCCTGGATTTCTGCAGACGAATTTTGCAGGAAGAGGGGGAAGTACCCACCCAGTGTCAGTGATTTATACAAAGTCTCTGCACTCCTCACACCTTCAGTTGCAGTCATTCACTGAACTTGGGATAAAATCCAGTCAGGGGTTATTCTTTTATTCCTTCCCCAACTCGGTCGAGCTCAGAGCTGCTGTTGTTTATTGTGTTTGGAGAGTGCCTGCTGGCAGGGATGGGGGGATAATGCTTTGTACATGTCCAGTGCATTGCAATTTTCCCAAAAGTTCCTTTGGGCAACAGCATTGCTGACTCGGGCCCCCTGTGCTTTGCCATGTTCTGGTTTTGCTTGGCAATGTGCCTCCATCCCGTGGAGGCTCCCTTCCTGAAGGACACATTCCTGGAGTGCTGAGGGTCTCCAGCTTTCCCAGAACACCCCCAGGGCATCAGCTTCGTGCCTGGGGTGGCTCTTTAGGATGCCAGGTAACAGGAATGTGGGATCTGAGCAGCAGCTTCATGTCCTGGGGTTTGTGTCTGCATTCCAAGGGGCCGTTATGGATCCTCGTTGCTGTTTTCCTCAGGGCTAGGGTAGGAAGGGTGTCTGTGATGGGGCTGGAGCTCAGTTTCCATGATGTCCTCGTCCACAAATGCAGCCTAAATGTCAGAGAACAGAGTCTCCTTCAGGCTGTTTGTTTGGGTCTTGTTTGGCAGCCACAAATAATAGCCCTAAAAGTAGGTGGGTGAGATTCCTTACTAATCTTTGGGGAGGGGGTTTTGCACGGGGATGTGAATCAGGCTTAGTTTTTGGTGATACAGATACATTTGTTTGGGAACGGGGAGCTGGAAGAGCCCCTCAGGTGATGGATACCTGGGATTTGTCCGCGGTGACCTGTCCATGTCCTCGGATGCCAAATCCAGCTGCCTCTGCAGACAGCTCATGCCTGTGGTGCTTGTAGTGCCTCTGGCACTTGGCCTCCAAGTCAGCTCCTAATTTTATCTCCTTACCGACATGGTGACAACGTGACACAGCAGAGGAGAGGGAATGACATCAGCAGACGGATGGATCCATGTGGAGCAGCAGCAGGGATTTGATTTTAATTAAAAACGAGCAGTGCCAAGGTGATTCTGCTTTTAAATTGGTACAGTGATCCCTGTCACGAGCTGTGAGGTTGCTCAGGGCTGGGGCTGTCTCTGCACGTGGTGTTTCATTCCTGCAATTCCAAACATCCTAGTAATGAACACTGAGCTTCCTGGAAAATGTGGAGTCAGTCCCTGTGTTTAAAAAAACCCACAATTTCTGACACATCAAGGGGTGTGTGAGGTGGGGAGCTGCTTTTGGCCATCTATTCAAACACAAAGGGAGACTTTTTCTACCCAGAAGTTCCGAGGATATCTGGAGGCAGCTAGAATCCCCTCAGCAGTGCCAGGAATTCTGTGGATCCTGCAGGACTCACAGATGTAGGGAGGGTGGGAGGGATTCGTGTGTATTTGGTGTGAATGGTTGGTTTATGTTATTCTGCCAAGATCCCTACATGGGGAGGAAGCCTCATGTTCCACAGAGAGCACAGTGCTTCCATCAGCTGCTGAGGCTGGAATTTAGGGAATATTTTATCTTCTTCTGGCTTTGCTCCTTGTGCCAGCGTGTTGTGGGCACAGGGCCTGTTCCCTGTGCTGAGGCGCCTCCAGTCCTGGGACCCTCATGCCAAGAAGGACCTTAGGGCCTGGAGCATGTCCAGAGATGGGAATGGAGCACCAGGAGAGGCTGAGGGAGCTGGGAAAGGGGCTCAGCCTGGGGAAAAGGAAAACCTTCTGGCTCTGCACAACTCCCTGACAGGAGGGGACAGTCAGGGGATGTTGTGCTCTGCTCCCAGGGAACAGGAACAGGAGGAGAGGGAACGGCCTCAGGCTGGGCCAGAGGAGGCTCAGGTTGCACATCAGCAGGAATTTCCTCATGGAAAGGGTGCTCAGGGCTTGGCAGGGGCTGCCCAGGGAGGTTTGGAGTGCCCATCCCTGGAGGTGTCCAAGGAAAGCCTGGTCATGGCACTCACTGGGCTGGGGACAAGGTGGGGATTTGGCACAGGGTGGACTCAGTGATCCAAGGTCTTTTCCAGCCTCCATGATCCTGTGTGATCCTTGGTGAGGAGCTTCCCAAACATGGAGCAGCTGCTGAGGGTGTTGGCACCACTTTATGATCCAGGACTGTGTGTTTGCTCCCTGACCACTGGCAGTTTTAGGGCTTTGGAGACAGAGACACCAAGAATTTTGCTGAAAGTGACCTGCTCTGGAGTGGGAAAGAGTGAAACAGGCTGTAAAGGAATTGTTATGGTTTAGGAGGATTTCTTGGAATAAATTTTCCTGTTGAGCAGAGTGAAGAGCTTCATTGTTCCTCTGGCAGGGGAGGCTGCAGGTTGTGATTGGAGTGTCCAGAGCGTGCGGGGCTGTCCAGCAGCGCTGGAGCTCGGTGACAGTGACATGAATCACTTGTCCTCAGGTGCTGAGGTGGACGTGACGCTCTGCAATTGCAGCATCTCCCAGTCAGTCCCACGTTTGGACTGTGGCTGCAGCCCCTGAGCTCACCTCAGAGCCAGCAGCAGTGCAGGAACAGCCCCAGAGCTCACCTCAGAGCCAGCAGCAGTGCAGGAACAGCCCCAGAGCTCACCTCAGAGCCAGCAGCAGTGCAGGAACAGCCCCAGAGCTCACCTCAGAGCCAGCAGTGCAGGAATGTTACTTTTGCTAAGGCCACCTCTCTTCTGCAGGGAAGGAGGGAGCAGAACAGAGCCTTATCCAGGGCTGCTGTATGGCTTGTGACACCCTCGTGCCCACAGTCCCACCTCAGAGCTCAGCAGCCCTGTTTCAGCTTGAGGTGAAATGATTTGAGGGGCTCCTCAGTGTGTTTCCCGCCCTTCCACCCCGTTCTCCTGCACTGGGATATTTAATAGGGGATATTCCTGGGAGCTGTGGTGAACTCTTGGAGGCTGAAAATGTGGTTTCAAGACCATGATGTCACCTAGGCTGGCTCAATGAGGAGCCAACCCCTTCCCCTCAGTTCAGCTTCCATTGTTTGCCTCCCTCTGCTCCACAGCATCTCCATCCTCACTGGAATATCCCCCTCCCTGCTGCCTGTTCCCCTGCTTCTCTCAGAGGGCAGGAGGCAACTCATACACATTTTTCTCTCTCCTGAGCAGTGCTGGAATGGGATTTTCCTCCCTCCCAGTCCCCTTGAAGAGGAAGGAAACTGCAGGTGTTTGCTCTCCCCAGGAGGCTCTGGCTGAGACCTGCTTTGTGAAGCTCTGCCTGGTTTTGTTACCTCCCAGGACAGGGTTGGGTAGGAAACTCAATCTCCCACCCACCTTTTATCTATCTGAAATGATTTATTCCCTTCTAGGCGGAGGCTGCCATGGCCTGTATGACCAACAGCCAACACTGTGGTTTGGCATCTTGTCGTGACTTGTGCTCCTTCCTGCTCACAGGGGCAGGGAATTTCTGTCCAAACCTGTTCCTTTCCCGAGCTGTGCCCACTGTGGTTCCTGTCTCGGCAGTATGGGGGAGAAGCCAGGCCTCAAAGTAGAGCAGCTGCCTCCTGCCAGAAGTTTGGAATTTCCTTCTGTAGTGCCAGTTATCAGCTGGCTAAACTAGGACACTGTCAGGTAGTGCTTTCCCCACTTCCTTGATGATGACATCAAACACAAAGAGCTGTTTCGGAGCCTCTTTTAATGGAGCCATCGTGAGGATCTGAAAATACTGGTGGGGTTTGGGCAGGTCACTTGCAGGAAGGTTGAAACCTGGTTTTGTTCTCCACCTCAGAGTTTCTCTGTGAAATTGCTCCAGTTGCAACACCTGGCCACCTTTGCTGAGGTGGATGCCAGCCTCAGGCAGAGGCTGATGCTCAAAGCCGGGCTCTGTGAGTGATTAACACGTCTCTCTGCCCGTGGGTGACTCGGTGGGTGACTGGCAGCGTGTGGAAAGGCAGGGAGCAGCACAGGGAGGCTCCCTGTGTGCAGGAATGTGGCCCTGCCAGCCAGCCCTGCCCATGTCCCTGGCCGTAGGCTCGGGGCTCAGCTCCCCCTGGAATCGCGCCCTGGCTGCTGCTGCTCTGCCTGGCAGGCCTGGCCTGGTCCCTGCCAGGATCCAGGAGTATCCTGCTGTGGAATCCCATGGGATTTTATCATCACAGGTATTTTTTTACCACCTGAAGTTAAAATGAGTGATGAGCTCCAGATCCATGGCCTGCTGTGGGTGTGCTCCTGGGTACAGCAAAATACTCGTGGTGGTTTTGCTTTTCTCATGGCTTATCTATGGTGGCTTTGCTTTTCCCTGCCTCTTGATTCCCAAGTCATCCTCAGATGGAATCACACACTCCCTCTCCCCTTTATAGATCAGTATTCAGAAGAGTGAAATTAAATGCATGCCCAGACAGGCTCAAACTCTGACCTCCAAACTGAGATTTGTCTTCATTATATTAAAAACTTTGTGTGTTTACTTTTCTCTCCTTCTTTTCAAGGAAATAGACAGACGATTGGAAAAGAAGCTGAAGATCACACAGAAGGAAAGGTAAAATCCTGGTTTTCCTGAGGTGCTGTTGGGCAGCTGAAGGCCTGGGGAGTGGGAGCAGTGGGGTAAAACAGCTTCAAACTGAGCGGGGATCGCTGGGTTGGAGTTGAGAATTAGGGAATCTCTGTCGCCTTGCCACTAGGTGGCCCTTTGGAGCCGTGGCAGGGCAGCAGAAAGCTTCTGAGAGTGGTTTGATTTCAGAGCCGGCTCCTCCTGACTGGGTGTAGCTCCATCTTGGGGGAAGCCGTGTAAGAAAGAGGCAGTCACAGGAAGAAATGTGCGAGTCAGGTAACCCCAGTTCTGGCTCTGGAGTGACTTCGCTGTGTCTTGCATCAGGGAGAATTTGTTTTCCTGCTTCCTTTGGGTCTGGGCAGGGGTGTGTTATTTTCTCCTACCAGAAATGTTTTTAATCCCTGCTGACAAGTTCTTTGTTGTTGGGGTTTTCTTCCCCTTTGCTTATTAGAGAGTAATGGGATTTATCCTCTGGGAGTTCCATGCAGAAAAGGGACTACAAAACATTCATATGGTGAGCTGGGGCTGAGGCTGGCTCTCAGGGGTGAAATGGCAGGGTTGAAGTGACAGGCTGGGTATCCTGGTGAGAGGAGCCCCAGAAATCCTTGCAGGGAATGAAATCAAGGTGCTTACACCAATATCTTCAACAAGAAATGCTAAAACTTTACCCAGTGTCTGTTCCCTTTCCTTCACTACAGTTTAATGGTGTCAAACAGGGACTGATTTTCCATCCCTTTCTGAGCTAATTCACTGCTCTAGTTTAGAGTTACAACTACAACGAGGTCTTTAATTATTCCAAACTGTTCTTAATCACAGGAATTCTACCAGGCAGAAAACCCCTGTGGAAAACAAGCACCAACCCCATGTTTTTCTTCCCAGCAGCAGAAAGTCCAAATCCCCTCCCAAAGTGCCGATTGTGATCCAGGACGACAGCCTTCCCGCGGGGCCTCCGCCCCAGATCCGCATCCTCAAGCGGCCCACGACCAACGGCGTGCTCAGCAGCCCCCACTCCGCCAGCCGTCCCGCCTTCCCTGTCAAGTCGCTGGCGCAGCGCGAGGCTGAGTACGCTGAGGCCAGGAAACGCATCCTGGGCAGTGCCAGCCCTGAGGAGGAGCAGGAGAAGCCCATCCTGGACAGGTGAGAGCAGCCCTGTGGGCCCCTGGGGAATTCCTGCCTGCCTCTAGTGGGGATGGGCTCCTTGGGGAGTGCAGCTGGGCCAACACAGAGAGAGAAGGGCTCTGTTGGTAGAGCCTCAGCTAGGTGGGAGCGAGAGGAAGTGCCTGGTAACACCATAAACCATGGAATCATTGAGGTTGGAAAAGCCCTGCAGGATCACAGTCCAGCCATCGACTGGCACTGCTGTGTTCCCCACTAAACATGTCCCCAGGTGCCACATCCGTGTGCCTTTGGAACACTTCCAGGGACGAGGCAGCCACAGCTTCTCTGGGCAGCCTGTGTGAGCACCTCCCCACCCTCACAGGGAGGAATTCCTTCCTGTTATCCAATCCATTCTTGCCCTTTGGCAGTGGGATGCCATTCCCCCTTGATCTGTCTCTCCAGACTTTTGTCCAGAGTCTGTCCATCTTTCCTGTTGGCCCCTTCAGGCCACAGTTAGGTCCCCCCAGAGGTTCTCTGTTCTAGGCTGAACAATCCCAATTCCCTCAGCCTTTCCTCACAGCACAGCTGCTCCATCCCTCTGATCACCTTGGCAGACTCCTTTGAACTTGTTCCATGTCCTTCCTGTGCTGGGGACCCCAGAGCATGTGACAGCATTCCTGTGGTGCAGGGGTTTCCTGAAGGCACTCAGAATTCCACACCTCATTCTCTCGCTCCCAGTGTCCCTGCAGCCCCAGCCCTGCTCTCTGTGTCCCCACAGGCTCAGCTGTGCTTCCTCTGTCCCCACAGGCCGAGGATCTCACAGCCCGAGGACACCAGGCAGCCCAACAATGTGATCCGGCAGCCACTGGGCCCCGATGGCTCGCAGGGCTTCAAGCAGCGCAGATAGAGGCGGAGGTGCCATTCCGCCAGCATGGACACATGGACCCGGGCCAGGGGGCCTCCCGGGGTGATTTGCACTGTGACCCTTTTGCTCTGCCCACTGTGACTTTCAGCCCCACGCACTGTGACCTCCCCTCTCCACCCACTGTGAGCGGCGATCCCAGCAGGGCTGTCCCCGCAGCCAGGGGGACACGAGGGGCCATGCCGGACTCGGCCGGGCGCAGGGAGTTGTGCGTGTCCCACTCGGGTCGGAGCGAGCGCCAGCAATAACGTCTGTTGTACTCAAAACCTGGCATTTAAGGAAAGAAAAAAAAAAAAGAAAAGATGGGAAGCCTCCCCAGCCACCACGCATGTTGTCCTCATCACTTGCAGAACGAGTTCTGTTTCCGAGGATTTTAGGTTCTTTTAATTTGGTTTTCTGTTTGTTTTCTGTTTGCTTTCTGTATCTTGGATCGGCGGAGTGCATGGGAAGGATTTGAGCTGTTTGTTTGAATCCAGAGAGGTAGCTGAGTGTTCTGAAGGGAGTTCCAATGCATTTCCATGAATGTGATGGCTTGAGGATGACAAGCTCGTGCTTCTCCCTCTCCATTTCCACTGCCATGAAAGCGAACTCCTGGATACCCCCAGATACCTCAGAGTGGGAACCAGTTCACATCTTGGCTCCTGTTAAAGCTTGGCTTCGATTCCTGCTGGCTTTGAGGAAAAGCTTAAAATACATCCTTTTTGGGTTCTTTTGTATTTGGGGAGAAGGGAATGCAGAGTGACCCCATGAAAATGCCTGCTGTCCAGCCGCGGAGGGCCAGGCGGTGAAGAATTCGGGAGATGAGGAGGAGAGGCTCTGGCCGTGATGTTGGGCAGTGGGATATCCCGAGGGTCCAGCCCCAGGGGCGCAGGGACGGTACGAGCTCTCCTGGAGCGGCAGAACTGGGAACCAGAGCAGCCCTGGAGAAAGCCTGGATGATCCCTCTGTCTCCCTGGAGGCAGCGAGGCTCTAGCTCCCGGGAAGAGGATGGGGAGGCTCCTGCTCCCCAGGAATGGAGATGTTCCCCCCTGGATGAAGCTGAGGATCACTTGATATCAAAGGATTGGATGAACACTAAGTGCTCTTCCTGGAGGGGCCAGGACTTGGAAAGCTGGGTGGTTCCCGATGGATTCCTGCATCGGCATACTGTCTTCAGTAGGTGTGAGGGGGAATGAGCCAATCTTGATGTGCACGAAAAGCCTTGTGTGGAAATGAGGCTGAAATCCCACAGAAATGGGAAAATAGAAACTACCTGTGTATCCAAGCGATCCGCTGGAACCTTAATGAGCTCCTCACAGCTGGTTCCGGGTGGGGTGGGATTCCCCCTGGGATCCTGCTGACTTTTGGGGGATCTCACTCATCCCTCTCAGGCTGGGGGCCGGGATGAGCTCCAGGAGGGGGCGGGAGGGAGAAGGACATCAGCAATAACTGTAGTCACTACGCCTTTCCTTAATTATTCCTAAAAATAGCATCAAATAGCCAAAAACCTCCCAAATCCACCGGATTTCCAATGCGGCTGGTCAGCGCCACATTGCTGCCTCCTCTGTGTCCGGCACCAAAATTCCACCTCTGGCACCGAAATCCTGTTTTCCAGCACTGAAATCCCCTTCTCCCGGCTGCTCTTTCCTGCTGCATCCCGGTACCAGGACACGGTGCCAGGACATGGTGCCCAGGACACGTCCCGCCCGCGGGCAGGGCTGGGTGGCGTTCCTGTGGGAAGCACCTTCATCCCGAGGAGGGGGAGGATGGACACGGCACCGCGTGTTTCCGCTCCGAAAAAAAAGTGCGCTGGAAAGAAAACGTTTTATAAATCGTATTTTAAATAAATGTCTTTAAACTTTTCAGGGCTTTATGGCTCCCTCCTTTTATCCCTGTGTCTGCCAGGGCCAGCTTTTTGGTGGCTGGTGTGTAAAAACACACCAGGAAGCTAAAATCTGGGATCTTTTGCCCATAATTGTGCTGGTTTTACCCCCAAACGAGGGGATTTTAACCCATTTTTAGGGTGGTTGAGAGGAATGGTCCAAGGAGGGTGGGAAGGGCAGTGGTCCAAGGAAGGATGTGGATCCTAGATGTGGACACAAGTGCTCCCTCTCCCTGGAGGAGAAACAAGCAAATCAGTTAATTTAATTAATTTAATAGACAGTGATTATTTTGTTGCTCCATGCTGGGCTCCCCCTTGGATGTTGTGCTCCCTGATGTCCAGAGAAGGTGCTGGAGGCTCTTGGGGTGAGGAGTCCGGGAGCCCTGGTGGCTCCCATAGCCCCAGCTCCTTAAATTTTTAACTATTTATTTATAATAAAAAGAATGTAAACATATAACATTAATATATAATATAGAAGTATTATTAAATATATGAATATAAAATAAACATATAATAATTATATTTAATATAGGATACAACCCAGTATCTAATACGTATATTTTACATATTGTAAATATCTCATAGAACATATACCACTAGCCTATATAACACTATAAAATAAATAAATAGAAATAGTAGATTCCATTATCTGATTTATAAAATTACCTGATTTATAAAACCAGTGAAACCGGTGAGTTTCGTGGCTCGGAGCCCAGAGCCAGTTCCAGTTCCCACAGCGGACTGGGACCAGTTCCTGCACCGGGTCCTCCAACGCGCTAGGGGGCGCCGCGGATGCGGAAGCGCCTATCTCTGGCCGTTCCCCCGCTCCTGGGCGGCCGCGGAGGCAGCAGCGAGGCATCAGCGAGGTACCATCGAGGCGTCGGGACAGAGCGGCGGGGCCGCGATGGCGGCGGAGGCGGAGGAGTACGAGTCGGTGCTGTGCGTGAAGCCGGCGGTGCTCGTGTACCGGCTGCCGCCGCGGGCCTCCAACCGTGGTTACAGGTGGGGCCCGCGCCCGCTCGCGGGGTGTCAGCGCCTCCTGGCGTGGGGGGCTCGCCCCCTCCCTGTGGGGTTTGTGGGGGTCCCCTCCTCATGAGGTGTGTGGGGTTTGTGGTTCCCAGGAGGTGTCTGGGGTCTCTCGCTCTCCGTGGGGCAGCAAGAACTGCCCCTCATGGGGTATCTCAGCCCCCTGTGGGTTCTCTCGTGAGGTCTCTGTGCCCCCATCCCCACCCCACAGGGGTGTCTCCATCCCCCCGTGTGTTTTGGGGCTCCCTCCTCGTCAGTCCCCAGCCAAAGCCTGTCCTGGCACAGCCGCCTGTCCCTAACGCAGCTTCGGGTCTGGAAACTCCGCGGAAAGGGAACCGAAACCTCCCGCGCAGCTCCCGCCTGCTCCCCGCCCAAACCCAGCAGCTGTTTTGGGGTGAAACGAGACATCTTGTGACAAATGCCGCTCTCCCCGTGACCCTCGTTACCAGCTGCGGGCAGAGGAGCTCCGGGGCAGCACACGGGGGCTCACACTCCCCTTCCTGCTTCCCAGAGCCGCGGAGTGGCAGCTGGATCAGCCGGCCTGGAGCGGCCGCATGCGGATCACGGCCAAGGGCAGCACGGCCTTCATCAAGCTGGAGGACAAGAGCTCGGGTGAGGAGGGAACCCTGGGGCTCCGCGCTCCGTGGGGAGCAGCGATGTGGGGCTGAGCCCGGCCTTACCCCGCCTGGTTCCCGTTTTCCAGGAGAGCTCTTTGCCCAGGCTCCTGTGGAGCAGTTCCCCGGGATCGCTGTGGAGGGCGTGACAGACTCCAGCAGATACTTCGTCATCCGGATTGAGGATGGGAACGGTGCGTCCCGCACACCCGGGGACCCGTCAGAGCCCTCGCTGCTGCTGTTTGAGAAGGATTCCTGCTTTCCATGGTGGAATACTCCCTGCACGGGGGAGGGGGGGGCGGGGCAGAGGGAGGAACTGCCTCCGTCCCACGGCTCTGACCTTATCCAGGAACAAAAACACTTGCGTTTGGCTGCTCTGTGTTGGTAGGAGTATGCAGTAGCATCCCCCTGCTGCCAGTTAATTAAAAAGCTGTTTGTACTCAAGTTGTAGGTGCAGCCAATGAGGTGAAACACCTGGAGATTTCTTTGGAGAAGGGAAAGCTCTGGCCTAATTGTGGCTGTGGCCTTCCAGTCCCTAAAGGATCTCCAGGAGAACTTGCAAGGGCCTTGGGGACAAGGGATGGAGGGACAGGACACAGGGAGTGGCTTCCCACTGCAGATGGGATATTGGGATAAATCCTTCCTTGTGAGGGTGGTGAGGCCCTGGCACAGGGTGCCCAGAGAAGCTGTGGATCCACTGCCCCTGGATCCCTGACAGTGTCCAAGGTTGGAATGGGCTTGCAGCCACCTGTGATAGTGGAAGGTGTCCCTGCCCATGGAATGGGATGGGATTTACAGTCTTTCCCACCCAAACTATTGTGGGATTCTGTGATCCCCAGTCCTGTGGCTCAGTCTCCAGTGTCTCAGTTCTGTCTGGAGGCAGCGCTAAGCACAGGGTTGTGCAGGATGGAGCATCCCATCCCTCCTCCCGCACTGCTCAGCATCCCAGCCCTGATTCCTCCTCCCTGCCCAGGCCGCCGGGCATTCATCGGGGTCGGCTTTGTGGACAGAGGTGATGCCTTTGACTTCAACGTCGCTCTCCAGGACCACTTCAAGTGAGTCTGTGCCTCTCCCTGTGTCCTCTCAGTTCTGTTTTTGGCAGGTCTGCAGGAGTGGTGGAGAAGTGGGAGCTGGGATGGGCAGGTGTAGTGGGAAGAGGAAGAAACTCACAGCTCTTCCTCTCTCCAGGATTTTCCCAACCTGGATCAGCAGCATCCCAAACTGGGCTTCCCAAGTCCAAAACTGGGTGTCCGAATTCCCAGTCCAGATTTCTAATTTATTTCTTCTGCTTCCTGTATGCGCTGTAAGGGGGGCTGCTCCAGCTGCTGGGGTTTTGGGGTTTTGGGCTTTCAGGGAGGGATGGATGTGGTGCTGTCACACTCTGGCAGCTGCTACTGGGAATCATCCCCTGGGTGCTCCCTCAGGTGAGGTCTCAGTTCACACCTTGGCCTTTGCGGAGCTGCTGCCATGGAGGGGATGATCCTGAGCAGGATTTATTTGTCTGGGGGAGCCTGGGGCAGGCTGTGACGTCTTCTTTTCCGTGGGTTTAATTCCTGCAGGTGGGTGAGGCAGCAGAGCGAGCTGGCCCGGCAGGCCCAGGACCTGGAGCAGGGACCCAAACTGGATCTGGGCTTCAAGGAGGGAGAAACCATCAAACTCAACATAGCTGTGAGGGCCTTTCCCAGCTGATTCCAGCGTTTCATTTGGGTGGCACAAGGAAGCAGCAGCTCCTCCCCGAAATCCCTGTGGCTGTGGGCAGAGGGCAGAGCTTGTTGGGATAATGCTGCCCACAGGGATTTGGAGGGGGTTGTGGTGCAATCAATTCCTGCTACCAAAACCAGACCTGTGGGATCTGTGGGTACAAACCACCCTGGCTGTGACCCCTTTGGATGCACCGTTAGTGGCATGTTGCAGTAGTGCAAGATTTTATTCCCAAATTGAAACAATTTGGCTTCCAGGGTTTTCACACTCTGGCTCTGGATTTAAGTGCAATCCCACCCACCATTCCTGCTCTCCTTTCAGAACATGAAGAAAAAGGAAGGAGGGACAGGAAGCACCAGGCCACGTCCTGCAGGGCCTGGGGGCCTGAGCCTGCTCCCCCCACCCCCCGGAGGAAAATCTGGCTCCGGAGAGCGCCCGGTGCTGCTCTCCATGCCCACCCAGCTCCCAGGAACCCCCATCACAGGTCCGTGCTCCCAGAGAGCTCCTGAGGGGCTGCTTCATCCATCAAAGCAGGGAAAAGAGGGAATCTGGGAATGAGAGTGAGAAATCACTCCTGCTGATTTGTTTTCTCTCTTCCCAACTTTCTGACAGACTCCCTGTTGTCCTGGCCTCAGCCCACTGCTGCTGCTGCTGCTGCTGATGTCTGGGGAGACTTTGCCAAAGCTTCGGGGTGAGCAGGAGAGGGATTTGGGGGGGATGTGGATGCCCCAAAACTGTCTGGTTCTGCTGGGAAACCCCACTGGAGTGGGAGCACTGCTCCATCCAGTCCCAGCTCTGGCTCTGTGCTGCAATTCCCTAAGTTCAGGTCCGTGGGCACTTCTTATTCTGCTGCTCCATGAGAGTTTTGGGGTGATCCTGGATGACCCATTTGCAGCCCAGTTTCCTCCCTGGATGCCTTTACCATTTCTAAACACCCTTTTTTCCCTGTTTCTCCCTCTCTTCAGTTCGGCTTCCACCCAGGCTCAGGGGAGCACTGGCTGGGTTCAGTTCTGAGCTTGGCCTTGATCCACTTTTCCCCGTGTGGGTGCTGGGATCCTCAGGATTCCTGCTGGACCAAAGATGCAGCCTCAGGACACCTCACTCCTGTCCTTAAATCCCACCCAGTGTCAAAATGCTGGAATTAATGCTGGAAACAACCAACCACGTGCCTTAAAACACTCCACAGCCTGAGCCTGCCACTTCCAGGGCATGGATCATGGGAGACATTGGAGATTTTTTCTTTGGGAAAAGCCATCAGGTCCATCCCTCTGCCTTCTCCTCATGCTTTTGGGCAAGATCAGTCCTTCCCTCGGCGAGGAGCATCTCCCTGGAGCCATCCCACCTTCCAAATCCACACAAACCTTTCCCTGCCATGATGCCAAGCACTGCCTGGATTTTTTTCTGAGCACTTAACTGGGGTGTGGGGAGCCTGATCCTGGCATTTTCATGCTGAAATTCCTCATTTCTTACTCTGGGAAGTTTGTTTTACTCCTCGTCTATGTTGAAGACACGATATTTTACTCCTTTCCATGGACATTTTATTAAGGACAAAACAGAGTCAGGCTCTTGGACAGAGCTGGGGTTGAGATTTCTCTTGAAGCAAATAAATATTTTCTTACCTATTTATATTAAGGCTTTTCCAAGTACAAAATCTGACTTTTTTTTATCCAACCCTTTGGATTTTCCTTTTCATTTCCAACTGGATGATGGGCATTTTGCTTTCAGAGCTTTCCCTGGGCCTGGCAGTGAACCCAGGTGAGAATGTAACGCTTACAAGTGAACAATAAAATGGTTTTGATGCCAGACTGGAATTCTTTTCCTCCCCTGGGCGGGCTCGGAGCAGCCAGGATGAGCTTTTGTGATTCCCATTCCTTGCTTGTGCTGAGGGAATGGGATTGGACAAGGAGCACAACAGAACCTGTTGCTTAGCAGTGGTTTCTATTGGGAAGGACACCGGGAGGGGAAGGTAAGAGAAGAAATGAGTGGAAAACGAGGCGTTTTGGGACATAAATGCTCGGGGGTGGAATTGGAGGCAGCTCCCGCCTGGCTGGAGGCATCCAAGACGCTGTAAATCCTCAATCCCAGCTGCCTGCTCCCCGGCCTGGGTAATCTCTGGCTCTCGGGGGAGAAAGGGCACTTTCCCTGCCGGGGGGGGCCAGGGGAGGGCGGCCGGGCGAGCCCCTCCTTCCCGGAGCGTGGCTTGGGACCAGATCCATCCCTTGTTTCAGGAGCAGGGATGTCTCCAGCCCCCGTTCTGGGGGATTTGGGGCCCGGCTTGGGGATTTATCCCCACTTTTCTCTACCAGGGTGGGGGCAGGAAGTCTTTAATGCCCCGGGGTATAATTAAAGCTGTGTCCGGGAGGGGGTGATCCGGGATCCCGGGGCCAACCCCACATCCCGGGGCTGTTAAAGCCGCTTCACCCCTTGGCAACCCCGGCTCGCTCCACCCCGGAGCTTTTCCTGCCGGAGCGAACTCCCGGGCCTTAATGAGCTTAAGGACCGCGGGGCTTAAGGACCGGGCCCTCCGAGGAGCCCCGTGCCCCGCTGGGGAGCGGCTCCACCCGGGGTAAGGACTTCCCCACCCGCCCTGGGCGCGGGCAGCGCCGGCGGCCGGCTTTGCTTCTGTTTTCCTTCCTTTTCCTCGTTCTCCTCCCACCGACAGCCTCGGGGTGGATTTGTCGGCAAAGCCCGGGAGTGCCGAGGGATTTCTGGGGGGAGGATGGGGCTGAGCCGCTGTCGGGACCTCCAGGAAGAGGAGGGTCCCTGCTCCCGCCATCACGCGGGGAGGGGACGCGGATTTCGGGCTAATTCCGACCCCGCATCCGCTTCCCGCGGGCGGGCACCGAGCCCAAACCGCCCCAAATCCCGGGAAAAGGGGCTTGGGGACGAGGAGGCCGCGGCAAGGGAGTGCTCGGGGGCTCGAGAGATGCGCCCGGGGCTGAGGTGGGGTCACCGCGTCCCCTCGGCGGGGGGATCGTGGGATGGGGATCGGGAACGGGAACTGGGTCGGGAATGGGATCGGGATCGGGATCGGGAACGGAAACGGGAACGGGATCGGGAATGGCACTTGGGCAGCGGCTTTGGGAGGGCAAAGGGGATTTGTGGTCGGAAAATCGCGGATCGGGGCAGCTCCGTGATCCCAGTGGAGAATCGGGGGGCGGGTCTGTGGCTGCGAATGGAAAGGTGCGGCGGCTTGGGATCGCAAATGCGAATTTACAGCGGGTTTGGGATGGCAAATGCGAATTTACAGCGGGTATGGGATTACAGATGCGAATTTACAGCGGGTTTGGGATCACAAACGCGAAATTTTAGTGATTTTGTGGTTGCAACTGTAAATCTGCAGCAGTTTTGTTGTAACTGGAAGTATGTGCAGCAGTTTCTTGGGATCACAAATGCAAGTTCGTGCCAGTTTTATGATTGCAACTATAAATCTGCAGTGGTTTTGGGATCACAAACTTGAATTTTTTGCGATTTTGTGGTTGCAGCTGTAAATCTGCAGCATATTTTGGGATTGTAACTGGAAACCTGCAGCAGTTTTGGGATCAAAATGCATTTTTCTGTCAGTTTTATGGCTGCAGCTGTAAATCTGTGGGGGTTTTGTGACCACAAACACAGATTTGCAGCAGTTTGGGAATCATAACTGCAATTCTGCAGCAGTTTTGCTGTTGCAGCTATAAACCTGCCATGGTTTTATGATCCCAAACACACATTTACAGAGGTTTTATGCTGCAGCTGCAAAATGAAGTTGGTTTGGATCACAGCTGTAAATCTACAGCCCTTTGTGATCCCAAACACCAGCTTTTGGCCATTTTGTGGTTGCAGCTGCAAATCACCGTCAGTTTTTGGGATTGTGAATGTGGATCTGAACATCCTTGCAGTCACAACTGCAAACTTCTGGTGGGTTTTTGACCACAACTGAGCGTTTCCAGCAACTCTTCCCTCACAAAGGACATTCCTTGGAATGTCGAGTGTGGGAGGTGGCATTTCCATCCAGGGCAGGGCTCAGAATGCGTGTCATGGGCTGGAGGAGACTCAGATTGAGGGGCTGGTGAGATTTTGGTGGAAATGCCCCTGTTTGTGCCTGGTTATTAAAATCAAAGGAAATATCAGGGGAAGATGCCGATCCCTGAGGATCCTTTATCCAAATTCTGCACCCAGGGAGGGCTCAGCCTGTTTCCAAGGGGAACAGAACAGCTCATGGTGGGAAATGGTGGCCTGGCTGTGCCCTGGGCTGGATCCAATTCTGGATCCCATCCCAGATCCCAGATCCCATCCCACCTTTCTCCATCCCATCCTGCAGGGGCCATGGCCTCGCTGCTGTCCCTGCAGGAGGAGAACCGGATCCTGCAGCAGGAGCTGTCCCGCATCGAGGACCTGCTGGCACAGAGCCGGGCCGAGCGCGATGAGCTGGCCATCAAGTACAATGCCCTCAGTGAGCGGGTGAGCCCTCCCAAATCTGCCTTTTTAGCCCCATAATCCAGAGCTGGCCATCAAGTACCATGCCCTCAGTGAGTGGGTGAGCTCTCCAAATATATCTTTTTTAGCCCCAGAATCGAGGCTCTGCCAGATCCAGCCTTGGTGTTCCCCGTGTGGGGAAGGAGAGCTGCAGTGTCCCCATAGTGGGAATTGTCTAGACCTGTCCTGGCTTGCCAGGGCTTGCCTATCCCTGTTTTATTTGTCCTGCTGGATTTTGGGAAGGATCCCCCCTCCCTGTGGAAATCCTTCAGTTTTTCCATTCTTTGCCCTGGTAACCAGGAATTCCAAAGGGCTTTGGCCTTTCCTGTGCTGAGTGTGGCTGCAAATTGAGGGGCACGTGGGGTTCTGAAGGAATCCCTTGGTTTGTGCCTCATTAGTTAAGAAAAAAGCAAATATCAGGAAAATATCCCCAGGCAAGTTTCCCCTCCTGTACACAAGGATCTTTTATCCATCAGCCACTCTATGCAAACCGGGAAAGGGCTTTGCTGAACCTTAAAAGCACCCCCAAAATTTCCCATTCATCCCCTCCCTGTGCATGGAGAAATGAGAGAAAGTGGGAATTGGGATTTGCCATGGAGCCCCACGGAAGCGATAGCTTTGCTGGGAGTGATGCCGGGGGATGCTCAGGGGTGTGGGGATGTCAGCCTGGACTCCCCCTGATCCCAGCTGGAACACAGCCTGCGGCTGGAGCCGGAGGAAGCAGCCGAGAGCCGGAGCCTGGCCCAGCACAACATCGAGCTGCGGAGGCTGCTAGAGGAGGAGCAGGCTGCCTACAAAAGGAAGCTCCAGGCCTACCAGGAGGGTCAGCAGCGCCAGGCCCAGCTGGTGCAGAAGCTCCAAACCAAGGTAAATCCTTCCTAGGGGAGCACTGGGATAATTTGGGGACTGCCCCCATCGGTGTCATCCCCCTGTCCCTCCCCCAGGTGTTGCAGTACAAGAAGAAATGCGGGGAAATGGAGCAGCAGCTGCTGGAGAAGGCGACAGAGCTGGAGCAGGAGAGGCTGACGGTGAGGGAGGCTTTTGGGATCCCCTGCCCCAAATCCCCAAATCCCCAAATTGGAGTGATGACCAGCAGGGGGATGTTCCCACAGATTCAGCTGGATGCCAGCGGCTCCCAGCCCGAGGAGGAGAACAGCAACGAGCTGGAGAACGCACTGATCCGGCTGGAGGAGGAGCAGCAGAGGTGGGCAGGATCTCTGGGTGGGTGTGAGGATTCCCAGGGGATTCTGACTGAGGGAATCCCCTGGCGTCCCAGGAGCAGTAGCCTGGTGCAGGTGAACTCGATGCTGCGGGAGCAGCTGGAACAGGCCAATGTGGCCAACGCGGCACTGAGCGAGGACATCCGGAAGCTCACGGCCGACTGGGCGAGGGCCCGGGACGAGCTGGAGCAGCGAGAGGCGGAGTGGAGGCGAGAGGAGGAGGTGGGGGACATCCCAGGCAGGGACAGGGATGCAGTGGGCAGCAGCAGTGGATGTGAGGCAGGGGGATGTGGGGATGTGGGATCATGGAGAGGGATGTGGGGTGATGGGGGATGCTGCAAAGAGCAGAATTTGGGGAACATGGCGGTGTGGCATGTAGTGGGAGGAGGATGCAAGACAGAGGGCTAGGGATGTGAGATCACTGGGGAGGGATGCAGGGCTGAGGGAATGAATGTTCCATGGGGAATGATTTGGGATGGGGAAGGGATATGAGCCAGGTGGATGTGGGGATATGTCAGGGACAGTTATACAGGACCCGTGGGAGGGATGCAGGGCCAGGCAGAGGTTCCATGGGGAAGGATTTGAGGACTCGGGAAATGTAATGGGAAGGGGATGTGAGGCAGGGATGTGTCGCCCCGCCTCCCACCCGTTCCCACAAGAATTGGGGTAGGGCTGTGGAGAACTCTGGGGGTGATGGGTGCGGCCAGGAGAGCTATTTGGGAATTTGGTGGATCCCTGATCCCGATCTATCCCACCCCAGTCCTTCAACACCTACTTCAGCAACGAGCACAGCCGGCTCCTGACCCTCTGGCGGCAGCTGGTGGCCTTCAGGCGCCACTTCGGGGACATGAAGGCCACCACCGAGAGGTCAGCGGGGCCCGGGGCGGGAGCTCTCTTTCTGGGGATCCCTGCGGATCCCACCCTGCACCTCCCGCCCGCGCAGGGACCTGGCGGAGCTGGGCCACGAGGTGTCCCGGACGGGCCGCGCCGCCCACACCGCCTGCCTGCACCTGGCAGCCAACCTGCGGCTGGCCGAGAGCGAGGCGAACGCGGCCCGGGAGCGGCAGGACCTGCGCCTGGAGCAGCTGGAGGAGCAGCTGGCGGCGCGGGCACGGGACGCGGAGCTGGAGAAAGCCACCCTGGCAGCCAGGTACAGGGAGTGGGGGGCACCGGGATGGGCGACGGGAGGAATGGAGGTGCAGGGGATGTGGCACATGACGGGGAGGGAATGAGCTAGAGGGATGGGATGCAGGAGCACCAGGGGATGCAGGGACACCTGGAAGGATGCAGGAGCACCAGGGGATGCAGGGACACCAGGAAGGATGCAGGAGCACCAGGAGGGATGCAGAGCACCAAGAGTGATGCAGGAGCAGCAGGGGATGCAGGAGCACCAGGAGATATGCAGGAGCACCAGGAGATATGCAGGAGCACCAGCAGGATGGGGCCACGGGGGATGTTTCATGGGGAAGGTTTTGGGGCTGTGACGCGGATGGGAAGGGATGTGAGGCAGGAGGAGGCAGTGCTGTGAATCAATGGTGGCCGTGTCTGGCCAGGCTGGCGGAGCTGACGGCGGCTCTGGAGCGGCGCCGGAGCGAGGATGAGGAGAAGGAGCAGGCAGTGGAAGCACTGACCCTGCAGCTGCAGGAGCTGGTGGGTGCAGGGTGTGGTGGTTTTGGGGGAGGCACATCCATCATTCCTGGCCTGATCTTGTGCCGGGGTTTGCAGGAGGCTGCGCGCACCCGGGAGCCAACGCCCGAGCAGGTGCAGGCTCTGCGCTCCGAGCTGCAGCTGCTGCGCCGGACGCTGCACGAGGTCACCCAGGTGCTGGGACACCCCGGGGCCACCCATGGCCAGGAGGGACCTCTCCCTGCCTCAGTGTCCCCTCCTTGCTTCAGTGTCCAGTCCCCCCTCAGTGTCCCCTGCCTGCCTCAGTGTCCCCTGCCTGCCTTGGTGTCCCTCCCTTCCTCAGTGTCCCCTGCCTGCCTCGGTGTCCCTCCCTGCCTCAGTTTCCCTTTTCCTTACAGTTTCCCCCTTATTTGACTTGATTCCCTGTTTCCCACCTCAGTTTCCCCTTCCTTGACTCCATTTCCCCTTTCTCACCTTGGTTCCCCCCTCACTGACTTTATTCCCTTCCCTTCCTGACATTGCACTGGGTTTTCCCGGGAACAGGCAGTGCTGGCGGATGACTCTGACCCCACTGTGCCCACCGTGTCCCCACCATGTGCCACCATGTCCCCCCCGTGTCCTGCCGTGTCCCCTCTCCGCAGCCTCTCTGCCAGCGCTGCCGCTGCCGCTGTGCACGCGACCCTGAGCCGGCGCCAGCTCCAGCTGCAGGTGAGGATGGGATGGGATGGGGAATGGGAATGGGAATGGGAATGGGGATAAGGATGAGGGTAAAAAGGATGGGGATGAGGATGGGGATGGGTTTGGGAAGGATGGAAATGGGTTTGGGAAGGATGGGGATGATGATGAGATGAGAATGGGAAGGATGGGGATAAGGATGGGGATGTGATGAAGGCTGACCCCCCAGGAGGCCCGGAGCCAGGTGGAGGCGGGCCGGGAGGCAGCCGGGAGCCTGCGGCGGGAGCTGGGAATGCTGGAGCAGCGGCTGGAGCAGCTGGGAGCCGAGGCCGGGAGCTGCCGGCGGGCACAAGAGGAGGCACAGCGGGAGGGGCTCCGGCTGCGCACCGAGGCCGAGGGGCTGCGCAGGTACCAACCCGGCTGTCTGTCCCTGTGTGCCCCTGTGTTCCTTTGCATCCGTGGGTCTGTCCACGTGTCCCCACCCGTCCCCGTGCATCCTGGTCCATGTATGTCCCTTGGCATCCTTGTGTCCTTTTCTGTCCTTGTGCATCCTTGTGTCCATGTGTCCCTGTGTCCATCTGTCCCAGTGTCACTCACTGACTGCCCCTCTGTGTCCATCTGTCCCCGTGAATCCTTGTGTCCATCTATTCTGGTGCATCTATGTGTCCCCATCTGTCCCTCTGCATCCTGTGTATCCATCTGTCCTTGCATCCCTGTGCTTGCATCCCTGTGCTGTCTGTCCCTGTCCGTCCATCCATCCACCCATCCCCACACATTTGTGTCTGTCTGTCCCTGTCTGTCCATCCCTACACATCTGTGTCTGTCTGTTCCTGTCCATCATCTGTCCATCTGTCCGTCCATCCCCACACATTTGTGTCTGTCTGTCCCTGTCCATCCATCCCCACACACCTGTGTCTGTCTATCTGTCCCTGAACATCCCTCCCATTCCAATGCATCTTTCCCATCCTGCCTCTGAGCATCACCCCATCCCTGTACCCACCCATGTCCATCTGTCCATCTTCCCATGTGTGTCCATCTGCCTGTCCACCCCCCTACCCATATTCATGTGTTGGTGCCCCCACACCGTGGTATGCATGCGTCCATGTGTCCATGTGTCCATGTGTCCCTTTGTCACTTTGCCCTGTGTCTCTTTTTCCATATGTCCCTGTGTCTGTGCCCATGTCTGTATGCCTGTGTCCACATGTCCATGTGTCCAGGTATCCATGTGTCCCCTGTGTCTGTGTGTCTGTATGTCCGTATCCACATGCCCGTGTTCGTGTGTCCATATATCCATGTGCCCACGTACATGTCCGTGTGTCTGTTGGTGTGTCCCTGTGTCCCCGTGTCCATGTGTCCATATGTCTATGTCTGTGTGTCCATTGTCCCCATGTGTCCCGATGTCTGTGTGTCCCCATGTCCACGTGTCTCTGTGTCTGTGTGTCCCCATGTCGCTGTGTCCGTGTGTCGCCATGTCCCCATGTCCCTGTATCACTGTGTCCATGTGTCCCCCTGTCCATCAGGGAGCTGTGCCGTGCGGAGGCAGCGCTGGCGGAGGAGCAGCAGCGTGTGGGAGCCCTTCAGCAGGAGCGGGAGCAGCTGCGTCGCCGCAGCGAGGGGCTGCAGGATTCACGGGACGAGGCTGCCCGCGACGCCCAGGCTGCCCACCAGCAGCTGGAGCGCAGGTGGGCATGGGGGCATGGGTGGGCACAGGTGGATACAGGAGGGTTCAGGTGCATACAGGCAGGTACAGGAGGGTTCAAGTGGGCACAGGTGGATTCAGGTGAGTGCACAGGTGGCACAGGTGAGCACTGTCCCCCCACAGCCAGCAGCAGGTGCAGGAGCTGGAGGTGCAGCGGGCGCAGGCTCAGCGGGAGCTGTTGGAGGAACGGGAAGCACTGAGCCGGGCACTGCTGGAGGTGGAGCTGGCCCGGGGCGAGCAGGAGGCACTGGCTGAGGCCCTGGGCAAGGTGGGCACCCGGACCCGCCCCACAGCGGGGTCGGGCATGGATATAGGTGCATCCCCGTGGGTACAGGTGCATCCCCATGGATGTATCCCCAGGAGTACCAGTCCTGCTGTGGGGGCAGCCCCATGCCCCAGCTGCCCCCATGTCCTGGTTCCACAGGTGTCCCCACATACCCTAGGTGTCCCCAAGTGCCCCCCGGGTGCCCCCCCATGTCCCAGGTACTCCCCAAGCCCCAGTCCCTCCCATCCCACCGTGCCCTGGTGCCCAGTGCCAACTGGTGACCCCAGGCCTCAGGTGAGCACCAGGTGCCTGCCCTCTGTGTACCCCTGCCCCAGGTACTCCCCAGGCTCCAGCTACCCACCGTGTCCCCCGTGCCCCAGTTGCCCCTGTGTCTGGCCGGTGCCCCCAAGCCCCAGTCATGCCCAAGCCTCCCATCGCCCCCATCCCATCGTTACCGGTGCCCGGTGCCAGCCGGTGCCCCGTCACAGGCGCAGGGCAGCTGCGGGGAGCTGGCAGAGGCCCGTCGGGCAGCGGAGGCAGAGGAGTCGCGGCTGAGGGACGCGCTGGCCAAGACCAGCGAGCTGGCGGCCGGACTGGCCCGGGACAAGGCGGAGCTGAGCCAGCGGCTGGAGTGGCAGGAGCAGGAGCGGGAGCGGGGCCGGCTGCGCACTCGGGAGCTGTGTCGGGAGCTGGCGCTGCTGCGGGCGCGGCTGGAGCGCGGTCCCCGGCCCGGGGACGAGCGGCTTGGTCTGGAGCGGGCACGGGGGGACCCCCGGGACAACGGGCGGGGACTGCGGGAGGAGCTGCGGGAGCTGCGCGGGCTCCACGAGCGGCTGCGCCACAGCCTCGGCCAGGTGAGCACCGCAGGGGCAACTGGGAGGGTGCTGGGGCAACTGGGAAGGGTGGGGAGACTGTCCGGTGTACCTGAGACGAGTGGGGAGGGGGCGTGGGGTCACTAAGGGTGTATCGGGAGTAAATGGGAGAGTGCCAGGGGCAACTGGGAGGGGTGGGGAGAGTGTCTGGGGTAACTGGGAGGGGTGGAGAGGAGGCATGGGGTAACTGATGATCCCTGAGTTGTCACTGGTGGTCAGTGAGGTGTAACTGGTGGTCCCTGGCATGTCACTGGCGTTCGGCGAGGTGTCACTGGTGGTCAGTGAGCTGTCCCTGGTGTTCTCTGGGCTGTCCCTGGTGGTCCCTGGGATGTCACTGGTGTTCAATTAGGTGTAACTAGTGGTCAGTGAGCTGTCACTGCTGGTCCCTGAGCTGTCCCTGAGCTGTCCCTGAGCTGTCCTGGTGTCACCGCTTGCCCGCAGGCGGTGCAGGAGCAGAGCGCGGCGGGCGAGGCACTGGCGAGGGCGCGGGCGGAGCAGGAGCGGCTCCGGGCGGAGCAGGAGCGGCTGGGCCGGACACAGGCGGCGCTGGCCCAGGATGGGGCCGGACTGGCCGTGAGGCTCGCGGCTGCCCAGCGCCAGGACAGGCACCGCGACCGGGAGGCTGCCGGGCTCAGGTGGGTGCTGGGCTCAGGTGGGTGCTGGGCTCAGGTGGGTTCCGGATTCAGGTGGGTGCCAGGCTCAGGTGGGTGCTGGGCACATGTGGGTTCCAGGTTCAGATGGATGCCGGGCTCAGGTGGATTCCAGGTTCAGATGGGTGCCGGGCTCAGGTGGGTGCTGGGCTCAGATGGATGCCGGGCTCAGGTGGGTGCCAGGTTCAAGATGGGTGCTGGACTCAGGTGCGTGCCGGGGTGTGCCCAGCCCCGTTCCCAGCCTCGTGCCCAGCTCCTTGCCTGGCGTTCCACAGGTCGGAGAAGGAAGGGCTGGAGAGCAGTGTGTTCCAGCTGCAGCAGGAGCTAGCCCAGCTCCAGGCCCGCAATCAGCAGCTGGAGGCCCAAGGCCGGACACTGACCCAGGCCAAGGAGGCGCTGGAGGGTGAGGGGTCCTGGCCACTTGTGTGTCCCATTGGCCAGGCTATGCCCAATTCCAACCCATCCATCCCTATCTTCATCCCCATCTTCACCCTTCTCCCCATCTTCAACCTTGTCCCCATTCATCCCTATCTTCATCCTCATCATCATCCCCATCCATCCTCATCCTCAGCCATCCCCATCTTCATCCTCAGCTCCATCCTTTCCCCATTGGCAGGGGCTGTCCCCACTGACCGGGCTTGTCCCCAGTGACTAGCAGGTCCCCACTGGCTTGGGGGTGTCCGATGGTGGGGACTGAGGTGTCCCCACGGTGGGATGTCCCCATATCTGGGGGTTTCCCCATGACTGAGGTGTCCCCATGTCTGGGGGTGTCCTCATGTCTGTCCCCGTGTCCCTCAGCGGAGCTGGGCGTGGCCCGGCGGGAGCGGGCACAGGAGCTGCGGGAGCGGCGCCAGGCGGTGGCGGCAGCCGAGGCGGCCGCGGTGACAGTGGCCCTGCAGAGCGCCCGCGATGCCCACCGGGACCAGCTCGAGCACCTCCAGCACGAGAAGGTGCGCACGGGCCGGGGAGGCACGGGGATTTGGGACCGTGAGAGTGATTTTGAGGGCATGGTGGTGCGATTTTGGGGTGCTGTGGTGGAGATTGTTGGGGTGTGATGGTAATTTTGGGGGGTTTTAAGGATGATTGTTGGGGCACGATGTTGGTTGTCAGGGAGTAATGTAGATTTTCGCGGTGAAATGTTGGGTTTTGGGGTGCAGAGCTGATTTTTGATGCACGTGGTGATTGTTGAGGGCACTGTTGGTGATTTTTGGGGTGCAACCTTGATTCCTGACATTCCTGCTGATTGTTGAGGCACAATGCTCGTGGTGTGGTGCTGAATGTTCGGGTTTGCTTGTGATTTTGGGGGTTCACTGGTGATCTCGGTGTCGGCAGGAGGAGCTGGAGGCCGAGCGGGGCCGGTTGGTGCAGGAGCACGAGGAGCTGGTGGCTGAGCTGGCGGCAGCACGGCAGCAGCACCAGAGCGAGAAGCAGCAGGTGGTGGTCCTGATGTCCCCCAGTCCCTGTGCCACCCCTGATGTCCCCCTGTCCCTGTGTCACCCTTGATGTCCCCCAGTCCCTCTGCCATCCTCCTGTTCCCCAGTCCCGTGCTATCCCCGATGTCCCCCCAGGCTCTGGCGCTGCAGCAGGAGGAGCGGGTGGCCCTCGCGGGGACGCTCTCTGGGCTCCAGAGGAGCCTGGACGAGGCCACGGCGGAGCTGGAGCAGCAGCGGCGAGAGGTCAGCAGCCACCAGGAGAAGGAGCAGGTGGGTCTGAGGAGCTCCCAGAACCCCCCCAGGGTGGCACAGAGCCCCTGTGCCCAGGTGTCTCCCCTCATTGCAACTCCCATTGCCAAAGTGCCCCCTCCCCATCCATGGCTGGGTGTCCCCCCATCACCCCCCAATTCCAACCCCCCCGTCTGAATATCTCCTGTGGCCCCTCTGTGGGCCCCCCCATTGCAGCCCCCCATTCCTGGGTACCCCCCATTGCACATCCCTGCTTGAGCCTCACCCTCACCATTCCAAGCCCCCCCCCCCCAGTGTCCCCTTATCTTGCAGCCCCCCAACTTCACCCTCATGTCCCCTGGCTTTGGGGCTCAGCTGTGGTACCTGAGCCCCCTCACCCCATCCCTGCAGCACCCTCACTGCCCCCCTCTTTCTGGGACCCCGTTCCCTTTGCCCCTCCGTGCTTTTCGGGACCCCATCCCCACTGGCCCTCTCTTTCTGGGGCCCCACCCCCACTTTCCCCCACTTTCTGGGACCCCATTCCCATTGCCCCTCCATTCTTTCTGGGACACTATCCCTACTGCCCCCGCTTCCCTTTCCTGGATCCATCTCCATTGCCCCTCTGTGTCCAGGACACCATTCCCACTGTTCCCCCTTCCTGGGACCCCATTCCCACTGCCCCCCTCTTTCCGGGATCTATCCCCATTGCCCGCCGTGTCCGGGACCCCTCCCCGGCCGTGTCGCCCCGGTGACCCCCGAAGGGAGGGGGGGTCCCAGGGTGCGGTGTCCCCGCAGGGCTTGGCCGCGGAGCTGCGCTCGCTGCGGGCGTGGGCGAAGGAGGCGGCGCTGAGCCACGAGCGGGAGGCGCGGGAGCTCCGGGACCAAGCAGCAGCAGCGGCCAAACAGCGGGACAGTGCCCTGCGGGAGGTGAGACGCCCACCCCCCCAAAAAAAGCCCCTTCCGGCCCCCCTAAAATCCCCAAATTCCCCTGAGTTCCACCTGCGGACAGGCGGAGGAGGCGCGGGCGCAGCTGCGGGCGGGGACAGAGGCGCGGGCGGCGGCGCGGCAGGAGCTGCTGGAGGCGCAGCGAGAGGCCCGGGACAGCCGCGAGGGCCGCGACACCGAGCGGCAGCGGGCGCAGGAGGCGCGGCGGGCCCTGGACGATGCGACCCGAGAGAAGGAGACTCTGCAGCGCTCCAACGAGGAGCTGCGGGCGGCCCTGCGGCGCGCCGAGGGAGAGCGCATCAGGTCGGGAATGCGGGATACCCTCACCCCATCCCTGCCGGGAGGTGCGGGGCGTGGGTGTAGCATCTTGGAGGGGGGGATGCTCCGGGTAAGGGAATGTCCAGGCTGGGAGATGCAGGAGTCGGAGTGATGGGTGGGACACGGGGCTGCCCGAATTCGGAGATGCAGGAGCTGGGAGATGCAGGAGTTGGGAGATGCTCGGGATGAGGGAAGTAAAAACTGGGACATGCTCAGGATGAGGACAAGCAGGAGCTGGGAATTACAGGGGTGAGTGACCCCCGCACCCTGGAGGGCGGTGGGATGGGGTTGCTGTTAGGACACAGGTTGGGATGGGGTCAGGAGGCTCCAGGCCAGGAGGACACTCAGGACAAGGTGATGGAAATGTGGGGCTAGGGGGACACCTGGGATGGGCACAGCTGGGGCCGGGGGCATGCTGGCCCCCCTCCGGGTGCTACCAGCCCCCACTCCCCGCAGCCTGAAGCGCTCCGGGGAAGACAAGGAGCAGCGGCTGGCGCTGCTGGAGGCGGCGCGGGCGGCGGCCGAGCGGGAGGTGTCGGAGCTGCGGGCGGCGCTGCGTGGGCTGGAGCGCGCCCGCCTCGAAAGCCGCCGGGAGCTGCAGGAGCTGCGCCGCCAGGTCAGGGACAGTGGGGACAGCGGGGACAGCGGGGTGGCACAGAGCCCCCCCAGCCATCGCGGGTGTCCCTCGTGGACAGGTGAAGGAGCTGGACAGCGAGAACAGCCGGCGGGGCCGGGAGCTGGGGGAGCTGCAGGCGCGGGTGGCTCTGGAGGAGCAGCGGGAGCAGCGGAGCCGCCGCGAAGCCTCCGGCCTCAGGCAGAAAGTGGCAGAGAGCGAGGCTGGCACCGAGGCTGCCAGGAAGGAGGTGAGGGCGTCCCCAAAACCCCGCTGTGCGTGTCCCACATCCTGAAGTGTCCCTGTCCTCCCATAGCTGGCTATCCTGTGTGTCTGGAGGTGTCCCTGTCCCCTCAGACTTGGTGCCTTTTGTCCCCAATCATCGCCATCACTGTGATATCCTGTGTCCCTGGGTGTTCCCATTGCTCCATCCCCTGCCTCCCTGGAGTTCCATGTGACCCCACTGCTTCATTCCCTGCCTTCATGGGGTCCTGATCACCCCATTGCTCCATATCATGTGTCCTTGGGTGTTCCCATCACCCCATTGCTCCATCTCCTCATCTCTGAGGTCCCGATCACCCCATTACTCCATCCCCTCGTTCCCCATCCTCCCCTCCCCCGTTGCCCATTCCTCCCACCCCACCATCCCTGCTCCCCTCACCGCTCCCTGGCCCCTCCGGCAGCTGCAGCAGCTGCAGCAGCGCCTGGCGGCGGCGGAGCAAGAGTTCAGGCGGCGGGAGCAGGAGCTGTCCCGCAGCCTGGAGGAAGCGCGGGGCAATGAGAAGAAGCTGCTGGCGGACGCGCGGAACCTGCAGCTCAAGGTGGAGGCGGCGCGGGTCGAGGTGGCCGAGCTGGGGCTGCGGCTGAGCGCGGCTCAGGGCCGAGCCCAGGGGCTGGAGGCGGAGCTGGCCCGGGGCGAGGAGCAGCGCAGGGCCACCGAGTCCCGCCTGGGCGGCCTCCAGGCCACCCTGCGCCGCACAGTGGCCGTCGCTAGGGCCAAGGGTGAGCGGCCCCTGGGGAACCGGGTGGGGCTAAGAGGAAGGGAGGTGTCACCCCATTGATCCAGCCCTGGGGGTCTCCAACACACCGATGCTCCGGCCCCGGTGTCCCGGGGGTCACTCAAACCCTGTTATTCCATCCTATACATCCCTGGGGTGTCCCATTGCTCCATTCCCCAAAATACTAGGGTCACTCGAACCCTAGTATGGCATCCCTGGGGTCTCCCAAACCCGTTATTCCATCTGCTGCATCCCTGGGGTCTCCCATACCTCCTTATTCCATCCCCTGTACCCCTGGGGTCACTCAAACCCCACTATTCCATCCCCTGCATTCCTGGGGTCACTCAAACTCCACTATTCCATCTGCTGTACCCCTGGGATCCCCCATTTTTTCCATCCCCTGCATCCTTGGGACCCCAAATTTTTCCATCCCCTGCACCCCTGGTGTCCCCCGCTGCTCCATCCCCTCTCCTCAGGCTGGTGTCCCCATGCCACCGCGCTTGTCCCCCGCAGGGGGTGGCCCGGAGGGGCCGGGCAGCCCCGGTTCTCTCCTGGATCCCGACGCTGATCCCGAGGCGCTGCGGGCGGCGCTGCGGGAATTCCTGCGGGAGCTGCAGGATGCGCAGCGGGAGCGGGTGCGTCCCCCCGTCCCCCCCGTCCCCTTTATCCCAAAAAGGCCCTTCCCGGCCCTTTCCCAGCCCGTGTTCCCGGCAGGAGGAGCTCCGGGGGCAGCTGGGCAGCCTGGGCCGCCGCCTGGCGGAGGCGGAGGCGGAGCGGGACAGCGCCGGTGCCCGGGCACAGCAGCTCCAGAAACTGCTGGACGAGAGCGAGCAAGGTGATGCCGGTTTTGGGGAATTTGTGGGGTTCGGGGTGGTTTGGCAGCTGCTGGAGCCTCCACTGCGAGTGGGAGCTTGGAGGGAAACTGAGGCACGGGGAGGGGGGCGGTGCTGCCTGGACGGCAGGATCCTCCCCCGAATTTCCTCCAAAAACCTCATAAATCCCGGTAAACTCAAGTAAAACTCTTCTGCACCTCCTTTAAACCCCAGTGGTAAAAAACTTCCATATATCCTAAACCAAATAAAATGGGTAAAACCCCCTCTGCATCTTCCACAAATCCCAGTAAAACTGGTAAAACTTTCATGGATGCCCATAAACCTCACTAAAACTGGTAAAATCCCCTGTGAATCCCATGTAAATACCAGTTAAACTGGTAAACTCCACGAAACCCAGTAAAACTGGTAAAACCCCTGTGCAAATTCCATAAATCCCAATAAAGTGGAGGAGAACCTGTGTGCATCCCCACATAAATCCCAGTAAAGCTGGTAAATTCCCCGTGTATTTCCTGTAAACTCCAATAAAACAGCTGATAAAACCCTGTGCAAACTGAATAAATCCCAATAAAATTAAAGACTCAAAACATTAAAAACCTAATAGAGAAATAACCAATTAAAAAATTCCCCATAAACTGCAGTAAAACCTGTGAACTCCCTTATAGATCCCATGTAAATCACACTAAAACTGGTAAACTCCCTGTGCAGTCACCAAAAATCCCAACAAAGGGCTAAAACGCCTGTGTATCCCACTTAAACCCCAGTAAACCCAGTAACTCCTCCCAGTTTGTCCCCCATAAACTCCAATAAAACCCCAGTAAAACTGGGAGAACCTCCCTGTGTCCCACAGTCACCCCAGGAAAACTGAGAAATGCCCTGAGCAAACGCCATAAATCCCAATAATGTGGGTACAACACCCCTGAATCTCCTAGAAACCCCAGCAAAACTGGGGACCTCCTGTGGATCCCCTGTAATTCCCAGTAAAACTGGGAACCCTTCGGTGCTAACTCTGTAAGTCCCAATAAATGGGCTAAAACCTCTCTGCACCCCCATAACCCCAGTAAAACCCCTCTGCACCCCCATAAACCCCCAGTAAGCCCCTCTGCACCCCCATAAACCCCCAGTAAACCCCTCTGCACCCTCATAAACTCCAGTAAACCCCCCAGCATCCCCCACAAACCCCAATAAGCCCCAGTAACCCCCAACATCCCTGAGAAACTCCAATAAACCCCTCTGCAATTTCCATAAACCCCAGTAACCCCATTGCGTCTCCCATAAACCCCACTAACGCCCCTTTCCATCCCCCATACAGTCTGGGAACTCCCTCTTGCACCTCCAGGAGCCCCACAAAGCCTCTCTTTGTCCACCACAAGCCCCAGCAGCCCCCACTGCACCCACAAAAGCCCCGGTAACCCCATTGCACCCCCATGAACCCCGGGAACTCCCCAATGCACGCCTAAGAGCCCCACAAAACCTGTCTTTCTGCCCCATGAGCCCAAATGAACCCTCTACACCCCATAAACCCCAGTAGCCCCAATGCACCCCCAGGAATCCCACGAAGCCCCTGTCCCGGTGCCGATGTCCCCGCAGGACGGAGGGAGCTGAGCGCTGCCCGCGCCTCGCGGCTGCTGCGGGACGAGAGCCTGCGAAATTCCCAGCGGGAATGCCGAGAGCTGCGGGACCGCCTGCGCACCGCGGAGAGGGAGCGCCGAGCGGCACAGGTGGGGATGGGGAAAAACGGAGGGAACGGGGGAAAAACAGGGGGGAATACGGGAAAAACGGGCGGGAAGGAAGGAAAGAAGGAAGACTAGGTGGGAACGTGGGAAAAACCGGTGGAAGTGTGGGAAAACAGGTGGGAATGGGGGGAAATGGGGGGACAATGGGGGAAAAACGGGGGAATGCAGGAAAAACAGGTGGAAATGTGCGAAAACCAGGTGGAAATGCTGGGCAGTCCAGCTGGGAATGGTGAGTGTGGAACGTGGGAATGGTGAGTGTGTGCCATGTGGGAATGGTGAGTGTGTGCCAGGTGGGAATGGTGAGTGTGTGGTATGTGGGAATGGTGAGTGTGCCAGGTGGGAATGGTGAGTGTGTGGTATGTGGGAATGGTGAGTGTGTGCCAGGTGGGAATGGTGAGTGTGTGCCATGTGGGAATGGTGAGTGTGCCATGTGGGAATGGTGAGTGTGCAATGTGGGAATGGTGAGTGTGTGCCAGGTGGGAATGGTGAGTGTGTGCCATGTGGGAATGGTGGCTAGTCCAGGTGGGCACGGCTGCGTGCCCGGCACATCCCGTCTCCACGCCCGCATGGCAGGAGAAGCTGGGCGAGCTGGAGGAGGCGCGGCAGAGGCTGGAGGTGTGCGAGAGCCGCAGCTGCCGGCTGGAGCTGCAGCGGCGGGCGCTGGAGGCCGAGCTGGGCCGGGCCCGGCGGGCTCTGGGCGAGCGGGACGCGGAGGCGCGGGAGGCGCGGCAGCGAGCGGAGCAGCTCCGCACGCAGGTACCGGCACCGGCCCCACCCAGTCCCAGCGGCTCAATTGGCTTTTCATTGACCCAGTGCCACAGTTCCTCCCCGAGCGCCCTCCCAGTGCCTCCTGAAGCACTTCCCAGTCCCACAGTTCCCACTGATCCATTCCCAGTTCCCCCTGAAAACCTTGTGTTTTCCACAGTTCCTCCCAAACGTTTTCCCAGTTCCCCCTGAGCCCACTCTCAGTTCCCGAGATCCCTCTGGATCCCCTCCCAGTTGCCCCAAGATCCCCCAAAACCCCTCTCAGTCCCCCAGTTCTCCCCGAATCCCTTCCCAGTTCCTCTGAATTCCTCCTGAACACCCACCAGTCCCCCCATTCCCCCCCGAATCCCCTCCCAGTTCCTCTATTTTCCCCTGAACTCCTCCCACTTTCCCCTGAGCCCTTTCCCAGTCCCATAGGTGCCCCTGAACCCCCTCCCAATTCCCCCAGTTTTCCTGAACAACTTCCCAGTGCCCCCAGCTCCCCCGGAACCCCCTCCCAGTGCCCCAGTCCCCCCAGTTCTCCCACTTTCCGTTATCATTCCCGGGCGCAGCTGGCTCAGGCCGAGTCCGGCTCGGGGCCGTTCCCGGGGAGCGGCTCCAAGGGGGAGGCTCCGGGCGGGTCCCTGCTCCACAAGCGGCTCCTGGAGCTCCAGAACGCGCTGGCCGCTGGCGAGACGGACCGGAGGCTGCTCCAGGTGGGGTCGGAATCGCTGCCAGTGCCCCCAGCTCCTCCCGAGTCCCTTCCCAGTCCCCTCACTCTCAGTGAACACCCTCCCAGTCCTCCAAGTTCGCTCTAAACCCCCTCCCTTCTGCCTCCAAACCCTTTTCCACTTCCCCCAGTTTCCCCTGAACCCCCTCACAGCTCCCCCAGTTCCCCTGAATTCCTTTCCCAGTACCTCCAGTTGCCTCCAAACCCCCTTCCAGCCACCCAAAAGCCATTCCCAGCTTCCCCAGTTCCCCTGAATCCTGTCCCAGTTCTCGCTGGACCCATTCTCAGTTACCCATAACCATCTGCCTGGTGTCCCGGGACTGTCCCGGGGATGTGCCGGGGTGTCCCGGGGCTGTCCTGGGGATGTCTCAGGATGTCATGGGGTGTCCCACTGTCCTCCCGGTGTGTCAGGAGGGGCTGGAGGAGGCGCGGCGGGCGCTGGCGGAGGCGCGGCGGGAGAAGGGAATGCTGTGGGAGCAGCTGCGGGAGCAGCGGGGGCCGGGGATGCTCCGGGATCCGGGCAGGCTACGGGAGCCGAGGATGCCGCCAGAACAGGGAAGGCCGCCAGAGCCCTCCCAGGACGAGCAGCAGGAGGTGAGTGGGGTCACTCGCCAAATTTGCTGACTTTTGACCCCAATGCAGGACCCTGTGGACCCCCATAAAGCCCTGCACCCATATGGGCTAATTACTTATCTAATTATAATCTCAGATCTATATAATCATATCTAATTATCTGATGCTATATCTTTAAATATATATCTTTAAATATATATATTTTGCTCTAATATATTTTTGGGTTTATCTGTGTTTTTGTATCTATCCTACATGCTCCAATAAATACTTATCTGTGTGTCTGGGCAGGAGCAGGAGCCTCCCGGCCGGGCTGGATCCACATGGCTCCCGGCACGGCAGGATCTCCCCGCCGGCTCAGCCGAGCAGGAGCTGGAGGAGGCTCGGAAGCGCATCCGGGTGCTGCGGGTGGGTCTGTGCGCCAGGCTGGGGCTGATCCAGGGGATGGGGCTGGGGCTGGTCCCGATCCATGGGATGGGACTGGGGCTGATCCAGGGGATGGGGCTGGGGCTGATCCATGGGATGGGGCTGGGGCTGGTCCCGATCCATGGGATGGGACTGGGGCTGATCCAGGGGATAGGGCTGGGGCTGGTCCCGATCCATGGGATGGGACTGGGGCTGATCCAGGGGATGGGGCTGGGGCTGATCCATGGGATGGGGCTGGGGCTGGTCCCGATCCATGGGATGGGACTGGGGCTGATCCAGGGGATGGGGCTGGCGCTGATCCAGGGGATGGGGCTGGGGCTGATCCATGGGATGGGGCTGGGGCTGGTCCAGATCCATGGGATGGGACTGGGGCTGATCCAGGGGATGGGGCTGGGGCTGATCCAGGGGATGGGACTGATCCAGGGGATGGGGCTGGGGCTGATCCATGGGCTGGTCCTGGTCCCGATCCATGGGCTGGTCCTGGTCCCAATCCATGGGCTGCTCCCGGTCCCAATCCATGGGATGGGGATGGGGCTGATCCCGATCCGTGGGCCAGGGCTGGTCCTGATCCATGGGATGGGACTGAGGCTGATCCCTATCTGTGGGATCTGGCTGATCCTGATCCATGGGATGGGGCTGATCCCAATCAATGTGATGGGGTTGGTCCAGCTGGAATGGTCCCGGTGCTGGTACTGGGATGGGGCTGGGCTCATCCCAATGGGAATGGTCCCAGTGCTGGTGCTGGGATGGGGCTGGGCCCGTCCCAGAAGGAAGGGAGGTGTTAGTGCTGGCCCTGGGCTGCTGTTGGGGTGCCCAGCGCAGGCAGTGCCCAGTTTGGGGTGCTGGGCACCCCTCCCCGCCAGGCGCAGGTGTCGGCGCTGGAGCTCCAGGCCCGGCCGCTCCCCGAGGCGCCCATGGAGCTGCAGCGGGAGCTGCAGCGGCTCCGGCTCGGCCGTGGCGGCCTGGAGGAGCAGGTGAGGGGACACGGCCTGGGGACACAGGGACAGTCTGGTGGGACACGGCCCTGGAACACAGGGACCCAGCCCGGGAGGACACGGGGACAGCCTGGGGGTACACGGCCCGGGAGCACGGGGACAGCCCCGGAGGACATGGGGCATGGGGATGAAACCCAAGGGGATATGGGAGCAGCCCTAGGGGGACACGGGGACACAGCCCTGCCTTACAACCTCCCCTCCCTCCCTCCCCACCTCGTGCAGATCGTGCTGCTCAAGGAGCAGGAGCTGCAGCAACATCCCACTGGAACTTAGGGAATTCCAGGACATCTCCAGGGACCGGCATAGCTCTGCTCAGGGCTGAGGGGATCCAGCCCCATCCCAAAATCCACAGCAGAGCCCAGCACAGCTCAGGGATGGGAGGATTCTTCCCCATTCCGTTTCCATCCCCATTCCCATTCCGTTTCCATCCCCATTCCCACTCCCATCCTCATCCCCATTCCCGTTCTCATCCCCGATCCCAAAATCCACAGCAGAGCCCGGCACAGCTCAAGGAGGATCCATCCCCATCCCTGTGCTCCAAACCCACAGCAATTATTGCCTCTTCATTCCCTTTTCTGCAGGAAAAAGCTGCACTTTTTCCACCAGCCAACAAAATTTCTGCATTTTTGGTACACTTTGGGACCTCACGGATGGTTTACCCATTTTCTTGTTGCAGTTTTTAACGAAAAAATGGGGAATATTTCCTTTTTTTAGCTCCAGAGAACCCAACTGATTTATCCCACTCCAGCCTTCCAATCCCTGCCCTCACCCCATCTTAATCTTTCCCTTTTTTCTAACAAAAAAAATTCCCCGAATTTGTGCTTTTGAAGGATTTTTTTAGGTGAGGTTTTTGTATGGAATTTTTGAGAATTGGTGCTCCGCGTTGGGAAAGCCATGGGAAGGGAGGTGCTGGCTCCAACCCCCCTCATTCCTAGTGCGAATAAATGTGGAAAATCCAAACTGGGAGTTCTGAGGGGATTTTTTTGGGGAGAAGTTGGCTTTTGGGAAAGCCCAAATTTGGGCTGGGTTGAATTAAGTCCCTAGATAGTAATGAATAATAAGAATAATTAATAAGAAATAGAAACAAAACCAATAATCAAACCCCAATAATAATAATTAATAACAATGAAAAGTAAAGGATAAGGAATAATAATAAATAACAAATCATGATGATGATAAAGCTACATCCTATAGATGAGAGAGAAGCTCTGGAGGAAAATTCACCCTATAGAGGGGAAATTCATGCTGTAGATGGGGAATAGACCCTATAGCTGAGATACTCCTTGTAATGAGAGCTGTATCCTATAAAAGGGGGCTGCACCCTACAGACCAGCTCTGCACCCTACAGACAAGAGAAAGGCTGCAGGCTAAATCTGCACCCTATAGACAGGACACACCCACTGTATATGAGACACACACTACAGACAAGAGGTACATCTTATATCCCAGAGCTGCCCCTATATCTGAGCTGCCCCTATATTCCAGAGCTGCCCCTATATCTGAGCTGCCCCTATATCCTAGAGCTGCCCTACGCAATTTCCTACAGAGCTGCAGAAAATCCCCAACCCCTACACCCCACCCTGCTTCCTCCACATGCCCCAATCCCTCCCCTTTCTATAGGGGACCCTATAAACGCTGTGAGACCCCCCACAACCCTTCTATAGAGGACTAAACACTGCGAGGTCCCAAACCTTCCCCCTTCCATAGGGGAATCAGGCAGCACGGCAGTGCTGGCCCCAAACCCGCCCCAAACCCCTTTATTGTCTGTAAGTGACCCAGACCTTACCCAAGCGTTTTCACACTGCGCTTCTTCCCATAGGGACCACCCCACACTGAGCCCCCACATGCCCCAAAATCGAGCATTTCACACCCCAACCCCTCCTAACCCCCCCCGCAAACCATCGTACCCCCCTTGTGCAGAGCTGGGAATCGTTCAAATCGCCAGAAACTCCTCCCAGATTGGGAATAATGCCAGAGGGAGGAGCCGGGAGCCCCAAAATTGGGAATAATCCCAGAGGAAGGAGTTGGGAGCCCCAAAATTGGGAATAATCCCAGAGGAAGGAGCTGGGAGCTGCAGGGCCTCTCCCGCGCAGGGACCGGGGCTCCCCCTCCACCACAGAACAGAGAAAGGCACAAAAATAATACCCCCCCTGTTTTAATCATTATGTGCACAAAAAAAGGAGAAATCCCGCGATTTCGGGGAGCTGCTTGTTCATGCACAGGATCTCCAGGGCACGGGGCCGGGGGCCCGGAGCCGTCCCGGGGTCCCGGAGCAGCCCCGGGGCTCAGCAGCCGCCGCAGCTGCGGGCGCAGGACGCGCCCACGGTCTGGCACAGCCCGCTCGTGGCCATCACCCCGCACTTGGAGAACTTGTCCCGGCACAGGTCGGCTGCGGGGAGCGAGGGATTGTCCCTGGATATCGGGAAAACTCCGGGAGAGCAGCGAGGGAAGCCCCCCAGCGCAACCCCACCCCAAAGCGTGATCCCGCTCTGTCCCGGGGGTCTCTGGACCTTTGGTCCAGCGGGATTTTCTCTCCCCAAAATTACGGGAAAAGGGGTGATTTGGATGGGGATGATCCCGATTTTCGGGGTGCCCCCTCTCACCTCGCAGCAGCTCTTCGTGGGCGCACACGGTGCGGACGCAGATCTCCTTGTTGATGACGTACACCCGGCGGAGGCTGGAATTTTTGGGGAATAGAAAGGATGGGGATGTAAAGCAGAGGGGTTCCCCAAACCTCCAGAGGGATCAGGGAACGTTTCCCCTCCCTCACGCACCTATAGAAGCAGATCTCGTTCAGGCACTGCTTGCAGGGCTTGTGCACGGAGTACAGCCGGGTGCAAGGGTACTGCTCCTCCCTGCAGTCTGGGAAAACGGGAATTCCCTGGAATTCCTCAGCCAGAGCCTCCCCCGGCCCGGCTGTCACCCCCACGGGGCACAGCCCGGCCCCAGGGCGGGGATCGGGGAATGGAATCGTCACTCACCGAGCGGCCCCGGCTCCGTGGGCTCCGTCTCGGGCAGCGCAGCTGAGGACAGGAGGACAGGAGGACAGGGGATCGGGGGGGACAGGGGACAGGGAAGGGAATTTCAGGATGCCGCAGAAGCCTCTCCCTGCCCCTCCCCTGGATTTTGGGGCTGGAGCGTCCCTGGGACCCAGCGGCAGCTCCGGGGGAGCACAGAGGGGCTGGGGGGTGCAGGGAAGGGACTGAGAGCCCAGCCCTGGGACTGGGGGTCTGGGGGCTGTCACCCACCCCGGGGCTGTCACCTATCCCATGGGGCTGTCACCCACTCCAGGGGCTGTCATCCACCCCGGGGGCTGTCACCCATCCCATGGGGTTGTCACCCACCCCGGGGGCTGTCACCCATCCCATGGGGTTGTCACCCACCCCAGAGGCTGTCACCCATCCCATGGGGCTGTCACCCACGTTGGGGATTGTCATCCATCCTGAGGGGCTGTCATCCACCCTGCAGGGCTGTCACCCATCCTGTGGGGCTGTCACCCACCCTGCAGAGCTGTCATCCATCCTGAGGGGCTTTCACCCATCCTATGGGGCTGTCACTCACCCTGCAGGGCTGTCACCCACCCCGGGGGCTGTCACCCACCCCAGGGGCTGTCACCCACCTGGGGTCGGGGCCGGCACGGTTTCCTGCTGGGATTGCTGCTGGGATTGGTACCGGAACTGCTCCTCTGGGGCTCGGGGGGTGACATCTGCAAGGAGAGACCCAGTACAGGGACACTCCAAAATTCTGATCCCCCCCAGCAGCCCCCAGGGAAACACTCACCATGGTAGTCGTAGTAATCCTGAATTTCTGGGGATAAAACAGAAACAGGCTGAGGGAGAGTTTAGGGAGAAAACTCATCCTGTGGGGGTCAGAAGTAGGAAATGGGATCCCTGGAATTCTGGGAAGGGGTCAGGAAAACTCCCTCCAGCCACTCCAGGGATGAACCTGGGCCAGGTGGGGATTTAGAATGAGTAAAGGTTAAAAAAATAATTGGATAAAGGTTTAATACAGAATTGGATGAAGATTTAATAAAGACTTAGATGAAGGTTTAATAAATAACTGGATAAAGGTTTAATAAATAATTGGATAGTTGTTTAGTAAATAATTAGATAAAGGTTTAATGAATTGGATGGAAGTTTAATAAATAACTGGATAAAGGTTCAATAAGGACTTGTCAGTGAGAGCAGAGGGAGCAGATGGGAAGGTTGGGAATTCTGAGGGCAGGAGGAAGAGGATGGAGCACAAAGAGGGATCCGAGTGCTGGGTGTTTGTCCAAGGAAGGGAAGGAGGCAGGAGAGAGGTGGGCGAGGGCTGGCCCAGCCCGGGGATGAGGCTCACCTGCCTGCTGGTCGTACTGGGAGTACTGGGCTGGCTCGGGATAGGTGATGCCCTCGAACCTGCTGAACTGTCCCTGCACCAGGAGCGCTGCGGGGCATGGGAGGGCATTGGCGGGGGCAGGGACACCCCAAACCAGGGTTCAGGATTCCCACAGACACCCCAAACCGAGATTCCCACAGACACCCCAGACCAGGATTCCCACGGACACCCCAAACCCGGGATTTGGGATTCCCTGCTTCCCCCATCCCCAGTCCCACTCCTCTGTCCCCAGGGCCACACGGCCTCAGCAGAGCAGCAGAAGGATTTGAGATGCTCATGGATGCAGGATCAGCCTCAGCTGGGGAATCCCTGCAGCATCCAGTTGCTCCCAGAGGTGACCCCAGAGGAGATCCCAGAGGTGACCCCAGAGGAGATCCCAGAGGAGATCCCAGAAGTGATCCCAGAAGTGATCCCAGAAGTGATCCCATGGCCTCGTTGACCCCCAAGCCCCTGGATCCCCTCGGGGCTCATCCTGAGTGGATCCAGGGGAAAAGGGCTCCAAATCCAGCATGGAAGAGTTGAAGGGATCAGAATTCCTGGGAGGGGGGGTCAGCACACGCTCCATCCCTCTGTGTCCCAGAGACAGGAGCATCCCTGTGCCGAGAATGCTGCCGGGACGGGATTTGAGGCTCCTGCCCCCCTTCCCTCACCCCCGTAACGTTTTCCATGTGTCCTCCAGCTTTTGTGTGGAGCCGGTTTCACCCACAATTTCCTGGCTCTGGCTGTGTCCCCTCCCTGCTCGTTTCCATCCTGCCTCTGCCAGCCCCCTCCCGGGGGGTTATAAACGTCATTTTCCTGGATTTTGTCCCGTTTTGTGCCACCTCGGTGTCCCCAGGGCAGGAGGGACTCGCTCGGTGCCTCGTGGCCCCAGCTCAAAGTCTGAAGATGAGCCCAAAATTGGATTTTTGGGGAGTAACAGTGATGGTGCAGCCACCTGAAAATCACTGTGAGTTGTGGCACCTCCAGATCATCCCTCAAACGATGCTTTGGTACTGAAAATTAACATTTTGCACCCTAAAAATTTATTTTTTGGAGGCTTTGGGCCCAAAAATTGAGTATTTGGGTCCATAAACAAAACTTTGGCCACTAAATCAGAGGCTTTGGACTTTCAAAACTGAACTTTGGGCCTTAAAAATGAGCTTTTGGGCATTAAGATGAACTTTTAGACCTCAAAAAGGGCATTTGGGACTTAGAAATAAGGTTTGTAGCATAAAAAAAAATGAGGCTTTCAACCACAGAATCAGAGCTTTGGGCTCTAAAAGTGAAGATTTGGGACCTAAAATTTAGATGTAGGGATGTAAAAATGACATTTTGGGACATAAAAATGAGGGTTTGGGACCTAAAAAATAGGGTTTGGAACATTAAAATTAAGTTTTGGGAAGCAAAAATGAGGTTTGGAGACACACAGAAAAAATTAGGATTTTGTCTTTAAAAACGGGGTTTGGACACTAAAACTGAGAGTTTGGACCCTCCAGATGTGCCTCGGGGTTTAAAAACGAGGAAAGCCGGTAAGAACGGAGCTGAGAAATGCAGGTTGGGCCGGGGACACTCACCTGGCAGACACAGCACCAGGAGCTCCGCCGCTCTCATCCTGCCGGAATGCCGAGCCGGGAGCGCGGCCGGGATGCAGCCGGAGGAGTCTGGATGTGGAGCAGACGGAATTCAGAGGGAGGCGACACTCAGGGACGCCGCCCCCGCCCCCGAGGTGCCCTCGGGAGCTGGCTCCAAAAAATCCTCCCCCTCAGAAATCAAGGAATTTTCCCATAAAGTCTTCCCGCCCGTTCCCAGGGGATTTGCAAGGACCAAGCCCTGGAATATCCCGCGGGCAGAGCCGGGATGGGGGATCAGTCCCGGGATCATTCCCGGATGTCAGGATCACTCCCGGGGTCTGGGATCACTCCTGGGCTGTGGGAGGAGAGGGCTGCACCCCTCGGAGTGGAATTTTGGGGCTCCTTTCCCGACGTTTCCAATCCCTTGGGAAAGAGATTTTTTTTAAGAGGATGTTGCATTTGCTCGGCTGTCCCGTAAATCTAAAGGAACGTGGGGATTTGAGGAGAAAATCTCGGATTTTGAGAAGAATCCTGTGGGGTTTGGTGGCTTCCCGGCGTTTTCCAAGCCTGCTGTTCCCGGTGGGAAGAGGGGCCAAGGCCGGGAGCCCAGGAATGCCGGACGCCCTTCCCCCATCTCCTGCCAGCTTCAGGGGGAAAATCGGTGGCAAAAAGAGAAATTCTCCCCCAAAACTCCTCTGAAATCCAAGGGAAGGAGCCCTCTGAAATCTCATCCCAGTGGAGTGGGAACATCAACCTCCCTGTGCTAGGAGAGCTTCCCAGCCCAGACCTTGGGGGGAACTCGGTTCCAGCCCCACAACACTCGGGAAGGGTCAGGGAGACCGGCTGCCGCGGCCCTGGAGTGTGGGATCCTCCAGGGATCCCATCCTGCACCTTCCAGGGATCCCATCCTGCACCTTCCAGGGATCCCATCCAGCTCCAGAGTGTGGGATCCTCCAGGGATCCCATCCTGCACCTTCCAGGGATCCCTTCCAGCTCCAGAGTGTGGGATCCTCCAGGGATCCCATCTGCACCTTCCGGGAATCCCATCCTGCACCTTCTGGGGATCCCATCCTGTACCTTCTGGGGATCCCACCCTGTACCTTCTAGGGATCCCTTCCTCCATCTTCCAGGGATCCCATCCTCCACCTTCCGGGGATCCCATCCTGCTCCGTCACTGAAGTGACCTTTTCCAGCCACCAAAGTCACTAAAGGCACCCTTGGGGACCTTGTCCTGCACCAATTCCGTCCATCTGTCCCCAAAATCCTTCTGGCCACCTCATCCTCTCCACCACCATCACAGCACCCTCAGGAACCACCTCCTGCAGCCCCACCAAAGCCCCTTCCCCACCACAGCTCATCCCACAGGAATCTCCCCATTCCCAGGACTGGAGCCTCTGGGGATGTTGACTCCAGACCATTCCCAGATTTGGGAATCCATGAAGTCAGTCTCAGCCCTGGTTGTCCCTGCGTGAAACATGTCCTGCCTGCCCCCCACCTGCCCCCAGGAGGCCACGGACACGCACTGAGCCAGGCTGGAAATGTCCCAGGATAAAAGGGATGGGGGATGAGCGGGATCAGCAGCGCCTCCTGAGGATCTGGGACAGACCTTGGATCTGGGATAGCACTGGGGGTCTGGGGGGCTGGAGGGGCAGGGGGTGCCCACCCCAAGCTCTGCTGGCTTTGCCAGTGCTGGGATCCTGTGGGATGCCATGCTGGAGTTCTGAGGATCCAAATAATCCAAATTCAGCATTCAGATCCCAGCAGGGATGGATGGGTGGATGGATGGATGGATGGATGGATGGAAGGATGGATGGATGGATGATGGATGGATGGATGGATGGATGGATGGATGGATGGATGGCGGATGGATGGATGGATGATGGATGATGGATGGATGGATGGATGGATGGATGGATTGGTGGATGGATGGATGGATGGATGGATGATGGATGGATGGATGGATGGATGATGGATGTATGATGGATGGATGGATGATGGATGATGGATGGATGGATGGATGATGGATGGATGGATGGATGGATTGATGGATGGATGATGGATGGATGGATGGATGGATGGATGGATGGATGGATGGATGATGGATGATGGATGGATGGATGATGGATGATGGATGGATGGCTGGATGACAGATGGATGGATGGATGATGGATGATGGATGATGGATGGATGGATGGATGGATGATGGATGGATGGATGGATGGATGGATGGATGATGGATGGATGGATGATGGATGGATGGCTGGATGATGGATGGATGGATGGATGGATGATGGATGATAGATGATGGATGGATGGATGGATGATGGATGAAGGATGGATGGACAGATGGACACCACCTCCGGAGCCATCCCCTCATCCCCCACCATCCTCCTGCCCTCCCAAGGACCCAGTTCTGCAGTGCCCTCCCCTACCAGTCCCGTTTCCAGCCTGCACAGCTTCTCCTGAGCTCCAGTTCCCTGAATTTCCCCCAAGTCTTGGCCGGAGCTCGCAGGGTTTGGCCGCAGCACGGGGACAGTCGGGTCACGTCTGCCCCAACAGCGGCGCCAGCGGCTGCTCCCGATGGAGACTCCGGAGCGACGCCGACGTCCCCACGATGTGCCCACGATGTCCCCCCTTCACCCAAGGCGACCGAGGAGGTGATGAAGCCGCCTCCATCCCCGTCCCCCCCCATCTCCCCCGCTCGGGCCGGTCCCCGCCGGGAGGGCCCCGTGGTTCCCCCCTTCCCTTCCCCAGGCTCCGCTCCCTCCGTGCAGGGGTCCGGCGGCTCCGACCGCGCCAGATGTTTTTGCAACTGCACATCTGGGAACAATCAACCCCGCAGAAAGAACACCACAGTCCCTTTCATTCTGCTAAACCCCACCTTCTTCCCCCAGCCTTTCCCCCCTCCCCCAGCTTTTTTCCCCCTATTTTTCTTTCTTTTATTTTCTTTTCTTTTTTCTTTCTTTTTTCTTTTTTTTTTTTTTTTTTTGAGCTCTCTCGTTGCCAGGGAGTGGGAGAACAAAGGGAATATTAAAGGATTCCAATTTTTGTGGCGCCTGACCAGAAGTAAAGAATTCGGTGCCCCCATCCCCATTTTCACACATCACCTTTTTCTCGGGGGCCCGTCCCAAAAAATAAATCAGAATAAAAGATCCCTTTTCTACGATCTCTTTCCAGGACGGAAAAGAAAAAAACCCCAACAAACCAAACCAAAACAAAAAAACCCCCACAAAAACGAACCAATAAACCCACGGTTTCCTCCAGGTTTTGGGGTATTTTTAGACTTTTTGGAAGTGGTTAAAAATCTCCAACAACTGTCAGGCCTCAAAGAATGGCCCTTCCCCCCCCCCCCCCCCCGGTTGCCGTTCCTCCAGCACCCCAAAAATCAAGGGGGTTTGACTTTGTGAAGTTAAAAAGTTGAAAACAATTTTTCCAAGCTCCCGACCGATGGAGTTTTCAAGGTGATTTCACCAAGTCCCCAAAATGGGGGTTCAGCCCCTTTTGCTGCTGGGGAGGGGGAGTCCCGGAATTCCTGGGAACTAGGGGGGGTTTCCCTTGCCTGCTCCTTACCAGTGAGTGCCGGCTCTGCCCTCGCCCACCGCCTGTGTCTCCTCTCTCTGCTTCCCCAAAACTCTTGAAATGAGAGTAAAAAAAAAAACAATAAACCCGAAAAACCTCCTACCTCCAGCACGGGGGATCCGCTGGGTCCTAAAGCCACACCTGAGCCGGCCCCTTCCTCCTCCCGCGCTGCCTGGGAGGGGGAAAGCCGGGAGAAACCACAAATAACCACAAAAAATCACTAGGGAGAACGCACCCCTGCCAGGCCCACCGGGGACGGGGTGCATTGTTTTCGTGTTTTTTTTTTTTTTTTCCCTGTGGGATGAGTTTTGAATCCATGGAAAAGCGGGGAGTGGGGAGGATCCTGCGCGGAGCGGGGCTGCAGGGAGGGAGGGATGAAAGGAACAGCTCAAGGGATTTTTGTGGCACCTCAGAAAAAAAAAAGAATTCTGTCAGCACTTGGAGAAAAAGCACTTTACCCCCTAAATCTAGGATCCTGGGATCACAGCCTCCCCATCCAGGCGTGGATCAGATCGACCTCCCCCCAGCAGCGAGGATGTTTCAGCCCCGCAGGGAGTTTATCCCGGGACGGAGAGGGGAAAAGGACCCAAATCCCCCAAATCCCGCTTTTCCCACCCGGACCGGGGCTGCCGGAGGCTCTGCAGCCCCGGGGCCGGAGCGGGGCCCCTTTCCCTGCTCCTGCCGCGTTCCGGAGGATCCCGGCGGGATCGGGATGATCCCAAAACCCCCCGAGCTCGGCACGGACACAGAGCAGAGCTGGGGGGTGGATCCTGCAGATTTGGGGTGAAAACCTAGGAAAGGAGCAGAGGGAGGGCGCTGGGATGGAGGGAGAAGGTCTCTGGAGATGGGAATGGGGGTGAGCAGAGCAGATTTTCTCCCGTGAGATTGGATTCCGCGCAGCCCACGCTGGGTTGTGCTGAGAGCAGAGCACCGGGACAAGATCTGAGAGCTGCAAAGCGCAGCACAAAAAAACGGATTTTCAGAGGAGGATGAGAGGCTGACGGGGCTGGAAGGTGCTCCCACTTCCTCTGTTTTTCCAGGCTGAAGGATGGATAAAACCACCCAAGGGACCCCAAAACCGCTTCAGCTGCTCCCACCGAGCTTCTGCCAGACCCCAGCTGCAGCGTTATCCTCACCCCAGCCCTGTTCACCTCCATCCAGGGGCAAGATCTGCCTGTCAATAATTAAATGAGCTTTACTACCCCCCCGGGGCTGGGAACACCCTCCCGACCCATCCAAGCCAAACACCCCGGAGCGCAGCGGAAATTCCAAGGGGAAAGGCTCCCGAGTGCTTCTGCTTTGAAAACGGCCAAGAACGGGCAAAACTCTGCGAGGGCTCTGAGCGTGGAGGGATTTTCCCGGCTCGGGAAGCCTGGTTTAACAACCGCAGCCTTCAGGAAACCTCTTACCTCTGCCTGTGCCTCATTTCCGGACCTAATCCCCAGCTCCGGAGGGCAGAGAGGCGCCGCCGGCTCTCGGAGGGGGCTCAGACTTTCCATGGAAGGAATCCCTGCAGGAAGCAGCCCGGGATGCTGGGAGGCCGCTGGAAAACGCCGGGAGAGAGGCGCGGGCAGCACAGACCCTCCCCGGGGAGCTGCTCTTCCCCCTCGGGATGCGTCTCGGGCTCCCGGCTTCTCCTCGGTGGAAGGAGCAAGGTTTCAGAGTCTTGGCCAGGACACCTGGGCTTTTCCAGCGAGTATTGTTATTTTCTAGGAAATTCCAGCTGGAGAGAGGTTGTTCAGCTCGGTTTGGGCTGCAGAAATCCCAGTGGTGTCATCCCTGGCTCCAGTCTCTGCTTTCGAGCAGCGAACCGACTGTTTCCCAGCCTGGCTGGGAATGAGGTGACCCCAAAACCTCTTTGTGCTCCACAGATACTCACCCGTGCCATCCCGAATCCATCCCCAGTGGGCAGCACGGACCAGCAGCCAAGAAAATAAGAGTTAATTTATTGGACCAGACCCGTGACAGCCCCGGCTGGAACCCGTGAGCAGCATCGTCGCCTTCCCAACACAGCTCACACAGCCCGAGGCGTGGGGGAAAGAGTTAAAAAATAGAGAATCTGTGGGGTTTGTAATGCTACAGAGGTCCCATCCCACAGCAGAAGTGCTCTGCCTGAGCATTCCAAGCAGAGAAGGGGCCCAGGCGCTGGGGATGGAGCAGCAGGCCTGGCAAGCTGGGAACAGGGACTGTAAACTCCCTACACATCTAGAGGGGACTGGGACATCACAGTGACACAGCTGGGGGTGCTGGGGACATCAGGAACCTCCTCCCTGGTGGCCTGGGCCAGCCACGAGAAGCCAAACTGGCCGTGGTGGCCAGCACGGGAGTGGGGGAATCCTGCAGGAAAAGCGGGGCTGGATCCTTCTCTTCCTTGGGATCTTCTCACCCCTTCCTCCACCACCACTGGCTCCTCTGGGCTGCGGCCATGGGATCAGCATGGCCATGGGATCAGTGTGGCCATGGGATCAGTGTGGCTGTGGGGTCACCGTGACCATGGGATCACCATGACCATGGGATCAGCGTGGCCATGGGATCAGTGTGGCCATGGGATCAGTGTGGCTGTGGGGTCACCGTGACCATGGGATCACCATGACCATGGGATCAGCATGGCCATGGGATCAGCATGGCTGTGGGGTCACCATGACCATGGGATCACCATGGCCATGGGATCAGCGTGGCCATGGGATCAGCGTGGCTGTGAGATCAGTGTGGCCTTGGGATCAGTGTGGCCATGGGATCAGTGTGGCTGTGTGGTCACCACAGCTGTAGGATCACTGTGACCACGGGATCACCATGGCTGTGGGATCAGTGTGGCCATGGGATCAGTGTGGCCATGGGATCAGTGTGGCCATGGGATCACCATGGCTGTGGCATCAGTGTGGCCATGGGATCACCATGGCTGTGGGATTCACATCCGTGATGCTGAGGGATCCTGCCCGCCGCACCCCTGCTTTTTCCGGGATAAATAAATTAAGGAAGTGTCCGAGGGCTGGGGCAGAGGGCACAGCTGGCACTGCTATCTCATGGCCAGGGACATCCTGGGCGTGGCAAACAGGGGCTGGTCCAGGGGTGGCCAGGCTGGCTGCTGCTGGCTCAGTTCCTTCTCCAGCCTCTTGAAGAGCTTCTTGGAGGCTTTTTTCTGGCGCAGCCTTCGGAAGCAGCTGAGCAAGCCGTGATCCAGGGCAGTCTGGGACCAGAGCAGGGAGGGAAATGGGGTTGGGGGAGGAAAGGAGAGCCCCATGCCCACCTGGGGAAGCTCCAGGGGGATGTCCCATCCCAAAGCCCACCTGACCCACCTCCAGCACGAAGGCGGCGAAGAAGTTGAGGGCGGCGATGCCCAAGAGGAGCAGTTTGAAATTGAAATCCTCGATGGGCTGGAGCTTCAACAGGGATTTAGGAAAGCCCAGCGGGTACAGGGTGAGCCAGATCATCAGGCTGAAGAGCAGGACGAGGACGAGCAGGAACAGCACTGGGGGTGAGAGGGTGTCTTAGGTTGCAATGCAGGATGTGACCAGAAGTGTGTATTCTATCACCAGCTGTTAAAACCAGGTGGGGCAGTGTTCTTTATCTCTTCCACCCATCCTTCCTCCAGGAGATATCTTCTGTTAATGGGCCATTGAGTCCCACTACATGACCGATAAAATTACAGCATACCCTTGTGAGATGCTCCACCCAGGGGGAGGAGCCAAACATTTCCTAGCTAAATAAAACCTGAGATTTGGAACATCAGAGCAGCCTTTTTCCACTGCATTCCCAGAGGAAGACCGGGCCCATCTTCATCACCACTAAAGCTTCAGAACACTACACCCTTCTCCACAATGCAGAGGGGTGGGGTGAGGGGCAGGAGGAGGGAGGGCCGGTGGCTCTCAGTGTCCCCATGTCCTCACTGGTGTCCCTCTGTTCTCACCGTTGGTGTAGAGTGGCTCACGGAAGGGGTAGCCCTTGGACATGGCCACGGCCAGGATGAGGTACTGGAAGCCACTGACGCAGAAGAGGACGGTGTTCTCGTAGTTGGGCAGGTTCTGGGGCGCTGTCACCGTGCTGTTCAGGGGGACGTACCTGGGCGGGGGGCACAGGGGACAGGGTCAGCAGGAGAGGCCAAGGCAAGGTCTGGACACCACACATCATTCTCCATCACAGTTATGACTTTGGGAAGAGCAGGGACAGCTCCAATCTCTTCTCTGAGACCAGGGATAGATGTCTTGGGAATGGGAGCTGGGCCAGGGGGATTTAGGTTGGATATCAGGAAAGGTTCTTCCCCAGAGGGTGCTGGGCACTGCCCAGGTTCCCCAGGGAATGGGCACGGCCCCCAGGCTGCCAGAGCTCCAGGAGCGTTTCGACAGGGTGGGATTGTTGGGGTGTCTGTGCAGGGCCAGAGGCAGGACTGGATGATCCCTTCTAGCTGAGGACACTCCATGGCTCCCTGTCTGTTACCAGGTCCCAAATCCCAGGAAAAACCCCAGACTCTGCCACAACCTCCGTGCCATCCCCATCACCAAAGCCCTAGGAAGTCAGGGCAGGTTCAGATGGGATATTGGAAAAGATTTCTTCACGGGAAGGGCTGCAAAGCACTGAACAGCCTGTGCAGGGGAGGGTAAATCACCACCCCAGGAAGTGTCCAAAACAGCCATGGACATGGCACGTGGGGTTTAGTGGCGAACAGGGGCTGATACTTGGACTCCACGACCTTTTCCAACCCTGGAATCCCAGGATTCCCAGATTTCAGGCCCTCACCAGCTCTGTGAGGTGGTGATGAAGTAGCTGAGGACCTGCACGGCGATGAGCAGGGCTGTCTGCAGCAGGAGGCTGCCCAGCACCAGCCCACTTATCAGGGCTCCCTGTGGCCGCTGCACGCCCAGCGCCGGCGCTGGCCCCGTGCGCCCCATCAGCACGGCCACTGTGGTGGTGATGACCAGGTCGAAGAACAGGAACTGGAAATCGCTCAGGTTGGTGTTGATCTGGGCAGGAGGGAAGGGACAGACTCAGACCCAGCTGGGAATGATGCCTTAGGATTTCAGCTTTTCTATTTTTCATGTATTTGTAACCCTGCAGTTCTGCAGTGTGTAACTCTAACTCCACACAGAGTGACAGCTGCTGCTCTCCTATTTTGGGCAGACACAACTCCTCTCTTGTCTGCGAATCAAGGACACCTCAGTGCTTCAGACCCCGAGAAATGGAAACAAAAGTGAGTTGGGGGGACCAAATTTTGGGTAAATGACTTAATTATCTGAAACTGTAATTGGAAGATTAACCCCCAATAAAAGTACGACCTATGACCTGTGGTCCATTTCTGGGTGTAGCCCCTGGGGGGGCTTTGTCTGCCCTAAATTTATTGAAGGTCCTTCAATAAACACAAGTGCTTTTTATACCCCTAATTTTGTCTGGGTTGTTTCAGGTAGCCCCAAAAGGCATTGGCAGCCCAGGAATTCCCAAGAAAAGCAGGGATTCAGGGTGGGACTCACAGTGTAAAGCAGGAGCACGGACACGAACTGGACCAGGCTGTACAGGGCCATGTACTTGAAGACCCCGAAGGAGGTGACCAAGGAGCACCGGCCCTCCCTGGGGGTGGGGGACACAGCATCACCACCGGCCACGCCTCCCCGGGAGCAATCCCGAGGGGACAGCGGCATTCCCGGGATTCCCCTGCTCACCGGATCACTCTGGGCACGCACTCGATGGTGGCCACGCGGGAGGTGAAGGGCGAGGCCACCGATGCCTCGGCCTCAGACAGGGAGATGCCGACGTCGGCTGCCCGCAGCGCCCCGCAGTCGTTGGCACCATCCCCGCACATCCCCACACAGTAACTGCGGGAAAGGGACCCCACATTCCTCAGGGAATGGGAAAGGGACCCCACATTCCTCAGGGATTACAGGAAAAGGGACCCCACATTCCTCAGGGAATGGGAAAGGGACCCCAAATTCCTCATGGATTACAGGAAAGAAATCCCACATTCCTCAAGGAATGGGAAAGGGACCCCACATTCCTCAGGGAATGGGAAAGGGACCCCACATTCCTCAGGGAACAGGGAAGGGACCCCAAAATCCTCAGGGATTACAGGAAAGGGACCTCAAATTCCTCATGGATTACAGGAAAGAAATCCCACATTCCTCAGGGAATGGGAAAGGGACCCCAAAATCCTCAGGGACTACAGGAAAGGGACCCCAAATTCCTCAGGGATTACAGGAAAGGGACCTCAAATTCCTCAGAGAATGGGAAAGGGACCCCAAAATCCTCAGGGATTACAGGAAAGGGACCCCAAATTCCTCAGGGAATGGGAAAGGGACCCTACATTCCTCAGGGAACAGGGAGAAGCCCTGGCTTGGCCCAGGGAAGCTGTGGATGCTCCGTTCCCAGCTGCAGTGATCCAGTGGAAGTGTCCCTGCCCATGGCATGGGTGACACCAGGTGATGTCTGAGGTGTCTCCCAATGCAACCCATCCCCATGTCAATCCCCTGGATCCATCTCCTGGGCCTTACTTGAGCTCCTGCAGGCTGTTCACCAGCTGGGTCTTCTGCTCGGGCAGCATGCGGGCGAACACAGTGGCCCGGAGCAGGATCTGCCAAGGCGAGAGCATCCATCAGAGAAAGCAGCAATCCTGGCTGGGCAGGGCCTGGGAATGGCCAGCAGGAAACAGGGAATGGCCAGCAGGGAGCTGGGAATGGCCAGCAGGGCACTGGGAATGGCCAGCAGGAAACAGGGAATGGCCAGCAGGAAACAGGGAATGGCCAGCAGGGAGCTGGGAATGGCCAGCAGGGAGTTGGGAATGGCCAGCAGGGAGCTGGGAATGGCCAGCAGGGCACTGGGAATGGCTAGCAGGGCTCTGGGAATGGCCAGCAGGGAATAGGAAATCTCACACCACGCAAAGAACCCCAAATGGAGCTCTGGTTTGGAGCTGTGAGGCCACAGTGGGAAATCCTGGAGAGGCTGAGTTGATGGAAGGTTCCCAACCCCTCGGGAAGGTTCCCAACCCCTCGGGAAGGTTCCCAATTCCTCAGGAAGATTCCCAACCCCTTGGGAAGGTTCCCAACCCCTCGGGAAGGTTCCCAATCCCTCGGGAAGGTTCCCAATCCCTCGGGAAGGTTCCCAACCTCTCAGGAACCCCCGCCTAGCTGGGGTTCCCTGCCAGACTCACCCGGGGCAGGAGGTCTGAGAAGTGCTCACACACCACCTGGAAGGATTTCCCGTTGAGGGCCAAGTGGTAGTGCCAGGGTGGGACAGAGGAGCTGTCTCGCTGCTGCAGGCCCTGCAGGAAAACAATTCCAGCTCTGTAGCCCCAATCCCTGCGGAGCGCCCAGAGCAGCCAGGACCCAGCCTGGAGCAGCGGAATCGCTCCCTGAAATCCCACTTCCCAGTGGGGCTGTTTGGGGGGCAGGGCTGTGCTGACCCAGCCCTCCACACCAGCCCAGAGCAGGACCTGGCAGCATCCATGGGGAGGTGTTTGGAGCTGCCATTCCAGCCTGGATCCCTGAATGTGCCCCAGGGAAAGGCAGGGGCAGCAGAGGATGGATTTATGAGGAGTGATTTATGAGGACGGCCTCCAAGGATAACGAGGCTGGAAAAGCCCTTCTCATCCCTGGGAGGGCACAGGGCCAGGTTGGAGCATCCTGGGACAATGGAACTGGATGAGGTTTGAGGTCCCTTTCAACCCAACCCATTATGGATTCCCAGGACTGCAGAGAAAGCCAGATTTGAGTGACTCAATTTTTTAGATATTGGGAAGGAATTCCTCCCTGTGAGGGGAGTGAGGCCCTGGCACAGGGTGCCCAGAGCAGCTGTGGCTGCCCCTGGATCCCTGGCAGTGTTCAAGGCCAGGCTGGACGGGGGCTTGGAGCAACCTGGGATGGTGAAAGTGTCCCTGCCCATGGGACGGGGTGAACTTTACAGTCCCTCCAAGCTAAATCATGCTGGAATTCTAGGATTCCACAAAAATCCCAGTCCTGCAGTTTGGGTTCCCTAGAGGTGTCCTGGGCTCTCACCTCAGGCTGCTCCTCGCCCTGGGAGTGCTCGGCCAGGACGAACTTGAGGGTGGCGGGTTTGTCGTGGCTGGGTGGCGAGGCCGTGACGAAGACCACACGCTCCCTGGGCTCCACCATGCGGCACCCCCGCGCCACATTCAGGGCTGTCAGCATGTTGTCCCCTGCCAGGGACATGTACATGGGCCATCAGGAAGGAGGTTTTGGGATTTCCAGGCTAAGAGGAGTAGTTCAAAGCTGCCATGTCCCCTCTTCCAGCCACCACAGCCAAGTGGTGTCACTTCCTTCTTTTCTCCAGAACCTCCTGCCTGCCCTGCCCCAAAGAAATGTGGATTCAACCCCCATTCTCCTGCCTGGAAAACACCCAGAGGTGACTCCACACCCCCTGCATCAGCCATGGAATCTGTGATTTCAAACACAGCAGTATTTAGGACAATGAGTTCTTACACCCAAGAAATGCCCACACCCTGAGCCCACTAGCAGATCTTGAGGCCATGAATGCACAGAGCCAGGATCCAGGAATCCTCCTGGTGCTTCCACAGCTTCTTCAGGCAAGGATTCCTGCTGGGGGTCCCATTGGGGCTCCTGCTGGGATTCCTGGTGGGTTTTTCTGATGGGATTCCAGGTGGAATTCCCAGTGGGGTTTCTGATGGGAATCCCAGTGGGATTCCTGGTGGAGTTCCTGGTGGGAAAGCCCTTTCCCCCTGTACAATGCCCAGGACTGCCCATGTGCTGTCCCTCCCTGAGCCCCAGGTGCCTCCTGGGCTCACCCGTGACCATGACAGGGCGGATGTTGGCGCTCCGTAGCAGCTGGATCACCGGGGCAGACTCTGGCTTCAGGACATTCTTCATCACCAGGAACCCCAGGAAATTCAGGCCACTCTCCACAGAGTCCCTGGTGGGAGACAAGGAGCCTTTCATCACCTCCAACACCAGCACTGGGGATCAAGGGGCAAAAACAGCTAAAATCCATCAGGGAATCAGCCAGGAATTGCCTCTGTATCGATTAAGGTTGAATTTCCTGCAGGGCATCTTGGGAAATGAGAGAGAGAGACTAGCACTGACCTGGGGAGCTGCAGTGCCTCCTCAAAGGTGGCCACAGAGCCCAGCACTTTGCAGGCCAGAGCCAGGACCCGGAAGCCATCAGTGGTGTAGTGGCGGAGCATCTGGGAGAAATCCGGGGGCACTGGAAAAGCGAGGCCAGAACAGCTCCTGAGGGAACCCCATCTCCAGAGAGCGGACACAGAGCTCTGGGGCTTGGGTGCTCTTGAGTAGCTGCTCCTCTGGGAGCCTGGAGACCCCAGGATGGGCTGGTGGAAGTTCTCCCTCCCCAAAGAGCCTGGAGATCCCATACCGGACTGGGGGAAGTTTTTCCTCCCCCAAGGAGCCTGGAGCTGAGGGGGTTCCCCCACCCTGAGGAGCCTGGAAATCCCATACTGGGATCCCAGTCCCACTCCCCATTTTCTGCTTTCCCATTTCCTTTTCCTCCTGTGGCTGGAGCCACCCCACAGCCTTTGGGAGCTGCCCCACAGCATTCCTGAGGATAATTCCCTGTGGGATGAGCCTCAGGGGTGCAGCCAGTAGGACTGGGACTGGGAACAAACCAGTTTCCTTCCTGCACAGACTGGCCACCATCTCCGGAGCGCCCTTGACATAGGCGTGGGCCAAGGCCTCTCCGGGCAGCTTGACCAGGACACTCATCCTCTGGAGGGAAGAGGAGAACGGGAAACGCCGCAGGATCCCCAAGGGGGCCTGGTGCCTCTGTGGAGAGCAGGCTGGGTCAGGGCTGGGCAGGAATCCTTCCAGGAGGCTGGAATCCCTCCAGGAGGTAGGAATTCCTCCAATAGGTAGGAGCATGGGGAGCTGTTCCATGGAGTTACCCTGTCCCGAGGCTGCTCCTCCTCTGGCGGAGGTTTCACCACAGCCAAGACCTTCATCTCAAACTGCTGGAATGCCGGAAGCTCTCCTTCCTCCTCCTCCTCCTCCTCCATCATCTCCAGGCGCTGAAACCAAGAGGGTAAAACCCTGCTGAGCTCATCCACCCACGCAGGGTCCAGAACCTCCAAGGTTCCCAGCACCACCTCCCTCTCAGGCCCCCCACTCCCGCCTTACCCAGCCGGTGGACTCCAGCATTTTGAGGTCCACAGGGTCCCCGACGAGCTGTCCCCGCAGCGGTGACACCGCGTGGCACGTGGCCAGGGCATAGAGCAGGGCTCCGGCAGGGAGGCAGCGGGGCTCGTGCACCATGGGCAGGAAGCGCTGCTGCTCCAGGGGCACCACGCCCCACACGTCCAGCCCCTCGTGGGTCAGCGTGCCGGTCTGCGGGCACGGCCAGCGCGCGGTGGGTGCGGAGAGCCCCGCTGAGCTCCGGCGCCGTCCGCCCGCCCGGCCCGGCTCACCTTGTCGAAGCACACCAGGCGCAGCTTCCCGCACAGGTTGATCCGGGGCGGGCTGATGCAGAAGATCCCCTGTTTCTTCAGCCGGTTCTGGGCGTAGATGGTGCCTACGGTCATGGCGGCCGGCAGCGCTGGCGGCACGATGACGGTGACCAGGTCCAGGGCACGGATGATGATCTGTCCCACGGGGACCTGCGAGGGGAGGAGGAAGAAGAGGGGTGGGCATCCCTCCCACGATGGATCCCTGAGGGCTCTCCCGCTCCACCAGCCCTACCTGGTTCCTAACCAGGATGAGGATGCTGTACAAGGTGCCGATGAGAGCTGTGCAGGGGGAAAACGGGCTCGGTTACAATACACAGCACAGGAGGGAGCTGGAATGGAATTCCATGCTAAGGAATTTGGTTCCTCCAGGATGCTACTCCGGGCCCAGACCTACCCAGGATGGCAAGGAACAGCACGAACTTCACGGCATCCTTGTAGAACTTGAAGCTCACCGGTTTGGGGTAGAGGATGGAGCTGATAAGATCCCCCTTGGCCGTGCAGAACCCTGCAAGACAGGCAGGAGGTGGCACGCCGATGGATTCATGCTGGGATTCATGGCAGGATTCACCCCACGTGGATTCATCCCGGGACTCATGGCAGGATTCACCCCACGTGGATTCATCCCGGGACTCATGACAGGATTCACCCCACATGGATTCATCCCAGGACTCATGGCAGGATTCACCCCACATGGATTCATCCCGGGACTCATGGCAGGATTCACCCCACGTGGATTCATCCCAGGACTCATGGCAGGATTCACCCCAGGTGGATTCATCCCAGGACTCATGGCAGGATTCACCCCACATGGATTCATCCCAGGACTCATGGCAGGATTCACCCCAGGTGGATTCATCCCAGGACTCATGGCAGGATTCACCCCACGTGGATTCATCCCAGGATTCATGGCAGGATTAACCCCGTGTGCATTCAGCCCGGTATTCATGGCAGGATTCACCACGTGTGGATTCATCTTGGGACTCATGGCAAGAGTCACCCCGGGTGGATTCATCCCGGGACTCATGGCAGGATTCACCCTGCCTGGATTCATCCTGGGATTCATAGCAGGACTCACCCTGGGGCTGTGCCCCACGCTCTCACCTGTGCGGGTGACCACGGCCAGCACCTCGCTGCCTGTGTAGGCCTTGGCCTGGATGAGCTGTGTCCCACAGAACAGTGTGTGCCGCCGGTGCTCCTCGGGGCAATACTTGCTGCTGGCTGCCTGCCCGCCCGCTGGCAGCGGTGTCTTCATCACCGGCACGCTCTCCCCTGCCCAGAACATTCCAGGGGGGACTGTCACCCCAGGGGGGACAGGGGCCAGCCAGCCGGGGTGGGAAGGTGACTCTAGCTGAATCCCATGGGGATGTGACTCCTTAGGATTTAGATTTTCTGTTTTTCAGATCCTGTGCTGCGTTTGTGCCTCACTCTGAACTCCACAGCCTGTCAGCTGCTGCTCTCCCATTTTGGGCAGACAAAACAATTCCTCTGAAACTCAAAGGAACCCTACAGCCTCAGGCCCCAAAAAGTACAAACAAAATGAATTGTGGGGAGCAAACTGGGGTAAATAACTTCATTAGCTGAAGCTGTAACTGGAGGATTAACCCCTGATAAGCAAATGGACGAAATTTATAATTGGCTGAAAAACTCGTGACCATCTTGGGTGTAACCTCAGAGGCTTCTGACAGCCCAAGGTGTGTCTGTGGAAGGCCTTGAATAAATACCCACTTTTATTCTCTTAATCTTCTCTGGGATCTGTTCTAGCTAGCCCTTCCAAGGTGCTGGGATGGGTTCTCACCGGTCAGCAGGCTCTCGTTGACCATGCACTCTCCGGTCAGCAGCGCAGCATCACAGGGCAGCAGCGCCCCGGCTGCAGGCAGTCGGATACAGTCCCCAGGCACCAGCTCTGCTGAGCTGACCACCAGCTCCTCTGCAAAACAACCCCACTCAGGGCTGGGGAAGAGGGTTAATCCATCTCCAGCACCTGGAGAACCCTGCTCAGGGCTGGGGAAGAGGGTTAATCCATCTCCAGCACCTGGAGAACCCTGTTCAGGGCTGGGGAAGAGGGTTAATCCATCTCCAGCAGCTGAAGAACCCTGTTCAGGGCTGGGGAATGGGGTTAATCCATCTCCAGCACCTGGAGAACCCTGTTCAGGGCTGGGGAATGGGGTTAATCCATCTCCAGCACCTGGAGAACCCTGTTCAGGGCTGGGGAATGGGGTTAATCCATCTCCAGGCACTGGGGATGGAATCCCCACTGGATACGCATGGCAGTAAACAGGAAGGGGTTAATTCCCTGGAGGTGGGAATTTGAGAGCAGGGAGATGCCAGGCCTGGGGACAATGGATCCAGACCAGAATTCCCAGCAGGGAGATGCCAGGCCTGGGGATAGCCAGGATTTGGACTATGTCAGAAATGGAACCTCTGGAGGAACCCCAGTGCCAGGAAGAGCAGGAGGAAAAGGGCTGGTGGGACAGGGCAGGGATTCATGGGGGGGATTATCCTTATTATCAATGTCTCTCTCTCTTTCCCTGCAATATCCTGTTAAATTAAATCCATATTTAATGTGGCTTTGGAATGTGGTCTCGTTTTCACCTTCAATTGGGCAGAGGCATCTTTTACTAACTGGACCCCAAAATTATTCCAGTGTCTCATAAGATTATTCCCATGAATCCCAACATTATTCCTATGTATTCTAACATCATTCCTGTCTTATAACATTATTCCCATATATCACACAGTTATTCCCATGTATCCCAACACTACTCCCACACATCCCAACATTATTCTAGTGTCCCACAACGTTATTCCCATACATAACATTATTCCCATATATCATATTGTTATTCCCATATATAATAATATTATTCCCATGCATCCCAACATTATTCCCATCTATAATAACATTATTCCCATATAGATGACAACATTATTCCCACATATCATATCGCTATTCCCATGCACTCCAACATTATTCCCATGTACACATTATCCCAGTGTGTCCCAACATTATTCCCAGCTATCCCAACACGCCTTTGGAGCAGAGGGATCCCACAGGACACATCCCCCAAATCCTGGCTCTCACCTCCGCCGGGCCGCCGCACCTGGACCCCCATGGACATCCTGGCCATGTTCCGCAGCGTGGTGCTTTGCTGAGAGGGAGGGAGGGAGGGAGGGGTCAGAACCCACCCAAAATCCATGGGAAACCACCCTGTCTTGGGTTGCAATGCAGGATGGGACCAGAAGTGTGTACTCTATCACCAGCTGTTAAAACCAGGTGGGGCAGTGTTCTTTATCTTTTCCACAACCCATCCTTCCTCCAGGAGATATCTCCTGTTAATGGCCCATTGAGTCCCACTGCATGACTGATAAAATTCCATCATCCCATTGGGAAATGCTCCACCCAGGGGGAGGAGCCAAACATTTCCTACCAAGATAAAAACTGAGATTTGGAACATCAGAGTAGCCTTTTTCCACTGGATTCCAGAGTAAAACCAGACCCTTCATCATCATCAGTGGACCTTCAGAGGGAAACTGCACCTTGTACAGGAGCACTGCTCCAACTGAGCCACATCTGTCACTGCAGGAGGATGCAGCCACCATGGAATGGGTCTGCTGCCAACACCCTGACTGACTGACACGGTGTCAGGTTGTACTCTGACTCTGTCAGTGTTTTGGGTTTGTTCTTTGTAATACTGGATTTCTATTTTAATTTTCATGGTAAAAAACCATTATTCCCATTCCCATATCTTTGCCTGAGAAACCTTTAATTTCAAAATTATAACAATTCAGAAGGAGGGAGATTACATTTTCCATTTCAAAGAGAGCCTCCTGCCTTTCTTAGCAGACACCTGACTTTCAAACCAAGACACCCCTAAAATCGGCCTTGGGAGGACAAGGGGAGCCAGGACAGGGCTGTCCTCACCCACCTTGCGCGTCTCGTAGAGGGACAGCCCCAGCGAGAAGGTGGAGATGAGGAAGATGCAGGCGGCGTAGTAGTAATAGGCATCACACACCCACAACACCATGCTGAGCACTTGGAATATGTAGAAGGGGTTCAGCACCTGCAATGAGGACAGAATCCAGGTTTGGGAGCAGAGAGAACTTCTGGGAGCATGGTGGGAGAACCTCCCTCAGCCCATCATGGGATTTCCAGGCTCCTGGAAATGGGGAGAGCTTCCCCCAACCCAATATGGGATCTCCAGTGTGTGGAATTTCTCCAGGCTCCTTGGAGGAGGGAAAACTTCCCCCAGCCCGTCGTGAGCCCTCTAGGAGCCCTCAGAGGAGAACCCTTTCCTCTTCTCTGGGCCCCTCCCTGGGTCTGGCATCCCCCAAATCCTCCTTCACCCCATATTTCCCTATGGATGCTGCTCCCAGGGATGCTCAGTCACCACTAGAACCCCCAGGGGCTGCTCCTGTCCCAGTCTAGAGGGTCAGGAAGGCCACCCTCCACAGCTCAGCCTTCTCCCAAAATCCTCTCCTCCCTTCCCCAGGGCCAGGAGAAGCTTCCAGACAGGGACAGGGAGCAGGGTAGGGATCCATCCTGGGAAAATCCACTTGAATTTTCTGGAACCCACCTCCTCCACCAGGAGCCTGGCGTAGGACTTGACGGGCACCTCAATGAGGTTGGGGCCATAGATCTTCCTCCTGCAGAGGGAAGGACAGGGAGGGAGTTTTATCCTTGGGGAGGAAAGGGAAGGAGTTTCATCCTTGGGAGATGAATTTTATCCTTGGGAAAGGAAAGAGAAGGAGTTTATCCTTGGGGAAGGAAAGAGTTTTATCCTTGAGAAAAGACAGAGAAAGAGTTTTATCCTTGGGAAAAGCTGCATTTCCAACCCAAGGGCCCCTTGTGCTGCCCAGACCTCTGTGAGGAGCTGAGCTATGCGGAGCAGCCAACCCCAGGAATTCCATCCCTCCTGGTAGGGTCAGAGAGGGGTCTGAGAGGAGAGCCGAGGCTCCAGGATTTCCTGCTGCCTGGAAAAGTCCTGTCTGTGCTTCCCAGGAAGCTGCCAGCCCCCACCTGGTGCTGTGCTCCTGCTGGTGCAGCCCAGCCTGGCTCAGGTGCAGCTCTGCACAGGTCCAGCCCTCGTCCAGGACACTGGGGAGCAAAGAAGAACAGGGAAGGCGAGTCAGAGCCAGCGGGAACAGAACAGAGCAAGGCCAAGGGCTCAGGACAAACCCAGTCCTTCGGAAGGGGAGAGTGCCCCCTTCCCTGGCCCCCTTCCCTGGCCCTGTCCCCTGGCCTTTCTGCAGCCTGTGGCTGCCAAGGGAAGGCAACAAAAGAGGCTCAGTCCGAGTGCCCAGAGTGTCCGACTCCGCCAAACTGCCCCAGCCAGCTCCCTGTGCTCAGGAGTGCCCTGAGGGCACCAGGGGTGGCACTGGGGGTGGCTCCAAAGGCTAGCCAGCGCTGAGGATGATGCCTCAGGATTTTAGATTTTCTATTTTCATATGTTTGTAATCCTGCAGTTCTTTAGTGTATAACTCTAAACTCCACATACAGCGTCAGTTGCTGCTCTCCCATTGTGGTCAGACACAATTCCTCTGCGGGGAGCGGGGTAGGAGGGTCCTGAGGGAGCTGGGAATGCCAGGATCCAACAGGATCCTGAGGGAGCTGGGAATGCTGGGATCCAGGAGGACCCTGAGGGAGCTGGGAATGTTGGGATCCAGGAGGATCCAGCAGGACCCTGAGGGAACCAGGAATGCTGGGAATGTTGGGATCCAGCAAGACCCTGAGGGAACTGGGAATGCTGGGACCCGGGAATACCTGACTCTGCAGAAGGCCTGCCGCCGCTCCAGCCACACGTAGCGCATTCCCTGGAACAGGTAATACCTCAGGATGCTCTTCTGCCAGACAGGGACAGGAAAACAAGACATGAGAGGGGTGTCCAGGGCCAGGGAGAGGCTTTGGAGACGGGGAAGGTGCTGGTGCCACCTCGTCCTTGTCGTGCAGCCGGACGGTGTCGCGGCTCTCGTCCTCGTCCGGCACTGCGATGGTGACGCTACTCCTGCAGTCCTGCTGGGCCCCGGGGAGCTGCTCCAGGCTGCTCGGGGGGGAACCACTGTCCCTCAGAGCCAGGGGACACCCAGGATCAGCCCCTGCCCTGCCACTGTCCTCCAGATCCAGGGGAATTGGAGTCAGCCACCCCCCGTCAGAGCCAGGGGACACAGTGGCCTGCAACCCCACCTCAGAGCCAGGAGAACTGGGCACAGCCCCTGCCCTGCCACCGTCCCTCAGAGCCACGGGACACCCGGGCACAGCCACCCCCCTCAGAGCCAGGGGACACCTGGGCACAGCCACCCCCCTCAGAGCCAGGAGTGGCTCCTGGACCCTGCAGGAACAGAGCCTGGCTCACCCGGCCTCGCCCAGGGGCTCCATCAGCACCTTGGTGGTGAAGCACTGCCCAAAATGGTCCTGAAACATAGGAATGGGCTGGCAGGGAAAACTGAGAATGCCTGGCATGTTCCCAAGCTTCTTCCAGAGGCCCGGGAGGGTGGGAATGGCCTGGTCACCCAAACCAGATGGTGGTTGAGGTTTGGGGACAATGAAGAGAAATTCCAAGCCAGGTAGGATGGGATGGAAGGGGGAAATGTGGAGTTATTTCAGGAATAATAATGATTCCTGGAATGGGACAATTCTAGGAATTAATAATAATAGTAATAGTAATAATAACAAAAATGATAGATTTCTGGATAATCCAGAGCTTGCGGGAAGGAGATGCCAGATACTGGCAAGAGGATAAGGAGAGGGTCCTGTTGGGAACTGGAGGCAGAGCCCAACCCCTGACCCACAGAATCCAACCCTGGATCTGCAGAATCCAAACCCAGACCCACAGAATCCAACTCCCAATCCACAGAATCCAACCCCAGCTCCACAGACCCCTAACCCTGGATCCACAGAGTCCAACCCCAGATCCAAAAAATCCAAACCCAGACCCACAGAATCCAACTCCCAAACCACAAAATCCAACCCCAGCTCCACAGAAGCCAAACCCAGCTCCATAGAAGCCAACCCCGGATCCACAGAATCCAACCCCAGACCCACAGAATCCAAGTCTCAATCCATAGAATCCAACCTCAGCTCCACAGAAGCCAGACCTAGACTGACAGAATCCAATCCTAGATCGACAGAACCCCACCCCAGCCTCCCAGAACCCCAGCCTGGGAATGCTGGACGGGGTCCCATGGGACTCACCCTGATGATGACCCAGTCTGCCTGGCCCAGGGCACAGGGCTCGCACTTGGCCTGCACCTCCAGGCTCGGCTTCCAGTGGAAGAGCAGCAGGAGCAGCCCCGCACTCAGCACGGAGCCTGCGTGGCACAGCAGCACCCGCCACGTCCTGCGCTGGTAGCCCGTGACCTCCTGGAGGAGAGGGAACTGCTGGGAATGACTGGGAATCACAGGGAATCACTGGAAACCACTGGCAATCACTCACCTGCACCTGGCTGCTCAGTCACAAAATCAGCTCAAACCAATTATTAGCCATTAAACTCCAAATCCCCAAAATCCTGGCGTGACCGAACCCCAGGCAGGGAAGAGCAAGGGGCTGGAAAAGCAGCACTGGGGAATGTAGCAAGCACCAGGATTAGGTATGGGAGACCCCCCCAGCCCAGACCTACCATGCGGGCCAGGTCCGTGTCCAGCTGCAGTGTCCCGTAGCCCGGGCGCTGGGCCCCCAGCAGCCGGCTGCTGTCTGCAAATCCACAAAAAACACGGAGAAGGCTCAGCAGAGGGGCCGGCTATCCCCAGAGATGGGCTCCTGGTGATGCCATCCCGGGTCAGTGCCAGGAGGAGGTGGTGGCTCCTGGCCCACCCAGCCAGGATCGATGCCCTGTCATCCTCCCTGGCACGTGACGGTCACGGGGACGATGCCGGAGCAGCCCCGGGATTTCTGGCGATACCCCAGCAGCTCAGCGGGCACGGGAAGGGAGCAGGGCTGGGCAGGAGCCAGGCGAGCTCTCCCTGCCACTTTTCCAGCTCGTTTGCTCCTTGTTTGCTCCCTGGGTTTGCTCCTGGCAGCCAAAAAATTGGCATTTCCCTGTTTTAATCACGCTCCGATTCCTGCCAGGCTCTGCTGTACCCCAAAGCACAGCCTTGGAAAGTGGGAGCAGGGATCAGCCCCAGGATCCCCCCAGGTGGGATCTCAACCATCACCCTCTGTGTCTGAAGCTGAACCTGCTCATTCCCTGAATCCAGGATGGAATAGGAGTCACTGAACCTGCTCATTCCTTAAATCCAGGATGGAATAGGGAATCACAGCATTCCCAAGGCCAGGATCTCAGAGAAGCAGCGGGGAGGCAACACGTGGCACAAGCACAGAGCCAGGAGCTGTTCCCACTCCTGGAACACGTGGATATTTCCTGCCTGGGCCGGGGGAGAGCAGCTCAAGGATTTACACTGGAAAAACCGCCCCAGCTGGATTCCTGCTGCTCCCTGTCCGACCCCAAAGCTCCTCTGCAGGGAATAAAAGCTGTTCATTAAAACCATTCCCTATTTTTGGTGGGGGGATCCTCTCCAGCTCCTGCAGCCGGCGCTGTTCCATGGAATAAGTTTGGAGGGGAGGAATTGGGGGATGAGCCTGAGGGACGGTTCAGTAAAACAAAAGCTGTCACAGGAGCCAAGAAAGAAAGGGAGGGGTCACCTGTCCCCAGGGCCAGCCTCAAATTCTGCAAAAAGTGGGAATTTCAGCTGCATGGATACCGGGAGTGCTGGCCTTCCCAAGGACGGGGCAGGGGTCTCACACAAGGGCTTTTCCCGGGATGTGCAGGAGGGAGCAAAAGTATCCAACCAACCTGAAAACAGGCCAATTCCAATTCCCTTCCCGGAGCCTCGGGGCAGTAAGAAGCCCCGAACTGAACTATCCTGGCTTTTCTGGATCATAAAGCAACAAATCCTTGGGAGGAACCAAGAGGCTCCGTACCCGTGGGATTCCAGCCCCGTCGCGGTGGGATTCTTCCCCTCCCGCTTCCACCCCGGCTGTTCCCAAAGCCCGGCAGGTGAGGAAAAGCCCCGGCACTGACTCACCCCGCCGCATCCTGCCGGGAGCGCTCCCGGAGGGGATGGGATCGGTCGGGAAGGGATCAGGAAGGGTGGGATCGGTCGGGATGGGATCGGTCATGAAGGAATCTGTCAGGATAGGATGGGTCGGGAAGGGCTCGGCCGGGCCGGGAGCGGCATCGCCGCCATCCCCGAGCCCGGGCAGGGCAGAGCGGAGCCGCCGCCGCCGCCAGAGCCCGGCACCGAGGCCACTCCTTGTCGGCAAACACGGCGCGGGGGCTTCTGGATGTGCCTTCTCCGCCTCCGGATCCCGGGAATTTCCCCGGAGCCCTGTACAGATCTCTGCTTCCCTCTCCGCTGCTAAAACAGGGATTAGGAGCCGGAGAACAGCCAGGACAGGCTGGAAACTCGGAGAAAAATCAGGATGCACCAGCCCGGCTTGTCCGGGGAAGACGGGAGCCATGATCCTGCACTGATGATGGATTTGCACGGCCAAAATCCCACCTGGAATTCCCCGCAGCTGCCTGGCTCCAAGTCCAGGCCTTGACCTGTCCTCTTGGGAAGAGATCTGGGAAGAGGCTGCTCTGGATGCTCCCACATCCTGGTAGGAGGGATGGACCCTCGGACTCTGGAGCACAGAGCTGCAGGCCAGGATGGGATCGGGATCCAAGACCTGGCTGGGGATCAGCTGGGAAAGCCAGGTCCTTGTCCCAGGATTTGGACCCGAGCTGGAGCCCTGTCCCCAGCTGAGGTGCACATGGAAAAGTCGGATGCTGTTCCCACAGACTGCTCTGGCAGCTATCCCAGCCCCTCCCAAGCCCCCCTCTGGAATCAAACAAACCCCACAGGGGGTTTGGAGACCTCCCATTGCTCCCGTGGTTTCCACTGGATGGTTCCTGGACAGCACCATCCGTCTGTCCATCCATTCAGGGATCCACCCCTCCATGGAAGCTTCCATGGATCCATCCATTCATCCATGAATCCATCCATCATCCATCCCTCCCTCCACATGGGCTGGAAGCTGCACAGAGGATCAGGAAGCTCCATCCATGGAAGCTTCCATTCCAGCCACTGAGGTCACTGGGATGGGGTTTGCACGGCCAACCCAGGCCCTTGGAGATGGGGACACGGAAAATCAGGACAAGACAAAAGCTGGGAAGCAGAGACAACGTAATGAAGTGTTCGGGCATGGAGGGTGAGACTGAGCCCAAGGGGACATTCCAGAGCCTTTGGGCTCTGGGATGGGAGATCCCACGGCTGAGCAGGGGTTGGGATGAGATCCTGGTGATTCTCCTGCCCTTCCCACTGATCCCACAGGAACTGATCCCAACCCATCAGGAGCACACTGCCCTTCCCACTGATCCCACAGGAACCGATCCCATGCTGCTGGAGCAAATGTGCTTGACTACGGTCAGGTCCTCCTGGAAAAATGGCCCAAGGCTGAAGGAACAACAGCTGAGATGGGCCTGATCCAAGGTGGGGATATGGAAACCAGGATCTGGACTCCCCAGTGCTGGGAAATCCAGGCTCAGGCATCAAACCCTTGAGACAGGTGAGCAGCAAATTCCTTGCACTGGCTGGTTTTGGATTTTTGGGAGATCCTCGGTGAGGAGTGGGCAGCACCGGCCGTGCTGTGTGCTGATGACTGGCTGAGATCGCAGCATTCCAACCCTCCTGGCACAGGGGGATCTCCCTGGCCCTGACCTTCCTGGCACCCAAATCCAGCTGCCAACCTGGAGGGAAGTGCCTGGAACATCCTGGCTTGGGGGTGGGACATTGCAGTGCCAGCGGGAGGACAGGGGGCTCACATCCCAATCTCACATTTCCCCAAATCCCAGGTAAATGAGGGCTCCTCCCTCCCTTAGGAAGGGGGGCTGCGCTCCTGGTGTTCCCATTGGGAATGAGGGACCAGGGTGGGAACATCTCCAGCAACCTTTGAATTAAGGAGCTCAGGAAAAAAAGGGGTAACTTTGACCCCTGAGCGCTGCTCGGCTGCGGATCAGGACTGGGATCGGGATTGGGATGGGTGAGGGGGATCCCAGGGGATCCAAGTGGGGTCACACAGGGACAGAACCTCCAGATCCCCCCTGCCCTTCCCTGGAAGGAACATCCGTGCAGAGCGTGGCAAATCCGGTAGGGAAGGGGTGAAGGTTGCGGGGCAGTGCCGCTCCCCATTCCCGGGAATGGGAGTCGTGGCCTGGATGGACCCCGAACACCTGTGTGCCTTTTTCCCACCCAGCACCATATTCCACCATTTATCCATGGGAAACACCCAGAGGTGATCCCAGAGGTGACCCCAAAACCTGCCCCGTGCTCCAGGATCCTGATGGGAGAGGGATGGGAGATCCAAATGTGGGAAGCAGCTCTGGGAGGGCTGAGGTCTGGCTGTGGGGTTTGGAGGATTTGGAGGATTTGGAGAGTCTGGGGGATTTGGAAGCTTTAGGGTTGGTGTTTGAATAGTTTGAGGTTTGGAGGGCTAGGGGATTTGGGATTTGAAGAGTTTGGAAAGTTTGGGGTTTGGAGAGTTTGGGGTTTGGAGGTTTTAGGGCTGGGGTTTGGAGAGTTTGGGGTTTGGAGGGTTGGGGAATTTGGGGTTTGGAGAGTTTGGAAAGTCTGGGGTTTGGAGGATGGGGGGCAGTTTGGAGAGTTTGGTGTTTGGAGGATTTGAGGTTTTGGGGTTTGAGGCATTTGGGATTTGGGGGGTTTGGAGAGTTTGGGGATTTGGAGAGTTTGGGGATTTGGAGGATTTGGAGGCTTTAGGGTTGGGGTTTGGAGAGTTTGGGGTTTGGAGGGTTGTGGGATTTGGGGTTTGGAAAGTTTGGGATTTGGAGGATGGGGGGGTTTGGAGGTTTTAGGGTTGGGGTTTGGAGAGTTTGAGGTTTGGAGGGTTGGGGGATTTGGGGTTTGGAGAGTTTGGAAAGTTTGGGGTTTGGAGGATGTGGGGGGTTTGGGGTTTGGATGATTTGGGGTTTGGAGAGTTTGGGGATTTGGGGTTTGGAGGTTTGAGGCATTTGGGGTTTGGGGGGTTTGGGGTTTGGGGATTTGAGGCATTTGGGGTTTGGGGGGTTTGGAGAGTTTGGGGATTTGGAGCACCCCAAAGCCCCTCCCGGGGTTCCTTTCCCCTCAGATCCATGGCTGCGTTCCCAGGGCCAGAATCCCCAAGGGATGTGGAGCCAGGAGATCCCACCCGGAGCCCTGGGATGGGAGAGGGGCTGGGAAACCAGGAAAGAAATTGGGATAAAAATGGGAAATAAAGTGAAATAAAAAAGGGGAAATAAAGGAAAGTAAAAAGGGAAGTAGAGCAAAATAAAAAAGGGAAGTAGAGTCAAATAAAGTGAAATAAAAGAAATGGAACACAATAAAAAAGCAAAATAAAGTGAAATAAAAAGAGAAATAGAAGCAAAAAAGTATAATAAAGAAAAAAAAGGGGGGGCTAAATTAATTAAAGAAAGGTGAAAAATTAAAATAAAAAAAATAAAGGAAAATAATAAAGAGAAATGAAGTGAAAAAATTAACAAAGCAAAGAAAAAAACCCAAAGCATAATTAAAAAGCAGAAAAACAAAGTTACGAAACAAAATTACAACAAAATAATGGTGCCAAATATAAAATTAAAAAGTGAAAGTAAAAAACCAAGCCATAAAAGAAAGTAAAATAAGGAAGCAAAAAAGCTAAATAAAATGAAATCAAGTCAAATAAAGGGAAATAATAAAGATAATTAAAGCAAAATTAAAAAGAAAAATGCAAAATTTTTAAAAAGGCAACAGAAGAAAACAAAATTTTAAAAACAAATAAAGCATAATAAGGAAAATTAAACGAATATAATTTTAGAAGGCGAAATAATAAAGCAAAATAAATAGGAATAAATAGGAATAAATAGGAATACATGCGAATAAATGGGAATAAATAGGAATAAATGGCCCTGGAGCCGCATCGCTCCCGCCCCCCGGGCTGGGCTGGAGCGGCCCCGGGAGCCCCGGGCGCTGCTTTGGGGGTTCGGGGAGCTCCGAGCCCTGGGTGCGTCCCGGTCTCTGATCCCGACCCCTCATCCCGTTCCCTTTCCCGATCCCGGTGCCGGTTCCTCACCTGAGCTCATGGCGCGGCCCCGCGGCCCCGCGCGCCGCCGGAAAGGGCGGGCCAGGAACGGCGGGGGATGCTGGGAATTGGAGTCCGCACCCCAAAACCGGCTGGGACTCCCCGGGGGATGCTGGGAATCGGAGTCCGCACCCCAAAACCACAGTGTGACACCCCAGGGAATGCTGGGAATCGGAGTCCGCACCCCAAAACCGGCTGGGGCACCCCGGGGGATGCTGGGAATTGGAGTCTGCACCCCAAAACACCGGCTGGGGCACCCCGGGGGATGCTGGGAATTGGAGTCTGCACCCCAAAACCACAGTGTGATGCCCCGGGGGATGCTGGGAATTGGAGTCCGCACCCCAAAACCAGGGTATGACACCCCAGGGAATGCTGGGAATTGGAGTCCACACCCCAATAGTTGGCTGTGACATCCTGGGAATGGCATCCTGGTGACTGCAGCAGGAGCAGCATCACATTTCTGGGAGGTTTGAATTATTCAGACCAAAGTCCATGAATTCATCAGCAAAGCTGAAGTGATTCCTTTCTCTCCTCCACAGGAGCTGCTCCCAACATCCCAAACTGGAGAAAGCAGAAGGTTGAAATACCAGGGAAAAGAGGATCCAACCTAAAAAATCCCATTTCCTTAGGATTTGGAGTGAAAACCAGGAATATAAACCAGGGTCCCAGGGGAGTGGGAAGAGAACACCTCACTCCTGGTGGAACTGGGACCTGGAGGTAAAAAGAAATGCACTTGTTTTGGAGAAAAGAGGAGGATTCAACCCTAAAAAATCCCATTTCCTTAGGATTTGGAGTAAAAATCAGGATGCCACAGGGCAGGACCAGACACCTTGCTCCTGGTGGATCTGTCCCTGGGGTTTTGCCCCATCCTGCACCCTGGGAGCTCCAAATCCTTTCTGGGGAGTTCAGTCTTAAGGTCCCTCACCATTCCCTGCTGCCAGCTAATCCCAGGATTTCCAGCTTCCCCCAGCCCCGAAAAGTCCAGGATGGTAAAAGGTTCCACAAAGGGAATAAATAAAGGATCAATAAAGTTTGGAGTTGTTCTTTACAGCCTTTATTGCAGGTGCACAGGTAAGCCCTGCTGGAGTTGCCAGGTGTGAGGGCTGCTCCGGGGTCACTCAGAGGTGACTCAGGGTCACTCCAGGTCACTCAAGCAGTCGCTGCCTTCTGCTTGTAGGTCGCCATCATCTTCTTGATCTCAGCGATGGCTTTGCCGGGGTTCAGCCCCTGTGGGAGGGGCCGGTCAGTGCCTCTGGGGGGGCTGCAGCACCTCCCCTCCCTCCCTCCCTCCCTCCCTCCCTCCCTCTCTCCTTCCTCCTCATCCAAGATGTAGTGAACTCCTAAACTTGCTGCTATTCCACCTTTTTCCCTAAACCCGGGAATTAAACTGATTCTGTCCTTTTCAAACCCTGGGAGGTCACAGGACGGATCCAACCACAATAAAATCACAAACTAGCTGATACTCACAGAAATATTTGGTAGAGGAGGTGCCCAGCACTCCTTTTTTTCCCAAAACACCGTGACCTGACCTGGCCATGTCAGAGCTACCGTGCCCTGTGCCCCCATGGCAGCCCCGGCCACGTCAGTGCCGTGACCCCGTGGCAGCTGTGCCAGGCTGTGCTGTACCTTGGGGCAGGTGCGGGTGCAGTTCATGATGGTGTGGCAGCGGTACAGGGAGAAGGGGTCCTGCAGCTGCGCCAGCCGCTCCTCCGTGAAGTCATCACGCGAGTCGATCATCCAGCGGTACGCCTGGGGAGAGAGCAGGGCTGCCAGGGGCTGGGAGCTCAGCAACACCCAGCCAGGCTGGGACCTGAGCAACACCCAGCCAGGCTGGGACCTGTGCAACAACACCCAGCCAGGTTGGGACCTGTGCAACAACACCCAGCCAGGCTGGGACCTGTGCAACAACACCCAGCCAGGCTGGGACTGCAACAACACCCAGCCAGCCTGGGGACCTCAGCAACACCCAGCCAGGTTGGGTGACACTGATCCCTTAGGATTTAGATTTTCTGTTTTTCAGATCCTGTGCTGCATTTGTGCCTCGCTCTGAACTCCACAGCTTGTCAGCTGCTGCTCTCCCATTTTGGGCAGACAAAACAATTCCTCTGAAACTCAAGGATACCCTAAAGCCTCAGGATCCAAAAAGTACAAATAAAATGAATTGTGGGGAGCAAACTGGGGGTAAATGACTTCATTAGCTGAAGCTGTAATTAGAGGATTAACCCCCAATATGCAAATGCACCAAATTTATAATTGGCTGAAAAACTTGTGACCATCTTGGGTGCAACCTCAGAGGCTTCTGACAGCCCAAGGTGTGTCTGTGCAAGGCCTTCAACAGATACCCAATTTTATTCTCTTCATCTTGCCTGACCTCTGTTCTAGGCAGCCACTGCAAGGCATCAGCACCAGCCAGGTGACACCAGCCAGGTGACAAAGGTCCATCCTCACCTGCATGAGCACAGCAGGGCCCAGGTACTTGTCCCCGTTCCACCAGTAGCTGGGACAGCTGGTGCTGCAGCACGCACACAGGATGCACTCATAGAGCCCGTCCTGTGAGGGGAGGGGACACAGCAGGATGTCACCACAATGCCCAGTGGTGACACCAAGGCTCCACCCCATCACCCCCTCCGTGTGAGGCAGAGCTGCTGTGGGGCAGCAATTCCTGAGGGGAACAATCCCAACCCTCCCAGACCAGGGCCAGGAACTGTCCTCCATGGCCCTCACGGACGCCCACAGATGCCACCTTCCAGCTCAGGGTATTCCATGTTCACACAACGAACCAGGATCTGAGACAGCAGGGGAAGGGCTTGGCCTGGAGAGGAAGGGGAAGCTGCTGGGAGCTCCTGCATCCCTGCCCTCCTCCCAGCTCGGTTCTCCTGCACCCCTGCCCTGGGCTCTCCTGCATCCCTGCCTCTCTCCCTGCCCTGGGCTCTCCTGCACTTTCATCTCCTCCCCAGCCCATCCCTGAGAGGACAGGCATGGATTTCTCCTCAGGCAGGCAAGGGAGACCAAAGTCTGCCCAGCAGACTCGGGGCCAGCTCAGGGTACAGCCTGTCCTTGAGGGCACCCTGGGTACAGGAGCAGGGCTGGTCCTGGATCACTTCCTCGTTCTCATGGGCACGTTTTTTTCCAGGCACAGGAGGAGTTCAGTGCCATGTGGAAGTGTCTCAGGCAGCTCTGCTCATTCCTGCTGGCATGAGGAGCTGATTCCTCATCCTGGACAGGAAACTGAGGAGCTCAGGATCCCCTGAGCCTCCCTGTGGCCCAGCAATTTCTCCCAGACAGAGCCCAACCTGGCTTAATTCATATTACTGAAAGTTATTTTGGGAAAAACTCAGAAAAAAAAAATACTTTTGGAAAGTTTGAGTTCAGGAAGATTCCTGGTGCCAGAATTCCCAGCAGCTCCTAACAAGCCTTTGGGAAGAGCTGCCAGCACTGAGGGCAGAGCTCCCTCTCCTCACTCCAAATCTGATTTTTAACTGCAGCACTCTAAACAATCGAGGATTTAAAAGAATTTTTCAGCCAAATCCAAGTTTCTCCTGCACATATGTTGATCCCAAAAGGACAGGAATTCCAGCAGAGACCAAGAGCCAGTTTTCCAGGTGTGTTTCCAGGTGTGGCTTTTGGGTTTCCTTGTTCCCACCTGGCTGAGAAAGGGGCTCAGAGGGCAGGGAAGTCCCTCAGAGCTCCCACAGGGATCAGGCAAGATGGGAACTGGTGCAGGAGAACCAACTGCTGCCTCTGCACAGAGATTACTGCAGCCTGTCCAGCCCTGGGGCTATTATGGGATGTCACTTCCAGTGTTCTGAATGCCCTTTGCTCAGCCTCCCTTCCTGCAGTTCACATTCACCTCTCCCTCAGCAAAATGGAGATCTGGTGCCTCTGCAGCAGAGCAGGGACAGCCAGAGCTGGGAACTGTGGAATGATGGACAAACCCCTCCTGATCTGCTGCTAATCCCTGTGGCAGCCACAGAAATCCACCACAAAACTTGGCCACATCATCAGCCTTTCAAAGAGCTCAAAAAAATCCTCTCCAAATCCCCCCTGCTCAAGACAGACACCCCAAATCTTGCACTTTGGCTTTTCCCAGGAGCTTTCCAGGCTGTAAAACCCCAGCGAGCTGGGAACAGGGGCAGACACCCCAGCATAGCCAGGCCTCTCCCCCCTGGACTATTCTAGCCTGGAATTTCACAGGGCAGATGTGGGAATGGGATCAGAGCTCCCCTGGCAAGCCCAGCTCTCTGCCCTGAGCCAGCAGCCATGGGGTTCTGTCCCCTATCCTGGGGCCCTGTCCCACATCCCAGGGCCCTGTCCCTCATTACAGGGCTGTATTCCCCATCCCAGGGCCCTGTCCCACATCCCAGGGCTGTATTCCCCATCCCAGGGCCCTGTCCCACATCCCAGGGCTGTATTCCCCATCCCAGGGCCCTGTCCCCCATCCCAGGGCTGTATTCCCCATCCCAGGGCCCTGTCCCCTATTCTAGGATAGGGATCACACTGGCTCTGAGAATGGGAAGGTGCTGAGTGCTCAGGTGTGACCCTGGGCTGCTCTGGGAAGGGTTTCAGCACAGGAAATGGCAGTGACCAGTTTCTGGCGGTCCTCGATGGACTGCAGGTACTGCTGCTTGCCCTCCTTGGACTCGTCCTTCTTCTTCAGGTAGGGCTCGATGGATTTGTACTGCGCATAGAAGTTACTCAGGTCCTGGGACAGGAGAACACAGGCATTTGGTTCTGGGGCTGAGGAGAATCAGGGAATATCCCCAGCTGGATCCACCCCAAATCCCACCCCTGCTGCCCAAGCCCTGGGGCCCTGACCCCTCCCTTCAGCCCCACCCTCAGGGCAGAGCCTCTTCCCGGTGTCCTCAAATTTACACCTGAACACCCGACCAGGAGGTGGCATTCCTTCCCCAAACCTGCCACATTCCAGCCTGAACACAGTCACTGGAACCCACCCAAGGGACATACGAGCCCTGACTTTGGTGGCCCCTGCCACACCCTGGTCCCCACCCCAGGGATCCTCTGGACACTGCCAGCCCTGCCAGGGGCTGCACTCACCGGAACCAGGTCCTTCACCACATACATGTGAGGCAGAGGATAGATTTTGGTGACTTTGTTGAGGTCACTGTCGATTTTTTTGATGCAGGCCAGGGTGTTGCCCCCAGCGATGTTCATGGCACAGGAGCCACAGATCCCTGAGGGGGAAAAGCAGAACAAAGTGTGGGATTTTCCCTCCTGGCCCCAAAAACGGCCCTGGGCTGTCCTGGGGAAACTCCACTCGACTCTTCCCAATTCACTAGGATCCCAAAAACCTTTGCCCAACCAGTCTGGTATGGGAAAACCACCTCCCACCCTGCCAGGGTCCTCACCCATTCCAGAAAACCTCCTGGGAGGGCCCTTCCCAACCTTCTGTAATCCTCATTTATCCCAAAAAACCTCACTGCACCAGAATCCTCACTCATCCCAGAAAATCTCATCATTGGTCCTGGAAAAGCCTCTTCCCCACCCTCCAGAGGCCTCACCTATCCCAAAAAATCCATTCTTGCTCTCTCAGTGTCCTTACCTGTCCTGGAAAACCTTTTCCCAACCTGCCAGGGTCTCAAAAAACCTCTTCCCAATCCACCAGATTCCCAAAAAGCCCCCTCCCACTCCACCAGGGTCTCTTCCATAAAACTCTACAAGAGAAAAATGCTGTAATTTGCCACTGGGACCAAATATTTTTAAACTTCAACAAGGAAATGAGGTGGCTTGGGTGTGATCTGGGGAGGGGAGAACATTCAGCTCCACTCTTGGGTTTGGAGCAAGGTGGGAGCCGAGAGAGGCATAAAATAAATTAAAAATAAAAAGACAACAAAAAAAGACATTAAAATGTGGGAAACTGCTGTGGCTTCCTCAGCCTGAGAATCTCAGGGCTGGCAGGGACTTCTGGGAATCATCCAGTCCAGCCCTGGAGCAACTGGAATATGTCCAGGGGGGTTTGGGAGTCTCCAGACAGGGAGATCTGGGACCTCCCTGGGCACTGCCCAACCTCTTTTGCCCCTAAAAGCCACAGTTCTGTCTGGTTTGTCCTTCCTTTCCATGCTGGGAGGTCACAGGACAGATCCAAGCTGTAGTCAAGTATGTTGCTGCTCACAGAAATTGTGGACAGGAGGTATCCAGCACCCATTTTTCCCCAAAACTTGGAGTCCAGGCTGAGATTGCTCTTCCTTTGAAACCCTTGCGGGTCACAGGATGGATCCAAGTGACACCAAACTCACAAAACCCTCACAAACCTCACTCTACCCCTTTTCCCCTCTAAAAGCTGGAGCTGGAGTTCCACTCCAAATGTTCAGCTGAAATTTTGGTGTTTTTATTTGTGGGTGCTGCTCCTTGTCCTGACTCTGGGCACCACTGGGAAGAGTGTGGGGCCACCCCCTGGAAACATGTGTGAGGACTGAGGGGATCCCCCTGTCCTGGGGTGACTTTATGATGTTTGTATCCCTGATCATGTGCTCTGCTTGTGCTGGATATTAAGTCCTACAACTTTAAGACTGGTTCCAAGAGTGAAAAGAGAGAAGAGTAGAGCTTGTTATCAGATGCTGAAAAACAAGAGGTCTCAGAGAGACACCAAAATGCAGGGTTTGAATTAAAACCTTTAAATGAATTAAAGTATATTAAGCCACTCATACATGAAATAGAGGTGTAAGCTTAAGTTTTAAGTAAGTTTAAGTAAGTAAAAATATGTCTTAAGTGCTTTAAGAAGTAAAAGCCTTAAAATTTAGTGTGAAAAATAAGTTTTAGTGAGAACTTAAAAACAAAAACAAACTTAAAAAAAGTCTGAGAGCTCAAAAAAATAGTTTTAAGCATAATAAAAATATAGTAAGAATATTGCTTACATTCCTCAAATAGAGCAGATAGGGTATATGTGTAGATTATATGTAAACTTTCATATTAAAAAACTAGAATTCTAATAGGCTTAGAAGAAATGCTTCAGATTTGTGTTTTTAGCTCATTGGGTAATTTGTAAATAAGAATCTGTGTACTGGAGCAAGAGGTCTCTCACCTTCTCTTCCTCCAGCATCATCATCATCATCACTAGCACCACATGAAGGGGGAGAAGGAGCAGGAGAAGGAGCAGGAGAAGGAGCAGGAGAAGGAGCAGGAGAAGGAGCAGGAGAAGGAGCAGGAGAAGGAGCAGGAGAAGGAGCAGGAGAAGGAGCAGGAGAAGGAGCAGGAGAAGGAGCAGGAGAAGGAGCAGGAGAAGGAGCAGGAGAAGGAGCAGGAGAAGGAGCAGGAGAAGGAGCAGGAGAAGGAGCAGGAGAAGGAGCAGGAGAAGGAGCAGGAGAAGGAGCAGGAGAAGGAGCAGGAGAAGGAGCAGGAGAAGGAGCAGGAGAAGGAGCAGGAGAAGGAGCAGGAGAAGGAGCAGGAGAAGGAGCAGGAGAAGGAGCAGGAGAAGGAGCAGGAGAAGGAGCAGGAGAAGGAGCAGGAGAAGGAGCAGGAGAAGGAGCAGGAGAAGGAGCAGGAGAAGGAGCAGGAAGCAGACAAGTTCCCTAGACTACTTCTCTTTTTTTTCCCCTTTTTCTTGTAGTAGGTTTAAACCTACTCTAAAGAGCACCAGAAGCTCACACCTACAGCCCACCAAAGCCCGGCCTAGGCCACAACATTTCCCAACTCCAAAAAGACTAATGTAAGAGAGTAAGACTAAGTAAGCTGAGTTGCAACACATAAAGGAGACTTTCTGAATTTATCATCTCTTTGGAGCAATGAGAAGTTTTATTGTTTAATATTGTTATTTTTTTGGTGCTAGAGAGTGCTTTACCTATTAAATAAACATTTTTTTCCACTTCTCTATGAATAAATCTTTCTCCAGTTAGAAAAAGGGCTGCTTAATTTTTTTTTCTAGAACTTTAAAAGTTTTCTCCCAACTTTGCCCCAAACCAAAACACCCTCTCAGCCTCCTCATCTCTGGAATAAATAAGCACAGCCCCCACAAAAGGGGCATAAATAACCCAAATCATCCCTAAAATTCAGGAATGGGATCCCACTTCAGGAGCTCCATCCCAGGGCACAAATTCACCCAAAGGTGAGCGGAGAGACAACAGAGGCACAAAAATAGCCCAGCAAACAGATGAAATTACACTTCTGATGGTGTCCCAGCCCCTGGCACTGCCACGAGGTTCTTCCTCCCACTGCAGAAAGGCTCCCAAGTACTTTCCAGCCAGTTGGAGAGGGGAGCAGGAATGTGGGATCAGGGGTGCCACAGAAGGGACAGGACAGAACCAGCCCGGCCTGAAAATCTGTCTTGTCCAGGGAAAATACTCAGGGCATTGAATTCCAGCTTGGGAAGCATTTTGGCTGTATGGGAACCCCATATGTGGAATTTCTGCCCTTGCTGTGCAGATTCCAGAGCAAAAGCTGCCTTGGGAGTGCTGCTTTCCATTCCCATCCCAGACAAAACATCCCCAGGCACCACCTGCCCTGAGACTGCCCCTGCCTGCAGACCCACCTGTTAATCCAGAGCATTCCAGCCAGGAATGCAATCCCACAGCTCAGCACAACCCTAATCCAGAGTCATTCCAGTCAGGAATGCAATCCCACAGCTCAGCACAACCCTAATCCAGGGTCACTCCAGCCAGGAATGCAATCCCACAGCTCAGCACAACCCTAATCCACAGCATTCCAGCCAGGAATGCATTCCCACAGCTCAGCACAACCCTAATCCAGAGTCATTCCAGCCAGGAATGCAATCCCACAGCTCAACATCCTCCCTTGCTGCATTCCCACAGCTCCAGGGTCATTCCAGCCAGGAATGCAATCCCACAGCTCAGCAGCCCAGCATGACCTGTGGACTGGGAGTTTTCCCCAGGGAAAGAAAGTCTGAGAGCAGCCCCAGAGGAGATTTGGGAGCAGCCACAACCCCAAACCACCAGTGCCCTTTTCCTCAATCCATCCCTGCCCTCGGCCAAGGAGAAGATTCCTGCAGCTGTTCCTTGAAGTCCTGTGTGCTCTCCCAGTTCCACCCAGTGTGATTTCCACAGCAGCACTGGCACAGCCCCTGCTGCTCGTTCCCATTCCACCCCTGCCCTCCCAGCCTTGCCGCTGCAACCTCTCCCTGGATTGCCCCATGCACTGCGAGGCAGCAGGTGAACCAGACTGGGAGAGAAACTGGAATAACTGGGAGCTGTGGAAGGAATTACTGGAGCTGGCAGCTCAGAACTGTGTCATTACACCCAAGTGCAGCTTTACTCCCTGGTTCATTTTGGTGTTTTATCCCCACGGGTGGGAGGGGTTCTGAGGAGTTTCACTCCTTGGTTCCCTTGGGTGGTTGATCCCCCTTGGGTGGGAGAGGTTCTGGGTTTTACACTTTGGTTTATTTTGGTGTTTTATCCCCATGGGTGGAAGGGGGATCTGAGCTCTTGGTGGGGGGGTCCCACAATCAGCATTCCAGGCAGGAGTGTCCTGTCCTTACCCTCCCTGCAGGACCTGCGGAAGGTCAGTGTGGAGTCCATCTCGTTCTTGATCTTGATCAGGGCATCGAGCACCATGGGCCCACACCTGCAGCAGAAATCCCAAATCACTGACCCTGCAGAGCCCCCAGACTCAGGGTTTCACCCCTGCACCCACTCTCAGCAGCACCTCAGAGGGTTTTCATCAACTGCCACTAATTGTGTGCCAATCCCAGGGACCAAACAGGGATCTCTGGATGAGCAGGGCAGCCCAGGGGCAGCGTGGGGGTCACACTCTCTTGTGCTGATCACTGAAGGTTCAGCCAGCTCAAACCCAGCGACCTGTGCTGTCCCTTTTCCCCTCTCTGGGGCCAGGCTGTGACAGCCCTGCCTGTCCCTGTGAGTCACAAGGGACACAGGACAAACACTTGGGGACAATTTCTGTCACTTTACACCCAGGGCACCACCCAGGGATTATTCACTGGGGAAAAGCCACCCCAAAACCGGAGCTGTTGCTCCTGTGGGTTTTGAGTAGGGGCTGGGTGGGACTGAGAGCTTTGGGGTGGATTCCTCTGGAGAAGCTCAAGGAAGGGTTTGGCATGGATTCCTCTGGAGGAGCTCAGGGAAATCCAGGCACAGCATCCATGGGAAGGTTTCTGAGCCCCTTCCAAGGACCCCAGGGAAGCAGGAGCTGTTTTGGGATACCACAGTCAGGTGTGGATAGACCATGGGAAGAGCAGATAAAGCTCCCACCTGCTCTCCCTGGGAGTTGTGAGCTGCACATGGAATTGCCCTCTGGAATAATCCCAGAATGGGTTGGGATGGAGGGGCAGACAGGCACACCTTACTCTCTACCAGGTGGCTCCAGGCCACCTCCAGGGATGTGGCAGCCACAGCTTTTCTGGGAATTCTGTGCCAGCCTCATAGGAAAGAATTCCTTCCCAAAATCCCATCTCAACCTCTCCTAGGGAAGAATTTATTTCCAGCACCCCACCCAAACCTCTCCTGTTTTGGTTCAAGCCTTGTCCCGTGTCACTGCTCTTGACACCTGCCAGGCCACCACCTGGCCATGGGAAAAGCTGCTCTCCCTCTTCTTCAGCAGTCCCCAAACTTCCCAAATAAATCAAGTTTAGTGAAGCCACCAGCACCTCTTTACCCCAGCCAGGGACATGGACAGGTCTGCAAATGTCACAGCACTGTCACCTTTCCCTGCAGGGACAGTGGTACTGGTGGCACCCTCAGCACAGAGGTCAGGCAGGGGAAAACAGCCCCACAGGAGCTCAGGGAAATCTGCTTGTCTTGAGATAACACCCATGGTGTGCCTGTGGAAAATTGCTTTTTCCTGGGATAACACCCACATGCCCAAGGAAAATCTGCTTTTTCCCAGCATAACACCATGGTGGCTGCACCCAAAATGAGCTGGCCTGTCCCAGAGGTGAGCAGCCCCTTCCCAGCCATTCCCTGGAGCTGGGATTGCTCTCCAGCCCCATTCCCAAGGGATACCCACTTGTTCAGGTCCACCTCATAGGTCTGCATGCGGGGTTTGTCCCCGGGCTTGTCGGGGTCCCATCTGTAGATGGCGAATTTCTTCAGCCGTGGCGCTGCCGCCGCCGTCTGCGCCTCCCGGAGCACCTGGATCCAGGGAGAAACAGCCTCAGATCTCACCCTGGATCCAGGGAGAAACAGCCTCAGATCCTGGGAAAACCAGTCCCAGATCTCACCCTGGATCCAGGGAGAAACATCCTCAGAGCCTGGGAAAAATGTCTCAGATCCCACCCTGGATCCAGGGACAAACAGCCTCAGAGCCTGGGGAAAAATGTCTCAGATCCCACCCTGGATCCAGGGAGAAACAGCCTCAGATCCTGGGAAAACCAGCCCCAGATCCCACCCTGGATCCAGGGACAAACAGCCTCAGATCCTGGGGAAAAAATGTCTCAGATCCCATCCTGAATCGAGGGAAAAACAGCTTCAGAGCCTGGAAAAACCAGCCCCAGATCCCATCCTGGATCCAAGGAAAACCAGGTTCAGACCCCACTGTGGATCCAGGGACAAACAGCCTCAGATCCCATCCTGGATCCAGAAGGAGATACAGAGGTGGATATATGCGTATACGTTAAAAATATATTACATATATATATATATAAAGCTATAAAAATATAATACCTATATATTTACACACCTACAAACAAAGATGATATATATGTTTGGAATTGTGTGTGGCTATAAATGTGTACACTGCATGCTCCATGCATTCATAATAGTATTAAATTTTATGTACTTACACGTCATATATTGCATTAAATCTATTGCGTAACACAGTGAATATTATAAATATTTATATATGTATATGCAGACACATGTATATATGTGTATACGTACATGTACATTGTTTATTGTGTATTTTATTTATAGATTATATGTATGTGTTTATAAATTATATGTATTTGTATACTCTACTATTATAATGATATAATTACATTTACTTTATTATGTTTATACTTTATTGTGTTTAAACTTATAGTCTATGTGTTTACATGTTCTATATATACTATATATATTTATACAGTGCATATTACATACATCACATTTTATTTATATACATACATATATATGAATGTATAAGTACACACTGCACTTTATAAGGGATGAATTCATACATTCTATGTATGTGTTTATGAATTACATGTATTTATATACATGTTTATAAACTGTATTTGTGTATTATGTAATACGTGTAACTACAAGAAATTAATTCTATTTTAGGTCTGTATATATTTATGTACATTTCATATACATTACTTAGTTATATTTGTATATAATGTCTATAAATATACATATATATACAAATTACATACATATATTTAGAGACATAGTCCATATATTTATCGATAAATATATAAAAACAAAAACCCCCAAATCTATAAATTGACATAAAAAATTATATATTTGCACATATAAAAGTATAGATCTATTTTATATGTTATATTACACTATATTTTTATTGATTTATTTATATGAAATTAAATCTTTTATATAAATACATCCTGGAGCTCCCCCTGCCCAGAGCAAGACCGATATTCCACTCTTCCCAACCTTTTCCTGGAGTGTTCCTCTCCTCTTCCCAACCTCTTCCTGGAATGCTCCCCCTGCTGTTCCAACCTTTTCCTGGAATGTTCTCCCTAACCTTTTCCTGGAGTGTTCCCTCTCCTCTTCCCAACCTTTTCCTGGAATGTTCCCCCTGTTCTTCCCAGCCTTTTCCAGGGCTCTCCTTCCCAGCCCTGCTCCCCTCTCCCGGGATCACCCCACACTCCTGTTCTCACCGCTCCTCCCAAGCTTTTCCTGAACCGCCCCCCCAAATTTCCTTTGTCTCCCCTAAACCTTTTTCCAGACCCTTCCAGCTGCTCCCTGCCCCCCTCAGCAGCCCCTCCTCAGCAACTCCTTTTCCCCTTGTCCCGGCCATTTTTCCCATATTTCACCTCATCCTGGATCCCTCCTGCCCCCTCCCTCCATCCCTCTCCTCCTTCCTGCTCCCAAATCCCACAGACCCCCCCAGCCTCTCTGCCACTGACCCTGTTCCCTCCAAATCCCACAGACCCTCTGCCACTGACCCTATTCCTTCCAAATCCCACAGACCCTCTGCCACTGACCCTGTTCCCTCCCAAATCCCACAGACCCTCTGCCACTGACCCTGTTCCCTCCCAAATCCCACAGACCCTCTGCCACTGACCCTGTTCCCTCCAAATCCCACAGACCCCTCCAGCCTCTCTGCCACTGACCCTATTCCTCTCAAATCCCACAGACCCTCTGCCACTGACCCTGTTCTCTCGCAGGCCACCCCATTTTCCCATCCACTCTTCCCAGATTTTACCGCACTCCAGTCCCCCTCCAGCCCCCAGACCCCTCTGGAACTTTCCCCCTGCCCAGCCCAATTCCCTCACAGCCCCTTCCAGATCCCATAGGCCCTCTTCAGACCCCTCCCCACAGCTCCTTCCCCTCCTATTCTCCCACCCACTCTTCTCTTCTTTTGCCTCATATCCTCCTGTCCCCAGCTCCTTCTCCACCCTCTCTCCAGCCCCCTCCCCAGCCCTCCCCTCCCGTCCATCCCCAATTCCCTCACAGCCCCTTCCAGCTCTCTCTCCCCCTCAGCTCACCTCCTTTCCCTCCCACCATCATCCCGGAGCCCTGCAGCCCGCCAGCCGCCTCTGCCACGCCTCCCCCCTCCATTCCCAGCTCCCGCAGCCCTCGTGGCCCCTCACCGTCCGCGGTCCGGACCGCAGGAGCCGCGCGGGGATTCCTCGCCTCAAGGAGACTCCGACCGCGGCCGCCGCCATCTTGGCGCTGCGCAGTTCCGCCCACCCCGGAAGTGCCCCCGCCGCCGCCATGTTGCTGCGCTTCCGGAAGCTGAGCCCGCCATTTTAGGTGTGGCGGCGCCCTCAGCAAAGGCGCCATTTTAGGTGTGGCGGTGCCCTCAGCAAAGGCGCCATTTTAGGTGTGGCGGGCCCTGTGGGACGCGGCGGGGTGGCGGGGACAGGACGCCTAAATCCTCCTTTTTTCTTTCTTCAGTTCTTCTTGTTTTCTCTCCATTAGTTCCTAGCATCATTATTTTGCATGGAGGTACCTGTGCTGCCACCCCACTTCTCAAGGAGATCTGTCCCGATACCAACGGGGCAAATGATGGGTCCTTCAGAGCAAAGAATCCCAGAGACATTAAGGTGGGAAAAGCTCTCCAAGGTCCCTCCAGGACCTTCAAGTCCAAGCTGTGCCTGATCTTCACCTTGTTCCCAATTCAGAGCATCAAGTGCCACCTCCAGGCTTTCCTTGGACACCTCCAGGGATGGGGACTCCAAACCTCCCTGGGCAGCCCCTGCCAAAAAAACAAACAAACAAACAAACAAACAAAACCAAACCAAACCAAAACAAGCCCCCCTCTGGAAACTGTGTAACTTTCCTAACTAGTTTTTAATTCATTGTTTTAATTACTTGTAAGCAGAGCCCTTTTTTAGCCAGTGAAAGTTAAAACTTCAGACTTATGTCTTTTTTGATCATTAAATCACTGAAACCTTGAGTTTATTAAAGCTAACCCTGACAAGTTTCAATTAAGCCAAAGGGATTTGAAGCTTGGACATTTGGGGTCTTAAATTTATGGCCCTTCAAGGACACTAGAGTAAGCAGAAGATACAGAGGAAATTGAGGCTTGGAAAATTGGGGATTCCCAATAGAAAAAGATGACAAAAAGGATGATGAAAGAACTAAAGAATGTGGCCCATGTGGTGCATGAAGAGTGAGAAATCAATAGCTAATAGTGGACAGAATGCTAATCAATGAAGAGAATTATTAGAACCCACGATCAGTAATTTCTTTGTTTAAAATGCTTGAATAAATGAAAACATTTTGTATTGATGTGGATGCTGGAGCTCTGTCAGCCACACACAAACCCTGGCTGAAAATAAAGTGACACCAGACTCACCAACACTACAAAAACAGTGTTAGGGACAATTTTGGAGGATTTTGGTAACACCTCCACCCCTCTGAGCGCTTCTTTCCCAGTTATTCCCCACAATTTTTTAATTCCACAGCTTTTTCCTCACAGCAAATTGATTTATTAGGTGAATCATAAGCAACACACACTAGGGGCGATGACAGAGGGAGAAGGAGGAGGAAGAGGAGGAAGAGGAAGAAGAGGAGGCCTGGCTACGGCGTGAAGTGCCACCACTTGAAGGCGAAGGGCCGGCGCTGGACGCTGGTGCCGCAGCGCACCTCGCCCAGGCTGCCGTGGTACGAGGCTATGTCCTCCAGGAAGCAGCAGTGCAGCCCCAGTGGCTCCAGCAGCATGCGGATCCGCTGCTCCAGGCAGCACTCGCCGTCTGCCATGGGGCCAAAAGGCTTGGGGATGCCCAGGTCCCTGGCCAGGACAGTCATGGTGACCTGTGGGGTGACACCAGGGGAGAGCGGCATCAGAATGGGTGACACTGAAGGGTTTGAGAATGCCCAGGTCAATCACAGTGACATCAAGGGGACATTGGCATCAGAATGGGTGACACTGAAGGGCTTGGGGATGCCCAGGTCCCTGGCCAGGACAATCAGGGTGACCTGTGGGATGACACCGGGGGACAGCGGAATCAAAATGGGTGACACTGAAGAGTTTGGGGTGCCCAGGTCGGTCATGGTGACCTGTGTGTGACACTGGGGACAGTGGCATCATAATGGCTGACACTGAAAGGTTTGGGGATGACCAAGTCTCTGGCCAGGACAATCATGGTGACCTGCAGAGTGACACCACTGGTGTCAGGATGGATGAAGCCAAAGGAAAAAAGGTGATCACCCTCTTCCATCCTTCTCAGCACCACTTTTGGCAGCTACCTTCCCTCAGGATTCCAAATCCCAAAGAATTCCCTGTTTTTTTATCACTAAAACATGCCTCACCCCTTGAAATTTCACCACTTTTTTTCAAAACCCCACTGCAAGCACCATAAAGCCACCAAGCTGTGTTAGACCTGTGTTTATCTTGGAGATATTTCCCTTTTCTAGACAGCTGACTTTGCTTTTTCAGGAAAACTCTGGGGACTCATCCTGGCTGACTGAGCTGTTTTTTGGGGAGGACCCGAGCACAGGAACCCCCCTTACCGTGTTGGGGAAGTAGGGAACAGCTTTGCCATGCTTGTCCAGCTTGAAGAGGGCCGGCATGTCAATGATGTCCTCCTCCAGCAAGCCCAGCTCCTTCTTGAGGATATCCCTGTTCCAGTCGATGCAGCGCTGCAGGGGATGGAGCAGAGCAGAGAGGGGCCCAAATTCTGCCACTCCCTGCCACGGGGTGGGGTTTGTGCCACGCTGGGGTGGTTGCTGCCAGAAATGGGGGCTGTGACCCAGACTGTCGGGGATTACCTGCACATACTGGTTCTGCTGCGCCAGGACCTCATTGGAGAGCACCTTGTTGATGGTGATGCGCTTGGTGTCTATCCCCCAGTACCCTAAACACACAAAACACCGTCAAAATGCAGCAGCAATGGCAGGAGCCTGGTTTGAGGTGGGGTATAGAGATGTAAAAAGCCCCCAAAATCCCAATTTCCTGATGCTGGGGTCAAAGCTTGGGAAGGTGAGGCGAGGAAATCTCTGCCCCATGGGAAGAGCATTGGAAAAGTCCTGTCATCCATCCTCTTGCCCACAGGAATCTGCTGAATTTCTCCAGAGCATCCCCCTCCATGGGGTCACCCCTGGTCTGGGGATAGCTGGGTCCTCTTGGTGACCTTGGAGATACAGAGACCTTCTTCCAAACCCACCACAGGTCAAAATCACAATGATGAGGTAAAAAAATAGTGCTAATCTGGACAGGAGAGCTGCCAGTTGTCCTGCTCTGTGCTGGAGCTCCATGTCCTTGGAGATACAGAGACCTTGTCCCAACCCCTTCAGAGATCAAAATCACAATGAAAGGGGAAAAATCCATTCAAATCTGGATAGGAGAGCTGCTAGTTGTCCTGCTCTGTGCTGGAGATCCATATCCTTGAAGACTGGAGACCTTCTTCCAAGCCCACCATGGATCAAAATCACAATCAAAGGGAAAAAAACCCAGTTCTAATCTGGACAGGAGAGCTGCCAGTTGTCCTGCTTTGTGCTGGAGCTCCATATTATTGGAGATTGGGGACCTCACAACCCCATCAGGGATCAAAATCAGAATAAAAGGGGAAAAAACAGTTCTGATCTGGACAGGAGAGCTGCCAGTTGTCCTGCTCTGTGCTGGAGCTCTACATCCTTGGAGATACAGAGACCTTCTCTCTTCCTACCCCACCACAGATCAAAATCACAATGAAAGGGAAAAAAAACCCAGTTCTAATCTGGACAGGAGAGCTGCCAGTTGTCCTGCTCCGTGCTGGAGCTCTGCTGGCATTTCCAGAAGCTCCATCCCTGGCAGCAAACATCCCCTCCACGCAGTGCCTTTATCCCTCCCATCCCACTCACTTTCCCGAAATAGGGCCGGAGGAGGCTGGGGGCGGCGGGCAGGCATCCTGCTGAAGGACACCCAGTGGGGAAAATGTCCCCGCATGGCCCCGGCTCTGTCCCCTTGCCTTTGAACATGGTGGCTTCTCCCTGTCCCTCCTTCTGCTTCTCGCGGAAGAGCCGGTAGCAGGCGGCCGGACTGGCCAGCAGCATCCGGAATCGCTGCGGGAACACGGCCGGGATCAGCTGCAGCCCTGCAGCCTCAGGGACTCACTTCTGCAAAAACCTGAGCTGAAACTTCAGTTGCTGTTATCTAGTGCCTCGTTCAACCCATGGAGGGTTTGGGGACCTAAATAGTCATTTTCTGAGACATTCAGGTCAAGGCTTGGTTTTCCTGAGGGAAAAATCTGTGTCAGAAGCAGGAAAAGCCACAAGAGAGGGAAGAGAAATGTTCTGAAAACCTCTGGGAGATGTTGAGCTGTTGCAAACCCCCGGGAATACTAAGGCTGGAATTTCTTGGATACCTTTGCAGGTATCTTTTCTCTTCTATTTGAGTCCATTAATAGCCCAGCAAATCCCGGTTTTTGTGCTCAGATCCCTCCTTTCAGGGTGGGGAATGGAACCCAAGCAAACACCTGCTGGGGTGCCAAAGGAAGGAGCTCCAGGGTTTTCCAAGTGAGATTGGTCCTGGAGGAGGAGCCTTGGGGCAGCATGGGGGGTCTGGGTGTACCTTTTTGTCAGAGGCGGGGACAAAGGTGACAAACTCATTGACTTTTCCCATGGCCAGCCAGTCTGAGTAGAGCTCCACGGGGGCCTGGACACACTGGGCGTAGAGGAAATCCCGCACCAGCCTGGTCATCCTGCGGCCTGTGGATCTGGGGGAAAATTCCCATCAACATCTGCCTGGATTCTTTGATGGGCGGATATTCCCATCAACATCTGCCTGGACACTGGGATTGGGGGAATATTCCCATCAACATCTGCCTGGACACTCAGATTGGGGGATATTCCCATCAACATCTGCCTGGATGCTTGGCTATAAATTGCCACTGAGGTGGAGGAACCTGGGAGCCCCCACCCTGCTCAGGCAGTGGCTGATTAACCCAATTACCCCAATTTTGGTGGTATTTCAGGGCTTTGCTTCCAAATCTGCGTTTTCCCCAAATCTGTATTTTCTCCCTCGCTTACACAGGGAAGCTGCTGCCGATGAGGATCCTTCCCAAGGGATATTCCCTGCCAGCCACAGACACAGGTGGGCTGACCTCTACATTCCCAAAGGAGTCCAGGCTGGCCAGGGCTTCAAAGAGGGGTTCCTTGTGCACGTAGCCGAAATCAGGGCCCTGAGAAAGAGGAAGTGCCCTGAGCCCCTGCTCCTCCCATGGTTTTATCCTGCTGTGGAGTGGGTGAGCACAGTGACAAGGAGGGCACAGAAAAGGCAGGAGGAGAAAGGTCTCGGGGTCATGGAGGGGTGGGAATAATTGGGACAAGCCCGGAGCAGAGCCAGGCCTGGAGCCAGGGCCAGATCTCCTCTGTTCTCCCCAACCAAGGTTTAAATGTCCACATTAAGCCAAGTTTTAAATGTTCACATTAAACCAGGCCAGATCTCCTCTGTTCTCTCTAGCCAAGGTTTCAGTGTCCATGTTAAGCAGGACCAGATCTTTTCTGTTCTCCTGCAGCCAAGGTTTAAGTGTCCACATTAAGCCAAGGTTTAAGTGTTCACATTAAGCCAATTAGGCAGCCCTGAGTGAAGTTCCTGGCTGGCTCTGGGAGGGAGGTGAACTCCAGCCCCCGAGGGTGACTCTGCTCTGGGCTAAGAGCCACCCTAAGGGCTGCACAGCACTTAAATCCTGTTTAAGCCCTGATTTCCAGGAGTTAATATATCTGGGATTGAAGCAGCTGTGTGTGCAGGGCTAATTAGCTCTTGGCTCTGCATGCCAAAGCCCGAGGGAGTGTTAAAAACATGGCAAAAAACGGCAGGGATGGGACCAAAATTCCACTTTCCCTGCGCCCCAGTTGGAGCTGACACAGGCCTGGAGCGCACGGCAGCCCCTGGGATAAGATCAGGTGTCTGTGAGGTTTGAGTTAAATCCCAGTCACTTATCAGGGTTGCGTTTCCATAGGGATAGCCCAAATATACAGGTCAGGAAAAGTGAGCAGGGAGATCTGGGGGTGCTTCCACCCAGAAATTCCCTTTTGAAAGCAAGGGTGTTTGGAGATGCTGGGGTGGAGGGAGCACGGCTTTCCCTGAGGCTCCCTGTGTGTTTCTGGGGTGCATTTCTGCGGGATGGCCACGATCAGATCTCTTTTTCCCTGGGTGCTGAGGGAGGGCCTGAGCACCAGCCACCTGCTCCCAACTCATTTCAGTTTAATAAAACCACGGAGCCTGCCTGGTTTCAACTGTCAGGGGTCTGGTTCATCCCAGGTTTGCGGGTCACATTCAAGTCCTATCAGTTCCTCCCTGATTTTGAGTGGATAATTCCCTCCCATCTCCTTTTTCCCTGGCATGGGCTTCCAGGGGCACAGGGTTTGACCCATGCCCGTGGCGTCAGGCTAAGTATTCCTAGTTGGAAAATGAGATTGGAAAGGTCAGGCTGGGGATTAGGGCAGGCTTCAAAGCAGAAATTGGAGGATAATGTGTTAGCAGCTCACAAGGCTGAAATTGCTGCCCTAAATGTGAGGCAGACCAATTCCTAAAGAGGGCAGATCCATGTGGCTGCCTGCCGGATTTGCTGGATGAATCCAGGACTGGATGTTCCCATGCCAGTCATGAGAAACGATGGATTTCAATGCTCCTGAAAGCCTCCAGCCCTCCCCAGAGGGACAAAAGCTGGGATTTGTCCTTGTCTCCTGTTCCTGCCAGAGCTGAGGCTGCTCTATCACCCGGCTGGGTGTTGGGGACAGCAACTCCATGACTGCCTGGGGGTGTCCTGCCTTTCTGCCCTGGGGATATCTCCAAGGGATTGCCCAATCCAGACTTTTTCCATACTAGGCTCTCCCAAAATGCCCCATCCCAGGCTTGGCCTGGCCCTTTTCCTTGGCCAAGGAGCTGACAGGGAAGTTTCTGGCACTGGCTGCACCCTGTTCTCTTCCAAGGAAGTGAACTGATCCTCTTCTGCTTCTCAGGCAGGGAGGAGGAAAGGAAAAGGCAGCCCATCCCTGGGATGCTTGGGGGAGAAATCCCATCCTAGAGCTTGGCAGGAGCCTTTCATTCCCAGGGGTGTTGGCTCCTCCTTTCCTCTCTGGATCAGAGGTTTCCTGGGGGGCTGGGATGAGGGGGTGAGGCTGGAGTGGCTGGGAGGGAATCTCCATTCTGCTCTCGTTTTCCAGGCAATTCCATGCACAGAGCTGAGGGCAAGGAGAATTTTGGAAATGGGAACATGGGCTGGGTGTGAACCCTGGGAGAAGCTCCACAGGGAATGCAGGGAACCTTTTCTCACCAGCAGCTCCTTGATGGGGAGTTGCTCCATCCCTCTCTCCCGCGGGGAGTCAAGCACCACTGGGAAGCTGTTGTGGGGAGCGTGGGTGTAGCCGAGCCTGATTTCATCCTGGGAAGGGAGGAAATCCCACATGGGGCACCGGCATGGCAGGGTTTTCCCAGTTTTTTAGAGCCCCCCTACCTGCATCCAGCGGTCGCCACGGTTGACGTAGCCAAAGCAAACTTTCATCTTGCAGCTGGCCTTGGCCACCAGGCTCCCGATCTCCTTGGTGAACAGGTAGTTGTCCTTCATGCTGGAGGAGAGGATGGGAAGGATGGGGAAGGGATGGGGAAGGGATGGGGAAGGGATGGAGAAAGATGGGGAAAGATGGGGGGAAGATGGGGGGAAGATGGGGGGAAGATGGGAAGGATGGAAGGAAGGGAAGGGTGGGAAGGATGGGAAGAATGGAAATTCCCTGCTCCCAGCCTATCCCCAGCCTGGTCCCAGGACCGGCAGGGCTGGGGAAGCACCACCTGTACCTGCACACAAAGAAGTTCACCGGGGCCAGGGTGTTGGGGGTCATGATCCACGGAGCCACCCGGAACACCACGGTGTCTGTGAAGATCGGCGAGTGGGGGATGCCCTGAGGGAGCCAAGCTGAAATCAGGGACATTCCCCACACCATTCCCCCGAGGTCATTTTTGGCATGGGTTAACGGGCTCTATTCCAGCACCATCCCAATCTCCCAGGTACCCTGTTCCCAGGAGTTCCCAGGAGTTCCCGACCTCGGCCAGCGGCTCCAGGAGGCTGACGTGGATGGACACCAGCCCGGAGAAGGTCTCGTCGGGGAAGCGCAGCCCCTCCACGAAGAAGTCGAGCTCAGCGTCGCCGCCCGGGTAGGGCACGGCGTGGAAGAGCTTCCTGCGGCCCAGCACCTGCACGTAGCGCTGCCCGAAGAAGGGATCTGCCAGGAACAGGAACAAGTCCCCAGGTTTATTGGCATTATTCACCCGTTTCCACGCTCAACGGGGTTGGGTTTCCACAGGGATGAACTCAAATATACAGGTCAGGAAAAGTGAGCAGGGAGATCTGGGGGTGCTTCCACCCAGAAATTCCCTTTTGAAAGCAAGGGTGTTTGGAGATGCTGGGGTGGAGGGAGCACGGCTTTCCCTGAGGCTCCCTGTGTGTTTCTGGGTGCATTTCTGCGGGACGGCCACGATCAGATCCCTCAGATGTCTGAGGAGATCCAGCTGTGAGAGGCACCTTGAAGCAGGAGCTGAGGGAGTTGGAAATTTTGTTGTGGACAAGAGGGATGAGGGGAAATGTCACTGGGCAGTATTTCTTCGGATGGAGCAGCCCTTGGGAAGTTTCTCATGGAGTTTCTGCCCCTCCACAGGAGGACAATGCCCTGGCCTCCCCCCTGCGTGGAGCAACGAGCCTGAGCTCCTCCACAGCACATTCCTGGCTGGGTGAGGGATTTCATTCCCAGAAAATAAAATCCCAGTGCCCACAGTGAGGGATGAGAAGGGGATGTGCTCTGGAGCGTGCTGCCAGCATGGATAAAGCAGCTGGGTGACCTCCAGTTTAACAGCCCAGCCCTGCTGGCAGCTGAGAATTATTCAATTTTCTGAAAAATATCCCAATTTATCTCTATATTTATCCTTGTTTTTAATGGAAATTCCATTTTCTGAAAAGCATCCCAATTTATCTCCTTATTTATTGTTATTTTTATTGGAAATTTTTCAATTTTCTGAAAAAGACATCCCAATTTATCTCTTTACTCCCTGTATGTTTAACCACCAGGAGTGAGAAGCACTGGAAGCAGGAACCAGAAAAAGAAATAATTTAAAAACAAAGGATAAAAGAAAGAAACTCAAACCCCGTGAAGTTTGCAGCAGTGGGCTCTGCTTCCCAGCACTTCCTGAGATTTATTCTGCTTCTTTTTACCCCAAAACAGAGCCAGTAGCTGGAATTGCCTGGGCAGGAACAGCCTCACATCCCTGGGCTCTCCTAGGAGCCAGGAGATGGAGCTGAACTCTCACAGCTGGAGGAAAATGAGCCAAAAGCAGCTTCTCTTTCATCATTTTCACTTCCCTGCCCCTGCACCTGAGGATTAGGTTCTCAGGGGCCCAAACAAAACATTATTTATGTTTAATTCCCTGTTTTTTTTAGAAAAACCCCTACACCAGGCTGTTTGCTGCCACTCATTTCTGCGTGGCCTTTGTGTCCCCCTCCCTCTGCTTGTTCACCCCCAGGGTTTTCTACCTGATGGAAAAGAGGGAAAGATGGGGGGAGATGGGGAAGGGATGTTGGAGGCATGGTCTGAGGGGCACGGGCAGGACAAGGTCAGAGATGGGAAGGAAAAGGCTTGTGGGGACCTCAAAGTAATCAGGGGGGAAGGGAAAGGGGAAGGGAAAGGGGAAAGGGAAGATGGGGCAGAAGAGGAAGGGTGGAGGAAGAACAGGAAGAGGAGGAAGGAGCAGAAAAGGAAGAGAAAGAGAAGGAAGGGGAAGAGAAGGAAGGGGAAGAGAAGAGGAAGAAAGGGAAGAGGAGGAAGTGGAACAGGAGGAAGGAAGGGGAAATGGAGGAAGAGGCAGAGGAAGGAGGCAGAGGAAGGAGGGGAAAAGGAGGAAGGGGCTGAAGAGGAAGGGGGAGAGGAAGAAGGGGAAGGGGAGGAAGGGGAAAAGGAGGAAGGGGAAAATGAGGAAGGGGAGCAGGAGGAGCTGAGGAAGGCCTTACTCTGCACATGGAAGACCCCAACTTTATCGGCGTCACTGACAGACACGGAGAGGACGATTTCGTAGCCCCGGGGCAGGCGCTGGGGCCCCTCTGTCCTCAACACCATCTGAGCCATGTCCAGCAGATCTGGGGGCAAATGGAGTGAATTGGGTGGTGTTTTCCATGTTCCCTTCTTTCTTCCCAAGAAACCTGCTCTTCCTTTCCCACCAGCATGGGCACGCAGGCAAACCAGAGCTTGTGCCCGTGACCCACATGCCCTTTTCCCTTCTCCCTGCCCATCCCTGGCACAGCCGGTCCGTGACCTCGGAATGCCGCGTGGGCTGAGTTTTCCAGGAATGGGTGGGTGGATTCCTGGCTGCCAGCCTTGTGCCTCACCCCGTGCTCCTCTCACCTGCATGGAGCATCCCTGGCCCGTGCCCAGCCAGCCCTGGAACCACAGCCGTTCCCTGGCCCTGCCTCTGTGCCCTGCCTGGCTCCAGTGAGTTGGCGCGGCATTAATTCCACAGAAATTCCCATGTGGGAAGCTTGCTCAGCAGCTGGTGGGGAGCAGCTGGGTGCTGGGCTGCATGCTGGGCTGGGTGCCTCTCAGGAAAGGTCACAGAGAGGGGATGATGGGGATTTTGGGGACAGGGCATTTGGGGAGCCGTTACCTTCTCTGTTGAACACCTGCTCGCTGTCGCAGTCGGAGGGTGGAATGAAGGGGAACTCCTTGTCACAGCTGACCAGCAGGATGGCCCCATGTCCTTTTGGTCCCCAGGCCCAGCTTGCCTAAAGCACCCCTGAGGCTCAGCAAGCTCAGGATCCACAGAGCCTGTGGATTTTCCATAGGGTGGTGGGGGGCTGGAGTACCTTGTTGGGGCTGTTCTTTTCCACCACCCCATCCCGATCCGCATCCACGTCCAGGGAGATTCCTGTGGGGACAGAGCTGCCTCATCCCCAGGCATGGCGAGAGGCTTGGCTGCCAAAGCCTCAGACCCAGCAAACCTGGCTTTGCTGTCCCCATCCCTGCCCCTGCTCCAAGGATTGACTTCAGACTCACCGACACCGGTGAGGAACACTCCAGTTTGGTTGATGGGCTTCCCTCCATCTGCGTAAAAGCTGACTGTGACCTGCGAACCCCAAATGCCTTGTTGGGGCAGGATGTTCTCCCTCCGTGGAGTCCCACTCCTGGGATCCCATTCCTCACCTTGTTGTCGTTGACCTCGGAGCTGGCCCGGCTCATGCTGAACCTCAGCACTGTCCCCTCGTCCAGCGGCCACCGCATGCTGGCTCCAGCCACGGCCTCGGGCTCGGCATGGCCATGGAACAGCACATCCACGCTGACCCCCTCGGTGTGCTTCACGCCAAAGGCCACAGCCCCAGCAGGGGCCGCCCTGCCAGAAACACCCGGAATTTTGAGCGATTTGCAGGGCCAGCACAGCGTTCCCACCGGGATTCATTCACTGCCCGGAGCGCGGCCAAGACCAGGCACGCTGGCGTCTCCACGCTCACCGCCGGCACCTTCCTGCCCTGCTCCTGCTCCTGAACTGGAATTAGCCCGGGTTTAGGGCTGGTTTAGCCCCGTGAGTGTTTGAAGCCATCGCTGTGGGTAAGGATCTGTAATAATCCCAACCAGCCTGGCTTCCCACTTCCATGCAGAAATCCTTGGGTTTTTTCCTCCTCAAAACACTGCGGCCATCCCTCTGAGAGGCTTTTCCATTGGGAACTCTCATTGCTGGGGGATTTTATCCAGCCCAAAGCTCTCAGTGCTGCCCTGCTCCCAGTCCGATGTGTCCTTGCTCTTCCCCTCTCCTGGGTCCTTTTCCCGAATTTCCCTGCGTTTCCAGGTTTTTATTTTTGGGCTCTTTGCCCTGACACCCGAGAGCTCGCAATGCTCGGGTTTCTTGGATGCCACTGGTCCCATCAAACCTGCACCCTTGGCAAGGGGGGGAGGAAATCCGAGAGCTCCTTTGCTCCCGCCTGGGTGTTCCTTAAATCCTTAAATTGCTTTTAATTACACATAGAAAAACTGGTTTGGTTTCCTAGTTCCTTGGATCTGGGGATCCCACTGGGAAGGGATTTGGCCTGGAGAGGTGCCAGGGGAGCTGGGATTGCGCTGAGACTGCGCTGCTTGGCTTGAATATCGAGGCTGGGATTTGCAACAGCAGCACTAACCAGAATCCAGCCTGGAATGAGCTTTTCACCTTTTTTTTCCCTTGGGGGGAACAATTATCCTGAAGTTCAGCGTTTGGTTGGTTTTAGGAAGGCAGGGTTGGCACTGTGGGGATTTCCCACTTTCCCAAGGTTTTAGTCGTGAGATTTTGTGATCTTCCCTAATTTTGCAGCACCTCCCTGGGCTCCTGCTCATCCCTCTGCTCTCCAGCAGTTCCCTGAAGTGCCCCTGGATCTGCTGACCCCAGACTGGGGTAAATCCAGGCATGGTAAAAGCTTTCCAGGAATTCTTGCAGCTCTGCAAAGCCTGGGGAGGGTTTTGCCCACAAATTGCATCAAAATGGTGTCAGGGCTGTGAGGTTTGAGGAAGCAGAGGGAAAAACGAGGAGCAGGGATTCCCAGAGAAATAAACAGGGGAAAGGTGAGGAGAAAGGTGAAGATGGAGGAGCAGGGTAAGTTTTGGGAGTCCCACTCATCTGTGGACATCCGTGTAACTGCCCAGCAGCTGTGGGGTTTGGGAAAGCAGGAGGAAAAAGGAGGAGCAGGGATTTACAGAGGGAAAAGCAGAGTTGAGGAGTGGAGGAGGAGGAAAGGAAGTTTTGTGCGGATCCCACTCACCCCTGGACTTTGGCGCGGATGTGGCTGCCCGGCAGCTGCGGGGTTTGGGAAAACGGGAGGAGAAATGAGGAGCAGGGATTTGCAGAAGGAAAAATTAGAAGCAGCGATCCCCAGAGGGAAAAACAGGGGGAAAGGCGGAGGAGGAAGGGAAGTTTTGGGGTCCCTCTCACCCATGGAAATTGGTGCAGATGTGGCTGTGCAGCAGCTGAGGGGTTTGGGAAAAGAGGAGGAAAAACGAGGAGCAGGGATTTGCAGAAGGTAAAGCCGGGGTAAGGTGGAGGAGAAGGAGGAGGAAGGGGAGTTTTGGGGTCCCTCTCACCCAAACACGTCGGCGCGGACGTGGCCGCCCAGCACGCACAGGGCCTCGATGCGGTTCCCGTGCTGCAGCCGCAGCGTGCGGGGCTCCCCCGGCATCTCCCCGGCCATGGGCACCGGGACCTGCCCCGCCGAGCCGCTGCTGCTCCGTTCCCCGGCCCGGCCTCCCTCCTCCTCCTCCCGGGACTCGCGGGGCTGGGATGACAATCGGAGCGAGGGGGCGGCTGGGCTGGACCTCGGAAAGCTCTGAAAATGGTCTGTGGGGGAGGGATGGACAGGGGTGGACAGAGATGGACAGGGAGGGATGGACAGGGGTGGACAGCGAGGGACAGGAATGGACAGGGAAGGATGGACAGGGGTGGACAGCGAGGGAGGGAGGGCAGCTGGCCCCAGACCTGGCCGGTTCCCAGCCCTGGGCGAGGAGCTCCCCCAGCTGTCCCCAGCTCCCGGTCCCTCCTCGCCTCCCTGACCCCAGCCTGGGTTCCCCAAGGCGGATTTGCGGCATTTTTGGATCTGGCCGCATCCCTGGGATGCATTTCATCCTCTCTTTCTGCTCTCTAGGGAAAATCCCTGCCTGCTCTCGCTTTCCCAGCCTTGAGGCAAGAGCAGAACTCTCCTTTTTTTTCCCCCCATTGCTTATTTTCAAAGGGAAACTGGGAAGCAGTGGCTGCTGAAGGGAGCTCTGAGCTGGTTTTGTCACCCCGGGCCGCTCCGGAGCGATTCCCGCCCACGCGGGGTTTGCATCGTTTATTAACACCCGGCTAAATATTCATTTTCCAGCCCAAACTGTTGCCCCAGATCCTGGAAGCCGCAAGCAATTAGCGAGCGGCAGCAGAGCTCAGGTGGATGTTCCTTATTTCCATCCCTCTCGGGCTTCCCTTTTCCAGCTCGAGCTTCCCTCCGTGGCGGTGGATGTTCCCGACATTTATAGGGATCATCCTCCCCCTGGAATCCCCCCATGGAATGAGGGGGAATGGGATGGGATTTAAAGCCCTTCCAGCCCAAATAATTCCGGGATTCTGGTGGGGAATATCCCGGGTGAGCATCCAGGCCAGGAGCTGGGAAGTTCAGGGCTGGGAAAACAGGGAATCTGAATTAATAGAGATTATTTCCACTGGAATTGGGATCATTTCCACTCGAATTCGGTTTTTCCACGGAGCTGTCCCACGGTTGTGCCGGGATCGGGAGGGATTCGGTTTATCTCTACATCTGACTCGCGGTTTCCCGGTGAATTCCCAGGAGCTGGGACCAAATCCCAACCTGGGGTTTGGGAACAGCCCCATTCCCGAGGGTTTTCCCGGAGCTGGAAAGCTGGGATTTGCTCTCCCCGCGAGCCCGCTCGGGGGTCCGGGGGTCGTTTCGGCTCCAGGCACGGAATTCCAGGGGGTGGGAGGGAAATGTTCACCGGAGCCCGCCGGGCTGCTCCTTCTTGTTCAGGAGGTGCCAAAAGGTGCCCGTGCCCAGCCGTGCCCGTTCCTGCCCGGAATTCGGGCTGGAGGTGCTGGGGCAGAGCTGGGGCAGAGCTGGGGCAGAGCTGGGGCTGGGGGGAGAAATCAGTGGGGCAGAGCTGGGGCTGTGCTGGTACCTGTGGGGGGAATTTATAGGGCAGAGCTGGGGCTGGGGGTGGAATCTGTGGGGCAGAGCTGGGGCACAGCAGGAGACGTGTGGGGCAGAGCAGGAGGTAGCTCCTAGGTGGGATGGGGGATGCGAGTCCTCGCTGCCTGCCTGGGGTGGTGCCGAGAGAAAACCGAAAGGAACCCTAATGAAGCCTAAAGAAACCTTAAGAAAACCTAAAGCAAATCTTGAGAAAACCTAAAGAAACCAAAAGAAAACCTAAAGAGAACAAAAATAAAACATAAAGAAACTCAAAGAAGCCCAAAGAAACCTCCAGAAGCCCAAGCCCAGCCGAGCCCGGCGGGCTTTGATAACTGGTTCCATGTCTCGCCCTACTGCAAGTAATTAGGCTGACACGGCTCGTAAAGGTTCCTGCCTGCAATCTGCATGCAGGGTAATTAACGAGGGGTAATTAACGACCTGTAATTATCGGCTAAGGGAGATTATCAAACTTTCCTTGGCAGAGTGGTGCTGCAGGATGGGCGAGGAGCGACGCCCCGCAGGGATCCCGCAGGGATCCGGCTGTTCCTGAGGGTCGTGTCTGGTTTAAGGGGGGCTTGGAACGGGCTAGAACTGGGGAAAAGGGGCTGGAACTGGGGAAGGATGGAAGCTGGAATTGGGCGAAAGCCGAAGGCAGCCCCCAGGACAGGCTGCCCCAGCTCCTAGGTGTGATGGACAGGCGGGATCCTGTCCGTCATGTGCCACTTTCCCAGGACAAGCTGTAATTAGGGAGAAGCGCTCAGCTCCGGCTGGGCTGGGTGACTTCAAACCCTCCTGTCCCTGAGCACGGCACGTCGGAGCTGATGGCAGGTGGAGGAGGAAGAGGAGGGAGTGCAGGTTCCACCAAAAACCTCCCGGGATTTGGGGCTGGGTGAGATCTGCAACGGCTCGGAACGGGCTGGAACTGAGCTGCAAAACCCACCCAGCCCTGAAAGGTTCACCCCTATGCCCAGGGATGTGATCCTGCTGGATTTTGGAGAGCACAGACATTCCAGCCCTGAAAGGTTTGGGCCCTGTGTCCCCTCCATACCCAGGGATGTGATCCCACTGGACTTTCAGGAGCACAGCTGTCCCAGCTCCCGCTGTGCTCACGGCAGCGCTGAACTCCCCTCCCTGCGGATTCCAGAGTGCCCAAATCCTGCTCCCCCAGCCTCAGGTGTGTTCCTGTCCAGCCCCAAACCAGCTGAGCAGGCTCAGAGCACGGCCCTGGCCCCTGCCTAGTGTAAACCAGTGCAACCAGCAGCCTCTGGTGGGGAGCCCAGCCCGCAGCTCTGCTGGGACGCTGCTCTGGGGCTGTTCCACCATTCTGGCTCCCAGCTCAGGGATCCGTCAGGGCTCGTGCTCCTCAGGAAAGCCCGGAGAGCCAGCACCATTCCCAGCAGGAATTTGGGTGTGGAAAATGGAGTTTTATCCACCATCTCCAGGGATAAGCTGGAAATGCCATCCGTGTTCCCTGCTGGAGCATCCTGGCCGCTCCTCTGGGCTCCTCGAGTTACTGAAGCTGTTCTGGGGTATGAGACACGGAGCTGGGAGTGGTTGCCGCAGTTGAGGTGGGAGGGAGCCCTTTCCCCTTTCCTGGAACCCTTTCGCCTTTCCCGAGCCTGGCTGGGCTCATCCCAGCAGTTGGATCCCACAGGGAATTCCCTGCTCCCACAGCTGAGGACGTGCAGCTCGGTGCAGTGATGGCTCCGGCTCCTCTGAACCCCTTCTACCTTCCCTGGACTTTTTCCTGCTTCTCCCCACAGGGGTTTGGCTCTTCCCAGCCTCTCCTTCCCATTCCCTGTCCCAAACACATCCCATCCTTCCTATTCCCTGTCCCAAACACATGCCGCCCCATTTCTTCTGTGGCACAGGGACACTTTGGAGCTGTCCCCTCTGTTCCCTGGGATGAGCTGTGTGGCACAGGGACACCCTGGAGCTGCTCCCTCTGTTCCCTGGGATGAGCTGTGTGGCACAGGCACACTCTGGAACTGCCCGCTCTGTTCCCTGGGATGAGCTGTGTGGCACAGCGACACTCTGGAGCTGCTCCCTCTGTTCCCTGGGATGAGCTGTGTGGCACAGGGACACTCTGGAGCTGCTCCCTGCAGGCAGGGCCTCCCTCCCACTCCAGCCAGATTTCCCGCTCGCGGGCAGGGATCCTCTGGGATGGGACGACCCAGAGATCGATGGATATCTGCTGGAATGAGCTTCCAGCAAAGGGGATCTTTCCGGTGGGATCTCAGCCTGAAAACACTCCACTCCCCTGAACCTCGAGGTCCCAGCAAGACACAGAGGAGTTTGAATTTCCTCGGGAGGCCTCTGGTTGTTGGCTGTTGTTGTTTTCCCCTTCCCTGCCTGCCCCATAACCAGTTCTCCCTGCCCCATCCCCGTCCTCGGGATGGTTGGGATGGGAAGGACCAACCTGAGCAAACATTTCCTTTTGTTCAGCTGTATTCAGGCATGGCCCAGCTGCTGCAGCTGGGGCTGTGACTCACCCAGGCCGAGAGAGGCCGGCTGGAAAATTTGGGGTGTTTTAAAGAAAATGCCCGGTTTTAATGACAGCATTGTAATAACCCCAAACAACCACCCTGTGCTGCCGGGGGAGCGGGAATGTTTAATGCATGAACTGTGGGGTTTGAGATGGAACTGGGAAGGAACAAAAAGAGGGGAATAAACCCCAAACCACCACTGAGGAGCATCCAGCAGGGCTGGCTGTCACCTTGTGTCCCCGTGGAGCCGCCCCGGGGCTGCCCTATCACCTCTGTCTCGGGATGGAGGTGGAACCAGGGTCCCCTGGCCGAACCCCGTCATCCTGGGAAGGAGGAGTTACCTTCCCGAGCTTTTTAATCCAGTCCTGCTGGTTTCCCTGCACAGCCAGCGGAGCTCCCTGCCCATGCGGCCGTGCCCGGCTCACCATGGCCCCGCGTCACGTCGTGCCCATGTCCACCAGCCACGCTGCCCGCAGCGTCTGCGTGCTGGGCACTGAGGTCTTCCTTGACACACGCCGGTAGGGCCTGGCATTGGGGCAGGGGTCTTTCTTCCCCCAGTCCCAGCCTCTTTACCCCAATCCCAGCCTCTTTCTTTCCTTCAATTCCAACCTCTTTCTTTCCCCAATTCCACGGAGCTGCTGGGATTTGGGATGGGTTTGCCTGGCATTGGGGCATCTCAGTGTTTTCCATAGAGCTGCCAGCATTTGGGATGGGTTTGGTGGAGGAATGGGTGGTGAGGGACGTGGAGCGTGTCAGGAGTTCACCCAAGTTTGGAGGGGCAGGTCCCGCTGGGTGTGCTTGAGGGGATGATGCCCATGGGCAACTCACCCCAAGGTCTGTTTTAGGGGACGATGGCCATGGGGAGCTCATCGAGGTTCTGTTTTAGGGGATGATGTCCCACAGGGAACTCACTCCAAGGTCTGTTTTAAGGGGATGATGTCCCACAGGGAACTCACCCCAAGTTCTGTTTTAGGGGATGATGTCCCACAGGGAACTCACCCCAAGTTCTTTTTAGGGGATGATGTCCCACAGGGAACTCACCCCAAGTTCTGTTTTAGGGGACGATGCCCATGGGGAGCTCATCAAGGTTCTGTTTTAGGGGATGAGGTCCCCATGGGACCAGATTCTGGTTTTGGGGATGATATCCCACAGGGAGCTCGTTTTTGGGGATGATGTCCCACAGGGAGCTCATCCAAAGGCAGGATGTTGGCTCGAGGTGTCACAACGGATCGGAATGCTTTGGAGTCAAAGCCCAAGCACACCCTGGCTAAGCCCGGGTCTATTTCTGGCTCTAAAAACATTGGGCAAGAGCAATTCAAGACGAGCAACTGGGAGCTAAAACGGGAGGAGGAATAAAATATGTGTCTCAGGCAGAAAAAATCCAGCGGCAGCCGTGCACAGGCAGCGTCAGGAAAATGGATTTTTCCAGAATTAAATATGGGGTGGCTTTACTGGGCAGATAGGCGGCTGTCCCTGCCCTGCTGTCACAGTGTCATTATTTAATAAATCACATTTATAATGACAGAGAACGCAGGCCTGGCCGGTCGGCATCGCATCTGGGCAATTATTGGGATGGAGAGCTGGAGCTGGGCCAGGATGTGCCATTGTCCCCTCTGAGAGCTTTGGCTGCCCTAAAACAGCCTCATTTCCCCCCTCATTCAGACAGGAATGTAGAAAATCCATTATCTACAATTTTTTTGCTTTGGACTCAAAGTTGTCTCAGTCCTATTTAAACACGAAGTCAGAGCCCCAAATGGGGTAATTTGGCTTCTTGGTAACAAATTTGAACCATGGTCCCAAACAGCAGATGATGGAAGCTCTTCCAGCTGAAAAATGGGATCATTTTATTCCTGGGGAGCACCAGCTAGGGGGGAATTTAGTGATGGATGCATCAATTTTGGGCTGTTTGGGGCAGAACGTGGAGCTCATTGGGAATTGGGTGGCGCTGCTGAGGTGGGAGGGCCACAAACCCACAGTGAAGAGCCCCAGACTTGGGGGGTGGGATCCCAAATCTGGGATCTGGGGACACTGGGATCCCAAATCTGGGATCTGGAGACACTGGGATCCCAGATCTGGACACCGTGATCCTGATGTTCCCCGGATCCACGGCTTTGCGGGGTGTTCTGGGGATGCCAAGCCCAGGGAATACCTTAATCTCCCCAGAAGCTGCTGCAGGCACTGGGGACACCACGCCAAGAGCAACACGGGGGATAAATCCCTGCCGCGGCGGGGTTTTGATGTTGGGTTTTTTATGTTCTCGCTGCTGAAATTCCCACCTGGTTCCGCCGGGACCCAGCCCGGAGGAGGGAGCAGGTCGGAGCTGCCGGGGCTGTAATGAGCAGGGAGCAGCACTTCAAAGGCTCCTGAGGATGTCAAGGAGCCGGGTGTGCGTGCCCGGATCCAGGCTCCGCTCCAGCCTGAGCATCCCTCGGGTCACGGGATGCTCCTACAACACCCAGCTCCACGCGTGGTTGGCATGGAAATCGTTTCCTTCCCTGGCTGGGCTTTTGTCACGGGATGCTGAAATCCTGGGAATTTCTCACTGTTGCGGGGGGAGGTTGGATGTGGGATGAACACCGGACGTGCCAGAGCTGCAGTGGGAACTGGGCTTGCTCATCGCCGCCACAGAGATCCTACGTGTGGAACTCCAGGGACCATTTCATCACCCAGGGATGGTCTTGGGGCCCTTCCCACCCAGTCGTGGCTCGGTTTAATTCCAGGTTTGGGCACTTGGCTCCCGTGGTCTCTGACCAAAGGTTGCTCTGTTCCAGGTCCACCCCAAGAGGTGCTGCGTCCTTTGACGTGCACGCCACACCGGCAGTGACGGTGCATATGATCCACAGCCCCACCACAAAGCCCACCATGGACTCCCGATGGCCCCTGGATCCCGACATTGAGGTGGTGGTGACCATCGATGTCACCAGCAGGACCATCGATGACAACCAGGTCAGATGCTGCTTATGTGCCCAAACTGGGTAAAAGAAGCGAAATTTCCTGGGAAAACTCGAGGATTTCTGAGTAATGATGACACCAGAGTGGTTGAGCAAAGTTGTGTAATTGGCACTGATGACAAATGAAACCCAGAAGGAGAAGGTCCCACTTGGTACCCTAATAGTGACATCATGGCAATTGCAAAAGTCAGCAAAAATTATCCCAAGTTGGGCTTTTTCCCACAAACGATTTTATGCTGGAGCTGGCACAGAGGGTTCCAATGAATTGTGATTCATGGAGAATGGCTGGGATGGACCTGCCAGGGCCCGGCTGGGTCAGCAGGCAGGGGCTGGAACAGTGATCCTCATGGGGCCCTTCCCAGCTCATTCTGGGATCCTGGGAATGCAGGCATCCTCCCATCCCATGGGGTGTGGGTCATGGTGTGGGAGTGGAGATCCTGCCTGTGGGGTGTGGGTCACAGTGTGGGGATAGAGATCCCACCACCCCATGGGGTGTGGGTCACGGTGTGGGGATAGAGATCCCACCAGCCCATGGGGTGTGGGTCACGGTGTGGGGATAGAGATCCCACCACCCCATGGGGTGTGGGTCACAGTGTGGGGATGGAGATCCCACCACCCCATGGGGTGTGGGTCACGGTGTGGGGATGTCTCTGCAGGTGAAGATCTCCTACTACGACCGCGAGGGCCACGAGCTGGCGGTGGCCTGGCTGTACCTCACCTGTGTTGGTAGGTGCCCACCAAAGCTCCAGGAATTCGTGGTCTCTTGGGATCTGGCTGGATCCACGAGGCAGAATTCCTCGGGGGCCACAGGCAATAAACTTTTGGGTGTTCACCAATGCTGATGAGCAAGAGGGAAATAGTTAAAACGCGATTAATTAAACACTGCCTTATATGGTGCGGGAGAGACGGAGGCTGGGTCATGTCCCCACCCAGAGCATCCTCCTGGGCCTGCCCAGGTGGTTCCTCTGGGAGAAGACGATCCATGGGAGATCTCCTCACCCAGCTCTGGCCGGCGCCTCCTCCGCGCCAGCGAGGGGCAAGGAATCAGCACCAAAGCAGTGCCTGACCTATTTCAGGAGTTTAGGGTGAGGTGAATCATTCCCTCCAAATGCCTGCTCTCCCCTGCTGACTACAAAGGGAGTCTAAACAACCAGTCTGGGTGCAGAAGCCTCCACTGGGATGGATTAATTACCCTAAATTTGGGATTTTCTGAAGCGCTCACATGACTGTCAGACCTGTGTCCTCAAATCATGGCCACACCTCCCAAAATTGCCCCAGGAGAGGCTGAAGGTTTCCCATGTCCCCCGCTGGAGCCAACTGGGGCCACCACTGACCACAGGGATTTTGCCTTCCAAATGTTCTTCTCTGGGTTAGATTTTGAGTTTCCCTCCCAGCTTTTCCACATTGTCCTCTCTGCCCCAAGGAGAACAATCTCTGCCTCCATGCCTGTGTTTTCCACACCTTGTGTATCCCATCTGGAGTTTTGGGGGTAGGATTAAGGTGGGGTTTGGATGAGGTCACTGGTAAATCTGTGCAGCACAGACAGAAATTTGAGACAAAAAGAGGGAGGGGGAAGTCCTCAGATTTCCCAGAAATTATTTGGGTGTTTGCTCAGCCATGGTGAAAACACATTTTTGTGCTCCTGTCAGCGTATTTCGGCTTCATGTAAGACAGGACAGTCAATAGGAAATTGGTGAAATCATAAAATCTGCCATGGAAACATTTTAAAAAGTAATGAAAACATGAAAACAAAATTTGCCATGAAAATGTAAACAAATGGTATGAAAAGGTAAAATTGGCCATGAAGTGGGGATGTCCCTGCTGGGGGGAACAAAAATGAGAGCAGACAGCTGGAGATCAAAGAGGGAAAGCCATGGCAAGGCAGTTGGGTTGGATTTTCTCCTGCTTTGTTGGAATCACTCCGGAGCAGCTCTGGGGGGATGAGAAGGGGTTGGTGTGGGGTCACAGTGCCAAGGAGGAGCCCAAAAGGGCACCAAGAGCTCATCTCCTGCCCGTGGCTTCCTCCCCTCTCGCTGTTCCAGAGGTGTCCCTGGATGTGGACTGGAGCCGGAGCGGCCGAGTGAAGAGCAAGGGCAAGGACAAGGTGAGGAGAGGCGCTGTGGGAGGGCGGATCCAGCGCTGGCCTCTTCCTGGAAAATCTCCAGGAGGGACAGGGACCTGGGTGGTGTCTGTGGGAGGGAGAGCAGCCCAGGACATCCTCAGCCTATTAATTGAGGAGGAGAAGGATTTATTTTCCTATTCCACGCCAAAACCTCCTGCGGCTCCAGACAGGCCCTGAGGATCCTGTAGGAGAAAACTCTTGACTTTTTACTCTCTTTTTCCTTCCCTTTTCCTTCCCTTTTCTTTTCCTTCTCTTTCCCTTCCCCTTTCCCTTCCCCTTTCCCTTCCCATTTCTCTTCCCTTTTTCTTCCTTTCCCTTTCCTTTCTCTTTTTGTTTTCCTTCCTGGGCCCCAAAGGTGCTGCTGACTGAGTTGAGCAAACAGCAGGAGATTTCCCCCTTTGGCCACACATCTGCATGTGCCAAGGTGCTTAGGCTGGGCTAATTAACCACAGCCCAGCCAGGCTAATTAACCACAGCCTGATTGTTGGCACAAATCGGTTATCGAGATGGGCTGATCTTCCAGAAACGCTGCAGCCGTGTCCAGGCGAGGCTGGAGGCACTTCCAGCCTCATTGGGAGATAAAATCTCAGAATAGTCTGTGCAGGCCCTGCTGGGAGCTGCCGATGGGAATGGGGTGGTTTGGAGCTGCCATTGGGAATGGGGTGGTTTGGAGGGGCCATTGGGAATGGGGTGGTTTGGAGGGGCCATTGGGAATGGGGTGGCTTGGAGCTGCCGTTGGGAATGGGGTGGTTTGGAGGGGCCATTGGGAACGGGGTGGTTTGGAGCTGTTGTTGGGAATGGGGTGGTTTGGAGCTGTCGTTGGGAATGGGGTGGTTTGGAGTTTTCGTTGGGAATGGGGTGGTTTGGAGTTGTTGTTGGGAATGGGATGGTTTGGAGTTTTCGTTGGGAATGGGGTGGTTTGGAGCTGCCGTTGGGAATGGGGTGGTTTGGAGCTGCTGATGGGAACAGGGTGGTTTGGACCGGCACTGGTATCTCCTCGCAGTGTGGTTGTGTTCTCCGAGCATGGGATGGGTGAAAATCCTGTTCCTGTCCCCTCTCGGTGCTTCTCCTCCAGGCCAAGTGGACGTGGGGCCCGGACGGACAAGGGGCCGTGCTCTTGGTGAACTGTGACCGGGACAGCCCTGGCGCGGGGGGCACGGACAGCGGCCAGGCGGACATACGGACCCTGGCAGGTGGGCTGTGACCCCGAGGGGCTCCCTGGGGGCTTCCCCCTGCCATCCTCTCCCTCGGTGTCCCCCGTGTCCCACAGACCTCCAGGACATGTCGGTGATGCTGCTGCGGACCCAGGGACCCAGCGCCATCTTCGCCGAGTACCAGGTGGTGCTGCACGTCCCTGAGAGCGACGCAGACAAAGTGCGGGTTTTCCACGCTGTCCGTGAGTACCTCTGCCTTCCCCTGTCCCCAATACCCGTGTGTGACCCCAAGGTGAGCCAACCCCGCAGCTTTTGTTCATTGGGGTGCCCCTATTTGCTGTAATCATCCTTTCCCCCCCAAAGCTCTTCTGCTGTAGCACAAGGTGGGGCTATATGGGAAAAATCAAGGGGCAGAAGGCTCCCGAGAGGCTTTTCCCAATGAGGCTGCTGGAATTTTGGGATTCCCATGGTGCAGGAACCCCCACGTGGTTCCTGGCACTGTTTTGACTCGGGCAGGGATCCAAGCAGCCCAGCAGCCCATCCCACTGGCAGCGCCCTTCGCCTTTGAACAGTTGGATCCCTCACAGCTCCGCGTTGATAATCAGGTCTGGGGAGCCAAGGGTGTCATTAGATCCTCAGCCAGAGCCACACACCTTGAAAGGGCTGGACCCGAGGGGACGGAGCCCTCTTTGTCCTGGGAAGATCAGGCATATTCCTCAGGGAGGAGGAGGAGGAAGAGGAGGAGGACATGGCTCCTCTGCCACCTCTGGGCACCAGCCAGCTCCTCCTGCTGCTGCTGTGTCCCCTGTGGGCAGGCTGTGGGAATCCGAGGTTCTCCAGGCTGCTGAGTTTGGGGTGGGAATCCGGGGTTCTCCAGGTGGTGATGCCCCCCCGCGCTACAAGCCCGTGCTGGGCCCGGACAAGCTCTCCTACGTGCTGGAGCGCGCTGGCCACGGAGACAGCACCTTCTACGTGGAGGGGCTGGCATTCCCCGACAGGGGCTTCAGCGGCCTCGTGTCCTTCAGCGCCAGCCTGCTGGAGGTGCCCCATAAGGTATGGGGGATCGGGCACCCACCCCCTAACAAACCCTCCATGGTGGAGGTCCCAAACTCCATTTTGGCTCCATCAGGACTCCCCGGGCACGCCGATCTTCACGGACACCGTGGTGTTCCGCGTGGCGCCCTGGATCATGACGCCCAACACCCAGCAGCCCCTGGAGGTGTTTGTCTGCAGGTAGGAGGGGTGTCCCCGCTGTGTCCTGCCCTGGAGGACTCTCTAGGGAGGAGTTCCCGAGCCCTCCTGGCTCTGTGGGGCGGTAGGGGAGCCAGGCTTAGGCATTCCCGACTGGGAGAGTTTGGGAAGGGAGCCAGCTGGCGCTGTGGGAGTCATTTCCATCCCAAGGAGAAAGGCTGAAGTTCCCTCTCCAGGTCCATTCCCATGCAGGAATGTTGCCCAGGGCCGTTAAATCCCAAGGACAAAGGCTGCAGTTCCCTCTCCAGGTTCAGTCCCACAAAGGCTGGAGCTCCCTCTCCAGGTTCAATCCCATTCAGGAATGTTGCCCAGGGCATTTAGATCCCAAAGCAAAACTCTGGAGGGCCTTTTCCAGGTCCAATTACATGCAGGAATGTTGCCCAGAGTGTTTAAATCCCAAGGAGAAAGGCTGCAGTTCCCTCTCCAGGTCTGACCCCACAAGGGCTGCAGTTCCCTCTCCATGTCCGACCCCACAAGGCTGCAGTTCCCTCTCCAGGTCCAATCCCACAAAGGCTGCAGTTCCCTCTCCAGGTCCAATCCCACAAAGGCTGCAGTTCTGTCTTCAGGTCCGACCCCACAAAGGCTGCAGTTCCCTCTCCAGGTCTGACCCCACAAAGGCTGCAGTTCCCTCTTCAGGTCCAATCCCACATGGAAATGTTGCCCAGGGTGTTCAGGAATGAGGGGCCAGGGTTTTGGGGGCTCCCCGTGATCCCCCTCGCAGCCCCAGTCCCCCCCTGTACCCCCAGCATCAAGCACGGCTCAGATTCCAACGAAGCCTTCCTGGAGGGGCTGCGAACGCTGCTGAGCAAAGCCAACTGCAAACTGACCGTGTGCTCGGAGCAGGACACGCGCAGCGACCGCTGGATCCAGGTCGGCACCCCCGGGCACAGGAGTATCACCGCTTGGCTTGGGCAGCACCTGGAATGCCAGCGGATGGAGCAGGGAACGGGGACTGAGGCTCAGGGAACGCTGTCGGGCGTGGCACGGACAGGGACAATGCCCGGGGAGCCCGGGCTGGCGCCAAGGACACTGGGGGACACCGGGACAGGGAGCTCGTCGGGACAGGGGCCCCGTGGGGCTGGACAGGAGGGGCCCATTGCCAAGGGGGACCCCAGTGAGGGAGGGGAGGACCCTGGGGGGACACTGCATGGGGGACCCCATTGCAAAAGGGACCGGTGGGACATTGCCTTTTGCAGAAGGGTCCCTGTGGTGCTTGGGAAGAGGGACTCACGGGACGCCTCGAGAGTGACCTCATTGTACGAGGGGACCCCATGGAAAGGGGACCCGTGGGGCCGGGCAGGAGGGTCCCAGTGCCAGGGGGACACCATGGCTGCGGTGTCACCCCGTGGGGCCGGGCAGGAGGGTCCCAGTGCCAGGGGGACACCATGGCTGCGGTGTCACCCCGTAGGGCCGTGCAGGAGCCTCCCCGGTGGTTTAGGCTGGGATTCGCCAGGCTCGCCTTATTTCCTGCCCCACCCTCCCTACATCCCTGGTGGAGATTCCTATCACCTTCCAGCGCCTTCTTCCTCCTCCTCCTCCTCCTCCTCCTCTCCTTCCCACAGGATGAGGTGGAGTTCGGCTACGTGGAAGCTCCACACAAAACTTTCCCCGTGGTCTTCGACTCTCCCAGGAACAGAGGCCTGAAGGATTTCGCTTTTAAGAAGATCCTGGTGTGTCCTTGCATTGAAACCCCCCTTTCCCCCAAAACAAACCCCTGCACGGGAGATTGGCACCTCCTTGGCATCTCTCCCCTCTTTCCCAGGGCCCAGATTTTGGCTACGTGACCCGGGAGCCCCCCGGGAAGAGCGTGACCAGCCTGGACTCCTTCGGGAACCTGGACGTGAGCCCGCCGGTGACGGTGCGGGGCAAGGAGTACCCGCTGGGGCGGATCCTCATCGGCAGCCCCCTGCCCTGGTGAGGTTCGCCTCGCTCCGCAGCCCCCAAACCCCTTCGGGAGGAAAAAACACCCGGGGCCGACCCCCACCAAACCCCAGATTTTACAGGCGACCCCCCCGGCTGCTCCTCCGACCCTCACAACACCCGGCCGCCGCTCCCGTTTTCCCGTTTTTCCCCCCCTTTTTTGCCCAGTCCTGCGCTTGGATTTGTTATTTTCGGAGAGGAGCGAGGGACTCCCGGGAAGGGTGAAATCCTGAATGACTGGGAATTGTTGTGCCTTGGGCAGGCGGTGCTTGGCAGCCCCGCGGGAACAAAGCTCCCTGCAGAAACCCTCCACAAAGGAGCGCATTTTCCGGGAAAAAAACAAAACAACTCCCGCGCCCAATCCCGCCTGCTCTGACCCCAAAAAACCGACGGGTCCCAACCAGGGGCTCGCGCTGCTTCCAGAGGCAGGGAAATGGGATTTCCCAGCCCCACTGGGGCCGTCATTACCCCTCATTGCCGGGGATTTAATTAACGTCTTCCCCAGCCGGGTCTGACTGAGAAAATTTGGGATTTGGGAATCACAGGGATGGGAAGAGGTCAGCCCAAAATGGATCCAATCCCTACGGATAGACTCGGCCTGAGATGTCCTTGGGGAAAATATGGGGATAAATCAATGGATTTATCCAAAATACAGGGAGATACGTTCATGTATTTATGTAATATAGGGATCTAGTAATAGAAATTTATGTAGGATAGGGATTTAGTATTATGTATTTATATAACCTATATATTGATGCATTTTATATATAATACAGGGATATGTCGATGTACTTATTAAAATACAGGGAGATACATTTACATATTTATATAATATAAGGATCTAGTAATAGATATTTGTATTGGTATATTTATATAATATAGGGATATACAAGTGTATTTCTCTAAAATACATGGAGATACGTTAATATATTTATGTAATATAGGGAACTAGTAATATATATTTACACTATTTATTTATATTAGATAGGATTTAGCAATATGTATTTATATAACATGTATATATTAATGCACTTTATATATAATATAGGGATAAATCAATGTATTTATCTAAAATAATTATTATACAATGTAGGGATTTAATAATATATGTTTATATAACATATAACATGTATATATTAATGCACTTTATAATATAGGAATATATTGATGTATTTATCTAAAATACAGGGAGATACATTTATATATTTATGCAATGTAGGGATCTAGTAATATATATTTGTATTGCTATATTTATATAATGTAGGGATATATAGATATATTTATCTAAAATACAGGGAGCCACATCTATATATTTATGTAATGTAAGGATCTATTAATATATTTATATTATATCTTTATATAACATACGGGTCTAGCAATATATTTTTATATAACATTTATGTATTAACTCACTTTATATATAATATAGGGATATATCAATGTGTTTATCTAAAATATAGGGAGATAAATTGATCTATTTATATAATATAGGGATCTAGTAATATATATTTGTATAAGATAAAGATTTAGTGTTATATATTTATATAATGTGGGGATTTAGTAATATATATTTATATAATACAGGGATTTAGCAATATATATTTACATAACGTGCATATATGAATGCACTTTGTATGCAACACAGTGATATATTAATATAGAACAGATATAATGATACCTAATTGGGCTATTAGGCAGATAAATCTATATTAAAGTAAAACAATCTATCATTTCTGTGATTATATGTATTTAAATATGTTGATGTCTGTAACGTAGCTCGGGGCACCATTTCCAACCTGTTCCCAGGATAAAAATGAGATATTTGGTGCTGTTTTGGTGCTGAATTTTGGGGAAGGGAGTGAATTTTGGGAAGGAGAGTGAATTTTTGAGGGGAGTGGATTTTGGGAAGGGAGCTGAATTTTGAGGGGAGTGAATTTTGGGCTGGGGAATGGGTTTAGTGCAGAGGAGTGAATTCTGAGGGGAGAGAATGTTGAGGGGAGTGAATTTTGGGATGAGGAGCAAATTTGGGATGGGGAGTGAATCTTGAGGGGAGTGAATTTTGGGGAAGGGGAGCGGATTTTGTGCCAGTGAGAGGTTTTAGTGCCGAGGAGTGAATTTTGAGGGGAGCGAATTTTTGGGGAAGGGAGTGATTTTTGTGTCAGGGAATGGTTTGTCTGCCAAGCAATAGTGCCCACCAGCCTATCCCTGTTCCCGTCCCTATCCCTGTTCCCGTTCCTGTCCCTGTCCCCATCCCTGTCCCTGTCCCCATCCCTGTCCCCGCAGGGCGTCGGGCCGCAGGATGTGCCGGGCCGTGCGGGATTTCCTGTTCGCGCAGACGGTGCAGGCGCCGCTCGAGGTTTACTCCGAGTGGCTCAGCGTGGGCCACGTGGACGAGTTCCTCACCTTCGTCCCTGCCCTCGACAGGAAGGTGCCGACCCTGGAGCCTCCCCAGGGCTCTTATCAACACCCCAAAAATCCCCTTTGTGCTTCCAGGGGCTCTGGGGAATGAAGCCCCTTTGGGTGGCCCAGCAGGGCTGGGTTTGGGATCACCGTGGGCATCCCATGTCCCCAGGGCTGGATTTGGGATCTCCGTGGGCATCCTGTGTCCCCAGGGCTGGATTTGGGATGGCCGTGGTGCCTCCCAGCCGGACTCTGGGGTGTTTTATCCCCCCCACAGCCAGGGGTGACCTCCGGGCTCTGTCCCGCAGGGATTCCGGCTGCTCCTGGCCAGTCCCAACGCCTGCTACAAACTCTTCAAGGAGAAGCAGCAGCAGGGCCATGGCGAGGCCACACAGTTCATTGGTGAGGAGGGGCTGAGGATATCCCTGGGGATGCCATTCCTGCTGTCCCTTCCCGGTGTCAATCCCCGGTGTCCATCCCGGCTGTCCACCCTGCTGTCCATCTCCGTGTCCATTCTGCTGTCCCTCGCTGTCCCTTGCTGTCCCTTGCTGTCACACAGTCCCATGCTGTCCCTCACAGACCCTCGCTGTCCCTCACTGTCCCCCGCTGTCCCCAGGGTTGAAGGGCACTGAGAAGAGAAGCATCGATGAGATCCTGGCGGATGAGTCCCTGCGCAGCGACAACCGGCACGTGCAGGTGGCTTGGGATCCCTGATCCGGGGAATTCCCGCTCCTCCAGCCCAGGAGGGTCCCTGTGGGCAAGGATGGGGTCTGAGGGTCCTGGGGAATGGCTGGAGGGGCCAGAGTGGGCGAGGAGAGGGGGATGCCTCAAGGGACACAGAAGTGGCAGCTGGGGGGAAAGAGAGGATGGGGTGAGGTGGGAATGGGATGGAGTGGGAGGTTGGAATGGGGTTGGGGTTCCCCAGGGACAGGGGTTCCCCAGGGATGGGATGGGATGGGATGAGATGGGATGGGATCCATGCAGGATCCTGCAGGCTCATGGGTGGGATTTGGAGAGCCAGAATGGCAGTTCCAGTTCCTTTCCACAGCGCTGCATCGACTGGAACCGCAACCTGCTGAAGCAGGAGCTGGGGCTGAGCGAGCAGGACATCGTGGACATCCCGCAGCTCTTCATCCTGACGGACTCCCGCGCTGACGCGCTGTTCCCAGACATGGTGAGACCCCGACCCATCAACCCTGCCCCGACCCCAACCCCAGGCACCGATCCGTGCCGCAATATCCGCGCTGCTGCAGGTGAACATGCTGGTGCTGGGCCGGCACCTGGGCATCCCCAAGCCCTTCGGGCCCGTGGTGGGCGGGCGCTGCTGCCTGGAGCAGCGCGTGCGGGAGCTGCTGGAGCCGCTGGGCCTCTCCTGCACCTTCATCGACGACTTCTTCTCCTACCATGTCCTGTCGGGGGACGTGCACTGCGGCACCAACGTGCGCCGCAAGCCCTTCGCCTTCAAGTGGTGGCACATGGTGCCCTGAGCCTCCCGGGCGAGGTCCTGCAGGAGAATGTGCATTTCTCATAGCCCAAGGGAAGGTGCATTTCCTACAGTCCAGGGGAATGTGCATTTCCTATAGCCCAGGGGAATGTGTATTTCCTGCGCTGGAAAAGCACGCAAAGCACGGGTTTGGCCAATAAAGCTTCACGGACACTGAGGGGGCAGCGCTTCCCCGTCTCTCGTCCTTCCCTCCTGCGCTCCCGGCGTGAAAATCTCGTTTGGAGCCTGGTTTTGGGCTGGGGGCTTGGTTTGGGGCTGGCGGGGAGGTTGCTCCGGGGGGTACGAGCCCCATCCCGCTGCCGCGGGGTCACGGAGTCCCCTCTCGCGGGTTTGCATCTGGTAACAAACTCAAACTTCCCTGCTGCAGCCAAAAATCGCTTTCTGCTGGGGAACCTGCTTCTCAACCTGCAGGAACACCCGCCTGCCCTGCTCGGGACCTTTTCACGCCTTCTCCAGGAGGGAATTTCCGTGTCCCTCCACTCTTTGTCTCCACCGGACCGCAACACTTCCCCGTGCTTGGCACCCGCGTGGCACCGCCCCGGGAACCGAAACCCGCCCAGTGCCCCGGGCACGGCCCGGCCCTGCGCGACCCCGCTGCCGTTCTGGGCTCGGACGCGCTGAGTTTTGGGCAATTTGCTTTCCTGGCAGCATTTCTGAGGTGCAGTCGGCTCCTGCGACGCTGGAGAAGCATCCCACACATCACAGTCACCCGCCCCCTTTTTGCCCCAAAAGCGGATTTCTGAGCCCGTTTCCGCCCCCGTTCCCCGGGCTGTGTCCCTGCTGGTATTCCCGGGCCCCGAGGAGCGACATTAAATCCGGGCCGCGCGTGACCCCGAGGGGAGGGGGATTGGGAACAGCTGCAGGGACAAAGGGTTCTCCTCTCCCACGCGCAGCAGAGGGTTTAATTAAAACAAAGGCGATTAAAGCCGCCGGGGGTCCGCTGTCGCCAGCGCAGGTGACATCCCCCGGCAGCGCCCCGCAGCTCCAGCCCTCCCCGGAGGAGAAATTCCAGCGCATTGTCCCGGCTGAACAAATAAAACCTTTCAGCCAAACGAGAAATCAGACCCGGCCGGGTGCGGCGCTGACGTGGCCCCAGCACGGCTCGGGTGTCGCGGTGAATATTTCACGGCGTAGGTCGGGCGCTGACCGCTCCCCCGCGCCCGTCTGTGCTGCCCGAGCCCCCCGGAGCCCCCCGGACATCCCGCGGGCGTCCCGGGCCGCTTCTCCCGCTCTGACCGCGCACACCCAGCCCGGAGGTGGGATTAGGCCGGGCTTGGGTTGATCCCCTCCCAGCAGCCCGGCTTTATAAATCCCCGGCGGGCGCCGGGCGCGGCACCCGAGGGTGCCCGGGCTGGCCGCGATGGCGCAGCAGCGCCGTGTCCAGCTGTCCACGCAGCGCCCCAGCAGCACCGTGTGCGTGCTGGGCACCGAGCTGGCCCTGGACGTGTGCGGGTGAGCGCGGGGCACAAATCCGCTTTTTCCCCTTGATCCCATTAACGGGAGCGCGAAAATAGCGCGCGGTGGGGCGGGGACGATGCTGCTGCTCCGGGACCTTTTCCCACGGGATGCTGGCCCGGGAGGGGTGAGGGGTGGGATTCCCGCTATCCCTTCCCGCTGTCCCTTCCCAGTGTCCATCCCCATGTCCATCCCGCTGTCCATCCTGCTGTCCCTTCCCCGTGTCCATCCCGCTGTCCATTCCTCACAGACACTCCAGCCCTGGCCGCAGCAGCGGCGCCGCAGCATTCCCAGCGGGATTTTGCCAGTTTTGGGGTGCCACTAAGCCCCTTTTGTGGTTTTCATGCTGAGCTCCACATCCCGCCGGGATGAAATCAGAAATCACAAATAAGAAACAAGAAATCATCAATAGCAAATAAGAAACGACAAATAATAAATCAGAAATCAGAAACAAGAAACTAATAATAAATCAGAAATCAGAAATCAGAAATCAATGAATAAGGAACATTCCCCCTTTCGGGGGAAGGCGGAGAGCGAATCCCCCGGCCCCGGCTCCGGCCCTATCCCGGGATTTCGTTCGGGATTTTCTTCTCCGATCCCGCTCGCTTCCCGTCCCCTCCCGCTGCCCCGGGCTGGGATTTTCCGCCTTCCCCAGGCACGGAGCCGCGGCTCGCCTGGAGCTCCGGCCTGCCCGGCTGCGCTCGGGAAACGCCGATTTTGGGGAGATCCTGCCCCAAAGCCCGGCCGGGATGAGCGCACCGCGCCCGGGTCCCGCCCGCGCTGCCGCGGCAGCTCCGCGGGGTTTGTCCCCAGATTTGGGGGTTTTGAGACATTCCTGCGGGTATTTCTGGGGGATTTATTCCCGTTTATTCCCGGGTGCGCTTTGCACCTGGAATATCCCCGGATTTGGGATTTTTGAGGGATTCCTGCGGGTATTTTTATGGGATTTATTCCTGTTTATTCCCGTTTATTCCCAGGTGCAAAGCAGCACTTGTTGCCTTCGCATTTTCCAGGATTATTTACATTTTCAATGATTTATTGCTAGTCTAAATTTTCTAAATTTCAGGATTTGTTCATATTAAATATTGTATCTCAATTTCATATCTCAGGGCTTGCTGCAGTCACACTTTCCAGGAGTATTTGCAATTTTCAGGTCTTCTCACAATTCTGAATTTCAGGGTTTGTTCCACATTAAAGGATTTATCAGAGTTTCACATCGCAGCACTTGTTGCCTTCACATTTTCCAGGATTATTTGCATTTTCAATGATTTATTGCTGCTCTGAATTTTCTAAATTGCAGGATTTGTTCATATTAAAAATTTCATCCCGATTCCATTTCTCAGTGCTTGCTGCAGTTGCACTTTCCACGATTATTTGCAATTTTTAGGACTTGTTGATGTTCAGCATTTCAGGATTTGCTCCACACTGAAGGATCTCCTGCCATGGAATGTTGCAGGATTTATTGCAGCTGCATTGTCCAGGATTCATTGCATTTTGCACCTCTTGCCGTTATTCTAAATCGCAGGATTTTTTTTTCCCATTGAAGGATTTATCCCAATTCCACATCACAGCCCTTGCTGAAATTGCATTTTCCAGGAATATTTGCATTTCCAGGACCTGTTGATGTTCAAAATTTCAGGATTTTTTTCCATCTTGAAGGGTTTACCAAAATCTCATATCTCAGCCCTTGCTGAAATAGCATTTTCCAGGGCTCATTGATATTCCAAACCCCCAGGATTTGTTCCCATTGAAGGTTTTATCCCAACTCCATATGGCAGAACTTGTTGAAATCATGATTTTCTGGATTTGTTGCAATTCGAAATTACAGGTTTTTTCCCCATTGAAGGTTTTGCCCCAGTTCTATATCCCAGCCCTTGCTGAGGTTGCATTCCCCAGCAATATTTGAATTTCCCCTTGTTCCTGGCAGAATTCCTGTTGTCCCTGGCCATTCCTGGGATGCTGACCACTGTCCCCCACTGTCCCCTGGCCTTTCCTGGGGTGCTGGCTGCTGTCCCCCGCTGTCCCTTGGCCTTTCCCGGGGTGCTGACCACTGTCCCCCACTGTCCCCTGGCCATTCCTGGGATGCTGGCTGCTGTCCCCCGCTGTCCCCTGGCCATTCCTGGGATGCTGACCACTGTCCTCTCATTGTCCCTGGCCATTCCCGGGGTGCTGACCACTGTCCCCCCACTGTCCCCTGGCCATTTCCAGGATGCTGCCCACTGTGCCCCACTGTCCCCTGGCCATTCCCGGGGTGCTGACCACTGTCCCCCTGCTGTCCCCTGGCCATTCCCGGGGTGCTGACTGCTGTCCCTGGCTGTTCCCAGCTCGGCTCCGCGGGGCGCCGCCTCCTTTCAGGCGCAGGCCACGGCGGGGATGAGGCTCTGGCTGCTGCACGAGACCCAGAGTGTGAAGTTGCCCTCGAGCGTCACTCGCTGGCCCCTGGCCCCCGGCCCCGAGCTGCTGCTGGCCATGGACGCTCCCAGCAAGGACGTGGGTGACGAGAAGGTGGGAGATGGAAACTGCTGGATCCCGGCATTGCCCCGGGGCACCGGAATGGGTGTCAGGATTCCTGCTGGATCCTGGGATTCCCACTGGGTGCTGGGATGGGTGTTGGGATACCTGCTGGGTGTCAGGATTCCCGCTGGGTGTCAGGATTCCTGCTGTGTTCTGGGATTCCTGCTGGATCCCGGGATTCCTGCTGACTGTTGGGATGGGTATTGGGAGGGTGCTGGGATTCCTGCTGTGTGCTGGGATTCCTGCTGGATTCTGGGATTCCAGCTGGGTATTGGGATTCCTGCTGTATTCTGGGATTCCTGCTGGGTGTTTGGATTCCTGCTGTGTGCTGGGATTCCTGCTGGATCCTGGGATTCCAGCTTCACCCCTCATTGCAGGTCAGGATTTCCTATTTTCGCGAGGCTGGCGGGGTTCCCATGGCCCGGGCAGTGCTCTACCTCACCTGTGTGGGTAAGGAGGGAATGACCCCAGCCTGTTCCTGAACCCCATTCCCAGGATTTCCCCTTTTCACATCTCATTCCTGTCCCGCAGAAGTGTCGCTGGACGCTGATGTCAACCGCAGTGGGGCCGTGAGCCGGACACTGCTGGACAAGGTATCCAGAGGGGCTGGGAGACAGCATGGGATGGGAATTCCTGGATGAACCCCAGATCCCAATGGGATTGGGAATTCTCAGCTGAACTCCCAGATCCTGATAGGATTGGGAATTCCTGGCTAAGCCTCGGACCCTGGTGGGGTTGGGAATTCCTGAATTACTCCCCTGTATCCCAATGGGATTGGGAATTCCTGGCTGACCCCAGATCCCAATGGGATTGGGAATTCCTGGCTGACCCCAGATCCCAATGGGATTGGGAATTCCTGAATTACTCCCCTGTATCCCAATGGGATTGGGAATTCCTGGCTGACCCCAGATCCCAATGGGATTGGGAATTCCTGGCTGACCCCCTGGCCCTGCTCTGTGTCCCCCAGACCAGCTGGACGTGGGGGCCTGAGGGCCATGGGGCCGTGCTGCTCGTGAACTGCGACCGCGATGACACCGGCGCCGAGGGCCTGGACAATGAGGACAGCGCCGTGCGCTCCTACAATGGTGCCCACGGCCCTCAACCCCATCTCCTGCTTTTCCTTCCGTTTTCCCACTTTTCTCTCCATTTTCCCACTGTTTCCCTCCATTTCCCCCACTTTTCTCTCAGTTTTTCCATTCTACCACAGCCCAGAACCCCCAATTTTCCCACTTTTCCTTGAGTTTTCCCTCCCCCTTCCCTGAGTTTTCCTCCTTTTCCCTCAGTTTTCCCACTTCCCCCTCAATTTTCCCTTCCCACCACAGCCCAGGACCCCATTCTCCCAGTTTTCCCTCAATTTTCTGCCACATTCCCCTCAATTTTCCCTTCCTACCACAGCCCAGAATCCCCAACTTTCCTCCCTTTCCCCCCAGTTCTCCCACTCTCCCCCAGTTTCTCCACTTTTTCCCTGAGTTTTCCCTCCCCACCCCAGCCCAGAATCCATAATTTCCCCCCTTTCCCCTGAGTGTTCCCCGTTTCCAGACCTGCAGGACATGGCACAGCTGGTGCTGAGGACGCGCGGGCCCCGGGCCATCTTCGCCGGGCACCGCCTGCTGCTCCACGTGGACTTCGGCGACGCTGACAAAATCGGGGTTTTCTACGGCGGCAGTGAGCGCCCGGGTTTTGGGGAGATTTGGGGGATTTGGGAGATTTAGGGGGCACAGACCCCACCGGCTCAGTGAGATCAACCCCAAATCCTTGCGCTGCTTCTCCACGGGCCCGTGGGGAGGCTGGCCTGACACGGGCAGCTGTGGGGATGCTGTGGGGATGCTGTGGGGACAGGGTGGGTTTGGGGTTTCAGGTCTCAGTATCCTGCAGGCAGTGGGGAGCTGGAGAAGTTCAAGCACGTCCTGGGGGGCTCCAAGCTGGTCTACAGCGTGCGGCCGAGCCGGCACTGCCACGAGAGCGTCTTCTACGTGGAGGGCCTGGCCTTCCCCGACGTGGCCTTCTCCGGCCTCGTGTCCCTGCACGTCACCCTGCTCGAGAGCCCTGAGAAGGTCCGGCTGGGGGGCACGGGGGGGTGGGACAGTGGGGATTGATCCCAAACTCCATCCCTGTAATCCCAGGGGGGTGGGACAGTGAGGACAGATCCCAAACTCCATCCCTGCTATCCCTGTGGGGGTGGGACAGCAGGGATGGATCCCAAACTCCATCCCTGTAATCCCAGGGCTGTGGGATAGTGAGGACAGATCCCAAACTCTCTTCTCACCACCCCAGGGCCTCCTGGAGTCGCCAATCTTCACGGACTCCGTGGTTTTCCGCGTGGCTCCCTGGATCATGACGCCCAACACGGCGGCGCCACTCGAGGTCTTTGTCTGCAGGTGTGTGCTGGCTGCTCCCACCCTGCCCACTGCCAGACCCACTCCCAAATCCCGATTTTCCCGTTTTTCCCCAGCGTGAATGGCAATGAGGAGTTCGTGGCGGCCGTCGGAGCGCTGGCTGAGCGGGTGCAGTGCCCGCTGACCGTGTGCCCGGTGCCGCAGAACCGCCAGGACCGCTGGATCCAGGTGGGAGCAGGGCCTGCCCGGCCCCTCTGCGCTGCAGCAGGGCTGGGGGGTTCCCAAAATTCTCCATCCCTTCTCCAGGATGAGGTGGAGTTCGGCTACATCCAAGCCCCCCACAAAACCTTCCCTGTGGTCTTCGACTCGCCCCGGGATGGCGGTCTGAAGGATTTTGCTGTCAAGAGCATCCTGGTATCCAGTCCCTTCCTGCTGCTTTGCCCAGCTTGGCAACCCCCTAAAAACTGGGAAATATCCCTTTAAAACCGGTGATAATTCCTTTAAAAAAGTGGGATACATCCCTTTAAAAAACTGGAATACATCCCTATGAAAATGGGGATAAATCACTTTAAAACCAGGGATAAATCCCTTTGAAATCTGGGATACATCCCTTTAAAAACTGGGATAAATCCCTTTAAAAACAGGGATAAATCCCTTTATTTCCCGCATTTTCGGGGCAGGAAGCTCCAGCGCAGAGGATTTGGGGGTGCAGTGCTTCAGTGCCAGCAGCTGCACTTTTTTTGGACCATTTTCTCCTGTTTTTCCCCATCCAGGGCCCCGATTTCGGCTATGTGGCCCGGCAGGCTCCAGAGGGCGCTTCCACCCTGGATTCCTTTGGGAATTTGGAGGTGAGCCCGCCTGTGACGGTGCAAGGCAAGGAGTACCCCTTGGGGCGCATCCTGATCGGCAGCAGCTTCCCCAGGTGAGCTGGGAGCAGGAACACCCCAAAAAAAGATTTTCTGGCCCTGTTTGGGTTCAGCTCTGGGCAGATCCTCCCTGAGGCTCCCAAACCCCCGGTGCTTTCCCAGGTGAGCTGGGAGCAGGGAATCTCCCCCCTAAAAAGGATTCCCCCCACCCCCCAAACCCCTGGTGTACCCCCAGGCTGGGTAGGGGTAGGAAAACCCAAAAAAAGATTTCCTGGCCCTGCTGGGGACCCCCCTAACCCCAGGCTGGACTGGAGCAGGACAACCCCAAAAAGATTTTCCAGCCCCCAAACTCTGGCACTCCTCCAGGCTGGGTGGGAGCAGGGAAACCCCGAAAAAGGATTTCCTGCCCCTCTCCAAACCCCTGGTGCTCCCCAAGGTTGGACAGGAGCAGGAAAACCTCATAAAAAGCATCTCCTGGCCCTGTTTGGGGTTGGCTTTGAGCAGAGCCTCCCTGTTTGGGGCGTCCCAAACTCCGGCACTCCCACAGGCTGGGTGGGAGCAGGAAAACCTCAAAACAAGGGTTTCCCAGCCACCCCCCCCAAACCCCATCACTTCCCCAGGCTGGGCAAGAGCAGGAAAACCCCAAAAAGAGGATTTCCTGGTCCCCCAAATTCTGGCACTCCTGCAGACTGTGTGGGAGCAGGGAAACCCCACAAAAAGGATTTCCTGGCACCCCCCAACCCCCAGTGATCCCCCAGGGTGGGTGGCCGCAGGATGGCCAAGGCTGTGCGGGATTTCCTGGTGGCACAGAAGGTGCAGGCACCCGTGGAGCTCTTCTCGGACTGGCTCTATGTCGGGCACGTGGATGAGTTCCTGAGCTTTGTTCCTGCACCCGACCGGAAGGTAATGGATCCTGGGAGTGGGAAAAAGCGGGATGGGACCCTCAGAGCCCTCCCCGAGCTCGTCCTGCCCCGCAGGGATTCCGGCTGCTCCTGGCCAGCCCCAGCGCCTGCTACCAGCTGCTCAAGGAGAAGCAGGAGGAGGGGTTCGGCGAGGCCGCCATGTTCCAGGGTACGGCAGTGGGAGCTCCCTGCATTTGTTTTCCCATTTTCCTGCAAATTGCGGTGGGGAAGGTGGATGGACCCTGAAAACCGGCTGGGAGGTGGGGGCACAATGGAGCAGAGTTAATGAATGAATTAAAAGCTGCATGAATTGGATTCCCTGGCTGGGATGGAGCTCTGGATCAGAGCAGGAGTCTCATCCCGGCCAAGCTGGGGCTGAATTCCAGCCTGGCTCCGTCCTGGCAGGGCTGGACAAGGTGCCCAAGCAGACCATCAATGAGATCCTGGCTAACGAGGAGCTCCGCAAGTTCAATGATTATGCCCAGGTAAGGGTGGGAGCAGGAGGCTCTGATCTGTTGCTCCCTCCTTTGACCTCCTGTCCTTCTTTCCTCCCCTCCATTCCCCCATCCATCCTCCATCACCACTCCTCTGTCCATCCATCCCCTTATTGCTCCCTCCCTCCCTTCATTCTTCCCTTCCATCCATCATTCATCCATCCATTCATCCATCCATCCATCCATCCATCCATCCATCCATCCATCCATCCATCCATCCATCCATCCCTCCATCTCCCCATCCTTCTCCCTGTCCCTCCCTCCCTCTCTCCGCTGACCCTCCCTCCCTCCTGGCTCCCAGAGCTGCATCAACTGGAACCGGGACATCCTGAAGCGCTCTCTAGGTCTGGCCGAGCCGGACATCCTGGACATCCCGCAGCTCTTCCAGGGTGACTCCACCTCGGGGGCCCAGGCCTTTTTCCCAGACATGGTAGTGGCACCCCTGACCTCCCTGGGATGGGGTCGGACACGGAAACGGGGCCAGGATGTTCCCTGATGGGATCAGAGCTGGGAGTGTCCCTGCGATGGAATCGGGGCCAGGATTTCCCTGAAGCGGGATCGGGGCCAGGATGTCCCTGGGCCGGGATGTCCCTGGAGTGGGATCGGGGCCAGGATGTTCCCTGATGGGATCAGAGCCGGGATTGTCCCTGGGATGGAATCGGGGCCGGGATTTTCCTGTGATGGAATCGGGGTCAGGATTTCCCTGAAGCGGGATCGGGAATGGGATGTCCCCAGGCCGGGATATCTCAGGGCGGGATCGGGTCCAGGATGTCCCTGGGGTAGGATGGGGCCGCGATGTCCCCGGGCTGTCCCCTGGCTATGTCCGCGCTGCTGCAGGTGAACATGCTGGTGCTGGGCCGGCACCTGGGCATCCCCAAGCCCTTCGGGCCCGTGGTGGGCGGGCGCTGCTGCCTGGAGCAGCGCGTGCGGGAGCTGCTGGAGCCGCTGGGCCTCTCCTGCACCTTCATCGACGACTTCTTCTCCTACCACGTCCTGTTGGGGGAAGTGCACTGCGGCACCAACGTGCGCCGCAAGCCCTTCGCCTTCAAGTGGTGGCACATGGTGCCCTGAGGTGGCGCCAGCCCCTCCTGTCCCCTCCTGTCCCCGGCCCCGCCCTGCCCCTGCTGAGCGCCTTCGGTTGCGGAAATAAATCCGGGCTGCGGCTCCCGGGGTTCTGCAGGGCTTTCCCAGCACTGGGAGTACGCTGGACTGGTTAAACTGGTGGGGAATGGGGAATGGGGGCGGGTGGGGCTCCGGTGCCAAGGTCCACGTGGGTTAAAGCACACATGGAATCAGGGAAACGGGGAATGATGGAATCAGGGAATGATGGAATTACAGAGTCAGGGAATTATGGAATCATGGAGTTAAGGAATGATGGAGTTATGGAATCAGGGCATCAGGGAATTATGGAATCATGGAAGCAGGGAATTACAGAATCATGGAAGCAGGGAATTATGTAATGGTTGGGATGGAGGGACCTTCAAGCTCATCCATTCCCAGTGACAGGGACACCTTCCACTGTCCTAGGCTGCTCCCAGCCTGGTTCAGCCTGGCCTTGGACACTCCCAGGGATCCAGGGGCAGCCACAGCTTCTCTGGGAATTCCATCCCAGCCCCTTCCCCCCTCACAGGGAGGGATTTATATCAAATATCCCAATCTAAATTGTCCCTCTCTAGTTGGAAGCCATTCCCTGTGTCCTGTCCCCAGTCCCTCTCCAGCTCTCATGGAGTCCCTTCAGGCTCTGGAAGGGGCTCTGGGCTCTCCCTGGAGCTTTTCTTCTCCAGGTGAGCATTCCCAGCTCTCCCAGCCTTTCCTCCCAGCAGAGCTGCTCCATCCCTCTGATCTCCCTGCAGCCTCCTGTGGCCGAGCTCCAGCAGCTCCAGCTCCTCTCTGTGCTGGGACAGGGCTGGGGCAGCTCTGCAGGTGGGGTCTCACCAGGATTCCCCTGCTCCTGCTCATTCCCATTGCCATTGCATGCTCATTCTCATTCCCATTCTAGTTTCTGCTCATTCCCATTCCCACAGCCATTGCCATCCCCATTCCCATCCCACCCCTGGAATCCATCCCTGTCTCTGAAGGGGAGCCAGACAGGGCAGTGTCTGAGCCCTGCTGGAATTCCAGAGGGACGGAATCTGCAGCCGTTCCCTTGGAGCCACCCCACAGGGACAGGAACCCCTGACCCCAGAGCTGTATCCCTGTGGAATTCCAGAGGGAAAACTGGACAGGAACCCCCAATCCCAGAGCTGTATCCCTGTGGAATTCCAGAGGGAAAACTGGACAGGAACCCCCAATCCCAGAGCTGGAAGAACAGGATGGAAGAACAGGTGTGGGAATGCTTTGGGATGCAGCGTGGTGGATTTTGGAACAGAAGGGAAAAAAAAAAAAAGGAAAAAAAAAAGAAATTAAAAAATATAAAATTAAAATTTTCTAGTAAAAAATAATTTTATAAAAAAGGATGGGAATCCTGAAAAATGGAAAAATATGGAGTAAAAAAAAGAAATTAAATCTTACAAACAAAAAATAAAATAAAAATTAAAGTTTAAATGTAAACACTAATGTTAAAAAAATGAAGGGGAAATTAAAGAGCAAAGTTAAAAACAGAAAATTAAAAGTAGAATAAAAAAAGAAATAGAATTAAAACTTGGAGGGAAATGTAAAATAAGTTTTAAAGCTGAATTAAAATTAGAGTAAGAAATATCAAACAAATGTTAAAATTGAACTTGAATTAAAAATTATTAAATTAGGAATACAAAAAAAAAGGTGAATTAAAGTACAGAATTGAAAAAGGAGAAATAAAAAAGATCAAGTTCAAAGTTGAATTAACCAAATAAAAATGTAGAAATTAAAGCGAAGGAATTTTGATGGAATAAAATAGAAAAGAAAAAGAAAAAATGAAGCTCAAAGTTGAATTTATAACGAGAACCAAAGAAAAAATTAGGAATTTAAACGAGGAGATTTTGATGAAATAAAAGAGAAACCGGAATGAATAAGAAAATAAAATCATGAAGACAGGAAACAAAAAAAAATTAAAAGTAAAAATTTAATATTAAAAAATGAAGAAGCTAGGACCTCAAAATGCCAAAAATCAGGGATTTAAACGGAAAAATGGGAATTTTTCACACTCCAACCCACGGGAGCCGAGCGGGAACACAAGGGCCTCGACTCTGAGGAATCCAAAATTCCCCAGATCCTCCATGGGCTGTCCTGGAGCCTTTCCCGGCTGGGAATTCCTTGGGAATGTGGGCATGGCCCCTCTGGGAATTTGGGAATGGCCCCCCTGGAGCCTTCCTGAGCTGGGAATTCCTTGGGAATGCCCCCTCAGGACTGCAGGAACAGCCCCCTTGGAATCTTCCTGAAACTGAGAAATCCTCGGGAATGCGGGAACGGCCCCTTAGGAAATGGTTCCTTGGGAATACGGGAATGGCTCCTCAGGATCATTCCTGAATCTGGGAATTCCTCGGGAATGGCCCCTTTGGGAATGTGGGAATGGCTCCCCTGGATCCTTCCCGAACTCAGTAGTTCCCCAGGAATGCAGGAATGGCTCCCCTGGATCCTTCCCAAACTCAGGAATTCCTTGGGAATGTGGGAATGGCCCCCCCCGGATCCTTCCCAAGCAGGGAGTTCCTTGGGAATGCAGGAATGGCCCCTTTGGGAATGGCTCCCTCAGACACTTCTCAAACTCAGGAATTCCTCAGGAATGGCCCCTCGGGATCCTTCCCAAATCTGGGAATTCTTTGGGAATGGCCCCTTTGGGAATGCAAGAATGGCTCCCCTGGATCCTTCCCAAACTCAGGAGTACCTTGGGAATGCAGGCACAGCCCCCCCAGGGCCTTGGGGGCTCCAAGCGGGGTTTTGGTGACTGCCCACCCCAAAATCCAAAACCTTGCTGAAAAACTGGGATTTGGGATTTTCCAGCTCCCCCTGGCCAGGATGTCTCCTCTCCAAACCTGCTGGAAAACAACCCCCAATCTCAAAAATTGACCAAAACCCTTTTTTTTTTTTACTGCAAACTCCCCAAGCGCTGCCCCGGGGGAGATGGGAAGGAGCAAAAATCCATGGAAAAATCCAGGAGAATTCCTGGGAACGGCCCGAAGGGAGCGGGAATGGCGCGGGGCAGAGCTGGGCTCTGCTCCTGAAGGCACCTCGAGATTCCAGCACAGTGACCTGGCACGGAGGGAACTGGGGATTGGGAATTCCGGCTGATCCCGGGCCAAACCATCTGCCAGAAGGAACAAAAAACCCGAATTCCCAGGGAAAAAAATTCCTTTAGGACTCCCCTCGTGATCCCTGAGATGTCCCTGGGGTGGATGAGGGCGGGGAGGGGAGCCCGGGAATGCTGCTGGGATGGGATCCGGGAATGCTGCTGGGATGGGATCTGGGATCCCTGCAGATGCTGGAGGGGTGGGAAGGGGGGAAATCCCAAAAACTGTAGCACCCAAAGTAGGGAAAATGAGCAAAAAATGGGAATATTGGGGGGAAAAATGGGAATATAGGGGAAAAACCAGGTGTTGGCAGCTGCTCTTTAAGGATCCCAGATCCCTAAAGGGATCCCAAGCTGGGATCAAATCCCCAACGTGATCCCAAGCCAGCAGCCATGGGAGATTTGGGGCTGGAAAAACAGGAAACAGTAAAAAAAAGCTGCAGAAAAATACAAATAAAATAAAAATAATTCAAGGCGAGACCCTACAAAACCCGGGGCGGGAGGCGCCGGAAGGTCCGGCTGCAGTTGGGAATTCCAAAAGCCAGCAATAGGGGGGGGAATGACCCCGCCGAGGGCTGGGAATGCGGGAATCGGGAAGGAGAACGGCGGCCAGGATGGAGAAGCAGGACCAGGACCAGGACCAGGATCAGGACTGGGGTCAGGGCCCCTCAGAGGGTGCGGGGGTTGTACTCCGGGAGCTTCCGCAGCTTCTCCTGCTCTGCCTCCGACTCGTCCCGGGCGATCACCAGAGAGTGGGAATAGCCCATGGCCACCTGGAATGGGAATGGGTCAGCTGGGAATAGCCCATGGAATGGGAATGGGAACAGCCCATGGCCACCTGGAATGGGCATGGGTCATCAGGGAACAGCCCATGGCCATCTGGAATGGGAATAGGAAAGAGGTAGATGGGATTGCGAGTGGCCCATGGAATGGGAAGGGGTTCCCCAGGAGCAGACACTGCCCATGCAATGGAAAAAGAGGAGCTGAGTGACCTGGAGCCTTCCCAAGGATCCCTCCCAGGGTTCCCTCCTGCCTGCTGGGATTCAGCCCTGTGCAGAGCATCCCAAGGATCTCAGCTGCCCTGGGGTTTGATGGACAGCCCTGGTGTCCCTTCCCCATCACCCATGGGGCCACAAGTTGGGCATGGCCTCATAAACCCCAAATTATTTAGGGGATGGCCTCAATGTGCTCCATCACTCAGTTTCCATGGATTTATTTAAAGGGGGAACCACACACATCGCCCCATAGGTGTGATGAGTTGTGTATGGCCTCAGTTTCCATGGATTTATTTAAAGGCGGGGATCCACACACATCACCCCACAGACGTGATGAGTTGTGCACAGCCTCAGTTTCCCTGTTTGCTTTAGGGAATGGCCCCAAGGTGTGATGAGCTGTGTATGGCCACAGTTTCCCTGTTTATTTTAGGGAAGGGCCCTCACATGCCCTGTCCATTACCCCACAGATGTGATGAGTTGGGCACAGCCTCAGTTTCCCTGTTTATTTTGGGAACAGCCCCACAGGTGTGATGAGCTGGGCATGGCCTCAGTTTCCATGTTTATTTTAGGGGAGAGCCTTGCACACCTCCCTCCCTCACCTCACAGCTGGGATGAGTTGTGTGAAGTCTCAGCCACCCCAAATTATTTTAGAGAAGGGACCCATGGGTGCCCTCTCCCTGACCCCACAGGTGTCACAAGCTGGGCATGGCCTCAGTTTCCCTGTTTATTTTAGGGAATGGCCTCATGTGCCCTCTCCATCACCCCACAGGTGTCACGAGCTGGGCATGGCCTCACAAACCCCAAATGATTTAAGGGGGATCCAGGTGCCCCCTCCATCACCCCACAGGTGTGCTGAGTGGGGCACAGCCTCACAAACCCCAAATGACTCCCCATAGGTGCTCCCTCCCTCACAAACCCTAAATTATTCCCTGTGGGTCCCCCCTCCCTCCCAAACCCAGTTCATACCACCCCAAATCCCAGGGGTGCCCCCTCACCTGCTCGGTGTAGATCCCATCCAGGGTTTTCACCTCCTGCGCCGCCGTGGAGGATTTGGGTTTGTGGTCCCCATATCCCTGTGGGAACACCCCATGGACAGGGGATGGTCAGTGGGGTTTGGGGGATTTGGGTTTGTGGTCCCCATATCCCTGTGGGAACACCCCAAGGACAGGGGATGTCAGTGGGGCCAGAACAGCCAGTCCAATGGGGTTTGGGTGTCCCCTGGGGGTTCCCAAGGAAATCTGGGGCATTATTTGGGTTTCTTGGTGTGTTAGTTTGGGGGATTTGGGGTTTTTGGGGTGTCATTTGGGGTTTTTTGGGGTCAGTACCAGCTCCCCGAAGGTGGGTGAGGGTCCCCAGCTGATGGTGCTCTCGTCGGCCGCCACAATCACAGAGCTCTTCCTGCGAGGGAGGCGAGTGCTGAGTGTGGAAGCGCCCAAATCCCGGGAATGCTGGGATCCCAGGAGTGTGGGAATGTGGGAATATGGGAATGTGGGAATTCACTCACCCGCAGGCCAGGCTGCGGATCTTCCACCCACACAGATCCTGCACGGCTTTGGGATACATCGTGGATTCCCGGGAGGTGTTGGTGGCGCCCCAGAAGAACAATCCACCTGCAAGGGAACCCGTCAGGGCATGGATCTCAGAATTCCCAAATCCCAGGCTCTTTCCAGGGATCTCACCTGTCAGTCCACCTTTCTCCCAGCATTCCCAAATCCCAGTATCCTGGCATTCCCACCTGTCCCACTGACAGCTCCCCCAGCATTCCCAAATCCCAGGATCCTGGCATTCCCACCTGTCCCACTGACAGCTCCCCCAGCATTCCCAAATCCCAGGATCCCTGAGAATCCCACCTGTCCTACTGACAGCTCCCCCAGCATTCCCAAATCCTGGCTTTCCCACCTGTCTCACTGACAGGCCCCTGGCATTCCTGAATCCTGGGATTCCCACCTGTCTCGCTGACATCTCCCCCAGCATTCTCAAATCCCAAATTCTGGATTCCTGGATTCCCACCTGTCTCACTGACAGCTCCCCCAGCATTCCCAAATCCTGGCGTTCCCACCTGTCTCACTGACAGCGCCCCCAGCATTCCCAAATCCTGGGATTCCCACCTGTCCCACTGACAGCTCCCCCAGCATTCCCAAATCCCAGGATCCTGGCATTCCCACCTGTCCCACTGACAGGCCCCTGGCATTCCTGAATCCTGGGATTCCCACCTGTCTCACTGACATCTCCCCCAGCATTCTCAAATCCCAAATTCTGGATTCCTGGATTCCCACCTGTCTCACTGACAGCTCCCCCAGCATTCCCAAATCCTGGCGTTCCCACCTGTCTCACTGACAGCGCCCCCAGCATTCCCAAATCCTGGGACTCCCACCTGTTTCACTGACATCTCCCTCAGCATTCCCAAATCCCAAATTCCAGATTTCCTGGATTCCCACCTGTCTCATTGACATCTCCCTCAGCATTCCCAAATCCCAGATTCCCACACTCCCACCTGTCTCACTGACATCTCCCCCAGCATTCCCAAATCCCAAATTCCGGATTTCCTGGATTCCCACCTGTCTCACTGACATCTCCCTCAGCATTCCCAAATCCCGGATTCCTGGATTCCCATCTGTCTCATTGATATCTCTCCCAGCATTCCCAAATCTCGGATTCCCATCTGTCTCACTGACATCTCCCCCGGCATTCCCAAATCCCAAATTCTGGATTCCTGGATCCCCACCTGTCTCCCTGACATCTCCCCCAGCATTCCCGAATCCTGCACTCCCACCTGTCTCGCTGACAGCGAAGGAGCAGGTGTATCCCGCGTAGATCTGGGAGGCGCCGCGTCCCGGGAAGTCGAAGAGCTTCACCAGCCTGGGAACCATCTCGTCCTTCTGCTCCGCGTGGCCCAGGCGTCCGTAGCCCCCAAAGCCCCAGGAGAAGACACGCTTCTGGGAATCCAGCACCAACTGGAAATGGGGGAGAACAGCCTCAGAGATCACAAAAATCCCAAAGGAAAAACATTCCTGGGAATCCAGCACCAGCTGGGAATGGGAGAGAACAGCCTCAGAGATCCCAAAAATCCCAAATCCCCAGGAAAAGACGCGCTTCTGGGAATCCAGAACCAGCTGGGAATGAGGGAGGGAGCGGGAACTTAGAGATCCCAAAAAATCTCAGGAAAAGACATTCCTGGGAATCCAGTAGCAGCTGGGATGGAGAGAGCAGAGGCTGAGAGCTGGTCTCCCATTCCTGTCCATTCGCATTTCCTGACTCTCCCATTCCCCACCGCTGCTCCCATTCCCATTCCATACGGTGTGGTTGGCTCTGCAGGCCACATTTTGCACACATTCCCAATCCCATTCCTGATCCCATTCCCGATCCAATTCCCATTCCCATTTGCAATCCCATTCCTGATCCCATTCCCATTCCTGATCCCATTCCTGTTCCCTTTCCCAATCCTGTTCCCATTCCCATTCCTCTTCCCCTCACCATGTGGTTGGCCCTGCAGGCCACGTCCCACCCCTATTCCCATTCCCAATCCCATCCCTGATCTCAATCCCATCCCTGATCCTATTCCCACTCCCATTCCCATTCTCAAACCAATTCCCATTCCCAATCCTGTTCCCATTCCCAATCCCTTTCCCATTCCTCTTCCCCTCACCACGTGGTTGGCCCTGCAGGCCGCATCCCGCCCCCATTCCCATTCCCACTCCCATTCTCACTCCCATTCCTGATCCCACTCCCATTCCCGATCCCACTCCCATCCCTGATCCCAATCCCGATCCCACTCCCACTCCCATCATCCCGTGATCCCATTCCCATACCGTACCGTGTGGTTGGCCCTGCAGGCCACATCCCGCCCCTATTCCCATTCCCATTTCCACTCCCATTCCTACTCCCATTCTCACTCCCATCCCCAATCCCACTCCCATCCCTGATCCCACTCCCATCATCCCGTGATCCCGTTCCCATCCCGTACCGTGTGGTTGGCCCCGCAGGCCACGTCCCTGACCACCACGTTGGGCACGGGCAGCACCTGCCCGTCCTTGGTGCGCTCCACGAACAGCGCCAGGCGCCGCGGCAGCAGCTCGCAGTCGTACTCGATGCGCTGCGCCCGTGCGATGAACTTCCCGTCGGAATTGTGCCCTGGAACACCATGGGAGTGGGGATAGAGCCGGCGTGAGCCACTGTGGGATCGTCCCAAACGGCCCCGATGCCAGGGAAGGGTCCTGAACCACTCTGATCCCAGTTCAGGATTGTCCCAAACTGCCCCGGTCCCAGGGGATGATCCCAAACCAGCCCCGATCCCAGGGGATTGTTCCAAACTGCCCCGATCCCAGGGGATGATCCCAAACCAGCCCTGATTCCAGGGAATGATCCCAAACTGCCCCGATCCCAGGGGTTCGTCCCAATCCAGCCCTGATTCCAGGGAATGATTCCGAACTGCCCTGATCCCAGGGGATCATCCCAAACCACTCCAATCCCAGGGGATTATTCCCAACTGCCCCGATCTCATGGGATGATCCCCAACCGCCCTGATCCCATGGGATGATCCCAAACCAGCCCTGATCCCAGGGGATCATCCTGAACAGCCCCAATCCCAGGGGATCATCCTGAACCAGTCCCAATCCCACAGGATGATCCTCAACTGCCCTGATCCCACAGGATGATCCTGAACTGCCCCGATCTCATGGGATGATCCCAAACCAGCCCTGATCCCAGGGGATCATCCCAAACCAGCTCCAATTCCAGGGGATGATCCCTAACAGCCCCAATCCCAGGGGATTGTCCTGAACAGCCCTGATCCCAGGGGATCATCCTGAACCAGTCCCAATCCCATGGGATGATTCCCAACTGCCCCGATCCCACAGGATGATCCCCAACCGCCTCGATCCCATGGGATGATCCCAAACCAGCCCTGATCCCATGGGATGATCCCAAACCAGCCCTGATCCCAGGGGATCATCCCCAACTTCCCTGATCCTTTGGGATGATCCTGAACTGTCCCAATCCCACAGGATGATCCTGAACCAGCCCCAATACTACAGAATGATCCCAAACCCACAGGGTGATCCCAAATCCTGTACCCAGGACACCCCACGTCCATACTCCAGCCACCCGAAGGAAAGTGGGTTCCCCTCTCACTCCCTGGGATGATCCCACTGAATTATCCCGGATTTCCGTACCCAGCTGTCCGTACTCCGGACACCCAAAGGAATACAGGTTCCCCTTGCAGTCCATGACCATGCTGAACTCGGCCCCGCAGCCCAGCTTGGAGATCGGCTGCCCATTGTACAGGATCTGGGAAAAATCGGGAACAAGGATCAGGATAAATGGGAAAACGGGATCAGAAACCCAGGGAAAAGGCAAAAAGGGGATTGGGAAATCCAGGGAAAAAGGAAAATGGGATCAGAAACACGGGGAAAAGGCAAAAAGGGGATCAGGAAATCCAGGGAAAAAGGAAAATGGGATCAGAAACACGGGGAAAAGGGAAAATGGGATCAGGAAAACCAGGAAAAATGGATCAGAAAAACCAGGAAAAAAGAAAAAGGGGATAGAAAAAGTGTGAAAAACGGGAACAGAAAGATGTGAAAAGCTGGAAAAATGGGATCAGAAAAACCAGGAAAAAGGGAAAATGGGATCAGAAAAAACAGGGAAAAGTGGTAAAAGGAAATAAGAAAGATGGGAAAAGCTGAAGAAATGGGATCAGAAAAACCAGGAAAAAGGGAAAATGGGATCAGAAATGCAGGAAAATGGGAAAAAGGGGATCAGAAAGACGGGAAAAGATGGAAAAACTGGGGAAAACAGGATTGGAAACACGAGAAAATTGACAAAATGGGATCAGAAAAAACAGGAAAAAGGGAAAATGGGATCAGAAATGTGGGAGAAGGGGAAACAGGATCAGAAACACAGGAAATGCCAGAAAAACGGGATGAGGAAAACCTTGAAAAATGGGAAATTTCTGTGGGAAGTCCCTGATCAGCAGAAAAAATGGGATCAAAAAAGAGCAGTTCAAAAGGGATCAGAAAAACATGGGAAAAGCAGGAAAAACACGATGGGAAAAACGTGGGGAAAAGAGAAAAAAGGGGAATTTCCATGGGATATCCTTGATCTGCAGGAAAAGCAGGAAAAGTGGTATTGAAAAACACAGGAAAAACAGAATCAGAAATGCAAGGAAATTGTAAAAATGGGATCAGAAACACAGAAAAAAGGGGAAAAATGTGAAATTCCAGGAGAAATCCCTGATCTGCAGGAACAGCTGGAAAATATGGATGAGTTAATTCAGAAATGGCTGGAAAATCAAGATCAGAAACATGGGAAAAGCTGGGAAAAAATGGGAATTTCCACGGGAAATTCCTGATCTGTGGGAAAAGCAGGAAAAACAAGATCCAAAAACAGGGAAAAGGAATAAGAGGTGCATTTCCATGTGCAGGAAAAGCTGAAAAAACAATGATCAAAAATTTGGAAAATGAGGGAAAAAAAGTGAACTTTTATCAGAAAATCCCTGAAATCCTCAAAAATTCAATTTTCCTAGTCCTGGCTTTTGCAGGAGCTGGGAACGGCTGCCGGCTGAGGGGGAATTCTGCATGCCAATGGGTTTTTAGGGAATATTTTGGGAATATTTCACTAAAACCCCCCAAATCCAGGGATTTCCCCCCCAAAATCCCAGGATTTCCTCCCAAATCCATACCTGGGTGGGGCTGGGCACGGCGTCTGTCTGGTTCCCCAGCCCCAGCTGGCCCAACTTGTTTTCCCCAAAGGCGAACACGGAGCCACTCTCTGCCGGAACAACAGGAATTCAGGGAGAAAAACCAGGATTTTGGGACAGATGTCCCAGAATTCAGGGGCAAAAGGGGCAGATTTGGGGGAAAAGGGGCAGATTTTGTAGGAAAAGGGGTGGATTTTGTAGGAAAAGGGGCTGATATTGGGGCAGTTTTCACAGATTTTTGGGAAAAAGGAGTGGAATTTGGGGGGAAAAGGGCAGATTTTCAAGAAAAAGGGGCAGATTTAGAGGCAAAAGGGGCAGATTTTGGGACAGTTTTCCCAGAATCTGGGGGAAAAAGGAGTGGATTTGGGGAAAAAGGGACAGATTTTGAAGAAAAAAGGGATGGATTTGGGGGCAGTTCTCCCAGATTTTGGGCAAAATGGGCGGATTTTAAAGGAAAGGGGTTGGATTTTGGGGAAAAGAGGGGATTTTGGGGCAGTTTTCCCAGAATTTTGGGGGAAAAATGGGGTGGATTTGGGGGCAAAAGGGGGGGATTTGAGGCTAAAGGAGCAGATCTTGGGGGTGAAAGGGTCAGAGTTTGGGACAGAAGGTTCCTCAGCCCCAGCTGGCCCAGCCTGTTCTCCCCAAAGGCGAACACAGAGCCACTCTCTGCTGGAACAATGGGAATTCTGGGGGGAAAAGGGGAGGAATTTGGGAAAAAAGGGGTAGATTTTGGGGTAGTTTTCTCAGATTTTGGGGCAAAAGGGTCAGATCTGGGTAAGTTTTCCTGGGGTTTGGGGCAAAAGGGTTGGCTTTGCTGCAGTTTCCCTGGGATTTGGTGCAGTTTCCCAGGATTGGGGCAGTGTTTTCCTGGATCAGTGCAGTTACCCTGCATCAGGGCCATTTCCTGGGATGGGGCCATGTTTCCTGGGATTTGATGCATGTTCCCAGGATTGGGGCAGCGTTTCCCAGGATTCAGTGTAGTTCCCCAGGATCAGTGCAGTTTCCAGGACAGGGGCAGCATTTCCCAGCATTGGGGCAGTGTTCCCCAGGATTCAGTGCAGTTCCGCGGGATGAGGGCAGTTTCCCAGGATTGGGGCAGTGTTCCCAAGGATTCAGTGCAGTTCCTCGGGATGGGGTCGCGTTTCCCAGGATTGGGGCAGCGTTTCCCAGGATCGGGGCAGTTCCCCAGGATCAGGGCAGTTCCCCAGGATCAGGGCAGGGTTCCCCAGGATTGAGGCAGTGTTCTCCATGATCAGGGCAGTGCTTCCCATGATCAGTGCAGTTCCCCAGGATCAGGGCAGTGCTCCCCGGGATCAGGGCAGTTCCCCAGGTCAGCGCAGTTCCCCGGGATCAGGGCAGTGTTCCCCAGGATGAGGGCAGGGTTCCCCAGGATGAGGGCAGTGTTCCCCAGGATCAGGGCAGTGTTCCCCAGGATCAGGGCAGTGTTCCCCAGGATCAGGGCAGTGTTCCCCAGGATCAGGGCAGCTCCCCGGGATCAGTGCACTCCCCAGGATCAGTGCACTCCCCAGGATCAGTGCAGCTCCCCAGGATCAGTGCAGTACTCCCCAGGATCAGTGCAGCTCCCCAGGATCAGTGCAGTACTCCCCAGGATCAGTGCACTCCCCAGGATCAGTGCAGTACTCCCCAGGATCAGTGCAGTACTCCCCAGGATCAGGGCAGTTCCCCAGGATCAGTGCACTCCCCAGGATCAGTGCACTCCCCAGGATCCCTCCCCGTTCCGTACCGGTCAGTGCCAGGGTGTGGTTCCGGCCGCACGCCGCAGCCACGATGGACTCCCCGGCCAGGGCCTCGATCGGCCGCGGAGCCTCCACGCGCTTCGTGTCCCCATGGCCCAGCTGCCCCTTCTCGTTCCGCCCTGGGGACATCCCAAAAAAACCCCAGAATGCTGCGATGGGAAAAGCTCAGCCCGTCCCCAAGTGCCACATCCCGTCTTTCCTCGGGATGGCAACTCCCAGGCAGCTCCTTCCAATTCCCATGTGTGTTTTCCAAGGAAATGTTTTCCTGAGGTTCCCCCCAGGCTGTTCCCTCTCATCCCAGTTCCCTGGGAATGAATCCTGACCCTTCTGCCCTGTCCTGCCAGGGAATTCCAGAACCACAGGGTACCCCTTGATCCCATTATTCTGCAGGCTGAGCCCCTTCCCAACTCCCTGGGACAAATTCCAGAATTTCAGGGAGGTTTTTGGGATAAATCACAGAATTCCAGGGCAGGTTTTTGGGAGGAATCCTGGAATCCCAGGGGAGGTTTTTGGGAAGAATCGCAGAACAGTTTTTTGGGAATGAGCCCCATTATCCCAGGGCAGGTTTTGTGATGAACCCCGTTATCCCAGGTGGGGTTTTTGGTACCCCAGGTCAGTTTTTTTGCACATTCCTGTTATCCCAGGACAGTTTTTTGGTACCATTTATTATCCCAGTAGAGGTTTTCGGGCTGAACCCTGTTATCCCAGGACAATTTTTTTGGATGTACCTCATTATCTCAGGCTGGTTTTCAGGCTGAATCCCATTATCCCAGGTGGGCTTTTGGGACAAATCCCATCACCCAGGACCGGTTTTTGGGCTGAACCCTGTTATCCCAGGGGAGGTTTTCTGGGACAATCCCATTACCACAGGGGGTTTTTGGGACAATCTCCTTTTCCCAGGTCAGTTTTTTGGTACAATCCCATTATCCCAGGTCAGTTTTTTGGCACTATCCCGTTATCCCAGGTCAGTTTTTGGTACATTCCCATTCCCCTGGTAGTTTTTTGGTACAGTCCCATTATCCCAGGTCAGTTTTTTGGCACTATCCCGTTATCCCAGGTCAGTTTTTGGTACAATCCCCTTATCCCAGGTCAGTTTTTTGCCACTATCCCGTTATCCCAGGTCAGTTTTTGGTACATTCCCATTCCCCTGGTAGTTTTTTGGTACAGTCCCATTATCCCAGGTCAGTTTTTTGGTACAATCCTGTTATCCCAGCTCAGTTTTCTGGCACATTCCCATTCCCCTGGGCAGTTTTCTGGCACATTCCCATTCCCCTGGGCAGTTTTCTGGCACATTCCCATTCCCCCAGGCAGTTTTCTGGCACATTCCCATTCCCCCAGGCAGTTTTCTGGCACATTCCCATTCCCCCAGGCAGTTTTCTGGCACATTCCCATTCCCCCAGGCAGTTTTCTGGCATATTCCCGTTCCCCCAGGTAGTTTTCTGGCACATTCCCGTTCCCCCAGGCAGTTTTCTGGCACAATCTCATTATCCCAGGTCAGTTTTTTGGCACAATCCCATTATCCCAGGTCAGTTTTTGGTCCATTCCCTTTATCCCAGGTCAGTTTTTTGGTACAGTCCCATTATCCCAGGTCAGTTTTTTGGCACATTCCCATTCCCCTGGCAGTTTTTTGGCACATTCCCATTCCCCTGGCAGTTTTTTGGTATATTCCCATTCCCCTGGTAGTTTTTTGGTACAATCCCGTTATCCCTGGTCAGTTTTTGGTACATTCCCTTTATCCCAGGTCAGTTTTTGGTACAATCCCATTATCCCAGATAAATTTTTTGGGACAATCCTGTTGTCCCAGGACAGTTTTTTGGTACAATCTATTATCCCAGTAGAGGTTTTCAGGCTGAATCCCATTAACCCAGGTGGGGTTTTGGGACAAATTCCATTACCCAGGACCAGTTTTTGGGCTGAACCGTGTTATCCCAGGGGAGGTTTTCTGGGACAATCCCATTACCCCAGGGGGTTTTTGGGACAATTTCATTTTCCCAGGTCAGTTTTTTGGCACATTCCCTTTATCCCAGGTGACTTTTTGGTACAATCCTGTTATCCCAGGTCAGTTTTTTGGTACAACCCTTTATCCCAGGTCAGTTTTTGGTACAATCCCATTATCCCAAGTCAGCTTTTTGGCATATTCCCCTTATCCCAGGTCAGTTTTTTGGTACAATCCTGTTATCCCAGGTCAGTTTTTTGGTACAATCCTGTTATCCCAGGTCAGTTTTTTGGTACAATCCCGTTATCCCAGGTCAGTTTTTGGTACATTCCCATTCCCCCGGGCAGTTTTCTGGCACATTCCCGTCTCCCAGGCAGGTTTTAGCGGGCTCACCCCAGCTCCAGAGGCGGCCCTCGGCGGTGATGAGCAGGCTGTGCGCGGCGCAGGGCCCCGACACCACCGAGCGCACCCGCAGCGACCCCAGGCTCCCATAGCGGTGCGGACCCCACAGGTTCTGGCCCAGGTTCCGGTACGCCGCTGGAAAACAGCCAGGAAATCTGGGATCAGCCCCAAAGGGCAAGGAACAGCCAGGGAAAACAGGCTGGGAAATCTGGGATCAGCCCCAAAGGGCAAGGAACAGCCAGGGAAAACAGCCAGGGAAGGAACAGGCTGGGAAAATCAGCTGGGAGAATCATCTGGGAAAATCCTGGAAAATTATCTGGGAAAATCAGCCAGGAAGATCATCTGCGAAAATAATCCAGGAAAATCATCCAGGAATACCAGGAAGATCAGCCTGGAAAATCCTGGAAAATTAGCCAGGAAAATAATCCAGGAAAATAATCTGGGAACACCTGGAAAATCAGCCAGGAAAATCATCTGGGAATACAGGGAAAATCAGACAGGAAAATCATGAGGGAAAATGATCCAGGAAAATCATCTGGGAAATAATCCAGGAAGATCCTGGAAAATCATCTGGGAAAACCATGAATACCCAGAAAATCATCTGAGAAAATCATCCGGGGAAATAATTCTGGAAAATCAACCAGGAAAATCATCCTGGAAAATCATCCAGGGAAATAATCCTGGAAAATCCTGGAAAGTCATCTAGGAAAATCCAGGAAAATCATCTGGGGAAATAATCCGGGAAAACAATCCCAGAAAATCATCTGGGGAAACCAGGAATGCCTGGGAAATAATCTGGGAAAATCAAGGAAAAGAATCAGGAAAATCCTGGAAAATTATCTGGGGAAATCATCCAGGAAAATCATTTGGGAAAATAATCTGGGAAAATCATCTGGGAAAATAATCCAGAAAAATCCAGGAAATAATCCAGTAAAATCTGGGAAAATCTGGAAAAATAATCCAAGAATTCCAGGACAATGCAGGAAAATCATCCTGGAAAATCGTCTGCAAAAATCATCCAGGAATTCCAGGAAAATCTGAGGAAACTGGGAAAATCATCCAGGAAAATCATCTGGGAAAAGAACCCAGTAAAATCATCAAGGAAAACCACCTGGGAAATCCACGGTGGAAAATTCTCCAGGAAATCCAGGAAATTAAAGATCTACAGCTGTGCCTCCCCCCAGTCAATTAATTTTAAACATTAATTAATTTTCAATCCTAGTTTTAACATTAATTAAATACAACCCCCTGACAGAAAGAGATCAATTAATGAACTAAAAATGAAACAAACTCTTAATTTGGCTTTGCAGTAGAGCCCGTGCCCCACACCAATTAGGGGTGAAATTGTGGCTCCTCCCCCAGTTAATTCATTAAATTAATTAATTTAATTAGTTACTTAAACCCATGTAAAATAAGGAGAAAAAAGAATTAATTATAAATGCATCCAAAATAAACAAAATCCTAATTTGGCTCTGCTAAACCCTATTCTGCCCCAAATCATTAATTAATTACTAATTAACCCAAATTAATCTCATCCATTATGAGTCCCTACCTTGCCCCATACTGTTCGTTAATTACTAAATAATGCCAATTAATTAATCGATCATTAATGAGCTCCTACCCTGCCCCAATACATTCCTTGATTGCTAATTAACCTCAAATCAATATCAATTAATCCCAGCCACTAACGAGCCTCTACCTGGCTCCACACCATTCATTAATTACTAATTAACAACAGCCAGTTAATCAGCCATTAACGAGCCCCTTCCCTGCCCCAATATATTGATTACTAATTAATACCAATTAATCACGGCCATTAACAAGCCCTACCCTGCCCAAAACTGTTCACTAATGACTAACCCCAATTAATTAATTAATTACCAATCCTACCCTGCCCCACCTGTTCATTAATCACTAATTAACTGTAATTAATGAATTAATTAATGAGCAGTCTTACCCTGCCCCCGTGGTTCATTAATCACTAATTAACTGTAATTAACCAATTAATGAATTAATTACCCAGCCCTACCCTGCCCCCCCACAGTTCATTAATCACTAATGAGCTGTAATTAGCCCATTAATTAATGAATTAATTACCCTGCTGCTTGGGCACCTCCTTGCGGCCAATCAGGTCCCAGTTGGTGGCACCGAAGATCAGGAGCTGCCCCCGGCTCCGGGAGCCCTCGAGCTTCTGGGGACACACAGGGACAGGGGACAGTGTCAGGGACAGGGGACACCACAGGGGACAGTGTCAGGGACAGTCAGGGACAGTCAGGGACAGGGGACATACAGAACAACAGAGAGGACATCAATGAGAGTCAGGGGACAGTGTCAGGGACAGGGGATGGTCAGGGACACCAGAAGGGACAGCATAGGGACACAGGGGACAGTACAGGGACACAGGGGACAGTCAGGGATGGAGGGGACACCACAGGGATACAGGTGACACCAGAGGAGGCACTGAGGACAGGAGAAGGGACAGGGCCAGGGACACTGGGGACAGTGTCAGGGACCGCAGAAGGGACACCACAGGGGACACTCAGGGACAGAGGGGACACAGGGGGCACTCAGGATCACTCAGGGGACATGGACAGGGGACAGGGATAGGGACAGAGGGGACAGGGAAGAGAGAGTGTCAGGGATTGGGAACAATGCCAGGCACATGGACAGCAGACATGGGGGCAGCAGAGGTGTGGGGGACACTGGGGACACAGGACATCTGGGGGATGGGGGGGACATCTGAGACATTGGGGACATCTGGGGACTTGAGGACATCAGGGATGTGGGGGACACAGGGGACACTGGAGATGTGAGGGACACAGGACATCGGGGACAGCTGGGACAGTGATGTGGGGACAGAGGGAGCAGCAGGGCTGGGGAACACAGCATTGTAGGGGACATGGGGACACTGGGGGCATGGGGGACACTGGACAGGGACAGCAGGAATATGGGGCAATGAAGGGGTGCAATGGAATTTGGGGTGCAGTTTGATGCAATGGGGTCAGGAGGTGCATTGGGGTGGAATTTGGGGTGCAGTGGGGCAGAATGGGAGTCAAGGAGTGCAGTGGGGGGATAAAGGGGGCAGGCACGGGCAGGGCATCCTATGGGGTGGGGCAGGAGGGGCAGTAGGAGTGTGCAATGGGGTACAGTAGGGGAATGGGGGCACAATGGGGGTGCATAATGGGACACAATAGGGGCACGATAGGGGTGTGTAAACGGGCACAATGGGGGCATAGTGTGGGTCAGTAATGGGGCACAAGGGGATGCAGTGGGGGTGTGTAATGGGGCACAATAGGGGCACGGTGGGGGTGAGTAATGGGGCACAGTGGGGGCACGGTGAGGGTGTGTGAAGGGGCACAGCAGGGTCCCAGGGGGCACAGTGGGGGTGTCTAAGGGACACATTAGGGGCACAGCAGGTACAATAGGGGCACAGTGAGTACAAACGGGCAGGTGGGGGTGTATGAAGGGGCACAACAGCATCCCAGAAGGGTCCCAGGGGGCACAGTGGGGTTGTGTAAAGGGGCACAATAGGAGCACAGTGTCTACAATAGGGGCACAGTGAGCTGTGTAACGGGGCACAATGGGTACAAAGGGGCTCGGTGAGGGCGTATCAAGGGGCACAACAGGTTCCCGGAGGGGTCCTGGGGGCACAGTGGGGGTGTGTAAAGGGGCACAATAGGGGCACAGTGGGTACAAAGGGGCACGGTGAGGGTGTATCAAGGGGTACAACAGGGGCGCAGAGGGGTGCCGGGTCCCTCCCCCCCGAGCTCACGATGCGCTCCTTGCTGTGCTCGGGCTCGCAGATCACCACGCTCTGCCCGCGGGCCGCGGGGCCTCCGGGCCCTGCCGCTGCCGCCGCCGCCGCGCCGGGCCTGCCGGGCCTGCGGGCCCCGGGGCTGCCGTCCCGCGGCCGCCGCTCCCGGGGCGCCTCGTCCTCGCTGCTGCCGCCGCTGCTGCCGCCGCTGGGCCGGGGCCGCCGCCGCCCGCCGCCCTGAGGGCCCGGCCGCCGCCGCCCGCCGCCCTGAGGGCCCGGGCCCGCCGCGTCCCAGGGCGGCCCCGCCGCCTTCCTGCGGGGCATGGCTGCGGGGCCGCGTCAGCGAGCGCGCCCGCAGCCGGGGACAGACAGACAGACAGAGACAGACAGACAAACAGCGACAGACCGAGAGTCCGACAGACAGACAAACAGCGACAGACCGAGAGTCCGACAGACAGACAGACACCGACACCCAGAGACACCGGCACCCACCCAGACAGACCGAGCAGACACCCAGAGACACCGAGACAGACAGACAGACAGCGACTGACAGACAGACAGAGACAGACAGAGACAGACAGACAGACACCGACACCCAGAGACACCGACACCAGGACACGCGGGTCGGGCGGTGAGGGGGACACGGAGGGGAAACAGGGACACAGGGTGAGGGGGGACAGTGAGGGGAAATGGGGATAGGGAGGGTTGTGGGGTGAGGGGAAATGGAAGATGTGGGGTGAGGGGGACAGTGAGGGGAAATGGGGACAGAGAGGGGAAATGGGGTGAGGGGAGATGGGGACACGGGGTGAGGGGAACAGTGAGGGGAAATGGGGACAGAGAGGGGAAATGGGGTGAGGAGGACAGTGAGGGGAAATGGGGGATATGGGGTGAGTGGGACAGTGAGGGGAAATGGGGACAGACAGGGAGCCGCTGTGGGAGGGGTGCAGAGGGGCTGAGAGGGGACACGGGGTAAGGGGACATGGGGGGACACAGGGGGTGAGGGGACATGGGGGATTTGGGGTGACGGGAGATGGGGAAATGGGGGACACGGGGTAAGGGAAGATGGGAGACATGAGATGAGGGGAAATGGGGGGAATATGAGGGGAGACTGGCTGGGGGGAGAAAGGGGAGACCCTCCGTGAGTGGGACATGGAGGGGATGCAGGGGGATACGGAATAAGGGGAGATGGGGGGACAAGGGGACACAGGATGGGGACAGAGGGGACGCCAGCTGGGGGTAATGAGGGATATGGTGTGAGGGGAGATGGGGGGAAATGGGGGACCCTCAGTGGTGGCCGTGGGGGGATAAGAGCTGGGAGCTGCGGTGAGCGGGACACAGGGGGGACACGGGGGAAGAAGTGGGGGACACGGGATGGGACAGAGAGGGACACATGGGGGGACCCACAGTGTGGGGATATGGGGGACATGGGGACAAGGGTGATCCCCAGTTAGGGGACACCGGGGGGATTTGGGGGACACGAGATGGGAGAGAGGGGGGGCTGGAAAAGGGGGTGGGAAGGGCGGTGGGAAAAGTGAGTGCTACTGGGGTCTGGAAAAAGGGGGTTCCAGGGAGGGTCTGTGAAGCGGGGGGGCAAAGGGACGGTTTGGAACAAGGAGTGCCCGGAGGGGTGGCAGAGGGAGACACACGGGGGGAGATTTCGCATTTGGGGGTGCACAATGAGGGGGATCCCGGGACTTTTTGAGTGCTGGGGCGTTCCCAAAGGAGATCCAGGGCCCAGAGACAAAGGGGAGCACCGGGGGGGCTCTGGGGTGCGCCCTCCTTTACCTCCACCCCAAACCCTCGCACCCGCCGCTCTCAGGTTTGGGGGAATTTGGGGTGATTTCCTGCCCTGGGGAAGGGGCACGGCCCTGCAGGGGTCTCCCCCATGTCCATCCCCCCGCATTCCCATTCCCAGATTTCCCTGGAACAATGGGATCTCTGTCTTCCCCCCTCGCACCACGTGGATCCGCCTTTTTTTTTTTTAACCTTTTTTTTTTTTTTTAAACCATTTTTCCGCCCCCCATCCCCACCCCCCTCTCCCCCATCCCCCCAAATCCCACTTTTTGAGCCCCAAATTCCAAACCTGATTTTAGGGCGAGAGGTACAGCATAAAGAAAGCGGCAGCGCGGGGCCTTTGCACTATTTTTGGTGGCGGTTCCTGTTGCAGGAAAAGAAAAAAAAAAAAGGTAATTTTGGGGGTTTTTTTCTCGCTTTTTTTTCCCCTCCTCCTCGGTTTTTTTTTTGGGTTTTTTTGTTTTTTGTTTGGTTTTTTTTTTCCCCTCTCCCCCTCTTTTCTCTTTTCCCTTTTTCCTCCTCAAATCCCACCCACCGAATCCACTTAGAACGGGGATGCGGGCGAGCGGGACAATACAAAACAGAAACACATGGATGGGCAGGAAAAGGGGGAAAAAAGGAAAAAAAAAAAAAAAAAAACCCGGATCCGCCCGGCCGCACAGGAAGAGGCCGCGCCGAGCAGCTCCATCTTTAGGGCTGGAAGACTCCGCCAGAACCCAAAATTCTGGGAGTTCTCCCCATCCTCCGCATCCCAGAGCATCCCCGGCAGCTCGGGGGGTGTTTGGGAAGGGGAATCCCGGGATTTGGGGGTTTAGGAGAAGGAAAGATGCTCGGTGCGGGGCTTAGTGGGGAGAAAATGTGATTTTTTTTCTCGTTTTTTTTCTAAGGAAAATGGGGTGTAGGGAATTTATGGCATGAGGTTAATTAATTGTAAAGGGTTTGTTCCCAAAAAATAATAAATGTACGGATTGCAAAGGGTTTGTCCCTCAAAAAAGTAGTAAATGCATGGATTCCAAAGGGATCGTTCTCAAAAAAATAATAATAAATGGATGGCTTCCAAAGGTTTTGTCCCCCCAAAAAATAATAAATGCACAGATTCTGAAGGGTTTGTTCCCCTCCCCCCCAAAAAAATGTACAGATTCCAAAGGGTTTGTTCCCAAGAAGTAATAAATGCACAGATTCCACAGGGATTGTCCTCCCCAAAAATAATAAATGCATGAATTCTAAAGAGTTTGTTCCCCCAAAAAATAATAAATCTACATATTCCAAAGGATTTGTTCTCAAAAAAAAATAGATTCCAAAGGATTTGTTCCCCCTCCCCCCCCACAATGTACAGATTCCAGAGGGTTTGTTGCAAAAAGAAAAAAGAAAAAAAGTACAGATTACAAACGATTTGTTCCCCAAAAATTAATAAAGGTACAGATTGCAAAGGATTTGTTACCAAAAAATAATAAGTGCATGGATTCCAAAGGATTTGTTACCAAAAAATAATAAATGCATGAATTCCAAAGGAATTGTCCCCCCCCCCCCCAAAAAAAATAATAAATGCATGGATTGCAAAGGGATTTAAAAAAAAAAACCAACCAACCAAAAAAAAACCCAAAAAGCCAGCACAGATTCCAAAGGGATTTTCTCCCCAAAATTAAGTTAATTTGTTCCAAAGGGGTTTCCCCCCACAAATTAAATTCACTTATTCCAATGGGTTTCTTCCAAAAAAATAAATACCCATTTAACCGAGGATAGTTTCTCCCCCAAAAATGCACATGTTGCAAATATTCCCCAAGAAATCAATTTATTGCCTTTATTCCAAAGGTTTTTCCCACTCCAAAAAGAAATGGACACATTAAAAAGTGGATTTTTGAGAAAAATAAAGGTAAATATTCCCTTTGTTCCAGATTTTCCACCCCAAAATTAAGTGTACACATTAAAAAGTGGATTTTTTCAAGAAGTAAATGGAAATATTCCCTTTATTCCTTGGTCATTTGGGATATTTCTTTGGGATATTTGACCAGGACAGATTTGGGGCATTTGGGATAAATTTGGAATATTTCTCTGGGATAAAATTGGGATATTTCATTGGGATAGATTTAGGGCATTTGGGATTAAATTTGGGATATTTGGGATTAAATTTGGGATTAAATTGGGGATATTTCACTGGGATAAATTTGGGATATTTTTCAATTTATTACAAGTTTGTGATGCACCTTGAGCCCACGGAATTCTGGTGGAAAAGCCCCTCCCAAATCCCAAAAAAAGCCTCAGAATGAAATGAAAAGGGATCAGTGAATTCCACAGCAGCACTTCTGAAGGAAATGGGGCTGGTTCCAGGATTTTCCAGGATTTCCATGGGAATGGGCTCCCTATAAACAGGATTTTGCCCCAAAAAGGCCTGGTTGGGATTTGCAGGGAGCTGGGAACGCTTGGGGCAGGCCAGGAATTTGGGATTAATTTGGTGTATTCGGAATAAATCTGCAATTTTGGCAAAAAATGGGAATTTTGGGATAAATTTGGCATTTTGGGGATAAACTTGGAATATTTCCCTGGGCTGGCACAGCAGCACCTGATGCTTTTCCGAGGGATGATGCAATTTTGGGATGATGCAATTTTGGGATGGGCCCTGAGCCCACATAATTCTGATGGCAAAAATCCCCAAAATCCCCCAAAAAAGCCTCAGAATGAAAGGAAAAGGGATCAATGAATTCCTTACTCACAGAATTATCCCGGGAGCATCCCAGCAGCACTTCCGAGGGAAACAGGGCTGGCTCCGGGATTTTCCAGGATTTCCATGGGAATGGGATCCCTAAAAATGGGATTTTATCCCCAAAAGGCCCGGCTGGGATTTATAGGGAGCCAGGAATGTTGGGGCAGGCCAGGGCAGGCTGGGTGGAACTGGTTTTTCCTGGATATGGAAAAACTGGAATTGCGGGGATTGTCGAAGGAGGGGGAGTGGCTCACCCAGAATAACCCCAGAGCCACTTCCTAGGGATCCTGGGATGGGAAAGGGGGAGCCCTGGGATTGGGATTGTTGGGAAAGGGGGATTTGTGTCCTTGGGATTGGGATCTATGGGATTGGGATCTCTGGGAAAGGGGGATTTGTGTCCCTGGGATTGGGATCTCTGGGATTGGGATCTCTGGGAAAGGGGGATTTGTGTCCCAGGGATTGGGATCTCTGGGAAAGGGGGATTTGTGTCCCTGGGATTGGGATCTCTGGGATTGGGATCTCTGGGACTAGGATCTCTGGGAAAGGGGGATTTGTGTCTCTGGGATTGGGATCTCTGGGAAAGGGGGATTTGTGTCAGTGGGATTGGGATCTCTGGGAAAAGGGGGTTTGGGTCCCTGGGGTTGGGATCTGTGGGATTGGGATCTCTGGGAAAAGGGGGTTTGGGTCCCTGGGATTGGGATCTGTGGGATTGGGATCTCTGGGAAAGGGGGGTTTGTGTCCTTGGGATTTGGATCTGTGGGATTGGGATCTCTGGGAAAGGGGGATTTGTGTCTCTGGGATTGGGATCTCTGGGAAAAGAGGGATTTGTGTCCTTGGGATTGGGACCTGTGGGATTGGGATCTCTGGGAAAGGGGGATTTGCAGCTGGACCCTGTGTGGAAATCCCAGGAAAAAGTGCAGTGTTGGGAGCAGCCTGGGAATGGGGGATGGGATCGGGAGCAGGATCTGTGGGATTCAGGGATGGGATGGGATGGGATGGGATCCATGGGATCAGGATCTGTGGGATTCAGGGATGGGATGGGATGGGATCCATGGGATCAGGATCTGTGGGATTCAGGGATGGGATGGGATGGGATGGGATGGGATGGGATGGGATGGGATCCATGGGATCCATGGGATCAGGATCTGTGGGATTCAGGGATGGGATGGGATGGGATGGGATGGGATCCATGGGATCCATGGGATCCATGGGATCAGGATCTGTGGGATTCAGGGATGAGATCCATGGGATATGTGGGATGCAGGAGAGGGTCGGGCCAGGCCTGATCCCTGATCCTGTTTTGCTGACCCCAAATCCCTCAGCAGAGCTCGCAAGTTATGTGGATCTGGAATTCCAGCTCAGCCCTTGCTCCTTCCAAAGAAATTTCCAGCAAATTCCCAGCAAAACCCCACAAACTCCCTGCAAATTCCCGGCCAATTCCCAGGAAAAAACCCCAACCAATTCCTGGCTGATTCCCAGCCAAGCCTTGGATCCTCCCCATCCCAAACTAAATTCCCAAGAAAATCCCGTGTTTGTGTCACCTGGAGCCTCTGCAATTCCTGGAAAACCTCTGGAGCTGCAACCTGGCTGGAAAAGGAACCTGGGAGAGGCCTGGTGTGGATTCCACCCCTGATTCCCACAGATCCCATCCCTGAATCCCACAGATCCCGTGGATCCATCCCACAGATCCCATGCCTGAATCTCTCAGATCCCATGGATCCATCCCACAGATCCCATCTCTGAATCCCACAGATCCCATGGATCCTTCCCACAGATCCCATCCCTGAATCCCACAGATCCCATCCCTGAATCCCACAGATCCCATGGATCCATCCCACAGATCCCACTTCTGAATCCCACAGATCCCATGGATCCATCCCACAGATCCCATCCCTGAATCCCACAGATCCCATGGATCCATCCCACAGATCCCATCCCTGAATCCCACAGATCCCATGGATCCATCCCACAGATCCCATCCCTGATTTCCACAGATCCCATCCCTGAATCCCACAGATTCCATGGATCCATCCCACAGATCCCATCCCTGAATCCCACACATCCCATCCCTGATTTCCGCACATCCCATCCCTCAGTCCCACAGATCCCATGGATTCTTCCCACCAATCCCATCCCTGAATCCCTCAGATCCCAACCCTGAATCCCACAGATCACATCCCTGAATCCCACAGATCCCACCCCTGAATCCCATAGATCCCATGGATCCATCCCACAGATCCCATCCCTCAATTCCACAGATCCCATCCCTGAATCCCACAGATCCCAACCCTCAATCCCACAGATCCCATGGATCCATCCCACAGATCCCATCCCTGAATCCCATAGATCCCATGGATCCATCCCACAGATCCCATCCCTCAATCCCACAGGTCCCATGGATCCATCCCACAAATCCATGGATCCATCCCAGATTCCCTCCAGGCTGGGAGTTCCTGGAGAGCAGATCCCAGCACTCCATGGGAGCCATTGCAAGGAAAACCCCGCGGGAAAGGGGCTCCAGGGATTTCCAGGGAATGATGGCAGGAAAGAGGGGGGATCCAGGTATTTAATCCAAAACACTCCCAAAATCCTCTGGAAAAGTTGGGAATGATGCTGTTTAAAGCCCCACAATTCCGTGGATTTCTGTGAAAATCCCGGGGTTAATTAGAGAATAATCCCAAAATCCTCTGGAAAAGTTGGGATATTTCCTGGGAAAGGTGGGAATGATGCTGTTAAAGCCTTGCAATTCCATGGAATTCCATGGATTTCTGTGAAAATCCTGGCGTTTAATTAGAGAATATTCCCAAACACCTCTGGAAAAGTTGGGATATTCCTTGGGGAAGCGATCCCGAGGTTTCCTGGGGCTGGATCCAGCAGAGGGCTCCATCCCCATCCCGGGAATCCCGGGAATCACATCCCAAAAATCCAGGTGTTTACAGGAATGTGGAACATTCCACTCCCAGTTAACAGGAATAATTCCTATTAATGGTTAGTATTAATAAATGGCAATAAAAACTTTTCTGTGGATTGGAAAGGTTAATTAAAACTGTATTTACATGAGGAAAATGGAATATTAATGTATTTAAATATTTACAAATGTAAGTGTATTACTATAAATTTTGCAAGAAATGTAAAGCTATAAAAATAAATTTAAAAATAAAGATATTTAAATAAATATTTAGGTAAATATGAATATGACTGTAAATGTAAATATAAATTATTATGACGTTGACATATGACATATGGCATATAAAATATCAATGTGAACATAAGTAGGAATGCGAATATGAATGTAATTTGAAATTCAAACAGGAATATAAATACAAATACAAACAAAAAAAATAAAAATAAAAATAGAAATAAAAATAAAAATTAAAATTAAAATTAAAATAAAAATAAATATTATGGTCAATATTGATTGATGACACGGATGAGGTTATTGATCTGCCATTGGTAACCCTGGTGAATCAGTTTGAACAACAATCTGTTCTTGTAGAGAAAAGAAGAGCTCTGTCCCATGGGAATCAGTGACCAGGACATGGGAACTGTCCAGGATCAGGAGATCTGCTGGATGTGTCAGTGCTGTTATTTACTGCCCCAGAACAGATCTGGATGTGTCAGTGCTCTTTATTTACTGCCCAGGAACTGAGGGGCAGGAAGGTGATGGAGCAGAGTTGTACATGAGGATGTAAAAGCTGTACAAAAACGGGTTTAACACCAAAAATTGTATAGATTGGCTTTTTATGCATGGAGAAACGGAGTCCTTTCTGCTCCTTACTGCACAAGCAGTGTGCCCAGGTGGCCAGGAATACCCACAGCTCTTGGCCTGCATCAGGAGTGGCATGGCCAGCACCAGGGCTGTTTTCCAGAGGTTTCCAGGGGGGTTGGACAGCTCCTACCTTGGGAAAAAGTTCCAGAGAAGTTCGGTGAGGTGGGTTGGATCACCCTGAAAAAACTGGGAATGGAGAGTCTGGGATGGGGTCAGGACACTGGGATTGGATCCAGGGAAAGTTTGGAATGGAGAGCTTGGGGTGGATCCAGGGAAAATTGGGAATTGAGAGCTTGGGGTGGATCCAGGGAAACTCGGGAATGTTCAGGCTGAGATGGGGTCACAGGGGTCAGATCCCACCTATGGATTCAAGGAAAATTTGGGATGCAGATCTTGGGCTCAGTGCTGGTGAGGCCACACCTCGAGTGTCCTGTCCTGTCCCCTCAGTTTAGGAAGGACATTGAGACACTTGAGTATGTCCAGAGGAGGCAGCAGTGCTGGTGAGGGGCTTGGAGCACAAACCCTGTGAGGAACAGCTGAGGGAGCTGGGGTTGTTCAGCCTGGAGAAAAGGAGACTCAGGGGTGACCTCATCACTCCCTGCAGCTCCCTGAAAGGTGGCTGTGCTCAGCTGGGGTTGGTCTCCCTCTCCAGGCAGCACTGCCAGGATGAGGGGACACAGTCTCAAACTGCACCAAGGGAAATTTAGGTTGGATATTCAGGAAAAGATTTTGTACTGAAAGAGTGATAAAATACTGGAATGGTCTGCCTGGGGAGGTGGTGGAGTCACCATCCCTGGATGTGTCTAAAAAAAGACTGGATGTGGCACTGGGTGCTATGGGTTAGTTGAGGTGTTGGGGAGGTCTCTTCCAACCCAGTGATTCTGTGACTGCGTGATTGGGTGATTGAGTGATTTTTTGTGATTCTGTGATTCCATGATTCTGTGATTCATTCTGTGATTGTGTGATTCAGTGATTTTTTTTGGTGATTCTGTGATTCCGTGATTGTGTGATTCAGTGATTTTTTTGTGATTGTGTGATAATGTAATTCAGTGATTTTTTTGTGATTCCATGGTTGTGTGATTCCTTGATTCTGTGATTTCTGTGATTCCATGATTCTGTGATTTTTGTGATTCTGTGAGTCAGTGGTTCTATGACTCTCTGATTTCTGTGATTATGTGATTTTTGTAATTTCTGGGATTCCATGATTCCTGTGGTTCACTGATTTTTGTGACTTTCGGGATTCCGTGGTTCTGTGATGTCTGTAATTCTGTGATTCTGTGGTTCGGTGATTCATTCCGTGATGCCGTGGTTCTGCGGTGTGGGTCCCGCCCAGCCCCTCCCGGATGTTTCCCGTTCCCAGCTCCTCCCCGATCCCTCCCAGACCGGTCCGAGCGGTTCCCACGGCACCGCCGAGCGCCTCATCTGCATATATTTACATACATTTACATATATTGGAATACATTTGCATCCCGGAGCAGCCGTTCCCAGGTGTGCGGGAAGGGCTGAGCACGGGTGGGAACCCAACATCCCGCGGAATTCCGGGATCCCATCCTGGACTCTGCATCCCCAACATTCCCTGGATCCCATAAGTGGGATCTAACCCCTGTGACCCCATCCTGGCCTGAGAATTCCCAGTTTTCCCTGGATCTAGAATCCATAGGGGGGATTCAATCCCTGACCTGACCCCATTCCAAGTTCTCCATCCCCAGTTTTTTCCTGGATCCAACCCCTGTAGGGTGACCCCATCCCGGGCTGAGCATTCCCAGATTTTCCTGGATCCACCCCAGGCTCTGCATCCCAAATTTTCCTTGAATCCATGGGTGGGATCTGACCCCTGTGACCCCATCTCGGCCTGAGCATTCCCGAGTTTCCCTGGATCCACCCCAAGCTCTCAATTCCCAATTTTCCCTGGATCCAATCCCTGTGTCCTGACCCCATCCCGGACTTTCCATTCCCAGTTTTTCCAGGGTGATCCAACCCACCTCGCTGAACTTCTCTGGAAGTTTTTCCCAAGCCAGGAGACGTCCAACCCCCCTGGAAACCCCCTGGAAATGTCGCTCCCGAGTGGATTTTTGGGATCATTTCCTGCTTCTACCGCGGAGCCGCTCCCGGGGGGATCCCGCATCCCAGAAATCCACAGGTTTATCAATTCCCGGTTAATTCTCCGTGCAGGAATCTAAGGTTGGATGGATTCCGGGTGCATCCCTGGACCCCAGGACGCTCGGCCGAATCCCCGGAATTTCAGGCTCGGTTGGAGCCCGGCCCCGCTCCCGCCCGGCCCCGCCCGAGCCCGGCCCCGCCGCGGCTCCAGAGGGAAATTCCCGGCGCGCTCCCGCTTCCCCAGCCCAGGTGAGCTTTTCTTGGGATGGGGGAGGCTGGAAAACCGGGAATGGGTCGGGAATGCGCGCCCGGGGGGGCTGCGGAGGAGCGGGTTTGGGGTGTGTGCGTCTCCAATCCCAGAAAAACACCAGGAAAGGTTTGCACCCCCCAAAAATACCCGTGGGAAAGAGTTGGATCCCCAAAAAAACCAACAGGAAAGGGCTGGATAAAAAACACCCGGAAAGGCACCCCCCAAAAATACCTGTGGGAAAGGGTTGGATCCCCCAAAAAAACAGCAGGAAAGGACTGGATAAAAACCACCAGGAAAGGGATGGATCGCCCAAAATAACACCTGTGGGAAAGGGTTGGATCCCAAACCCCACCAAGATTCTAAACCCCAAACCTCACCAGAAAAGGGCTGGATTAAAAAAAAAAAAAAAAATAAATCCGTGGGAAAGGGTTGGATCCCCAAAAAAACCAACAGGAAAGAGCTGGATAAAAAACGCCAAAAACACCAGGAAAAGGATGGATCGCCCAAAATAACACGTGTGGGAAAGGGTTGGATCCCCGGGAAAAAAAAACAAAAACAACCCACCAGGAAAGAGTTGGATCCTGAAAATCTGCGGGAAAGGGTTGGATCTCCAAAAAGAAAGCACCAGGACAGGGTTGGATCCCAAAAAAAAAACCAAACCTGTAGAGAAGGTTTGGATCCCAAGAAAAAACTGGGAAAGGGTTGGATCCCCAAAAAACACCAAGAAAGGGATGGATCCTGAAAAATTGTGGGAAAGGGTTGGATACGAAAAGTAACTGTGGGGAAGGGTTGGATCCCAAAAAAACCAAACAAAAAAACCACCCCAAACAAAACAAAAAAACCCCGAAAAAGTCACTTGGATTCCCAGGAAACCCTCCAGAAAAATCACTCTGATTCCTAGAAAAAAGCTCCAGAAAATTCAGTTTAATTCCCATATAATTCCTATAAAAATTCACTTTAATTCCCAGAAAACACCAGGAAAATTCCCTTGAATTCACAAAGCTCCACAGATGCTTTTGCCACTTCCCAAAAATAATCCAGGAAAGGTTTTCCCTCCCAAAATCCGGGATGGGAGGGATAAAATTAAGGGAAATTTGGGGAAGAGAAAGGGGATTTTTGAGGGTGAAAAAGGGAGCTTTTAGGGCAAAGAAAGGGAAATTTGGGACAAATGATTTTTTTTTTTTAATAAACTGAATTTTTGAGGCTAAATAAAAGGAAATTTGGGACCAAGTAAAAGGAATTTTGGGGCCTAATGAAAGAGGTTTTTGGGGAAGATTAAGGGAATTTGGGGGAAAAATAAAGGAATTTTTGGGGTCAATAAAAGGGGAAATTTTGGGAAAAGAAAGGGAAATTTTGGGGCCAAATAAAAGGGATTTTTTTGGGTGAAAAATAAAGAATCCATGCATGGGGTGCTTTAAATCCTGGTTGGGTTTTTTTTTCTGCCGGCTGGATTTTTGGGAGTTTTTAAAGGAACTTTGTCGGGAATTCTGGGCTGGGTTTGGAGGCAGAGAGCAGAAATCCTGAGTTGGTGACACTGGGAATCCCGGGAAGAGGAGGGGAAGGAAAAGCAGGAGGAGGAAAAGTGGGAAAAGCAGGAGGAGGAAAAGGAGGAGAAAAGGAAAAGGAGGAGAAAAGCAGGAAAAGGAGGAGAAGTAAAAGGGGAAGAAGAAAAAGCAGGAAAAGGAAAAGCAGGAAGAGGATGAGGAGGAAAAGGAGAAAAAGCAGGAAAGGGAAAAGCAGGAAAAGTGGGTGAAGGAAAAGGAGGAAAAGGAAAAGCAGGAAAAGGAGGAAAAACAGGAAATGGAAAGCAGAAGGAGGAGAAGGAAAAGGAGGAGAAACGGGCAAAGGAAAAGCAGGAAAAGGAGGAGAGGGAGAAGCAGGAGAAGCAGGAAAAGGAAAAGCAGGAGAAGCAGGAAAAGGAAATGGAGGAGAAGTGGGTGAAGGTAAAGCAGGAAAAGGAGCAGAAGGAAAAGCAGGAAAAGGAGCAGAAGAAAAAGCAGGAAAAGGAGCAGAAGAAAAAGCAGGAAAAGCAGAAAAAGGAAAAGCAGGAGAAGCAGGGAAAGGAAATGGAGGAGAAGTGGGTGAAGGAAAAGCAGGAAAAGGAGCAGAAGAAAAAGCAGGAAAAGGAGCAGAAGGAAAAGCAGGAAAAGGAGCAGAAGAAAAAGCAGGAAAAGGAGCAGAAGAAAAAGCAGGAAAAGCAGGAAAAGGAAATGGAGGAGCAGCGGGCAAAGGAAAAGCAGGAAAAGCAGGGAAAGGAGCAGAAGAAAACGCAGGAAAAGGAGGAAGAGGAAAAGGAAAAGCGGCAGTAGCGGGCGAAAGAAAAGCAGGAAAAGCAGGAAAGGAGGAGGAGGAAGGGGAGGAGGGAGCGGCGCTGATTCCCAAATCCCGGCATCCCTCGCTCCGCTGGAAGCGGCTCCGGGCCGGGCCGGGCGCTGCCCGCCGGGATTTGGGAATTGCGGGATCAGCCCGGGAGCGGGACAGCCCCGGGACAGCCCCCGGCCAGCCCCGGATCCCGCGGGGGCAGCGATTCCCGGCCGGAGCCACCCGGGCATTGCGGCCCGCGGCCCATGCGGACACCGAGCGGCGGCCGCGGCCTGCCCAGGTCAGCGCATTCCCGCTTCTCCTGCCCCCCATTCCCCAAAAACCCCCGGCTCCAGCCCCAAATCCACACTTCCACAGGTTTTCCCGGCGGGAAGAGGCCGCTCTTCCCTGCTATTCCCTATTTTCTTGCCCTTGCTTCCCAAAAATCCACTCCCCCGAATCCATGGATCCGCCCCCAAATCCTTGGATCCCCCCGAATTCCCATTCCCACCCCCAAATTTCCAGATCCAGAGGTTTTCCCGGCAGGAAGAGCCGGCCCATTCCTCCCTGCTGTCATAGCCATTCCTACTTTTCCTGCTTCTTCTTCCCAAAAATCTACCTCCAAATCCATGGAGACACCTGAATGTCCCTGGATTCACCTGGAAATCTCAATTCCCACTCAAAATCCATGGATCCATCCCCAAATGCATAGATGCATCCCGAAATCCCCATTCCCACCCCAAATCCATGGATCCACCTGGAAATCCCCATTCCCACCCCCCAAATCCATGGATCCACCTGGAAATCCCACCTGGAAATCCCAAATCCATGGCTCCATCCCCAAATCCCCATTCCCACTCCAAATCCATGGATCCATCCCCAAATCCCCATTCCCACCCCAAATCCATGGATCCATCCCCAAATCCCCATTCCCACCCCCCTAATCCATGGGTCCACCTGGAAATCCCACCTGGAAATCCGAAATACATGGATTCATCCCTAAATCCTCTTTACCCCCTCAAATCCATGGATCCTGAGGTTTTCCCGCCCACCCCTCTCTCCCAAAAAAACCCTGGATCCACCCCCAAATCTTGAATTCCAGAGGTTTTCCTGACCATTCCCACTTTTTCTTGCTCCTGCTTCCCAAAAAACCCTGGATCCATCCCCAAATCCCAAAATCCAGAGGTTTTTCCTGACCATTCCCACTTTTCCTACTTCCTCTTCCCAAAAAACCCTGGATTCATCCCCAAATCCCAAAATCCAGAGGTTTTTCCTGACCATTCCCACTTTTCCGACTCCCTCTTCCCAAAAACCCTGAATCCATCCCCAAATCTTGAAATCCAGAGGTTTTCCTGACCATTCCCACTTTTCTTACTCCTGCTTCCCAAAAAACCCTGAATCCATCCCCAAATCCCTGGATCCAGAGGTTTTCCCGTTGGGAAGAGCCCAACCCTTCCCTCCCAGCTACCATTCCTGCTGTTATTCCCACTCTGAAATTCCCAGTTTTTCCCTAAGGAGTGGATTGAAAACTCCCAAAAATCTGGGAATGGGAAGGGAAATTCCTGCCCCCACTCCTGCCCTTTTCCTGGAATTCCCAAATCCCTGTGGAGTTTTCTGGCTCCTGCAGGAATTCCTCAATTCCAGAGGGAGATTCCTGGCACTTTTCCAGGTTTTAAGGCTTTTTTCGAGGCACGGAGATGGAACCTCTGGAATATTTTCTCCACTTTTGCTTATTTTTGATTTTTCCTTATTTTTGAAGGAATGAGTTTTTGTTTGGGGAGAGCAAACAAGTGGGAAGGAGCAGCAGGATCTTCCCCAAAATTCCAGGGAAAAATTCCAGATGGAAAATTCTTGATGTTTTCTGCTGGAATAAAACCAGGAATAAAATCTGGGATTTTGGGAATCTCAAATCCATGGGAGCATCTCCTGGTGTGGATTTTTTGGGAAAAATAAAGGGAATTTTGGGACAGAGGAAAGTTTTTTGGCCTAAAAATGAGGAATTTTTGGGACAAATGAAGGGAATTTTTTGGGTAACTAAAAGGAATTTTAAGACCTAAAGAAAGGGAGTTCTGGGGAAAATTCAGGGTATTTTGGGGGAAAATGAAGGGCATTCTTGTGGCCAAATAAAGGGGAATTTGGGGAAGAGAAGGAGGATTTTTTTATTTTTTTAAAGAAAGGGAATTTTGGGCCAATAAAAGGGGAATTTGGGGACAAATGAAGAGAATTTGGGACAAGGGAAAGGGAATTTCTTGGGAAGATGATTAATTTATTCCCAGTTGTTTATTCCCAGCTATTCATTCCCGGTTATTTGTTCTTGGGAATTGCAGCTGGGCAGGGCCAATTACCGGCCAGTCCCATGGGATGGATCCGGATTTCCTGCTGGGATGGATCCTGGATTTCCCAGGGGGATGGATCCTGGATTTCCCCAGGGGGATGGATCCTGGATTTCCCAGGGGGATGGATCCTGGATTTCCCAGGGGGATGGATCCTGGATTTCCCCAGGGGGATGGATCCTGGATTTCCCAGGGGGATGGATCCTGGATTTCCCAGGGGGATGGATCCTGGATTTCCCAGGGGGATGGATCCTGGATTTCCCCAGGGGGATGGATCCTGGATTTCCCAGGGGGATGGATCCTGGATTTCCTGCTGGGATGGATCCTGGATTTCCCAGGGGGATGGATTTTGGATTTCCCAGGGGGATGGATTTTGGATTTCCTGCTGGGATGGATCTTGGATTTCCCCCTGCTGTTCCCAATCCCTGACCAGCAGGGTCAGGATGATCCCAGGATGGATCCTGGATCCATGGGATGATTGTGGGATGGATCTGAATCCATGGGAATGGCTCAGGATGATCGTGGGGTGGATGTGGATGATCCCTGGGATGATCCCAGAATGGGTCTGGATCCATGGGAAGGGCTCAGGATGATTGTGGAGCAGATCTGGATCCCTGGGATGATCCCAGGATGGGTCCAGATCTGTGGGCAGGGCTCAGAATGATCCCAGGGCAGATCTGAATCCCTGGGATGATCCCAGCTGGGATGGATCCTGGGATGGATCCAGAGGTGGCTCCTCCCGGCTGCAGCGCCAGTGCCAGGGATAAAAATATCCTGGGATAAAAATACATGGGGATGGGGATGGGGATGGAGAGAGGCCGGGCAGGGCCGTGGCTGCTCCAGGGCTGGATCTGGCGGCTCCCAGAGCCTGGGAATGCCCATTCCCAGGAATGATCCCATTCTCACAGCTCTGGGCTTTCCTGCTTCCTGTTTTCCTCTCCCACTTTATTTCCATGGATCCCTAATTCTCAGTTTTCCGCTCCTGCTTCCTATTTTTCATCTCCTGATTTGTTTCCATGGATCCCTTGCACCTCCCAAAATTCCACATTCCTCTGTCCCCACGTCCCTGGATTATCCTGAATCCCATTTTCCTGTCCCTGTTTATTTCCATGGATCCCTGATTTCCATTTTTCCTCTCCCACTTTATTTCCATGGATTCTGATTCCCATTTTCCTCTCCCACTTTATTTTCCTGGATTTTCCTGCTTCCCGTTTTTCCTCTCCCACTTTATTTCCATGGATCCTGATTCCCAATTTTCCTGTCTCACTTTATTTGTATGGATCCCTGGTTCCCGTTTTCCTGTCCTGATTTCTATTTTTCCTCTCCTGATTCCTGTTTTTCCTCCCTAGCAGCTCCTGGGAATCCCCATTCCCAGGGATGATTCCCACCCCCATCCCTGGATTTTCCCACTTTTCCCCTCCCGGTGCATTCCCACAGATCCCAGCTGGGCTGATCCCATTTTTCCCTCCCACGGGATCTGTTCCTGTCTGACTGCATGAAAAACTCCGGTAAAAATCCCTTTTTCCCTCGGACCAATCCCAATCCCAGGATTATTTTGGAGACCTGGGATAAATCCGGGATGGGCCGGGCTGAGGTCAGCACTCCAAATGGGAGCGACCTTTTCCCGGGATAAAATTGGGATGGGAGAAGGACCCAGATCCGGCAGGCAGGGGCTGGATCCTGATCCCAGGGTTTTTCCAGAGGATTCCCAACTTTGAGGCTTTTTCCAGAGTTGGTCCTGCAGAAACCGAGAATTCTCAGTGTGCTGGGAACGCCCGGCTCCAGAACTTTCCAGGTTTTTGGGGATTCTTCTGGGATTTTTGGGATTATTCTTCTCATTTTTAGTAGATTCTTCTCTCTTTTTTTTTTTTTTTTTTTTTTTTTTGGATTCTTCTGCTGTTTTTTGTGGATTCTTCTGCTGGTTTTTTTGGGATTCTTCTCCTGGTTTTTTGTGGATGCATCTCCTGGGATTTTGAGGCTTCTTCTCCTGGGATTTTGTGGATTCTTCTCCCAGTTTTTGAGGATTTTTCTCCCAGTTTTGGGGATTATTCTCCTGGTTTTCAGAGATTCTTCTCCCAGTTTTTGGGGATTTTTCTCTCGGTTTTTGGGGATTCTTCTCACAGTTTTTGGGCACTGATCTCCTGTTTTTTGGTGGATTCTTCTCCTGGATTTCTAGTGTTTCTGGATTCCCACTCCAGGAAAATAATTCTAGGAGGGAAGATCCCAACCTTTCATGGGCCATTTCCCTGGGATCATCCCTAGGGACCATCCCAAGGCTCCGACCTTGCCCTTCCCGGTGCCCTCCTGGCGCTCTCAGCTTTCCTGGCGGATGCTCTATCGATCCCGGCATCGATCCTGGCACCTCCCTCCTGCCCTTCCCTGGCAGTGGGAGCTGCAATTCCTGGGATAATTCTCCAGAGCCATTCCCAGCTCCCTGCCCGAGCTGGAGCTGAATCCATCCCACCAGAGCCGCCGGGTCCTTTCCAGGGCTGGGATTGGGGCTGAACCCTCTTTCCCAACCCTTTTTTCCATTTTCCAACCCCTTTCCCAACCCTTTTCCCCCTTTCCCAACCCTTTTTCCCCCTTTCCCAAGCCTTTCCCCTCTTTCTCGACCACTTTCCAATCCTTTTTTCTCCTTTCCCAACCCTTTTTCCCCCTTTCCCTCCTTTCCTCCCTTTCCCAAGCCTTTCCTCTTTTCCCAAGTGTTTCCCAAGTGTTTCCCAGCCCTTTTCTAACCCTTTCCCAACCCATTTTTCCCTGTTTTCTGCAGGAACGCCCCTGGAGCAGCCGGGCCCTCGCTGCCATGGCCTCACCCCCCCCGCCTGCAGTAGGTACTGTCAGCCTGGGAATTGGGAATTGGGGAATTTTGGGAATGTTGGGAATTTTGGGACACCTAGCCTGGGGTGGGAAGGAGGGAGCAGTGCTTGGGGTTCCCTGTTCCCCTATTCCCTGATTCCCTGATTCCCTGTTCCCTGATTCCCCTTTCCCTGTTCCCTGATCCCTGTTCCCCCTCCATCCCCATTTTGCTCCATCCCTATTCTCCTCCTCCATCCCCTTTTCTCTCCCTGCTCTTCCTCCACCTCCCTCCCCTTTCCCTTCATCCTCCTCATCCTCCTCTTCCTCTGCCCCCATCCACCTTCTCCCTCCCGCTCCATCTTCGTTCCCCTTCCATTCCATCTCCATTCCTTTTCTTCCTCCAATTCCGTCACCTTTTCCTCCATCTCCTCCATCCCCCTTTTTCATCCCTCTTTTCCATCTCCTCCATCCCCTTTTCCTCCATCTCCTCTATCTCCTCCCTCTATTTTTCCATCTGCCTTTTCCATCCCCCTTTTCCATATCCTCCATCCTCTTTTCCATGCCTCTTCCTCCATCTTCCTCCATCCCTCTCTCCCTTTTCCGTCTCCCTTTTCCGTCTCCCTTTTCCGTCTCCCTTTTCCGTCTCCCTTTTCCGTCTCCCTTTTCCGTCTCCCTTTTCCGTCTCCCTTTTCCGTCTCCCTTTTCCGTCTCCCTTTTCCGTCTCCCTTTTCCGTCTCCCTTTTCCGTCTCCCTTTTCCGTCTCCCTTTTCCGTCTCCCTTTTCCGTCTCCCTTTTCCGTCTCCCTTTTCCGTCTCCCTTTTCCGTCTCCCTTTTCCGTCTCCCTTTTCCGTCTCCCTTTTCCGTCTCCCTTTTCCGTCTCCCTTTTCCGTCTCCCTTTTCCGTCTCCCTTTTCCGTCTCCCTTTTCCGTCTCCCTTTTCCGTCTCCCTTTTCCGTCCCCTCCTCCCATTTCCCCCATCCCAATCCCTCCCCATCCCTGGTTTCCCTTTCCTGTGCCCCATTCCATGTTTTCCATGCCCATTCCCCATGCAGGATCTCCCCCGGAGCCGCTGGGCCCTGCAGGGATGGAGGAGCTGGGCCAGGCCTTCGGCTTCGAGGACAGTGAGGAGGAGGAGGAGGAGGAAGAGGAGGATGAGGATTCAGGAGCTGATCCCTGCCCTGATCCCGGAGCTGATCCCGGAGCCGATGGGGCTCTCCAGGCGCCCCCACGCCGGCGGCGCCCGCTCAGCTCCGGTGAGGAGCGTTCCCAGTATTCCCAGTATGGAATTCCCAGTATTCCAGTCTGGAATTCCCGGTATTCCTGTGTGGAATTCCCGCTATTCCCGATGTGGAATTCCTGGCATCCCAGTGTGGAATTCCCGGTATTCCTGTGTGGAATTCCCGCTATTCCCGATGTGGAATTCCTGGCATCCCAGTGTGGAATTCCTGGTATTCTGGTGTGGAATTCCCAGTCTGGAATTCCCGGTATTCCTGTGTGGAATTCCCGCTATTCCCGATGTGAAATTCCCAGCATCCCAGTATGGAATTCCTGGTATTCCCAGTGTGGAATTCCCAGTAATGCTGTGTGGAATTCCCAGTGTTCCTGTGTGGAATTCCCATATTCCCAGTGTATCCCAGGGGTGCTGACACCGTTTCTCTTTGTTTCCTTCCCTGCAGAGGGGCTGGAGCCAGAGACCCAGGAAGGGTGAGTGGGATTTGGGGGCATTTTGTTGGATTTCCAGGGAATTTGGGGGGTTTCTGGTGGGATTTGGGGCATTTAGTGGGATTTCCATGGAATTTTGGGGGGTTCTGATGGAATTTCAGGGAGTTGAGTGGGATTTGCGGCAGTTTCAGGAGGTTTAGGTGGGAATTCCGGGAGTCCTGGTGGGATTTTGGGTCCCGTGATGGATCTTTGGGGTCTGTCCCTCCGTCCCCTCCGTTTGACAGCTGCTGCTGTGCCTCAGTTTCCCTCAACTTCTCCCTATTCCAAAGAGCTCCAAGCAGGAGAACTCTGGGGTTTTGAGACCTTTTCCATCATTCCTGGGCATGTTGGCGGAACATCCCTAAAAATCTGGGATGATCCTATATCCTGGTATTCCAAGAGGCAGATGGGGGATGGGGAAATTCCTTAAAAGAATTCCTGGTTTTGTGGGAATGGGGGGTGACAGTGGGTGGGAGCTTTGGGAGTGCCAGACCCTGGGAAATTTGCCCCGATCCCAGGGAATTTGCCCCTGGATCATGAGGGATTTTTGCCTGGAATGCTCCCTGACCCTGCTCTCACAGGATCCCAGCACAGGTGAGCAATGGTGAGGCTGGAGGAGATTCCCAGATCCGGAACCGCACCTGGAAGAGGGAGAGCATCTGCAGAGGTGGGGAAAACCTTGGATAACACCAGGATAACCCCTGAATAACTCCTGGATAATCCCTGGGACAGCACCGGGGTAACCCCTGGGATAACCCCTGGGATAATCCCTGGATAACCCCTGTATAACCCCTGGGATAACACCTGGGATAGCACCTGGGATAATCCCTGGATAATCCCTGGATAACCCCTGGGATAACCCCTGGGGTAGTGCCTGGATAATCCCTGGGATGACTCCTGGGATAACCCCTGGACATCCCCTGGATAACCTCTGGGATAACTCAGGGAGTTTTCCCGATCTTGTTTGGATCCCAGGCTGCTGATCCTGATCCCAATGCCAATCCCAGTCCCAATCCCAATTCCAATCTCAGTCCCAGTCATGATCCGATCCTGATCCCAATCCTGTCACTATCCCAGTCCGGATCCCGATCCCAATCCCTATCCTAACCCTAATCCCAATCCCAGTCCCAATCCCAATGCCGATCCCGTCCCAATGCCGATCCTGGTGTTTCCAGGGGAGCGTTTCTCCTTCCCAGCCGTGGAGGATGAGGTCATCTACGACGACGTTCCCTGCGAGGACCTGGATGTGGAGCAGGACGGTACGGAAATGTCTCTTCCAGCTTTTCCAGCTGGGAGTTGCCTCTTCCAGTTTTTCCAACCGGGAGCTGCCTCTTCCTGCTTTTCCAGAACCCCCATCCCGTTTTCCATCCAAGAACCTCTTCCCACTTTTCCAGGGGCCACCATCCCATTTTCCAGCAGGGATTACCTCTGCCTGTTTTTCCAGGGTTTATGATCCCGTTTTCCTCTTCCTGGTTTTCCAGGGTCCATGATCCCATTTTCCTCTTCCCAGTTTTCCAGAGCCCACAATCCCATTTTCCATTCTGGAGCTGTCTTTTCCCAGTTTTCCAGGCCCCCCTCTCCATCCCGTTTTCCAGCAGGAAGGAGAATCCCATCCTCCAGGAGGGAGGAATAACTGGGGAACAGGATGGGAATCCCGGGGGAATCCCGGATTTGGGAGGGATGGAGCCGCTGCCAGAAGGGCTGCAGGACCCTGAGGGTTCCGGAGGAATGAATTCCTTCCTCCCTTCCTCCCTTCCTCCCTTCCTCCCTTCCTCCCTTCCTCCCTTCCTCCCTTCCTCCCTTCCTCCCTTCCTCCCTTCCTCCCTTCCTCCCTTCCTCCCTTCCTCCCTTCCTCCCTTCCTCCCTTCCTCCCTTCCTCCCTTCCTCCCTTCCTCCCTTCCTCCCTTCCTCCCTTCCTCCCTTCCTCCCTTCCTCCCTTCCTCCCTTCCTCCCTTCCTCCCTTCCTCCCTTCCTCCCTTCCTCCCTTCCTCCCTCCCAAAGTGGGAATTGAGCAGGAATTGAGTGGGAAATCAGCAGGAATTGAGCAGGAATTCACGGGGAATTGGGTGAGAATCCAGCAGGAATTGAGCAGCAATCCAGCGGGAATCCAGCAGGAATTGAGCGGGAACTGAGCAGGAATTGAGCGGGAACTGAGCAGGAATTGAGTGGGAATCCAGCAGGAACTGAGCAGGAATTGAGTGGGAATCCAGCAGGAACTGAGCAGGAATTGAGTGGGAATCCAGCAGGAACGGAGCAGGAATTGAGGTGGGAATCCATCAGGAACTGAGCAGGAATTGAGCAGGAGTCGAGCGGGCATTCCCATGATTTCTCTTCGGCGTTTCCAGGCGCGGGGCTGATCTACGCCGAGGTGCAGCGCGGGGAGGGGACGCGCCTGGGCCAGGACCTGGGCTGGAGCTCCAGCGACTTCGAGAGCTACAGCGACTCCGGGGAGGAATCGCGGCCGGAATCGCGGCGGGACAGTGAGCCTGCCAAGCTGCGCGCGGCTTTCCAGCCCCGGGTACGAATCCCATCCTTCGCTCGGAATTCCTGTCCTTCGCTCGGAATTCCTGTCCTTCGCTCGGAATTCCTGTCCTTCCCTCTGGAATTCCTGTCCTTCCAGCCCCGGGTACAGATCCCTTCCTTCCCTCTGAATTCCTGTCTTTCCCTCTGGAATTCCTGTCCTTCCCTCTGGAATTCCTGCCCTTCCAGCCCTGGGTATGGATCCCGTCCATCCCTCTGAATTCCTGTCCTTCCCTCTGGAATTCTCCTCCTTCCAGCCCCAGGTATGGATTCCTTCCTTCCCTCTGGAATTCCCTTCCTTCCCTCTGGAATTCCTGTCCTTCCAGCCCCGGGTATGGATCCCTTCCTTCCCTCTGAATTCCTGTCCTTCCCTCTGGAATTCACCTCCTTCCAGACCAGGGTTTACATCCCATCCCTCTGGAATTCCCATCCTTCCCTCTGGAATTCTCATCCTTCCAGACCAAGGTATGCATCCCATCCCTCTGGAATTCTCATCCATTGCTCTAGAATTCCCATCCATCCATCTGGAATTCTCATCCATCCCTCTGGAATTCCCATCCATTGCTCTAGAATTCTCATCCATCTCTCTGGAATTCTCATCCATCCCTCTGGAATTGTCATCCATCCCTCTGGAATTCCCAGCCATTGCTCTGGAATTCTCATCCTTCCCTCTGGAATTCCCATCCATCCCTTGGAATCCTCATCCTTCTTTTGCAATCCTCATCCCGGTTTTTCCTGGGAGTCTCCTGCCTGGAGGCACTGGAACATCCCACAGATGCTGCCTTGTTTATCCTGGAATTTTCTTTCCATTTTCATCCTTGCCATTTAATTTTCCTCTTGCTGAAGCTTCTCCCTGCCTTTCCCTGCTCCATCCCAGGCAGAATTTCAGGATCTTGGGGATTATTCCTCCCATTTTTGAGCTTCTCACTACCTTTCCCTGCTCTTGCTGCATTCCCTGCTCCATCCCAGCTGGGATTTGGGGGTTTTGGGGATGATTTCTCCTGGTTTTGGGGCTTTCTCTGCCTTTCCCTCCTGCATTCCCTGCTCACTCCCAGCCGGAATTCTGGGATGCTACTTCCTGTTCTGTGCTGCTTTCCCTGCTCCTGCTGCATTCCCTGCTCCATTCCAGACGGAATTTCAGGATATTTGGGATGATTCCTCCTGTTTTTGAGCCTCTCCCTGCCTTTCCCTGCTGCTCCTGCACTCCCTGCCTGCTCCCAGCTGAAAATCTGGGCTGCTGCTGCTGTTCCCTACTCCTTTGGGATGATCTCTCCTGTTTTTTTGCCTTTGCTGCTTCCCGGGATCTCTGCTCCTGCCGCTCTCCCGCTTTGCTTTGGGCTCAGCTCTCTCCAGACCTCCAAAAACTCAAGGAAAAATGCGCCAGGACTAAGAGGGAGCTCCTGGCTCTGAGAGTTGGGGGGAAGGAAATGCAGGAGCTGAAGCACAAATCCGATTGGAAGGTACCGATCCCATCCTGAAATTCCCAAAATTCTCGGCGTGGGGGGGGAATAAAATTCCCCTTGTGGAATGGATCCAGGCTGGGCTCATCCTATTCCTGTCCAAAAACAACCTGGAGTTACCAAGGGGCTGCTGGGCTGGCTGGCAGCTCCTGGGGCTTCCCTGGCCCTAGGAATCCAGGGATTGGGGATTCGGGAAGGGATTCAGGAAGGAATTCAGGAATTCAGGAAGGAAGGAATTCAAGAATTCAAGAATTCAGAAATTCAGGAAGGAATTCAGAAGTTCAGGAAGTAATTGAAGAATTCAGGAAGCAATTAATGTACTCAGGAATTTGAGAACTGAGGAAGGAATTCAGGAATCCAGGAGGGAAGGAAGGAATTCAGGAAGGAAGGAAAATTTTGGGAATTGTGGAACCTCAGGGCAGAGCGTTCCCACCCCATCCCATCCCAACCGGTATTCCATGGGGTAAAATGCTGGGATTTGGGGTAAAACCCCAGGAATTGGGGTGAAATGCTGGAATTTGAGGTAAAACCACAGGAATTGGGGTGAAACACTGGGATTTGGGGTAAAACCCCCTGATATGGGGTACAACCCCCAGGAGTTAGGATGAAATGCTGGGATTTGGGATAAAACTCCTGCCTTTGGGGTGAAATGCTGGGATTTAGGGTGAAATGCTGGGATTTGGGGTAAACCCTCCACATGTGGGGTGAAATGCTGGGATTTAGGGTAAAATGCTGGGATTTGGGGTAAAACCCCCAGATTTGGGGTGAAATGTTGGGATTTAGGGTGAAATGCTGGGATTTGGGGTAAAATGCTGGGATTTGGGGTGAAATGCTGGGATTTGGGGTAAAACCTCCAGATTTGGGGTGAAATGTTGGGATTTGGGGTGAAATGCTGGGATTTAGGGTGAAAGGCCGGGGTTTGGGGTGAAAGGCCGGGGTTTGGGGTGGGAAAGGCTGATCCCCCTTGTCCTGCCCCACACATCTGCTCCCACTCCCTTCCCAGCCCTGCCTGGCTGCACTGCACGATGCTGCTCTGGCTGCTGCCAATCCATGGAGGGGATCCAGGATGGATCCAGAGGGATCCAGAGGGATCCCGGAGCCCTGGCCATGTGGCTGCATGGGAAATCAGGGAATGGCGCTCCATGGATGTTCCTGAGGGGCTGGATCTGGGATGGGATCGTGGGGCAGCCTGGAGCTTCCCAATCCCTGTGATAATCCCGGTGATCCTGGTGGTCCTGTGATGATCCCGGTGGTCCCTAAGATGATCCCAGTGACTGCACTGGTCCTGGCAATGTTTCCTTTGATCCCAGTGCTGATCCCAGTGCTGATCCCTGTGATCCCTGAGATCCCAGTGCTTATCCCTGTGCTGATCCCCCTGATCCCAGCATTGGTCCCTGTGCTGATTCCAGTGCTGATTCCTGTGATCCCTGAGATCCCTGTGCTGATCCCGCTGATCCCAGTTCTGATCCCTGTGCTGATTCCAGTGCTGATCCTGTTGATCCTGGTGATCCCTGCACTGCTCCTGCTGATCCTAGCATTGATCCCAGTGTGGATGCCAGTGATCCCAATGCTGATCCCTGTGCTGATCCCAGTGATCCCAGTGCTGATCCCAGTGCTGATCCCAATGCTGATCCCACAGATCCCAGTGCTGATCCCAGTGCTGATCCCAGTGCTGATCCCAGCTCTGATCCCAGCTCTGATCCCAGTGATCTCAGTGCTGATCCCAGCTCTGTTCCCTGTGCTGTTCCCTGTGCTGATCCTGTTGATCCCAGGGATCTCAGCACTGATCTTGGTGATCCCAGCACCAATCCCCATGCTGATCGTGGTGATCCCAGCTCTGATCTCAGTGCTGATCCCTTTTGCTGATCCCAGCTCTCATCCTGGATTTTGGATCCCTTTTGCTGACTCCATTCTCCCCGGGCAGGTGTCGCAGCTGATGCGGGCGGCGCGCAGCGGCACCAAGGACGGGCTGGAGCGGACGCGCATGGCAGTGCTGCGCAAGGTGACGTTCCTGCAGCGCCGCGACAGCCCAGGTGAGGGGGGGGGACAGCCCAGGTGAGGGGGGGGGACAGCCCAGGTGAGGGAGGGGACAGCCCAGGTGAGGCGGGGAGCAGCACAGGTGAGGGGAGCCTGGGAATCCCAGACAATTCCGGAACCTCCCCAATTCCCGTCATTTTTCCAGGGATTTGAAGCTTCCCTGGGACTCTTGACAAGCTCCACTTCCCTCCTGTCTGCCGGGGATAAAACAGCAACACCTGGAGTGTCCAGGGGGTTTTCCCTCAGAATTTATTCCCTTCACAATTTTTCCCCTCAACTCTCAGTTCCCAGGAGGATTTCCTTGAATTTCTCCCTCTGGATTTTTCCCTGAATTCCCAATTCCCAGGGCTTTTCCCTAGGATTTCTTTCATTGATCTCCCAGTTCCCAGGAGGTTTTCCTTGGATTTTTTCCCTCTGGATTTCCTCCTGAATTCCCAATTCCCCAGGCTTTTCACTTCAGGATTTTTCCTTCAGGATGTTTTCACTGAACTCCCAATTATGAGGAGGATTCCCTTGGATTTTTCCTTCAGGATTTCCCCCTGAATTCCCAGTTCCCAGGAGGTTTTCCCTAGGATTTGTTCCCTCTGGATTGCCCCTGAATTCCCGATTCCTGGGGTTTTCCCTGTCCCGCAGGGGATGGGGAGCGCAGGAGGAGCGCGGCTGAGGCCGAGAAGCCACCGCGCTCCCGCCGGAGCTCCCGGCTTTCCCTGGAGCAGCCAAGGGGAGGTAGGATGGATCCTGGGGAAGTACAGTGGATCCCACTGGATCCCAGCACCTGCAGCTTCCCGTGGGATTGGCCGTGTGTGTCCCGGCATTCCCAGAGCATTCCCATGGGATTGGCTGTGTGTGTTGCTGGCATTCCCAGGGCATTCCCATGGGATCTGCTGTGTGTTCCCAGCATCCCCATGGGATTGGCTTCATGTGTTCCTGGCATTCCCAGAGCATTCCCATGGGATCTGCCGTGTGCGTTCCCATCATTCCCAGAACATTCCCGCAGCTTCCCATGGGAACTCTCCCGCCATTCCCGCACGGCCAGCGCAGCTTTGGAGCGCAGCAATCCCGGTTGAGCATCCCCGGGGGGAGGAGCCGAAATTAGGGAAGGAAAGAGGTCTCCGCAGCGCTTCCCTCCCTCCCCCAGCCCTTCCCTTCCCGGGTTTCTGACCCGGGATGGCGCCGGGGCCATGTGGAGGCGGCGGCTGCGCTCCCATCCCGAGCTTTCCTTGGCTCATTCCGAGCTTTCCTTGGCTCGCTCGCCCTCCTCCTCCTCGGCTGCTTCGGGCTCGGGTAAGGGCTGCCTGCTCCGGCGCTTCCCGCTTTTCCTGCGCTCCCGGCTCCTGCTCTCGGCTCCTTTTCCTGGTTCCGGCTGGTTTGGAGCGAGGACGAGGCGCTGTTCCCCCTGGAAATTCCCGAGTGGATTTTTGGAATGGGAACTCCCTGTCCCCTCCATGTCCCCTGCCCACTGTCCCATCCCTGCTCTGGTGCTTCAAATTTTCCTGTGCTCCTGGCTCATATTCCCAGCTCCTTTTCCCATTTCTCACTGTCTTGGAGCGAGATCAAGGCGCTGTTCCCAGGAGGATTTTTGGGATGGGGGACCCTCCCAATCCCATCCCTGCTGTCCTGGTCCCCACTGCAGCACTTCCTGTTTTTTCTCTGCTCCCAACTCCATTTACCAGTTACTTTTCCTAGCTTCTTTTCCCGTTTCCCGTTGGTTTGGTGCAAGGACGAGGTCCTGTTCTCGCTGTTAGTGAGTGGATTTTTGGGATGAGGACCCTCCCTGTCCCATCCCTGTCCCATCCCTGCTGTCCCAGTCCCACTCCTGCCTGGCTCATCCTGGTTTCCAATGAGCGCTCTGGAAGGACATGGGATCACCAGGATCACTGGGATCACCAGAATCACCAGGATCACTGGACTCACCAGGAACACTGGGATCACTGGGAACACCGGGATCACCAGGATCACCGGGAATACTGGGATCACTGGGATGACCAGGAGCACTGGGATCACTGGGATCACCGGAGCAGGCTCACACTCAGGTCGCTATTTCCGCAGGGGACTCGGAGGAGGAGGACACCGGGTTCCTGGAGGTCACCGTGTCCGACCTGCGGCACCCCCCGCCCGAGCTGGGCCCTGCACCCCAGGGGCTGAGCCCGCAGCAGGTCTGGGGTCGGAAGCGCGGCTTTCATGGGATTTGGGATCAGGGCTTTCCTGGGATTGGGGCTTTCCTGGGACTGGGGCTTTCCTGGGATTAGGGATTGGATTTTCCTGAGATTAGGGATTTGGGCTTTCCTGGGATTTGGGATCAGGCTTTCCTGGGGTCTGGGGCAGTCACAGCCTCCCCTGGGCCCTGTGATTGAGCAATGGGGAAAGGCCGAGTCAGCAGAAATGGCGCTGCTGAGTCAGCGCTTCCACTGGGCTGGGCCTGCTTCCCTTTCCTGGGATTTGGGGTTGGGGGATCATGGCAGAACCCCACGGGCTGGGCCTGCATTTCCCCCATCCTGGGGTTTGGGATCTGTGGGATCAGGGCTGTGCCTGCATTCCCCCGATCCCAGGATTCAGTGGATTTGTGGCTCAGGCCCCGTTGCTGTGTCCTGCAGGTGCTCCGGCGGCACATCCTGGGCTCCATCGTGCAGAGCGAGCGCAGCTATGTGGATTCCCTGAAGCGCATCCTGCAGGTGGGGCTGCGTTCCGGTGGGATTTGGGATCCCCTGGCGCCAATCCTGGGATTCCAGCGCCAGAATTCCCGCAGGATTACCGGAAGCCGCTGCTGGAGATGGAGCCCAAGGTGCTGAGTGCCCGGAAGTGCCAGGTGGTGTTTTTCCGGCTGAAGGAGATTCTGCAGTGCCACTCCATGTTCCAGATCGCGCTGGCCTCGCGCGTGGCCGAGTGGGACTCCAACGAGAAGATCGGGGACCTCTTCGTGGCCTCGGTGGGGAAACCAGGGATGACCCCAAATCCCCTGGGATCCCTCCTGGCGAAAACTGGGAATGGCCCCAGATCCCCTGGGTTCCCACCCAGAAAAACCTGGGAATGGCCCCAAATCCCCTGGGATCCCACCCAGAAAAACCTGGGAATGGCCCCAAATCCCCTGGGATCCCACCCAGAAAAACCTGGGAATGGCCCCAAATCCCCTGAGATCCCACCCAGAAAAACGTGGGAATAACCCCAAATCACCCTGGGATCTTATAAATAACTGGGAATGGCCACAAATGCCCTGGGATTGCAGCAAAAACCAGGAATGGCCCCAAATCATCCTGGAATCACAGCAAAAAACTGGGAATCATCCCCAAATCCCCCTGGGATCTCATAAAAAAACGGAATTGGCCCCAAATTCCCCTGGGATCCCACCAGGGATGGGGGAGGTTTGGATTGATGGGACACTTGTGACCTCAGGAGGAGGGAAAATTGGGAATCCACCAAACCTTCCCTGGGACTTCACCAGGGGTCGGGAATCACCACCAAAAATCCTTTGGGATCCCACCAGAGATGGGAGAGGATTGTATTGATGGGACACTCCCAACACTTTTTTATGGGAATCCCCATACCATTCCCATCCTCTCCCAGTTCTCAAAGTCCATGGTGCTGGACGTCTACAGTGACTACGTCAACAACTTCACCACGGCCATGTCCCTGATCAAGAAGGCCTGTCTGACCAAGCCTGCCTTCCTGGACTTCCTTAAGGTCAGCACGGCCCCTCCGTGCCTCCGCTTTTCCCAAAAATCCCCTTTTATGGTGGCATTTCCCAAAATCCCCATTCTGGTGGCGTTTTGCCCCAACAGAAGCGGCAGATGGCCAGCGCCGACCGCGTCACGCTCTACGGGCTGATGGTGAAACCCATCCAGAGGTTCCCTCAGTTCATCCTCCTGCTGCAGGTGAGGGAACTGAGAGGTGCTGGATGACACTGGGAAGGTTCTGGAGATACTGGGGAGTTTCTGGAGGGCTTTTGGGGAGGTTCGGGGGACATCAGGGAGATTCCGGAGACATTGGGGAGGCTCTGGAGGATGTTTAGGAGGTTCTGGAGATATGGGGAGGCTCTGGGGTACATCAGGGAGGTTCTGGGGGACATCAGGGAGGGTCTTGAGGATGTTTAGAAGGTTCTGGGGGACACTGGAGAGTTTCTGAAGACATCAGGGGAGGTTCTGAAGAACACCAGGAAGGTTCCTGGGGGATATGGGGAGGTTCTGGAGAGGGTTTTGGGCTAGGTTGGTGATGTTCTGGAGAAGGTTTTGAGGAGGTTCTGGATAAGGATTGGGGAGGTTCTGGAGAAGGTTTGGAAGGTTCTGGAGAATGTTTGGGAGGTTCTGGAGAAGGTTCTGGAGAAGCACCGTTTTGGCAGCAGCAGCACAGGGACACACTTTGGGGCTCACACCCTGGTTGGAGTTTTGGATCCTACCAAGGATCATTCTGCAGCGCTCGTTGCCGGAGGCTCCAGAGCCTTTCCCTGGCAGCTGCTGAGGGTGTTCCCGGTGTTTCCGTGCCCAGGACATGCTGAAGAACACGCCCCGCGGCCACGCCGACCGGCTGGCGCTGCAGCTGGCGCTCACTGAGCTGGAGACGCTGGCCGAGAAGCTCAACGAGCAGAAGCGCGTGGCCGACCAGCTGGCCGAGATGCAGCAGCTCAGCAAGAGCATCAGCGACCGCAGCAGCCTCAACAAGGTGGGGCATCCTCAGCACGCTCATCCTTATCCTCCTCATCTTCATCCTCGGCCTTGTCCTCAACCTCCTCATGCTCAGTCTCATCCTTGTTGTCATCCTCAGCCTTGTACTCCTCAGCCTCCTCCTCATACTCCTTATCCTCGTTCTCATCATCATCCTCGTTCTTATCCTCATCCTCAGCTTCCTCATCCTTGTCCTGTTCCTCATCTTCCTCCTCATCCTTCTCCTCCTCAGTTTCCTCATCCTTGTGCTCCTCCTCCTCTTCCTCCTCCTCAGCCTGCTCCTCATGGTCCTCACCTTCCTCCTCATCCTTCTCATCATCCTCATCTTCCTTCTCCTCCTACTTCTCCTCTTCTTCTTCCTGCTCCTCCTCCTCCTTTTCTTCTTCCTGCTCCTCCTCCTGCTCCTGCTCCTGCTCCTCCTCCTCCTCCTCCTCCTCCTCCTCCTCCTCCTCCTTCTCCCCTGCTCAGCGGGGTTTGGTGCTACTGGTTGGGGTTTGTGGCTCTCTGTCCTCACTGGGGTTTTTGGGAAGCAGGATCCCCATGTGCTCCAAGGGGATCCTTATCTAGACCAAGCCTGGAGGGTGGAATTTGGGAATTCCTCCCCAAGGATACACTGGATGTGGGTTTGGAGCTCTTGCACTATGTCAGGGTATCTCCAGAATCTGGAGATGGTTCTGGGAGGTTCTGGAGAAGGTTTTTGGGAGAATCTGGGGGAGGTTTTTGGGAGGTTTTGCAGGAAGTTTGGGAGGTTCTGGATAAGATTTTGGGAAGTTCTGGAGAAGGGTTTTGGGATGTTCTGGGAAAGGTTCAGAGAGGTTCTAGAGCATGTTTTGGGAGGTTCAGGAGATTATTTTAGAAATTCTAGAGAAAGTTTGGGATCTTCTGGGTAAGTTTTATTTTCAGACAATGCTGGGAATTGGCGATCCATGGTGGGATTGGCTGCTCTGAGGTAGCGCTGGTCACTCCCGGAGTCTTGGCTGGGGGGTGGCAGTGGTCACTTCTGGAGTTCTGGCTGAGGGGTGGACCAGTGGTCACTGCCTGGCTCTGGCCAGTCTTTCCACAGGTGCTGGGCTGGGGCATGGCACCAGTCACACTTGGGGTTTTGGCCAGGAGGTGGCAGTGGTGACTGCTGGACTCTGACCATAGGGGTCAGTGGTCACTGCTGGGCTCTGGCCATAGGGGGGCAGTGGTCACTACTGGACTCTGGCCATAGGGATCAGTGGTCACTGCCAGTCTCTGGCTGGAGGGGTCAAGGTCACTGCTGGGCTCTGGCTGGAGGGGTCAGTGGTCACTTCCAGGCTCTGGCTGGAGGGGTCAGTGGTCACTGCCGGTCTCTGACCATAGGGGGTCAGTGGTCACTTCCAGGCTTTGGCCATAAGGGGGCAGTGGTTACTACTGGACTCTGCCCATAGCGGGTCAGTGGTCACTGCCAGTCTCTGGCCATAGGGGGCAGTGGTCACTCCTGGGCTCTGACTGGAGGGGTCAGTGGTCATTGCTGGGCTCTGGCTGGAGGGGGCAGTGGTCACTGCCAGGCTCCGACTGGAGAGGTTAGTGGTCACTGCCCGGCTCTGGCCAGAGGAGGGCAATGGTCACTGCTGGGCTCTGCCCATAGGGGTCAGTGGTCACTGCCAGGCTCTGGCCATAGGGGTCAGTGGTCACTGCCAGGCTCTGGCCATAGGGGGTCAGTGGTCACTGCTGGGCTCTGGCTGCAGGGGGTCAGTGGTCACTGCCAGGCTCTGGCCAGAGGGGGTCAGTGGTCACTCCTGGGCTTTGGCCAGCGGGGGTCAGTGGTCACTCCCAGGCTCTGGCCGTCCCTCGGCAGGTGCTGGGCTCGGGGCAGCGGCAGCTGCTGCTGTGTGAGACGCTGACCGAGACGGTGTACGGGGACCGCGGGCAGCTGCTCAAGTCCAAGGAGAGGAAGGTGTTCCTGCTCAGTGACCTGCTGGTGTGCGCCAACGTCAACTTCAGGTATGGGGCCAGTGTCATCCTCCTCATCATCATCCTCATCATCATCCTCCTCATCCTCCTCATCCTCCTCATCCTCCTCATCCTCCTCATCCTCCTCATCCTCCTCATCCTCATCTTCCTCATCTTCCTCATCATCCAAATCATCCTCATCCTCATCATGCTCATCCTCGTCCTCATCCCCATCCTCCATCTCCTCCTGTTCCTCCTGCTCCTCCTCATTTTTGGTGGGAATCCCATTGAGTTTGGGGTTTTTGTTGGAAATCCCATCCAGTTTGGGGTTTTGGGGGAATCCCATTGAGTTTGGGGTTTTTAGGGGAGTCTCCTATCCGGTTTGGGGTTTTGGGGTTTTTGGTAGGAATCCCATTGAATTTGGGGTTTTTAGCGGGGGGAACCCATGGAATTTGGGGATTTTGGGGGAGGACCATCCAGTTTGGGGTTTTTGGTAGGAATCCCATTGAATTTGGGGGTCTTTGGTGGGAACCCATGGAGTTTGGTATTTTTGAGGGGAGATCCCATTGAGTTTGGGGTTTTTGTTGGAAATCCTGTCCAGTTTGGGGTTTTGTGGGGAATCCCATTGAGTTTGGGATTTTTGGAGGAGACTCCTATCCAGTTTGGGGTTTTGGGGTTTTTGGTAGGAATCCCATTGAATTTGGGGGTTTTGAGGGGGGAACCCATGGAATTTGGTGTTTTTGGGGGAAGATCCCATTGAGTTTGTGGTTTTTGGGAGAAATCCCATCCAGTTTGGGGTTTTGGGGGGAATCCCATTGAGTTTGGGGTTTTTGTTGGAAGTCCCATCCAGTTTGGGGTTTTGGGGTTTTTGGTAGGAATCCCATAGAATTTGGGGTTTTTAGGGGGGGGAACCTGTAAAATTTGGGGGATTTTGGGGGAGGACCATCCAGTTTGGGGTTTTTGGTAGGAATCCCATTGAATTTGGGGGTTTTTTGGGGGGAATCCCATGGAGTTTGGGGTTTTTGGGGGAGACTCCTATCCAGTTTGGGGTTTTGGGGTTTTTGGTAGGAATCCCATTGAATTTGGGTTTTTTTGGGGGGGAAACCCATGGAATTTGGTGTTTTTGGGGGAGGATCCCATTGAGTTTGGGGTTTTTGTTGGAAATCCCATCCAGTTTGGGGATTTTAGGGAAATCCCATCCAATTTGGGGTTTACCTACCCACCTTTGCCGCGTCCCTCTCCCTGCTGCCGTGGGGTCTCAGAACCGCTGTGGGGTCGGGGAATGGGGTGGAACTGGTGGGATTTGACCTCCCCAAATCCCCCAATCCCACTGATCCCCTCCTTTCCCCTCTGCAGGCCGGTGCCCGCAGGGTAGGTGCCGGGTGTGCAGTGCTGTGTGGTGTGCCCCAAAACGGGGATTCTGCACGGGGTGGGGTGCTCTGCCTGCGGGGTGCTGCTTTTGGTTTTTGGGAGAATCCAGGGGGTTTTTTTGACAATCTGTTTGGGGTTTTTTTTGAGAAAATTCATGTTTTTCTGAGTAAATAGTTTTTTGTTTTTTTGTGAAAGTCTGTGTTTTCTTGGGAAAATTCATGTTTTGTTGTTTTTTTTTCTAAATTTTTTTTTTTTGAAAATCCAGGGTTTTGTTTGAAAATCCATGTTTTTTGGGAGAAAATCCATGGTTTTTGGAAAAATCCAGGTTTTTTGAAAAATCTGGGTTTCTTGGGGAAAATCCATGTTTTTTGGGGAAAATCCATGTTTTTTTGAGAAAATCAGGGTTGTTTTTTTGTAAATTTGGTTTATTGAGGAAAACCCTTTTCTTTTGGAAAATCCATATGTTTTGGGGGAAAATCTGTGTTTTTTGGAAAACTTGTGGGTTTTGGGAAAATCCATGGGGTGTTTTGGAAAATTTGTGGTTTTTGGGAAAATCTGTGGGGTTTTTGGGAAAATCCATGTTTTTTGGGAGAATCTAGGTTTCTTTTGGGAAAAACCCATGGGTTGTTTTGAGAATTGGTTTCAAAAATCTTTTTTTTTTTTTTTTTAATTTGAAGATTTTGAGGTAAATCTGGGTTTTTTTGGGGGAAATCCATGCTTTTTGGGAAAATCTGTGGAGTTTTTTGGGGACAATCCATACATTTTGGGAAAATCCGTGGGGATTTTTTGGGAAAATCCATATTTTTTGGGAAAATCTGGAGTTTTTTGGGGAAAAACCCATGGGTTGTTTTGAGAATTGGTTTCGAAATATTTTTTTTTTTTTAATTTGACAATTTGAAAATTTTGAGGAAAATCTGGGGTTTTTTGGGAAAACCCATGCTTTTTGGGAAAGTCCATGGGGTTTTTTTGGAAAATTTGTGTTTTTTGCAAAAATCCGTGGGGTTTTCTGGGAAAATCCATGGGGTTCTTTTGAAAAATCCATGCTTTTTGGGAAAATCTGGGTTTTTTGGGGAAAACCCCATGGGTTGTTTAGAGAATTAGTTTCAAAAATATTTTTTTTTTCTGAAATTTGACAATTTGAAAATTTTGAGGAAAATCTTTATTTTTGGGGAAAAACCCATGGGTTGTTTTAAGAATTAGTTTCGAAAATCTTTTTGGTTTTTTTTAAATTTGACAATTCTGGGTTTTTTTTGAAAATCCATGGGATTTTTTTTTTTTTTGGGGGAAAAACCTGTAATTTTCCTGCCATCCTTATCCTGGCAGGGGCCAGCTGGAGATCAGCAACCTGGTGCCTCTGGGCCCCAAGTACGTGCTCAAGTGGAGCTCGGCGCTGCCGCAGGTGCAGGTGGTCGAGGTGGGCCAGGACAGCGGGGACAAGGATGGGGCGGCCACCGCGGCCACCGCGGCCACCGCGGGCCACCGACGGCACGGCCACGGCCACGCGCCCAGCGGCCCGGCTGCACACAGTGAGCAACGGGGGTTTGGGGTTTAGGGGGTTTGGGGTTTTAGGGGATTTGGGGGATTTTAGAGGGTTTGGGGGTTTTATAATGGGGTTTGGAGTCTTTAGGGAGTTTAGTGGGTTTTTGCAGGTTTTGGGGTTTTTTTGGAGATTTGAGGTTTTAGGGGGGTTGGGGGTTTTTAGGGGATATGGGAGTTTTAGGGGATTTGGGGGATTTTAGAGGGTTGGGGGTTTTAATGGGGTTTGGGGGTTTTAGGGGGTTTGGGGGATTTTAGAGGGTTTGGAGGTTTTAATGGGGTTTTGAGCCTTTAGGGAGTTTAGTGGGGTTTACAGGTTTTGTGGGGTTTTTAGGAGATTTGGGGGTTTTTAGAGGATTTGGGGTTTTAAGGGGGTTTTTAGGACATTTGAGTTTGTTTTATGGGATTTGGGGATTTTGGGGGTTTAGGGGACTTGGGGCTTTTAGAGGATTTGGGGTTTTTACAGGGTTTGGGGGTTTTTATGAGATTTGGAGTTTTTTAGGGGGGTTGGGGGATTCAAGTGATTCAGGGATTTTGAGGGGATTCAGGGGGTTTTAGGGGATTCAGGGTTATAGGAGATTCGGAGGTTTTGGGAGTTTCAGGGGATTTGGGGTTTTAGGGGGTTTGGGGGATCTTAGAGGGTTTGGGGCCTTTAGGGAGTTTAGTGGGTTTTTACATGTTTTGAGGGCTTTTAGGAGATTTGGGGGTTTTCAGAGGATTTGGGAGTTTTTAGGGGATTTGGGGGATTTTAGAGGGTTTGGGGGTTTTAACGGGGTTTGGGGCCTTTAGGGAGTTTAGTGGGTTTTTACAGGTTTTTGGGGGTTTTTAGGAGATTTGGGGGTTTTAGGGGATTTGGGGGTTTTGGGGGATTTGGGGGATTTTAGAGGGTTTGGGGGTTTTAATGGGGTTTGGTGCCTTTAGGGAGTTTTATGGGTTTTTACAGGTTTTGGGGTTTTTTAGGAGATTGGGGGTTTTAGGGGATTTGGGGGTTTTAGGGGATTTGGGGGATTTTAGAGGGTTGGGGGTTTTAATGGGGTTTGGGGGATTTTAGAGGGTTTGGAGGTTTTAACGGGGTTTGAGGTCTTTAGGGAGTTTAGTGGGTCTTTACAGGTTTTGGGGGTTTTTAGGAGATTTGGGGGGGTTTAGGAGATTTGGGATTTTAGGAGGGTTGGGGGTTTTTAGGACATTTGGGTTTGTTCTATGGGATTTGAGGGTTTAAGGGATTTGGGGCTTTTAGAGGATTTGAGGTTTTTACAGGGTTTGGGGGTTTTTATGGGATTTGGAGTTTTTTGGGGGGGTTGTGGGTTCAAGTGGTTCAGGGATTTTTAGGGGATTCGGGAGATTTTAGGGGATTCAGGGTTTTAGGAGATTTGGAGGTTTTAGCAGTTTGGGAGTTTCAGGGGATTTGGGGTTTTTAGGGGGTTTGGGGGTTTTAATGGGGGTTTGGGGGTTTTACTGGGGTTTGTGGACTTCATGGGTTTTTTGGGGATTTGAGGGGGGTTTCACTGCTCTGGAGTCCCCACTCATGGGCTGGGCTCCATTTCGTTCCCCAACATGGGGGATCTCACAGCACTCCTGAAATCCCTGAAATCCCGTTTTTCCCCCCAAAGATAAGGTGTACCTGGGCCCCCCACGGCTGTTCCAGGAGCTGCAGGACCTGCAGAAGGACCTGGCGGTGGTGGAGCAGATCACGCTGCTCGTCAGCACCTTGCACGGCACCTACCAGGTACCGGGAGTGCTGGGGGCTGCTCCGGCCGGGTTTGGGATCATCCCAGCACGGGGGGACCACTGGGCACTGCTCCAACTGGGTTTGGGATCATCCCAGCACAGAGGGGCACTGGGTGCTGCTCCAGCTGGATTTGGGATCATCTCAGCATGGTGGGGGCACCATGCACTGCTACAGCTGGGTTTAGAATCATCCTAGCATGGATGGGGGGAGCACTGGGCACTGCTCCAGCCGGGTTTGGGATCATCCCAGCACGGGGTGCACTGTGTGCTGCTCCGGATCATCCTGGCTCTGGGGAACTACTGGACACAGCTGCAGCCAGAATTTGGGATGATCCTGGCCCTATGGGATCATTCCTGGACTGCTAGGTGGGATTTGGGATGATCCCAGCTCTGTGGGACTGTGACTGCTGGGTGGGATTTGGGATGATCCTGACTTTGTGGGACTATTCCTGGACTGTTGGGTGGGCTTTGGGATGATGCTGGCCCTATGGGATAATTCCTGGACTGCTGGGTGGGATTTGGGGTGATCCTGGCTCTGTAGGACTGTGACTGCTGGGTGGGATTTGGGATGATCCTGGCTGTGTGGGACTGTGACTGCTGGGTGGGATTTGGGATGATCCTGGCTCTGTAGGACTGTGACTGCTGGGTGGGATTTGGGATGATCCTGGCCCTGTGGGACTGTGACTGCTGGGTGGGATTTGGGATGATCTTGGCCCTGTGAGACTGTGACTGCTGGGTGGGATTTGGGATGATCCTGGCCCTGTGAGACTGTGACTGCTGGGTGGGATTTGGGATGATCCTGGCTGTGTGGGACTGTGACTGCTGGGTGGGATTTGGGATGATCCTGGCCCTGTGGGACTGTGACTGCTGGGTGGGATTTGGGATGATCCCAGCTCTGTGGGACTGTTCCTGGACTGCTGGGTGGGATTTTGGATGATCCTGGCTCTGTGGGACTGTGACTGCAGGGTGGGATTTGGGATGATCTTGGCCCTGTGGGACTGTTCCTGGACTGCTGGGTGGGATTTGGGATGATCCTGGCCCTGTGAGACTGTGACTGCTGGGTGGGATTTGGGATGATCCTGGCTGTGTGGGACTGTGACTGCTGGGTGGGATTTGGGATGATCCTGGCTCTCTGGGACCGTTCTCGGTGTTCTCGGTGCTCCCCAGAACCTGAACATGGCGGTGGCCCAGGACTGGTGCCTGGCCCTGCAGAGGATGATGAAGGTCAAGGAGGAGGAAATTCACTCGGCCAACAAGTGCCGGCTGCGGCTGCTGCTGCCCGGGAAACCCGACAAGTGAGGAGGCAGCACAGGGAGAGCGAGTGGGAGGAGGGTGGGGATGAGGGTGAGGAGGATGAGGAAGGTGAGGAGGAGGAAGGGGAGGAGGGTGAAGAGCAGGATGAAGATGATGAGGAAAATGAGGAAGATGAAGGTGAGGAAGAGGAGGAGAATGAGGAGGGGCAAGAGAAAGAGGAGGAGGATGAGGAGGAGAAGGAGAAAGAAGGGAAGGAGAATGAGGAGAAGGATGAAGAACAGGATGAGGAAGAGCAGGAGGATGAGGAGGAGAAGGAGGAAGAGGAGGATGAAGATGATGAAGAGGGTGGGGATGAGGAGGATGAAGAGCAGAATGAAGATGATGAGGATAAGCAGGATAGGGATGAGAACGAGGAGGAAGATGATGATGATGATCATGAGGACGAGGGGGATGAGGAGCTGGATGAAGATGATGAGGATGGGGATGAGGATTAGGAGGATGACAGTGAAGATGATGATGATGGTGAGGATGATGGGCATGAGGAGGATGACAGTGAAGATGGTGAGGATGATGGGGATGATGGGGATGAGGAGGATGAAGCCGAGGCTGAAGGCCGCCGTGTCCCGCAGGTCCGGGCGCCCCATCAGTGTCATGGTAGTGTTCATCACCCCCAGCCCCCTGAGCAAGATCTCCTGGGTGAACCGGCTGCACCTGGCCAAGATCGGCCTGCGTGAGTCCCGGGCTGGGAACCAGGGAGGGAGGAGCCCTGGGGGTCTGCAGGAGGTCTACGGGGCTCTGAGGGAGGTTTTGGGGGGTTCTGAGGGAGGTTTGGGGGGTTCTGGAGGAGTTTTGGGGGGTTCTAGAGAAGGTTTGGGGGGTTCTGGAGAAGTTTTGGGAGGTTCTGAGGGAGGTTTGGGAGGTTCTGCAGAAGGTTTTGGAGGCTCTGGAGAAGGTTTGGGAGGTTCTGGGGGAGGTTTGGGGGGTTCTGAGGGAGGTTTGGGGGGTTCTGGAGAAGGTTTTGGAGGCTTTGGGGAAGCCAGTGGAGAAGATTTGGGAATTTCCTGAGAAGGTTTGGGGGGTTCTGGAGGAGGTTGGGGAGGTTCTGGACATTTGGGGAGCTTCTGGAGGTTTGGGGAGGTTCTGGTGACAGTTTTTGGGAAGTTTTTGGAAAAGGTTTGGGAGGCTTTGGACAGTGTTGGGGAAGCTTTGGGGAAGGTTTGGGAGGTTTTGCAGAAGGTTTTGGGAAGGTCTGGGAGGTCCTGGAAAACGTTTGGGAACTTTTTGAGGAGGTTTGGGAGATTCTGGAGGTTGGGGAGGTTCTGCAGGGGATTGAGGGGGTTCTGAAGAAGGTTTGGAAGGTTTGAAGAAGGTTTGAGAGGTTCTGGAGGTTTTTGGGAGGTTTGGGAGAAGGTTTGGGAGGTTTTGGGAAGGTTTGCGATGTTCTGGGAAAGTTTTGGGAGGCTTTGGACAAACCTCTGGGGAGGTTTTGGGGAAGGTTGGGCAACTTTGTGAGAAGGTTTGGGGAGGTTCTGGAGAAGGGTTTTGGAGGTTTGGGAGGTTCCAGGGAAGGTTGGTGAGGTTTGGGAGGTTGGGAAAAGATTTGGGAATTTTTTGAGACGGTTGGGGAGGTTCTGGAGAAGGGTTGTGAGGACTTAGGAAGTTTCTGGAGGAGCTTTTGGAGAACATTTAGGAGGAGAAGGTTTGGGGAAGGTTTAGGAGGTTCTGGAGGAGGCTGGGGAGGTTTGGGAGAAGATTTTTGGAAATTTTTGGAGAATGTTTGGAAGGACACTTGGGAGATTTTGGAGAAGATCTGGGAGGTTTTGGAAAAGGTTGGGAAGGTTTTGGGGAAGGTTTTGGAGAAGGTTTGGGACCTTTTGGAGGTTGGAGAGCTTCTGGAGGTTTGGGAAGTTTTGGGGAGGATTGAACAGGTTCTGGAGAAGGTTTTGGGAGGCTCCTGGAGAAGTTTTGGAAGGTTCTGGAGAAGGTCGGAGGGGTTCAGAAGTCTGGGAAGGTTCTGTGAGTTTGGCAGCTTTTGGAGAAGTTTTGGGAGGTTTTGAAGAAGGTTTTGGGGAAGGTTTGGAAAAGATTTGGGAGGTTTGGGAGAAGGCTGGGGAAGTTCTGGGAATTTGGGAGGTTCTGGAGGAGGTTTGGGTTTTGGAATTGCTGGGAATTGTCAATTCAGGCTCTGCCTTTGGGATTTGCTGGAATCTTCTGGCTGGAGCCGCCCTCCACGGGGTTCCTGTGCCGGCACTGCTGAGTTTTCCATGGACTGGGATGGATTTGGGATGATCCAGCCCCAATCCCTGCTCCAGTCCCAACTCCCCCAGCACCTCCAAGGAAACACCAAAAATCCAGAATTCCCTGGGAATGCTGAGCTGGGATCTCCAGTTTTTAACTCTTTGGGTTTGCTTTTCCGTTTTTTTAAAAATCTGGGATAATCCCATTTGCCCTTCCCTATTTTTTTTAAATCTGGGATAATCCTGTTTGCTTCTCCCTATTATTTTAAAAATCTGGGATAATCCCATTTACTTTTCACTGTTTTTTTAAATTCTGGGATAATCCCATATCCACAACCCACAACTCCACTCCCATCCCAACCTGACACATTAAGAAGGAATTTTTTTCCCATAAATTTGTGGTTTTTGTGGGATTTTTTCCCCTCCACACTGCAATCATTGTGAGAAGGGGATGAGGTGATCCCAAATCCATGGAAATTGTGTGGGTTGAGGCTGGGCTGGATGCTGAGGGAGGAGTTTGGGGTGGGGGTGATCCCAGTGTTCCTGGTTTTCCGCAGGGGACGAGAACCAGCCGGGCTGGCTCTGCCCCGACGAGGACAGGAAGAGCCGAGCTCCCTTCTGGTGCCCCATCCTGTGCTGCCACATTCCAGCCTTCTCCTCCAAAGCCTTGGATCTGCAGGTGAGAGCTGGGAAAATCCCGGATCCGGCTGGGAAGGGCACAAATCCCACTCCAGAGGAGCTGGAAATCCCTGGGATCCGGGTGAGAAAGGCACGAATCCCACCCTGGAGGGGCTGGAAAACACTCAGATCCAGCTGGGAAAGGCACAAATCCCACCCTGGAGGGGTTGAAAAAGGCAGGAATTGGGACAATCCAGTCTGGAAAATCAGGAATTGCAGCTGGATCCCAAATTTTGGAGTCTGCACCGACATCCTGCCTGCTTGGGGTGATTTGGGTTCTCCATCCCCTTTCCCTTTGCATCCATGATTTTTGGGAACAAAACCACAAATCCCATTCCAGAGGGGCTGGAAAAAGCAGGAATTGATGGAATCTAAGGAGGAAAATCGGGACTAGCAGAATTTTGGGATCTGCACTGACATCCTGCCTCCTTGGGGTGATTTGAGTTCTCCATCCCCTTTCCCTTTACATCCATGATTTTGGGAGCAAAGGCACAAATCCCACAGTGTAGGAGGGGTTGGAAAACGTAGGAATTGGGGCAGTCCAGCCTGGAAAATGTGGAATAGCAGCTGGACTGTGCAATGGAATCCCAAATTTTTGGGGTTCCCACCGATCCCATGCCTGTTTGGGATGATTAGGGTTCTCCATCCCCTCCCCCCACTGATCCATCATTTTGGGGAAGAAAACCATAAATCCCATTCCAGAGGGGCTGGAAAAAGCAGGAACTGGGGCAATCCAGCCTGGAAAATCAGGAATAGCAGCTGGATCCCAAATTTTGGAGTCTGCACCGACATCCTGCCTGCTTGGGGTGATTTGGGTTCTCCATCCCCTTTCCCTTTGCATCCATGATTTTTGGGAACAAAACCACAAATCCCATTCCAGAGGGGCTGGAAAAAGCAGGAATTGATGGAATCTAAGGAGGAAAATCGGGACTAGCAGAATTTTGGGATCTGCACTGACATCCTGCCTCCTTGGGGTGATTTGAGTTCTCCATCCCCTTTCCCTTTACATCCATGATTTTGGGAGCAAAGGCACAAATCCCACAGTGTAGGAGGGGTTGGAAAACGTAGGAATTGGGGCAGTCCAGCCTGGAAAATGTGGAATAGCAGCTGGACTGTGCAATGGAATCCCAAATTTTTGGGGTTCCCACCGATCCCATGCCTGTTTGGGATGATTAGGGTTCTCCATCCCCTCCCCCCACTGATCCATCATTTTGGGGAAGAAAACCATAAATCCCATTCCAGAGGGGCTGGAAAAAGCAGGAACTGGGGCAATCCAGCCTGGAAAATCAGGAATAGCAGCTGGATCCCAAATTTTGGAGTCTACACCGACATCCCGCCTGCTTGGGGTGATTTGGGTTCTCCATCCCCTTTCCTTTATAGCCGTAATTTTGGGGCAGAAAGGCACAAATCCCACAGGGAAGGAGGGGTTGGAAAACGCAGGAATTGGGGCAGTCCAAGGGGGAAATGCAGGAATTGCAGCCGGGCCGTGTCCCAATCCCAGTTTTTGGGTTCCCCAGCTCGGAGCCGCTGTCCACAATCCCGTCCATTCCTCACTCCTGGGATTCTCGGCCGTCAGCACCTCCCTGCCCCAGGGCTTCCTGTGGGTGAGCAAAGCCCAAACTCCGGGATTTGGGATTATTTGAGGTGTGGGATTATTTGGGGGTTGGGATTTGGGATTATTTGGGATGGCTCTGGTCAGAATCCTGGAATGCTTATTCCTGGTATTCCCACAGATGGGAGGGGATGGGGGGGGCACATGGAGATCTGCGGGGGAGCACAACCCCAGTGGATCCTGGGGTTTGGGATTATTTGGGATTATTTGGGATTTGGGATGGCTGTGCTGGAATCCCATGATGCTCATTCTCACTTTTCCCATTTTCCTGCAGGTGGGAGGGGGGCAGGAGGGGGCGGGGGGGCAGGTGGAGATTTTCTCCCTGAACCGCTCTGTGCCCCGAACCGTCAAATCCTTCCCGGTGCCGGCCCCGGTGCTGTGCATGGAATTCATCCCAGAGCCGCATCCCGAGGATCCCCCGGAGCCAGGAGCGCCCCTGGAGCCGGCCCCCAACACCCCCCACCCCGCAGTGTGCCTGGGCCTGCAGGACGGGAGGTGAGATCCCAAATCCCGGCTCCCATCCCAAATCCCATCTCCTGTCCCAAATCCTGGCTCTAATCCGAAATCCCAGCTCCCATCCCAATCCCATCTCCTATCGCAAACCCCAGATCTAATCCCAAATCCTAGCTCCCGTCCCAAATCCCAGCTCCCATCCTGGCTCCCATCTCCCATCCCAAATCCTATCTCCCATCTGAAATCCCAGCTCCCATCCCAAATCCCATCTCCCGTCCCAAATCCCATCTCCTATCCCAAATCCCAGCTCCCATCCCAAATCCAGGCTATAATCCCAAATCCCAGCTCCCATCCCAAATCCCATCTCCCGTCCCAAATCCCATCTCCTATCCCAAATCCCAGCTCCCATCCCAAATCCAGGCTATAATCCCAAATCCCAGCTCCCATCCCAAATCCCTTCTCCCATCCCAAATCCCATCTCCCATCCAATCCTGGCTCTAATCTGAAATCCCATCTCCCATCCCAAACCCCAGATCTAGTCCCAAATCCCTTCTCCCATCCCAAATTCCATCTCCCATCCCAAATCCCAAGTCCCATCTCCCATCCTGACTCCCATCTCCCATCCCATCTCCCATCTCCCATCTCCCATCCCATCTCCCATCTCCCATCCCATCTCCCATCTCCCATCCCATCTCCCATCCCATCTCCCATCTCCCATCCTGACTCCCATCTCCCATCCCAAATCCCATCTCCCATCTCCCATCCTATCTCCCATCTCCCATCCCGACTCCCATCTCCCATCCCATCTCATCTCCCATCTCCCATCCCGACTCCCATGTCCCATCTCGACTCCCATGTCCCTCCCCGGGCTGTGGGGCTGATCCCATGTTCCCTCCCAGCCTGCTGGTGTACGGCAGTGTGGATTCGGGAACTCCGTGCCTGCAGCGCTGCCAGGTCCCGGGATCGCCGCCCATCCTGTGCCTGCGGCACAGCCCCGAGTTGCTGCTGGCCGGGCTGCAGGACGGACACGTGGCCGCCTTCCCCCGGAGCCACGGTGAGCGCGCCCCACCGGGATAGCCCCTGTGGAGCGGGATAAATCCCTGCTCAGGATCAATCCCCCTTCAGGATATCCCTTTGGGATTGGGATAAATCCCTGTTTAGGATATCCCACTGGGATTGGGATAGATCCCTGTTCAGGATATCCCATTGGGATTGGGATAAATCCCCGTTTAGGATAAATCCCCTTTTAGGATATCCCATTGGGATTGGGATAGATCCCCATTTAGGATATCCTTTTGGGATTGGGATAGATCCCCGTTTAGGATAAATCCCCTTTTAGGATATCCCATTGGGATTGGGATAAATCCCCTTTTAGGATATCCCATTGGGATTGGGATATATCCCCTTTTAGGATATCCCACTGGGATTAGGATAAATCCCTGTTCAGGATATCCCATTGGGATTTGGATAGATCCCCATTTAGGATAAATCCCCTTTTAAGATATCCCATTGGGATAAATTCCCATTCAGGATATTCTGCTGGGATGAATTCATATTTAGGATAAATCCCAGTTCAGGATATTCCTTTGGGATAAATGTTTATTTAGGATCCATATTTAGGATATCCTGTTGGGATTGGGATAAATCCCCATTTAGTATAAATCCTGTTTTAGGATCTCCCATCAGGATAAATCCCTATTTAGGATTCATATTTAAGATACCCCATGGGGATAAGTCCCAGTTTGGGATGATTCCACATTTAGGAAAAATCCCCATTTAGGATATCCTATTGGGATAAACCCCTATTTAGGATCCATATTTAGGTTATCCCATTGGGATGAATCCCTGTTTAGGGTCCATATTTAGGATATCCCATTGGGATGAATCCCTGATTAGGATCCATATTTTAAATATCCCATTGGGATTGGGATAAATACCCACTTAGGATGTTCCAGGGGGATAAATCCCTATTTAGTTTCCATATTTAGGATATCCCATTGGCATTGGGATGAATCCCCATTTGGGATATGCTATCAGGACTGGGATAAATCCCCATTTAGGATGAATCCTCATTTAGGATATCCCATTAGGATGAATTCATATTTAGGATAAATCCCTGTTCAGGATATCCATCAGGATAAATCCTTGTGTAGGATCTATATTTAGGATATCCCATCGGGACTGGGATAAATCCCCATTTGGGATAAACCCCATTTAGGATAAGTCTCCATTCAGGATATTCCATCAGGATTGATCCCTATTTAGGATCTGTATTTAGGGTATCCCATTGGGATTGGGATGAGTCTCTATTTAGGATAAATCCTCATTTAGGACATCCCATCATGATGAATCCATATTTAGGATATCCCATTGGGATAAATCCACATTTGTGATAAATCCCCATTTGGGATATCCCATTGGGATAAATCCCCATTCAGGATATCCCTCTGGGTTAAATCCCTGTTTTTCCTTTGCTTTCCTGGTATTTTCCCCTTCCCTTGGCAGCCCCAGAGCAGGAAATTCCGATTTTCCTATGGTGGATTTTAACAAACTCGTTTTGGGGGAAAACCTTGGGAAAATGGTCCTGGAGAGGAGACGCTGCAAGATTCAGGGTGGGCTGCACAAGGAATGGGAATTACCTTCCCAAAATTCCTGGGTTTGGGGCTGGAAATGGCGCTGGTCCCCTCCAATCCCCCACAGGTGGAAAATTCCCTTTATTCCCTGGATTTTGGGGTTGTTTCCCTGGGATTTGGCTCAGGCTGAGGTCCCATCCTGCTGCAATCCCTCTTTTCCAGGAGTTCCTGGACTGGGAAATTCCTCGTTTTCATCACTAGGGGGTTGGAAAGAGCTGGTAATCCTGTGGAATTCAGGATGGAATTCCAAGTTTTCTCCAGGAAAAGCTGTGGGAAGCAGCACCTGGCTTAATCCCGAGCCACCAAATCCCCCTAAACTCAGATTTTTGGGATTGTGCCCATTACCCTTCCCAAATGGGAGCCAATTAAGGGATATAATTAGTTTTAATGGATTAAACAGCAACCACAGGGGGGAGTTCTTAACCTCATCCCGATTTTTGGGAGGAAAAAGCTTCCCTGGAATCGCTCCTTTTCCATGGAAATCAGGATTTGCTGGGAGAAAGGCTTGGAGCATCCATAGGCTCCTCCATCCCTGGGATCTGAGGGTTTGGATAAAAAACATGGATTGGGAAGTAAAAGATGGAAAGTGCCAATGGATTGGAACCTCTGGTATTGCATTGATCCCGATCTATCTGCTCCTGGATCCTTGGGATTGGGCCTGGAATGACCCTTCTGGAGCAAATCCATTTTAAAAAAATGGAATTTGGGCTTTTCCAAGGAGCCTTCGGGTAGAGGTGCCTACTTCTTCACTGCTTCAGTGCCATGTGCGGAGGGAAAAGGGAATTTTGGGAATGTTGGGAAGTGGGGATGTCGCTCCTGGTGACTCCTGGGGGACTCGGCTGTACCTGGAGCTTCCAGAGTGTGCTGAGCATTCCGTGTTATCCTGTTATTCTGTTCCCATTTATCCCAATCCCCTTGCCCTGTTCCCTGTTGTTATCCTGTTTCCTGTTCCCTGTTATCCCATTCCCTGTTACCCCATTCCTTGTTTTCCTATTCCATTATCTTGTTCCTGTTATCCCATTCCATTATCTTGTTCCTGTTTTCCCATTCCCTGTTCTATTATCCCATTCCATTTTCCTGTTCCTGTTTTCCTGCTCTTGTTACACCATTCTCTGATCCCATTCTGTTATCCCATTCCATTATCCTGTTCCTGATCCTATTCCGTTATCCCATTCCCTGTTAACCTGTTGCCATTTTCCTGTTCCAAGGTTTCCTCTTATTCCATTCCCTGACTCCATTCATTCCCAGTTATCCCGTTATCTGTTCCCAGAGGGTTTATGGGATGTTCTGGATGGGGTCAGACCCTGACCCCATTCCCAGTTATCCCATTCCCAGAGGGTGTATGGGATGTTCTGGGTGGGGTCCGGCCCTGACCCCATTCCCGGTTATCCCGTTCCCAGAGGGTTTATGGGATCCTCCAGGTGGGCTCAGACCCTGACCCCATTCCCGGTTATCCCATTCCCACAGGGTTTATGGGATGTTCTGGGTGGGCTCAGACCCTAATCCCATTCCCGGTTATCCCGTTCCCAGAGGGTTTATGGGATGTTCTGGGTGGGGTCAGGCCCTGATCCCATTCCTGGTTATCCCGTTCCCAGAGGGTTTATGGGATGTTCCAGGTGGGGTCGGGCCCTAACCCCATTCCCGGTTATCCCGTTCCCAGAGGGTTTATGGGATACGGGCGCGGTGCGGATGATCCGGGTGGGCTCGGGCCCTGTGCGGGCGCTGCTGGTGCTGGAGGAGTCGCTCTGGGCCAGCTCCCAGAACCTCGTCAGCGTCCTGGACACTCCAGAACTGCAGAGCCAGGTATGGAGCAGGAACAGGGAAATGGGATCGGGATCGGAATCGGGATCAAGAATGGGGACAGGGAGGGGGATGGGAACAGGAATCGGAATGGGAACAGGATCGGGAATGATAATGGGATGGGGATGGGGATGGCAATGGGGAACGGTATGGGAATGGGAACAGGAATGGGAGTGGGAAGGAGAATGAGAACAAGAACAGGAATGGGAATGGGATCAGGAATGGGAATAGGATTGGGAACGGATATGGGAATGGTGTGGGAATGGGATTGGGAATGGGAATAGGACTGGGAATGGATATGGGAATAGGAATGGGAACAGGAATGGGAATGGGATCAGGAACAGATACAGGAATGGGAATGGGGACAGGTATGGGAATGGGAACAAGAATAGGATGGGAAGGAGAATGGGAAGGGGAACAGTGATGGGATTGGGAATAGGATTTGGACCAGATACGGGAATGGGATTGGGAACGGCAGTAGGACTGGGAACGGATATGGGAATGGGATTGGGAATGGGAATAGGAGTGGGAACAGGAACGGGAATGGAATCAGGAATGGGAGTGGGATCAGGAACAGATACAGGAATGGGAATGGGGACGGGGATGGGAATGGGGACAGGGATGGGAATGGGAACAGGAATAGGATGGGAAGGAGAATGGGAACGGAAACAGGAATGGGAATAGGAGTGGGAACAGATGGAGATGAGAGTGGGGATGGGGATGGGGATGGGGATGGGAAGAAGCCCTGGAAAGGTCTTGGAGCAGGACTGGATTCTGGCAGGGAGGACTGGGATGTGAATTCCTGGCAGAGCTCTGCACTCCCAGAGCAGGAATTCTGGGAATGTTGGTAATCCCAGTAATCCTGGGAATCCCCCAGCACTGTTTCGAGGCGCACCCCGAGCCCGCGGCGGCCGTGACGCTGATGGTGCGGGCGGGCAGCGGGGTGTGGATGGCGTTTGCCCAGGGCTCCTCCATCCGCCTGTTCCACACCGAGACCCGCGAGCACCTCCAGGAGATCAACGTGGCCACCAGGACCACCCTGCTGCAGCCCGGTGAGCAATTAACAGCCCTAATTAGGGGCATTCATTAATGGATCCATGGGACTGAGGGAATGGGACCACCCTGCTGCAGCCCAGTGAACAATTAGAACCCCAATTATTGTCATTAATTAATGATCCTGGGGGAGTCAGGGAATGGGACCACCCTGCTGCTGCCCAGTGAGTGATTAAAAATCCTAATTAGGGTCATTAATTAATGGATCTATGGGGAATCAAGGAATGAGACCACCCTACTGCTGCCTGGTGAGATCCTAATTAATAACTAATGAGGGAAATTAATTAATGGATCCAGGGGGATATAGGGAATGGGGCAGCCCAGGGGGTCCCACTGGGATCCATGACTTTCCCAAGGAGTGGGGCAGGGATGGAGCTGGCCAGGAATTGTGGATCCCAGCTTCGTTCTGTGATCCCGTCCCTGGATCCCAACTTTGTTCTGTGATCTCATTCCTGGATTCCAACTTTGTTCCATGATCCTATCCCTGGATCCTAAATTTGTCCCGTGATCCCATCCCCCATCCCTCTCCTTCTCCAGGTTATCCCAGCCTCGTTCCCACTCCACAGATCCATAATCCCTTCATTAGTTCCAAGCACCAGACTCATGTAATTCCCTGGGTTTTCCCCTTTTTCCCTCTTTTTCCAGGCATGTCCTGATATCCCAGTATCCTGATATCCCAATATCCCGATGTCCCAATGTCCTGATATCTCTCCCATCCCTGCATTGGGATTAAATCCATTTGAGCTCCAGCCCCCAAACCCTTTGGACTGTGGCGGCTCCTTCAGGAGCTGCAGCCTTGTGGATTTACCGATTTCCCCAGATTTATCACTTTCCCTGGATTTCTCTCTTTCCTTGGATTTATCACTTTCCCAACTCCTGCTAATTTCTTCCCATAAACTCCTCATTTCCTGTTGGAATCTCTCTTTTCTCCCACTTTTCCTTTTGCCTCCTTTAATTCCTTTCTATCCCCAGCACTTCCCACTGGCTGTGGATCTGCTGGGATCTTCCCAAGGCTGTTCCCTATGGAAACCCCATGGCTGGCTGGGAGTTGGGCCGTGGGATTCTCCCTGATCCTGGCTTTTCCCCGCTTTTCCTGTTGCAGGACAGAAGCTCGTGCGCGTCACCAGCCTCCTGCTGTGCCAGGGCTCACTCTGGGTGGGGACAGATCTGGGAATCATCGTCCTGCTGCCCGTGCCACGCCTGGAGGGCATCCCGAAAATCACCGGTGAGCCCCACATCCTTCCCGTTCCCAAAAAAGAGCGCCATTCCCAAAAAACACCACTATTCCATAAAAAGAGTGTCATTCCCTAAAAATACCACCATTCCCAAAAAAGGGTGCCATTCCCAAAAAACACCACTATTCCCTAAAAAGTGTGTTGTTCCCTAAAAACGCCGCTGTTCCCAAAAAAGGGCACTGTTCCCAAAAAAGGTGCCATTGTCAAAGAAACAATGCCATTCCTAAAAATGGTGGCATTCCCTAAAAAACAGCACCATTGCCTAAAACCAATGTCATTCCCAAAAAATGGCCCCATTCCCAGCCCTCTCTGGGCTTGTTCCCATCCCAATCCCTCTGTTTCCATTCCCAGTCTCGTTCCCATCCTGATGCCACTGTTTCTGTTCCCACCCCATTCCCAGCCCCTTTCCCAGCCTGTTCCCATCCCAGCTCTGCTGTTACCATCTGAGCCCATTCCCAGCCCTTTCCCAGCCGGTTCCCGGCCGTTCCCATCCAATCCCTGTTTTCCAGGGAAGGGGATGGTGTCCCTGAACGGCCACGCCGGCCCCGTGCAGTTCCTGGCACTGGCTCTCAGCACTTTGGCCCCCGACGCGCTCCGGGCCGAGCAGGACGAGCCCGACGAGGCCGAGGAGGAGAAATCCCCAGATCCAGAGGGGCTCCCGCCGCGGGAAATGCGGAAAAAAGGGATTTTGTTACAATACCGGCTGCGCTCCACGGCACACCTGCCCGGCCAGCTGCTCTCCGTGCGGGAAGCGGCGCCAGGAACGCCGGGAACGCCGGGACACGCCGAGGAAGACGGATCCATCTACGAGCTGGCTGATGATCCCGACGTGTGGGTGCGGAGCCGGCCCTGCTCCCGGGATTCTTCCCGCAAGGAAATCTCTTCCGTGGCCATCATCTCTGGAGGCCGTGGGTACCGGGATTTCCGGGCGGAATCCGTGCGCCGCTCCGGAGATGCCGACAGCTCCTTGCTCATCTGGCAGCTCCCGCTGGCGCTGTGAGCCCGCCCGGAATTCCCGAATTTCCTACCTCAGGAATCCCCCAAATTCCCGAGAGTGGCACTGCCTCAGCCGCTGGAAGGAAAAAAACTGGGAAAAAAGTGGGATTTTTCCCCCAAATCCAGCAGATCTGGAGTTGGGAGCAGCGGGATTTTCCCGGTGTCCCTGTGTGTGTGTGTGTGTGTGTGTGTGGATAATCCCTAGAGATAGAAATCCCTGGGTTATAAATAGGCTGTACATTATTACCTGTAAAAAAGAAGGAATCTGTATATATTGGGATTGCCGGGAAGAGCGGGAGCAGCTCCCGAAAACACAGCTCCGGCTGCAATATCCACTCCTCCCAGTCCTGACTGGGAATTTGTGGATCTTCCGTGCCGAAATCCCCTGGATTTGGGAGCCGAGCCCGCTCGGCTTCCTGAGGAAAGGAAAACAGGGGGAGCGTGGAAATAAATCCCATAGGAATGGCTGTGGTTTCCTTGGTTTGTGGCTTCGGGGCTTTCCCGGGATTTGGGGGCAGCATTGCAAAGGTTCTGTTTTCCTGGGAATGCTCTGGGATGGGGTTTGGAGTAGCCTGGGAATGCAGAAGATCTCCAGTGGAATGGGGTGAGTTTTAAGATAATTCCAGTCCATCCCAGAATTCTGGGATTCTAATGCATCTCCCCTGGAGCTGCATATCTCAAAATCAGTATAAAAGCCCCAAAATTTCCGCTTTTCCCACTGGGAATGGGGCAGGACAGAGGGAAAATCCACCCCTCGTTCCTCTGCTTTTGCCCTCTCCATCAACACCCGAGAAATCCCATCCCAGGGAGTTGGAAAGTTGGGAATTCATCCCAGGACTGGATCTATTCCCATTCCTGCCTGGAACGGGCTCCAATGGGATTTTATGGGGAGCATCCCAGAGATGGGATAGATATTCCTGAACCCTGGACTGGGAACTTCTCATGGATATTCCATCCTCATTCCAACCCTCTCAGGGATATTCCATCCTCATCCCAAACCTCTCAGGGATATTCCCTCCTCATCCCAAACCTCTCAGGGATATTCCATCCTCATCCCAACCCTCTCAGGGATATTCCCCTGTCCTTGTCCCATCCCTCACTGTATCCTTGGAATCCATGGATCGATGGGGCTGATCCAGCTCCATGGGCTGAAATGATCCCAAAGAGAAGTGGATTCTGTGCTCCCACTCTCTTTGAGCCAGTCTCCAAGCTGGTTTTTCTGAGGCCAACACCTCTTCTCCCAGATTTCCTGTTCCAGGCTGGGAATTTGGGGCAGGGGGTTGATTCCAGGGCAGGCCCCACTCCTGCCTCCCCCAGGGGTCCCATGTTCGACACCGGCGCCCACCTTGGGGACATCAGGTGGCATCAAGCGACACTCAGAGGCTTTTGACATCTCCCCCTGGCACAGCTCAGCTGCTCTGGGCGCTGGAGAGCTGGGAATGCTCCGGATCCAGGGATTTCATGGTCTGATTGCTGCGCACAAACACTGCAGCAGCCCCAGCTAAAAATAATCAACACTCGCTGCATTCGGGGCTGATCGACGAGCAGCAGCGGCTCCTGGGAATTCCCTGGGATGAGAGGTTGGAAATGGGACTCGTGGGGGCTCATCCCATTTGGGGAAACTTCCCATAATTTCCAATGTGGGTAAATAGGGAGCAGAGTCAATTTTAGGGGAGAAGTCTGGGAATATTTCACCTCCAAAATGGGCAGAACGTCTGTGCATTCCATACAAGGCAGGGGCACATACATAACTCATGAGGGCTCATCCTGTTTGGAAAAACTTCCCAGGATTTTCAGTGGGGGTTCCTAGGGAACAATTCTATAGGTGAAATCCAAGAATATTTTGCTCCCAAGGTGGGCAGAACTTCCGTGCATTCCTTGCAAGGAGGGATTTGAATCTGTGACTTGTGGGGGTTCATGCTGTTTGGAAAACCTTCCCTGGTTTTCCAATGTGAGTAAATAGGGAGCAGAGCTGATTTTAGGGAAGAAGTCCAGGAATATTTCACCCCCCAAATGGGCAGAACTTCGTGTTTTCCATGTAAGGAGGGGTTCTTTCCACACTTTGCACGCAAGGAAAGGCTGGAAACCGGAGTGTCCCTAACTCGTGAGAGCTCATCCTGTTTGGAAAAACTTCCCAGGACTTCCAGTGTGGGTTCACAGGAAGCAAAGTTAATTTTAGAGGAGAAACCCAGAAATATTTCTCCCCCACAGATCCAGAGGAAATTCCAAGGGTTTTTTTTTCTGTCTGCTCTTGCCAAGGAAGCACTTCCATGTGAATTCCTTTTGGGCTTCATCCATGCACTGGTGGGAACTGGTGATGAAAAAGATGGACATGGAACATTCCAGATGTGGTGGGATTTGGGAGGGAAAAGATGGACGAGGAACATTCCAGGTGTGGTGGGACCTGGGATAGAAAAGATGGACATTGAACATGGATACCTCACATTCCATGGATACCTCAAATTCCATCAGATATCAAATTTTCCATTGGATATCCCACTTCCATTGGATAGCCCACATTCCATCCCACTCCTGCCCACTGCCTTGGGCTTTGCAGGGAATTCAACAACCTGGAGCTGCTGCTGAGACCTTTTTGGGTTATTTTGGTCTCATTCCTTAAGGAAAAGGGTGGTGGATGAATCATTCCTGGATTTTCCTGCTACAGGCCAGAATCCTCCTGTCTTTATTTCCCTGTCACTCTGATCTCCCTCAAAACTGGCTTAGAGCTGCTGCCTGTCCGAGCTTAAACTCCCCCAAAGGCTTATCCCAACCAGATTCCCAGTTTTTGACAAGCCTCGCAACGCTCCGCAGCTCCCTCTTCCCAAGATAATAGGATTAATTACAGCCGGATTTGTGTTCCTGTGCTGGGATTGAGGAAACGCTGATGGCTTCACCTTGCCCCTCTTTCCCCTGCCAGATTTGGGCTCCGGAATCGCTTCCCTTGGAGCTATGAGTGACCAGGAGGCTGAGAGATGATGGGGAAGCAGCAAGGCCAGGAGCTGCGAGATTCCGGGGATTTTGGAAAGCTGGGCTGAAGAAACAGCGATGACCATGCTGGAAGGGGATGTTGGAGTGATGGGTGTTGGAATGTGGGTGTTGGAATGGTGGGTGTTGGAATGTTGGGTGTTGGAATGGTGAGTATTGGAATGGTGGATGTTGGAATGATGGATGTTGGAATGGTGGATGTTGGAACATTGGGTGTTGGTATGATGGCCATAGTGGAATGGTGGAATGGTGGATGCTGGAATGGTGGCCATGGTGGGATGGTGGATGTTGGAATGATGAATGTTGGAATGATAGCCAAGGTGGAATGATGGATGTTGGAATGATGGTCATGTTGGCATGATGGACACAGTGAAGGGGATGTTGGAGCCATGGGTGTTGGAATGATGGCCATGGTGGAGTGCTGGTTGTGGTGGAATGATGGATTTCGGAATGATGGCCCTGGTAGGAGAGGATGTTGGAATGATGGCCATGGTAGAACAATGGATGTTGGAATGATTGATGTTGACATGATGGACACAGTGGAAGAGATGTTTGAGACATGGATATTGCAATGATGGATGGTGGAATGGTGGATGTTGGAATTACGGCCATGGTGGAAGGAGATGTTGGAATTACAGTCATGGTGGAAGGGATGTTGGAATCATGCCCATGCCACTGGGCAAGGCCATAGTCATGGTGGCCCCATGGCAAACCCATAGGGATGCTGATCCCAAGTATCCTGTTGGGATAAGGAGCCACGTGCTGCACCAAATCCTCATCCCAACCCTCAGGAATGCTGGATCTGTGAGCAGACACCAGCCCATCATGGCAAACCCACGGTGCAGGAAACCTGTCAGAATGTCAATCCCAACCACCCCATTGGGAATGCTGGGAAGAGCAGGACTGGCTCCCAAAAAACAGCTCCGACTGCAATATCCACTCCTCCCAGTCCTGACTGGAAATTTGTGGATCTTCCATACCGAAATCCCCTGGATTTGGGAGCCAAGCCCACTCATCTTCCCGAGGAAAGGAAAATGAGGGGAGCATGGAAACAAATCCCATAGGAATGACTGTGGTTTCCTTGGTTTGTGGCTTTGGGACTTCCCCGGGATTTGGGGACAGCATTCCAAAGGTTCTGTTTCCTTGGGAATGCTCTGGGATGGGGCTTGGAGCAGCCTGGGATTAGGGGCCGTGTGTTGCACCAACCCTCATCCCAGTCCTTGGGGATGCTGGACACCCTTGACCTCCGGAATGTCTGAGCCCCCCTCACCCCACTCTTGAGCGTTAATTATCTTCTCATTAAGGCTCCAGGCCGGGCTCTTTCCCAGCACCAGCCTGGCTTTGGGCAGCTGGGAGAAGGTCGGGAGGTCCATCCCTAATTCCAGGCCCGCGTGAACGCCCCCCATTAGCGTAATTAGCCGCGCTAACGAGGAGCTGTGATGTTTTATGCATGGCGCCTAATTTTACTCTGGCAAGCTCCCGCTAAATTTAACTCCATTAATCATTGATTCCCAAGGGGCTGGATCCCTGATTAGTGTCACATGGATTAGGGCAGGAGAGGGATTTCAGATAAACCCCCCTCGCCTTTCTCCTGCGGGATCCGGAGCCGCCGGGCCTTGGATAAGTCTGGAATGCGGCTGGAAGACGTCCCTCCTTCCCTGGGTTTTTTTGGCACTGTTTTCTGGGAAAAAGCAGGAAAACAAAAGCATTGTGGGATTGTTTCCTCCTCCCCATTCCCAATCCCGGTTTTCTTGTCTGTGTTTACACAGCAGAGCTGTCAGTGATTAATTTTTGTTGTTGGGGGCTCCAAGAGTTTATGGAGCAATTCCCAGATTTCCTTGATGAATTCCCAAATGTTGGGAGCCACTGCTTGGTCCTGCATCCATCAGCCTGTCCAGACAGCGGCGGATCCATCAATCCCCACTGCAGATGTCGGAATTCCTCAAGGAGCCTGAAGACAAGGTTTGAGTCCCTTCAGAGTCCAACTGCTCCCGTTTTCCTCCCATTCCCTAAGGAAAAAATCCCCCTCATTATTTCAGAACCACTGCATTTTAATGGATTTCCCCCCTTCCTTAACCCCATCCTGACAATTTTCCATGGATCCATCCTATTCCCACCCCTCATCCTCAGAGATGAGGATTTGGGAGGTGTCCATGAATCTCTTCCAGCTGGTGGAACCACCAAGATCCTGCTTTTCCACCATCCCTCTGGATTTTAAGGGATTTTCCCTTTCCCCTTCTGTGGGAAACATGGCTTGGCTGTGGGGAGGGAGGGTAGGGATGGTTTATTCCCAGATCCAGTGAGGATTTAATGGATATTTTTGGGAGCAAAGACTTTTGCAAGTGCAGCAACACCACCCCAAATTGTCCATTCCCAAATCCTTGTTTTCTTCTGAAAAAAATGTCCAAGGAATTCCATCCTCAGCCCAAATAGTCTCCCTCTGTTCCCAGTTTGGCTCTGCAGCTTGGGAACAGCAGGATCCTGATTTCTGGGGGGAATCTCCATGGGGTTGGGGTCTGGGTGGTCCAAGCATCCAAATCTTGTCTGTGAGGGAAAATTGGAATTGGGGAGTCTGAGCTCCCAAATCCTGGGTGGGAGTGGAAAATTTGGATTGGGGGGGTCTGAACAACCGAGTTCTGGGCTGGGGGGACACTGGGACATGGGGCTGAGCTTCCACATCCTGGGATGGGGGGAAAATTGTGATATGTGGGTCATTGGGATTTGGGGGAGCACTGGGACCTGGGGGCGTCTCAGCATCCAAATCCTGGCCTGGTGGTGGGGGGATTCTGGGATCTGGGTTGTCCAATAATCCAGGTCCTGGACTGTGGGCACAGTAGAATTTGGGAGGGACATTGGGACATAGGGATCTGAGCATCCCAATCCTGGCCTGGGGGGATTCTGGGATCCAGAGTTGTCCAAATATCCAAATCCTGGATTAAAGGACATGAGCATTTGGGGGATCTGAGCATCCCAGTCCTGGATTAGGGGGATATCAGAACCTGGAACTGCCAAATTTTCTTCCCAGGCAGGGGAAAAATGAAGGAGAAATGGGAGAACCGGAGCCAAGGCTGGGCTGGAATTGCATCTTCCTGAAATGGAACAATTAGGGAACAAATCCTTCCTGAGGCTGATCCCACTCCAAGAACACGAACAGTTCCACGGGGGGTCCTTTCCCAGCTTTCTAAGGCTGCTAGAAATTCCGAGGCTGTAATTGCTAGATGGAAATGGGATATTCAGGTGCTTGAGACATTTATGGGAACAGCAGAAAACATGGAAAAAGAGCCTTTCCCACCTGCAAAATCCCCAACGGGGGGCAGCAGGCTGGGAGCCAAAAATCCCAGGAAAAATGAATATCCAGGTGTGTTGCTACCCAGCCCAGGTGGATTTGAGAAGCAGAGGGAGAATCCCAATCTCCTCCCTTCCTCCTTTTCCATGTCCTCAGGTCACGGACTCTGGCCCCAGGGAGCAGAACCAATTTCCCAACGTTTGCAATTAAACGCTTCCCATCCGAGCCATTAATTAGGATGTTCCAGGGCACTTCCCAGGCACTTGGATTTCCCAAATATAATTATTAATATCTCATGAAACAATGAATTATCACCCACGATTAAAATTAATTACGTTTCTCCAAGTTAATTAAATTATTCCTCGGATAGGGAGATGAGGGAATTCCACCATCCAAAAGAGAGACCCCATGGAGGACTTGGAGGCAGCAGGAGTGGGGAGGGGGCAGTGTTCCAAAATTCCAGTTTTTTCTTGGCTTCCCATATTCCCTGTCCCATCCTAACATTCTCCCATTTCCTTGGGCTTGGATACAGTGGGGTTTTCCAGGGGGAAAAAAAAATAAACCCTGGTATCTTCAATTCTCCAGGAAAAGAGATTTGGAATAAATGTTGATTTTTATGGAAAGTGAGAATTGGGTCTGGAGCAGAGGAATGGGTCTGGCTCAGGGAATGCTGAGCAGAGCATCAATCCATGGAAACACATTCCTAAACCCCTCAAAATCCAACAATTTCCCCCTTCCATTCCCCAGGCTGGATTTTCCACCAGGTTTCTAAATGGAGGGAATAATTCCAGAGGTTCGGAATTTGCTGTGGAAGGAGCAGCTCAGCTCCAGGCCTGGCAGCCCCTCCATGTCCCACCAGGATCCAGGATCCGGGCTCCAGGATCCGGAATCGTTTGCCCTTCCTTGTTCTTGTCCATAAATCACCGTTATCCCCCGAAATTGCCTGGAAATAACTCGGGGTCATCGAGCTGCTCCGGGTAATTTTCCCGCATTTATCCGCTGGGAGGGATGGGATGGAATGGCTCGAGTGGATTTTTATTCCCTTCTGCCTTTCTTAGCTGGATTAACCCTTTTGTGGGAATGTTGAGATTTTCCACTCTGAGTTGTCCCTTCATTTGAGGACAGCTCCTGGCCCTTTTGCCTCTTTTTTTCTTGGAAAATTTGTGATCCAGGACCTTACAGGGAAAGGGAGAAAAGGAAAAGCTGCAAATAATGGGGCAAAGGAATTTCTTTCTTTTGAAGGCTCCAAGCTAAAAATCCCAATGGGTTGGGATAAAATAAGTGATTTTGGTATTTGTTTGGTACTTAGGGGGGTCTTCCCTGCCTAAAAATTTGGGTTTTATCCCCCTTTCCATCCTGTCCCATTTCCCGCTGGATTTATTCCCATCCATATTTAAATCTTGATGTATAATTCAAATATTCCTGTCCTGGATTTCCTCATTCCAAGGACTTTCCTTCTCCAGGACTCCCTTGAGATCCTCCCTGGTTTTCCCCCATCCTTGATGTTCCCATTCTGCATCCAAGGATAAAAAAACCCCTCCCGTGGATTCCCAAAAGCCCCACAAAAGCTAAAAATTCCCCCTGAATCCCAGCCAGTGAAGCACTTAAACATCTCCACGGTGATTAATAAGGAATAAATGCTTGGATTTGGGATGGATCTGGGATTTTGGAGGCACGCAGGGAGGAGGGAAGAGCTGTGGGAGGAAATCCCACTCCTTGTTTTACACCGCAACCGATTTGTTCCCGTTTTTCTCCCATTTGCATCCAGGACTCAGAGCCAGTCTGGGAAAAATGGGACAAAATTCCCTCTGAACGTGTCCAGGAAAATCCAGGCTCTGCTGAGCCCCTTCCCTTTATTCCAGGAAAATTTTGCAAATTCTGCTCTGCAAGAGGGGGCAAAGCAAGAAAAATCCATTTCTCTCCTGGGAATTCTGTGTTTTCCTGCTTTTCTTCATCCCAGGGGATTTTTGGGGTGCCAAAGTTTTCGTCACGGGGGGATTTTTGTATTCCAGAGGATTTTAGGATGCTCAGATTTGGAGCTGCCCCCAAACCCCTTCAACTCAAACTTTTTCCAAACCAAACAAAGAAGAGTTTGGCAGCGGGAATTTGGGACAGGAAGTAAAGCTCAGCCTAACCTGGGATTAAGCTCAGCTTTGACCTCATCAGGAGCAACAAATCCTTCCCCAAGGAACCAAAAAAGAGGATTTTCCCCTCAGGAAGCAGCTGCTTTGGGCAGTTTCCATTTAAATTTCAAAGTTTTCCCTTAAATTTTGCAGTTACCCCATTAGTTTTGGAATTTCCGTTAATTTTTTTCCGATTTCTCCCCTTTTTCCCTGGTTTCTTTGAAGTTTCTCTATTATTTTCCTGATCACCCCCTTTATTCCTCCTATTTAAAAAAAAATTTCCCACTAATTTAAAAAATTTCCCTTTATATTTTTTTCCAATTTCCGCTCTTCTTTTCTTTCTCTTTCTTTTTTTTTTTTTTTTTTTATTTCCCCAGTATTTATGGAATTCCCCTTTATTTTTTCAATTTTTGCCCCTTCTTTTTCCTTTTTAAAAGATTTCCCCATTATTTACAGAATTCCCCTTTTTTCCTGCCAATTTCCCATCCCCTTTTATTCCTTTTTCTTCCCTTAAATTTACCTACTATTCTTGGAATTTCCCTTTATTTTTTCCCCAATTTCCCTCTTTTTTGAGTTTTCCTGGGATGGGATTTGTGCCATCCCCATGTTCCAACCTGGGATTGCAATGGGTTTTGTGGTATCCCAAACTGGGATTGGGTGGGGATTTTTGCCATCCCAAACTGGGGTTGGGATGAGGTTTGTGCCACTCCAAACTGGGATTGAGATGGGATTTTTGCCACACCAGACTGGGATTGGGATGGGTTTTGTGGTATCCCAAACTGGGATTGGGTGGGGATTTTTGCCATCCCAAACTGGGATTGGGATGGTTTTTCTGCCATCTCCGTGTGCCAAACTGGGATTTCATCCTCTTCTTGTGCTGCTCCATAAATCCCAGCCTGCCCTGGAGCTTTTCCAAGCCTCTGGAATGGGGGACGCCTCCCTGAGGGCACCTTTGACGTCCCAACCTCCTTTTTGGGGTCACTCCGGTGCCAGCAGCGTCCTGGATTTGGGATCTGCTCCATTTCCTCCGTCCTCTGGCCCAGGAAGGACTTTTATTAGCAGGACCTGGAATTAGGGCATTAATTTGGGAAGTGGGAATTGCTCTGTCCCTTCCATCACGGAGCTGGTGCTGCATTGCACCAACAACAGCTGCGGAACACCTGGAATTAGGGAATTTTGGGGGAAAAGAGAAAAAATCCGCCTTTTCTTCCTTCATTTTTACCCTGCTGTGGTGGAAACCCCAAAGGTGGCCGAGGCTCCTTTTCCTGAGGAAAGGGAAGAAAAATTCCATGGAATTGAAATTCCAGCTTGGATGGGCTGGAAAAGAGGGAAATGCTGCATTCCCAATTTCAGAACCTTTTAGAATTGGGAATTGGGAATTTCTCCCTGGTGGACCCACCAAGCTTGGAAAAGGCCTCCAAAACCATCAAGTTTGGGAAAGGATGGGAATTTTCATAGCGCTGGAGCCCCTCCATGGTGTTTTCCTGGGGATTTGCAGAGGAAAAAGGAATTTTGCACAAGGAATAAGGCCTGGATAGGGCTGGAAAGGAGTAAAATGTTTGGGAACCTTTTAGAGGCAGAACATTCCAGGGAATTGATGGAGTTGTTCTATTTGGAGTCGGGACTAAAAGCCTAATTCCAGCTTTTAATGGGCCAGGAGGAAAATGGGAAGCGACATAATGGGATGAGCTCGGAGCGGAAAAGCTCTGGTGAAAAGGGAGGGAAGAGAAATTGATGGGATCGTTTGGAGGGATTTGGAGCTGAATAATGGAGGCCTCGTGGGTGCTTTTGGGATTGGAGGCAAATCTGGCTCGTTTTCCCCTAAAAAACTGCGGAGTTGGAGCATGGAACAGCAGGAGGAACTGGGAAAACTGGGATTGGATCCACCTTAACTCCAGGTCTTGGTTTAGGGGGAATATTTTGGGGTAAATCCCTTTTTTGAAGGATAATAATATTTTTTGGCATTGCCCTTCCCTGCCTTCCCATTCCAGCCTGAATTTGGGGATATTTTGGGATATTTTAGGGTAAATCCCTGTTTTTTGAAGGACAACCACAATTTTTGGCGTTGTCCTTCCCTGACCTCCCATTCCAGTCTAGCTTTTAGGATATATATTTTGGGGTATTCTGGGTTATTTTAGGCTATTTTGGGATATTTTGGGTTATTTTGGGATATTTTAGGATACTTTGGGATATTTTGGGATTAATCCCCTTTTTTGAAGGATAATTATTATTTTTGGCATTTCACTTCTCTGCCCTCCCATTCCATCCTAATTTTGGGGATATTTTGGGGATATTTTGGGATAAATCCCTGTTTTTTGAAGGATAATCACCAGTTTTGGCATTGTTCTCCCATGCTCTCCCATGACAGAGTGTCCCAACTTGGCTCCAATTTTCCAAATCCTGCAGGGGGTGGGATGAGGATCCTTGAGCCTTCCACTTCCAAGGCCAGATTTTTGCCTCCCTAAATTCCAGCTCTGCAGGGAAATTGTGGATTCTCCAGGATGGATGGAATTTTGTTACTTTAGGAGTCCTTCTCCCTCTTGTTCATTTTCCCACCCAATCCTCAAACCCACAAATCCCCATCCCAGAACTGAATTTTTCCACATTTTCCCTAATTTCCAATTATTCCACCAACCCCCAGGAGATGCTGGGAAAAGATGACGGAATTGCTTCCAGCGCCGTTGCCCTCCCATTTATCCCCTCTATGCTTTTCACTCTTCTGTTCTTTTTGATTTCCTGGGATTTTCATGTTCCCTCCTGGCTGCTGGATCAGCACAGGGAGATTTAGATCCAGGTGGAGCCAATTTCCATTCAGAAATTCCCAATTTTCTTTGACACAGAGCATTCAACTATAAACCCACGATCCTCTCTGATTTTCTATCGTTTTTCCCCCCTCTCTCTCCCTATGATTTTAATGGAATTTCTCATTCCAGGCATTTCCAGGTGCTGGTAGGGAATAAACGCAGAGATCAGGTGACATCGCGTTAAATTAAACTCCTTCATTCCCGTTATCAGCGGGAAAAGCGCGGCCAAGGAACCTTGGGAATAGGGACATGTCCTTATCTGCAATTCCAGATGCTGGGACATGGGAATTGCTCCCTGCTGGAGCCACTGAGTTTGGAAAAGGCCTCCAGAACCATCAAGCTCAGGAAAATATGGGAATTTTCACAATGCTGGAGCCCCTCCATGAGGTGTTCCTGGAGCTTTGAAGAGAAAATACGGAATTTTGTTGAAAGAATAAGGAATTCTGTAAAGGAAAAAACAATTTTGCACAAGAAATAAGGAATTTTGCACAAGGAAAAAAGGATCTTTGCACAAGGAATAAGGAATTTTGCAGAGGGAATAAGGAATTTTGTAAAGGAAAAAGGAATTTCATGGAGGCAATAATGGATTTTGCGGAGAGAATAAGGAATTTTTAGAGAGAATATGGAATCCCTGTGTCCCAGACTGGGATGGGGATGGATTTTGTGTCACCCCAAATCGGGATTGGGATGGGATTTATTCCATCACAAACTGGGATTGGGTTTGGATTTGTGCCATTCTGTATTTGCTGGGAAAAAGGAAAAAATAAATTCCAGTGAGTTTGGTAAGCTCTCAAGTAGAAGCAAAGCCTCACTCAAGGCCGTTTTCCTCCTGTTTTAAGTGGAATTTCCATGGATTTTCCTGGATTGAGAGGGTTTTGGGGAAGGTGAAGATTTGGGTTGAAATCTCGTGGTTTTTAGGAATAATCCCTTGATAAGGGCTGGTTCTGCTCTGTCGTGTGCTGTCTCCTCTCTCTTTTTTGGAGATTTTTTGGTTTTGGTTTTTTTTTTTTTTTTTTTGCAATCCACCTCCCCGTTCCTCATAATCCTACAAAACCATGGGAATTTTCCTTATAGGATGCAAAGGCTGGATACAAGGACACCTCTGTGAACCAGAGCAACACCAAACTCATTTTGATCTTAATTTATTAATCAGCATCGAGCATTTCCCACCTTTCTCATTTTCTGACGGATCCGTTGAGCGCTCCCCATCCCGCTCATCCTGTTCCCCTGGGATCTGCTCCCGCGCTGTCGCTTCCATGAATTATTCCAGCCTTTCGCAGGCGCTGTGGTGTCCTTGAGCTGTCCCTGGTTGATTTTAAGGCTCCGTGACAGGTCAGGGACCGGATCGGTGGCGTCGATCCCGGGATTGCGGCAGAGCCAGCGCCGAAGCCGTGGAAGTCACAGCGCATTAAGGGCGTGAGGAGGCCCCGTGGTGGCATCAGGAGATGATCCCAGCCTGGAGATGATCCCAGCCTGCAGAGCCCAGGGATAATTAACGAGGATTTGATGATCCTTGACATCTGAATTCAGGCAGAGTGCGATCCCTGGAGCTCCTGGGGTGGGATGAGTTTTCCCAGGGTTTGGTGCCCGTGGGGATGATCCTGGTGCCGGAGCAGGTTGTGCGCGTTCCCACCACGAGATCCGAGCCTTCAGGGTGCTGCTATCTCAAATTAACATCCTTTTCCTCCCCCTTCCTGCTCAAACCTCTCCCTTTCCTCCTCTGGAGCGTGACAGTCACAGATGAGTTGGGATTATCCAAACCTCACCTTGGATGCTGAAGGTAAAGGTGAAGGTGAAGGTGAAACCACCTTGGGTTTCTCCTTAGGTTGGGTGCCAGGACAGCCCAAAAAGTCAATTCCTACCTTTTTTTCATCCTTTTCCTTTGGAATGCCTTGATCCCGCTGGCATCTGCAGGGAGGAAGTCGACCGAAAAGGAGGAAAATCTTGGCCTTGGATCCGAAGCAGAAACCAAACTCTGCTGGTGCCAGGCCTGGAGCTGCCTGCTCCTGTCACGGCGTGGGGTTTGTCTTTGTAGCTTTCCCTGCCAAAACCACGCTGGGACGGCTCTGCTTGGATCCAGCTCCTCCTGGGAGGGTGGATCCCATCCAGGCCCTGCCGAGCACGGCCGGTCGCGTTTGGGGTCTCTTGGAGCCAGGGGAGCAGAGAGGTGCGATGAGGTTTCGCTCCAGCCAAGCCGAGCGCCAAAGCTCTTGTTAGAACTGAAGGAGCTTGGCAGCGTTTAAATCTGAAACTTGGACAAAGCCGCCGTTTTCTCCCCCCAAAGTACAATCAATTCCTTTCGTCTATAAATATCCTCTATAAATAGCAACGGGAAGAGGTTTTAACGTTTCCAAAGGCTCTTCTGGGGGAAGAAAAGCTGGTAAATTTGGGCTAAACTCCTTTCCCCCCCCATATTGGCTCAGCAAAGGCAGCGCCGCACCCTCGAGCACCCCAGAAAAGCCTCTTGGCTCTGCTCCGAGAGCCTCCAGGAGCTCGGTTTGGAAAAAGCTCGGTAATAAAGCTGGGTTTTTATTCCCAGCCGGGTGTCTGGAAGAGGCCGAGTCCATAATGGGGTCAACGACTCGGCCGCGCTTCCCCCGGGCTTGGCGAGAACCTGACAAATTGCTGAGCTGCCGCCCGGCTGCGCTGATTTCCTGAGACCTCGGAGCAGGTCATTAGTGCCTAATTAGCGCCTAAACGCTCTCATTTGTCCTGCCCTTGTCAGCCCAGCCCGGGGAGATCCCTCTCAGCCTTCTCCTCCTCCTGCGGAAAGAGGGAAGGCGAGAAAAGCCATAAAACGGAGGGGCTTTGCTTTGCAAAGAGATTTAACCCCAGCCCAGCTCGGGCTAAAGCCCGACTTGGCTCCCCATTCCTAGGGCCTGACTTATCCTTTTTTTTTTCCTGAGTCCCACTTGGCTCTTCCTTCCTAAAGCCCGACTTGGCCTTTCTTTCCAGAGCCCAATTTGGTCTTTCCTTCCTAAAGGAAAGAAAGTCCTGACTTGACTCTTTCTTTCTAAATCCCGGCTTGGCTGTTTCTTCCTTTCTAAAGCTCCATTTGCCTCTTCCTTTCCAGAGCCTGACTTGGCCTTCTGCTTTCTGAAGCTGACTTGACCTTTTCCTCCTAAAGCCCCACCTGGCTCTTCCTCTCTAAAACCCGGCTTGGCCCTTTCTTCCTAAAACCTGGCTTGACTCCTTCTTTCTTTCATAATTCCCACTTGGTTCTTCCTTTTTAAAGCCTGACTTGGCCTTTTCCTTCCAAAGTCCAGCTTGGCTATATCTTTCCAAAGCCTGACTTGACATAAAGCTGCACTGAGCTTTCTTCCTAAAACCCTGCTTGGCCTTTTCTTCCTTTCCAAATTCCCATTTGGCTCCTCCTATCCAGGGCCGAGCTTGGCCTTTTCTTTCCAGAGCCCAATTTAGCCTTTGCTTCCTAAAGCCCCTCTTGGCTACATATTTCTAAAACCCCACTTGGGTTTTTCTTTCCCAAACCCAACTCAGCTCCTTCTTCCTAAAGCCTCACTTGGCCTTTTCTTTCCTAAAGCCTGACTTGGCCTTCTCCTTCCCAAAACCCACTTGACCTTTCCTTCCTGAAGCCCCCAGCAAGGCTTGGCCCATCTCCTTGCTTCCTTCTCTTTGTTTTCCCAATGTAACGATGGAATTCCATCCCTGGAAGCGCTCAAACCCCGTGGATGTTTGGGGTTGTGTCCAGTGCTGGGCTCATGGTTGGACTCCAGGACCTTGGAGATTTTTCCCAACCTCCCCAAATCCATGATCCCTCTTCCCATTGCTGGCTTGGGTGCCACTGTCAGCTCCTCCTGCTGAAAACGCCTCTGGTTTAGGAATAAATTCCCAAGTTTTGTGTTAGCAGGATGACAAATCGAGTTTGGGGGATGGTTTGGAACATTCTGATTTTTTTTTCCTTCTTTTCCCTCTGGATTTTTTTTCCATCTCACTCACAGCCCAACTCGGCATCGCCGGGTGACAACGTGATGACAGCAGCTCCGAAAAGAGGGGGAGGTGATGGATTCATGGGGGGGGAACCAGGCAAGAGGAGGGAGGGAAGGAGGTCGGGGAGGAACGAGGAGACGTGGAGATGCCACTTCACTGCTCGCGCTCACTGTGATTATCCCATCCCGGCTCCTCGGAGCCGGATCCACCTCCCCCTTCCCTGGGAGATGGGATTCGTGTCCTCCCCCGCTTCTCCTGGCTTTTCCCGAGGTTATTTTTATAGATTTTATATATTTTATATTTATACTTTTCCATAAATAAATCAGGAACCATCCCAGCACTGTGCGATGTGAGGACGTGGAAGGATCCACGTGGATCTGGGATTGTCCCTTCCCACGTCCAACCTGGAGCACAAAGAACTCCAGGATAGCTCTGAAATTAAGGCAAAATGGGTCTTTTCCCTAAAATAATGTGGAGTTTTCCTCCTTTTCCCCAAGGTGAAGGTAAGACCTTTACAGGCTGAGTTCATTAATTTTTAATCCATGCACAGTTTGGGCCCAAGCCCAGCTGTGGAAAAGGGTTTTCGGGATGCAGATTTTTGGGATGAGGGTTTCCCTCTCTGGGGCAAAGTGGGCTGGGATTCACGGTCAGATCCAGGGGTTGTTTTCCCTACGGTTCCCTCGGCAATTGGTTGTCAGCTGTGCCGTGGCTCTAGTCCCATCCCAGGCCCTTCCTTTGGGTTTTGGGGATCTCCTCTCCCCAAACTCTCTCCCAGAGGCATGGCCACATCCCAAATTTCCAACCAGAAGGAAAATCCTCCGTGTCCAGCCTCCAATTCTGTGGCACGTGGGGGGTCGCAGAGGCCAGAGCTGCTCTCAGCCAGGTGAGAACTGACAGAGAAACGTGAACAAATCCTGATTTTTACTATTTTTCCTTCTTACCCTTCGTTTCTGTCTCACCTTGAGCTCCCCCCCGGCTCTTCCCGAGGCGGTGGCACCTGGCTCCGGGATTATTTTTCCCATCCCTTTTTGGCAGCGCTCCCTCCTCCGGCACAAACGCAGCTCCTATAAATAACCACGGCTCGTGCTCACTCCCCCTCCCTCCTTCCCTCAGATCCGTCTTCCTTTCTCCTTGTCTGTCCCTTCTCCTGCCGGGAGGAGCCGCTGGAAAATCCAGGAGTGGGGGTTGAGCTCATCCATGTCCCCCTCATCCCTGAAATCGGCTGCGTCTGAAGCACGTGCGGGAATTTTCATTGGATTTATGCAAAACGCCCCCCTCAATTTTCTCCTCAATCCCCCCATAATTAATTCCTGAATTTCCTTTTATCCTTCCCTGATGGTCCCAAATCCAGGCAGCCACTCCCTAAAAATTTCCCCCGACCATGCCACTGGTTTCCACCCCAAAAATATCCCTAAATCCTCACATTTCCCGAAATGTTGGTGATGGTGTTTTCCAGCCTTCTTTGGGCATGACAGGGCTGGTATGGATTGGGAGGGAATGGCTGCACGTGGATTAGGAGCAGGGACCCTTGACCCATGGGAATGTGGAATTCCAGAAATAATTCCAGGGTTGGGATGAGCACAAAGCTCCAAAAAGTCAAAACTATCCTGATGAAAGCATGTGAATTTTTGGGAAAAGCAAAAACTGAGCTCAAGCCGGGGGATCCCAAAGGATAAATCCGGGTCTGGAGAGTGGAAACCGCTCCGAGTGCGACCAAGGACGGATCCGGGATGCCCCATCCCACAGGATTGCCGGGACAACAAATCCAGCTTGGACTTCGGGTTTTTCCAGCAGGGAATTTTCTGGGAATGGTGGCAGGATTGGGATAATGAGATGCTGCTCACGCTCCCTAATGAAGTGTCGAAGGAAGTCGGCGCCGGCTCCCGGCAAATTAGATCGGGATTATTGGAGCAGTGAGAATGGAACGATCCGAGATGGGATCGGAGCGGGCGGGAAGGGCTGGAAGTGCCCGATGGCCTCGACTGCGTTCCCTGGAAAAGGAAAAAGTATGGAAACCCTTCCCAAAACCTGGGCCAGAGCTGGAGGAGAGGGAAGGGATTGGCTCTCCGCTGGTGATGCCGTTTGGAGCAGGAATGGGAGGTAGGAATGGGGTTCTCAAGAGCATCTCCAGCCTTTCATGGGCTGCATCTCCCCACATTCGCTTCTGATCCCGTTCCACGCTGGATTTGGCTCCTTTGCAAAGGAACTTTTACTCCAATTCCCAGATAGACTTGGCTTTGTGCTCCTTCCCAAGAGGTCCTTGGGCATTTACACCCTCCAAATGTGGAGTTTTTGGGAATATGAGGGATATGGGAATGTTTGGATCCTCCAAATGCGGCATTTCTGGGAGCATGAGGGAATGTTAGCATCCTCCAAACATGTTTTTTTCAGGAATATGAGGGGTTTGGGAATGCTTGCATCCTCCAAACGCTCCGTGTTTGGGAATCCAAGGTCAAGTGGGGTTCACAGTGAAATTTCCCACGAAAAAATGCATTTCGAGTGCATTTCCAGTGCATTTTCTCCCAATTTGGCCCTTTCCAATCCTCAACCAGGCTCTGCTGGGATCAGGATGAGCCAGATCCGGCTGCTGGGTCCCCCTTTTCCCATTCCCACCACAATCCCTTGGGAAAGAGCCACCCAACAACGGAACTCATTAAAAGTGTGGAAAACACAAATTTAATTAAAGCAAACCTTGCCTTTACCAGGAAAACAAATCCACCCTTTTCCATGGAACAATGGATTTTTCCAGCCCTCCCATACCGGGATTCCTCCCTCTTTTCATCCCTCTCCTTTATTATCCCTGGCTGGGAGCTGGCGCTGCCTGATTTCCATAAATTTGCATCAGAAATTGGGGGGAGAAAGGAGGAGGGGAGGGAAAAAAAGCTGGAAAAATGAGATTTTCTGGCGCTGAGCTGGCTCTGAAGAAAGGAGCCCTGGCTGGAGGAGGGAAAAGGCAGGAAGGGGTGGGAAAGATCCTGGATTTCTAAAGTTTGCCCATTCCCTGTTTTATCTGGGAGAGAAAAGCTTTCTTAAGCTTGGCAGAGAGCCAGAATTCCCAGTTTATCCAGACCTCTAAAATAAGATATGCAGGGCAGCCCCTAATTCTGGGACTTTTGTGGTTTTCCCAGGTAGGATCCGGGATTTTCCGACTTTTCCACACTGGAAATGTCGGCTGCAAGCTTCCAGGTGAGGGAAAGGCCTTTGGAGCCTCTGAGGACGGGCTTGGAGGATGGGGTGGGATAAAATCCAGGAAGCTCCTTTTTCTTTGGGATTGGCTTTTCTTGGGATTTAAGGAAAAGCCGATCCATGGGGCAGCCTCATCCAAGTGGGAGATCCCATCTCCCAGGTGTGGGAATTACCCATAGATGGGATAAAAATGTCTGAATTCCCAAGTTTGGACAGGCTGGAGAGGCTGAATCCCAAAGCTGCTCCATCAGGATCATCAAAATTATCTGTAATTATTGCTTGGATGGGTTTTTCCAGCTTTTTCATGGATAACCACAAGTGTTTGGGGTGGTTTTCCTCCTGGGAATAAAAAAAAAGAAAAGCAGGGATTGACGGATTGAGATGTTGGAATGAGGCTTTTCCTCACCCCTTGGAGCCTCTCCATCACCTCCAACCGCATTGTCCATGGATCCATCACTTTTCCCAAGGAATAAAGGGAGGGAAAAGAGGAAACGGCCTCAGGGTGCAGCAGGAAGGCCTTAGGTTGGGTACTGGGAAAATTCCTTTTGGAAAAGGTGGAGAAGTCCTGGGCTGAGCTTCCCATTCCTGGAACTGTTCAAAAATTCTTGGATGTGGCCCTTGGGGCATGGAATTCCTGTGGGAATGGTTGGAATCCATTACCTCAATGGCCTTTTCCCACCTGAACGATTCCATGATCTCACACCAAAGGATGGGAATGGACCACGGCGTCAAATCCCAAATTTCATCTTCTCCCACACTTTTTGGGATGTTTTCCCAGCTTTTTTTCAGCTCCAAAAGTTTTCCATTCCCAAGGAGAAACTGATCCCTCAATCCATGCCCAAAATCCTGGCGGTTGTTTTGGGAAGGGCATGCCCAGAGTGAACCATTTCCAGATATTTGGGGCTTAAATCCTTTCTATTCCCATTCCATTTCCACATTACAGATGGATCGTGTGCACTCCATTATCCTGAGCTGTCAATCACCTGTCAGGGTGATGGACAAGTGTCTGGAAGTGATGCAGAATTCCCAGCATTTCAGGGAATTATGGATGAGTTACGATGATGCCAATCCACGCTCGTGGTCTCATCGGATCCCATCCCAAGATCTGAGGGAATCATGGATGATTTATGGAATTCTGGAGGATGACAAAGGTGCATGGTCCCACTGGATCCCACCCCGGGCTCCAGAATTGGGATCATCCTGGAGTCGGAATTAAATCCAGGATTTAACCAGTGATTCCCAAATCCTGGTTTCTTCATTCCAGCCGATTTTGAGGATGGAGAAGGTGGAAAAGAGCTGGAATAAATTCCTGGATTTGAGGAGTTTTTATGGGAGTTAATCTGCTCATCCCGGAGAGGGAGAAATTCCTGGGAAGGCGATTTTGTGTCACATCCGAGCCAACTTTTGGTTTAATTCCCAGAAATTCCATTTTCATCTCTGGAATGACCTCGGGCGAAGACAAATGCCTGGAACTGGGGCTTTGCTGCTTGGTCAGGCCCTTCCCAGGGAATTTGGGAGCCAACTTGGATCCAACTTGGATCTCCCAGCCCTTCCCACTTTAGCGGGATGTCCTTTGGGAATAAGGACTGCAATGTTTCCAGAGGGTTTTTTCCTCTGGATTTTCTCCTCTTCTGTGGCATTTTGGGGGAAAACTGAAGCCCTTTCCCCCATCCTTTTGGTTTTCCAGCCTTGATTTTCCTCCTTCTCCAGGAATTTTACATTGCCTGTTGATCCAAAGTCGTGGATGGAGATTTTTCCCTTTTTTCTCTCAGCTTTTTTTCCTTTTTTCCCCTTTCCCCCCTTGTTTTTCCTTTTTCCTTCCCCATCCCCCTTTCCCCCCTTTTTCCCCTTCTCCCACTTTTTTCCCTTTTTCCCCTTTCCCCCCTTTCCCCCTTTTCCCTTTTTTTCTTGGTCTCCCTTTTCCCAGGGAAAACGTGGCCTCGGAGGCACCAGTAGAGGAAAAATTGAATTCTTAGGGAAGCCTCCCCTGCCTTCTTTCCATAAATTTTTGGGATTGGGAAGAGCCTTTTTGGCTCTGGAGGGGCAGAAAAAGCTCCTCATCTTGGGAAGCAGAGCAGCAGCTCCTCCAGTCCCCTGGAATTTTGGGAGCTGCCCCTTTCCCAATCCAGGGCCATGAATTCCTGTTGGGATCCTTTCAGCTGAAGGAGGATCTCTCCCGGGGAATGGGAGCCGGGGGTGGATTTTTCCATCACCACCTCACACTGGGAATATTTTCCACCTTCTTTCTTTTTTTTTTTTTTTTTTAACTTCTAGGGATCCTAGAGCGACTGGAAAAAAGCTCTGTGTGATTATGTAATTCCTGAGTTTTTGGGAAGGTGGGAACAGCTGCACCCACCGGTTCCAGGGACTTGTGCTGGGAGTGGGAAAGTCCTGGGAATGCAGGGAGCAGCTGGAATGCGGCGAGCTGGGATTTTGGGGGAATTTCTGCTGATTCTGGGCCTGTTGTGGGGTCAGGTTGGTTTTCCCAGTGGGATGATCCCATTGGATCTGTTCCCGGCCAAGCCAAAGGAAAGAACTGCTGGAAAACAGGAGAGGAGAGGTTTTGGTGGGAATTTGCGATTTTTGGGGATTTTGCAGGAGCAAATCAGCAAAAGTTGTGCTGGGAGGATGATGGGATTCCTGTTTCTGGGAATTTGGGAAGATTTGGGATTTTGCAGGAGGAAAGCAGTGAAGTTGTGCCAGGAGGATGCCAGGATTTGTGTCCCTGGGAATTTTGGGGATTTTTAGGATTTTGCAGGACCAAACCTGGCAGTTGTGCTGGGAGAATGACAGGATTCGTGTTCCTGGGAATTTGGGGGGTTTTTTGGGATTTTACAGGAGCAGAGCACCAAACTTTTGCTGGGATGACAACAGGATTCGTGTTCCTGGGAATTTGGGGTTTTTTTGGGTTGGTGGGAAGCAGTGGGAAAATCCCACAGGATTCCTCTGCCTGGGATGCAGCCAGAGGGGATTGGGAGCATCCTTGAACCTCCACTTTTGCAGGGAATCCAGGCTGTTCCCGGTGCCCTGGGATTGGCTGTGTGGGACTGGGAGCGCTCCTGACTCAGCGGGAGCGGGGACAATTCCAGGTGGGCCAGGACACCCGGAACGAGTGTGGGAGAGCAGCTAAATCCGTCTGGGAATGACTCAGAGCACGAGGGATCGGCTCAGCCACCCCCACGTCCCTTTTCCCGAATTCCCAAAGCTCCCGAGGAGAAGGAAAACTCAGAAGGGATGGATTTGGGATGATGTCACTTCCAACCCTCAGGAAGCTCTGGTTTGGCCACTCCCACTGGGAATTTTTTTCCTTGTTATTTTAATTTATTACTGAATGTTTTAATTTTTCATGGAGCTTCCCAGAGCTGGAAAACCCCCCTGGAAGGTGCAATGATCCAGCACTTTGGGATGAGGCCTCGGACCCCATCCCCCCAAATCCTCCCCAAACACCCAAGAATTCCAGTCCAGGAGAATTCCTGACTCCCACAGAAAGTTCTGATTATTTCCAGGGGAAATATGGAATTGAAGATTATTCTTGCAATAATTCTGACAGGATATATTACTCCAGGGGGAATTGGGTGGGAATGGGGCAGAGTTCACCTGGAGAGGTGGAAGCTGCTCCATCTCTGAACCATCCCAGGGGCTCTGAACATCCCAATCCCACCGAAAAGATTTCTGAACAATGCAGGTTCAGATTCAATTGGATTTAAATCCCTTTCAGCCCGAAATTTTCTATTATCTTGGATTTTATGGAATAGCTCAGCTAGGCCAGATGAGCAATCTGCTCTGGGATGCAGAACTGGAGGAAGAAAATGGGACATTTCTGCTGGAAATCAGGATTTTCCAGGCAAAGGGAAACTTCAACTCCAAGGAAAACCTTTCTTGGTTTTCCAAGGATCTCTCCTTCCCTGGCTTCCTTTTTTCCCTTTTTTTGAAATCCATTTTGAGCCTTCCCCCCCTTCATTGCTCTTTTTCTACTTCTTTTTTCCTCCTTATTTCCTCCCTTTTTCTTCTGCCCTTTTCCCTCCTCCTTTTTTCCTCCTCCTTTTTTTCCCCCTCCTTTTTTCCTCCTTCTCCCCACCATTTTTCCTCTTTTAGCTTCCTTTATTCTCCCTCTTTCCTCCTCCTTTTTCCAGTTTTTTCCTCCTTCTTTTCTCCTTTTCCCCTTTTTTTCTCTTCAATTTTCCCTCTTTTTTTCTCCTCCTTTTTAACTGTTTTTTCCTCCTCATTTTCCTCCATTTTTACTCTTTTTCCCCCTCATTTTTCCTTTTTTCCTCTTTTTTCCTCATTTCCCCCTCGTTTTTCCTCCTTTTCCCCTCTTATTTTCCTCCCTCCTCATTTTGTCCTCCTTTATGGTTCCATTACTCCCTCCTTTTTTCCTCCTTTTTCTCCCCATTTTCCTTCCTTTTCTTCCTCCTTTTTTCCTCCTTTTTTCATCTTTTTTTCCCTACTTTGTACTCCTTTTTTCCATCTTTTTTCCCCTCCTTTCTTCCCTCTTCTTTCCTCCCTTTATCCTGCTCCTTTTTCCCTCCTCCACTTTTCCTTTTTTCCTCCTTTTCCTCCCACCATCTTTTCCTCCTTTCCCCTTCATTTTTTCTTTTGTCTTTTCTCCGTGTCCAAAGCTCAGGACAATCCCTGCAGAAAAGGAGGCTCCATACCTCTCTTCCCACCCCCTCCAGGAGCTTTTCCTGCTGCCATCCCAGCTTTTCCTGCTCCTTCCAGCCTTGGAAAATTTCTCCTGAGGAGCAGGAGCCACTCCAGGGGAGCAGATGGCTGAGGAGGAGGAGGAAGAGGAAAATCATGGATACAAATTCTCCGAGATGTCTTTGCAACATTCCCAGTCAAGGTTGTGCCACTGAGAAAATCATCCTGCAGGATTTCCCCAAACCCCCCAAATTTTGGGGTGTTTCATGGATATTTGAAACTTTTAAAGTACTCGGATCCCTCCAGAGGTTCTGTTCTGAGGAATCCGCAGGGAGAGTGAGGATTCCTCATCCATCAGCTGGGACAAACCTGGACTTTGGGGGTTGTCTGGGACCCTGGCATTGCAATTCCATGTTTGGAGCGGCTGGAATTGCTGGGTGTTTCTGACATCTCCAGAAAATTCCCATTCCCAGTTTTCCAAAGTCGCGTTTCCTTGTGGGAAAACATGATCTGCTGGAGATCCCCTACAAGAAACCCTTTGGAATGTGGAGATTTGTTTGGATATCCAGGGAGGAAATCCATTTAAAATTCCAGGGATTTTCTCAAAGCTGCAAAACTTCCCTGGACCCCTGGAAAACTTCCAGAGTCCACTCTGGGATGAGAAAATTCCATGTTTAGTTCTCCCCACATGGATTTAGGAGGAGCAGCAGAACCAGGGGTGCCAGGATTCAAGAGATCAAAGGAATTTGGGCCTCATTATCTCCAAATTCCAGGGAAGCTGAGGCTGAAAGCTGGGAAATCTCCCAGCAACCAAAAGCTGGGAAGGAGGGAGGGAGCGAAAGCAGAATTCCCAAATCCCTGCTCTGTTGACAAGGTGAAAGCACGGAGATGAAATCGCCACAGAACGTTCGGAGCGATGGAGGCTCTGACCAGGAATAGTGCTGGAAAGAGCCAGATTGAGGTGGAAAGGGACTTTTCCCAAAAAAAAAAATGACAGCTTGGAGGTCAGCTGTGCCATGGGAAGTTGTTTTGGGAGAAAATGCAGATTTTGGTGTCATTCCAAGGATTTTCATCTTCCATCGGCAAACTCCGTCCCTGGATTTTGTGCCGGGAGTTGGAACGGCCAGAAATGTTTGTATCCCACAGTTCTGCTTCATCCCAAAATTCCTGCTTGATGCTGTCAGAATAACTGGGTTGGGGAGGCCCTGGCTTGGCTTATCCTGGGAGTCTGAGGCTGCTCTATCCCTGGAAGTGTCCAAGGGCAGGGCTTGGAGCACCTGGGATAGATATTTTCCAACCCAAAGCATTCCAGGATTCCATGTGCTGGGTTAGATGGGATAATTGGGATAAATCCTTCCCTGGGAGGGTGCCAAGACCCTGGATGGAATTCCCAGAGAAGTTGTGGATGCCCCTAGACCCCTGGAAGTGTCCAAAGCCAGGCTGGACGAGGCTTGGAGCAACCTGGGATAGCAGGAAGTGGGTAGGAACTGGAACGGGATCAGCTTCCAGGTCCTTCCCAACCCATCCTAAAAATTCCGGATTCATCACTGCCTGTTCCCGTCTTTCCATGACCAAGTGGGAATGGAACCATCTGGAGATGTCTCCAGTTCTTATCCCTGCCTGGTGCTGCTTTGTCCCACCAACATTCCCAGTTCCAAGCCAGTATTCCTGGTTTCTAGCCAATATTCCCAATTCCCAGTCAATACTCCTGGTTCCCAGTCAATATTCCCAGAAATATTCCCAGTTCCCAATCCTCACTGGGGAGACCTGGACGCTCTCCATGCATTCCCAAACCTCTTTGTTTCCCGAAGCCTCCCCAGCGCTTCTGGGGATGGAATTCAATTTTACTTCCCAACAAAAAAAATCCCCCAACCCCCCAAATCTCCTGCAGAGGAGCGAGAATTAATTAAATTAATTAAATTAATTATATCAATTAAATTAATTAAATTAATTAAATTAATTAGTGGCCATTGTGTCACTAACACCAGACTTTAATTAAATTGTGTGGAGATAACTACTCTGGAGATTTCCAACAGCCAAACGTTCCCAGGATGGAGAAATTCCTCCTGAAATCGATCCAAGGCAAGTCTTGTCCTCCAGTAAAGCTCCAAAGTTGAAAATTCCAGCTGATTTTTCCCATAAAAATGGCTCCTTCCTGCTCTTCCTCCCCTCTTTTCCATCCTTTTGGAGGTCCTGGGAAGTCCAGGCTCTCCTCAGCTCCTTCCCATCTTTTGGAAATGATGATCCCATGGGATGTGGAGGGTCTGGATCCTAGAGTCACCCATGGGATTGGTCAATGCCACGTGGTGGTGGTGCATTCCAGGAATTCTTTGGAATATTGGCTACTGGGAAAGTTTCTTACCCAGCTCACTACATCCCCTTGCTCCTGGATATCCTGGATGGATCTGAGCTCCTCCAGAAGGGTCAGAATTCCGAACCGGTCCCATTTTCCAGGTGGTTTTGTGTCTGCCAACATCTTCAAGGTCATTCCTGGCTATTCCATGGATTTTCCATCCTTTTCCAAGTCTCCACTTGGGAATTGCAGGTGGAGTTTGGGCCATTCCTGAAATTCCTGGGGTGTTTAGTGGGTAAAAAGTGGGAGAAGGTGCTTCCAGAGGGATTTGGAATAAACTGGATTTTCTGGGATTATTGCCCTGCCCTGAACTCAGCCGCATTCCACCATCCCTGATTTTCCCAACCCGAAATTTCTCACTGATTTCTCCCTCTTGGGCACAGAGCAGGAACTCTTCCACATCCCAGTTTAATTCCAGCTCCTCGCCACAGAGCCTTTTTGGGAACAATGAGCTCCGAGGCCTTGGGAACAGCACCAGAATGGGAAGGGACAGCTCCTTCCATGGCCTTTTCCCCAGCTCCTTCTCCTGGCAGCATTCCAAGTGAACTCTGGAGGATTTGGGATTTGATGGGAGTTTTATTTCCTTTTGATATCCAGTGATTTTCATTAAAATTCCACTGCTCGTCTCCTGCTTTTTGTGCCGTCCTTCATCCTCACCTCTCCGGCTCTTTTAGCTGGAAAAGCTCCTGGGAGCAGTTTTTGCTTGGAAGGAGTGTTAAAATCCCAGGATGGATGCTACTGGTGATGATTCCTCTCTCCTCATCCTTTTCCAATGTTCCCTTGGAATGGGGGCATCTTCCCAGAGCTCCCAAGAGCTTTGAAATCTGGGAAGCAAAAAGAAAATCCTGGCTAAAAATCCCTTTGCTACCAATTCCTCCAGTCAATATTCCCAGTTTCCAGTCAGTATAACCTGTTCCTGATCAACATTCCCACTTCCCAGTCAACATTCCACTTCCCAGTCAATATTTCCAGTCAATATTCCTGGTTCCCAGAAATATTCCCAGTTCCCAGTCAATTTTCCCAATTCCCAGCCAATATTCCCAGTTCCCAGAAATATTCCCAATTCCCAGTCAATTTTCCCAGTTTCCAGTCAATTTTCCCAGCCCCCAGTCAGTATTCCCAGTTCCCAGTCGATATTCCCACTTTCCAGTCAGTATTCCCAGTTCTTTTCCTCCTTGGACTATCTCCCTATCCAGCCCCAGGCCAGCTCTCCAAAGAATATCATCATCATTCAGGAAATGCTCTGGATGTGCCTGGAATTCCGAGGGCAAAGTCTTCTCTGAAAGGTTCCAAAGCCTTTGGAAAATCAGGATTTTCCCCTGGATATTGGCTCCAACCCACCAGTGGCTCCCATCCCCCTTGGATTCTTCTCAGCAGGAGCTGAGTTGGGATTTTTCCCTTTTTCCTCCTTATTCCGACTCCGAACTTTGATTTATTCCCACTGCATTTGCTCACAAGCAGGAGAAACCTGGAGCTCCAGCTCCTGTTTTTCCAAGGCCAGGAGAGGATTGGAAGTTCCAAACAGAATAATTATTCACTAAATTAAAGGATTTTGAAACAAATTTTATGTAAAATCATGGAAAATCACCTTTTCCTCCTTTTTCACTCCAGAAAAAAAAAAATGTTGCCTCTTTTCCTCTGGATCCAACTGCTCTTCCACATCCTTGAAGGTCAATTCCATCTATTTCCATTCCCAAATTTTGGCTGCCAAGGCCACAAGTGCCCCAACCCCTCCTGTCCTATTCCTGATATTCCTTTGGAATTCTGACTCTTTCCCAAATCACTCTGACTCCAGGGATGTGCTCCCATCCCATGGACCCTATTCCCACCTTTTATAGGGAGGCTGATTTCCCTTGGATTGGGGAGATTTTTGGGCTGGAAAACTGGGGAAAACTCCAGTGTGCTCCTGCTGAAACATCGAGGAATTTTCCTTGCTGCCCTGGAGGGAAAATCGGGATTTATTCCGTGGGAGAAACATTCCCAAAGCTGTGTGTCCTGCAAAAACTCTCCGAAGGGCCATGGCCAAGACTGGATTTATTTAGACATGAACAGAGCCTGAAAATTGGGAATTCCGACCCTGGGAAATGTGGGAGAGGGGAAAGATGAAGGATCAGGAGAAGGATCCAGAAATGCTGGAAAAATCCTTGGGGAAAACTTTACTTGGTAAAAGGCTGGAGTGAGGCTGTATTTTCTGGATTTTGGCTCCTTTTAGTGGATTGGGATATATTTTCTGGATATGGGGTGTATTTTCCAGATTTGGGGTCTATTTTCTGGATTTGTGATATATTTTGTGGCTTTGGGATATATTTTGTGGATTCAGAATGTATTTTCCATATTTGGGATCTATTTTGCAGATTTTGGATGTATTTTGTGGATTTGGGATCCATTTTCCAGATTGGAGATTTATTTTGTGGATTTGGGATATATTTTCTGGATTTGGGATTCTCCATATTGAAGTGTTTTCCTGTGTGCAATGGTTTGGATTAATTTTTCAAGAAAATCTTCCCTGATCTCTTTTTCCCACTTTTTTCCAGCCATGCTTTCTCCAGCTCTTTTCCAGGTGTTTGGATGGATTCAATCCCTCATTCCAGCCTCTTCCAATCTCTGTCCTGCCTGAGGAGCAGCAATTTCCATATTTATCAAATTCCTTTCCCAAGATCTGCAATCCCCGGCTCATCCAAGTCCCGGCACCGGGAAGTGGAGCAGGGATGGGAGGAGCAGGAAAAACACGGAAAGGAAAATGTGCAGGATTCAGGGTCCTGCTTTTCCTTCCCTACTCCTGTTTTGTCCTCAGCCTGGAGCAGCCAAACCATCTCTGCTCCCACGGGAGCCACTGGGAGTTGGAGCAGGCACAATGGGAAAATCCAAGTGGGATTTTCCAGCTCCAAGGATCCTGTACTGGGATCCAAAACTGCATTCCATGGAGATGGGAGTGGGATTCATCCTGCTGGAATTGTGGCACTTCCACCCAGATTTTCCTATCCCAGCTCCAGCTTTGGCTGCTCCTGCAGGGTGGGAAGAGGGAAATATGGGAAGATGGGAATATGATGGGAAGATGGGAGGGCCCTGGGATGGGAAGATCAGGGCACGATTTGACAACAATTCCCAAATTCTGGAGCAGCAGCACCGACAAATCCTCCCGGGGTGAATTCCCAAAGAAAGTGGAGCAGTCCCTCCAGGCTCTGCAATTCACAAAGTGACTATTCCAGGCTATGGAATTCACAAAGGAAACAGAGCAATCCCTCTGGGCTGTGAATGCTGCAGGAATTCCCCAGTGGGGAGCCAAACTGGGAATGTGGGATGGGGCAGGAATTTGGGAATCAGGGATGGGGCAGGAATTTGGGAATCAGGGATGGGGCAGGAATTTGGGAATCAGGGATGAGCCGTGCAGGGAGGTGCCAGCTGGGAATGTGGGATTGCTTTTCCAGGAGTGTCAATATCCTGGGATCCATCCCACGGCATCGCTGTTTGCACAGCCCTGCCACTGTTTGCTCCCGAGCCTTTGGAGCAGGAAATGTTTGGAAAAGCCGCTTGTTCTGGTTCCAGGCTTGGGAATCCCGCTGGATCCGCTCCTGCTGCATTCCTGGAGGCTCCAGGGACCTGTCCCATCCCATTTATCCCACTGAGCCTTCCTGCCCTTGGCTCTTCCCAAGGTTTGGGGATGGAGGTGGAGCTGGAAAAGCTCCTGTTACCAGCGGCATTCCCAGTTTGGGAATATCCCAGTGCTCAGGGCAGGAATCTCTGAATTCCCAAGGAAAATCCCCTCAAAGAGTGATTTTCCATGGAAAAATGAATGTATCATCCTGTTACCTATGGAAATATCCTGGATAAACCCGGGATCAGTTCCAGCACTGGGAACAGAGAGGCCCTGGGAAGGGAAGGACTCAGGATGGACATCTGGAAAAAAAATACTGGGAATCTCTAGGATGAGACAGTAGAGGGGCTGGGATGGGAAACTCACATCACCCTCAGGGAAAAAAATCCGTGAAAAACGGGGAAAAATGAGTGACAGGAAGGAGGGGCCAGTGCAAAGCCAGGGATGCTCCCCAAAAATGTCTGAAATACCCCAACATTTCCTAAAATACCAACTTCTTTTGGGAGCAGCCCCAGACAGCGCAAAACCGTTCCCACTTTTCCGGGAGGTTTTCCCTCTGTCCCTGTGTGGGTCTTGATGGGACAGAATTCCATGGATGGGATTTGGGGGCAGAGAATACTCCCAAGGGGTTTTCCCATTGGCTGGAGCCATAGACAGGTTTGTTTGTTTTTTTTTTTTGATTTTGAGCTGGAAAATTCCCTTTTGGAAGTGGCCCTAAGCATGGAATGAGGAAGTTCAGGAAATTTTGGGAATTTTTTGGAATTTTTTATTCTGTTTTGTCCCTAAATGTTCCCAAACCAGCACTTCCGGCCATTCTTCCGCAAAAACCAACCTCTGTTCCCATCTGTGCTCCTGGATCCCTCCAGGATAAATTCCAATTAATCCTCAGTTCCCAAACTGTGGGATCAAACCCCAAATCCTGCTGATATCCCAAATCCAGTTCCCTCATCCAGGCAGGAATTTTGGGGCTTAGCTCCAACTCCTCATCCTTCACCAGGCCTAGTTTGGAATTGGGAATATTCCCCCTTTTCCTGCTTTTTTTCAGGCTCCTCCACTAAAGAACTGGATCAATCCCAAAAAATCCCACAGGAATTCAGAGAGAACACAACTCCATCCTTCATCCCCTCAATTCCAAGGAAATTCCTGTTAAAATTCCAAATTCATTGAGAAATTTCCCTTCTTTCCACTCCCTATTCCTCAATTTTTTCCAGTTCCTTGGATCTTTTCCAGGGGCTGGAGCTGGAGTGCTGGATATTCCTGGATATTTCCTCGCCCCCACTGTTGGATTTTCCTGGTGCCTTTCCCAGTTTTTGGTCACCAGGGGATTTTTCATCCCAATCCTCCCATTTTTTGTTGGCTCCTCCTTTCCAAACCCCATTCCAGGAAGGATTTCCTGCTCCAAAATCCCCAGAATTTGCCGGAGCAGATGCACCATCAAAACTTCCTCCCTGGTATGTGTTCCCCGGGGTAATGCTGCAGAATAAATTCCCAATTATTCCAAATCTGGGACTTTCTCCCCAAAATTTGGAATTTTCTCCTTGAATTTCAATTCCAGCCTGGGATTTTCTCCCCATATTTGGGACTTTACCCCTGAATTTGGGACCTTCTCCATAAATTTGGGATTTTCTCCCTAAAGTTTGGTCTTCCCCGGTTTGGGCCTGTCTCCTCCAGTTTGGGATTTCTTCTTCCAATTTGTTATTTTTTCCTTAAATCTGGGAATTTATCCTGTGGTTTGAGACTTCCTCCCCAAAATTAGAGACTTGTTGTCTAAATTTGGATATTTCTCCCAAAATTTGAAAATTTCTCTCTGAATTTGGAGATTTCTCCCTAATTTTGGGGTTTTCTCTTCCAGTTTTAGACTTTCTCCCTAAATCTGGGATTTTGTTCCCAAAATTTGAGACTTTCTTGCTAAATTTGGGATTTTTTTTCTCTAATTTGGGACTTAGCACCCGGATTTGTTCTGGAAAGGTTGGGGGAAAAAAGAGAAACTGGAAAATTTTCCCCTTGGAAGCTTTTTGTGTGGCCCAAATTCCCATCTCTGAGGGCAGGCAGAGGAGCCTCACCTGGAATGTGCTGCCCCAGTTTCCGGCAGTTCCCAGTGGACGCCAGGAAAGAGGCTTGGACTTGGTTTTCCAGGCCGGGTCGAGCTCTTGGGAATCTGGGAAGGACGGGAGGGTGCCAGTTCTGTCTGAAAACAGGGATTGGTTTTTCAGGGAGTGAAAGGATCCAGCTTTGGAAGGGAATGTGGGCAAGTCCTTATTTACAGAAGAAATCAGGAGTAATCTCCCTGGTGGATGCGTTTGGATGAGGCAGGAGCAGCGTTCCCCACCTCGGCTCATTCCCTCCCTTCCCAAGGCTGGGAATTCCCTGGGGCTCCCACCAGCCGCTGGATTCGCAGGGAATTAAAAGCCAGGAGAAATCGGAGTGATCCGGACACGGTGGGATTCGTATCCCGCGATTTCCAGCGTTTCCTGTCGGTTCCGATGTCCTGGGAGCCGTCTGATGGGCCCGGAGCCGCTCCCGGGATTTCCCCGCGGAATCTGGAGGCTGCCAAGGAAACTTTGCCTTTGGAAAACAAATCCCACTCCCAACATTCCAGGTTATTCCCGTTTATCCTTCTCACACCGAATCATGGGTTTGGTTCCAGGACAAGATTGTGTAAAAGGGGCTGAAATTCCCTTTGGAAAGGTGTGGAAATGCGGGAATTTTTAAAATCCTGTTTTATTTTTGTTTTCCAAGGAGGTATCGGAGCTGTGGAATCTTTGGGAAAGAATTCCTAAAAATCTTCACCCTCCTCATCCTGGGGTGACTCCCATCCAAAGGGATCTTCCAACCATGGGAACAGCCCTTGGCTCAGGACAGCGGGAATGCTGCCAGAGCTGAATGTTGGGAATGTGGTTGTCGCATTTTTCCATGGAAAATGGACAGAGACTTTGGGCTCCGGCAGCTGTGGGAAAAAATCCTGGATTGAGTCATTCCATGGAGATGGATTTGGGAATTTTTGACTCCTGTTGTTTCTGTTTTTCATGGAAAACTCCTCGTGAGGTGGAAAAATGAAGGATCTGAATTTGGGAATCTGGGATTGGGTTTGGTTTAATCCCGGATTTTCAGGTGTTGAGGGATGGATGATTCCAAAACTCTGTTCTGATGTTTTTTCCTAAACAAAAGAGGATCCTGGGGGCATTTCTTGGGCATTTTCATGGAATTGACTTTCAGGGGTTTGGGGAAGAGCTGGAATTCCAGCCCAACCAGTATCACCAGTCCGATCCAAACTGGTGAGATTTGATTCCCAAAAAGACCTCCCTGACAGGAACCAGGCTCTGCTGGATCCTTGCAAAACCCCATCCAGCTAAATCCAGGAATTGTTGGAATTCCTGGATTTTCTCTCCTTTCTTCCCCTGCACCCAGTCTTTTAGGAAAAGTCCCAGTCCCAGAAATTCTGGGAATCAAATCCCAATTTATTTGGGGCTGGATTTGATGGATTCCCCCAGGAGACATCGCCTTGTCCTGGTTTTCCCAGGAATACTGAGAGTCTGTCTGTGGCCAGTTTTATCCCAGGGCCGCCTCCTCAGGCTGAGGTTTATTGGGATTTTTTTTTTATTTTCAGGGATATGACCCCAGGAGTGCTGTGTTTTCCTCTCTGTCGTATTCCTGGGAAAGCCAGGGCAAGGCCTGGATTCCCAACTCCTCTATCCCACATCCTTGACCACATCCCAACCCTAGATCCCAAATCCCTGCTGGCATCCCAACCCCTCTGTCCCGTATCCCTGACCATATCCCAACCCTACATCCCACATTCCTGCTCCTCCATACTGCATCCCAATCCTGCATCCCAAAGCCCTGCCTGCATCCCAATCCTGCATCCCAAATCCCTGCCTGCATCCCAACCCCATCCTAGACCCCACATCCCTGTCTGCATCCCAGTCTCTCCTGTATCCCACATTCCTGCCCGGCAAGCTGCATCCCAATCCTGGATCCCAAATCCCTGCCTGCATCCCCGTCCTGCATCCCACATCCCTGCCTGGATCCTGCATCCCAACCCTGCATCCGTGTCACCCCCACCCTGCCATGTGCCCCCTCCTGTCACCGCCCACCTCCAGCCCATCCTGTGCCCCCTCCCCAACAGCCTCATGCCCCCTTCCATCCCCCAGAGCCCCCAGTATCCCCCTGCCCCCCAAAATCCATCCCTGCATCCCCCCCTCTCCCCCAAACCATCCCCACCTGAATCCCCTCTGCATCCCCCTCAATCCTTCTCCATCCTGCATCCCCCCTCAATCCATCCCCCATCCCTCTGTGAATCCCCCCTTGCATCCCCCCTCAATCCATCCCCCATCCCTCCGTGAATCCTCCCTGGATCCATCCCCCCCATCTCTCCGTGAATCCCCCCCCGCAATCCGGCACGACCCCCCCGATACCTCCCCCATCCATCCCCCGCCGAATTCCCCCCCCAAATCCATCCTCCCCTGCATTCCCGCCTGGATCCATCCCCCCGCATCCCTCCGTGAATCCCCCCCCGCTCCATCCCCCCAATCCTCCCTCCCTCCCTCCCTCTCTCCCCGCCCCCCTCAGCCCCTCCCGGGGGCGGGCTCAGTCCGGGGGGGCCGGGGGCGGCCGCTCAGCCCCGCTCGGCTCCGGCTGCTCCAAATCGGCTTAAGGGCGGCAGCGGCGGTGGCGGTGGAGCTGCTGCTGCACCGGGGGGGCAGCGCCGAACCCCGAACCCGACCGAGCCCCTCCCGGACCCTCCCGAACCGAGTCGGGCCCCCTCCCCTCCCGAACCGGGCCGAGCCCCCCGCCCCTCCTCTCCAGGACCGGACCGGGCCGAGCCCCCTCCCCGTGCCCGGCGCGATGCCCGCCCGACCCCCGGCGCGGGGGCCCCGCTGAGCCCCCCGCGGGCACCATGCTCGCCATGAGCCCCCTGCCCCTCTGCCTCCTGCTCTGGCACCTGCGGCACCTGGCGCTGGGTGAGTGGCACCCCCCGAGGGAACAGGGACACCCCAGGACCGCGGCAGGGATGGGGTGACCCCCAGGGACCCCCCCCGGGGCCGTGGCAGGGATGGGGCGACCCCCGCACCTCTCCGGTCACGGGGCGGGCTCGGCGCCCCCGCCCTGGGGTTTGGGGGGATGAGAGGGAGGGCACCCATGGAGAGGAGAACGGGTCTGGGGGTGAATTGGGGTTTGGTACTGGGGGATGAGGTCTGGAGGTGTTAGTGGGGCACCCTATAACCGGGAACTGGTTTGGAATCTGTTAATGGGGCACCCCATAACTGGGAACTGGTGTGGGATCTGTTAATGGGGCACCCCATAACCCGGTACTGGTGTGGGATCTGTTAATGGGGCACCCCATAACCCGGTACTGGTGTGGGATCTGTTAATGGGGCACCCCATAACCCGGTACTGGTGTGGGATCTGTTAATGGGGCACCCCATAACCGGGAATTGGTGTGGGATCTGTTAATGGGGCACCCCATAACCGGGAATTGGTGTGGGATCTGTTAATGGGGCACCCCCTAAAAAAGGCGGTTTTAATAGGGCACCCCCTGGCCGGGCACTGGTGTTAACCATGAGCGGGGCACTGGGGTGGGAGCTGTTAATGGGGCACCGTTAATGGGGTGCGAAAGGCCGGGGGGGTCTCATCCATGGGGTCACCCCCGTGTCCCCTTTTCCGCTGCTCCGGCTGCGCATCCCAGCCCTGCTCCAGACAGGGAGGGGGTGGGGGGCTGTGCTCTGGGGACCCCCACGAGCTCAGTTTTTTGGGTGTCGCAGCCCCTCCTGCCCCTTTGGGATCCCCAAACCCCGAGCAAGGAGCAGCATCCCCCAAATTCCGGCTGTCCTGGGGGATTGCAGCTCCCGAGCTCCCAAAATCCCCGGGACTCCGCTCCCCGCGCCAGCCCCAAACCGGGGGCTCCAGGGAAGGGAAACCGCCCGAGGAAGGAAACTTTCCCCTCCTCGCATCCCACAGGCTTAGGGCCACCCGTGGAATTTCAGTCCATGACCATTTGAGGCGAATTCCCTCCTTTTTCCCCCAATTCCTGCTAGGGGGGTCTCAGGTGGCCGCTCCTTCCCGAGCCCCAGGAAACCGGGAGCTTTTCCAGGCTCCGGGAGATGGAGGCACGAGCGGAGCCTGCTCCGCATCTCTCATTTAATTTATTTTTTTGGGTTTTTTTTTAATGGACTTTTTGCTCTCCGGGAAGCGCCGGCAGGCTCTGCAGGGCGCGGGGAGGGGGAGCCGCGGCTCTGCGGGGCTGCGCGGGGCCAGCTCCACACAAAGGAGCCGATTCTTCCCCGCCTGCTCCCGATCCATCCCTCGGGCACGGCAGAGCCCGAGCCCAGCCGGGATTTGGCTCAGGGGAGAGAATTCCCTGAATCCCTCTTCTCCTTTCGCGGTGGGGTTTGGATCCTGCCGGGCTGCGACTGCTGCTCCGAGCCCCCTTCCCGAGCATCCCGAGCATCCCACGATCCCAGCATCGCGAATAAAACCTGCTCGGGAAAAGGGGGGAACTTGTGCCAAACCCAGCCCCGGCTCCCTCCCCTCCCTTCCCCTCCCCGCTCTCCTCCGCCGCCGTTTTAAGGTCATGGATAGACAATTTCCAAGGAACAACGCATCCCCCCGGCTTTCCCGTAGCTCCAGCTGTCTGTCACTGGCGCAGGGATCATTTTTCCTGCCTCGCTCCTGCTTTTTCTCGCCGCAGATCGGGCGGTTGCTCTCGTGCTGTTGATTTCCTGAGAGCGGCTGCGGGGAAATCTCTGTTTGTGAGCGGGTTTTATTTTGTGGGGGGAAAAAATGCGATCAAAGTTGGTTTGTGGAGGGGCTGGAGGAGCTCGGAGAGCCTGGATGGGTTGGGGATTAGGAAGCGGTGGATCCGGCGTCGGGAATTGTTTGGATTTGGGCATCCACGAGCTGGATTTGAGCTCTTAAACCCCGCTGGAACTTCGCTGCATCCCGAGGATCCGCCGTGTTTAGCATCTCCTGTCCCTGTGGTCATTTTGAGATTCCAACCCAAACCACCCTGGAATTCTGTGATCTCACCCCCACCTCAGCTGCCCCAAAAAAACCAGCCCGAGCTCTGTTTTTGCATCAGCTAGCCACAAATCCCGGCCAAATCCCGGTTCGGGGGCGCCTCCGTTTGCTCAGGGCAGCGGGGCCTGAGCTGCTCCCGAATTTCGGGGGACAGAGCGCTCGCCATTCCCGAATTTCCGAGGGCAGATGGCTTTTTCCTGGTTGACGGCATCCTTGGCTGGAGCCGCCACCGTGCCGTGCCCTCCCCTCGTTGATCCCGGCTGGAGAGGAATCCAAGGAATCCAGACCCCCCAAGATCCAGGTGGATCGTCCCCAATTCCCGCTGTTCATCCCTGCATTGTTTTGTCCCCAAACCCCCTTTTTGGGGGGAATTTTGCCTGCTTTTATTGTCTCCTCATCCACCTCCTCATCTGCATCCCGGAGGATCCCTAGGAACCGGCTGGAATCACTTCCCACCCTACAAACCATCCGTGCGAAGTTTTTATTTTTTGGGTGGGGAGGTTCTGCAACCCCCACCCGGTCAGGAAATCCCTTTTGTGACCCCGCGGTAGCCGGGATCATTCCCGAGGTGTTTTCCAGACCTCCGGGAGCATCACCCCGGGTATTCCAGCCTTTTATTTCCCCTTTGTCCCCTGCTCAACCTCTTCCTTTGGCCAAAAAAAGCCGCCGCTGCCGGGGCTAAGTGGGTTAAGGAGCCGTCAGGAGGGAAAAACGAGGCCACGCGGAGGAGGCAGCGCTGGACCATGGAAAAGGAGAGGAGCGCCTGGAAAAGGGACTGGAAAAACTGGAAAAGCGCCCTTTCCCCCTGATCCATGGATTCTGGGATCAGGGCTGGCTCCTGCCTGGAATATGGCCCCATAAAGGGCTCCTCAGGGGCAGATTTAGGGCCGTGGGAGGGATAAAAGTGTCACGTTCCCGCAGATTTCCAGTGGCTTTATCCCGGTGGGATTTGCTTTGGCTTCTGCTTCCCACCCCCAGCCGGGGGAAAATTAAAAAAAAAGGAAAATTCAAGTGTTTGAAGCTCTTGGGCTTTGCAGGGAGCTGTCCTAGGGGATATTCCTGAAAAACCCAGCCTGGAAGAAGCCCTTTTGTAGTTGGGTTTTTACCTGGAATTCTCACCCCTCTCCATTCCCCCCGAGGTTTTTCTGGCAGGGATTTTCCCAGCTGACAGAGAGCCCCCCGAGAGGATCATTTTCCAACCTGGAAATCTGATTTTTCCTCATTTTTGGAGGGAAAAATCAGCTTGGGGCTTTTCCTAGGGTGGTGGGAGACACTTGTTCATGTTTCTTTTTAATGGAAGGAGGAATTTGGTGGGAATTGTGTCCTGGGGGAATCAGGGAAAAGGAGGAGCAGGGATGAAATCCTGCTTTAACTCACCTGCAGATGCCAAAAATCCATCCCACATTCCCACTGTCCTTTACAATTAACTCTTTTCCCATCCAGTCCTACATTCAGCTCTTCTGGAAGTTTTCCCTCCCACTCCCATGAACCCTGTGTTCCCACGGAGCCTCTCTGGGTAAATCCAGGCCACGCAGCCCCTTCGGAAAATCCCCCTCGCTGTGCTAATTGCCCTTTCCCAATTAGCCCAATTTCCCTCTTCCCACCAGCTGCGTTTTGGAGCCGCCACTTCCAATCCAGAGCTCAGGGAAAAGCTGAGACTCCAGCGAGGATCTTCCCTCTCCTTGTGCCTTTCCAGGATAATTGGCATCTTCGGGGTGGGGAGATATTCCTGGCTTTATTTCTCCAGGGAAAAGCTCCTGTGGCTGCTCCCAGAGCATTTCCAAAGTACCCCAAGCTCAATTTGGGGGTGTTCACCCCCCCCAAATTCACTTGGGACTACTGGCATCCCCCCAAAACGATCCAGGGAATGTTGTAGGGTTTGGCTTGGGAATGTCAGTGCCCTTTGGTGTGGGATAAGGAATTCTGATCCAGGGGCTGGGAGCCTGGAACTGAGCCTGGCAGGCTGGTAAATATTCCCTGCTCCATCCATGGGCTCAGCCTTGGAATCCTGGGATGCTTTGGGTGGGAATTCCGTGGGCAGAGACAGATTCCACTGTCCCAGGGTGCTCCAAGCCCCAGCGTCCAACCTGGCCTTGGACATTCCCAGGGATCCAGGGGTAGCCACAGCTGCTCTGGGAATGCTGTGCCAGGGCCTCACCTCCCTCAGAGCCAGCAATTCCTTTCCAATAACTCATTTCAATTTCCCCTCTGGAACTGTGGAGCCATTCCCTGTGTCCTGTCAATCCAGACCCTTCTGAAGAGATTTTTTCCATCTTTTTTGTCGGCTCCTTCAGGTCCTGGAAGGCCCAAACTGGGTCAACCCAAAGCTTCTCTTTTCTCCAGGCTGGCCATTCCCAACTCTCCCAGCCTTTCCTTGGATCATCCTGGAGCCTCCTCTGGACTCACTCCAGCAGCTCCAGAGGGCAGAATTCCCCATTTTCCTGCTCTGGGATCAGCCATGGGTTCTGGAGGTTTCTAGGTCCAGCTCTCTCCCACTGGCACCCCCAGGTCCTTCTCCCAGAGCTGCTCCATGTGCTCATCCCAGCCTGGATCCATCCCAGAGATTGATTGCCCTGCTCCTGCTCTTGTTAAACCGCAGGAGATTCCCATGAGCCACTCCAGGACTTTTCCACGTCTGGAAAAAACTTCTCAGGTGCCTCCAAACATTTCCAGGCCTTGTGTGGACCTTGAATCCCGAATCCATGGCTGGTCCTGGAGCATCCAGATCATCCCTCCAGCTGCCCAGTCCCATGGAGATGTTTCCTGTGATGTTTTTTTCCCCACAAAAATAGTTTTTCGTACTGGGAATTCCTTGGATAGGGAATGCTTTACCAGCTCTCACCTTGTGCTCTGGGATGTGCTGAGTAAAAGCTCTTGGGATAAGAGTGGGGTTTCCATGAATCCAGGTGGGAATTCAGCTGAGGAAGAGCCAAGGATCTTCCTGAGGTTCTGACAGCACTTGCTGAGGGAAAAGCTCGGCAGGGAGCTGGGAATGGAGCTGGGAGCTCACCCTGGATGGTTGGGAATGGACACCAATTCCTACCTGGGACAGGTCAGGGGGGATGAAGCAGCACCAGCCTCTCCCAACTCCCAGAGATGGGATTTTTGGGGTTTTTCCCAATTTTCCAAGACAAATCCTTGACTTCAGCCATGCCATGTCCTGATCTGCACTCAGATCCCACAGAGAGGCAAAATGAGGGAAGGAGCCCCCAGATCCTTAATTTTGGGAGGCAGGTCCAGCCATGCCAGTTCCTGGCTGGCGAATCGGGCGGGAGGGATGCAGCTGACGGATGGGGCTGGAATCCTTCCCGATCCAGCTGCTCTCTGTGCCCTTTTGTTTGCTTGCGGCGGCGCTGCCGGGCTCGTTCCGAACTCATGGCTGGCGCTCCCATTCCATTCTCTGCTTCCCACTTTTCCCCTCTTTTTTTCCCAAAATAACCTGTCAATCACAGGCTTGTTTTCAGTGTGTTGGGGCCCAGATCCGGCAGGAATGCCAAGGGCAGGCAGATTCCAAAGGCAGGGATAATAACTCATGGTTGTTGTTCCCTCTTTGGAATTGTTGGGTTTATCAAATTAGGGACTGGGGGCTCTCCAAAGCCTTTGGATCACGGAAGGTGCCTCGTTCCCACTCCCAGCTTGGATTCAGCTCTGAGAAGGTTGGGGAAATGCCAGGAAACCACACAATTCCCAGTGGAGGGAATGGAGGTGGGAATGTGGCTCCAGTGAGCCCTTCCCGGCCTCCAGGCCACACATTTTGGCTCCTCTGGTGCTGGGAGTGCTTCTCTGTCTGGAAAATCCCACCTGGAGCAGGGGAGGCAGGGAATTTGTCTCCTGCCCAAACCTCCAGAATAATTTCCCATTCCTGTAATTCCTTGATCAATATTCTCCAGGCAAAGGGGATGAAAAGCCCCTCTCCACCTCCCTGTGCTTGTGGACAAATCCTGGAGCTGCTTTAGATCCAGCCAGGAGCTGGGAACCTTCCTTTGGGATGCATCTCCTGCTTCTGCACCTCTTTGTTCCTTTTCCAAGGATCTGCAGCCCCAGAGAAGGGCTGGATCCAGGGAGAGGCTCTGTGAGGGAAGTTTGGGATCAGAGGGATGGGTGAAGGGGGATGAGGGATCTGCTTCCTGGTGGTCTCCCATCCATGGAGATACTTTTTTTGGGGGGGAATTATTCTTGTGGACAAGCCTGGATTTATGGGCAGGCGTTGCTTTGGAGGCTGCTCATGCCAGGCTGGTCCCAAGGTGGGATTTGCTCCTGGAGTAGGGAGCTGGAAAAGAGGCAAGTGATAGAGGGGACATTCTTGGCCAATGATTGTCATCATGGGATGTCCTGGCATGGATTTGGGAATCTCCAGCTCCTCCCAGCAGGACTGGGACAGCAGGAAAGGATCTCGCTCAGCAAATTCCAGCAAAATTGTCAGGACTATCCCGATTTTGGGATAAGGGGGATGTGGATGAGCTCCCCGTGAGCCTCTTGTGGAGATGTGCCCCTTCCTCATCCCGAGTTCTCTGTGGATGCATTTTCCCTTTGGAAAAACCCCATGGATTGGATGGGAATTGTCTGGGAAGGGATTTTGATGGGATTGAAATTCCCAGCCCAGCTTTGCCCCTTTGGAGAGAGCATTCCAAAGCTTTGGCTCCGAGGCTTTGGAAGATTCCAAGCCTGGATTCCTGGACCAGTATTTGGGATCCACTCACTGCTCCAAGGAGAATCTTCCTCCTTTTTTTAGGCCCAGCTACGCCCATTTCCTGTGGATGGAGCCGCACAAAGTGTGGGAACACGGGATCCACGTGGGAATGAGGGTTTTGTGTGGGAACATGGGATCCACGCGGGAATGAGGGATCCGTGTGGGAATGAAGGATCCACGTGGGAACACGGGATCCACGTGGGAATGCGGGATCCATGTACCTGGGCTTTGCCATCTCACCCTCCACAGCTCTGGGAGCATCCCGAGAACCGGGGGTGGAATTTGGCTGCTTTCCTGGCTTTCCTCCTAAAAATAAACCCAGGAATGCTGGATTGTGGGAGAACCCCATGACTTGGAGAGGGGTGGTAGGGTTTGGGGGGGCTGGGAAAGGCCAAGGAGCCCAAAATATTCCCAGGGAGCTGCTGGGGAGCGGGATTTTCCATGGGAGATGGAAACATTCGATCTGCTGCAGAGAGGGATTTTCCATGCAGGATGGATAACACTGGATCTGCTGGGGAGAGGGATTTTCCATGGGGGCTGGATAGATGGATGGATGGATGGATGGATGGATGGATGGATGGATGGATGGATGGATGGATGGATGGATAACAGTGGATCTGCTAGAGAGCAGGATTTTCCATGCAGGATATGAGGTTGGATCTGCTGGGGAGTGAAATTTTCCATGGGGGATAGAAATACTGAATCTACTGGGGAATGGGATTTTCCATGTGAGATAACAGGCTAGATACATTGGGGAGTGGGATTTTCCATGGGGGATGGAAATACTGGATCTGTTGGTGAATGGGATTTTCCATGTGGATGTGAGGTTGGATCTGCTGGGGAGTGGGATTTTCCATGCGGGATATGAGGCTGAATCTGCTGCTGGAAAAGCACCAGGCAATGGGCAGATCCCATTCCAGAAGAAATGCAAAGGATGCAACTCCCACCAGGAACAAGGGCCCCAGAGAGCCCATGCTGCATGGAAAAGCCTCCAGCTCCACTCAGAGTCCTTCCCTTTGGAATTGGATAATGAGATGTTTTCCATAAATGCCAGCTCCCGGTGACTCTTTTGAAGTTCTGTTTGCATCTCCCTGCGTTACTCCGGCTTTTTTTTCCGTAGGGAAGCGCTTTGTGAGGAGTTGAGATCGTTGGGATTCCTCCCGAATTTCCACTGTAATTAGCGTGGGGAGTGGGAGGCGGGAGGGGCTCTGGGAAGCACTTCCCAAATTAAACCTTTCCATTGCTTGGAATCTGCCAGGTTGTTTTTATTCAGGGTAGGAAAACCTGGGAAATTCCGTGGAGGGAGAGAGAGGATTGGGACAATGGGGTGGTCAGGATGCTCCCACTGCTCTTGGTTTGCATGGATCACACTCTGGATCTGCTCCATGCTTCTTGTCAGGAGGAAAAAAAAACAAGAGGAGAAAATCCTGGGCTGAAAGGATTTGAATGGAACGATTTTATCTTGGTGGGGGGAAGAAATGGGATTGGGAATAGGAATAAGGATGGGAATGGGAATGGGAATGAGGAATGGGAATGAGGATGGAAATAGGAAGCACTTCCAGCCTGGCAAATGGGGATGGGAATGGAGAACACGTCCAGCCCAGAGAAAGTGAATGGGAGTGGGAAGGGAGGACACATCACATCCAGCCTGGAGAATGGGAATGGGAACAGGAATGGGAACAGAGAGCACTTCCAGCCTGGAAAGTGGGGATGGGAAGGGAGGATTTTTCCATACTTTAATATCCCGGGTGCTCCTCTCCGCCCCAGTGAGCGGGAAAACCTCCTGCATTCCCAGCCTCTCTTCCCGCCCCTCTGGGAGCAGTGAATTAACGGAATATTGGATGATCCCACGCTTGGTTATGTTTTATTAACGCAGAGCCTCGGCCTCCCAGCACATCCAGTGGATCTGAGGCTCTGCTGGGTGTTGTTCCCTCTTTTCCACGGTCTGGCTGCCGCTGTTATTCCCAATCCCACTCCTTGGGTTGCCTGGGAGGTCAGGCTGGAGTCTTCAGGAAGAGGAGGGAAATTTGGGATGAAAAATGGGAATGTTTGGTTTGTCTGAGGATGCTCTGTGTCCTGGTGGGCTTTGGGATGGGAGTTTTGCAGCAGGAATAGGGATGGATTTAGGAAAGTGGAGTCACAGGCACCATGTGGAGCCATGGAAAAATCCCCTCCCGATTTTCCATCTTTGCTCCATGTCAGGATGATCAAAGCCAGGGGTGGGCAAACCCCCAGAATGTCAGATTTGAGGGAGAAGATCCCCAAAAAATGCCGACATTCCATGAGCAGAGCTAAAGGAGGAATCAGGGCTGGGATTTTGCTCTGTAAGCCTTTGGGATCAGCAGAAAAAGCCAAACATGGATAATGGGACAGCTCTGGAAGTGATGGGAAAGGGAAAAGTGTTAATTAGCTGTGATTTTCTGGGAAAGGTGTTAATTAGCAGTGATTTCACGGCCCTGTGGAGATGGATTGGGATTAAGGGAAGAGCCCCATGGAGATGGATCGGGATTAAGGAAGCAGCTCCACGCATCCTCTCCATGGGAGCAGGGAAGTGTCGGGAATCAGCAGCTGGAATTGGGGCTGGAAGAGGGAGATGGCTGTTAATCCCATTAGGGATACAGAATCACTGGGAGAGCAGAGGGATTATCAATCACGGAGTGTGAATCTGGAGGAGAGGGAGTGGTGATCACAATCCTGCTTTGTCCAGGGAATGAGGCTGGACAGGATGGAAAAAGTGGAGCTGGATGAGGCTGGAGCAGGGAGATCCTGAGGGATGGGATCTTGGCTGTCCCAAGGGATGAGGAAGAGTTTGGGATGCAGCCTCCCCTTGTCCCTGTGCCTGGAAGAAACATTTCCAGGCCAGGTCTGAGTCCCAGAGCTGGGAATCGTGGTGGGAATTTTGGCTGTTGATGTGGAGGGTCTGGAGGAGTCTATGTCCCTCCCTTCCTCCCTTCCTCCCTTCCCTCCCTCCTGAGCCAGGACCCTTTGGAGCCGATCCAGGTACCCCAGGCACCTCCCAGGTCATTTTTTTTTGGGAAAAAGCTGCACATCACACTCGGAATTCCAAAAGCAAAGTGGATTTTGGAGCTACTGGGATTCCTGCATGGAGTGGGTTTATTTTCCCTCTTCCTCTGCCTGAGGTTGTGCCTCTGGAGGAGTTCAGAAAAGGAAAAATCCCAAAATATCAGTAACGATGATCCCTTCCCGGCTCCTCCGTGCAGGAATCGATGGAAGGAGCGGAGATCGCCTGGAGCCGACAGCTGGGAGGGAGGGGGGATCGATGACTCCTCATTTGTCACCAATCAAAATCTGGGATAATTGGATTTCCTGCAAGTGGAGACATAAATCAGGGAATTCATCATCCAGGTCGGGGTCACCCCTTCTCCTGGGCCATCTGGGCTTGGGAAAACCTGCTTGGAATTGGTGGGAAACCCAACAGGGACTTCCACACTGGAACCCTCCAACTTTCCTCAACGGAATTCATTATTTTTCCCATCCCAAGCCTGTGTTTTTCTGGCTATAGCTGGAAAAAGAGAAGTTTTAGGGAGGACTGGGGAGTTTTGGGGTGGGAAAAATCCTTCTTGAGGCTATTTTTGAGAGCAGGAGCACCTCTGATAACCCCGTGCTGTTATTCCAGGATTTTCTGGAATCTCCAATATCCCCTTGCTCTTACTCTGGGATGGGATATTTTGGGATCTCCAAAAATCTCTTGTTGTTAGTCTGTGGTTTCTTGAAATCTCCAGTAACCCCCTGCTGTCATTTCATGATTTTTTGGGATCTCTAATATCCCCTTGCTATGGTTCCAGAATGGGATTTTTTGGGATCTCCAATATCCTCTGGCTTTTACTCCAGGATTTGTTTGGGAACTCCAATAACCCCTTGCTGTTATTCCAGAATTGTTTGGGGATCTCTAAAAACTCTCTGCTCTTACTCCAGGATTTTTTTGGATCTCTAAAAACCCTTTGCTATTACACCAGGATTTTCTGGGATCTCTAAAAACCGCTTGTTACTCCATGATTTTTTTGGGATCTCAAATAACCCCTTGCTGTTACTCCAGGAATTTTTTGGGATATCCAATAACCCTTTGCAGTTATTCCAGGATGGGATTTTTTTGGGATCTCCAAAAACCCCTTGTAGTAACTCCATGATATTTTGGGATCTCCAATAACCCCTTGCTGTTACTCTGAGATGGGATTTTCTGGGATCTCTAAAAACCCTTTGCTGTTATTCCAGGATGGGATTTCCCTGGATCTCAGATGAGCTGGAAAAACCTTGATTTCCCCTTCCCAAGTGGGGAAACTGAGGCATGGAAAGACCTGGAATCATGGAATGCTTTGGGTTGGGATGGACACTGAAACTCCTCCCATTGCACCCCTGTCATGGACAGGGACATTTCCCATGGGTCATTGTTCCAATCTGGCCTGGAGCACTTCCAGGGACAGGGAGCAGCTCCTGACTGCTTCCTGCTCCGTTAATTATTCCCGCTGGGATTAACTCCAGGCAGGATTAACAGGCAGAGCCGTGGCTTCTCGGAATTGGCTGCTGGTGCCATAATCCTTATCCCAACGGAGCTGGAACAGCGGGAAAATCCCCAGCTGCTGCCAGCAAATCCCTCCCAAGACACCGACTGAACTCTGCCATGGGTTTGGGATTTTTTTCCCAATTTTCCAATCCCTCAGCTCCACTTTGGGATTCTGAAAAGAAACACCGGGTTCACTAATGCCCTTTTTTACTCTGGAATTTTATTCCTGGGATGGATTTTGTACAGCACCACTGGCTGGGGATAAAATCCTTAATCCCAGGTGAGGTGTTCCATAATCTTGGTTCCCAGCATTTGGAGGGTGCAGCTTCCTGGGAAACTCCAGGAGCATCCGGCTGGTTGGGAATCTCTTCCTTGTCCGGATGCAGAGCTGAGCTACTGGAATAGGAAGGCTGAGAATTTGCTGGTGTGGAGAGAAATCCTGTTTCCAATCTTTCAATCTTTTCCAGCGCAGGATTAGGATACGGCCTCTCCTTCTCCTGCCAAACTCAATTTGGGATTAATTCCACATCTGCACATGGAGATCAGATCCTGCTGTGTTTTCTGTGGAGCTGCTTGATTAAAAATCAGGAAAAAGTGGAGCAGGGGGGATTTTTTTAGCCCTGGGACACCTGGACATTCCAGTTTATAGCATTAATCCAGGTTAATTCAGGTGTTGAGGAGGTGCCATGGCCTGCTGGAAGGATTCTAGGGAATGTTGAGCCATTCTGGAGGCAGTCAGTTGAATTTGGTGGTCAGTGGTTGCTCCTGCTTGGCAAAATTGGGATTTTGTAGGAAAATTCCCCATCTGGTGGTCTTGGGATTTGCTGGAGAAAGACAAAAATTCATGGAAATGGGTTGGAGAGTGGGCCATGGGGCAGCTGGGGGTAGCTGGAGAAAATAGGGGGAAGAAAGGAAAATTGGGATTTTTTTCACAGTTCTTGGGTTTCATTGGGTTCTGCTGGAAAAAGGAGGAAGGAATTCCTTCCTGGGATTGATCAGCAGTAAGGAATTCCTGCCCTGCAGCCCAGACTGGGGATGGAAGCACTTCCAGGTGGAAAACCCAGAGGAAAATCCAGCTGATGTGGAGGAAACCCACAGGAGAGAGGGAAATCTTGCAGGAATGGGGTTTGTTTATGGGGAAAAGAGAAAATTTGGGATGAGAGGTGGCACCTCCCACCTGTCTGATGTCATTTGACCAAAATCCATTGGCTTCATCCCACGGAATGGGAATAAAATTGGAGAGCGACTGATTTGGGGGATTCTGCCTTAATTAGCTGGTGGGGGGTTGATTGGCAGCTGGGAATCAGCCCTCATTTGCATATTTGCACAGATGCAAATGAGGGGCGCGATCTCCATTTATCAAACGAGGCGTCTCAGACCCAACCTGACCTTGCAGAATTTTCAGCTCCATTTTGGCTCCGGCAGCTGCTCCAACATCTGGGAAGAGACCACGAGGTGCCAGTGGAGCCATCACTCCAAATTAGGGATGTTGCCAGGTTTTTGAGGGAATTTGGCTCTGCTGGATTCACCTTCCCACTTTTCCTGGGATGAAGCATCCTTTTAGATTCTAACAGTGCCCAAAATGATCCAAATGAAATGAAAAATCTGTACAAATCCTCAGATAATGAGGAAAAGGGGTTAAAGGAACAGGGGAAATGACAGCAGAATGATGACAGACATCTGGCTCTTCCCAAAATCCTGATCCAACAAACTACCAGGAGCTCTTCCCAAAATCCCCACCCAACGAGCCATCCCAAGCTCTTCCCAAAATCCCCACCCAACGACCCATCCCAAGCTCTTCCCAAAATCCCAACAACCCATCACAGCTTTGAGCGGCTGTGGGAGCTCCAGTGGGATGTCCAACATTTTATTTTATGGGAATATCAGTGGGATGAAGATGTGGAGATAAAATATTCCCCCCTCCAGCACTGCCAGGAGGCCGAGGGATTTTATGGAAACGTTGAGAGTGGAAAGAGGGGGGGAAAGTTATAAATAAAACTTCCCAGCGGTTTGGTAAATGCTCCTAAACATCCTTCCCATCCGGAGATAAATATTCCATGTGTGATTTACAGCCTTGCATTCCCAGGCTGAGCGGGCAGGGGGATAAAATCCAATAAATCACCAGGAATATCAATGCAGCCACCACATTCCAGCTGATAAGCGGCGTGGGCTGGGGAAATCCATCTTTTCCATGACGGCTGCACCTTGACGAAGTTGATTTAAGAAGTTTCAGGACTGGGAGGGGTTTCCCAAGTCTTGGAAGGATCCTGGATTCCTCTTTGTGTGTTTTCATGGAGAGGGATTCTTTTTGGGGGTGGGGGTAGTTTCAGGGGTGATGGAATTTTGTCACAAACAGAAGATAATTCCCATCCATCCCAGGGAAATGCTTCCCAAATCTGACTGACCCTGGTTTTCTGATGGATGTTGCTTCCTTCCAATCCTGTTTTTCTTGTTGTCACCCCCAAATCCTCACTTTCCCAGCATCCCTGGTTTTTTTCCATCTATCCCAGGGACATATTTCCCAAATCCAACTGATCCTGATTTTCCAGTGGCTGTCACTTCCCTCCAATCTTGTTTTCCCTGCATTCATCCTTTCCAGTATCCCTGGTTTTGTAGCCACTGGATTTGGTTCTCGGGATGGGGGGGATGTGGCCCTTGGATCCACCATGGAATTACATCCCTGAGTATCCAGGAAATCCCCATATTTTTAGGATTAGGGACCCCCTGAACATCCAAACAATGATCCAAGGCCATTCCAGGGCTTTGTAGCTGAGCCTGGGCTCCCTCCAACCAAAGCCGTCACAGTTTTCCCTCCAAACATCCATCTTTTTCCTGGAACGCCGCATTCCCTGTGGATTTGTGCCGGAGATGTCGAACAAGCGCGAAATCGACGCCGCGAGTCGAAGCCAAGCTGGGAACGGGCTCCCTCATCCCGTGCTCCAGTGAGCCGGAACAGCTCTGAGGAGCTTGGAAAAAGCCGGATGAAGACGTTTGAGGATTTATTCCAGCCCGTGCCCAAGCCACGAAGCTGATTCCGATGGCTCAATCCCACACAGATTTGTTTGTTGGGAGGCGTGTGGCAAAGGTGGAAAACACTGGAGTTTTCCTGGGATTTATTGAGCATGGAGAGAACCGGGCTTGAGTAATTGTGGGAAGGAAACTGGGCAGGGAAAGATGGAAATGTGGGAAGGAGGAAATGGGAAGAGGATGGAGATTGGAATTGGAGAGATGGGACACGGCAGTACTGGGGTGGTCCCAAATCCCAAACTTCCTGTGACCTTTCCACTCCCAAAGGGCCCAAACTCTCCCTTTCCATCTGAAATCATGGGCTCAGGTTGTGCCAATGGGGATGAAAATCCCATGGTGCCGGAATGTTTAGAATGTTTTTAGCCTGGCAGGATCCATTTGGATCTCATTCTTCATTTCTCTGCCGCCTCTGGAGCTGCTGGAATCTCAGAACTGATAAGAGCCAATCCCACCCCTCCAGAAGATAAAAGTGACTCTGGAGCTCATCATGAGGAGTAAAACAGTCAAAAATTGATTTTTCCTGAAGATCCATCAGCATCAATCCTTGGGAAACCCTCAGGCGGTGTTGGAGATGTTTCCCATGGACCCAAGGACATTAGGAATCACGGCACGGAGCAAATCGAGGATTAATCCCTTTTCTTTCGCCTGAGATGTTTTGGGATGTCTTTTCTTTGAGATATTTTTGCCTAGGAGGCAATCTGGGATTTAAGGAAAAAGGGGATTTGGGTGTTGAAATCCTTGGAAGGTGGGTTTGGGGGTTGGTTTTATCCGTGTTTTATAAAAATAGGGAATCATGGAATGGGTTGGATGGGAGGAACCTTAAATTAAATCTCATTCTGTGCCATGGACAGGGACACCTTCCTCTATCCCAGGTTGCTCCAAGCTCAACCAGGCCTTGGCCACATCCAGGGATGGAGCAGCCTCGGTTTCTGTGGGCTGAATTGAACCATAAAATTCCATTGCTCACAAATTCCGACACATTTTGCCCAGGGAATGTGATGGGAAGCAGCCCCCGGGGCCTGGCTGCCACCGACATGAAGTGGTTCCCTCACTTCATCTTCATTTGAAAGGGGCTGAGAGGCCAAAAGGGCCTCACTCAATCCATGGATTGATCCAAAGGATTGATCCAAAACATTGATTGCCATCACAAAGAGTCTTGGAATACATGCATGGGATCCGGTAGGCTCCACATCCCATTAATTGGAGAAAAATAGACCCAAAGCACGGGCTGGACATCCCCCTGCTCATTCCATACATTTTCCCCCAATCTCTAAAAATTTAGGAGCTGGTTTGGTCCAGTGGCCCCGCCTAAGGAATAATTCCAGCTCCAGCTGCAGAACCGTTCCCTCCCACTTATGGAAATGAGGGAGGGAAGCGGCGCCTAATGAGATGTTTGTGAGGGAAGAGGAATTTTAATTACTGGCTCTTAATTGTCTGCTCGGCCCGTTAATATCCCATTTTCCCGGGATTAATGCCATTCGCTCCCTGCCAGCCGGGCTCCTCCTCGCCCGGGGGTGACGCCTACTTTCCCAGGTTTATTTTAGGGAATACACCCTTTTTCCAAAAGCCAGGATGACTTTTGAGAAGGCAGTGGAGGGGTTAGGGAGGTTTAACCCCGTGGCACTGAGCTGGTGGATTTTTGGAAAGCAAAGCTGAATATCCAAGGAAAACTCAGCACAAGGCTCCCTCAATCCATTTTTCCCACTTCCCAAGGCCCATTTTCCTTGGAAGCGCGGCACTGACTCCTGCTGTCACTTCGTATTCCCTGGCTGGTGTTAAACCCGTGCCAAACGCTCATTCCCGTTTCAGTATAACGTGAAATTTCAGTGCAGCTTTCCAGGTGGAAAAGCTCCGGATTCAGCAAAATTCCAGCACTCTGGATGGGGCCAACTGGGAATTCTTTGCCCTCGGAGCCCTCCCAGGTTAACAAGGAGAGGCAGCGTCATATTCCGACCGTAAATTGTCCTGGAATGTCATAAATAAGGCATGGCTGCAGCTGGGAAGGGAATGGGAAGGAATTTGCTGCGTTCTCAGGAACAACTGGAGCTGCTGAATTTTTCATGGACAAGATGTTGCAAAGCGCCTCTGGTCAGGGTGCATTCGGATCCTGCGGATCCACCACAGCTGTGGATATTCTGCACCCCTCCAGTCGGGAATTTGCACTCCCAGCTTTTTCCAGGGGGGTTGCACCCCTTTAGATCCCACCTCAAGGGGCAAAACGTCTCCTGCTGTCCTTAAATCCTGGGAATTTCAGGATATCCACTGGATCAGGGGGTGCTGAACCCTTCCTGCTCCCTCTTGGTTTTCCCATGTCTGCCCCAGCTTGGAAAAGGGAGGTGGAGAAATGGGACAGAATTATGGATAAGTCCCATTAATCACTAACTAATTAAAATGATAAGGTGTTCGTGTTGTCACTGCCTCCTTGAGGCTGCTGGGAACATTCCAGAGAGGGCTGGAGCTGCTGGATCCCCTTCTCCAGCTCTATCCCGAGCTCCTGGGATGCTGCTACTTCCAAGGACCATTCCTAAAAGGATGCGGATGGGTTGGACTTTGGGAACATGGAAAAGAGGAAAATCCATCCTCAGCTGGGGCTACCCCATCCCGGGATTCGTCCAAGCTTGGACGGGGCTTGGAGCAACCTGGGATAGTGCAGGAATACCTGCCCATGGAATGGGATGAGCTTTAAGATCCCTTCCAATCCAGTTCCACAATTCCATTGGTTTGAAATCAGATTTTTGGGAAGCACTGGGAGATGACAAATCCAGGAATGGAGCACTGGGTGACCTCCATAAATAAATCTGAGATTTCCATGTGGGTTGGAAGGAATCAAGCGCCCAGGGAAGATGTGGAAGGGGCTCCCTGTGATGCTGGGATTCCTTGGAAGGCTCCATCGCTCCAAGGCCTTTCCTTGGGACATTCCCAATCCCTTCCCTCCCTCCCCTTTTCTCCAGGAACCTCTGAGGGATGCCAGCCCCTTGTGCTTCATCCCTGGCCATTCCCATGGAGTGTCTGGCTGCCTTTGTGGGCAGAAATCCCCATGGAATGCTTGGAAGGGCTGGAAACAGAATTTTTATCCAGCATCCCACACTTCTAGGGCTCGAGCAATTCCTGCCACATCCCTGGGAGCTCTTTTGTAATTGGAAGCACCGAGCTTGTTCCGATGTTCTCCTTTATGAACGCGTCACTCCCGATTTCAAAGGACATTTCCTTTATCCCTCCCTTCCCCCTCTCCTCCCCCCCTTCCCTTTTCCCTTTTTTTAAAATCCCCCTTAAACTGGACGGCGCCAGAATTCCCAGCGATTGCCAGCAAAAATATCCTCTCCTCCCCAGGGTTGCCATCTAATCAGAGGGATGAATTTCCAGAGGGCTGAATCCGATCCGGGGGAGGCCCGGCCCGGCTTTCTCCGCAAAATCTCGGATTGAAAAGAGCAAAGGGGAAGGGAAGTGAGGTGGAGAAGGGGACGCTGATAAAGGGATGCTGATAACGCGAGGGATGACAGAAATTTGGGATGGACTCCTCCTTTGGAGCCCTTTTGGAAGAGTTCTTTCCCCCCAGCCGCTCCCGTCACTGCTGCTTTGTTTTCCTCAGCAAATCCCGAAAAAAAGGGAGCCGAGGGAGGCTTTGGAGCAGCGCTGACACCTCGCAGTTGTTCCCTGTCGGGGAGCGAAGGGAAGGGGAGGATGAGGGATGGGATTCGCACGTCAGCCACAGCCAGGCAGCGGGGTCTGGACGGCTCCATCTGGATTTCTGCTTTATTTTCCAGTGCCTGCCTTTGTTTTCCCAGTTTTCCCCCTCCCCTCCACGCATCCTTGGCCAGCTCCTGTGGGGACTCGGCATCTGTTTCTCTCTCTCTTCTCTCCTTCTTTTCCACAACTTCTGGGCTGGTTTTGCTCTGAATTTGAGAAGGGCTGTTCTTGGAGCTTTTGGATTTTCTTCTTCCTGCCCCTTCCAGGCTCAGCTGTGGCTCTGGCATCAGTGGGATCCTCATCCCACAGCACCGGAGCAATAAATCCTGGAGCTCCCGAGCTTTGTCTTCCATGCAGGAAAAGCTCGGGAGCATCCTGTGGTTCCACCCTGGTATTTTTAGGGACCAAACATACGGATCTAAGGCTCAGGCAAGCCGGAATTTCCTGGAATAGAGGTGGAAGCTGCTCCCAGTGACAGCTCTGAGTGCTCTTCTAGCATACTGAGGCAGCAGAGAGGGGGAAAATTCCTATTTTGGGATTTTTTTGGGGTTTTTTGGCTGCCCAGAAGATGCGGGTCAGGGATGGGTTTGGAAGGGGTTTCCTTGGGAAAAATGCTTGGGTGGACGGACTTGCTGCATGGAAGTGGCTGAGGCTGTCCCAGACTTGGTTCTTTTTGACTTTAAAAATCCACCAAAAATCAGGGAATGGTCCAAACACCACCAAAAGCCTTGGCTGGGCTGGGAAGGGGATGGGATCCCATTCCCATGGCACTGGTCTGGAAGGGAATAACATGGGAAAAGGGATGGAAAACCCGCTGGAAATGCTGCACCGGGAATTCCTGGATCCTGTGGACCAGAGGAAAATTCCAATCTTTGCTCTGGACTGGGATGGGGATGGATCCCGTTCCCATGGCAGTGCGTGGGTCTGGAAGGGAATAATGTGGGAAGAGGGATGGAAAACATCTGGAAATGCTGCATTGGGAACTCCTGGATCCCGTGGACAGGAGAGAAAATCCAGTCTTTGCTCTGGACTGGGATGGGGATGGTTCTGTTTGCCATGGAAGTTCGCTGGTCCGGAAGGAATAGCGTAGGAAGAGGGTTGGAAAACATCTGGAAACGCGGCTCTGTGAGCTCCTGGATCTCCATCTCCCATGGACAGGAGAGAAAATCCAATCTTCGCTGCAGCTTTGCCGCTTCCTCCCGGCTCCCCTTAATCTCCCGCTTATCCGAGGGCAGGCGGGAGCTGCGATCCCAGCGGAGGCTCCGAGGGAAGGCAGCGCTTTCCCGCACGCACGGAGCCTCCATCCCCATTTCCTTGGGGCGGATCCTGCCGCGCTGCCAAGGATTTGCTCATCCCCCCGCCGCTTCTCCGCGCCTGTTGCTCATCCCGGCGTTCGGAAATGTCAAAAGCCGAGCGAGGGGAATCGGGGCAGCCGGAGAGACCTCGGCTGCCCTTCCTCCCTCTCTCGTCCTCCTCCCATTCCTGCCTTTTCCATCCACAGAGCCCCGAATCCAAGGGGCCCTCGTGCAGCCTTGGCAATCGCGGGATTTAATCCCCGCTTTAGGAACAGAAATAAACCCTGGGAAGGCAGGGAGAGGCTGGAAAGGCGCCGGCCCCAGGCAAACAAGGAATGCTGGTCAGGATTTGGGTTGCTCCTAGTGAGGAAAACCGGGATTCTGGAATGCAACATCAAAATTCCCTCATTCCAAGCATCATTTGGGGCTGAAGAGGGATTTAACCCTCAGCCCTACTCCCAAACATTCTCAAAAATCCACTTTTCCTTGTGCAGAGCTATCCCCGCAGCCCCCCAAAAGCAGCACAAAAAGGGATTTTCTGATTTTTTCCCGGTGTTCAATATTCCAGGCCACGCTGCCCTGCTGCCGCAGCCGGCACGTGTTCCCGGAGCGTGTTCTCCCGCAGGTCGTGCCTGGGATTTATGGCACAAACACCTCCAAGTTGTTTTACAAGGAATGCTGAGCTTCGGTTCACTGCCTGGGAGGCACAAAAAAATCCTGAGAATTCGTCTTCTTCCCTCCCAGGGCATCTTCCACAAAGGAATCTCTGATTTCCAGCCCCGTTTCCAAACCTATTCCTGTTTCCCGGGCTTTATCTCGGCTGTTTTCCCACCTGGTGTGAGGAGTGATTTTAAAAAAAGGGAATTTGGAGTGGGTAAGGGGGTTTTTGGGATGTCCCGGTGTCGAATAGGGAATGATGCTGAGGAAAGGCTGGGATTTGCCAGGTTGTCAATCCATCAATTCCCAACATCTGCAGGAAAACAAACCAGGAATGCAATTCCTTGTCCTGCTGTCCCCGGCTGCTCCCGATTTCCCAACAAATCAAGGAAAAAGAGGGAGAAAAGGGGCGGACAGAGCAGCCCAGGCTCCGATTTTCCCTCTGGAGTGAGGAAGGATCCAGAATCCGGCTGTGGGGAGACAGGGAAGGAGCTGTAAAACCGCCGGGTGAGGGTCGTGCATCCTCTGGGGAAGCTGCTGGATCCTTTCCCATCGGGAATGAGAATCTGGGAAGTTTTTGGGAAGTTTCCTGGAAGCACAGGGCAGGAAATGCAGAGAGGTGATGGAAAGTCAGTGGATCCGTAGGAAGGACGGGAATTTGCAGTGGAAATGGAGGCCGCTGGGATTTTCCCAAATCCAGGAAGGATTTCCTTCCATTTGGAAATTTTTGTGATTGTTGGGGGTGGCCCAAATCCATCCCAAGTCAGGACTTGGCAGGGCTTTCCCTGACATCCAACAGTGCCATTCATCCATAGAATTCCTGAAAAACAGCGATTTAACCCCTGCTCCAAACTCCCCTGGTGCTCAGCTCTCTTTTCCTACCTTTTATTCCCACTTTTCCAGGTTATCTGACAGTCAGCATCGAGCCCCTGCCTCCGGTGGTGGTGGGAGACGCCGTGACCCTGAAATGCAACTTCAAAACCGACGGGAAAATGCGGGAGATAGTCTGGTACCGGGTGAGCTCCAACGCCTCGGGAATGGGAACGCGGAGCCAGCCCGGGAACAGAAGGTCAAGGCTGGATGAGGCAGGAAAAGCAGACAGAGCTCCAGCTGACGGGAATATCAATTCCAGGAATATCAGTTCCAGGAATATCAATTCCAGGGAGCTGGACTGGCCTGGGAAAATGTGGCCAGGAGGGATGTGGGATGGATCTGGGATCATCACGAGGGCTCCAGGTGGATTTAGAGACGACTCCGTGCTGGGTTGGGGTTTGGACTGGAGCTGAAGTTGGCACCTCTCTGCTGAGGGTTTGGTGGGTGGAAAACTATGGGAAAAAGGGAGGAATCAGGAAAATTTGGGATATCCAGGGTTTGAGGAGAAGTCTGAGGCTATTCATGTAAAATTTATAAAAAAGAAACCTTTCCCTGCTCCCAAAATCTTTGGGAATTTGGGATGTTGAACAGGAGGGGAGCTCCTGGTTTTATCTGAGAAAGGTGGAAATTTGGAGGCTGGATTAATTCAGGAAAGGGGGATTTGGAGGCTGGGTTTGTTTGGGAAAGGATAAATTTGGAGGCCAGTTTTTTGGGGGAAAGGTTGAATTTTACGTTTGGTTTTATTTGTGAAAGGAGGGATTTGGATGTTGGCTTTATTTGGGAAAGGGGCCAATTTGGATGCCAGATTTATTTGGGAACAGACGAATTTGGAGGCAGGATTTATTTGAGAAAGGTGTATTTTGGGGCCAGTTTTATTTGGAAAAGAAGGGTTTGGAGGCCCATTTGACACAATACTCAGAGCTGCACTCACTCTGAGTGGGTCCCACTCTGGGAACAGGAGGTTTGGATGTGGCTCGAGCTGTGGCTCCATGGCCTTTTGGCTCTCAGATGGTTTGAAGGAGACAAGGAGGAGGGGGAGTCTTTTGCATAGGATAAAAAGGATTTACTACTTTGGGAAATCCACGGGGCAAAAGACAAAGATGGCAAAGGTGCAACAATTTACGGAAATCCCATTCCAGGCAGATCCAAACTCAGTCCTGATCCCTGCTCAGCATGGAAGGAGGAGTGGGATGGGATTAAAAGCCCTCCCAGCCCAGTAATTTCACGATTATAAGCTGCACCATTTTGACTAAAATTTTGGTCTGAACCCGAAGTGCGGCTTATAATCAGGTGTGGCTTATATATGGACAAAGAACGAAAAGTTGCTGTTTTAGTTTGGAGGACAGGTGTCTGCTGAGAAAGGCAGGAACTTCTCTTTGAAATGGAGAATGTAAACCCCCTCCCTTCAAATTATTATAATTTTGAAATCAAGGGGCTTTCAGGCAAAAATACGGGAATTAAGAATAACAGTTCTTTACTAGGGAAATCAAAATAGAAATACAGCACTACAAAGAACAAACCCCAAACCCTGACAAAGTCAGAGTACAACCTGACACCCCGTCAGGCAGGGTGTTGGCAGCAGTCCCATTCCATGGTGGCTGCATCCTCCTGCAGTGACAGATGTGGCTCAGTTGGAGCAGTGCTCCTGTACAAGGTGCAGTTTCCCTCTGGAGCTCCAGTGGTGATGTGGAGAAATCCGGTTTTCCTCTGGAGTCCAGTGGAGAAAGGGGCTCCCTTAGTGTCCCAAAACCTCTGTTTTTATCTTGGTAAGAAATGTTGGGCTCTTCCCCCTGGCTGGAACAACTCCCAATGGGATGCAGTAATTTTATCAGTCCCACAGTGGGACTCAATGGCCATGAGCAGAAAATGACTGGCTGGAGGAAGGATGGGTTGTGAAAAGATAAAGAACACTGCCCTGCCTGGTTTCAATGGATGACCCATTAGCAGAATATCTCCCACAGAGATAAGGATCACTGCTCCCACCCTCAACAGATGGTGATAGAACAGATACCTTTTATCACACTCTGTATTGTAACGTGTGGCTTATAATCAGGTGCGGCTTATGTATGGACAAAGAATGAAAAGTTGCTGGCACCCAGAAGTGCGGCTTATACTCAATGCGGTTTATAATCATGAAATTACTGTAAATATGGGGGTGGTTCAAGGGGAAGGTTCTTAGCAAATTGGAGAAATTCTGGGGAGGGGTAAAGGGTAGGGTTCACAAAAACATCATCCAATGAGAGAGGTAGGGGGGAAAACTGCATCAGATGGACTAATGAAATGTCGAGTTTTAGGGGATTTCCAAAGGGGAATTCCAAGCAGGGGGTTGGTACAAAGCGGGACTGACAGGGAATTCAGGGTAGATTGACAAGGTGGTTTGGAGGGTATAATTTTGGACTAAACCATTAGTTTGGGCAATATCAGAACATACCACTAACATGAAACACCCTGCAACAAATTTTATTTAGGAAAGGAGGGATTTGGATGTTGATTTAATTGGGAAAGGGGGGTTTGGAGCCTGGTTTTATTTGGGAAAGGGGAATTTGGAGGGTGGGTTTATTTGGGACAAGGTAAATTTGGAGGCCATTTTCTTGGGGAAATGTGAATTTTGAGACCGGTTTTATTTGGGAAAGGAAGGATTTGGAGGCCACTTTTAGTTGGGAAAGGGGGATTTGGATGTTGGTTTCATTTGGGAAAGGGGGATTTGGAGGCTGTAGCTGCCCCTGGATCATCATTCCTGAGCCTTGATCCAGCCTCAGGTTCACCAATCCTGAGCTTTCTCCAGGGAAATTTGGGAGAAGCTGCCAACCACAAATGGTTTTATCCAAGAAAATCTGATGTTTTCCATGTAAAACTCCTGGAAGAAGGAAAGAGAGGGCAAGTGGTGCTGGTGGCATCAGATGGAGAGCTGCGAATATTTTTCCTTGGATTTCCTATCCTGTTCCTGCTCCCTGAACAAGGAACAGCCCTTCCCTGATCCCTCCATTCCAGGTTTATAAATAGGGAAATGACGGGAAAAAATCCAGCTGTTGGAATGTGATGTGTGCACAGGAACATTCCCATGGAATCCCAGGGGGATTTTCCCATAATTGTTTATGGACTGACCCCTAAATGCTGAACAGGGGATTCAGGCAGGGAATAAAACCCCAAACGTACCCCAAATTTGAAATTCCAGCTTGGAATTGGCTTCATCTCCTCCCTTTTTTAGGGAGGAATTTTTTCTGCTGGCTCTGCCATCTCCACCAGGTTTTTCCTTCCCTTTTCTACTCGGTAATGTTGGATTAACCCACTTTCCTGGGAGCTGGGGCTGGATTTGCATAATCCCCCCTGCGAGGAGGGATGTGGGAGCGGTTGCTGCTTCGGAGCAAATGATGCTCTGAGAAACCTCGGAGGCAAAGGCAAGGGCAGAAATATCCCAGCTTTTATTTTTATCCCCACAAATCCCCCTTTTCTTCCAGGGTTTTTTACCCCTCCTTCCCTCTTGTTCCTTTCCCAGGGTGCTTCCCAAGTTTGGGAAGTTGGTTTTTCGTGGAGCATCTCAGGATTTGCCAAATTCCTTCCTGATTTAAAGTTTTGTTTTTGTTTTCCTCCTGTCTTGTCTCACTCCCGGATTTTCACAGCTTCCAAAGCTCAGGGTGGCAGCTCTGGGGTGTTGGAGGTGATGGATGGATCCGGGAGAGCCGGGGCAGAGCCGCTGGAGCTGCAGAGTTCTGTTCATTCCTCTTGTAAATCATGGGAATGTGGCTCCGGACCGCGGGATTGGGGTCACGCCCCGCTCCTCTTTCCTGGGATTTATTGGACAGGGAGCAGAGGGAGCTCTGGAGTATGAAGAATCTGAGCTGCTCTAGGGGCAGGAAGGGGGAGGGAAAAGGGACAGAGAGATGGAAAAGTCAATGGCAGCACTTTGGTGGGGAATGGAGATGGGAATAACCCCTGGGATGGATCCAGAACCCACAGGGTACATCCAGAACCCCTGGGATGGATCCATAATCCTTGGGATGGATCCAGAACCCACAAATGGATCCATGACAGAAGGGATGGATCTATAACCTCTGGGATGGATCCAGAACCCATGGGGTGGATCCATAAACCCTGGGATGGATCCATGACTGAAGAGATGGATCCACAACCCACAGGGTACATCCAGAACCCCTGGGATGGATCCATGACCCTTTGGATGGATCCAGAACCCATGGGATAGATCCAGAACCCCTGGGATGGATCCATAACCCTTGGGATGGATCCATGACCCATTAATGGATCCATAACCCCTGGGATGGATCCGTAACCCCGGGATGGATCCATAATTCCCGCGTGGGTGATCCCATCGAGATCAGTGCACTCTGAGGCCAAGGAGCCACATCCCACAGGTGAAACCCCACGGAGAAGCCAGTACCCTCAGTTCCAACAATTCCCCTGGATTCCTCAGGGATGAGGGACTGGGACAGCCCTTTCCTCCCACCAGGAAACCCTCAGGCACTGGAGTGCTGCTGATTTCAGCATTCCCGGGATGAGCAAAGGGAATTTTCCCCTGAATAAACAGGAACACATCCCATGAGTGGAGGCGTTAATTAACATCCAACAATCCCAACACCTCCGGAAGGTGTGATGTTCCCGGGAACAGGTGTGAACACAGATCTGCACCTGGAGAGCTCCCAGAAATAGCCTTGGCAGGAGACAGGGGTGGTGGAATCCACTCGGGATGAGGCCGGGAATACCCAGAACTGTTCCTTGGTTCCTGGCATTTCCGAGATTGCACCGGAACCTGATCAGGAAAAACTCATTGTCCTGGAAACTCCTGGTTTCACTTTTTCCTGCCCATTCCCTGGAGAATCAACCAGGAAAAACTCAATATGCTGGAAAACTCTGGATTTAGGTTTTTTCCTGCCCATTCCCTAGAGAATAAACTCGTTATCCTGGAAAACTCCTGGTTTCACTTTTTGCTGCCATCCTTTCCCTATTTATAAACCTGGAATGGAGAAGAGCATTAGGGAAAGACCGCTCCTTGTTCAGAGAGCAGGAGCAGGATGGGAAATCCAAGGAAAAATATTCCAAGCTGCTCCATCTGATGCCACCAGCACCACTTACCCTCTCTTTGCTCAGGAAAAATAACAGGGAAGCAGAAGAGGGTGGGGAAATCCTCAGACCAGGGCCAGGCACCATTCCTGGCTGCTCCTGGTGCCCAGTGGGATTCCTGGAATAAAGAGTGGGAATGGAGGGGAGCCCATGGAGCTCTGCCTCCACTAATTAGAGTTTGGTGCTCAGAGTAATTAGCGGGAAGGGAATGAACTCCGAGCTGGAGCTGGGATTGCTGGGAGAAGGGAATGAACAGGAAAAAGGGAAACCAGGAGTTTTCCAGGGTTAATGACTTTTCCCCAGTGTTGTGATTCTCCAGAGAATGGGCAGGAAAAACCCTAAATCTGGAGTTTTCCAGGATAATGAGTTTTTCCTATTTGATTCTCCAGGGAACGGGCAGGAAAAAGTGAAACCAGGAGTTTTCCAGGATAATAAGTTTTCCTGGTCAATTCTGCAGAGAATGGACAGGAAAAACCTGAATCCAGAGTTTTCCAGGATAACGAGTTCTTCCCAGTGGCACTGATGGGGACACTGGGAACACTGCAGCTGCTCCAGGGAATTTTCCCTCTTACAGAGCAATTTCTATTTGCTTAGAAAAGGGGAATCCATTGATCTGTCCTCAGGACATGGAGCCTGGATCGGATCCCAGTTCCAACCCTTTCCAACTACTCCCACCTCGCTCCCTTTGTCCCGCATCCATCACCTCCTGATGATTTTGGATCCTTTGGGCATCCTGATGGGAGGCTCCGAAGGTTTTAATAGATTTTGGAAGCTGCAAATGTTCGTTTTAATGGTTTTTGGGATTTTTTTGGGTCAGTGTGGAGAGGAGGGCGGCAGGCGGGAGCTGCTTCTGGAACGGCCGAGTTTTGTCAGGAATGGGATTTTTCCTGGGGTTTATGCATAATGCAGGAAGCAGCATGTTCCTGAATGTGTTCCTGAGCCCCTTTTCCCAAAATTCCTGGATGTGGAGATACCACTTGGGACAGGAACCATGGAACGTTGCCCATTTATCCTTTTTTGATTCCCAGCAGGAAATGTTGGGCTGCAAATTCCTATGGGATCTTCTCTTCCCAAAAAATGCCCCCGGGCTTGGATAAAAGGCTGGAATTAGAGCTGATCCCTGGAGTTAGAGAATTCCTGATGGACCTTTTCCTTGGAGCCATTAACTCCCTGAAATTCCCTCAGGGCTCTTCCCACCACCCCCAATCTTCAGGGAATGTGAGGATTCCTGGAGGGTGAATCCAGCAACGTTTTCCTGCCCTTGGACAGGGCAGGGTTTGGGACCACATCTGTCCAGATGTGCTGGGAAAATCCCAAGACTGCAAATTCCTGATCCTCCAACATTCCCAGTACTTCCCACCCTAAAAGAATCCCTAAAATCCCTTTGGATTTGGATCCCTTCTCCATCCTTGAGCAGGTCCCAGATTTCTCCTCAAACATAAAGAAAAAACAGGAAAAATCCTTGGAAACTTCCCTGGAAACTTCCCGAGGCCAGAGATTTACAACTCCTGTCATTTTCCCCGCTTTTCTTTATTCCACATCCGTGCCAGGGTGGAATTTCTTTCCCATAAAAGCCTCAGGCTGGTATAATAAATTGGAAGAGGTTTTTTTAGTGACAGATTTTTTTTCTCCTTCTTTTCCTTCTTTCTTTTTTTTTTTTTTTCCCCCATAAAAAAGCGAGAAAACATGAAATCTGGAATAACAGTGGGATTTTGGCCAAGTGTTGGGTGGGAATTTGGGGTTTTGTCCTCAGGAAATGTTGGATTTAAGGATTAAATCCCAAAATCTTCTTCTGCTACCCCTGGTTTATGTTTTAAAATGGGAATTTTCACTCTCTGCCAGGAGCTGGTTTAGCCCTAAAATTTCCATTTTCCTCCTTATTTTTCCACTAAAACTCCTCCTTAAAAGTAGGGAAGATAAATCCAGAGGCGTTGGAAGACACAGGGAATAAACGAGCCCTAAAAAAGCCATTTTCTATTTAAAAATGAGAATTCTCAACTGGAAAATGGAATGATGGGATGGAAAATGTGGATTTTGATTTTATCTCAGCAAGGGCATCAGAAATCCATGAATTCCAAGCTGAAAGATGCTGGGATTTTATGGATAAATACGGAAATCATGATATAAAAACAAAAACAAAATTCTAACGTAAGTATTTAAAAGTACCACATAAAATATTAAAATAAATGTATTTACAGTATTTATTAATAGAGATTAAAACTCAAATTTATTCAAGTCTAAACAAATATCAAAATATTAAAAATTGCATTAAAATGCAAAGAAATAGATTCAAATCTAAATCAATAGATTCAAATTTAAACAAATAGATTCAGCCAGAAATAAATTTATTCAAATTCTCAGCATAAAACCCTTTGGAATATTCCAAAATGGGCCCAAAATTCCCAGATTTGGGACTCTGGGATTGTTTCCCACAGGTCACTGATGGCGGGACCATCAAGCAGAAGATCTTTACCTTTGATGCCATGTTTTCCACCAACTTTTCCCAGATGGAAAACTACCGGAAGCGGGAAGACCTCGTTTACCAATCCACCGTGCGGTGAGTCCTTTTTCCCTATTAATACAAAGTTTTAGGAATTTTTTCCCTCAAATTTTGGTCCCATTGAAAGGATTCCAGCAGAACCCACCAGCATCCATGGGGTGTTCCCATTTTCCTGATGATTCTTAGGGAAAAGGTGGGGAAAATTGGGATTTTTAGAGGTGGGAATGGGCAGAGAAACCCCAAGCTTGGGAAAATCTGGAAAAACAGATCCGTATTTATTTATAAAACTGGGATTCCTCCAGCTGTAGGATGTTTTCCACCTGGAACTATCTGGAATGTCTTGAAAAGGGCTGGGCCTGGCTCATCCCATGGGAAATTCCTCCCAATCCTTTGGAATCTGGGATTTTTTTGGGAGTTTTTTGCTGTTTTTCCCTGCTACGTTTGGATGGATTTTTTTATCCTAAGTGAAAGTGTGTCTGCATGGGAATAAATGTGGATTTAGAGTGGGGAAAGGGCGGGAAAACAGGGATGGGGAGGGAATATTATGGGATGGATCAGGAGAATCCTCAGGCCCTGCTCAGGAGAGGCACGGGAGAAGTTTGGGATGCTCAGGGTGATACTCAGGAGATACTCAGGGATTGCTCTGGGAATGCTCCAGGAATGATCTGGGAGAGATGCTCAGGGTGCCTGGGGGTCACTCAGAGGATACTTAGGGGTTACTCAGTGGATACTCAAGGGTTGCTCAGTGGATACTCCAGGGATGTTCAGAAGAAGCTTGGGATGCTCACATGGATGTTCATGTAGGTTAGGAGTTGCTCCAGAGTTACTCAGGGGAGTTGGAGGATGCTCAGGATACTTGAGGGTTACTCAGAGGATGCTCAGGAGATTTTCTGGAGAGACTCCAGAGATGCTCCAGTAATCCCCAAGGGATGCTCAGGAGATGCTCCAGGAATACTCCAGGGATTCTAGAGATGCTCAGGAGATGCTCCAGAGTTGCTCCAGAGTTGCTCCATGCCCGCGTTTGGTTTCCCTGGATCCACTGAGCTGCTCCTCGGATGTTGAACAAATTCCTGACGTGATCGATTCCCATTTGGAGAAGGTTTTGGCAACTCCACACAGAAATTTCACACTCCTGACTCCAGGGTAGCCTTTCCAGAGTAAATCTGATGCTTTCCTTGGGATTTGGTCATCGCTCACCTCCAGCCAGGAGCACCGGGAAAATCAGGGAATTAAACAGGATTAAAATGTTCCCTGTGCCCACAGAAGAAATTCACGGGATGAGGAATTGAACATTCCCTGAGCATGGAATGAAGGATTGGAAGAATCCCTGGAAAAGGAGAACAAGAATCAAACATTCCCTCCCTGCTCATGGAATATCTCCCTGACCCGGCGAGGAAAAGCTGCCCCCTTTTCTTGGCTCCATTTTCCTCCCTTTCTCCACATGTTGTAGAACAAATGGAATTTGGGAGCAGAAAATTCCGCTACTCCAACACCAGGCACTTGAAAGCCTTTGGGAACAGCTGGGAAATCGGGCGTGGAACCGGGACATGTTGGAGGGAAAAGCGTTTTCACACCAAGGCCTTTTTTTTTCCCAAGGAAAACAGGAACTGACCTGAGGAGGAGATGATTCCCAGAGCTGGTTTTCCCAGTTATTGGTTTTTTTTGGGAAGATTCTGTCTGACTTTGGGCTCTCATGAATAATTGGGAAAGCCTGGGGAGGTTTGGGGATGGAGGAAGCATTTCCTAACCCGGGGTTTTGTTCATTCTCCCTTTCTTTTTCCATCTATTAGTTCTCAGGTGTTTTTGGGAATATTTGCTGTGGTTCGGGCACAGCTGGAGCTGTCCCAAGGAGCTTTATCTCAGGAGGAGCTTCCTTATCAACATTATTCCAGACCTTATGAGTGTTATCACGGTCCTTTGTCCTTATCAGCGTTATCCCGGTCCTTTATCAGGGTTATCCGGGTCCTTGGTCCTTATCAGCATTATCCTGATCCTTATCAGCGTTATCTCGATCCTTATCAGCATTATCCCTGTCCTTTATCAGCGTTATCCCGGTCCTTGGTCCTTGTCAGCGATATGCTGGTCCTTATCAGTGTTATCCTGGTCCTTATCAGCATTTTCCTGGTCCTTATCAGCATTTTCCTGCTCCTTATCAGTGTTTTCCCGGGTGGAGCTGGCTTTATCAGCGTTTTCACACTCCTTACCAGGATTATCCCAGGCCAAACTGTCCCACGGAACATTATCCCGGGAGAAGCTGGTCACATCTGTGTTTTTCCCGTTCCTTATCAGCGTTTTCTCAGCCTTAGCAGCGTTTCCCGGTCCTTATCAACATTTTCCCATTCCTTATCAGCGTTTTCCGGATTCCTTATCAGCGTTTTCCCGGTCTTATCAGCACGGCCCAGGGGCTGCCGGTGCCGCCCCTTTCCATCCCGGCTCTGAGCTGTGAGGAGCAAAGCTGGGACAGTTCCAACCCCTCCAAACCCATTTTTTCCCCTTTCCCTTGATTAAAATCCCACCCTCGTTTTACAGCGCCCCTTTAGGAATTTACAAATCCCGTTTTTTCCTGTGTTCCCAACTCGAGGACGCGCCAGGGAGCATTCACCTTTCCAGGGCCTGTCTCCCATCCTTGGGAATACCAAACCGAGCCGTTCAGGCCCCAAAATCCACGTGCAAATCCAAAGGAATCCTTCCAAAAGAGATGGAGTGGGATCAGAGCCCCTCCGAAGTGCTGCTAACGGGAGATTCCTGATCCATGCCGGGATAATCGGAGGTTGGAGAAGGTGGAGGAGGATTGGAAGTGTTGCATCCATGGAAAGGAGGGAATGTTCACTTCCAGGGGATCCTTGGAGCGGGAAGGCAGATGGGTCTGGGAGAAGAGAAAAGCAGAGCTGGAACCCCTCTAGAAGGGAAAATTCCCCCGAGTGGGATTTTTAACCTGGGTGCTCCGTGAGGGAATCACTCCTGTCCACATGGGATGGATGAGGTGGGATGAGGCTGCCAGAGAGCAGGGATGGATCTTCTGGATAGAGGGAATGCTGCCAGCCAGAGAGTAGGGATGGATCCTCTGGATAGAGGGAATAGCGCCAGGCAGAATGTGGGATGGATCTCCTGGACAGAGAGAATGGTGCCAGGCAGAAGGTGGGATGGATCTCCTGGAAAGAGGGAATGCAGCCAGTCAGAAGGTGGGATGGTGCTGGGATGCTCTTCTCCACAACAGTGGGTTGGCAGTGCCAGCTAGAAAGGTGGAATGTTGCTGGAAAAGCAGGATGAGGCTTCCGGATGGTGGGGTGGGATAATGGTCCTGACTGGAAAGGCGGGGTGCTTCCAGGCAGTGAAGTGTGATGATACCAGCTGGAGAGGTGGGATAACGCTGCTGACTGGAAAGGCCGGATGTTCCCAGGCAGTGAGGCCAGATGATGCCGGCTGGAAAGGTGGGATGATGCCAGTTGGAGAAGTGGGATAATGCCAGCTGGAAAGGTGGGATAATGCCAGCTGGAGAAGTGGGAGAGGCGGGATGCTGCCATCCACTGAGGTGGGATAATGCTTCCGACTGGAAATGTGGGATGATTCCAACTGAAGAAGTTGGGATGATTCTTCCAGTCAGGGAGATGGGAAGTTGCAGATCAGCAAGGAGGGGTGGGACCAGCTGAAGAGGCAGGAGGAGGTATTGGCTGGAAATGTGGGATGGGATATTGGTTGGAAATTTGGGATGCTCCCAGCTGGAGAGGCAGGATAGTGCTGCCAGCAGAGAAGATTGGGATGGGATGGGATGGGATGGGATGGGATGGGATGGGATGGGATGGGATGGGATGGGATGGGATGGGATGGGATGGGATACGATGCGATGCGATGCGACGCAACGCGATGTGACGCGATGCAATGGGATGCGATAGTGCTGGCTGGTGAGGTGGGATGGTGCTGCTGAACAGAAAAGTGGAATGCTTCCAGCCAGAAAAGTGGGATTCTGAGGACCAGGAAAAGTGGGACACTGAGGACGAGAAAGGGGCGATGGTATAGACAAAAAAATTTGGATGGTGAGGAGCGGAAAGGGGGGATGGTGAAGACCAGCAAAGTGGGATAGTAGAGATCAGAAAAGTGGCATGCTGAGGAGCAGAAATGTGGGATGCTGAGGAGCAGAAATGTGGGATGCTGAGGAGCACAAATGTGGGATGCCTCCAGCCAGGGAACTGGGCTGCTGCCCAGCAGTGAAGTGATCCCTGTGCAGGCTCCTGAGCATTCCCATCTCCAGCAGCATGGATCCTTTGGCACAGGTCCTCCTCTCCCATTTTCCCCAAGTCCATCTAAAACCTCCAGATAAAAGGTGGATCGATGAGCAATCCAGGTTCACTCAGAATTTGGGATTTGCTGCTTTTCTCCCCCACTTTGCTGTGCTGGCCTGGCAGGGTTGGTGCCAAGGTTTCCCATTGGCACTCCATGGGTGGGTGATGTCCGTGGTCACAGATTTGTGGTTCCATCCACATCTCCTTCCAATAATGCAATTCCTTCCCCTCGGAGGGGCTGTCAGTGCCGGGGAACACCAGCTGCTAAAGCATTCCTGAGCTCCTCCCAGAGCCTTTGGAGTTATAAGGAGTTTATTGATCTCTGTCCAATGCCATGATATCCGAGTGCCCACTGATGAATCCCACAGGAAAACGGGGTGGGGATGGACTGGTGAGCACTGTCCCTCCTCCGCAGCCTTCCCGAGGTCCGGATTTCGGACAATGGTCCCTACGAGTGCCATGTGGGGATCTACGACCGAGCCACACGGGAGAAGGTGGTCCTGGCCTCTGGGAATGTGTTCCTGAATGTGATGGGTGAGCACTGGGATCAAGGGAAAACCACTGTGGGGTCTGAGGGTGTGGGCACAGCAGGGACTGGGATCGTTCCCCCATCCTTGAGGGTAGGAATGGGGATGGGGATGGGACAGGGATGGGCACAAGGACAAGGACAGGGAATAGGGATGGGCATAGGGACAAGGACAGGGATGAGGAAGGTGTGGGGAGAGGGGTGAGGATCCCCATGGGAATGGGAATGGTTATGAAGCTGGGGATGAGACATGGCTAGGGCCAGGGATAGGGACAAGGATGGGGATAGGAAGGAGAACAGGGAATGGGATGAACGTGGGGAGTAAGATGGCCATGGGAATGGGATTTGGGATTGGAATGGGAGTGGGGATGGGGATGGAAATGGGAATAAGAATGGGAATGGGGATAATAATGAGGATAACATGGGGAGAGGGAGGAGGATGCCACGGGAATGATGATGGGGGTGAAGATGGCGATGGTACAAGGGTGGGTACAGGGGTGGGGATAGGAAGAAGAATGGGGAATGGGATGAACATGGGAAGGAGGATGGCCATGGGAATGGGTTTAGGGATTGGGATGGGGAGAGAGGGGAGGAGGAAGAGGATGTCCATAGGGATGAGGATGTGGGTGGGCATCACGGTGAGGACAAGGCTGGGGATGAGGAGTAGGATGAAGAAGAAGGATGAGGATGGGATGGGAGTTATTGAGGACTCCATGCTGACCTCCCGGCTCTGCCCCGGCAGCTCCCCCAACGTCCATCTCGGTGCTGGCCGCGGATACCCCGGCACCCTTCAGCCGCTACCAGGCGCAGAACTTCACCCTGGTGTGTGTGGTGTCCGGTGGGAAGCCTGCGCCACTGGTGAGCTCCCGGCAGGATCATCCCTCCCACTGACACCTGGAACAACCAAACACCTCCTCTATACAACCCACCAGATCCATGTGCTCTTCCATCAGGCCAAACCCGCTCCCAAAATCCCATCTTTCCACAGAGACTGTGGGAAGAAGTCCCATCCAAAGGGACATTGGGTGATGGTGGTGGAAAAGAAGGGACGGGGTCTTCATGATTTGCAAGGAGCCATGAAGCCTTTTATTGATCCACAAAGCAAAGTTTATATACTTTTTCTATTGTTACTAAAAATAGCGCACCAATAATATTTGTGTAACTAAGGTATATTGTTCACTTGTAACTAGATAACATTGCTCAATCTAGGCCTCGTTTAAGCTAGCCAGGTAGATACAATATTTCCTGCAAATCCCCATAGAAACTGCAGGCTAAGCACTCTGTACCAAGCACCTTCTTCTCTTTTGCATTCCTTCTCCAAAATCCCGCTTTCTTCTGCCAAGGCTTGGGCCTACTCACTCCTGTCAAGGCTTGGGCCTGCTACAGCTAACAGATCCACATTGGTAGTGACAAGCTGAGTAGTACTAGCAGTTCTGCTCTCCAGTTGTATTCCCACAGCTGGGGACAACCCCGCCACACTCACTGTCCCCTTTGTCCCCTCCAGGTGTACTTCAAACGGGATGGGGAGCCCATCGAGGCCACCCCGCTGCCGGAGCCGCCGGCCGGCGCCAGCAGCTGGGCCCCCCGGAACCTCTTGCACCGCGACCTGGACGACACCAAGGTGCCAAAATCCCTGGCGGCCGATGGCGAGCTGGGAATGGGAAACCCCTTCCCCACGGCGGATCCGCCGCGGGGGCTGGCGGCCGAGCGCGATTCAGTGACAGAGACCATTCCTGAGACAGTGGTGAGCCGGGAATTCCCGCGCTGGGTGCACATGGCAGAGCCCATCTACTACTTCCGACACACGCACGCGCCTGTCAGCGACGGCACCGTCGAGGCCCGGGCCACCCTGACGTGGACCCTGAACCCTCAGATCGACAACGAGGCCCTGTTCAGCTGTGAGGTCAAGCACCCGGCGCTCTCCATGCCCATGCAGTCTGAGGTCACTCTTGGTAAGCCAACACATTCGGGGCTTTTCCGAGGTTTTTTGGCATTTTTGTCCATTTTGGGGATTTTTTGGGGGTCTTTTTTGGTTTTTCTTTCCATTTTTAGGCCTTCCCCCCCACTTTTTGACCCTTTTTCACCCCATTTTTGACCTTCTAAAATATTTATTTTGCTTTTTTTCACTTTTTTGGGCCTGTTCTCTTTTTTTTCCCCCCTTTTCCTTTTCATTTTTCAGACTTTCTCTGCATTATTTGATCTTTCTCCTAATTTTTGCCTTTTCCCTCCCATTTTTGGCCTTTTAAAATATTTTTTTTTCTTTTTTACCATTTTTGGCCTTTTATCCCTTTTTTGTTGCTTTTTGCTTTTAATTTTTTGGCTTTTGTCTCCCTTTTTGGTGTTTTTTTTCTTTTTTTTTTTGCTTTTTTCCCTCCTTTTTCTGCATTTCTTTCACTTTTTGGCTTTTTTTCATTTTTTGGCACTTTTCCACCTGTTTTTGTCTGGGCTTTTCCTCAGGTTTTTTTTTTTTTTGCTTTGTTTTGTTTTAATTCTAAGCGTTTTGGGTTCCTTGCATTCATTTTCTCTCTCCTTCTGTTCTTCTCCTTTTCTTTTGGGAGTTTTCAGGCACATGTGGGGATCCTATGAGGCTGCATCAGGATAGAGGTGGTGATGCCAAAGGCTCCACAAAACGTGGGATGAGGAAAGGGAATCTGGGATGTCTATCAGGGAGGAGAAGGGATTTCCCAGGGGTTTATGCCCACCCCCAGCCATGGGCAGTGTTTAGGGTGGGGTTTCCTGGGATAAAGAGGATTTTTGGAGAATCTGTGTGGGGATGAGTAGGAAGGGGGTGTTGGAGCTGGGGATGGAGCTGTCACCTCCATCCCAGCCTCAGGAGATCCAAGGACATCCCATGACCCTTATTGGCTGTCACAAAGCTCATTCCAGTGGGAATTTCCAGGGAGGGAATTTCCGAGTTGGCTCCTGCCCGTGGAGCTGTGACAGGCTGATGGGATGGAAGCCAGGGAATTCAGCTCGCTATACTCCCAGGCCCCTGGAGGAGCAGGAGCTCCTCAGGTGACCAGGGGATCCATGGGTCCTTCACCATCCTTCACCTTACCTGGGGCTCCCCTCCCTTCTCCTGGCTCCCACTGGAAGAGGTTGAGCTCTCCACGGGCTTTTCCAGACTCAGGACACTCCTCTGGAAAGACTCTTCCAATCTCGAGCCAGGTGGAGCATCCTGGGCTTTGCTCCCAGCCAAGTGGAGCACTTGGCTCCTCATCATCTCCTGGAGAGCTTCTCCTTGGCTTCCCGATGTCTTCACAATAAATCTCTTCCCTGGCATCCAAAACCAAAGGAAATCCTGCATTTTCCAGCTTCCTGGAGCTCTTCAGGTTGGCCAAGACCTCGTGGCTTCACTGCTCTTGCCCAGGAGGTCCAAGACCTGTATTGGCAAAGCTCAGCCCACATTGTCCCCTGTCCCCAAACCCAGGGCTCTCCTCGTCCCTGCAGGTGTCTCTGCAGCTCCTGGGGTGTCCATCCACCCCCATGTTTTGGGCACCATCCCAGCAGATCCCCGTTAACCCCTTCCCCACATCCCTAGTATAGATACACACAATAAATACATATAAAATAAGGATTCCCAATGAGAGAGAAGATATTCCCAATAAAAGCTGCATTAAACCCAACATTAACCCAAAAGCTGCCTTTTGGTCCCAGCCAGGGCATGATGGGATCATCTTCAGCACATCCTGCCCAGTCCTGCTCCAGAGGACAGAGCAGTCCATGGCCTGCAGGCTGTCCAGGCAGAATATCCCGGGGCAGGGATAGCCATTCCAAGGGCTTCCAGTGACCTCCACCACAGCTCCTGGTGGTTCTTTGTCCCTCTGTGTCCTGCCAGGCTCGTGTCCAGGTCCATTTTGTCCCATCCATGACAAAGCTTGGATGGACAAAGGTGACCCACAACCTTGCTCCTACCCGATTCCCCTTCTCCTACTGTGAAAATCCAGGAAGATCCTGGGATGTCCCATCCCACTTCTGGCCCAGCAGGGACATCCACACACCCCCAGGTGGAAGCAGGATCAGATCTTGTGGGGTGTCCCTCATCACAGTGGAGGAAGCATCCCTAGCCTGGCATGGGAAAGGAATTCCTGGTTTTTCCCTCGCTGTCCTTAGGATTTTGTGCCATCCAGGTTTTGGGGTTGTCTCCTGTGCTAATGGCACCTGGATGAGATTCATCAATGCCACATTTCTTGGGAATGCTCCTCTGAGGTGTCCATCTCCATGGCTTCAAACCAACCTGATCCTTCTTGGTCATTTTTTCTGAGCGGAGAAGCTTGGCTGGGAAATAACTCCTTCCCGTCAATCCATCCCATCCCAGCCATCCATCAGCCTCACGCTTCTCCCGTTCTCCCGCCCGGGGGCTCCTTTCCCTCCCTGTCCATCCGTCATTCCGGTCACTCAGCCTGGCCATCAATCACAGAGCCGTCACCCTCTGGGCTGCCACCCCCTCATCCATCAAAGGCTCGTTAACCCCGCCAGGAGCAGCCCCAGTGCCGGGAATGCCGCGTGGCGCTGATGGCTCTTCCTGTCCCTTCCAGTGGCTCCCAAGGGTCCGAAGATCACGATGACCCCGACGAGGGCGCGCGTGGGGGACACTGTGCGGATCCTGGTGCAGGGCTTCCAGGTCAGCATTCCCACAGGGGCAGAGGCCAACAGACAGCCTTGATCCAAGGATTTGTGGGACTGGTTGGTGGCCTTGGTGGCATCACGGTCCCTGCGTTGGGATGAGTTGGCCAAAGCTGTGGCTGTTCCATCCTGGACGTGTCCAAGGGCAGGTTGGGCAGGGCTTGGAGCAACCTGGGATAGCAGAAGGTGTCCCTGCCCATGGCAGGGTTGGGATGGGAGGAGATTAAAGGTCCCTTCTAACCCAAACTCAAACCTAAACCCAGACTCGGACTCAGATCATATTCAAACCCAAACCCAAATCCAAACTCAAACACAGACTCAGATCCAGGCCCAAATTCAAGCTCAGACCCAAACTCAGACTCAAAACTAAACCCAAACTTAAACCCAAAAGCAGACTCAGACCCAAACCCAAAAGCAGACTCAAACCCAAACTCAAACCCAGACCCAAACTCAAGCTCAGATGCAAACTCAAGCTCAGACTCAAATTCAAGCTCAGACCCAAACCTAAACTCAAATGCAGACTCAGACCCAGACCCAAACCCAAACTGAAGCATAGACCCAAACCTAAGCCAAGTCCAAACTCAAAGCTGAACCCAATGTAAGACCCAAACTCAAGCTCAGACCCAAACTCAAGTTTTGACCCAAACCTAAACTGGAACTCAAACCCAAACCCAAAAGTAGACTCCAAATCAAACCAATCCCAAAATCAGACTCAAACTCAAACATAAACTCAAAAGGAGACCCAAACTCAAACCCAAACTCAAGCTCAGACTCAAACCCAAACTGAGATCCAAACCCAAAAGCAGACTCAAACCCAATCCCAAAGTCAGACTCAAACCAAAACCCAGACCCAGACCCAAACCCAACCCTAACCCAAATCCAAGTCAGATTTGATGACTTCACCTCCAGGTTTGCTTGTCCCTGCTCACCCACCCCTCTCCCTGCAGAACGAGGTGTTCCCGGAGCCGCTGTTCACGTGGACACGCGTGGGCAGCCGGCTGCTGGACGGCAGCGCGGAGCACGACGGGAAGGAGCTGGTGCTGGAGCGGGTCCCGGCTGAGCTCAACGGCTCCATGTACCGCTGCACAGCCCAGAACCCGCTGGGTTCCACCGACACCCATACCCGCCTCATCGTCTTCGGTACGGCCACGTCGTGACTTCACTGTGCCCCCCGCGGGTCCCCGCTCAGCTCCTCACCCCTAAAACTGTCTCTCTGTTCTTTGTTTCCCATCAGAAAACCCAAATATTCCCAGAGGACCAGAGGACTCCAACGGTGAGTGGTGCTGGTGGCATTTGGGATTTCCATGGAAAGGCTCGGGGAGGGAAGGGTTGGGCAGAGAGGGGCTGGCCTTGCCTTGGTCCAGACCCAGGGCCACCTTTCTTTGTCTCACTCCAAGCCCTTGTCCATCTCTCCTTGCCTTGTCCCAAGCTCTTGCCCATCCTTCCTTGACTCATCACAGGCCCTTTCTGATCGGTCCTTGCCTCATTGCCAGCCCTTCCCCATCTGTCCTTGTCTCATTCCCATCTTTCCTTGCTTCATTCCCCTCTCTCCTTGCCCCATTCCCAGCCCTTCCCCATCTCTCCTTGCCTCGTTCCCGTCTCTCCTTGCCACATTCCCAGCCCTCTCCTGTGTCCTCAGGAATACCCTCACACCAAAAGCAGCCCCACAGACCCTCCCACCCCAACCGTCATCTCCACCCGACCCCACCCAACCCCTGGGGCAAGTTTGAGGAGGGGATCCCCCTCCTAACCAGCGGTGTCCCTGTTCTGCTCTGACCCCCAGCACTGGGATGCAGCTCCACGAACTCCTGATCCCTTTTTCCTCCTCTCCAGGTTCACTTCCCCGCCGCTGTGGCTTCAGATTCGTTTTGGCGCTCACCCTGACAGTGATCCTGGAGCTCACGTGAAGCTTCACCGCCTCCTCCACCCCTGCCCGGCTCCTCCCGGCATTCCTGCCTCCAGCCATCCTGTCTCCTGCTCTTTTTATTTTCTATACTCTCGACAGTCTCAGTCTCTTTCCGTGTCTTGGCTTCCTCAGATGATTGAATTAAAGGGAAAAAGGAAAACCTCTCCTGGGAGAAGGCTGTAATTCATGTTTCACCTGTGTTCCATCTCAGGGTTCCCTGCTCCATCTCGGGGTTACCAGCTCTGTCTCGGGGTTCCCAGGTCCATCTCAGGGTTCCCAGCTCCATGTCAAGGTTCCCAGCTCCATCTTGGGATTCCCTGCTCTGACTTGAGGTTCCCAGCTCCGTCTTGGGGTTCCCAGGGCTGTCTTGGGGTTCTCAGCTCCACGTCGAGATTCCCAGTTCCTTCTCAGGGTTCCCAGCTCCATGTCGGGGTTCCCAGCTCTTTCTCAGGGTTCCCAGCTCCATCCTGGGGGCTTTGCAAGGTCTTGAAAGAGGGAGCAGGAGGACTACAGGATTAAAGGCCCACATTTTCCCTGGAAAACCCCAAGTGCAGCATTCCCACCTGCCCGAGACGCTCCAGACCTCCCCGGGGTGAGGGACCCGCACGCGTCCCCAGCCCTGCCGAGGCCGCGGAGGCAGCGCCGGGAGCCTGAAAGTCCTGGATCAATGACTTTATCCAGCGGGACCCCGGCTGTGCTAGGAGTCAGGGCCCGTGCACGGGGCTGGCTGAGGAATGACAAGTGACAGGCGGCTCCCAACCCCAAATGTCAGCGCTCACACTTGAGCGCGTCCCGTCGGCACCGGGCGTCGTGGCCCGCTGTCCCCATGGAAACGGGCGGGATCTGCCCATTCCCCCGTCCCCCATCCCGGGATGGCATCAGTCCTGCAGCACGATGGCTCCTGCCAAAATTCAGGTGGCTTTTGGCAAAATCCAGGTGTTTCTTGGCAAAATCCAGGCGGCTTTTGGCAAAATCCAGGTGTTTTTTGTCAAAACCCAGGTGGCTTTTCCCTGATGTTGGAGATTTTCCAGGCTGCTTTTTCTTGTTTTGGAGCATCCAGGATGTCCCAGGGGCAAAGGACCCCAAGGATAGGGCGCTCCCAATCCTTTTGCTCCGGGAACTCTTAATCCTGGAGGATTATCTGGCAGCCGTGTGGCGCCTCATCTTCCCAAAGCCCCGCACGAGTGCTAAGCACCATTATTACCGTGATGATTAATTATTATTAAGCAGATTCCAGCCTTTCCCCGCTCCGTTGCCAACCTCGCTGCTTTCCCAGCCTTGGAGGAGCCGAACGAACCCACAGAAGCTCCAGAGCTCCTCGCCATACAAAATCCTGGAGTTTTATAGTTCGGACCGGCAGCAATCGGATCAGGACCGGCTGGGATGTGTGGGAGGATCAGCAGCTCCGCTTCCATCCCAAAGGAGTGACATCCAAGCACCCCGACCCCATCGGATCTGCGCTTTCACTCCACGGATGAGCAGAAAATCTTTGTTTTTTCAGAGGAGGTGCCGTTTCTTTGGGAATTCTCCCTGTCTCGGTTTCCCCCACATTCTGGAGAGCCTCTCCCGTGGATCCTTCTCGCTTTCCTCTCGGATCGGAGCCGCTCCAGGGGCCTCATCCCGCCGTAATTAAACAACCACCAGGATTAAACAGCCATTAGGCCTCCTCGCTCGGAAAATCGAGCATTTCCAGTCGCCGGAAGCTCCATTTAAATGCAAATGTGGCGGATTTAGCCCAGAACCGTGGAAATGAGGAACATTCCCGGAACCCTGGAAACGAGGAGCGATTCCAGCGGCGGGGCCGCCACCAGCTCTGCTCAGTGCCACCTCAGGAGCACTGAGATGTCCCCAGCCAGCAGCTCCGTGGGCCTGCATCCTAAATCCACCCCAATTCGGGATGCTCTGGGAAAAATCCCTGAGAAATTCCCTGGTGTAGATGGATCAGCCAAAGGTTGGGACTTTCAGATAGATGAGTGGGGGGATTTGGAGGTTTCTCCTCATTTTGGGGCAGAGCTGCTGCCTTTTTTCCCGAATTCCCTCCAAAACGAGGGACACAAAGGGATTCTATTCCACAATCCCACCAAAGGGAACGATCCACGCTGTGCTGGACCCACCTCCACCTCCTGCCCCCTCCAGGTAACTGCAGAGGACCCCAATTAATCCCCTTTTCCCCCATTCCCGATGCCGTTGTTTGAGGCGCTGGCAGTGAATAATGCAGGAGGAGGCTGGAGGGGAGAGGAGCCGCTCCGGTTGTTCCATTATTGATGAGAGCTGACAGATCCGCTCCTGACAACCTTCCGAGGAGATCTGATTAGCTCGGGAAAAAAAAAGAAAAAACAACCGCAGCGCCTTCGCGAGGGGCTGACGGCAGCTGAAAACCCCAAAGGAGCGGCGTTATCGATGTTCCCGAGTTCCAGGAGACTTGGAAAAGGGTTTGAGCAGATTTGGAAGAGGTAATTACACTCAATTAGAGTCACAAGAACCGAGACGTCAGCGCTGCTTCTCCCGCTCTCACACGGCAGGCAGGGATAAATGGGGATTTATCCAGTGGAATCCATGGATTCTTTGGGATAGCAGGAGCCAGGGATGCTCCGGCCCTGCAGGAAAGTCAGCGGGAGCTTCGCTCGGTGCCTCTCCCACCTCCCCCCTCGTTAACTGCTCGGTTCTCGGGGCTGCCGAGCGCATGAATAATTCATCCTGCTCCCCGGCTCCCGAGCGCCGGCATCTTTGTAGATCCAGCCGTGGGATAAAAGCCCCGGCAGGGAGCGGTGAAGGGCCCAGGAGGTCACGGCCGCCAGACCCTTTCCCAATTAGCCGAGCCCTGGAACGCGTGCCCAGACTCCACACGCGGCCCCGCTCCCTCCGCTCCGGCACGGCTCTCCTTTCCAGGCAGGAGAAATTCCCCCAAGCTTTTCCCAATCCTTTGGCCACACCGAGCCCCGCCCCAGGGATGGATTTTGGGGCTCTATCCCCACCAAGATGGATGAGAGAGACTGGGTGGGTTTGGCCGGCGCTGTTTTGGATGCACGACTCCACCCGTGCTCCAAAACCCAGCTTTTAATAGAAATGTCTTAATTCCCCCAAGCTCTTCCGTACTGCACTTCCCCACACAAAGCGACATCCCAAATATTCCCCTAAAGCCATGGGTGGGTCTATGTTCTCAGCAGGGATGAGCACGGGGATCCCTGAGTGCCGAATCAGCACGGGGAGGTCATTCTTGTGCTCCTTTTCCATCCCCTTCAGGGATATAAAAAGATCGTTGGTGTTTAGGACAGGATCCTCCAGCTGAGAGCAGCCCTGGAGGGTCTGGGGACCCAGCCCCATCCCCTCCACAGTGGGAGTTTCAGCACCCCAGCCTGGGCAGGGGAGCACCTCAACACTCAGGGATGGTGGAGATCCTGCCCAGAGGGCGTTCAGAGGCTCCCTCCCATCCCAAAACCTCGGGAAGCGGCTGATGGGGATCGGCTGTTCCATTGGGATGTGGTTTGGGAAGTTGAGAACCCCGGGAATGAGTTCCTGATTTCCCACTGGAGACCCCTGGCAAGGCCCAACCCCACTGCAGCCACCCATTGGCTGGGACAGGTCACACTCACATCCCCGGGTTCATCCCTTGGGAAAATCCCACCAGATTGGGATGGAGTCCTTGAGTGAAAACAGGAGCTTCCACCCACCCCTACCCCGAGTATGGCTCTTTCTTTCCTCGTGTTTTTTTGTTTTTTTTGTTTTTTTTTTTTTGTGGTTTTTTTTTTTTTTTTTTTTTTCCCCCGCCTCTCTCGGATGTTCTCTTGGGGATCAGGAGCTGGGTTGGATCCCTTTGAATTTCGCTCCCTTGGCAGCGCTGGGAAGCGATGCCATTCCCCAGGCTCCCGCCTTTCCTGCCCCCCATCCCCCACAGTCCAAGCTTTCTGGATTCTTGGGGACAAGAATTCCCTGGAATCCTTGGAATTCAGGCCAGGAGCAGATCCGCCACCAGCACCTTCCCAGGGGAAGAACGCAGCCCTGCCGTGCTTCAGTTTCCCCACGGTGACATCGATCCCTGTGGCATCCCTCAGGAATGACAACTCCTGTCCCTTCCCATCCTGAATTTCTCCCTGCTTTTATTCCCCCCTTCGCCCCTCTCCTCGTGCCCACAGCTGCAGCTGAGCTCCAGCCTCGATTTCCTCCCCAGCACCGGGATTTTCCTCCTTTCCCACCCAGCTCCTCGTTCCCCTCCACTTTCACGGCAGCTTCCGAGAGACCCCACAAGCTCCGGGGCTCTTTCCCATCAGCCCTCGTTAGGCAGCACGAGGGCCGCTGAATTAATTAATCACTGAATTAATTAATCACTGAATCAGCCGCTGAATTCGTCACCCGGCCGTGCGGCGGAGCAGCTGCTCGGCATCAGCCCAAAGGGCTCCGGGCTGCTGCTCCCTCCCTTTTCCGGGAGCTCCGAGGGATGAGGACACTTTGCTGGGCAAAACAACTTATTTTTCTTCGCCCCCCTTTTTCGTTGCGTGACCCTTTTTAAAGCACCACAAAAGGAGAAGCAGCTCCCCGGGGATATTTTTCCTGCCTTTGTGCTCTTCCCCAAGCCTCTCTCTCGGTTTCCCTGGGCTGCACCTTTCCCTGGAGCCCAGCCCATCCCAAACATTCGCGGCTCCTCCGGAAGCCTCCTGCCAGCTCTGCCCGCTCAAAGTCACCTTGTCCCAACCCGCCGCGCTCCGGCCTCTCCCGGCAAATCATTAATCGGCTCCTCGGCATTCCCGCATGGAAAAATGCCCCAGCGGGTGCCCCCGGCCTGGCACTCGGACATGCAGCTGCCCGGGAAGCTGCTCCTGTCGGCGGCCGCGCTGCTGCTCCTGTCCCTGGCCTTCAGGTTCTATAGGAACCGCTCGCCTCCCCCGGGAAAAATCCCGCCGGGAGAGCAGCGGGAAAACCGGGATGGGGATGGGGAAAACCGGGATGGGGGTCTGAGGAGGAGGAGGAGGGATGGGGGGGACAAATCTGGGAATGGCCTCGGGATGCGGCACGCAGCTCTCCGGGGGGAGAAGAGTTTTCCAAGGAGTGAGGAGGAGGAGGAAGGAGAGGAGGTGGATTCGGAGCTGGCTTTGATTGCCAGGAAAGCCCCGCTCGGTCTGGCCAGGACAGAGAGGGAGTTGAGAACTAAACAGGGATGGAAGTTGGGAATCAAAGCAGAAAGCGAAGTAGGGGTTGAGCAGGGGAGTTATCCCGGGAGCAGGACGGGAAGCGAGCTGGGAAATCAGCCAGGAAGCAGGCTGGGAATCAAGCCGGGAAGTAATCCGGGAAGAAAGACAGGAAATGAGTCGGGAAGTGAGCAGGCAAACGAGCCGGGAATCGAGCTGGAAAACGAGCTGGGAAATAAATTGGGAATGAAATCAAGAACGGAGCTGGGAAGTGAGCAGGGAAGCGAACCAGCAAGCAACCTGGAAAGTGAGCTGGGAGGCAAGGCAGGATTGGAGCTGGGAAGTGGGCCGGGAATTCTGCTGGGAAGCGAGCTGAGCTCTCAGGACCCCGGGGCCGGAGCCCGGGGTGGCCCCGTGGAGAGGGACGGGAACGCACCTGGCCTCGAGCGTTCCCCGGGGATTTGCGATGCCCGGACAGAGGGGGATGGATGTGCCCAGAGCACGGAGCAGGGTCCGGCTGGAGCCCGGAGGAGCAGCGAGGGCAGCACGGGCTCAGTCCGGACCCTCAGCGTCACCTCCAGCCTGGGGCTGTTGCTGACGGCGAGCGAGGCGGGCTCGGACACCTCCTACTCCTTCTCCTCGGTGGCCAAGATCCAGGTGGAGGAGAACTTCATCCCGGAGCGCCGGGACAAGAGCAGGGACAGCTCGCCCGGGCCTGGCCTGCGGGGCAAAGTCTACGACTACTTCGTGCAGTCCACCTCCGAGTCGGTGTCCAAGCGGACGTCCCTGCCCTTCGTCCCCTCGGGGACATCCCAGCGCCGCGGGGAGCGGGGCCAGGTAGAGCCGCAGAGCTCCGGAACCCAGGGGGAGGATCCAGCTTTGGGAATTCCTGATCCAAACACCTCCAGAGCTGCACAGGAGGCCATGGAGAGCCCTCCTGCACCACCTTCTCCCGGCTGGAACGGCAGCACCCTCGGCATCCCCCCCCAGCTGCCCGGTGGGGTTCCAGCTGCGGGTCCTGAGCCGTCCCAAGGGTCTCCACCTGCCCAGGTGCACTTGGGGAACTGCTCCGAGGTTCTGCGCTGGGCCAAGGCGCGGCAACTGCGGGGGCTGCAGGACGAAGCTCTCCAGGTGATGAGCCAGCACCTCCTGCAGGTGCTGCGCTCCCCACACCTCTACGGCCGCCTCAACGCCGGCGAGCGGGAGCTGCTCCTGGGGCTCCGGAGCCGAGGGCGGCCGCGCCTGGTGGTGGCCGATGTCCCCCCGGCCGAGTCCGGCCACCGCCGCGGCCGCCTCTGCTACTACGACGAGGACGAGGACCGCTGGTGCCAGCTGTGCCCGCTGCCGGCCGAGGTGGCCGGGCGGGGCTGCGCCGTGTGCCCCATGTTCAATTATCTGTTCGTGGTGCCCGGCGGGGAAGGCGCGGGCCGGGCACGGAGCCCCTCCCGCCGCGTGCTCTGTTACGACCCCCTGGGCGACAGCTGGAGCGACATCTGTCCCCTGCGCCAGGCGCGGCCGCACTGCCAGCTGGTGGCCCTGGACGGCCACCTCTACGCCATCGGGGGCGAGTGCTTGGCCACCGTGGAGCGCTACGACCCGCGGCAGGACCGCTGGGCCTTCGCCGCTGCCCTGCCCAGGGACACCTTCGCCGTGGCCCACGCGGCCACCGCGTGCGACGGGGACATCTATGTCACCGGGGGCACCCTGCGCTCACTGCTGCTGCGCTACGACGCCCGCAGGGACAGCTGGGTCACCAGCCCGGCCATCGGCGACAAGGACAGGACGGCCGAGCTGCTGAGCGCCCATGGGTTCCTGTACCGCTTCCAGCTGCGGCGCGGTGCTGGTGGCACCGATGTCACCGTGTCGCGGTGCAGCGCCAGCGCCAGGCTGTGGTACCCCTGTGCCAGCCACCCTCTGGCCGAGCCGGCCGGGCTGCGCTGCGCCGCCCTGGGCAGCCTCGTCCACTGCCTCGGCCGCGATTTCCATCTGCGCTTCCTGGCTGACCCCGTCTCGCCACGCTTCGGGGCCAAGGAGCTCCGGCCCTTCCCGGCGCCCCACGGGATCCTCCTGCCCGCGGTCCTGGTGCTGCCCGAGGGGGACACGGAGCCACCGCGGCTCTGAGGGGTCCCCAGGGAGCGATGGCAGCCGGAGAAGGAGCTCCCAGTCCGAGCTGAGCAATCCAAGCCCTCCATGGACCCAGCCTGTTCCCACTCCCTGGGATGTAGGAAGGGATCAAACCCCTGGATTTGGCCTCTTCCCCACTCCCTGGGACGTAGGAAGGGATCCAGCCCTAGGACGCTGCCGGGAGCCGCAGCCCGGAGGCTCCAGGAAGAGCCGGGAGGAGCTGGGCGGACTTGTTTGCTCGGGGGAATTTAAACAGGGCCGTGTTTGCTCGGGTGGCAGCAAATCCTGGATCTCCCCGGGCTCCAGCTGTCCGGGACCTGATTTAGACCTGACTTAGGCTCCAGTTGGTGAACATTGACCCAAACACGGGTGGGGTGGTTGAGGGTGGAGGTGGGGTCGGCAGGGAGGTGCCCCCAAGGCTCTGCCAGCATCGCTCCGACACCTCACCTCGCTCAGCCCATTCCAGGGACAGACTTCGGGGCTGTCCTCGTTATCTCTCATTTCTTTATCTCATTATCTCTCCCCTCCTCCTCAGAGCTGTGTTCTCCGTATTTAATCTCTGTGTAAAGCGGCACCGGGGGTTTAGGCACAGCTGGGCCGAAATTAAAGCCAACATTCAGTGAAATGAATCCCGCGCCTCGTTTTAAGCCGAGCCTAATTGGAGGCAAGAGCGCGCTGCATGTTCGACATCGCTAATTAGGCACGGCCGGCAGCTCTGGGGAGGCGAGCACAGCAACAGCCCTCCAGCATTCGCTTTTCCCAGATTTTCCAGGAATAGCCCTCCCTCATTCCCTTTTCCCAGATTTTCCTGCAATAGCACTCCCTCATTCTCTTTCCCCAGATTTTCCAACAACAGCGCTCCAGCATTTCCTTTACCCAGATTTTCTGGGAACAGGATCTCCCTCATCCCCTTTTCTCAGATTTTCTGGGAGCAGCCTCTCCCTCATCCCCTTTTCCCAGATTTTTTAGGAGCAGGCTCTCCCTCATCTCCTTTACCCAGATTTTCCAGGAAATCACTGCATATCCCACAGTTCCAGAGGGGGTGGAGGAAAGGAGCTGAAATCCCTCTCAGTTCCACCTTCCGCTATCCCAGACTGCTCCAGCCAGGCCTTGGACACTTCCAGGGATGGGGAATCCAGGGTTCTTGGGAATTTCGCTGCTGCTCGGGGTGATTTAGGAGAACCTGGCTTAACGTTCTCCCAAAGAGCTCCCGGAAGGATTCCTGGAGCCGCCGGACGAAGGGCAGGGAACCTTGGGAGGCTGCGTTAATTAATGAACCTGGGGCTACAGTAATTAATTAACCTGGGGCCGCGTTAATTAAGGAACTTGCCCAGGCTCTCAGTGCCTCTGCTGGCGGCGGTGGGTGAGGGACCCCCTTCCTGTCATGGAAAAGCAGGAATATGTCGGAGCACGAGGATTTTTGAGGGTTCATGGAATTTCCCAGCTGAAACATCCCAAAAAAGAGACTCTGGGATGTGCTAATCCCTCTGGAATGGCGCCGGGGTGGGTGAGGGAGAGGGAAAATAAATGGGAAAGGACAAATCCAAACCCACGCTCAGACCCGAAGGTTTTACTCCCTACTCCCCAATCCCGATGGTTTGGTTCGTTCTCCCAAATCTGCAAGGTTACCTACTCCCAAATCCTGAAGGTTTGGTGCTTTCCCCTCTCCCAAATCCCAAAATTTTGGTTCAATCCATGCTCCTCAATCCCGAAGTTTTGGTTCCTTCTCTCCCAAATCCCAAAGGTTTGGTTCGTTCCCAGCTCCCAAATCCCGAAGGTTTGATCCCTGTCCAACTCCAGCCTCCTTCTCCCACCCTGGCGCCATTCCAGGGTCTTTTTTTTTTTTTTTTTTTTTGGATGTTTGAGCCGAGAAATTCCATTAATCCCTAAAACTCCTTATTTTTGCCCATCATAATTTAACTCTCCGTTCCGGCGTCACCTCTCGCTCGTGCTCCCACCCATTTCTGCTTTTCCCACAGCCAATTCCAGCTGTTGGAGCATTCCAGCCCCTTGGAAGGGGGACACCGCTCTTGTCCCATTCCAAATCCCGCATTTCTGCCCTTTCCCTGTGACCGCTGCAGAGGAGAATTCCTGGCTGGGTGGGAACGAGGCCCTGGAGCCCTTCCAGAGGACATTGGATTGTTTTCCATCTCAGGAAAGCTTTCCCAGATCCCGCCTTTCTCCAGGCGCCGTTTCATGTTTCACCTTCCCTTTAACCCCTTCCTGCCCTCCAATCCCGCATTCCCAAGGGATGAACGCCAAGGACGGGGCGTGGGCAGCGCTCCCTCCCCCGCTCCTGCACTCTCCAAAATTAATTTTGGGAAGGATTTGGGAGATTAAAAACGCCCGAGGACATCCCGGTCTTGTCCTTCTGGGAAGGACGCCCAGGCTGGGAGCCGGGAGTGCACGGGAATGATTTTGGGATGAGGGAAAGGGAAAATAAAGGGAAAAGGACAAATGCAAACACATACTTAGACCTGTTCCCTGTTCCCAAATCCCAAAGGTTTGGTTTGTTCTCTCTTCCCAAATGCTGAAGGTTTGGTTCATTCCCTGTTCCCAAATCCCAAGGGTCTGGATCGTTCCTGGCTCCCAAATCCCGAAGGTTTGGTTCGTTCCCTTCTCCTCAAGCCCAAAGATTTGGTTCATTCCCCAGTCCCAAATCCCAAAAATTTGTTTGGTTCCCTGCTCCCAAATCCCCAGGGTTTGGATTGTTACTGGCTCCCGAATATTTGGATCCTTTCTCTGCTCCCAGATCCTGAAGATTTGGTTCATTCTCTCCCAAATACCGAAGCATTGGATTGTTCTCTCTTCCCAAATCCCAGAGGTTTGGTTGGTTCCTTTCTCCCAAATCCCAGAGGTTTGGTTTGTTCCTTTCTCCCAAATCACAAAGTTTGGTTCGTTCCCTGCTCCCAAATTCTGAAGATTTGGTTCATTCTCTCTTCTCAAATTCCAAAGGCTGGGTTTATTCCCTGCTTCCAAATCCTGAAGATTTTGTTCATTCCCTGCTCTCACATCCCGAAGGTTTAGTTGATTCTCTCTTCCCACATCCTGAAGGTTTGTTCCTTTCCTTTCATCAGGATGTCCTGGATTTTCATGGAAAGGTTGAAAAAGCTGCCATAGTTTGCAGGGAAAATGGTTGGGAATGCACAGGGTGTGACCCAATAAACTCCACAACTTCCCCCATGGATTTTCAGGGCGTATCCAAGGATAAACAACCAGAGGTCACCATGGGAGTGGGATTTTCCCTGGATTCCATGGATCCATGGATCGGAACAGGGAGAGCTCCGGGATCCAATAGGGACAGTAGCTGGGACTCCTGGAAATCCGGGAATCCCCGGAATTGTGGGGCTTCTCTCTGTTCCCATCCCTGGATCCAGGGAGTGAGAGAATTTCATTCCGGGATCATTTTTGCTGCTCCAGCAGAATTCCCGGCATATCCCAGGCATGAGGATGCTCCTGAAGCCGCCTCAGCGTTCCTGTAGCCGCCTCAGCATTCCCGTCATTTCTGCTTCCCAACATCCCAGTCCTGCTTCCTCAGCGCCTTCCCTTCCGCTCTGTTTTCCCTGGATTTGCTCCCAGGAAGCATCAGCAAAGCCAGGCCCAGGCAGCGGAAGAAAAGCTGAGCTGGCTCCAGGGGCTCCACGGGAATTCCAGGGGAAGCTGGGGCCCTGGAAAAGCTCTGGAAAAGGGCTGGAAAAGGTCAGGGATTCCCAGGCACTGATGAATCTCCTCATCCCCTTCCTGGAACTCCATCCCCTTCCTGGAGCTCCATCCTAATCCTGGAGTTGGGGTCATCCAATTCCCAGAGCTCCATCCCATTCCCACTGCTCCATCTCATTCCCAGAGCTCCATCCCAATCCTGGAGTTGGGGCCATCCTGATCCCGGAGCTCCATCCAATTCCCGGAGCTCCATCCAATTCCCGGAGCTCCATCCCAATCCCAGAGCTCCATCCCAATCCTGGAGCTCCATCCCATTCCCTGAGCTCCACCCCATTCCCAAAACTCCATCTCATTCCCAGAGGTCCATCCCAATCCTGGAGTTGGGGCCATCCCAATCCTGGAGCTCCATCCAATTCCCTGATCCCAAATCCCGCTGCAGTGGGAGTGGGATAGGAATGGGATGAGGTAACAGGATGTTCCCAAAGGATCACAGAATATTCTGGAAGGGACCCCCAGGGATCAAATCCAGGCCCTGCTCAGACATCCCAAAATTCTGTATTTCCAAATGCCCCTGGAGCTCCGGCAGCCTTGGGAATGTTCCCATTCCATGGGGAGCTGGATCAGTCCTGACACTCTCTGGAATAAGAAACTTTCCCTGAAATCCAGCCTAAATCTCCAGGTTACACCAGAATCCAGGGAATCTGGGACTTGCCATCTCCATTCTCCAGGAATTCTGCTGGAACTCCTCCCAGCACATTCCCAGCACCGAGAATGGCCCAATCCAGAGAAATTCCCACATTTGTGACTTCCAGGGTTTTGATCCCTAAAACCAGAGCTGCTTCCAGACGTGCTGGAAATCCTAATCCTGGAGAAATTCCATAAAAATTCACCGAGGTGTTTTAACCAAATTATTGGGTTTTGTACGCTGCATATTTTGGAGCTGGAGAATGAGGAAGGGACTCTCAGATTTTCCTTTCCTGGAGGATCCAGATTTTCCAAACCAGCTGGAGAAGGGGATAAAGAATCACAGTAACTTCCTGAAGATTATCAGGACCCTAACAAAGATTTTAGGATTGTCTCGATCCTGAATTTTGGGATTTCAAGGGAGGATTTTCCCTAAAGACGGGGAAATCCGGGAATGAGGAGAGGAGGAAAAATCCAGGAGCTCAAGAATCTGCGGGAATTTTAAAATTCAGGAATTTTCAATGGAAGTTGAACCTAACGGAGCCTCCAAATCCTCGAAAGTCCCTTTCCGGAGCTTTTTCCCGGGGCGTTGTTGCCATCTAGCGGCTCCCGGTTGAAAACATGGAAAAATGGGATTTATTCCCGACTTCACAGCATTATTCCCAATTTTCAGCATCACGATTCCTTTGATTTCCAGCGGGTGTTTTTTTGGTTTGGTTTGGTTTTTGGTTTTTTTTTTCCTTTATTTGCAGCTTGGATCTTCCTGGAATTTTTATTCCCAGATTACATCCTGGGTTTTTCCAAGATTTTTCATCCCAGTAAAGATAAGGATTTATCCCTGAAAAAATCCTGGCAAAGGCTTGGATGCTTGTCAGGAAAATCTTGGAAAGCACAAAACATCTCTGGGGCTCAACCGGGATGTAAAACTCCCCAAAATCACAGGAATTTGGGAATTCCCAGCTCCTCACCCCAGCAAATCTCTCATTCCCACATGGGGATGGAACAGGATCCTCATCCCTCCCATTTCCCATCCCATTTCTGTAGGGAAAGGCTGAAAAAATCCAGAATTTTGGAGTTTTTCTGCTCCTCCCTCTGAACCACCCAAAAGTGTTTTGGGAATCACGGAACATGCAGGGAAAAGCGAGAATTCTCCTCCTGCTCCTCCCTGAGATCCACCAGGAGGATGTTTCCCCAAAATATTTTCATTCCCAGGCATCCTGGATTCCTTTATTTCCCTCATTCAAAGGGGGAAAACCAGGTATGAAAAAAAAAATCCCGGGATTTTTTAATCAAGTTGCAATCAAGGAATGGGAATTCCCATGGAAAAGGAAATTAATAAGGAGGAGCCAAAGACGTGGGAATTCAAGCAAATTCCTGAATTTTTAAGAAAAAATGGGCTTTATTCCTGATTTTCCCAGATTTTCCTGCAGATTTTCCATTGATCTTCCCCTGAATCCATCCTGGCTCACCCTGAGGATCCTGCTGGAAGTGGCTCCGTGTCCAGGGAATGCCAAAGCCCCGAGGGGAGGGAAAAGTGGGAATTCCAGCAGCCTCTGGAAAAATCACCTCTGAAAGGAGAAAATTGGGATTCCTGAATTTCCCCGAGGCCTCACTTGGAAGCAATTGGAATTTTCGGGATTTATCCTGGCTGTGTTTTCCTCCAAGGGAATGGCACATCACAGATTCCTGCAGGACAGGGAAAGGAAAGCAGGAGGGAAAAATTGGAATTCCAGCAGCCTTTGGAAAAATCCAAGGGAAATATGGGATCAACCTGGAATCTTTTCCCATGGGATCATTTCTCCCCCTCCCATGGGATCATTTCTCCCCCTCCCATGGGGTTCCCTCGGGATCTGTATCCAACTCTGACCCCCTGGAAAACCCCGGGGCACGAGGGACTCCCGAATTCCCAATCCCAGGCATTTCCTGGGATTCCAGGGGGAGGAAAATCCCTAAAAAACCCAGCAACATCCATCCCCCAGCCCTTCCCACTCCTGAAGTCAAATTAAATCATCCAAATTTCAAAGAAATGATCCCAGCTCTGATGCAATTATCCCAATTTCAACGGAATTACCCCAATTCCAATGAAATTATCCCACTTTCAATTAAATCATCCAAATTCCAATGGAATTATCCTGATTCCAATGGAATTATTCACATTCCAATGGAAATTTCCCAATTCCAATGAAATTATCCCAGTTCCAATGAAATTATCCCAATTCCCATGGAATTATCCCAGTTCCAATTGAATCATCCCAGTTCCAATGGAATTATCCCAATTCCAAAGGAAATTTTCCCAATTCCAATGGAATGATCCCAATTAATTCAGATTCCCTGTTTTCCCAGCCCTGAACTTCCCAGTTCCTGGCCTGGATCCTCACCTGAGATATTCCTCAGCACAATCCTGGAATTATTTGGACTGGGAGGGCTTTTAATACCATTCCATTCCCCCTCATTCCATGGAGGGATTCCAGGAAAGGCTATTCCCTATAAATTCCACAAACATCCATCCCCAGCCCTCCCCACCCCTGAATTCCAATGGAAATGATCCCAGTTCCAAAGGAAATTCGAAATTATTCGAATTCCTGTGAGAATAATCCCAGTTCCAGTGGGAATGATCCTGATTAGCTCAGATTCCAAATTTTCCCAACCCTGAACTTCCCAGCTTCTGGCCTGGATGCTCATCCAGGATATTCCTCACCAGAATCCCAGAATTATTTGTGCTCAGAGGGCTTTAAATCCCATTCCACCCACCATTCCATGTGGGATTTCAGTGGGAGGATGATCCCTATAAATGCCAGGAACATCCATGCTCCAGCCCTTCCCACTCCTGAATTCCAATGAAATCATCCTAATTCCAAGGGAAATTTTCCCAATTCCAATGGAATTATCCCAATTAGTCCAGATTCCCAGTTTTCTCATCCCTGAGCTTCCCATTTCCTAGGCTGGATATCTATCTGGAATATTCCTCACCAGAATCCCAGAATTACAGTAATTTCACGATTATAAGCCACACTGAGTATAAGCCTCACTTCCGGGTGCCAGCAACTTTTCATTCTCTGTCCATACACAAGCCACACCTGATTATAAGCCACACGTTACAATCCAGAGTGTGATAAAAGGTGTCTGTTCTATCACCATCTGTTGAGGGTGGGGGCAGTGATCCTGATCTCCCTGGGAGATATTCTGCTAATGGGTCATCCATTGAAACCAGGCAGGGCATTGTTCTTTATCTTTTCACAACCCATCCTTCCTCCAGCCAGTCATTTTCTGCTCATGGCCCATTGAGTCCCACTGTGGGACTGATAAAATTACTGCATCCCATTGGGAGTTGCTCCAGCCAGGGGGAAGAGCCCAACATTTCTTACCAAGATAAAAACAGAGGTTTTGGGACACTAAGGGAGCCCCTTTCTCCACTGGACTCCAGAGGAAAACCGGATTTCTCCACATCACCACTGGAACTCCGGAGGGAAACTGCACCTTGTACAGGAGCACTGCTCCAACTGAGCCACATCTGTCACTGCAGGAGGATGCAGCCACCATGGAATGGGACTGCTGCCAACACCCTGCCTGACGGGTGTCAGGCTGTACTCTGACTTTGTCAGGGTTTGGGGTTTGTTTCTTTGTAGTACTGTATTTCTATTTTAATTTCCCTGGAAAAGAACTGTTATTCCTAATTCCCATATCTTTACCTGAAAGCCCCTTGATTTCAAAATTATAATAATTTGGAGGGAGGGGGTTTACATTCTCCATTTCAAAGAGAAGTTCCTGCCTTTCTCAGCAGACACCTGTCCTCCAAACTAAAACAGCAACGTTTTGTTCTTTGTCCATATATAAGCCACACCTGATTATAAGCCGCACTTTGGGTTCGGACCAAAATTTTAGTCAAAATGGTGCGGCTTATAATCGTGAAATTACTGTATTTGGCCTGGGAGGGCTTTAAATCCCATTCCACTCCTCCTCTTTCCATGCTGAGCAGGGATCAGGACTGAGTTGGGATCTGCCTGGAATGGGATTTCCCTTCTCCTTTCCCCCTCTTTTCCAGCTCCTGCCCCATCCTGCTACTTCCCAGCCAGGGCTGGGAATTTTGGGATGAATCCTTCCCACCTTTCCCATTTCCTGGCACTGAGGGGATCCCGGACACGTCCTGGGATCCGGGGCTGCTCCAGGCAGTAAGGAATGAACAAAACTCCCAAATCCATCCCAATCCTGGCCCCGTGTTCCCTGGGAATGGCACAATTCCCTTTCCCTTCTTCCCCCTCCATTACCCCTCCAAGATTTTTTAATTCCTCTTAAAAATTCCTTTGAATTTCGTTTTTAATGTCTTTGCATTTTTTATTTTCTTTGATTTATTATTTCCTTTTTTTCCTTTTTATTTTCTTTTCATTTCTTTTGATTTCCTTTTTAAATTCCATTTTCTTTAATTTTTTATTTACTTTTCTTTCCTTTTTCTTTCCCTTTTAATTTAATGTTAATTTCCTTATAATTTCCTTTTCTTTTCCTTTTTCATTTTTATTTCCTTCAGTTTCTTTTAAAATTTCCTTTTTATTTCCTTTATTTCCTTTTTGTTTCCTTTTAATTCTCTTTTAATTTTCTTTATTTAATTACATTGCTTTTCGTTTCCTTTTTACTTCCCATCTCTTTTCCCATTTTATTTCCCTTGGTAGACCTCCAGCTCTCCCAGGAATTCTCATCTGGATGTTTTTTTCTCTGCTTTAATCCCTCCCATCCCACCCCAGCATTAAACCATGCTCATCCCACCAAAAATTCCAACATTCCTCGGTTTAATTAAAGATTTTGCACATCTCATTAACGAGCCTGGCTCAGAATAAACTCCCAGACTTCCAGGAGGATACGGAGCCATTCCTGGCTTTCCTGTGGGATCAGAGCTCGGGTGGGAACTCCCAGCCTTTCCCATTTTCCATCCAAGTGGGATCTGCGGCAAATCTCGGCCGGAAATTCCTTGGAGATGATTTTCCAGCTGGGAGCAGCTCCCAAATCCAGCTCCAGGGGCTCCGGCTCCCCAGAGCCTTCCCAGGGCTTGGATGATTCCTGAGCTTTGTGCACAGCGGAGATTCGGGATCACCTGGAACGAAGGGATTGTCCCAGGGTTCTCCAAAGATGGATCCAGCCCCACATCCCCAATTCCCAGGGATTTGGGATCACCTGGAATTAAGGGGTTTTCCCAGGGTTCTCCAAAAACAGATCCAGCACCAAGTCCTGCTTCATGCAGGGATTTGGGATTGCCTGGAGTGAAGGGATTGTCCCAGGGTTCTCCACAGTCAGATCCAGCACCAGATCTTGGGGCAGGAAGGGATTTGGGATCACCCAGAATGAAGAGATTGTCCCAGGGTTCTCCAAAGCCACACCTAGCCCCACATCCCAGTGCAGGCAGGAATTTGGGATCAGCAGGGATGAACACATGGGATTTCCCGGTGTCCTCCACAGCCAGATCCTGGTGCAGGCAGGGATTTGGGATCACCTGGAATGAAGGAATTTTCCCAGGGTTGTCCAAACACTGAACCAGTTCCACATCCCAGTGCAGGTAGGGATTTGGGATCACCTGGAGCAAGGCCACAAGATTGTCCATGATGAAGGTGTGGGGTTGTCTCATTGCTCTCCACAACCAGCCCCAGCCCCAAATCCTGCAGAAGGCAGGGATTTGGGATCACCTGAAATGAGGGATTGTCCCAGTGTCCCCCAAAGCCAGATCCAGCCACAGATCCTGGTGCAGGTGGGGATTTGGGATCACTTGGAATGAAGGTGCAGGATAGTCTTGATGTTCTCCACAGCCATATCCCAGTCCCAGGGGGCAGGGAGGGATTTAGGATCACCTGGGATGAACACATGGGATTTTCCTGGTGTCCTCTACAGCCAGATCCAGCCCCAGATCCCAGTGCAGACAGGGTTTGGGGGTCACCTGGAATGACGGTGTGGGATTGTCCCAGTCTCCTCCATAGCCACATCCAGCCCCAGATCTCTGGAATGAAGGAATTTTCCCAATGTCCTCCACAACCAGATCCAGTCCCAGATCCTGGGGCAGATTCCCACAGACTCCTGGATCTCTGACATTTCTCCCCGAAGTCTCTCCATGGCTCGTTGATGGGAACTGGGGATAAAATACCAGGAAGGCAGAGGGAGCTCATCATGCAATTCCTCCCAGCCCCGGCCCTGTGGATGTTGGGTCCTTCCCAGTCCCAGGACAATTCTTCCATCCCAGGACAATTCTTCCAACAGGTCCTTCCCAATCCCAGCTCCCCCTTGCTCCAGGCACCTTGGACTCTGCTGGATCCTGCTTGGAGCTCCCTGGAATTCCCCATACTTGACATTCAGGCTTTTTATCCCCACCAGGAGCTGGGGTCTCATCCAGGTGCCGAAACGAGGCCTTTGGCAGGGCTCAGGATTCCATGGAATTCTGCCCATCTGATCCAGGACTCTGGGAAGGAGGATCCAAGGTTCCAATGCTGCTCATTCCATGTGGCACAGCATCCCCAAGTCTCCACTGAAACTTCCTCAGAGGAGTTTTGGAGGTGTCATTTAAATGGAAAACATCATATTATAGAAAATATAATTTACAGAGAAAAATATTTTCTGGAGAAAAAATAAATTTACATAAAATCATCCATCTATGGATCCATGCATCCATTATCTTGGGATGGAGAGAGATGGATGAATGGATGGATGGATGGATGGATGGATGGATGACGGATGGATGAAGGGATGGATGGATGGATGATGGATGGATGGATGATGGATGGATGGATGGATGGATGGATGGATGGATGATGGATGGATGAAGGGATGGATGGATGGATGGAGGATGGATGGATGATGGATGGATGGATGATGGATGGATGGATGGATGATGGATGGATGAAGGGATGGATGGATGGATGGATGATGGATGGATGGATGATGGATGGATGGATGATGGATGGATGGATGGATGGATGGATGGATGGATGGATGGATGAAGGATGGATGGATGAAGGATGGATGGATGGATGATGGATAGATGAAGGATGGATGGATGGATGGATGGATGGATGGATGGATGGATGGATGGATGGATGGATGGAGGGACGGAGGGTCGGAGGCAGGGCAGGATAACAGGAAAAAGCAAGGAAACTTTTTCCGACCATTCCCGGCTGAATCCACGCGGTGGCAGCAGGGATCTGCCGATGGAGCGCCGGGAGCTGCCGCACCGCTCATCCCAAAAAACAGCAGGGACTGGGAACGGAGAAACCGCTCCATGGAGGGGCTCAGAGACACCGGGAGAGATCCCAAGGGAATTCGGAGAGATCCCAAAGGAATTCTCTGCTCACAGGAAAGGAGGAAAACGTCCTTGAACCTTGTCGGAACTGTGTCCAAGCTGTGTCCGGGCTGTGTCCTGACTGTGTCTGAGCTGTGAGCTGTGTCCAAGCCATGTCCGAGCTGTGTCCGAGTTGTCCGAACTGTGTCCAGGCTGTGTCTGAGCTGTGTCCGAGCTGTGTCCAGGCTGTGTCTGAGCTGTGTCCGAGCTGTGTCCAGGCTGTGTCCTGGCTTTGTCTGAGCCGTGTCCTGGCTTTGTCTGAGCCGTGTCCAGGCTGTGTCCTGGTTGTGTCCTGGCTGCGTCCAAGCCATGTCTTGACTGTGTCCAGGCTGTGACCAGGCTGTGTCCTGGCTGTGTCTGAGCTGTGTCCAAGCCATGTCCGAGCTGTGTCCAGGCTCTGTCCGAGCAGTGTCTGAGTACATCAGTCCCAGGACACTCTGACCCCACTGGAGCTGGGGCTTCCTGCAGGAACTCCAGGAGCTCCCCCCTCCAGTGGCACCATGGGGCAGGGAAAGGGATCCCGGAATCCTGGAACGGATCTGGTTGGGTTGGAACGACCTCCAAGGCCATCCCCTTCCCTGACCCCTAGTGCCTCCAGCCCTGTCAAGCCCTGCCTGGGACATTCCAGGGATCCAGGGCCAGCTCAGCTTTTCTAGGAAGCTTTGCCAGGGTCTCTCCTCCTTCCCATGGAGGAATTTTTTTCCAAATTCCGCCAAATTTCCCATCTTTCAGTCTGACCCATTCATGTTTGCCCTGCCACTCCATTTCCCAAGGAACTTTCCCCCTCCAGCTTCCATGGAGCCACTTCAGGCACTGAAACTTGCTCAAAGACCTCCACATCCATCCATTCATCCATCATCCATCCATCCATCCATCCATCATCCATCCATCCATCATCCATCCATCATCCATCCATCCATCCATCATCCATCCATCCATCCATCATCCATCCATCCATCATCCATCCATCATCCATCCATCATCCATCAATCCATCCATCATCCATCCATCCATCATCCATCCATCATCCATCCATCCATCATCCATCATCCATCCATTCATCCATCATCCGTCCATCCATCCATCCATCATCCATCCATCATCCATCATCCATCAATCCATCCATGATCCATCCATCATCCATCCATCCATCCATCATCCATCCATCCATCCATCCATCATCCATCCATCCATCATCCATCCATCAATCCATCATCCATCCATCCATCATCCATCCATCCATCCATCATCCATCCTTCCAGCTGCTCCAATCTCTTTGGCCTGTCTATGGACCTTCTTGCCCTGGTCCTCCAGTTCTGTGTTGGAGCAGAGATTTCCAGGTGGGTTCTCAGGAGAGTGGAGCAGAGCTGGGAGATTCTCCCTTCCTATCCTTGGGACACAGCCTCGGATACAGGATGGGATATTGGGCTGGGAGTGTCGGGGATGAGGATCGTGGGAGAGGAGATGGGATCCATAAAATTCCACAATTCCTGAAATTCCTGAAATTCCTGAAATTCCTGGTCTACAACCCTGAAATGTGTGCTTTTTTCCCCATGGAAAATCCCTTTTTTTCCCATTTAATTCTGTATGACCCAAAAATTTGGGGGCTTTTTTCAATTATTAATCAAATATTAACTAATATTTACATGTTAATATAAATTAAATAATAATTAATATAAATATATAATAGTTTTATAACATAAATTATGCATTTATAAATATTATAAATTTATAATATAAATAATATTATAAATACTAATTAAGTGTGACTATTGAAATAATTCCCATTGAAGCCTCAATCCTACTATTAAAGGAGTTTCAAATTATTTTATTTTTCCTTTTTTATTGTTTTATCAATTTTAATGGAATTTTGAGTCGACAGAAATATCATATATCATATCATATCATTTCCTGATTTTTATCAATATTAGGGTTGGTTTATTATTGATAATCCCTGATTTTTATCAATATTTGGGATTACTGAGTTGTTCCAGCTGGATTTTTTAAACCTTCATGCTCTTCCTGCTGGAATTCCCACTGTTTCCCAGTTTTCCAGTAGGACTTAGCCAGGTTTTTCCCCAGATCTTCCTCACCTTGTGCAATGATTATCAATAATTATCAATAATTATCCTCATTAATCCCAGCAAGGGAGGAATATCCCACCTGGGAATGCTTTTCCTGCTTCCCTGGGCCATTCCAGGCTTTTCCAGCCCCAGGTGAGGTGGGAATTCTGAGTGAGAAGGGGAAGAAAGCTCCAGAATTCCCCCTTTTTTCTGCTTGGTGAGGAGAATGAAATGAGGGAATTAACGGGAACGCGGAGCTCAGGTGGGAGAGACCAGAATCCAAAGGAGGGAATTAATTCCCTTGAAATTCAAATGGAGAAAAGGTGACTCAGGAAGCACAAAGGGAGAAATTTTCCACCTGGGAGACAGGGACGGATAAATTGGGAATGGGGAATTGTGCTGCTAATTCACCCCAACAAATGGAGATTGGCAGAAAAGCCAAATCCAGGGAGATGCCCCCTAAAGATCAGGACAGGCCCAAATTCCACGGAAATGCTTCCCAAAACCTCAGGGGATGCTCCCAAAAATCAGGACAGACCCTAATCCCAGGGAGATGCTCCCAAAAATCAGATCAGACCCCAATCCCATGGAAATGCTTGCCAAAAATCAGCTCAGACCCCAGTCCCATGGAAATGCTTCGCAAAAATCAGGACAGATCCCAATCCCATAGATAATCCTCCCCAAAAAGCAAGGCAAACCCCAAACTCATGGGAATGCTCTCCAAAAAGCCGGATGGGCCCCCATCCCATGGAAATACTTCCCAAAAACCCATAGAGGTGCTCCCCAAAAATCAGGACAGACCCTAATCCCATGGACATCCTCCCCAAAAAGCAGGACTGACCCTAAACTCATGGGAATGTTCCCCAAATATCAGAACAGGTCCCAATCCCATGGAGATGATTGGAATGGGAATCCCACATGGATGCAGCTGGAATGGTTTGGGAATTATGTGGGGATGGGTCTGGGATGGGAATCCCTCATGGAATCAGACAGAATGGTTTGGGAATTATGTGGGAACAGAGATTGGGATGGGAATTCCACATGGAATTCAATGGGTTTGGGAATTTAGGGAATTGTGGGTTTTTATGGATCCCATCCCATACCATCCCATCCCACAGAGCTGGAGATCTCCAGGAGAAAACTCCCTGGAAATCCCAATCCCAACTTTCCCTGCCCAGGCAGGGCCCACCCCACATTTTCCCTGCTGATCCCGTTCCTTGGGATCCCTCAGGGGCTCAGAGTGGGACAATCCCCTCCCGCTCTGACTCCTGATTCCAGGCGTTATTCCAGAGGCAGATCCAGGCAGGGCACAGCTGGAAGGGAGCATTGGGATCCCGGGAAATCCAGGAAAACCCCATCAGAGCCTCGGGGAAAGGGGATTTCATCCTGCTCTGGGAATCTGGTGCGGGAGAAGTGAGCGGGGCTGAGCGAGGGACGGGAATTCTGTGGGATTGGGGAATATCAGGGACGAGGTCGCTGCAGCCTCGTGGTTGGGATTTATCCCATGGAAATTCCCGGCTCATCCCAGAGATGTCGGGCTTGGATCAGGGAATGGTTCCAGGCCGAGTTAAACCCGGCCTAGGGCGGGGCTGCTCCGCCTTTGGAGCCCCGGCCGGGACTTGGATCCTTGGGTTTGGGGCTGGGAGAAACAAAACCGGGACACTCCTGGGGACACCTGGGACACTGCTGGGACACCCCTGGGGACACCTGAGACACCCCTGGGGACACCTGAGACACTGCTGGGCACACCTGGGACACATGGAATACTTCTGGGGACACCTGGGCACACCTGGGACAATCCTGGAACACTGCTGGGGACACCTGGGGACACCTGAGACACTGCTGGGGACACCTGGGATACATGGAATACTCCTGGGGACACCTGGAACACACCTGGAACACTGCTGGGGACACCTGGGCACACCTGAGGACACCTGGGGACAGTCCTGGAACACTGTTGGGGACACCTGGGACACTGCTGGGGACATCTGGGGATACCTGTGGACACCGGGACACTGCTGGGACACCCCTGGGGACACCTGGGGACACCTGGGCCACTGCTGGGGACATTCCTGCGGATTCCCCAATCCTGGAAAAGCAGAATCCATTAATTAGAATTAAATAAATTTAATTATTTCATTAATTTATTCTTTTTTCCCAGCTCCCAGTCCTTTTTCCACCAATTTTCCCGCGGCTCCCGAGCTTCCTTCCCCCCTTCCTGGCTTTCCTGGGAAACCGAACCCTCCAGCCCTGCGCCCTTCCCGGTTTTTCCCAGCTGGTGACTTTGGAAAAATGCGAAAGTTCGGCAGAAATATTTTCCTTCAAATCCCCGTTTTTCAGGGTGGATTTCTCTCCCTTTCAAGGGAGATTTCTTGGATAATCGCTTGGGAAAATAACGCTCATTACGGCGGGATCTCCCATGGAAAACCTTCCCACATCCATAATCTTCGTGGAATTGCAGGAGGAACCAACTTTTCACTAAATAATTCATCCCCGGGCGCTTTTGGGTTGGTTTGGGGTTTGGGGGGTTTTTTTTGTTTGTTTGGGTTTTTTTTCTTTTTTTTTTGGTTTTGATTTTTTTTCCCCCATCCTTGTATTGAAAATCGGGATCAGATCCTTCAGGTTTTCCTCTGAGTGATTTTCCAAGGAAATTTCTCCTGCCTGGATGTGCCCTGCTCCAGAAATGGGATGACATCCCTAAAAAAATAGAATAAAAAAAAATTTAGGACAATGATTTTTTGAGGAGAATTCTAATACATAAAAATAATTTTTTAAAAGGACTTTTTGAGGAGAATGGTAATTAATTAAATCGCTGATTGGGACGGTTTTCCAGATCAAGGTTTTCCAGGGTTTAATCAACCTGAGAGCATCTTTCCCATGGAGGAAATGGGATGTGGAACCCTTTTATCCCAAAAATCCGCTTTTCCCGGTTGGAAACCCTCCCGCGAGGGATGCGGGGGATAACGGGATGCTCCTAAAAAAATCCCAAATAATTCCAGCCCCATCCCGAGGGAATCGCGGCATTTATCGAGCAGGAACATACCTTAGGAAACCATGGAGATGCGGCGGGGAAATGAGGAGCGGAATTCCCGCCGGGAAAGCTCCGGGAAGCGGGCGGGAATTCCGCGCTGCGCTCCCGATGGATGCCGGATTTAATCCAGCGCTCCCCGGGGAGCGCAGAGAGCCGCGCTCGCCTTTTGTCCGCGAGGCAGAGCCGGGAAAAGATGGGAAAACTGGAAAAAAAAAAATTTAAAAATTCAGATTTCACCCCAAAAAGGGTTTGGAGTGAGTGGCCCCTCCTAGAACTGGGATTTTGAGGTGATGGGTGGGGGCATCCTCAGGTGGGGACAGTCCCTGTCACCCCCTGACCCCCCACGGGACGAACCCAGGGGTGCGGCCACCACCTGACTCCCTGCAAAAGAAATACAATAATAATAATATAATAATAAATATAATAATAAATATAAATATAATAATACAGAACTAAACTGATTATAATTATAATGATGATGATGACAACAATAATAATAAATTGAGCTTTTTCCGTGGCCGCTGCCCGGAGCTGCAGAAGAAAGTGATTTTTTTTTAATTTTTTTTTTTTTTTTCCCCTGAAAGTGCTGAATCTTCCCCCAATTCCAGGAGAACGGGGCGGGGGAAGGAGGGAAAACAAACGCGGCTTTTGAAGTGAGGGATTTTCCTGCTCGGGCTCGGCTCCCGGAGTTTCACCTTCCCCCAGCGCCGGCAGAGCAGAAATATTTAATTTTCAACTTTATTCCCAGGCTCCTTCCCCCCTATCCCGGCTGATAATTTAATTAGGGGGTAGGAATGCGGCGGGACTGCGGGCCGGTCCTGGGCTTTTTCCCCCAAAAAACCTCCGGGAATTGGCGTTTTTGGGAAGCAAGGGAGGTTTTTTGGGAAGGAGATTTTTTTTTGCGTTCGCCAAAGTCGCGCCTAAGCCGGGCTCAGAGTTCGGGCGCAATTTGACACCTGGGGAAGAATTTTAAAGAATTTAAAATCGCTTTTTTTCCTCCCCACACTGCTCCGGTTTGTTTTTTATTGCGGAGGGGGATTGAGGATGGAAAGGAGGAAAACCCCAAGCGCGCAGGTTTAGGCGCGGCTTTAGGCCGAGCTCAGGATGGGGCTGGAAATTGGGCTCCAGGCCGGGCTTTAAACCCAAAGCGAAGCGGGGGCAGGAGCGGGACGGGCTGGGAGGGTCAGGACGGGGTTTGGGGAGTGCGTTTGGGGCCGGGCAGGGCCAGCACCACCCCCGGCCCCTCCGGGGGGGTTTTGGGGAGGGGGCGGCGGGGCCGAGTCCCTTTTACAGCTGCGAACAAAAGGCAGCGCCGGCGCCGGCGTCACGTCCCGCTGCGCGCTCATTCCCGGGGCTCCCAAAGCTTTTGGGGGAAAATCGGGAATTCTCCGCCCGGCCCGGGCCAGCCCCGAACCCGCCCCGTAATTAAACGCGGTTGTTAATTAATGAGACACCCGGGCTGGGGAAGGAGCGGGGTCACCGGGTCCCAAATTTGGCCCCACAGAGCGGGGGTGGGGTGAGGGGTGGAAAAAGCGGCTTCAAACCCCTCGAGGGGTGGGAAGCACCGGGCATCTTCGGGGAGCATTAATTTATTCATTCATTAATTAATTTATTTATCTATCACTTTTCTTTCTTATTACATTTATTTCTTATTTAATTGGAATTTTTTAAAAATTTCTTACAATAATTTTTAGGGGTTTTTTTAATTTATATTTTAACCTGTTTTAATTGTCATTTAAGTTCATTTTTATTCATTTAAATTGCCAATCACTTTATTTCTTTTTAAGTCTTTATCGATTATTTAATCCTTTTTTATCTCCGATTTTTTTTTTTTTTAATTTTCATTTTTTTAAATGTTATTTTATTTTTCAATCCACGCCGCAATTCCCCCACCCCGAGCAGCGCTCAGCCCATGCCCCGCCCGCTTTTCCCCTCCTGGAATCCACTTGGGGGAGAAAAATAAAAAAGCCAAAAAACCCCAAACAACCAGAACCGCGCAACTCCTAAATTTTTCCTGCTCTGCTGCACCCCGCTATCTTTTCCAGCCGCTCGAGCTTTCCATGAGGAGCCTGAGAATGACTAAAAACATCCCAAAAAATCTTCTGCGAGGAGCAAGGGGCTCCGCTCCCATTGGTGCCGGGGCCCGGCGCGGATCCCCCTTCCCATAAAAGAAAGGAGCCGGAGCCTATCAGAGCCCGCCCGTCCTTCCCACCGCCCCAACTTCCCCACCGGAGCAACTTCCAGCCCCCTCCTCCTCCTCCTCCTCCTCCTCCTCCTCCTCCTCCTCCTCCTCCTCCGTCCCTCCAGCGCTGCCACAACCGCGCCGCGAGGAGGAAGAACCGCAGCGCACGGAGCGAATCCGGGGGGCTGCGGCTCCCCCCGCTCTGCCCCCCGCCAGCCCTAAACCAACCCTGAGCCAGCCCAAAACCAGCCCTAAACCAGCCCCGAGCCAGCCCTAAGCCCAGCCCAGCTCCCAGGCAACTTTGGCTGTGCCTGCTCTTCCCGGGTGACATTCCAGCGGAGCGGCCGCTCGGGACACAGCCCCCAAACTTTCCCGGCAATTTCTGGTGGGTGATCCCCCCCTCTATCCCCACCCCTCTCATTCCCAGCGTTGCAGCGTTTTGATTTTTTCGCTTTTTAAAAAAAATTATCGCTGTCGTTATTATTTGTTTTCTGGGTGTTTTTTTTTTTGGGTTTTTTTTTTTTTTTTTTTTTTTTTGCGCTCAGAGCCCAGATTTCTCCCTTGTTTTACAGCCGCTGGAAGGGCTGGGAAGGTCGGAAGAGGCGGCCCCGCTGCCCCCCCGGTTGTGCCCGGTGTCCCCCCCAGCGCCGGTTCGCACCGGAGCCCCTCGGCCGCCGCCGCCCCCCGACCATGGCAGCGCTGCCCGGGACGGTGCCGCGGATGATGCGCCCGGCGCCGGGGCAGAACTACCCCCGCACCGGCTTCCCGCTGGAAGGTAGGTCCGGAAAACCTGGAAAAGAGCTGGAATTACCGGGGGTTTGGGGTGGGGAGGCTTAGGTTTGGAAAAGGATCGCTCCATCCCTCTGGAATCATCCGGAGGGATTTCGGTTTGGAAAAGCGCTGCTCCATCCCTTTGGAATTATTGGGGGGCCCTTAGGTTTGGAAAAGCGTCGCTCCATCCCTCTGGAATCATCAGGGTGGCCCTAAGGTTTGGAAAAGGGTCACTTCATCTCTCTGGAATTATTGATGGTGGGGGGTTAGGTTTGGAAACGCGCCGCTCCATCCCTCTGGAATTATTGAGGGGTTTAGGTTTGGAAAAGCGCCGCTCCATCCCTCTGGAATTATTGAAAGGTGTAGGTTTGGAAAAGCGCCGCTCCATCCCTCCGGAATCACCCGGGAGGGGCCCTCGGGGCGGGGGGAGCGGCTGAACTCCGCTCCTGGGGGGTTCCCGAAATTCTCCCAACTTCTCACCCCCTACCCAGCCCCTTCCCGCCGCGAATTCTAGGGATTTGCTTTGCTGTTTTCCCGTGTTTCGAGTATTCCCGGGCATCTCGCAGGATTTTTGGGGCAGTTTCTCCCGCTTTGGGGGTTTTTTGGTTTTTTGGGATTTTTTTTGGACGGCTTGGTTTTCTAACGTCCCGACAATTTCACCTCCGTGTCAAAGCGGGGGAAAACAACCAAACTGATGGGATTTAACTTTTCGGATGGGGAAAATAGGAATAAAAACCTTTATCCGGGGGGCTCCTGGAGCAGTGGGAAGCCGGGATGTCCTTGGCCGGCGTTGGCGAAGCGGGGACTCGGGAGCTGTCACCTCGCCGAGTGTCACCCATCCTCCCTCCGCCGTGCCTTTGTCACGCGGGGGGCGATTATTTCCAGGCACACACATTCCCAAAAAAAAAAAAAAAAAAAAAAAAAAAAAAGGAAAAAAAAAGGCAAATTTCTAGCCAGGACACCTCTGGCCGCATTTATTAAAAGCGGGGAAAATTTCATCCCGCCCGTGCTCAAGTGGCGAATCGCAAACCCGCGGAAAACCACGCAGACTGCAAAACACACAGGGCGCGGGGATTTGCTGAAGTGCTTTTCTGTAGCAAATGAAGTAAAACAGACGGCAAGGGAAAGGATCAAAGGATTACAACAATATTTGCACAACATGACTGGGAATAATGAAAGGAGAGAGCGGCCGGCGCTTTTAGCGGCTCTTGAATGTAAAATTGGCCACTCGAGTGTTATCTGTCGATAATGATACATCCAGGGAGCGCCGGCCAAAGTGACTCGGAATTAGCGGTGCATGATTCTCGCTAAATCGCCAGGCAATTTCTGGAATCGACTTTTCTTTGTAGCAGGAGAGGGGAGGGAAAAAAATTATATATATAAAGAAAAAAAAATAAAAATCCGCCCCTCTCGCCTCGCCTGGCGCTCGCCCCCTCCAGCCTCGCGCAAATTATCCAGCTGAGTTCTGCCCCCTCCCGTCCTTCCTCCCCTCCTTTTTGCCTTAATTTCCAGCCTGTGAAATCGTATTAATCTGCGAGATCTGCGGCGCGAGATGTTCGATAAACTGGGGAGGGGGTGAAGGAGAGGCCGGAGAGGCCGCGGCGAAGCGGCCGCGGGTAAAAACCCCCGAAACGCACCCAAAAATAAAACCCCCAAACCACCCCAAAAAAAGTGCCTCAAGGGTGTTTCAGAGGTGATTTCCCAAAGTTTGTTTGAATGAGGAGCTCGGTAAATGGAGGCGAGAAGCGCAGGGAGGATTTTTGGGGGAGAAATGGGAAGTTTTGGGAAGGTTTTGTTGTGCGGGTTTGGATTTTTGATTTCAAACCAAGGTGTGAAATCCCTAATCCGGACAAATTCACAGGGATGGACACACGGGGGGTGTCTCGGGGATGAGTGTGCGGCTCTGGGGGGATTTTTATTTTCCCACTTTCCACAGACAAATATCCCGCGTGGTGCCGGAATAAACAAACACCGGGATAAACAAACACCGGGATAACCACGGAGCGCAGGGCACTTTCCCTGCGAGACTTTTCCCCTTTTTTAAACCTCCAAATCCCGGGAGAGAAGCGGGAGGTGTGGGGAAGAACACACCGGATTTTTCCCCTCTATTTTAACTTTTCCCCCTTTTTTTTGGGTCGGGTTTTTCCCCCCGTGTCCCTCGCAGTGTCCACCCCGCTGGGCCAGGGCAGGGTGAACCAGCTCGGAGGGGTTTTCATCAACGGGCGCCCGCTGCCCAACCACATCCGCCACAAGATCGTGGAGATGGCTCACCACGGCATCCGGCCCTGCGTGATCTCCCGGCAGCTCCGCGTCTCCCACGGCTGCGTCTCCAAAATCCTCTGTCGCTACCAGGAGACGGGATCCATCCGGCCCGGGGCCATCGGCGGCAGCAAGCCCAGGGTGAGTGCGCTGCGGGCACCGCGTCCCAAAATTCCGCCTTTTTCCGGGGGTCAGCGCGAGTTTTCCAAGCGTTTTTTTGTGATTTTTCAAAATTATTTTTTTTAAGGGGGGGAGGGTTTGAATAAAGCTGCGATTTTCGGCCTCCGATGGGGAGAAAGCGGGGCCCGAGGTGAGGTGATGAATGGATTAAAATGGTTTCTTTTTTGTTGCTTCCACGTGCAACAAGTGGTGCGCGCTGGAGCGATTCCGGCCGGGTGTGGGGAGCAGGGAATTGGGGAATAGGAAATCTCTGGCTGTCCACAAACACCCCAAAAAGTGTCCCTTGCACAGCCTCCCCGGAGCTCAGGCTAATCCCACGCTTCTGGCTCTCCCAGCCCCCACAGACCCCACTTTTAGGATTTGGGGGAGCGGGACGCATTCCCAGCTTTATTTCCCTCCTTTCCCGGCTCCCAGTCCCCTTTTCCACCCCAAACCCCGCAGCCAGGGCTGAGCTGCGCCGCTCAGCGCTTCTTTTGAATTAAAAGCGCTTTTTTCCCTGCTCTCCCTCCCTTCCCGTCTGTTCTCCCCCGCGGGGACACCCCGGCGCCCCTTGGTCACAAAAGCAGGTCGCGACTCCCGACGTGGAGAAGAAAATCGAGGAATACAAGCGGGAGAACCCCGGGATGTTCAGCTGGGAGATCCGGGACCGGTTGCTCAAGGACGGGCACTGCGACCGCAGCACGGTGCCCTCAGGTGAGAAGGCAGCTTGGCCACAGCCCCGTGGGATGCTGGACGGGAATGGTTATCCCATGGCAAAGGTTTTCCAGAGGATCCAAACACCCCCCTGGCTTTGCTTGGATGGAGGGGAAATCATCCCAAGCAAACCCTGGTATTGGGGGGATTTGTGCCCTGGCTGCTGTGAAACCAAACACAAACAAAGCACTTTTCTCAACTTTTTCCAGCTCCCTCGGAAGCCGGGGGGATGCTGGGGCTGGGGGAGGACTCCAGAGGAGCCCCCAGATTCCAGGGGGAAAGGGGAACTCGGGTTGTCTCTGGGATCTGCGCTGTGGTGCTGCACAGCAGAGTCCTCATGGGGCAGAGATCTGAGAGATCCCGAGAGATCTCGAGACAGAGATCCCTGAGATTCCATGAGATCCAGATATTCCTTGAGATCCGTGAGATTCCATGAGATCCCGAGATAAAGAGATCCGAGAGATCCCGAGACAGAGATCCATGAGATTCCCAAGAGATCCCGAGACAGAGATCCGTGAGATTCCATGAGACCCGGATATTCCTTCAGATCCATGAGATCTGTGAGATTCCATGAGATCGCCAGAGGTCCAGAGAGGTCCAGAGATCCTCGGGGAGCGAGGCCGGATCCCAGAGCTCGGCCTGCAGGGATGTGTTTGGGGTCGGGGGGTTTGTTCTGCCTGTTTGGGTTTGGGGGCGGCTCTGCTGGGCCAGAGCAGGCCCGGAGCCCCATCCCGGCTGTGGGAATTTGGGAATTTGGGGATTTGCCCGATGACAGAGCATGTGTGGCCCTGGGGACCTGCCTGTCCCGGGATGTTGGCACATCCTGCACGTGGTGCCCAGCAGATCCCACTCCGGGAATTTGGTGATCTCGGAGATGCCGGCAGGTGCATCCCCACGGGAAGAGCGGCATTCCCGGCGGTTCCCACCTTTCCCAGGCAGCTTATACTCGCCTTTCTGCCTTTGACTGTCCGAGGTTTAGTGAGTTCGATTAGCCGCGTGCTCCGCATCAAATTCGGCAAGAAAGAGGAGGACGAGGACTGCGACAAGAAGGAGGAGGACGGCGACAAGAAGGCCAAGCACAGCATCGACGGCATCCTGGGCGACAAAGGTACCGCGAGTCCCCGCGCCGCGCCGGGGGGGACACCGGGGACACGGCCCTGCCCCACGGGGGTGGCTCCAGAGCCTCCCCGTTCGGCTTTTCCCAAAAAAATCCCTGCGGGGAGCGGGGCCGGCGGCGCTGCCAGGAGGAGGGAGAGTTGTCTGTGCTGTGCTCGGGATCAATTATCCATAAAAAAAAAAAAAAAAAGAAAAAAAAAGGTCGGGAATGGCCGGAGGGGGGGAGAGGCACCTCGGAGGCCGTAAATGAATTTGTTAAACAGATTTCGCTGCCGCAGCCTAAGTGGTCCCCTGGAACCGGGGCTGACAGGTGACCGATGGCGCCGATCAATATCAATTAGGGACGGGAGCCGCGAGCGCCGCCGGGCACCCAGGGGACACGGGGGGGTCCCCGGAGCCGCCAGGCACCCCGGAATTATCCTGGCAAAAATTATCCAGGGAAAACCATCCAGGTTTTGCTGAAATGAGAAACGAGCCGGGGGACGTGATCCAGGGAAAATCCTGCCGTGCTGGCGGGGAAGGCTCCGAGCCAGGCTCTGTTATCACCTCGCAGCCCCGGCAGGAAAATTCCAACTTCTCCCAGCTGGGAATGCGAGCTTGGGGGCGGGAGTTGGAGTGTGGGCAGCGCCGCGCTTCCAGAACAAAACAAAACAAATCCAAAAATGAAAATGTGGAATTTTGAGGGAGAATCCGCGAGAGTCGTCGGGGAAAACGGGGGAGTTGGAACCGCTCGGTTCGGGCACGGAACCAGCGCCGGAGTTTGGAGCATTTTTTGGGGGGAAAACGGCGATTTTGGGAGTCCCGGAGAGCGGGAAGTTGGGATTTGCCAAAACTTCGGTTTTCTCCCGAATCGGCTCAACGCGAGGACGGGCCGGGGTTGAGCGGAGTTGGAATTTTTGGGGATTTGTGGCATCGCCGCTGTCGGGGTGAGCGGGATCCTCCCCCAGCCCCGGCGTGGGAATCGCCCCCAAACTCCCCCCGTGGCTCCCAAATTTCCCCCAGTTTGGGACAAGTGGGGCAATGGTGACGTGGGGGAGAATTTTGGGGCAGAAAAGGCTCCCCCGAGCCGCGATCACGCGAGTTGGAAATGAAGGTGCACAAACGGGGGTTTATTTTATTTCATTTTATTTTTTAGAGGATCCGATCCTTTTTTTCTCCCCCCTCTTTTCCCAACCTTGAAGATGAACTTCACTTACAAAGACCTTCGAGTCTATTGAAGCTTTATAAGGAAAAGATTCCTGACCACAAAAGCAAACAGCAGAGAAAAAAAAAAAAAAAGAAAAGAAAAAAAAAAAAAGAAAGAAAAAAAAAAGAGGGGGGAAAAGGGGGAAAAACCCGAGGCTGCCTTAAAAATGGAGTAAAGGGATGGGGGAGGGAGGGCGCGTCCATTCTCATTCAAAATTCCGCGAGGAGGAGAAAAACTTTTGGACAAAGGGCCGAGGACGGGAAGAAAGGGAGATAAATTATTCAAAACTCCCTGCTGTTAGATAGTTTTGTAATATTATCGGAGCGGCTGCTGCAGAAAGGCAGAGCCGTTGGACGCTGCAAAATGTTGCTGTGATTTGGGAGAGGGGCGATGCTCATTTGCAAATCGGGGCCATTGTGTCCGCCAGGAGCTCCCCCCGCTCACTTTCGGGGTGTTTTTAATTTTATTAAAGGGGGGCAAAGGAGATTTGGTGGGTGGGGGGGTTGTGTTTTCAGCCAGGCTCGCCGCTCAGAAAAATATCTTTATTTTTGAATCAGCGGGTTAAGATTTTTTTCCCTCTTGTCCCCTCGTTTACCCCCAAAAGAACAGACAAAAAAAAAATTAAAAAAAATAAGAATGAAGGAGCGGGGAGCTTTTTATCCCTGATTAGCACGCAAGAAGTGCGTGTCAAGAGGCAAAACAAAACGTTCCCTTCTGCCTTCATGGGTGAGGCCGCGGACAAATCAAACACGAGCCCCCGTTCCTGGATGAAAGGGGGCTAATTTGGGCAAATTCCCGCGGCCGGAGCCTGTGGAGCGCCGCGTTCCCTCCGAGCGCGCACAATCTCTCCCAGTCCCGCAGAGAAATTCCAATTTTTCTGCAATTCCCGATTTTTTTTATCGCCGCCCCCGCCGTCGCGCTGAGGAGAAATCCCAAAAAACCGCTTGAAATTGGGGTTTTTTGGGTCCTGCGCGTCTCCAAAGCCACAGCTCCAACAGGAGCGTCCAAAATTCCGAATTTCCCGCTGCCCGGGCGGGTTTTAACGCCTGGGAAAGTGTTAATGGCCCCAATTAAGATAATTGATGATCCCGCTTGTAAAACACTGGCAGGCGGCGGCTGCGCGCTGGAAAACGCTGTGGTTTCTACTCGGGAAAAAAATGCTATTTCTGCTGGAAAACAACGCGATTTTACATCCAGCAATTAAAATCTCAGCAGAGCTGTTTCTGCCCCCACCCGGTTTTTATTCCCACCAAAACAAACCCAACCTCGCACTGCTTGAGGGCGAGGGAGTTTTTAATTTTTTTTTAATTTTTTAACCAATATCTTCTTCACCCTCCGAGAGCTGCGGGGGGAAAGAGGCGAAAAAACTTTGGGTTTGCTTTTTTTTTTTTAATTTTTTTTTTAAATTTTTTTTTCTGCTCCGTGGCGGGTTCTCCTCGCGGGGAGCCGGGGGAAGACAGCCCTAAATGCTCTCTCTTTTTAAGTGGGAAAGAAAGCTTCCACCCTGCGCCTGTTTCTTTCTATCGTCTGCTTGGCATTTAATAATGTTAAGACTTATTAGAGCTGGTAATGAAAACTGTGGCTGTTGAATAGGGAGCTGTGTTGGAGAAGGGTGTAATAGCTCCAAGGCATGCTAAGAAATGTATTTATCCCCAATCAGTACTCACTCTCTGAGTTCCCAGCACAAACGTTAAGTTGAAGGGTTTTAAGGCAGATTAAATTGAGCCTTTATTTCTTTGCACTTTCATCTTTAAACGGCTCACTCCAGCTAGCCCTGGGCGGATATTCATGAGGCTTCACTTTGGGTTTTTTTAGGTTTTTTTTTTAATATATGTTTATTTTTTATATATATACATATATCCTTGTTAAGAGCGAGTTTTTGTTACTGTTTGTTGTTGCTATTATAATTATTGTTATCTGGGGATGTTGTTATTTATCAGGGAGGGGATGCGCCGCTCTCTCCCTCGCTGGGGGTGGAATTGGGCACCCCCAAATCTCGGGGGGTGCAGCTCGGGGGGTGATGGGGAGGGGCAGAAGCTCCTGGGGGGGAGGGAATTGATTGAGACCAGACCTGGGGGGGGTCTCTGGAGGGTCCCCCCACCCCGAGCGGGGAGGGCGGCGCTGCCCCCCCGGAGCCCCGCGGGGATCCCCGGGTTTGGGTTTTGGGGTGGAAATGCGGATTTTTAGCGGATTTTCCGCACTCCGCTCTGTGCACCCCGAGTTTGTGCTCTCGGCCGATTTTGGGGGAAAAGCGGCGGGGTTGGGATTCTGAATTTGGGGAGAGCAGGAGAGGGTGGGATTGGAGTTCTGGTTTTGGGGGAAAAACGAGAGGGAGGTGGGATCGGGGTTCTGATTTTGGGGGAAATCGGGACAGAGCTGGGATTGGGGTTCTGAATTTGGGGGAAATCGGGACAGTGCTGGGATTGGGGTTCTCAGTTTGGGGGAAAAGCTGGAGAGCAGCGGGATCGGGGATCCCAGTTTGGGAGAGTGGTGGGATTTGGGTTCCGAATTTGGGGGGACAAGCGGGAGCAAAAGCTCCTCTGGGGCTGGGGACAGCGCAGGAGGGGGGACAGGGACAATTCCAGCCGGGAGCTGCCAGCACCGCTCCCGCCAGGATTTTGGGGAGCGGGGGAGGGTTTGGAAGGTCCCGCCCGATTTGGGGGAGCTCGGGAGGAGCGAACAGAGAAGGGGGACCCCCCCCACACCTGGGCAGGGGCTTTGTTCCCCGAGCCGCGCGTGAGGCAGGAGGGGCTGCGGGGCCGATTTATCAGCAAACAATCGGCGCGGGTTTAAAAACCAACACGCGGCTCCTCTGTAAATGTGTGTTTAGAAGCGCGGGGGGGGGGGCGCGAGCAGACACTTCATCAAATCAAGGGATTACCAAAGGTTGGCAATCTAATCAAACAGAGCCCAGGCGGGATTTGTGAGTGTTGCGAGCGGGATCAGCTCTAATAATGGGGGGCAGGAGAAGAGATAGGGAGGTGTCAAGCAATTCATTGGCTTTAGGCTGAGTTATTCTGTGCATATTTCAGGCCGAGAGGAGAGGGAAGAGAGGGAAAGAGAAATAAAAAAAATACAGGGAGAAGGGAGAGGGAGGAGGGGGGCTGGATGCGGGCGCACACGGAGCTTACATGTCACAAAAAAAGCTGAGACAAATGAGGTACAACAATAAACACAGATAACAATTACAAAGGCAAACAGTGGCTTTTGGGAACGGGAACCTGGGCTACATAAACAAAGTCGGCAAATGTTCGCAAGATAAACTCCTGCCTAAATCGAGTGTGACGGGGAGGAGAGAAGAGAGGAGGAGAGATAAGGCTGGAGAGGGGAATAAACGAGAATAATCGAACACGAGGCGTTTGAAAAAACAAACTTGAGACAAGGATGCGGCGAGCGGGGCTCGGCTGCACGGGAGAGAGCGAAGGAACATCGGGGAGATGTCTGAGAGCCAGGCTTTCTTTGGGGTTGGGGTTTTTTCCTTCTTCCCCTCTTTTTTGGGGGAGAAGAAAAGGATCCATCCTGGAGAGGGGGGAACGGGAAGGGAAATCTCGGGATCAGAGGCAGGTGGGGAGCCCCGGACTGCAGAGGAAGCGCTACGGAGACGTTTTAATGTGGAATTTGGAGGGGATTTCATTACCCAGGGCGGGTAGGAAGCAGATTTTGGGCGAAGGGGAGAGATGGAGCTGCGATAGAGCAGCGCAGGAAGGAAGGGGGGAGGTCTCGTCCTAATCCCAGGTTTGGGCCCTAATTGGGCCGGGAGGGAGGGGGCAGAGATGGAATTAAGGTAGGAAAGACTGAGAGGGAAACGCGTGATCAGGGGGCTGCTGCAAACAAACAGATTCCCCCAAAAAACACCGCTTTTAACCCGAAATCATCTCAAGGAGCAGCTCAAGGCCGCGCTGGGTCTCGCTCTCCCGTTGAGGATTTTTCCAAGCGGGAATTGCGCGCGGGAGAGGGGAGAGAGACGTGTCTGCAGCGTGGTTAAAGGAATTAGATATTTACCAGTTTGAAATAAGCCTGGCTATGGAAAAAAAAAAAAAAAAAATAAAAAAAAAGGAGGGGGGGATTGAGAGAGCGAAGATGAGACGGGAGAACACTTCAAACGAATTCATCATCTGGAGTGGCGAAGGGGAGATTTAGAGACAGTATTGGGAAGTTATTTAGATATTAATAACATATTTTCCTGAGGCGTCAGGAGTGCCTCCATACGCACTTTTCCCTCGCAGCTATTTGGCTGGGTGAAATATGGGAGACCCAAATGTTGGGGAGAGATAACACAATCAGCCGAGCCCTGGTCCTGCGACTGCATCACGGCGTTAAACCCGGATTAACCTCCCCTTCCTCCCCCTCCCCCGCCGCCGTTTCACACACCCCCCCCCCCCCCAAATTCCACCCCCATGAGAAGCTTTTTCCAAATTTTTCAGGGGAATTTCCGCGGCAGGGTTTTAAAGCACATATAAGAGTGGCCTTGAAGCGGGAAGGGACTTACTCCGGCATTAGGGTGAAGGATCTTGGGGAAAATTGCGTTTGCTACAAAAGGAAAAAAAAAAAAGCGAATCAGGGCCCCTCCGAAGACCTGGGCTTTGCAGATATTCTGTATTTAAGAACATTATTCTTAAAAAGAAGTGGGGAAAAAAAGCCCTTTTCAATCAGCTGCCACTTTTCTCTCCTCATCCCCACGCGGTTTTAAAAAAAATGGTATTTATTTTATTTTTTCTTAAATCGGAACTTCACCCTGGTTTGGGCTCTGGGCTTTTTGGTTGGCGAGGAGATGCTGAGGGGGTCAGGAAAGGAGGGATGCGAGCCGGGGAAGGGGAGCGCTGAGGGGGCTGTGCAGGAGCCAGATCTCCCAGAACTGGGGTTTTGGGGCTCTCCTCCTCCCCTGCCGCCCCCTCATCCCGGGAAAAATCAGCACTGGAGGAGTTGGGAAGCGCAGGTGCAGCTCCGGAGGGAGCAGAGCTCGGGATGGGGATGCGGTTTTGCTGGGGGGAGGGAGGGTCGGGGTATCCCCCTCCCAAAAAAACCCTCCTGCTCTCCTCCTCCTCATTCCCGCCTCGTCCCAAGGCTGGCGCTCGGCGGGGACGCGCCACAAAAGGAGCTGGATGTCACTAATGCCAGTTTATAAAGACATTTGTCACCCGGAGTTGGGGACAAGGGGGGAAGGAAGGGCGGGAGCCGCCAGCGGAGGGGGGTGTGGGAGGTGCGGGGATGATGGTGATGAGCTGATGATTATGAGGATGATGAGGGTGATGATGACGGTGATGTTTTGGGGGCACCGTCTGGGTCTGACCCCTGCCCCCGGGGCTCTCGGGAGGGACAAGAGCGCTTGGAGCTCCTCGGGGTGGGGCTTGGAGCTCCACGGAGGGGATTTGGAGTCCTTTGGAGGGGGTTTGGAGCTCCTCGAGGAGGGGCTGGAGCTCGTCACGGATGTGTTGGGGTTCCTCAGTGAGGGTTTGGGGCTCCTCGAGGCGGTTTGGAGCTCTTCGGAGTGGGTTTGGAACTCCTCGGAGAGGTTTTGGAACTTCTCAGAGGGCCTGGGGAGCTCCTCGTGGAGGGTTGGGAACTGGGTTTGGAGCTCCTGGGAGAGGTGTTGGAGCAGGGTTTGGAGCTCCTCGGTGAGGGTTTGGAGCTCCTTGAAGCAGCACTGGAGCAGGGTTTGGAACTCCTCGGGGAGGGTTTGGAACTGAGTTTGGAGCTCCTCGAGGCATCATTGGAGCAGGGTTTGGAGCTCCTTGGGGTAGTTTGGAGCTCCTCGGGGAGGGTTTGGAGCTGGATTTGGAGTCTCTCGGGTAGTTTGGAGCTGGGTTTGGAGCTCCACAGGGAGGGTTTGAGGCAGCGTTTGGAGCTCCTCGGGGAGGGTTTGAAGCAGGGTTTGGAGCTCCACAGGGAGGGTTTGGAACGCCTCGGGGGCAGCCGCATCCCCTCGGGACGGCGAGGCCAGGGCAGAATGAGAGGGGAACTCGCCCAAGCCCGAGCGCAGGAGCAGCCCAGGGTAGGTGAGGAGAGGCGGAGGCCGCTGGAGGAAATGGAGGCTCCGAGCCTTTGATCCTCGGCTGCTCTCCCTTATCGGAACAGCCGCACCACAAAGGAAGTTCATCACATCACAGCGGCTCGCGCCGTTAATTAGCGGCCGCTGCGGCTGCCGGGGCCAGCGGGATCTGAGGCCGCGCGTTCCGTGCTCGGCGTCCTCATCCTTCGGGAATAGCGCTGGGAATGTAACTGAGAGCATCATTTGGGTGTATCCGTGGGAATATAATCTGGGATATCATTGGGAATATCACTGAGACTATCAGCGGCAATATCATCTGGAGTATGATTTGGAATAACATTGAGAGTATCATCGGGAATATAATTTGGGATATAATTGGGAATATAATTTAGAATATAATTTGGAATATTATTGAGAGTATCATTTGGAAATATCACTGGGAGTATAATTTGGGATGTAATTTGGAATATCTCTGAGACTATCACTGGGAATAAAATTTGGAATATCACTGGGAATATCATTTAGCGTATCACTGGAAATGTAATTTGGGGTATCATTGGGATATAAATGGGGATATCATTGGAAATATCATTTGGAATATCATTGTGATATAATTTGGGATATCATTGGGAATTCCCACATCTCGGTGGCTCCGGGGCAGGGCAGGGCTCGCTCGCTGATGGAATCCGCGGCCGCCGAGAGGTTTTGGGCTCGCGGAGGTTTTGGGAGCGTGGCTTTTCTGGGGAAACGCTGGGAAAGGATTCCTGGAAAGAGCAGCCGGGTTTTGCTCGGGAGGGAGGGCAGGATGTGGGAATGGAGCGGTGTGGGAATGGCCGGGCCGGGGACGCTCCCTCTGCCTCCTCCTGCACCTCCCCAGGGCAATCTGGGCAGCGGGGAGGGCACGGGGGTGTCCCCTGCCCTGTCCTCTGTCCCATAGAGGTGTCACCTGTCCCATAGACAGAGAGGTGTCCCCTGCCCCATATGGAATGTCCCCTGTCCCATAGGAAGTGTCCCCTACTCCATATGGGGTGTCACCTGTCCCATAGTGTCCCCAGCCCCACAGAGGTGTCACCTGTCCCCATAAAGAGAGAGAGAGGTGTCCCCTGTCCCATAGGGAGTGTCCCCGGCCCCATATTGGGGTGTCACCTGTCCCATAAAGCTGTGTCACCTGTCCCGTAGGGAGTGTCACCTGCCCCATGGAGAGAGGAGTGTACTCAGTCCCACATTGGGGTGTCCCCTGTCCTATAGGGAGTGTCCCCTGTCCTATAGGGAGTGTCCCCTGTCCCATGGGGAGTGTCACCTGCCCCACAAGCCCCACTGAGGGCTCGTCCCTTGCCCCAAAAGGATTCTCCTGTGGCCCATGAAGGAATTCTCCTTTGCCTCCCCAAGGACACTCCCTGAACCCAAGGGGCGCTCTCCACCCCCAAAGGGTGCTCCCTGGTCCCAAAAGACACTCATTGATCCCAAAGGATTCCCTCTGATCCCAAAGGATTCCCAGTGCTCCAAAGAACCCTCTCTGCTCCTCAAAGATTCTCCCCGATCCCAAAGGACGCTCCCTGCCCCAGGGATGTTTCCGAGGGGCTCCCTCGTGCTGTTTTTACCCCACTGCCCTGGGCCTGCCCTGCCCCGGCCGAGGGAGGAAAAGGAAAAGGAAAAGGAAAAGGAAAAGCCCTTCTTGGTTTTCAGCCACTCCCCTCGGGAATTTTCGGTGCTAAAATTGGAAGGAGCCCCTGGCTGACCCCCGGGACCGGGGGAACCCCGGCCGCGACCCTCAGAGCCGCCTTTGTCCCCAGCCCCGCGATCAAAGCGACCCGGGGACATCTCCGGGAGAGGGGCCGGGGGTGGGGACAGCTCTGGAGCCGCCGTGCCCAAACCCCAGCGGAGCCCGGGCAATAAAAAAGTGATTTTCTGATTTTCCAAGGGAGTCGCGCCTGCCCCGCTGTCTTTCCCAGCTCGGGAGCGCAGGGCGATCCCGTCCTTTATTTAATTTATTTAATTTTTTTTTATTCCCGTGGCCGGGACGCGTCGATTTGCATTTTTATTGGGAATTACGGGAGGAAAGTTGATTCCAGACGGCGCTTTTTGAGCAGGACTTGGAAGCGCCCGGGTGGTTCTGGGCAGGCTCAGAGTTGGGACAAACTCCTGAAACCACTCGGGAAACTTCCCCAACTCCGCAGGGACCGGGAGGATTTGGGATTTTCCCAGAGCAAAATCCACCCGTGTTCGCTTGAATTGCGATTAATTTCCCGGTTTTAAAGGCAGGAGGGAAAGGGTGGGGGTGCAAAGGACACCTGGGTGTCGGGGCATATCCAGGGGACACCCAGGGACACCCAGGGACACCCAGGGGACAGTGATGTTTAAATTGGGGAGCAGAAAGCGCCGCTGCCCTGAATGGGCCGGGGGGGTTCAGTTAATGACCCCTAACCTCAGAACGGCCCTAAACGGGGAGCGGCGGTCACTCTGATTTTAAAGGAATATTTCTATTTATTGACACATTTATCTCGTGTTCAGCGCCGGCGTTTTCCAGAGGAATCCGTGATTTTTTTTTTTTTTTTTTAATTTTTTTTCCTGTGCGGCGACTTAATTATTTTGAAATTCCGTCGCCACTCCCGCAGAAGATGCTGTTTGATGCTAAAAAGCAGCAAATTGAGCTATTTGAAGCTTTCCCCCCCTCCTTTTCCCTCCCTGGGAATGCGGATATTTGGGTTGTACCTGGTTACTCCGTTGCTTTTTTTTCCTCGGAGTTTTTTCCCCTTAATCTCCTTCCAGCCTCAAACCCTCCCCCGCGCGGGGCTCGCTGTGCTCGCAGCGGGATCGCGGCGATTTCCACGCCCGAAAACTTCGGCAAAAGGAGGAGGAAAGTTTGCAGGCTTTGACAAACGGTTTGTTTTGCCGGTTTGTTGATTTTTTTTTTTCTCGTTGTCTTTTTTTAAATAAACAAACCGAACCAGGCGGGTTTTGCCATCCCAAATTCACCGCAGGGGGGTGGGAGTGGTGTTGGAAAGAGGAAGAGACGGCGCAACCTCGAGTGGTGAAACCCAAGGGATGTTTTTTTGGGGGGGAATGATATAAAAATAACTCCAGAATCCCCGCGATTCCCAAGGGAAAACGCTCCCACGTTCACGGAGCAGAGAGGGAGAAATTCCCCAATTTTCGCCCGGCTCGGCCAAGCTCTGCCAGGGGATAAAGCGGGGATTCCTCGGCTGGGATCAATCCTAAGGGATAAAATAACCCCAGGGCCGAGCTGGGAGAGGGCCGAGCTCGGAGCAAAAAACATCCCCCCAGCTCCAAATCCGCAAGGAACCCGAAATTTTGGGGTGATTTTTTTCCCCCTGCCCGCCTGGGAAGGGAAAAAGCGGCGCCGCAGCCTCGCTGCTCTGCCGGCTCTCCGTGAGTTTTCCCGGCGATTTTAAACTTTTCCCCCGGTTGAATTTGATTTTTTTTTTTTTTAAACTCTTTTGCTGTCCCCCTCCTCTCTCTCCCCTGTATTTTTTTTTCTTTCCGCGGGTATTTTTTTTCTCCCCGCTCTGTTTTTTCCCCTTAACCCCGGTCCTTTTTGTGCGCCCGCCTTTCATGGCGAGCGCGGCTTTACAGCTTGCTACACTTTCTAAGTGCCTCAATGGCCACTTTAGAAATACAAACAACTTTTAGAGATAAAATAACCAAACCAGAATGGGACTTTCAATGGGGGAATAGTTGTTGTCCTTTACCATGGAGTGTGCAGCCGCCTCTGCCTAATCCAGCTTTCATTTTCACCGACAAATGCCAAGAATCTATATCTGTCTCCCAACCCCTCGGGAGCTTGATTACACGACAAAAGGCTGCCATTATCCGCCGCAGAAAACAGGGAGGGGACACGGGGGGCTCGGGCCTCTGAGGATGAGGGCATCTCCAAACTATTGACTTAGTGGATGAAGTCAAGAGCAAACACGCTGAGATCTGAAGGGGGGGAAGGAGCTCCGGGAGCAGGGGGGATGCTCGGGGAAGCAGCGGCGGAAAAAAGCGGCGGAAAGTCCCTGAAAGTAGCGTGGAAGGGACGGGAGAGAGGTTGGGGAGGCCCGGATCCATCTGGGAAAGGTTTTCTCCCTCCCCATCCCGGGTGAAGTTCCCGTTCTCTCTCTCACCCTACCCCGTTCATGGTTTTTTTTTGTGTTTTTTTTTTTTTTTTTTTTTTTTTTTCCTCGCATGGCGTTTTTTCCCCTTATGATGATTTTTAATTTTCTTGAAGTATCTTCTCCGCCCGTCCCCATGGGGAATTTGGTGCCTTCCTCCTGCTGGGAGAGGGGGGAAAAGGAGGAAAAACCCCAAACCTCGCTCCTTAGGGGCGCGGGGATGGTGCAGGAGTCCCCACCCCGCCGTCCTGTGCCTGCTGTGACCCCGAGAGAGCCTCACCCCAAAGTCTGGGGGGCCAGGGGAAATCTCCGCCTCAGAGATTTTGTCCCCAAACCGGGTCAAGGTCTCGGGCGCGGAGCCGCGCTCGCTGCCGGGGCTCGGCCCTGCAGCAGGGCCGGGAATTGGGGGGTTCGGAGGGTGGGGAAGGGCTGAGACCCCCAGTAGGGCCGGCAGGGAGGAGAAGCCACCTCAGGGCGACCCCCAAGCCCCGCTCAGCCCGGCCCGAAGCGATCCCGTCACTTGCCGGGGTCACCAGCGGAGAAATCCGCACCAAAGGAATCCCGCTGCCCTTAATTACTCTTTAATCAACGCGGCGCAGCGGTGCTTTGAAAGAGCCGCTTTTGGGGCGAGGAGCTGCGTTTGAGCCCGGCCCAGGAGCCCCAAACCTGCTCCGCTTTAGGGGATTGAAAGGTGCTGGAGCCGGGCCGGGCCGGGCCCTGCGAGCAGGGGAGTCCGAGACAAAGGGAGAGGCTGGGGGGGAGCAGGGCAGAACCTGCAGGATGCGCTTTAAAACTACAAAGGAGCCTAAATTCGGCTTCTTAAGCGAAATTCATCCTGGCGGGGAGCGGGCTGAGTTTGCTGCGCTCGCGTCTCCGCGCTCAGAGGATTTTCCTCCTGTCCATAAACACAGCCGTAGAGTCGAGTTTAATTTTTAAAATTCTTTTTTAAAACATTATTTGCATTTCTTGATGTGGAGGGAGAAGTGCTGAACCTGCTGCTGGCTGCGCTGGGGACCTTTGGTTTTTCCACCTTTGCATTCCCGGTCGTGCGGACAGTTCGGTGCCTGGCAGGGAAAGAGCAGCTGCTGCGAGAGAGAATAAGTGTTAAAAGAAAGGGGTGAAAAAAAAAAAAATCCTTGTAATCTTGGGACGTGTTTAATCTGCGTCTCCCCGAATCCCAAAAGGCAGCGGGCCCCGTCTCTCTGATTTATTTTTACGCTCGCCTCGTTTGCATCCCAAAGAAGTAAACTGCTATTTTTAACCGCCGGTTTAAAGCTTAATTAAAAGCCCCTAAACTGATTGTTTTGAAAATTGATTTAGAGGAATGGCCCCAGGGCTGAGACGCTATCGCAGCCGAGGCGCAGAGCTCGCTGCGGGTTTAACCCCGGAGCCGCCGGTGCGGGGGACACGCGGGGCCGGGGGGTCCCCGCGCCCTCCGCGCTCAAAAGCTCTTTGTTAGCGCGGCTCCCGGCCCGCCCGGCCGCATCTCCGGCCGTTTCCTGGGGTGACGGCCTTTAATTGAATTAATTGAATTAAGGGGAGCTCGGAGATGCCGCTGACACGGGCACGGGGAGCCCCGAGGTGCTGCCAAACCCGGCTCTGCTGGGGGGTGCTGAGAATTTTTTGGGTGCCCAAACCCCTTGGTGCTTTGCCCAAGTCCCTTTTCCCAGCCCTCGGAAATTCCAGCCGGCCGGAATTAACTTGCGAGGGGGCTTTAACCTGCTGGAAAGGGCTGGAATGGGAGTTGGGGCTGGAATCTGGAGGAGAGGGAGGGTGGGAAGGGAAGTGGCGTTCCAGCGCCGTAATTAGATGTAAACAAGAATAGAGACGGGGCTCCGTGGTCAGACAACTCGATTGTGAGGGGATTAACACCTCGGTAAACCAATAAAGGCCCCGAGAGGCTGCGGGCCAGGCAGGACCAGCCGCGGCTGATGGGCTCCCCCTGGCACGGCAGGAACCCCCCCAAAAACGGCCCCGACACGCGTGGGGCCACCCCCGCCAGTCTGGGGAGTCCGGCTCCGGGGGGTTCTTGGCAGGGGTTTGGGTTTCTGGGGGGTTCTGCTGGTCAGGGGTGATTCCCTGCCCTCCCTCGGGGTGCCCAGCAGCCTGGAATGGTTTCCCGGCACCCCTGGCCCTGTTAATTAGGGCAATAAATGAGTTAAAGAGGATCTCCCGCGGCCCGAGCGGGGCAGAGCTCCCCCACCTCCACACGTGCCAGCGGGATGGTTCCTCTGGCACGAGGTTCCTGCAGCCCTTTAATTTCTCCATCCCCTCTTAATAACAGCTTAAAAATAATAAAATCCTCCGGAGCCAGCTCGAGCCAAACCCTCGCGGGCGCAGCTCCCCAGGTTCGCCTCCAACTGGGCTTTTGTGGCCGCTCCTTTCGCTCCCAGCTCGGCTTTTCCCCCCAGACTTGGGGTGGATGGAGGAGTTTAACCTTTGGGAAGAATAAAAACCCCCCTCGGGTCCGGCTTTGAGGGGCGCGGTGCTACCTGCGAGCCCCATTTGCCCGGATTTCTGCCCCAGCTTTGGGCTCGAGCGGGACCCGAAGGGCTCAGAGTCAAACCGAGTTCAATAACCCGGCTCTCTTTTGTCCCCCCCGTCCCTCCCCGGGCTCGGGGCTCGGCGGGCAGCGCCAATCTCGGCGCGCTCCGGGGCGCGGGTATTTCTTCCTCCCCGATTGCAAATAAGCGCAAGATTAGCACCAGCAGCTGTTTGGAATTGGAACAATGGAGAGACCTAGGAAGTGGCGAAATTGAAAAAGGAGAACCCCCCCTTCTCCCCTCCCTCCCCTGATCGCCCGGCTCAGAGTTCACCGAGTCAGACTGCCTGACTCGCCGTGACCTCCGCGGGGCTGTTCGCGCACGGGGAGCGCGGGGGGAGCCTCAACCAGCGGCGGGAGAGCGGGGAAAAGGGGGCGGGGGGCACAGCGGGCGCTTTAATGAAATTTCCTCCAGAAAAGGAGGAGGTTCCGCGAGGTTCTGGCGGAGCTGGACGCTCCCCTTCGGCCGTGGTGGAGGGGGGGCTTTGGGGTTTTATTGGGATGAGTTTCCCCCTTTTCTCCTCCTCGGGGTTTCTCTCTGGCCGGGATAGGGGAGGGGGGTTCCCGTTTTGGGGCGCTGCCCCTGCGCTGGCCGGGCCGCTGTGAGAGGTTTCAATGGGATCCCCTAATGGATTTGACTCGGAAATCTCGACTTGACCAGTTTTTTCCTCTTTAAAACAAACTCATTAAACTTGTCAACACTCATTAGGGCCTTGAAGCGCTGAGCGGGAGCCGCTGGGGGCTGCCCGGGGAGGCAGCGCTGGGGAGGGGGCGGCTCGGCCCCGCTCCGAGGCGGCTCCGCGGGGAGGGAGAAGGCGCTGCCAGGAAAATCAACGCCTTAAAAGAGAAATCAAGGGAGGACAGAGGGAGCCGGCACGGGGAGGGGGCCGTGCCTTGGAAATGGGGGCAGCCCCGAGCCCCCCCTGCCCCGGGCTCGGCTACAAAGGAGGCGCCGGGAGAGGGGAGGGCTCCGGAGGGGACTCGGGGTTTGGGATCTTCCCGAGGATTTGGGGGCGTGGGGGGAATGGATCCGCTGGGCTGCGATTCCTGCGAGTGCTGGGGGAGGGGGGGGACGGGAGGGGGAAAGGTTAGAGGCGGCTCCCGGCCCTAAATCCCCTGGAAATGAGGCTGCTCTCCGAAATTCCTTCCCAATCCCCCTGCCCGCAATATTTGCAGAGCTGTAAAATTAGTCGGGGATCGTCTCAATTCTGCCGGCAGGACGAAAATTGCTTTGGGGTGGGGTTTGGGGGCAATTAAATGTTGTGCATTTCCCCATCGCTTTTCAATAGCGGTTTTGTTTGGGGTGGACTCCGATTTTTTTTTTTTTTTTTTTGTGGGTTTGTTTTTTCTAACGGGTTTATTCTGATGCTTTTCAAGCCTCGCTTCTCCTTTAAGGGGCAAAAACCCGCAACCCCCACCTCTGTTAAAAATAAAAAAAAAACTCCTCCAAGCCCTTCTGTTCTTCCCCTCCCTGAGAATGAGAACATCAGCTATTCAAGCGTATTGATGAACTCCCCCAAAAAGTTTATTAAGAGGGGCGAAAACAAAAGGACTAAAGGCCGCAGGCAACTGGACAGACAGTTTATAAACTGAGCTGCCATTGTCCCCCCGAGGCAGATGCATGAATACCTCTGAATGGGGCCCTTTGGAGTGACAAGATCAAGCCAGACAACAGCATGGTAAAAGGAAGGAGCGCTGCTTCTCCCTCCCCGAGCCCAAAGATCTGCTCCCCCTGCTCCTGCCGCATTCACGGACATCTGCAGGGGGAGGAATAAATAGCTCCTTACAGCACCGGGGGCTGCTGTGTCCCCCCCGGGCCGGCTCTCTGCGCCATATGCTGCGCTCGGCTCCTTCTGGGCAGCGCCGGCCGGGCCGGGCTGCAGCGAGCCCCCAACACCAAACTTTGCTTCCCTTCTCACTTTGCATCACCTTCTCTCTTTTCCTTCCCCCTCACCTCATCTTTCCCTTCTCTCCTTTCCCTTCCTTCTCTCCTTTTCCTTCCCCCCTTTCCTTTTCCCTCTCTCCCTTTTCCCTATTCGCTCTCCCTTTCCCGTATCCCTTTTCTCCACCCTCCCTTTTCATTCTGTCTCTCCTCCTTCTTCCTCTCCCTTTTCTTTCACCTCGTCCTTTTCCTTCCTCTCTCACCAATTTCCTTCCCTCTCTCCTTTTCCTGCCCCCGTTCCATTTTCCTTCCCTTGTTCCCTTTTCCTTCCCCTGTTCCCTTTCCCTTCCCCCTCTCTCCAGTTTCCTTCCCCTCTCCATTTTCTTTCCCCTCTCCCATTTCCTTCCTCCCATCCCTTTTTCCTTTTCCTTCCCTCCTTACCATTTTCATTTCCCCTTTTTCTTTCCTGTTCCTTTCCCTTCTCCTCTCTTCCCTTTTCCTTTCCTCTCTCCAGTTTCCTTCTCCCTCTCCCTTCTCTTCCCTCTCTCCTTCTCCTTCCTCCTGTCCATTTTCCGTCTCCCTTTTCCTTTTCTCTTCCCTCCTGACCATTTTCACTTCCCCTTTTTTCATTCCCTCTGTCTCTTTTCCTTCCCTCTCTCCCTTTTCCGTCCCCCTTTTCCCTTTTCTTTCCCCTCTGACGATTTTCCTTCCCCTTTTCCTTCCTCCCATCCCTTTCCCTTCCCCTCTCTCCCTTCCCTCCCTCTCTCCTTTCCCCCTTTTCCCTTTTCCTCCCCCCAGCCGCTGTTAAAATCCCGATTTATGGCCCTGCCTGTCCCAGAGATCCCTCGTGGTCAATTAGGTTTGCACAGAGCAATTCCACTTAATAGGCTTTGATGGATTTATTTTATTTTAGGGTTTATTTTATTTTAGGGTTTATTCTATTTTAGGGTTTATTCTATTTTACTTTTGCCTCTCCTTTCCCTGGATCTCAGCCCTGTGCTGCCGGGATGAGGGGCTGGGGGGGGGGGGGTGGGGGGAAGAACTCCCTGAGCATCCCATGGAGAGGGGCAGGGGATGGAAAACCTGGAAAATCCCCAAATCCATGCCCAAACCCTGTTTGGTTCCCCTCCTTTTGCCCCTCCAGACCCTGTCCCGGATGGAGGAAACAGGGCTGAGCAAATTTGGATGGAACTGAGCAGCTTTGGGTTCTCCCAGAAAACTCCCAAGAGCTGTGAGAGCACCTCAGACAAAAATTAATTACATTGATTTCATTCAGACAAAAATGGCAAAGCTTTGAAGGGGAGAGGTGTTTTGTGTGTGTTTGCAGTGGGGCACAGCTTGGAGCCAGGATTTGGGAGGGGGGATTGTTGCCTGGACAGTGGAAAAAGCAACTTTGTCACCCCTTTATCCCTTGGAAAAACTTCCAGGGGTGCAGATCCCAAAAAACACCTGGGCAGGGTGGGGATTGGGAAGGTGAGGGCAGAGAATTCCCAGCACAACTCCCACTGCCAAACCCCTGAGTCCTGATGTTCCCATCCCATCCCATTGGTCCCACCCCATGGATCCCATCCCAGGGGGCCCTGCTGGCACATGGGGGGTGTCACCTCCCCATGGGGAAGGATTTTTGGGACCATTTTTTGGGACACCTCCCCACAGGGAGGGATTTTTAGGGATCATTTCCCAGGGATGACTACTCAGAGTCCGTAAACAGAGACGGCTCCAACTCCTGCACTGGGTGGGTCAAGAAATCCCCAAATATTCAAATCCTCTCTTTTCCAGCCCCACTGGGCCTGGAGCTGCTGTCCCCTCCAGGGGATGATTCTGGTCCTGACCCTCCAAACCTGGCCTTGGAGCTTCCCAAAGGAGCCCAGAGAGGGGCTGGAGCCACAGGAGCAGAACTGATGGATTTAATGACCCCCCAAAAAAACCCCAAAATGGCAGCAGGGAGGATAGATACAGCCAAGGGGGGCAGGGAATTAAAAAAAAGGGAGAAATACCAACTCAAGGGGGAAAAAACCCAACCAATGGGGGAAAAAATAGCAACCAAAATAAAAAAATTGCCAACCCAAGGGGAAAAATTACCAGCCCAAGGGGAAAAAGTGCCAACATAAGGGAAAAAATACCAATCCAAGAAGAAAATAATAGTGGGCAAAAGGAAATGTTGGGAATTGGGGAATACCTGGGGGATGGGCTCTGTAGGGAATGTGGGGAGCTGGGTTTGGGTTTGGGGCTTTGGAAGCAGCACTGCCTTCCCAAAGGGACGATGCCAAGGTTGCATCACTCTGGGATAAAACCGAGCGCATTCCCAACCCCTCATTTGGGGAGGAACAGGGAGATCTGGTTAATTAATTAATTAATTTATTTATTTATTTATTTATTATTAACCCTTCAAGCAAATGCATCCTGGTTTTTTTTGTGGGATCCTGTTGGCTTTACTGACCCGATTTTCCCAGTTTTTGGTAGGACACAGGATCCTTTCCAGCCCTTCCAGCACAGGAATATTTGGATTATTTCCTTCTGCCCTTTCCAGGAGGTGCCTTTGCCCAAGAGCATTGCAAATAAGGAGGGGAAAACAGAAATAGCTGTGGGGTGATGGAAAAGCCCCAGATTTGGGGTTGTTCCTGGTCTCAGAGGGAAAAAAAAACGCAAAGAAAGGAAACAGGAACTCCCCACAAAGCCGAGGAGTGTTTTCCAGGCCGATCCTGGATCCCATTTTGTCGCTCCAGGGATTATCACTTGTTGCTGATCCCAGCCAGCAGGTGTTCACAGCTATTCCTGATGGCTGGGATTTATGCAGAGCCGCTGGATGTGCCTGGAATCCCGGCCAGGCTGAGCCTGGGGAAGATCCCAGACTAAATTAGGGATTAAATAACCTGGGGATGAGGAGAAAATAAGGATTTTTTTATTAAAAAAAATCGGTATCTGGAGTTAACAGATGGAATTCCCTACTTAGCCCAAGCTAAAGTAGATACATTAAATTCCCTGTCTATGGAAAAATCCCAGAAGGGGCAGGGATGAGGGGGAAAATAGAGGTTCCAATCTATGAAAATAATGGAATCTCCAGGCATTAAATCCCTCTGCCTTGGGCTAGGAAATTCCCATTTTAAAGGGAAAGCAAAGGGAATGAATCTGTGGTTTTGCACTGGGAGAAGATGGATGATGGATGATGGATGGGTGGATGGATGGATGATGGATGGATGGATGGATGATGGATGGATGATGGAGGATGGATGGATGATGGATAGTGGATGGATGGATGATGGATGGACAGATGGATGGATGATGGATGGATGATGGATGGATGGATGGATGGAGGATGGATGATGGATGGATGGATGGATAGTGGATGGATGGATGATGGATGGACAGATGGATGGACAGATGGATGGATGATGGCTGGATGGATGAAGGATGGATGGATGATGGCTGGATGGATGGATGGATGATGGATGGATGATGGATAGTGGATGGATGGATGATGGATGGGTGGATGGTGGATGGGTGGATGGACAGATGGATGGGTGGATGGATGGATGATGGAGGATGGATGATGGATGGATGGTGGATGGATGGATGATGGATGGGTGGATGATGGATGGATGGATGGATGGATGGATGGATGGATGGATGGATGGATGGATGGAGGGGTCGAAATTCCCTGGATTTTGGGACTGTGGTTTGTGGGATGCCCTGGAGCAGGCAGGAGCTGGGGACAACCCAAGTGAGTGGTTTTCCCAAGTTTTTCCTGGAATTTCAGCAGCAAAATCAAAGCCAGAACCTCATGCAGGAATCCCTGGAGTGCAGGCCTATCCCCAGCTTTTCATTCCCCAATTCAAAATTCTTGTAGCATCCACAGAGGGAGTTTCACCTTAGCTGAAGTGCAGGCCTGGAGATTTGCAAGGAAAATCAGCTCACAGGGAAACCCCAGGAATAAAACTCAGCCCGTCAAGGCTTAGCTCTGTGGGTGGATTTATCCTGAGGAGCCCCATCCCATCCCTGGGAGGATTCCTGGTGTAAGCAGCATTGTAGGGATTGGGGCAGTCTGCAAAGAAGAATTCTGGGAATCAGCTCCACAGAGCTCCCAAAGCCTCCTCTGGCACCGGACGGAGCCCAAATCCTGGGAAAAGCCGAGGAACCCCCTGGGAAGGTGTTAGAAGGTGCTGAACTCCCCAAATTGGGATTTTTGAGATGCTTTGGGGGTTTTAAAGCAGGGCCTGGAGCTCATTCCTGAATATTCCTGGCACCAAACAAGAGGCTGCTGCCCCCAGCTGGGTTCCAGCGCTCCGAGCAAAGCTCAGCTCGCTCTCCCCTTAATTAATTAATTAAAGACACAATTGAGGGCTCACCTCTGCCCTGCCATAAAGCCATTCCCAGCTCCAGCCAGCATTCCTGGTGGGAAGAGCAAAGGGCCATTATTTACTTGTTTTCCAGGACAATTTATGCCAAATTTGTTTTTCCCAGCTCCTGTTGGCAGCAAAATTCAGTCAGGGGTGCAGAGAGGAGGAGGAGGGAATTTTGTTCCTATTAAATTCCAAAACCAAAGCACATCACATTCCCAAAAAAATGCCTTAAAAATGCCACTTCAGAGCTTTTGGTATCTCCTTTTTTCTCCTTTTTTCCCCCAAAAATTTTAATTTACAAAAACTTTTTGAAGCTTTCCAGGTTCAGCGTCACAAACGTGAGCTTTGTTGCTGGAAAAGGGCCCCAAAGAGCTCCAGGGCACATCCCAGTTAACTCAAAAAACGGGGATTAGGGGCTGCTAGGACCCCTGGGAATCCTTGGGAGTGCTGAGGGTGGGATGGATGTTCCCAGATTTATTCCATCCAGGAAGGGGCAGTTTGTGGTTTGGGGCAGAAAGGAAAGATTCGGGAAGGGTTCCACGGAAACAGGAGCAGCTGGAAAATCTGGGAATGTCTGATTTTCTGGGAATGTCAGCAGTGCATCCTCAGTAGGGTTTGGGGCACTGCACCTCAGAAAAAGAGAAAAATAATTAAAATAATTTGGATTCTTACATGGGAGGGAATGAAAGCCCAGAGGTGCCACCTCATGTCCCTCTGGGAGCTCCCAGCTCCAGAAGGAATTGTGGCTCCTGGAGGGAATTGTGGCTCCTGGAACTCCCCCACATTCCCAAACCAACCTCGAGGGCAGTGTCAGGGATCAAAGGGTGAGAAATGGATTTGCTCTGGGGCGTTCTGGAAACTGAGGGGGAATTTGAGGAAGAACTGGAGGAATTTGGGATCTGAGATCCGTGAGTTCTGCGCCTCCTGGGTTTTTCCGCTCTCCTGCATGCAGGATTTTGGTTATTTGGTTATTTGCTCTGGAGAGTTCTGGAAACTGAGGCGGAATTTGAGAAAGAGCTGGAGGGATTTGGGATCTGGGATCCGTGAGTTCTGCACCTCCCGGATTTTCCCTCTCTCCTGCATGTGGGATTTGGGTTATTTGGTAATTTGGTTATTTGCTCTGGAGAGTTCTGGAAACTGAGGGGGAATTTGAGGAGGAGCTGGAGGGATTTGGGATCTGGGATCATCGAGTTCTGCGCCTCCCGGGTTTTCCCTCTCTCCTGCATGTGGGATTTTGGTTATTTGGGAAATGATTCCCTTCCTTTCCCATCTCTAAATCTCTTGTGGATGGTGAGAAATCCATGAATTCCCTACAGGGAACGCGGGATATTCCATTGGAGATTTCCATGGATCAGAGCAGGGATCAGTTGCTCCCCCTCCCCTTCCCACATCCCCACATTTCTGGTCTGGGATTCATTGGGGTTGATCCATGGAAAATGGGTTTGTGTTTTCCTGGGGCACAGGAAAAGGCCGCTGCTCACAACCGCATCTCCCGATTAATCCGTGCGCTCCTGGGGGCCGCCAATTCCCCACTGGAAATTCGCTCCCGATTGTCTCGGCTCCCAAACCTGCAACCGCTTAGGTCCGGCTTTAATTCCCTCCATGTGAGCGGCCCCGCGGTGGGAAAAGTGGGAGATCCTTCCACTCCCACCTCCTGGAAAACTGGGAACAGCTGGGAAAGGGGAGCGTTGGCTCGGTGGGAATCCGCCTTTCCCTGGATTTGGGATCTCCTTGGAGACTCTCGGAGTAGAGTTCGCACAGGAGGGATTTTACCATAAGTAGGGGATTTATGGAATTTTAGGAATTTCATCTCTTAACTACAGATATGGATTTCAAAATCCTCGATTTTCTGCCATTTCCAGGTTATTTAATCCCAAATCCAACCCTGATCCCGGTATTCCCTCTCTTTTCCCTAAAAACCACGGAATTGAGTCATAGCTTTGAGGGCTGAAAATCTGGCTCTGCTGCCAGAATGTTCCACAATTCCCAAGTCCTGGCCGGGCTGGATGGGGCTTGGAGCAGCCTGGGACAGTGGGAATGTCCCAGGGGTGGCACCGAATCATCCGGGAATGTTTTGGGCTGGAAGGGCCTTAGAGATGACTGGGAATTGGGAATTGGGAATTCTTCACCACCAGAAACAGGAATGGGGTTGGAGATCCCTGTGAATTATCACCCATTAAATCTGATTCACAGGGACCTTGTGGTCCCATATCCCAACTCTGCCATGACTTACCCCATATTTCATCTGAGTGGTCCTAAATCCCAAATCCACCATGATTTATCCCATATTTCACCTTGTGAGTGATCCCATATCCCAAATCTGCCATGAGTTATCCCATATTTCAACTGAGTGGTCCCATATCTCATATCCACCATTATTTCTCCAATATTTCATCTTGTGAGTGATCCCATATCCCAAATCTGCAATGATTTATCCCGTATTTCATCTGGCTTGTCCTAAATCCCAAATCCACCATGATTTATCCCATATTTCATCTTCTAAGTTGTCCCATATCTCATATCCGCCATGATTTATTCCATATTTCATCTGAGTGGTCCCATATCCCAAATCCCCTTCCAGGGGCTGTGCAGGAGGGCTACAACTTTGGTGTTAATTAGGAATAGGCCTCGTTAACACCCCGTGAGTGGGGTCAGAGCTCATCCCAAACAGGATATCCAGGGAAAACTCGGCTTTGGGGGATTCCCTGGCTGTGATCCCAGAATTCCCCTGTTCACTGGTGCATTCTGGGAATGGGGAATGGGGCATTGTGGGAAGTGCTAACCCCGGAGGGGACAGTGGGGTCACTGTCCCTGCTCCTCCCAGGAGCTCTGATGGGACCTGTGGGATCCAGCCCAGACCTGGGGACTTGTGGGATCCAAACCTTTGGGATTTGTACAATCCATCCCAAACCTATGGAATTTGTGCAACCAATCCCAAACCTTTGGGATTTGTGCAATCCAAACCTTTGGGATTTGTGTGATCCATCCCAAACCTTTGGGATTTGTGCAACCAATCCCAAACCTTTGGGATTTTCACACCCCATCCCAAACCTTTGCCATTTGTGTGATCCATCCCAAACTTTTGGGATTTGTGTGATCCATCTCAGATCTATGGAGTTTGTGTGATCCAAACCTATGGAATCTGCGCAACCCATCCCAAACTTTTGGGATTTGTGTGATCCACTCCAAACCTGGGCAATTTTCCTTCCTTCTCTTCCCAGTCCCTGGTGTGACACCAGAGCCGGCAGTGGCAGCTCCTGTCCCCAGGGGAGAGACCCCAAACCCAAACCCAAACCCTGCCTGGCTATGTCCAAGAGGCTTGGTCTTCCCAAAGGGCTCAGTGTCCCCAAAAGGCTCCATGTCCCCAAAGGGCTCTCAATGACCCCAAAGCTGTTGTGATTCAGTGTCCCCAAAGCTGCTCTCAGTGTCCCCAAGGGATTCAGTGTCCCTAAAGAGTTTGATGTCCCCGAAGTGTTCTCAGTGTCCCCAAAGGGCTCTCAGTGTCCTCAAAGCTGCTGTGACTTGGTGTCCCCAAAGCTGCTCTCAGTGTCCCCAAGGAATTTGGTGTCCCTAAAGGGTTTGATGTCCCCAAAGCTACTCTCAGTGTCCCCAAAGCACTCTCAGTGTCCCCAAAGCTGCTGTGATTCAGTGTCCCTAAAGTGCTGTCAGTGTCCCCAAGGGGTTCGGTGTCCCCAAAGGGCTCTCAGTGTCCCCAAGGGATTCAGTGTCCCCAAGGGATTCAGTGTCCCCAAAGCTGCTCTCAGTGTCCCCAAAGTGTTCTCAGTGTCCCCAAAGCTGCCGAGACACGGACAGAGCTGAACCAGGACAAGAAGGCCAAATCCCGTTCCCATTCCTTTTCCCGGATCCTCTCTGGGGCCGATTCCCCAAACCAGGGACCCCAAATCCCCCCCAGCTGTCCCTGGTTCAGCTCCAGGTTCAGGGCCCAGCTCTGCCCTGGCCAGGATTCCAGCTGGGATGGGAGCCAGGCAGGGAGGAACCGCCAGAATTTTGGGGGTGGCTCGTTGGGGGTGCAGCCACCTGGGGAGCTCTTGCAGAGGCTCTGGAAACCCTTTGGCACCGCAGCCATTTGGTTGTGATTTGATCCCCCCAAGTGCTTCCCACCTCCAAAAGCCTGGAGCAAATCCAGGGCTCTGGAAGGTGAATTATTCCAAAGGGTTCAAAGGAAAAGAGACGAGAAAGGAGCCTGATTTTTGGTTTTTTGTGGTGTTGTTTTTTTTTTTTTTTTTTTTTGTATTTTGTTGTTGCTGTTGTTGCTTTTTTCCCTCTTCCCAACGTTTCTCCCTGAGCTGTTCTCTGGCATTTTTGGGAGTGTGGCCAGCCCAGCATTTGGAATTTCCCGATAATTCCGTTTGTTCCCAGCAGTCTGGAGGGCAAATCCATTCCCAGGGAATGAAATTTCTCAGTTCCTTGGAGAGGAATTTTTTATTTTCTGTCTCTTCTTTGCAGGGAAGGGGAATTTTCCGCTCCCAAAAATATCGGGAAGAGCGCCCTCGTTGCAATTCTGGGGGTTATGAAATAAACTGGGAAGGGATTTTGCCAAGAGAATTCCTGCAAGGGGAGATTTGGGATTGGGTTTTATTGGAATGTGGGGAATAATTCCACAGGGGAGAAGTGCACATCCAGAATTTGGATTTTTCCTGCCAAAATGGGAAGGCTCCCATGGAGAGGGAAGCGTTGATTAAATCAAATTCAATCCAGGGATTCTTGGGCCTGCTCAACCCAGCTCTCCAAGCTCCATATTCCCAAAAGTTGGGGAATTTTTATTGAGCTGATTATGGAGTCCATTTACAAATGTGTCATTCCCTTTTCCTGGGCTCCACTGAGAAGAAAACTCCTGGAAAAAAACTCCTGGGAAAAAACTCCGTGCTCATGTTTGGGATTTTAGAGAATCCTTTTAGGATTCCTGAACTTCTTGGTGCAAAGGGAAGGGAGAAGCCAAGATTTCAGGGATTTTATTGGATTTCAGCCTGTGGGGTTGCTCCAAGGGAATTTTGGGGGTCAGGGAATGGATGCCATGGAATGGGGTGGATAAATGGATCTGGGAACACTGGGCTAGAAAAGGAGCTGGGATATCGGGATGTGCTGGGGTAGGAGAGGTTGGAGTTCCTAAATTTCCTGGATCTGCACAGAAGGAAGGAATTTAAATCCTTTTGGGGTCAGCTTGGCCTTTTCCCAGTGCCCCCCAAGGAAAACCGTTCAATTCCAGCTCCTGCTGCTGGGGAAACTGGGCTGGATTGGGATTTTTGGGGCTGGTTTGGGATTTTCAGAGCTGGATTGGGATATTTTGGGGCTGAATTGGGATTTTCAGAGCTGGTTTGTGTTCTTCAGGCTGGACTGGGATTTTTTGGGGCTGGATTGGGATTTTCAGAGCTGGATTGGGATTTTCAGAGCTGGTTTGTGTTCTTCAGGCTGGATTGGGATTTTCAGGGCTGGATTGGGATTTTCAGAGCTGGATTGTGTTCCTCAGTCTGGATTGGGATTTTCAGAGCTGGTTTGTGTTCTCCAGGCTGGATTAGGATTTTCAGAGGTGGATTGGGATTTTCAGAGCTGGTTTGTGTTCTTCAGGCTGGACTGGGATTTTTTTGGGGCTGGATTGGGATTTTCAGAGCTGGTTTGTGTATTTTCAGGGCTACTTTGGGTTTCTCAGGGTTGGTGTGGGTTTTTTTTGTGCTGATTTGTGTTCTTCAGGGCTGGATTGGGATTTTCAGAGCTGATTTGTGTTTTTTGGGGGCCAGTTTGAGATTTTTGGGGCTGATTCGAGATTTTCAGGGCTGATTTCACATTTTTGGTGTGAGTTTGGGATTTTTGAGGCTGGTTTGAGATTTTTGGGGCTGGTTTATGGTTTGTTTTGGGCCAGTTTGGCATTTTGGGGGCTGGTTTGAGATCTCCAATGTTGGTTTGGGATTTTTTTGGGGCCAGTTCAGGGTTTTTTGAGGCCAGTTTAAGATTTTTTGGGGCTTGTTTGGAATTTTTTGGGCCTGTTTGGGATTTTCAGGACTGGTTTGTGGTTTTTGGGGCCAGTTTGGGATTTTTGGGACCAGTTTATAGTTTTCAGGACTGGTTTGTGTTTTTTGGGGCCAGTTTGGGATTTTCAGGGCCAGTTTGAGATTTTCAGGGCTGGTTTGGGATTTTTAGGGCTGGTTTGGGATTTTTGGGGCCGCTCCCGGTGCCCGCACACCCCTGGCAGTGGCAGCCGCCACGAGACATGGCAGCAATTAAGAACTGAGAATCTTTCCCAGCAATCCCGGAGCTAAGGAACCACCATGGTCCAGTGCCTCAAAAATCCCCATTAGCCCACGCCACTTATGGCCATAAAATTCCTCGTTTTCTGCTTTTCATCGGCCTCACCCCGGAATCTTCGTTTTGCTTTATTTCTACATTTGCACTCCAACAATGGCAATCAGCCCGTGCCCAGAGTGTTGCAAATCAGAAATTTGTCCACATTTTTTCCACCACCTTCCCGGGCGAAGCTGCTTTTTTCCCTGGGAACGGCCGGGAGCAGGCGGGGGAAGGGGCCGGAGATTGATCGGAGCCCTTGGAAGTCGCCGGGATCGGGGCAGGGAGAGGGGGAGCAGCGAGAATTCTGCCGTGAAAAGGCAGCTTGTGGTGGCAGGAGCTCCCCTGGAAAGCTCCTGGTGTTTTCCTGAACTTTATCCACATTTTCACCTACTCTGAGGGTTTGGGTTTGGGGTTTTTGGGGGGTTTGTTTGGGTTTAAAGTGACCTGGACTGGTTAAACTGGGAGAAAGAACCACAAGGGTCTGCCTGTGGAGTGAGGAAAAGGAAGATCCGAGGATGTTTTGTTCTGTCCCTCTTGGCCTGGGAGGGGTTTTGGGGTTTGTGGTTTGGGGTTATAGCAGCTGAGTGCTGCTTTCCCAGGATTTGGGGATCAGCCCCACAAAATTTGGGCTCTTTGCAGAGCTGCGGACAGCTCCCAGATCGTGTCCCAGAGCTGTGGCACCACCTGGGCTGTCCCTGTGGGGACAATTTCAGCTCTTCTGGGGCACCAAGAGTTCTTCCCAGGGCCTGATACCTCGGAGTTGAGCAGCTCATCCCAAATCCAGCCCTGCTTCCCCATTGGGCTCATCCCAAATCCAGTCCCAGGCTGCTCCCAGCCCTGCTTCCCCCATTGGGCTCATCCCAAATCCAACCCCAGGCTGCTCCCAGCCCTGTTTCCCCACTGGGCTCATCCCTCTGCTCATCCCAAATCCAACCCAGGCTGCTCCCAGCCCTGCTTCCCCCATTGGGCTCATCCCAAATCCAACCCCAGGCTGCTCCCAGCCCTGCTTCCCCCTCTGGGTACATCCCAAATCCAGCCCCAGGCTGCTCCCACCCTGTTTTCCCCTTTGGGCTCATCCCAAATCCAATCCCAGGCTGCTCCCAGCCCTGTTTCCCCATTGGGCTCATCCCTCTGCTCATCCCAAATGCAATCCCAGGCTGCTCCCAGCCCTGCTTCCCCTGCTGGGCTCACCGCAGTCCTCATCCCAAATCCAACCCCAGGCTGCTCCCAGCCCTGCTTCCCCCCCCGGGCTCATCCCAAATCCATCCCCCGAGCCCATCCCGGTGTTTCCTGGGAACTGGGAGCGCTGGCTGTGGCTGGAGCCAGCTGGCCACGGGGACAGTCACCCCCGGTGACCCCTGAATCCAGCTCTGAGCAAAGCCTCGTGCTCTGTGCCCTTCCTAGGGAGGTTTGTCGGAATCCAAAGGAATAGGAACGGGGGGAAGGGGAATAAAATAAAAAAAGGAGATTTTTAGGACTTAGCTGTGGCCTGCCCGGATTTCCCTCTTTGGCATTTGGACACTGGAGAAAAAAATGGCCGGGATTTAAAGAGGAGGAAAATTCCTGCTGGCGGGAGCAGCCTCGTGCTGGGGGCAGGGGTGACCTACTAAGGGTTTTCATTGCTCGCCAGCCGCGGGGATATCGGAGCTGTTCCGCTCTAATCCATCCTCTCTGTCCCCGCGTGAGCGTCGCCCTTCCCGAGCCGTCCAAACCCGGCTCTTCCTGCGGGATCCGCCCCCGCTGTCACCTCCTGTCCTCTCCTTGTCCTGCTTTGTCCTGGGATCGTGCGATGGCTTGGCTTGGAGGGACCTTCGAGCCCATCCTGTTCCACTCCTCCCACGATCCCAGGCTGCTCCAAGCCCGTCCTACCTGGCCTTGGGCACTTCCAGGGGTGGAGAATCCACGGCTTCCCTTGGAAATCCATTCCAGGGCTTCTCTGCCCTCCCAGGGAAGAATTTATCCCAAAAATCCCATCCAACCCCCGCTCTTTTGTCCCAAACCCCGTCATTCCCCCTCTCACCCCTCATGCCCCAAATTTCAGAGGTCGGCACTGGAAAACACCTTTCCCTAAAAACCCTTCCTGCTGGAGCTGATCCCTCCCTGCCAAGGCATCCCCTCTCCTGGGATGCCTGTGTGGGTTTGGGAGGGCTGAAATAAAAGGAAGAAAATATCCAGGAGTGTCTGAAGGAGGACAAGGGTGGGGAAGGGGCTGAGGACGCTTGGAATGCTCAGCTGGAGGAGAGGAGATGAGGGAGGGACAGCTCCAATCTCTGCTCAGGATCCAGGGAATGCTGGAGCCGTGCCAGGGTTGGGCATCAGGGAAGTCCCTCTGTCCTGCCTCTGTGGGGCAGGGCCAGGCTCAGTCAACCCCAATTGGGGCCATGAATTAATCAAAAGGGCAGTAAGGCAGCCCTTTCCTTTCCCTTTCCCTTTCCCTTTCCCTTTCCCTTTCCCTTTCCCTTTCCCTTTCCCTTTCCCTTTCCCTTTCCCTTTCCCTTTCCCTTTCCTCACATTTCTATTTAATAACCAATGCATTCATTAATTGATCAATTAATTAATTGATATTTATCCCTTTTCCCGGGTCTGTTCTCCATCCCCTCCCATGATTTTGGCATTGCATGGATTTTCAGAACCCCCTAAATCACAGATATGATTTTTATAGGGATGTTTGTCTTTCCTGGGATTCTTCCCCCTATGTCCAGGTGTAAACCTTGCTGGGAACTCACCTGGATTTCCATTTATTCCAATTTATTCCAATTTATTTCCATTTATTTCCAATTCCCTTCTCTTTGGGACACAATAAATCCCAGCTGGAGTTGTTTCCCCTCTGCTAAAACTCAAGGAAAGGCCCAAAAAGGGCCAAATCTGGTTTTTTTGAAGAAAAACAATTCAATGAGGTGATGGAGGTCGTGAGGAAATCAGGATTTTCCGTGGCCAGAAACACCTTTTTGGATAAAAAAATCTGATTTTTCATGACCTGGCCAAGATGATTTTTGCTTCCTCCCAGACTTGCAGATCCCAGAGCGGAATTTTGCTGGCGAAAAAATGAAATTTGGGAGTTTCCCCTCCTCTTTCTGTGCACAAACATCATTCCATTCCCCATCCTGGTGTTTCCTTGGATACTTTTCCAGCTGCATTTTCCATCCTCTGCACAATTTGATCCCAGGGATCAAATATCAGTTTTTAATGGGAAAAAAAAAAAAACCCTCAGCTTTTGGCAGCAGCAGCCGGGAATTCCCAGTTCTGGGAGGATCCCCCTGGGTGCAGGGGGCAATCCTGGAGTATCCCAAGTTTCCATTGGGAAATGCCCAACCCTGGAGCTGCCAGGGGCAGGATTTGGGATAAAATCGACCATTTTTGGTGTGGAAACTCCTCTGGGAAGGCGTCAGCAGAGGGTGACATTGTGCAGGATTGGGGAACATCGGGGAATATCTGGAATGCTGCCACCGAACACTTGGGAGCCTCCAAAGTGGCCAAAAAATTCTGAGGAATGGCCTAAAATTCCAAGGAAGCGTGTTGGGTACTGGGAAAAGGGATTTGGGGTAATAAGGAATTACTTTGATGAGTTTGCCATGGGAATATTTTAGATCTAAGCCTTAATCCTGTGCTAAAAATTCCAGAATTTAGAAATATCACTGAACTTCTTTAATACGTGAAACAAGACACCCAATCCAACCTTTTCCATGGTTTTGACAGAATTTTGAAGGGTTGGAAGGGGAACTTTGTTGCTGTGAGAATGAAATGGATCCAAGTGCTGTTCTGTGGGAATTGGAAAGGATACAAAGGTGGAATTTCGCTTCTTGGAGGGAATTTTGTGCCGTTCCTGCAGGACTTTGGGGATAATTTATGGATTTATCATAACGAGGATAATTTATGGATTTGTGGTTGTGGTGAACTGGGCTGAACCCGAGTGGGGAGGGTTTGGAGCCAGGTGTTGGAATTCAGGTGGATTTCAGGTTCTTTGCCTGTGGATCAGGAAATTCCAGGGTTTTCCATGGCTCTGGGAATGAAATGGCAGGGAATTCTGTTATTCCAAACCATTCCAAATCATTCTCAGCCATTCCAAACCATTCCCAGCCATCCCCAACCATTCCCAACCATTCCCAGTAATCCCCAGTCATTTCCAACCATTCCCAGCCATCCCCAACCATTCCCAACCATTCCCAGTAATCCCCAGTCATTTCCAACCATTCCCAGTCATTCCCAACCATTCCCAACAATTCCAAACCATTCCCAACCATTCTAAACCATTCCCAACCATTCCAAATCATTCCCAACCATTCCCAGCCATTCCCAGTAATTTCCAGTAATTCCCAGTCTTTCCCAACCATCCCCAGTCATTCCCAACCATTCCCAACCATTTCCAGTTGTTCCCAACCATTCCTCACCATTTTCAACCATTCCCAACCGTTCTCAGCCATTCCCAGTCATTCCCAACCAATCCCAACCATTCCCAACCATTCCAAACCATTCCCAGTCATTCCCAGTCATCCCAAACCATTCCCAGTTGTTCCCAACCATTCCCCATCATTCTCAACCATTCTCAACTATTCTCAACCAATCTCAATCATTCCCAGCATTTCCAACCATTCCCAGTAATTCCCAGTCATTCCCAGTCATCCCCAACCATTCCAAACCATTCTCAGTCATCCCCAACCATTCCCAGCCATTTCCAGTCACTTCCGGTAATTCCCCACCATTCCCAGTAATTCCCAGTAATTCCCAACCATTCCCAACCATTCCTAACCAATCCCAGCCATTGTCAGGTCCTGGGAGCTCCAAGGCTGAATATCCCATTGGGGTTTCCCAGAATTTAAATGAACATCCCAGGAGAGCATCCCAGCCCTCGGGCTTCCATTTTCCAGAGCTCTGGCTTTTCCCAAATCCAGATTTTTGGGGTTTTTTTGGAGAAATTGTGCCTCCATTTAGAAAACATCATGAAAACAAAGGAATTCCTGGTTTTTCCAAGGGCACCTGTGGTTTCCTTGGTTTGGCTCCTGAGTATTTCCCTGCCTGGCACAGGGACCTCTCCCTGGAACTGGGATCTTTCCCTGGAACTGGGATCTCTCCTTGGAACTGGGATCTCTCCCAGGAACTGGGATTTCTCCCTGGAACTGGGATCTCTCCTTGGCTGCCACAGCTCTGGAATTGTCCTGCAGCTCCAGGAGCTCCCTCTCTCTGGGTTTGGAATCTTTGGGAATCTTGGAGCATGGAGGGAAGAGAGGCAGACCAGCAAAATCCTTGACTCAGGAGTGGGAGTTCCAGAGAATGTTCAGGGGTTTCACTTCCACCAGAGCCATTCCCAGCCATTCCCAACCATTCCCAGCTGGAATTTGGGATTCCAAAGGAATAATTTGTTGGGAATCTCAAGGCACACACAGATGGTGCCAGGAATCCCACCCGTTCCTTTTGGAACCTTGGTCTCCAGAGAGCCCAGCCTGGAGTTATCACATCCAGGTTTTATTCCCAGTGAAAAGGAATTCCCACCCTCAGCTTCTCCCATTTATCCTCCCACCATCCCTTGTCGGGTTTTCCCTCCCCAAAACCCCTCCAATCCCAATCCCAATCCCATGCTGCAGGAACCCTGGAAAAACAGAAAAGAGAGGAAAACCCCCCCAAAACACCGGGAATGTGGCCAATTCCAACCCCTGCAGTTTGGAAGAGTTTCACATTCCAGGGGGAGGCAATTCCTTCATCCAGTTCCCCTCTCCCAGAAGGGAAAGTTCCTGGAGTGTCCAGGATGGAATCATTCCCTACATTCCCCAGGCAGGAATATCAAAACTTCCTTAAGAATTCCAGGGAATTTGCTCTGCTCTGGAAAATGGGGAGCAGGGCTGGGGGAGAGGGGTTCAGCTCCAGCAGGGTCAGGATTTCTGAGCCTGGAGCCAAATCCCAAATTGCCAGGAGCTTGGATGGGTGAGGAAATCTCACCTGGGCACCTCAGGAGCTCGGAAAGGTTTTTCCTGGAATATTTTCTGCTCTTAAATCTCAGATTCCCAGGAGCTTGGATGTGTGAGGGAATCTCACGTGGGCTCCTTAGGAGCTGAGAAAGGGATTTTTGTTTTGGTTTTTTTTTTGGGATATTTAACTTTTTGAGCTGAGGGTGGGAATGTTCTTCTTGCAACTCTTCCCTGTTTGGTTTTCCAGGAGTTTCCTTGGTGTTTCCGACCCTTTTTATAGTTTTTAGGATCGGCTTTGTTTATGGTTTAGCTCAGAACTGGTTCAGCGCCGTCCCACGCGTGGTTCAGGAGATGCTGAGAGCCAGAATCAACTCCTGCCCTGGAGGCTGAGGGTCCACAGGGATCCCAGAGATCCCAGGGGGATCCCAGAGATCCCACCTGGATCCAGGCACAAAATTCCCATTCCTTTTGCGCCGTTGTGGTCCCAGGGGAAACAAAAATTTGGTATCAGCAAACTGACCAGCAAAGTTGGCTGTCCCCATTTCTGTGGTGTGGTTAAAACAATTCAAACAATGGAAAAATGCCAGGATCGCTGGGAATAAGGGAATAGAAGCAGAAAACACAATTTTTCTTCTCAAATCTCAATTTTTGGGATTGAATGGAGCCAGTGCTTGGTAGGAAAACAAAAATCTCATTGAAGAGTTGGGAAACAAAGTGAGATTTTCCTTTTTGACTCAGCTGACACATTTCTGCAGTCTGGGATTGAAATGTTTTGGTTCTTTATTTATAAAAAAACCCAACCAGGAATGATCCAAGATCATCCAGAACCCGGATGATCTGGAGGTCTGGGTGGGAAACTGGGAAACTCCAGAGCTCCAAAGCAGAGCAGAAATCCCTGTTCCCACCTCAAATCCCACATTTTCCATCCCTCCACTGCACCTCTTCCAGCACCCTCCTGGCTCCATCCCCCTGGGAATCTCTTTGGAATGCTCAGCTGGAATTCTGGAATAGGAGGGAGCTGGGGAAGGTCTCAGCTCTGCCCTCACACCACCAGGGAGGCTTTGCCTCCTGGGATCGCCATCCAACAGGGGATGGGATCAATCCCAGCTCCCAAAAATCCCTTGGATCACATTCCAACAGGGATGGGATCATTCCCAGCTCCCAAAACTCCCTTAGATCACATTTCAAGAGGGAAGGGATCATTCCCAGCTCCTGGAAGATCCCTTGGATCACATTCCAACAGGGGAAGGGATCATTCCCAACTCCCAAAAATCCCTTGGATCACATTCCAAGAGGGGAAGGGATCATTCCCAGCTCCTGCAAGGTCCCTCTTTACACTTCAGAACACCCAATAAGTGAGGTCATCCCTCCTGAGGAAAGCCTGGATAAACCCCATGGAATACTGCCCATGGAATACTGCCCATGAAATACTGCCCATGGGCTCTGGAGAGCACCTGTGGCACTGGGAGCTTGGGAGATTCCTCCTGGATGGTGGCCTTGGGGACATCTGTGTCCTGTGTCGTGGTAAACTCCTGGGTGGTGGCCTTGGGGACAGCCTGGGGTGGGATTGGGCCCCCCCATCCTTTAGGGAAATCAGTGTCTGACACCCCAGGGGTTAAACTGGGGCAAATTCCTGTGGAAATGGAGCCCTGGTGCCAGTGGGACTCAGTGGGCTCTGGGCTCAGCACGGCTCCCTTGGCGTCAGCCACTCCTGGCCTTGCTGGGCACGTTCCTGGTGGATCCCAGCGCTAGGAAGGGAATTTTTTGTGCCAAAAACCAGGAAAAATCCACAGTGCTGTGCTTGCTCCTCTGCTGAACACCTCAGTGTGGTGGCTGGGAGTTCCCTGCTGCACCTCAGGGACCCTTGAGCAGGAGGAATTTGGGATTCCTGCACACTTTGATCCCAGCACAACTGGGTTTTTTCCCCTCTGGGGCCGGGTGCTCTATACCATGACCAAACCAGGACTTTTCTGTGGATGGAAACTCATTTTTGGACAAAAATATCTGATTTTTTGTGACCTCACTGAGACGATTTTAATGCAGGGCAGGGTAGGAGCGGTTCTGTGGGAGGGGGATGTGGTTCCAGGGTTGTTGTCAGGAGGAGAATCCAAATTCCAACACCTGTGGGAGAAGCTGCCACCCCATCCTTTATTACTCCTGCCCTGGCTGTGATGCCTTTTGGGGCTACCTGAAAACAGAACCCAGACAAAACTAAGGGAATAAAAAGCACTTGTGTTTATTGAAGGGCCTTCAGGTGCATTTAGGGCTGACAAAGCTACACCCAGAAATGGACCATGGGCCACAGGTTTTCACACTTTTGTAAGTATGCATATTGGGGGTTAATCCTGCAATTACAGCTTCAGGTAATGAAGTCATTTACCCCAGGTTTGCTCTCCCCAACTCCCTTTTGTTTCCATTTCTGGGGGCCTGAGGCACTGAGGTGTCCTTGATTCCCAGCCCAGAGAGGAATTGTTGTGTGTGCCCAAGGTGGGAGAGCAGCAGCTGCCACTGTGTGTGGAGTTAGTTACACACTGCAGAACTGCAGGGCTACAAATACATGAAAAATAGAAAAGCTGAAATCCTGAGGCATCAGCTGGTGGCTCTGGGCAGCCCCAGGAGCGCAGGAGGAGCCGCTCTGGTTCTCGTTCCTCCATCCTTCTCCTGGTTCCTCTTCCCTTCCCCTCATTCCTCTTCCCTTCTCCTCATTCCTCCATCCTTCCCCTGGTTCCTGCATCCTTCCCCTCGTTCCTTCACCCTTCCTCTCATTCCTCCATCCTTCCCCTCGTTCCTCCATCCTTCCCCTCATTCCTCTTCCCTTCCCCTCGTTCCTCCATCCTTCCCCTCGTTCCTCCACCCTTCCCCTCCTTTCTCCATCCTTCCCCTCGTTCCCCTTCCCTTCCCCTCGTTCCCCTTCCCTTCCCCTCATTCCTCTTCCCTTCCCCTCGTTCCTCCACCCTTCCCCTCGTCCCCCTGCCCTGCCCAGGCCGGCTCCGCCGCATCCCCCGGCTCCGACCCCTCCCGGCCCCGCGCCCCTCGTCCCTCCCCCCGCGGCATCCCGGGCTCCTTCCCGGGGGTTTTAATATTCAGTCCGTACCTTCCACATGAGCAGTGCTGAAGAGCGGAGTGTCGGGGTTTATTGATATCACCCGGGGCCGCTCGGGGCTGTCAGCTGCACATTCAGCCTCCCGCGACCCCCTAAGGTGCGGGTCCTGGCAGCTCTAAAGGAATCCGCACAAAAAAAAATCCCTTTTTTTGTTCGGCCCAAGGTGAGACAATGCGGGCAGGGCCCTGCTCCAGATGACAGCGCTGATAAAGGAGCGCGGCGCAGGGATATCTTCCTTTCTTCGCGCTGCTTCTTTCAATCCTTCTTTCTGTCACTCGCATTCTCTCCTCCCTACACTTCCCTTTCTTCTCTTTCTTCTGGCGGCCGCGGCAGGGACGGGCCGGGTTCAATCGCGGGCGAATGTCACAGCCCCGCTCGCAGCGCATCCCCGGGGGCTGCCAGGGGCGCGGCCCGCCCGGGCCTTTCTCCCGAGCGCGTCCCGGGGGTTCCTGACATGAATGGAGAGCTGGGAGCGTTTTGGGGGGAAAAGCGGGCAGAGGAGGGGGGAAAACGTGGTGAGAAAGGGAGAGGAGGCAGCAGAAACGCGGGAGGAAATGTGGGATTTGCGGCGAGGCAGGAGGATGTGAATATCCATATATATATATAAATATAAATACATAAATATCTAGAGATATAGACATGTATAGAAATATATTTATAAATATCTAGAAAGTGTAATACCCAAAAACTCACAGGGACACAGTGAGCGGCCGGGGGATAAAAAAATTCAGATATTCCAAAAATCCTTCGTGAGTTTTGCTGCATCCCTGATTTCCCAAATGGAGCATGAGGCAAGGGAAAGGAAGAGGAACACAGGGACACAGGGATCTGTCCCTGGGACTGGGATCTGTCCTTGGAACTGGGATCTGTCTTTGAACTGGGATCTGTCCCTGGAACATCTCCTTGGAATTGAGATATCTCCTTGGAACTGGGATCTCCCACTGGCACTGGATCTCTTCATGGCTGCCACAGCTCTGGAATTGTCCAGCAGCCCCAGGAGCTCTGTCTCTCCAGGATTGGAATATTTGGGAATCTTTGGGCACAGAGGAAAGTTCTCCTCCTCCTGCAGGGTGATGGCTCTGCTGCGCCATCCACACCTGCTGCACTCCTGGTGTCACCAAAACTTCCCATTTTGGTGAAATTAGTTCCTCTTCTCTGGAAAAGTCTGACACAGAAGTGTCTGGGCAGGGCTGGAGCAGCAGGGGAAGCACAGGACAGGATTGAGGGCCCCCTCAGAGCTGTGTCCAGGAGTGGCACAGCTGATGGATCCCAGTCCCAAACTGGGGCTGGGCATCCCCAGGGTGTCCCTGGCTCTGACTGGAGCCACATCCCAGTCCAGGAGGGGCACAGCTGATGGGTCCCAGTCCCAAACTGGGGCTGGGCATGAGGAGAAGCAGCTGGGCCCAGGTCACAGAGCTGCCCCAAGACCCCCAGGAACTAAACCTGGTGTGGATAAACATGGACAGGGAATTTTCCCCTCTGGTCCTTCCCTCCCTGATTTCCCAACCCCAGGCCACAGCCACACTCATGCCTGGAAGTGTCCCCTGCAGCCTGGGGGCTGGGGTGGGTTTCCTGCTTGGGATTCTCCAGGAATCCCAGGATCAGGGATTGTCTGAGATAGATCCCTCTAAATCCAGAGATTGTCCAGGATCAGATCTCCCACCTTATACTCTTCCCTGTAAATCCAGGGGTTATCCAGGATCAGATCCCTGTAAATCCAGGGGTTATCTGGGATAGGATCCCTGTAAATCCAGGAGTTATCTGGGATGGGATCCCTGTAAATCCAGGGGTTATCTGGGATGGGATCTGTGTAAATCCAGGGGTTATCTGGGATCAGATCTCCCATCCCTGATGCCAGCAGGCTCCCCGTACTCAGCCCTCCCAGCCCTGTGGGATGTGTTTGTGCCGCTCCACGGGGAATCCTTGTGAGGGACCAGCAGGGCTGGAGCAGGAAAGGGAAGAAAGCAAAACAAAAAAGGGGGGAAATGCCAGAGAAAATGAGCAGAGCTTTTCTTCCCAACACCTCTTTGCTGCTGTTCCTCCAACCTGGATCCCAGATGGTTTCCCTTGGCCTCCCAGTTTGGGGAGCACTGGGGTGCCCCTCTTTGAATGGGAGAGCTGGGAACCTCCTTGGTCCTTCCCTCCTTCCTTCCTTTGATGCCTTGGAGTGGCTGCCTGGAACAGGGAGCAGACAAGATGAAGATAATAAAATTGGATATTTATTCAAGGCCTTGCACAGACACACCTTGGGCTGTCAGAAGCCTCTGAGGCTGCACCCAAGGTGGTCACGAGTTTTTCAGCCAATTATATATAAATTTGCTCCATTTGCATATTGGGGGTTAATCCTCTAATTATAACTTCAGGTAATGAAGTCATTCACCCCCAGTTTGCTCCCCACAATTCATTTTGTTTGTACTTTTCAGGGCCTGAGACAATAAGGTGTTCTTGAGTTTCAGGCCTAGAGAGGAATTGTTTTGTCTGAATAAAGCAGGAGAACAGCAGCTGACAGACCATGGAGTTGGAGAGCTGTGCACTAAAGCAGCTCAGGATCTGGAAAACAGAAAATTAATCCTAAGGCATCACCTCCTTCCTTCCCTCCCTCTCTCCCGGGCTGGATCCTGCGCCTGCCACAGGCACGAGGCCATGAATATTGAAGTGCCAGAGGGGCTTTTTATGGACTCCACAGATGTGCCGGGACTCGGGGCCGGCCCCATCACCTCGGGCCGCCTGAAAAGGACGAACAAAAGCCCGAAGAAAGAGGGCGAGGGGCGGAGGGGGCAGGGAGGCGAGGACCAGGAAAAAGTTGAAAGCGAAGAAAAGAGGGCTGGAGTTGATGGATATTCCATCTGTTTATGTTCAGGGAATTCACAAAGGCTGCCGGGGACGGGGCTCCCTGTTTGCCCTCCCTCCCTCCCCAGTGTTCGGGATGGGGAGGGTTTGTTCTCTGCAAGGAGCAGAAAGGTTTGGGTTTGTGTGGGGGCAGGGCAGGGGGGCTGATCCTCAGGATCTGCCCCGTGGATCCTGCTGTTCCCACAGGGAGCCTCTGGGATGGGATCTGGGATCAGATCAGCCATGGATCCTGCTGCACCCACAGGGAGCCTCTGGGATGGGATCTGGGATCAGATCAGCCCATGGATCCTGCAATTCCCACAGGGAGCCTTTGGGATCTGATCTGTGATCAGATAAGCCCCGTGGATCCTACTAGTCCCACAGGGAGCCTCTGGGATCAGATCTGGGATCAGATCATCCATATGGATCCCACTATTCCCACAAGGAACCTCTGGGATCTGATCTGGGATCAGATCATCTCTGTGGATCCTGTTATTCCCACAGGGAGCCTCTGGGATCTGATCTGGGATCAGATCATCTCTGTGGATCCCACTATTCCCACAAGGAACCTTTGGGATCTGATCTGTGATCAGATCAGCCCCATGGATTCTGCAATTCCCACATGGAGCCTCTGGGATCTGATTTAGGATCAGATCCATCCCATGGATCCCACTATTGCCACAGGGAGCCTCTAGGATGGGATCTGGGATCAGATCAGCCCCATGGATCCTGTTATTCCCACAGGGAACCTCTGGGATCACATCTGGGATCCAATCCAGGATCAGATCCCTCCCCCTGTAAATCAGGACAAATTTCAGGCTCTTCCCTGACTTTCCTTGGGCTCCACGCGTGGCTTTGGGGAAGAGCAGCTGGGCAGGGATGAAATTCCGTCTCCTTTGTGGGTTTGGAAAAGCCCTCCCTGGGTTCAGCTTCCCGGCCAAGGCACGTTCTGAGCCCAGCCCCGGGTCTGGCCGTGCTCAGAGCAGCTCCTGGCGCTGGCCAGAGGATTTGGGGATGGATATTCCAGGGAAATTTGGTGTCTCCAGCTTTTTCTTCCCAAAATCTCCCATTGCTGCACTCACGGCTGTGACTCCAGAGCTCGGAGGGACAAAGGTTCTGCTTGAACAGGAGGGAATTTCACAGGGGAAAATGGGAATTTTGGGTCCATGTGGATCCCAAATTAAGGCTTTAAGGAAAATCCAGCCTGGAATCTCGCTTGTGTTCCATGGTCAGGGGAGAGGGAAGGGATTGGGAAAGACCTTTAGGGATGTCTATCTCCAATCCCAGGTGTTCCTGGGCAAGGGTTTTCCTAAAATCCCCAATCCCTGAGCTGGGAGGAAAATTCTGGCAGTGAGAGGAAGGTTTGGGGTGAGAAAAATAGGCAGAGATAGGGGGAAATGTGGAAAAAGAGAGGGGGAAATAGAGAAAAAATATGGAAAAATAGAGAAAACCAGAAAAAAAAAATAGAGAAAAATATGGGAGAAATATGGGGAAAATATGGAAAAGTAGAGAAAACAGAAAAAATAGGGAAAAATATGGAAAATTATGGGAGAAGTATGGGAAAATTGAGGGGGAAAAAAGGAGAAAAACAGAAAAATTTGGAAAATTTGGAAAATTGAGACAAACAAGAAATATGGAAAAATACAGAAAAAAAATACAAATAGGGAGAAATAGAATGAAATAGAGAAAATCGAGAACAATAGAGAAAATATGGAAAAATAGAGAAAAATATGGGAAAATAGGGAAAAAATCTAGAAAAAATACAGGAAAAAAATAGAGACAAATATGGAAAATAGTGAGAAACAGAGAAAATCAAGAACAATAGAGAAAAACACAGGAATATACAGGAAAATGGAGCAAAATAGAGGAAAAATATAGAAAAATTAGAGAAAAATATGGAAAATTAAAGAGAAGTAGAGATAAATCCCTCAGCTGGTCCCCAAATTTCCCATTTTCCTGGCTGCTATTCCAGGGCAGCCCCCATCCCCTGGTGCAGAATTTCTAGATTAAATCTCACCTCCAGAATTCCAGGATTGGTTTCTGCCTCTGCTCCACACCAAAGGCCTGTGCTCTGTTAGTCTGGAAAACTCTGGGAAAGAGTTGGGAAAGGGCTGGGAAAGGGAGGGAAGAGAATCCCAAGGTTTTGTTGTGTGTGCTAAGGGGATTTCTGGGAGTTTTGGGAATTTGAGACCCAGGAATGTTCTTGAGAATGGGAATAGGGAGCACAGGGTGGGTTTGTGCCTCCTCAAAGCCCTGCCTGCTGTTTCTTGGGAATTCAGGAATTCCAACTTTTCCAAGGGAGGGAGGGACAAGGGGGTTCTGGGGTTTGTACTGGGAACAAAATAAGTTGTAGCAGGACAATTCTGTGCCGCCTTTTTGGGCTCCTTGAGGCCTTGTTTGCACCTGGATGGGCTCAGTTTGCTCCTGCCTGGGGAAAAGCAGAGCTGGGAAGGCTGGGAGAGCTCCTGCTGGGGGCAGGTCCAGCCCAGGAGAGGATAAATCCCCATCCCAGTGATCCTGGTTCATTGTGTCCTGCTTCCTTCCTGCCCCGATGGTCTGGAATGGGGGATCCAGGGATTCCTCCATGTCTGAATCCCAAAAATTCCCCCATCCTGCCCCAGGGTAGGATCTTAGCCCTAATCATGGGGTGGGCTGGGAGCAGCTTAAAGTTGATCCAGACCCATCCTCCTGCCATGACAGGGACTCCTTCCACCATCCAAGCCCTGTCCAGCCTGGCCTTGGACACTTCCAAGGATCCAGGGGCAGACACAGCTTCTCTGGGAAAGCTGTTCCAGGGCCTCCCCACCCTCACAGCTGGGAATTCCTTCCCAATATCCCACCTAAACCCCTCTCTGGCAGTGGGAAACCATTCCCTGATTTTCTCCATCTCCATCTTTCCTGTGCCTCCTTCAGGCCCTGGAAGGGCACAGTGAGGTCACTCTGGAGCTTTCCCTTCTCCAGGCTGAACAATCCCAGGTCCCTTGGTCTGGGCTGGGCTGGATAGAGAGATCTGATCCTCTGTGGGGCTCTCACTCAGGTCTTGCCAGGACCTTCCAAGCAGGTTTTCCTTCCTTCTCTCATCCCATTAAATCCAAGTTTTCCCAGGGCTGCGCTGACTTCCCGGGCAGCCACCTCTGGGTGGGATCCATGGAGCATCCCCGTGCCTGCAGCAGCTGCAGGGGGAGCTTGCTGCAGCCAAGTGCAACACAAAAGGTGCAGCACCAGCCCAGCCAAACCCAATCCCACCCTAATCCCACTCCATCCCTAATCCTGCTCCCTCCCCAGTCCCATTTTCAATCCCATTCCCTCCACAATTCCACTCCATCCCTAATTCTGCTCCCTCCTCAATCCCAATCCCATTCTCAATCCCACTCCATCTCTAATCCTGCTCTCACCTCAATTCCACTCCCAGTTCCATTCCCTCCCCAATCCCACTCCATCCCCAATCCCATTCTCTGTCCCCAATCCCACTCGAAATCCCATTCTCAGTCCTACTCTGTCCCCAGTCCCATTCTGTCCCCAATCCCATTCTCTGTCCCCCTCTCTCCCCAGTCCCACTCCTTCCCCAATCCCACTCCCTCCCCAATCCCATTCTCAATCCCACTCTGTTTCTTATCCCACTCTGCCCCCAATCCCACTCCATCCCTGATCCTGCTCCCTCCTCAATCCCACTCCCAATTCCATTCCCTCCCCAATCCCATTCTCTGTCCCCAATCCCACTCCCAATCCCATTCTCAATCCTACTCTGTTCTCAGTCTTGTTCTCTCCCCAGTCCCATTCTCAATCCTGTTCCCTCCCCAATCCCATTCTCAATCCCACTCCCTCCCCAGTCCCATTCTCAGTCCTGTTCTCTCCCCAGTCCCACTCCTTTCCCATCTATCCCATTCCATGTTTGGGATGGTGCAGCAGGCAGGGATGTGCTGAGGGGTGGCCGGCAGCCCCATTCCCCCAGCCCCATTCCCCCATTCCCATTCCCCCCGCCCCATTCCCCCATTCCCATTCCCCCAGCCCCATTCTCATTCCCCCATTCCCCCAGCCCCATTCCCCCAGCCCCATTCCCGTTCCCCCAGCCCCATTCCCCCAGCCCCATTCCCTCAGCCCCATTCCCCCAGCCCCATTCCCGTTCCCCCAGCCCTATTCCCATTCCCCTAGCCCCATTCCCGTTCCCCCAGCCCCAATCCATCTCCCATAACGAATGCTCTCCCACGCCCATCCTGGCTCCCGGTGCCTCCAGGACCAGCCTGGGGCTCCTCGTGGAGCAGCCCTGGCTCAGGCTGAGCCTGGAGGGCCTCGCTGGGGCTGGTTCCTGCTGATCCTGTGGGATAATTTAACTCCAGGGCCAAGAGGAGCCCAGGAGCTGCGGCTGGAGAGGAGAGAGGAGGAGGAGAAGGGAATGGGGACAGGGGACACAGCCAGGCCTGACTGCAGATGGCTTTTCCTGGTCCCCTGCTCCAGTTCCAGCCTCCCCCTGCTTCTTCCAAACCCCTCCAAAGGGCTCTTGCTGGTTGTTCCCCAACCTGAACCAGCAGCTTTGCTCAGGATTGGGAGTTTGGGGCTGTAATTCCCACATTTCCTCACGCTGGAATGAGCCCTGGGACAAGGCCAGGCTTCCCTATGTCATCTTTCCCTGCACTGTTCCAGCCACTCCAGGGGGGTTTATTCCTTTTTCCCAGCTCTTCCTGAAGGGGAAGGATTCAGCATTGCTCCACACAAACCCTCACCAGGTTCCTCCACGGGGTCACTTCACCCCTTGGCTCCCAAAAATTGCCCAGACATTGGAAATCTCCCTCACAGCAACAGGAAGATTCCACACTGCGTCCTTGCTGCCACTCCCAGGATGAAGCTCTGACTTTTTATTCCTGAAATTACAATTTCTTCCTAAAAGCAAAGAGATTTGGGCAGTCTGAGCTTTTCATTCTGAGTTGCAGAGCAGTTACTCTGAAAAAGAGATGAAAAAACAATGGAATCACTCCTTAAAAAGCCCAAATACAGCAGGATGAGAGTGAGTCCTGTAACCTACACACTTCTCTCCTGGTTTTTCCCTCTCTCCTGGTTTTTCCTTTTCCCTTCAGTTTTCCCTTTTCTTTTCAGTTTTCCCTGTTCTCCTCCTTGTCCTGCTGGAGGTTTTCCCCTCCTTTCACTCCCGGCTCAGCTTTTCCTGTCAATCTTTCCCAGGATGAGATCCTGGGGGCTGTGCCTGCTGCCAGCCTGCTGCTTCCCATCCTTCATCCTTCCCACCCAGGAAGGTGCTGCTGGAAATTTCTGCACCTTTCTCTTTGCAGAGCAAAGGGTAAAACACCACCAGGCCATTCCTGTGGCAAAAATCCCCAGAAATTTGGGTATCCCCCTGCTCCCGCTGCTGGCAGCCTCTGCTCACACAGGGATGGGTCGGAAAAAATGAAGAATTTGAGTTTGGGATTCTCCACAGCTTTGGAAAACCAAGCACAAAGAGCTCTGGGGAGAATGTGGGGATGGATTGTCTGGGATATTCCAGCTTGGTTGGGAACAGGAGCGACCTGTGGGGCTGTGAGAGCGGCAGGTGAGGGAGCTGCTCCTGGGGTGTGCTGGAGGTGTCACAGAGCCCATCCCAGCTGGAAAACATTCCCTGTCCTTCCCCACATCCCTGCCTGACAGCAGCAGCTGCTCCAGCTGGGAGCAGCTGGTCCCAGGCATTCCCTGGGAGTTTTCTGCTCCCTCGGTTCCAGCTTTGAGGTCGGGTTCTTGGAGCCGTGCACTTGGCACTGGGAGCTGTGGCTGCTGTTCCCAGCCCTGCCCAGCCCCCGGGGTCACCAGGGGTGGGTGGTGACTCCTGCACGGCTGGAAAGGGGGAACAAGGCCTGGCTGGAGGTCTAGGGAAGCTTGGGAATGGAGAGGTTTATCCTGGAATTGGTGTTGATTGTCTCAGCCCTGAATCAGCACCGCGGTGGGGACAGAGGGTGGCAATCCCTCATCCTCTCCCAAAACTCCATGGACAAATCAGGGATCCTTGAGCAGGAGCTGGGGAAGGAAATTTGGGGGGGATTTTCCCTTCCCAAGTGAAAATCTGGCACAGATCCTTTCCTGGGTGCTTTTCCCTGCTCCTGGGAGCACCGGGTCCCAGGAGTGGGATGGGAGGAGCAGCTGAGCCCATTCATGATGGAACTGTGGTCAGCAGCTCCAGGGAATTCGTTGGAGCTTTCCAGATGTGACTTTGCTCCTCCAAGGCCCAGATGTGCAGGCTCCTACCTGCCCTGCATCATCTGGGGCCCAGATGTGCAGCCCTGCTGCTCTCAAGCACAGATGTTCCTTCACCTGGAGACCCCTGGAAATGGACAAATCCCAAAAATCTCATTTAGAAACAAACTCTGGCTGCGTGAGGGAGAACACCGAAATTTTTTAGAATTTTATTTTTTAGGATCTTTAAAATGTGGAGCAGATGCTGCCCCTCTGAAGCCATCAGGGGGTTTCTCAGTGATTTTGGGGGACAGATCCAGAAATCAAAGGGTTTAGATCTAAAAGCTGAATGTATTTAAGGCATTTAACAGAACACCAGAGCTCAAAGGAGGGAAAACCTCTCCAAGGGATGATTTTCCCCCCAAAAGAACCCCTGGAGCAGAGCTGCCCTGGCTCCAGCACCTTCTCCAAGGTCCCACACTGCGTCCTCCCCACAAGCCCCGCGACATAAAAGGAATTTTGTGTGGAATGCAGAGGCTTTTTGTGGTGAACTGGGTACAAACGAGGCGGCTCCGGGGGGATCTGCGCCTCCCACCCCTCAAACTCCCCAGCAGCTGTCGGGAGCCACAGCTGCAGCTCCCAGCGCTGCCAAGAAGAAAAGCAGATTTTTGGGTGATGATAATATAGGAGCTGAACAAAAAAAGGGGGAAAAAAATAGGCTGGAAAACACGGTTAGAGACTTCAGGGGGCTTTATGGTCAAGCTGAGCTTACGTAAGCCCTGCTTTAATCCTAAATTAGCAAAGGTTCGCCCGAAAGAAAAAGGACTTTGCTGTGAGCACGATTTGGTTCTGGCTCTCAGCAAGGCTGGGTGGTTCCTGTGGAAAACAACAGCCAGGCTTGGGAAGGGAAAAAATCAATTAATGCAGTGAATCCCCTGATTTCTTGGGAAAGAAGGAAAAGGTGGCAGGGCTGGAGCTGTCCCCAGCTCAAGGGTTTCTCGTGTCCCATTGTCCCTTCTCTGCTGCCCTGGCCTGGCTGAGACCCTCCAAAATCAACATCAGCATCCCATAACCCCCCCATGGAACATCTCTGGAACCTGGAAATGCTCCAGGAGAGACAATGTTGGAGTTCCAGGTCTTCCAAAAGCTGCTGAGGACCTGGAATGTCCATGTGGGGCCTTCTGCTTGATCTCCAGCCAAAAACACAGAGCAAAGCTGGGCTTATTTATTCCAGCTGGGTTCAGGAGAGCCCCAGGAGGCCATGCCTGGTGCTGGGACTGAGGCAGGGAGAAGGGAAAGGGAAAAGTCCAGGGAAAGTCGAGGTGGAGGAATGAGTGACTGGTTAAACATTGGGAAAGGATGGATGGTGCCTGAATCCCATAGGAAATTTGGGAGTTGAAGAGCTGAGCTGTCTCCTGTGGGCAGCCTAACCTCCAACTGAAGCCAAGCTGGAAAAGGTTTTCCCATCTATGAAAATTCCCAATTGTTCCCTTTTTTCCCCCATCCTAAGTTTTAAAAACTGAAATCTTCAACCTCAAAACTTGATACACAAGTCAAAGCGTCATTCATCGACAACATTTCAGTTCCTGCCCTTTGCAGGACAAAATGGGCAACTCTGAAACAGAAATTTCCAAGGAAAAATGGAAATTCCTTGAAATAAGCCAAGCGCTGGAAGTTCATTTCCCTGTGACAATTTGATTCAGGGACTATGAACTCCCCTTTTCCTGTGAGAAATTTTCATTTTCCAAAGTTTTCTTGGCAACATAGGGGAAAATAACGGTAGGAAATACCATAAACAGTGTAAAGGCAGTGGATGTTTTGTCCAGATGGATGTTTTGGGCAGAGTTTTTCCTTTTGAGGAAAATGTGGACTCTCCTGGATCTCTGGAAGTGTCCAAGGCCAGGCTGGACAGGGCTTGGAGCAGCCTGGGACAGTGGAAGGTGTCCCTGCCATGGCAGCGGTGAATGGGATGAGTTTTAAGATCCCTCCCAGCCCAAACCAGTCTGCGATTCCAGAATTCCCATGGCTGAGGAGATAAGCCAGAACTTGAGAGACTCCTTTTCTTAGATATTGGGAGGAAATTCCTCCCCGGGAGGGTGGAATGGATTCCCAGAGGAGCTGTGGGTCCCTGGCAGTGCCCTGGGAGGTGCCCATGCCCATGGCAGGGATGGCACCGGGTGAACCTCGAAGCCTCTCCACCCCAAACCAGAATATTCACAATTCCAGCTTTATTTTGCCAACTTTGCTGGGCTCTTTAACCCTTCCAAATATTTTTCCCCGTGAGACTTAACCCCCCCGCTGATGTCTCTTATCTCCTGTCCCCAGGGAACCGCCTGGACGAGGGCTCGGACGTGGAGTCGGAGCCGGACCTGCCGCTGAAGCGGAAGCAGCGCCGCAGCCGCACCACGTTCACGGCGGAGCAGCTGGAGGAGCTGGAGAAGGCGTTCGAGAGGACGCACTACCCCGACATCTACACCCGCGAGGAGCTGGCCCAGCGCACCAAGCTCACCGAGGCCCGCGTGCAGGTAAGGCCTGGCCTAACCGCGTGCAGCCCGGCCTAGCCCCACATTGGTCAGCCTAACATCGCACTGCCCGGCCTAACCCAGCACTGCCCAGCTTAACCCAGCACTGTCCAGCCTAACCCTGCACTGCCCGACTTAACCCAGCACTGCCCAGCTTAACCCAGCACTGTCCAGCCTAACCCAACACTGCCCAGCCTAACCCTGCACTGCCCGGCCTAACCCTGCATTGCCTGGCTTAACCCAGCACTGCCCGGCCTAACCCAGCACTGCCCGGCCTAACCCCACGCTGCTCAGTCTAATCCCGCACTGCCCAGCCTAACCCAACACTGCCCGGTCTAACCCAACACTGCCCAGCCTAACCCTGCACCACCTGGCCTAACCCTGCACTACCCAGCCTAACCCAACACTGCCCGGCCTAACCCAGCACTGCCTGGTGTAGCCCTGCACTGCCCAGCCTAAGCCAGCACTGCCCGGCCTAACCCAGCACTGTCTGACCTAACCCCATGCTCCCTGGCCTAACCTCTCTATCCCCAGCCTAATCCTGTGCACATCAGCCTAGCCCTGCACAGCCCAGCTCAACCCCGCATATCCCAGCCTAACCCCGCACATCCTGGCCTAAACCTAGGCTCCCCGGCCTAACTCTGCACCCCTCAGCTTAACCCCATGCTCCCCAATGTAACCCTGCACAGCTCAGCCTAACCCTGTGCACCCCAGCCTAATCCTGCGCATTCCAGTTTAACCCTGCTCTCCCTGACTTAACCTTGCGTAGCCTAGCCTAACCTCACTCTCCCTTGGCCTAACCCTGCTCTCCCTGGCCTAACCCTGCTCTCCTTGGCCTAACCCTGCTCTCCTTGGCCTAACCCTGCTCTCCTTGGCCTAACCGTGCTTTCCCTGGCCTAACCCTGCTCAGCTCAGCCTAATCCTGCTCAGCCCAGCCTAACCCCACTCTCCCCGCCTGGAGCACGGCTGCTCCTTCACTGCCTCCTCCTAACAGAGACAAACCTTCACACTGGGGTTCAAGCAATCAAACTAAAGTCAGATCTTTATTGGAAACTTCCATCCAGGCATGGACACAGCCAGTCATGGCATTCCTACAATCTAATTAGAGTGATTAATTAGGATTTCTGACAGGTACAGCCAATAGGGTGTTGATCTGTCCCAGGAACTCCCCCCATGTCAGCCCCAAGGACTTCTTGGCCCCATTTTCTTCTCAGATTGTGGTTGGGAAACAAAAGGTTCTTCCCCTTGGAAACAGGACTCAGCAGCGTTTCAGGGATGTGTTTGAAGGTTCATTCTCGTTCTAAACTCTTGGAAAAAGTTTAAGGAAACCAAAAAATTCTGTGTAACCCTGGGGTTGATGTCCTACAGAGCTACAGATGGAGGGGAAAGCAAAGATCTTGAGGCATCACCTCCCCTTGGAGAGGAGCTGGGAATGAGTGAGGCTGCTCCAAGGTGGGAGCGAGGTCAAGCCCAGCTCTGCCTCTCGGGCTCCACGGGTTCCACATTCCCACGGACTCAGAGAGGCCCTCTGGATTTGTACCAGTCCTGGATTTGTATCAGTCCTGGATTTGTATCAGTACCAGCTGCAGGGTTTGCATCCCCGTTGGGACCAGGAGCCAAATTTTGGCATTTTCCCTTGGAGGCGATCCCTGCGCTGGCCGGAGAGGACGCGGCTCCAGCGCGTTTCTTCCCACCTGGAGCAATCCCACACTTCCCAGCCTCGCCCCGGGGAGCAGCAGATCAGATTTTGCAAAGTTTGCAAGTTCCACATGTGAATTTTCAGACAAGTTTTGTTGGTTTTGGTTTTTTTCCCCTTGGATCTCTGGAGAGCACAACAGGGGCTGGGGGGGAAGGGGAGGGGAGGAGAGGGGAGGAGCGGGAAGGGAGGGTTTGGAGCTGGGAATTCTGACATGGACACGATTAATGGCCCTGGTGGGAGCTGCACACAGAGCCCCTTATGTGTCCCACATAAAGGCTGGGTCAGCAGCGTGTGCAAACAGCACCAGGATTCCCGGGATAATGGAATCCCTCGGGAAAGGCAGGAAGGGGGAGGGATTGAGGTCTGGAGTGGGGAAATGGAGACCCCCGCAGTCTGTGCCCCCAGCAGGAATCCCTGTGGGAGCAGGGAAGGCTCTCCAGGCTCTCTCCTGCTCCTGGAATGAAATTTTCCTAAGGAAACCAGGCTGGATCTGCCTGTGGGATGTGCTCACCCAGCAGCCAGAACTGCCAGAGTTTTGGGGTTTTCCCCTCTGATGTTCAGGAATGGGGGTGTCCCCCACTCCTGGTTAAGGATTTTTCCCAAAGAATTGTCCAGCACTCCCAGCACTGCCACAGGAGCTGTCACTTCCCTCCTGGGAAATCCTGGATTTTCCTGGAGCTGTCACCTCCCTCCAGCTTCCTCTTGGGAAATCCTGGATTTTCCTGGAGCTGTCACCTCCCTCTAGACTTGGCTGTGGAGATTGGAAAAGGAAATCCAGCACAATTTAGCTTTGATCTTGGCTTTGATCTTGGCCCAGGGAGTCCAGAAGTGTTGATTTGGTGGCCGTGCAGGATCAGGGGTGTTTGGAGCCAGGGAAAGTGGCTCATTAAGGGAATGAAGCCACCCGGGGTTGGAATGTGTGAATTCCCCCAGTTTTGTTTTGCATATTTTGCCCTAATCGCTCTTCCTGGTGTAGGTGGGCACAAGCTGTCGAGCAGGGGATGGAAAATGGTTATTCCTGTGGTGAATAATGGGAAAAAATGGAACTTTGAGGAAGAGCAGAGTTTAGGGAACACCATGGAAGTGATGCTGAGGAGGAAGGGAAGAGCCCCAAAACGCCAGGGAGAACACAAAATTTCCCCAAAGATCTGGGAGAAACAATGGAGGAAGGACAAGCCAAAAAAAGAAATAAATAAATTAAATTTAAAAGAACTTTTCCCTAGTCCCAAGCTGGGATGTCCCAATCCCTCCCTGCTCCCAGGCCCTCGTGGGGAGGCTCCTGCCAGGGCTGTGCAGCAGCTGCTCTCTGAGGCGCATTCCTGCTGCCTTGCTCATTCCAGCAGCCTGGCACCAGCAGCCTCTTCCCACCACTCGGGAGGCTGCCGGCCCTTGGCAGATTTTCTGGATGTCAGGGCAGATCTTCCACTGCCTCTCAGGGTCTCCAAACATTGTTCAGTCAAGATCTGGTGCCAAAAAAAAAAAATCTAAAAAATTTTAAAAAGTAGTGACACACACACGTGGACACATCCAGCAGGGAATCAAGATCTGGTAAAAAAAAAATAAAAATTAAAGCTAGCTCCACACATGTAAATCTACATGGACACATGCAGCAGGGAATCTTCCCCCACCTTGGGGGTTCTCTTCTGTCTCGAGTGAGTTTTTAAGCCAAGGATTGAGTTTTGGGTTAAAAATGGCTCTAAGGCAGCAGGGCCAGCTCAGAGTGGGGGTTCTGGGGGTGTTTATGAGACTTGGAGGGACAGGACAAGGGGGAATGGCTCTGAACTAGAAGAGGGACAGATAAATGGGATAGCTGAGAGCAATTCCTCCCTGGCACAGCTGTGGCTGTCCCTGGATCCCTGGCAGTGCCCAAGGCCGGGTGGGACAGGGCTGGGAACAGCCTGGGATAGCAGGAGGGGTCCCTGCCATGGCAGGGGGGGCACTGGATGGGCTTTGAGGTGCCTCCAACCCAAACCACCCCAGGATTCATTCCATGATTCCATGCCCATCCTCCTTGTGTGGGCTGGGGGCAGAGGTGAGGAGGCAGATGAGGGGACTGTGACCCAAAAGAGGCGCTGGAGAGCAGCTGCCCCACATCTGCTCCTCGTTCCACTCATCCCTTGGATCACAGCTTGGGGGTGGTGTTATTCCTACTCCTGTATCCAATTCCTGCTCCTGTTCCTAGTCCTGCATCCAATTCCTGCTCCTGTTCCTATTCCTGCATCCAATTCCTGCATCCAATTCCTGCTCTGTTCCTATTCCTGCATCCAATTCCTGCTCCTGTTCCTACTCCTGCATCCAATTCCTGCTCCTGTTCCTACTCCTGCATCCAATTCCTGCTCCTGTTCCTAGTCCTGCATCCGATTCCTGCATCCAATTCCCATTCCTATGCCCATTCCCATTGCTATTCCTATTCCTATTCCTATTCCTATTCCTATTCCTATTCCTATTCCTATTCCTATTCCTATTCCTATTCCTATTCCTCTTCGTATTCCTCTTCCTCTTCTTTTTTCCCGTGCTGCATTCCCACTTTGACACTCCCTGCCCAAACCCAAAGGGATTTGTCCTCTCTCTTTGCTCCTCTGTTGGTTTCCCCACATTGGAAGGCAAATTCCCCCGAGTGCTGAACTCCCCCCAGTGCTGAATTCCCCTGAGTGCTGAACTGCCCTGAGTGCTGAGCTCCCGTGAGTGCTGAACTGCCCTGAGTGCTGAACTGCCCCAGTGCTGAACTGCCCTGAGTGCTGAACTCCCCTGAGTGCTGAACTGCCCTGAGTGCTGAACTCCCCGAGTGCTGAACTGCCCTGAGTGCTGAACTCCCGTGAGTGCTGAACTGCCCTGAGTGCTGAACTCCACTGAGTGCTGAACTGCCCCGAGTGCTGAACTGCCCTGAGTGCTGAGCTCCCGTGAGTGCTGAACTGCCCTGAGTGCTGAACTCCACTGAGTGCTGAACTTCCCCGGGTGCTGAACTCCCCTGTTTGCTGAATTCCCCCAGTGCTGAACTCCCCCGAGTGCTGAACTGCCCTGAGTGCTGAACTTCCCCGAGTGCTGAACTCCCCTGTTTGCTGAATTCCCCCAGTGCTGAACTTCCCCGAGTCCCGAGTTCCCCGAGCGCTGCTCCCTCTGCCCCATCCCCCGAACTCCCTTTCCCTGCCCTGGGAAGCTCCGGCAGTGCCAGCCCCTCCTGGCAGGGCTGGAGCCCGGCTGGGCACGCAGCTGTCGGGATAACGGGAACTCTGACACGTTGACAGCTCATAAACCCCTGAGCTGGAGCCCTGAGCCGCTCCCGGCTCCGGTTTCTTGGCAGATCCCGGGAGGCTGAGCGGGGTTTTGGCCGGGTCACGGCGGTGTTTGGGTGTTTGGGATGCAGATCCCGGCTCAGGCTTCCAGAGGGATGAGCTGTGAACAGGTTAATCCCAGGCTGAGCAGAGCCGGGGATGAGCCAGTGGTCAGCCAGTGCAAATTCCAGGGATTTGTCCTTGTGCCACGCAATGTCCTGACTCAACTGAAAGAATTCTCACCCTTCCCACCCGCCCGGAAAACAACCCGTGAACGTCGCAGGCATTAGGGAATTAACAGGAGTTCACTGCGTTAATTTAGTGGCAGCTTTGATTTTGATCTTGGATGTTTTCTGGGATTTTTCACCCGTTTTTGTAATTATCTCATGGATGATGTCAAAGTTTTGATGTGGGGAAAAGAAACAAACCTTAAAAGGGACTCTGTGACAACTTTGAAGCTTTTCTCCCTGGCATTCCTGGTGGAGGGATTTTTCCCAGAACAATCCATTTCCCATAAACAATGGGGGATTTGTTTGTGGGGTGGTTTTCAGCAGGAAAATCCTTTTGCCAGGAGTTTTTTCGGTAGGTGTAGGAATGACCTCTCTGAGAAGTGCTGGTGTCACAAAAGCCACCAGGGCCAGCAGCCCTGGGGCTGGGGAGCTGGAATTAATCCTTGTCCTGCACAATCCCAGTTGTGGGCTGGTTTTCCCAAAGCTGTTCCATTTTTAGGGCAGGTTACCAACAACCCATGCTGCTTCTTTCTCTCATTTCACCAGCAGGAAGAAATAGAAAGTAAAATAAAATTGTCCAAATTATCCACTTTCAACTTGGGAATTTCTCCATGTTTTGCACAAATATTCCCTGGTGCAGAGATTCTCATTTTTTTCCTAGTGCTGTGATCAAGCCAGGGATTGGAATTTTACATTCAAAACTCAGCCAAGATCTCTCCCCAGAAAACCCCAGAGGTGTTTTTGGCTCCTCAGCATCGCCTGAGGGTCACTCAGGTGGTCACAGCAGGGCAGGAGCAGGTTTGGGATCCTGGTCCCTCCTGGGGGATTTCTGGGAATCCTGGAGGGAAGCACCGAGCTTTGGTACCGATCCCAGGAAATTCCCTGCGCTGAGGAACTCCCATTTCAACCCCAAATTAAATCAGGTGGCAGAGCTGGGGGTTTACTGATCCTTCTCTATCCCATCCCATCCCATCCCATCCCATCCCCTTGAGGAAGTGTTTAAGGAACATTGCATTCCTGGAGGAACCAATGTCCCAATTAAATATTTCTTGCTAACAAGGGTTTGTTTAATCAAAATCAGGTGGTTTCCCCCCAAAAAACACCACTCACCTGTTCCTTGAAATCCTATAAGCAGCTGCCACCTCCAGGAACCAGCAGAAATTCAGACTGAATTCCTTGGATAATCTCATTTGTGAGGAGCCATTTGTTCTGCTCCACTAACCTGGTTTAATATTTAATATTTCCTATTTATCTCCACCACATCACCCACCAGAGGAAGAGGCTCAGTCCTGAACCTGAGCAGGAGCAGCAGGGAAAAACCCACAGGTCCCAAATCCCTGTGTCCTCCTGGGATTTATTTTTTTCCTGTTCTGTCAGGAATCCTCTCTGTGGCCTCAGTGATGTCCCTGGTGTCAGGGCCAGCAGAGCAAACATCCCCTCTGAAGTGGTGTGTGGATTTATGGGGTCCTACCAGCACATCCCACCCTGGTATGGAGCAGGGAACACCCCTGGGGTCTCCCCAGCTCCTCTCTAAAACTTCTCTGCATGCCCTGAATTCCAGTCTTGGTGGGATGGACAATGCCCTGCTCTGCTCCAGGAGAGCTGGAGAGGTCCTGACCCAGCAGAATTCCCTTTCTGCAGCTGGGAAGGGCCCTCAGCCACCCCTGTGGAACATTCTGGGTGTGCTGAGGCCATAAAAGAGCCTTTCCCACCTGGTTGCCTGAGCACAAACAGGTGCTGCAGCCCCCTTGGCTTTCCCAGCCCTGTTTCCATTTATTTTCCCATCCATCCCATCCATCTTTCTCCCACATCAAGTCCTGATTAGGCTGAGCAGGAGCACAACAGGATTTTTTTTTTCCCTCCCACAGGAGGCTCTTCTTGACCTTCCTTTCCTCTCCTTGTCTGACAAATTGTGGGAGCTGACCCATAGCTGGGATAATTCGCTCCAGCCCCATCCTGGCAGCAGCTGCTCCGGCAGGGATGAGCTGGGGAGATTTCCCAGCTCCTCTCCCATCCCTGGGAGGCCTGAGGGATGTTCAGGAGCTCCAGGAGCAGGGTGCAGTGGCACAGTGGCTGCCCTGGGTGTCACCAGGCCATGAAGAACTCCTTGGAAATCTCCTTCCCAGCCTTTTCCATCCCCATCTCTGCTCCCCCTCAGCAATGCCAAGTGGTTTTTAGAACACACTTCTCTGTTTAAGGCACGTTTTGAAAGGTGATCCACAGAGAAAACCCCAAAAGCAGCAGATACAGGGTGCTGTTCCAGTCCCTGCTGTGCTCCCATTCCTGTGTCTGGGCAAGGGGGTTTGGGGTTGGCTCTGCAGGATTTGGGGAAGGGAGTTTGGGGTTGGCTCTGCAGGATTTGGGGAAGGGAATTTGAGGTTGGCTCTGCAGTGTCTGGGGAAGGAAATCTGGGTTTTTTTCAGCAGGATTTGGGGAAGGAGTTTGGGATCGGTTCTGCAGTGTCTGGGGAAGGAAATTTGGAGTTTTTTTCAGCAGGATTTGGGGAAGGGAGTTTGAGGTTGGCTCTGCAGGATTTAGGGGAAGTTTGGGGTTGGCTCTGCAGGATTTGGGGAAGTGAGTTTGGGGTTGGCTCTGCAGGATTTGGGGAAGGAGTTTGGGGTTGGCTCTGCAGTGTCTGGAAAGAGAATTTGGGGTTGGCTCTGCAGCATTTGGAGAAGGAGTTTGGGATCAGTTCTGCAGCATCTGGAAGGGGATTTGGGGTTGGTCCCCAAGATGTGGGAACCCTTTTGTAAGCCCAGCCTCGGAGAAACCTCTCCGGTAGCTCCCAAACTTCCTCCTCTTCCTCCTCTTCCTCCCCTTCCTCCCAGCTGGCTGCAGCAGCCCAGGCTGCACGGCAGGCTCCAGGCTCGCTATGCTGTAACAGGATCCCGTGCAGGGGAATCTTTGGGGGCTGATAAACCCCGAGCAGCCGGGAACTGTTTCAGGTTCCCTTTGAAGTGCACCTCGCATTACAGCGAGCTGCTCCAGCCTCGGGATTTCAACCACCAATAAAATGATTTATGAGCATAAAAGGCCCGAGCCACCTTTGAGCTGGGGGAAGAGGAGGAATTGCAAACGTCATTAGCTGCAGAGGCTCTGCTTTTTCTCCTCTGGGTTCGAAATGAGGGGCAGAACCGACCTGGTTGGGCCGTGGAACGTCCCTGCCTGTGCACGGGGAGATAAATCCCAGCAGGGGCTTTGTGCCAGGGCTCGGTGCCTGTGGGGCTGCAGCCTCCAGCCAGGCTCTGCTTTACACTCTGGGGAATCTCTTCTGGTGCAGGTGGATTTTTTTTGTGCTATCATTCCTCGTTTGTTTGGCCGTGCTGCTCCAAGTGATGCCTGGAAAGGCTGAGCTGGAACAGAGACTGGACAGGGCAAAAGGAATAAAATAGAAAAAAAATAGGAATTTATTGGAAGGATTCACCTTGGGCAGTGCAAGAGCCTGGCTGGGGCTACACCCAGATCAAATCAAGGATGGATCCTGGGCACAAGTTTTACACTTTTATAAGTTTTGGTTCCTCTGCACATTGGGGTCAATTGTCCAAGCACAGCCCCAGGCTATGAAGTCTCAGCCCCTTCTCCTTCCCCTTGTTTCTGCTTTTTGGGTTCCAGTTGTCCTTGATTCTCTGGCTAGGAAGAAATTGTTTTGTCCAACTCCCCTGTGAACAGACCTCACTAACACCTAATATGAAGTTTCAGAGTTACACACCAAGCAGCAGAGATTCTGAAAAATAAAAAAGCTAAACTCCAAGGCATCACAACAAATGCTGAGATCTCGCTTTGGCTCCAGTGAAAGAGCCTCAATCTCAGCTGGCTGAGTGTGGAAATCGCCCAAAATGTGAAAAATAGGGGGTTTATCCTCAGTTTAACCCCATGCACGGGCTGTGTGAGGACTCAAATGGGTTTTGACTTCAATCCCAAAAGCAAGTTTTCCTGGAGTCACAGGAGGAGCGTAATTAGGAACTGGATTTCTTTGCTGATAATCCTCTCCCTTGGAGTTTATCTCCCCTTTCTTCTCAAACACTGCACACCAAAAAGCCTCATCCCCAGGGTGACTCTACCTGGCTGTAAAAGGATCCAGAGTATCCCTTTATCTCCGAATAAAACAAAGGAATTCCACGGGGTGTGGGAAGCAGGACGGGAGGTGCTGCTCTCACACAGGTGGATTTTAATCCTGAACACATTTAAAGTGGAAATGAGCCCAAAACCACCTCACACGGGGCATGAAACGGCACAAATCTGTTCTGAGTTGTGTTCTGATCACAGAAGTGAGACCCCAAGTCCTCCTGTCCCATCCTAGAACATCTCACTCCACATCTTCTCCCAGAGCATCTCATCCCCAGTGGATTTGCAGCATCTGGTTCTTGGCTGGGGAAAAAAAAACCCACAAAACTCTCCCACCCTTGGGGAAGTCAGAAATGGGTGGAGTGGCTTTTTTATTCCTGGGTTCTGCTTCTCCTTCTCTCTCGATGCCTGGATTGAGATCTTGGTGATGGTTTTGCTTCAGGTGTTGGATCTTTTGTGCTGTTCTCTGCATCTTTTTGGAGTGGGAGCTCTTCCAGCCCCAGCCTTTTCCTCTGCAGAGAAAGGTTTATTCCTTTCTTTTCCTCTTCAAGGAGCTTTCTTTCTTTCCTTTTTCTCTGCAAAGAGAATGTTTCTCTTCTTTTCCTCGGCAGAGAAGGGTTTATTCCTCTCTTTTCCTCCTCAAAGGGAAGATTTCTCTCCTTTTCCTCTGCAAAGAGAACATTTTTTTCTCTCCTCTTCCTCTGCAGGGAGGTTTATTTCTCTCTTTTTCCTCTGCAAATAAATTTTAGTTTCTCTCCTTCTCCTCTACAAAGACAAGGTTTATTTCTCTCTTTTTCTCTGCAAGGAGGTTTCTTTCTCTCCTTTTCCTCTGCAAGATTTCTCTCATTTTCCTCTGCAAAGACAAGGTTTATTCATCTCTTTTTCTCTTCAAAGAGAACATTTCTTTCTCTCCTCTTCCTCTGCAGGAAGGTTTATTCCTCTCTTTTCCTCTTCAAAGAGAACATCTCTTTCTCTCCTTTTCCTCTTCAAACACAAGGTCTGTTTCTCTCCTTTCCCTCCACAAACACAAGGTTTATTTCTCTCTTTAAGTACCAGAAATACTCAGGGTGTGGACAGGACAGGAGCAGAGCAGAGCAGACCCACAGTCCCAGACTGGAATTGTTCACTTGTGCAGGACAAAAAAAATAAAAGAAAATAAAGAAAAAAGGCAGGGGATCCTCTTTGCATGACCAAAAGCTATTTAGGTGATTTTTAAAATATCTTTATACCTCTTTGCATGACCAAAAGGTTATTTAGGTGATTTTTTTTTTATTCCTTTGTGCAGCTCCCAGAACCTTCCAGGGACAGGGTGGATAAATTGCAAAGTGCCTTAGCCTGGAGGTTCATTCACAGCTCTCCCCTCAGCTCTGTCCCAGATTTGGGGGATTTGGGTGCCAGGAGGTGTGAGTGACCCATTTCTGTCACCCTGCTGGAGGGGCTGGGGAAGGAGGGCTTGGGTGCCAAGGACCTGCCAGGGCCCCACAAACCGCTCAGATCCTGCCCTGACACCAAAGGGAACCGGGGGTTTCTTGTTCTCATTGTGCAAAAACAGCAAAAAAATCGGAGCCTGGGCCCTGCCTGAGCCATCAGCCCCTGTGAGAGGGGAACAGAGCCAGGGAACCCCAAAACAACCCCAGGAAATGGATCCAGGGAACCCCAAAACAACCCCAGGAAATGGGGAACAGAGCCAGAGAACCCCAAAACAACCCCAGGAAATGGGGAATGGATCCAGGGAACCCCAAAACAACCGCAGGAAATGGGGAATGCATCCAGGGAACCCCAAAACAATCGCAGGAAATGGGGAATGCATCCAGGGAACCCCAAAAAAACCCCAGGGGGAAGCTCAGGGGACTCTTCCCAGCAGGCACGAACAGGAGCCAGAACTCCCTGAGTGAAAATTGCCTTTTCCAGTGAGAAAAACCTCAGGAATGAGGAACCATGTATAGGGAACTGTTTGGGGCTTGTGGGACCACGGTTCTGGGGTGTCTGGGAAGGGAGTTTGGGGTTGGTTCTGTGGGATTTGGAGAATCTGCAGCATTTGAGGAAGGGAATTTATGTTTTTTTCAGCAGGATTTGGGAAGGGAGTTTGGGGTTGGTTCTGCAGTGTCTGGGAAGGGAATTTGGGGGTGGTTCTGTGGGATTTGGGGAAGGAGTTTGGGATTGGTTGTGTGGGATTTCAGGAAGGAGTTTGGGTTGGTTCTGTGGGATTTCAGGAAGGAGTTTGGGTTGGTTCTGTGGGATTTGGAGGAGTTTGAGGTTTTTTTTCAGCAGAATTTGGGGAAGGCAGTTTGGGACTGCCCCCCCAAGGTGTGGGAACCCATTTGTAAGCCCAGCTCCTGATCTGAGGCCGAGCAGCTTTGGGAACCCGATGGGGGGGGGTTCCCCCCACTCTCGATTTTTGCTCCATTTTTTTCTCACTGCTGTGAAATTCAATCGTGTTTTGCAGCTCTTGAGGCCTCCCAAAGCCCAGCAGCTGCGTTCTCATCTGGCTTGAAAGCTTATCCTTGTGAACCCCAAACACAGCCAGGCCTGAGAGCCCTCCCTGAGGAAACAAAGCCAGCCCAGCCTGGGAGACTCGGGCAGGGCTTGGGCAGAGCTTTTTACCCTCAGAAGGGAGATTTTGCCTGATAAAACACGTGGGCAGCCCCAGAAAGGAAATTTTCCTCAATAAAACACATGGGCAGCCCCCCAGAAAGGAGAATCCCCCCAATAAAACACATGGGCAGCCCCAGAAAGGAAAATCCCCCCAATAAAACATGTGAGCAGCCCCAGAAAGGAGAATCCCCCCAATAAAACACGTGGACAGCCCCAGAAAGGAGATTTTCCCTGATAAAACACATGGGCATCCCCAGAAAGGGGAATCCCCCCAATAAAACACATGGGCAGCCCCAGAAAGGAAATTTTCCTCAATAAAACACATGGGCAGCCCCAGAAAGGGGAATCCCCCCCAATAAAACACATGGGCAGTCCCAGAAATGAGAATCCCCCCAATAAAACACATGGGCAGCCCCCCAGAAAGGAGAATCACCCCAATAAAACACATGGGCAGCCCCAGGAAGGAAATTTTCCCCAATAAACACACGGGCAGCCCCCCAGAAAGGAAAATCCCCCCATAAAACGACCATACACACTCAGAAAACCTCTGGAGCCTCGCGGGTGGAGCAGTGCCGCAGCAGAGCTGAGCCCAGCTTTGCCCTGGCGTTAGGCCGGGTTTATTTTAAGGCAGAGGCTGCAGAGCAGTTCTCGCAGAGCTCTGGCAGGCTCGGTCGGAGGAACTAAGCCCCGAACTCCCCGCGGGGCGGTTCTATCTCCTGAGCTTGTCTAACACCGCGAGCACGATGCTAATCTGGCCATTTATCCCTCCTGACAGTGCCACTATTATAGCGCTTAATCCTCCGGCAGAATTCCCAGCCCCGCAGATAACGAGGCTCGGCCAGGTGGTACCGGAGCATCTCTGGGGCTGGGAGGGGCTCACAAAACAAACCCCTCATCCCTGTCCCTGTCCCCGATGGGAGCGGCTCTCCCGGCTCCCAGTCCCGCCCGGGGAGAGGGAAGGGAGGGGCGAGGTGAGAATTGGCCAGAACACCCCAGGGTCTGTGCCCAGGAGCGGCTTGAGCCTGGCTTTGGCTCTGGCTTTGGGCAGAAGGTGTTGTTGTCAGATGTGACTGTCTTAGGTGTCACCTCTGGGTGTTTTCTGTCCCTTCAGATGTAGCTGGCATCGCTCAGGTGTCACCCCCGGGTGTTTTCTGTCCCCTCAGGTGTGGCTGGCATTGCTCAGATGTCACCTCTGGGTGCTTTCTGTCCCCTCAGGTGTGGCTGGCATCACTCAGGTGTCACCCCAGGGTGTTTTCTGTCCCCCCAGGTGTGACATTCATTGCTCAGGTGTTTTCTGTCCCTCCAGGTGTGACAGGCATTGCTCAGGTGTCACCCCTGGGTGTTTTCTGACCCCCCAAGTGTGACAGGCACTGCTCAGGTGTCACCCCAGGGTGTTTTCTGTCCCCCCAGGTGTGGTTCAGCAACCGGAGGGCGCGCTGGCGCAAGCAGGCCGGTGCCAACCAGCTGGCAGCCTTCAACCACCTGCTGCCAGGGGGCTTCCCACCCGCGGGCATGCCAGCCCTGCCCCCGTACCAGCTGCCAGACTCCTCCTACCCCAGCACCACCATCTCCCAAGGTGAGCCCCGGCTTCCTTCCCACCTTCCCTGCACGGGGATGGGCGTGGATTCCCTCCTGAGCCATCCCTGGTTCTCTCACTGGGCTGTGCTGGAGCATCCTGGGCTTGGAGGGCTTGAATTCCCTCCCAAACCATCCTGTGATTCTCTCACTGGTTCTGCTCTGCTGTGTGACATCCTGCCCGTGGATGGGGCTGTTTAGATTCCCATGTGGTTTTCCTTTAGTTGGGAAAATCCATTTTTTCCCTGAAAATTTCTCCGTTTTCTCCTCTATCCCACATCCCTTCTGCTGTGGCCCCATGTCCCGAGTTTTGAACAAGGAGCACATCCCAGTGAACTGGGGGTTGTGTGGGTGATCCCTCACTCTGGGGAAATCTCCATTCTGGGGTTCAGCACTTGGAATATTCCAATGGAAAGAATATTTAATTCCAGCTGCCCTTGGCCTTTACCAAGGAATTCACAACTTCTGTTTTGGGGGGAAAACAAAGCAAAAACCCAGACATTTCCCCCAAAAAATGCTCAGCTGCTGGGTCCTGTGATGGCTAAGTTGCCATTCCTGAGTTTCCTGGGAGGGGCTCACTGGGGATTCCTGGGTTTTCCGGGGTGTTTCCTGGGGGTTTCCATGGGGTTCTTGGGTTTTTCCGAGGTGTTTCCATCGGGGTTTCCATGGGGATTTCCATGGGTTTTCCTGGGGTTTCCATGGGGGTTCCCTGGGGGTTTCCCATGGGGTTCTTGGGTTTTCCTGGGGGTTTTTATGGGTTTTCCCGGGGTTTCCATGGGGTGTTCCATGGGGTTTCCATGGGATTGTTGGGTGTTCCCGGGGGTTCCTGGATGTTCCATGGGGTGTTCAATGGGGTTTCCATGGGGTTGTTGTGTTTTCCCGTGGGGTTCCTGTTTTTCCCCATGGGGATCCCAGCCCATTGGTGTCCCTGTGTCCCCGCAGACGGCAGCAGCACCGTGCACCGGCCGCAGCCGCTGCCGCCCTCCACCATGCACCAGGGCGGCCTGGCCGCCGCTGCCGACTCCGGCTCTGCCTACGGCGCCCGGCACAGCTTCTCCAGCTACTCCGAGAGCTTCATGAACGCCGCAGCCCCCGCCAACCACATGAACCCCGTCAGCAACGGCCTCTCCCCGCAGGTACGGCACCGTCCTCAGCCTCGTGCGGGCGCCAGGAGCGGGGACACCTCGGGGACACCTCGGGGACGTCGTGGGGAGCCGGCACTGCAGAGCACTGCTGGCCCTTGGGGTTGTTCTTGTGGTTGTTGTTGAGTTGTTGAGAGTGATTAGTTCGTTTGTTAGTGAGCAGCAGCTCTGTCCTGAGCTCAGCACTGGTCATTCCCACAGCCAGGTTGGGGTGAGGGGTCACCAACAGCTGGAGCACCTCCCAAAAGCATTCCAGAGCACCCTGTTGTACTGGGTTTGAGCACAAGGACAGCAAACCTGAGTGCTCCACACCTGACTGACTCCAAAACCATTCCAGAGCACCCTGCAGTGCTGGGTTTGAGCACAAGGACAGCACACCTGAGTGCTCCACACCTGACTGACTCCAAAACCATTCCAGAGCACCCTGCAGTGCTGGGTTTGAGCCCAAGGACAGCACACCTGAGTGCTCCACACCTGACTGCTCACACCTCACTGCTCCACACCTCACTGACTGCTCCACATCTGACTGACTGTGTCACACCTGACTGACTCCAAAACCATTCCAGAGCACCCTGCAGTGCTGGGTTTGAGCACAAGGACAGCACACCTGACTGACTGCTCCACATCTGACTGAGTGCTCCACATCTGAGTGACTCCCAAAACCATTCCAGAGCACCCTGTGGTGCTGGGTTTGAACCCAAAGACAGAACACCTGAGTGCTCCACATCTGACTGACTCCCAAAACCATTGCAGAGCACCCTGCAGTGCTGAGTTTGATCCCAAGGACAGCACACCTGACTGACTCCACAGTTTATCCTGGCTGATGATTTAGGCACGACCCAGAGTTTGTCTGGCTTGACCACAGGTTTGAGCCCAGAGATGGAGATTTGGGGTTTAAGTCACAGATCTGAGCACAGAGATGGAGATTTGGGGTTTAAGTCACAGATCTGAGCCCAGAGATGGAGATTTGGGGTTTAAGTCACAGATCTGAGCCCAGAGATGGAGATTTGGGGTTTAAATCACAGATCTGAGTCCAGAGATGGAGATTTGGAGTTTAAGTTTGGGCAGCTCGTGCAGACAATCCTGCTGATGCTCTGCACGAGGTGAGCTGTGCAGGAGGAAAGGAGTCTCCAAGCTCATCTTTGTTTCCAGGTGGAACTGAAAATGAGCAGCCAGGATTTGTCCTTATCCTGAGGGACACCAAATCCCCTTTTTTCCACTCTCAATCACTGGTGTGATGTGGAGTTGTGTGAAGGGCAGTGGTTGTTTCAGAGGGATCTGTTTATTTAGGACAGGAAACCAAAATAATTTGGAGCTAGGAGGAGAAATGGAAAAGCTGCAGCACTTTGGAGAGGAGTCCAACAAACAGGGACACCAGGTGAAAACAAGCACAGAGTGTCAGTGGAAAGAGGGAATTTTTGCAGCTTCTCCCCCTATATCCTGGCTTTGAGTGGGAAAATGTTAAAATGTGACTGGCATAGGAGTAAATGGGAAAATGCTGGAATATTGATGGGCATGGGGATGGATAGGAAAATATTGAAATGTGACTGGGATAGGCCTGGATGGGAAAGTATTGAAATATTGACTGGGATGGGGCTGGATGGGAAAATATTCAAATACTGCCTAGGATGGGGCTGGATGGGAAAATACTGAAATGTGACTGGGATGGGGCTGGATGAGAAAATACTGAAATGTGGCTGGGATGGGACTAGATGAGAAAATATTGAAATGTGACTGGGATGGGGCTGGATGGGAAAATATTGAAATACTGCCTGGGATGGGGCTGGTTGGGAAAATACTAGCAGGTGACTGGCACAGGGCTGGATATTGCTCCAAAGAGGGAAATTTGGGGGGGAGGAGGCAGATATCCCTCTGACAAGGGATTTCTTAGAGCACTGGGCTCAGGCTCAGAGGATACAGCCTGGGATTCAAAGGCAGGCCCGGGTTAGCTGGGCCAGGGCCCGGGATTAACTCAGATGATCCCAAGTGCAATTTATCCCCAGGGAATAAGGCAGGGATGAGATGCCTGGGATGAGCCCCAGGCACAGAGAAGGCCACGCTGCAATTTCCATTTCCCTTCATCCTCTCCTGGCCAGTGCCACCGAATCAGGGGCTGTTGAAAGGAGCAGACCGTGGCTTTTCCTGCGCTTATCCCAATCCCGAATTCCCCTGCCCCCAGGCTCAGGCTGGGGACAGATATCCCTGAGCCCATAAGCCCTTTGTATGGGAAAGAGAGGATCCTTTATCTGGCAGGCCTGAAGAAAAGAGAGCTTTGCACCCCCAGGAAGAGAGATTCCCATTTTCCTCGAGCTTTTAATCATGTGAGGGCCAAGATAATGGTGTGGAAATTCATCAGTTCCCTTTGTGAGCACAGAGCCTAACCCAGGTTATTTCCTGACTGCTTTGCATTCCCCGATCAAAAATTCCTGCCTTTCCAAGCCCTCTGCTGTTCCTAGTGGAAGGAGATGAGAAATGCTCCCAGTGGGATGAAGAACTCTGGGGTTTGTCCTCTTTTAGGGAAGTTTTGGGGGGTGTCTGTGTGATTTATTTATTATGCTGAGCACAATCCGGCTCTGCCCTGGCATTCCAGGAAAATCCCAGCACAGTTCCACCCTCTCTGCAAGGGGAGAGGGGAGTCCAGGAGGTTGGAAGGAGGGAGATCAGGAACTGGGAAAAAGGGAATCCAGGAGGCTGGAAAGAGGGAGTTCAGGAGGTTGGAAAATCCAAACTGGGAGCTGAGGATGATGGTGATTTGTCTCTGGCCTGGTTTCTTGTTTCCCCCCTGGCAGCAGCAGGAGATTTCTTGGCACTTTAGACAAGGAGAGGGCTGGGAGCTGCCAGCTTTGGCTCCCTATCCAGTCACCCCAGGACTGCGTGTCCAGTGCTGTGCTGGCAGCTGGAATCTGGGAGGAGAAGCACAGAGTTCCCATTCCCTGACAGAAAATGGGGATTTGGAGTGGCCACTGTGGCATTCCTGTTCCCTGACAGAAAATGGGGATTTAGGGTGGCCACGGCAGCGTTCCCATTCCCTAAGAGAAGAAGGGAATTTGGGGTGGCCATCATGGCATTGCTGTTCCCAGACAGAAAATGATGATTTGGGGTGCCCATTGTGGCATTCCCAGTCCCAAAGAGAAAAAGAGGATTTGGGGTGGGCACCACAGAGTTCCCATTCCCACACAGAAAAAGGAGATTTGGGGTGGGCACTGCGAGCTCTTCCCCCAGGTCACGCTCCCCTCCATTGCAGATCCTGCAGGAGCTCTGCCCAAACTTCAGGAGGGAATTGTTCATTCCCTTCACATGGGAATTGTTCATTCCCTTCAGTGGGAATTGTTCATTCCCTTCACATGGGAATTGTTAATTCCCTTCAGTGGGAATTGTTCATTGCCTTCACATGGGAATTGTTTATTCCCTGTTTTCCTGCCTCACCAAGCCCAGCTCAGCTGCTGGAGCCTCCCAGTTTTTCCCAGGCTGTTCTGCCTCAATCCCAGAGCTCAGCTGGGAATTTTCAGCTCCCACTACTTCATCCCACAGTGATGGATTTTGTGGCACTTCACCCAAAAACACCAACTCAGCTGGGCTGAGGTGGTGAGGGTTAAGCCCAGCTGGAAATTAAGCCTGACCCAGCTCCTTGTCCAGCGCCCATTTCTCACTTCCAGCCTTGGAATGGGAAGAGAACCAAAGTAAAACTTGGTGCGCTGAGATAAGGAGAGTTCAGTAATTGAGGATGAAGTAAAATACAGTGATGATAATGATGATAATGAGGGAAAACCCAGTGCTGCTCAATGCAGCTGTTGGCCAATGCCAGCCCTCCCTTCCTGACCCTTTCCCAGTTTGTACCCTGGCAATGGGGACATTCCTGGTCCCTTTGGCCAGCTCAGGTCACCTGTCTCAGCTCTGCCCCCTCTCTGTGCCCTTTGGGACCCTCCCCAGCAGCAGAGCATGAGACAAGGAGGGAAAAAATTCCTTGAGTGAGGCTGGGATAAACAGGACTGGGTAACCCCCAACTCACCAGGTGTGCTCAACACCATTCTCATCCTAAACCCCAAACACAGGGAAGGAACTGGGAACCTTCCCAAGATGTGACCAGGAGAGAATCCCACAGGATTAAACCAGGACCCAGAGGGGTGGCTCAGGTCCTGCTCCTTCCAGGACCTTCAGGAGAGACCCCAAGGGGGCCTGAACAGGGATTGGGGACGGAGCAGGGATTGGGGACGGAGCAGGGATTGGGGATGGAGCAGGGATTGGGGATGGAGCAGGGATTGGGGACGGAGCAGGGATTGGGGACGGAGCAGGGATTGGGGATGGAGCAGGGATTGGGGATGGAGCAGGGATTGGGATGGAGCAGGGATTGGGGACGGAGCAGGGATTGGGGATGGAAACAAACCCTGCACCATGCTGAAGCTCAGACCCAGCTCAACCTAGGCCAGGGCTGGCCTAAAATTGTCCCTCCCCGAGCTGGAATAAGGTTTGGGACAAACCAAATCCTGATAAATCTTAGACTCATCCCATGGAATTTGGCTTGGGAGGGACCTTGAAGCTCTGCTGACCCCAACCGCCTTCCACTGAGCCCAAAACCCCATCCAGCCTGGCCTTAAACTCAGTTTTAAGTCCAGTTCTGTCCTGATCAGGATCTGCCAGCCCTTCAGGAACCGTGTGCTGTGCAGGGGAAATCAGGGAATTGAGCTGAGTATTACGGGACAAAAGTGGGGCTACTTTGGCTGATGCTGGGAGATCCCCTCAAACAGCAAAGGAATCAGAGGTTTTCTGTATTTGCTGCTGCTTTTCATCCTCAGCCTCCTCTGCCAGGTCTCTTCTGCCTTTCCAAGTGTCTCTGTGGGTTTTTGGGGGGGTTGTTGTGCTGCTTCGCCTCCTACAATTCCTGCTGCTCTTTGAGATCCAGGCTTTAAATTCGTGTCACCGCTCCCTGCAGAACACCAGGGTCTGGCAAGGGCTGCTCCAGAGCCAGAACAGCTCAGTTTGGGGCAGGTGGAGCTGGGGAAAGGCTCAAAATTGAGTTAAAAGGCAGCCAGGCACTTCCAGAATTGTTATTGCTGAGAGCTCAGAATCTCCGAACAACCCCGCGGGATCTCCAGGGATTAAGACAATTGCAGAAACACAAAGAGCCAAGAGAAACTTGTTCACCTCCTCGGAGCTGTTGCTTTAATTTTCTCAGGGCTTTCCATGGCTTTATTTTTTTGCTCCCTGAGTGAATTCATTCCCAGTGGCTGGAGACTGGAGTCAGATTCCCAAGGCCAGGTTTGCCACTGGGTTTTGGATCCCTCCTGGCTCTGGGAATTCCTTCCCTGCTTTCCAGGGATCCCTCCTGGCTCTGGGAATTCCTTCCCTGATTTCCAGGGATCCCTCCTGGCTCTGGGAATTTCTTTCCCTGATTTCCAGGGATCCCTCCTGGCTCTGATTTCCAGAGATCCCTTCTGGCTCTGGGAATTCCTTCCCTGCTTTCCAGGGATCTCTCCTGGCTCCAGAGAGGCCGCGCTGTCTCCCTTCCCTCGGTGCCACCAATCCCTTTCTCCGTCTGGTGCCTTTTTTTTTTTTTTTTTTTTTTTGTCGGAGACACTGTGCCTGTAATAAGCATTCAAAATGAGCCTTGCTGGGCCAGGAGAAAGGGGAGGGGAAGAAAGAAGGGGAGGAGAGGATGAGATTTGGGGGGGGGGGAAGGAAAGGGAGGAGGGGGTTTAAATAGCAAAGAATTAGGAAAAAAAAAATCTGATGCAAATCACTGGTAGAGAGAAAATTATGTGCAATTACCCGAGCGATACTGGGCAGCCGTGCCCACCCCAACCAACAAGATCTCATTAACAAGCAGAAAATAAGATTGAAATGGTGTGTAAAAGAGCTGAAAAATGAATTTGAATGCTGCATTTGTCCACAATTACCCCCTCGTTCACACATATTTTATTGCAATTTTTTTATTATTCTTAATCTTTCCATCCCTCAAAGCAGATTGGGAACATCCTGGCATTACAGTTGCTGAGGGAGGAAGCATTAAGGATTCCCCGTTTCCCTGAAAGGAGACCCTTCTCTCGCTCGAATTTTCCAGGCTCGCTTTTGGCCGGATCAGGATTCATTTCCCGGCTTATCCGGGTGTAGGGAGCGTTCCTCCCTCATCCTTTAACACCGCGGGTCCGCCCCACACCGGGGGTTTCCCTTCCCCGTCCCGGCTTTCCCCTCTGCCTCCCCCGGCACTCCAGAGGATGCTGAGCATCCCCAGAGGATCCTGATCCCTTCAGGAGCATCCCTCGCATCCCTCACCCCGCGCTCCTTCCCCTCCTCAGCCTCAGGAATTTGTGGATTCTCCCAAAATCCGCGTCCTTTCCTCGCCAGGGTTTGGGAAAGGGGCACGGCAGCTCCAGGCTCCTCGGGGAAAAGCGGCTCCACGTTGGCTTCGTCTCCCTAAACTTTTAACCTGCACATCCCAGGAAAACCGCGCGGTTTTCCACTAAAGTTTCTGGTATTTTTGAGGATATATTTCACCAAACAAAGCCCATCTGCTCTTGTCAGTTTGACGCCTCTGCTGCCGGCACGGGGAGAAGGGGAGAAGGGAACATTCTTCCCGTGTGAAAACAGATCCCTCCTTATTCGCTGCTTCCGAGGAGGGTGGGAAGGGGGGAATTCATATCCCAGGGGCCTCTCCACTCTCCGTGCCGTGAGATTGATTGGATTGATCCCGCTGGAAACCGATCGGGAACCAAAAGGGCAGGATTTGATTCCCTTCACCCCTGTGCTCGTCCCTGTGCGATTCCCACTCCAGGCGTTGTTCCCTGCGTGTGTTACTGAGATAGGGAAATATTTGGAGCACGGAAGGATTTGGGAGCGAACAGTCGGTTCCCGAGCCTGCAATCCCGTGGGAAGTTTGGGGTTGGTGTGTCCCCGTGACTCTGCAAACTCAGGGAGCAGCAGGACCCAAACTGGGGAGGAATAAGGGAGAAATGGGAGAAGAAATGGGAAAAATACTGAGGAGAGGAGCAGGGGCGATGGCAGCAAGAAGTGCGGGGAGGTGAAAGTCCCCAGATGTCGAATTTGAGGCACCCAGAGCTGAGACATGGAAATCTGTCCCCAAAATCCCAGGGTGGAACAGGAATTCCTGAATTCTTGCCGCAATCCGGTCAGCGCTGGCCGGGCTTTATCAGCTCTCCTCTGGCTCCTGACTCCGGGAAGGGAAGCGAGGCTTGGCCGGGGAGGATTCAAACGCTGATGACTGCGGGAGCTCGGAGGGAAAATGAGCAATTAGCAATTAACGCCGCAGTCCGGCATCCCCGGCCACCTCTGGCACGCGGAGCCGCCACAACATCCCAGGGACCCGGGATCGGGGGAAAAGGCAGCCCCGGAATGAGGGGGGAGCGAGGTAGAGGGGGAGCTTAAAAGCGAGGAATGCAATCAAAGGAATAAATAATTGGGATGAGGAGGAGGGGGCACGCGCCGCATTCCCGGGGTGCGCATTCCCGGGGCGCGCATTCCGGCTGTGCCTGTTACATCCAGCTGTGCGTTCCAGCTGTGCCCCGCCTGGGGAGGAAAAACCCACAGCAGCCGGCTCGGGATGCAGCTCCGAGCTGGCCCTCGTTGTTTGCTCCCTGAAGGGCTTGTGGGGTCACTTCCAAAGGGACAGGAGCGGGGATGGGGAGCGCAGGTGAGCGCGGGCTCGGGGCTGTCCCTGCGGATCCCAGCTCGGGAATCTGCCCGGCAGGGACCGTGAGTGCCCTCGCTCCCTGTGCTCCGGGGGTGTCTGGGGGCGATCAGGACACAGCGGGGTTGATTTTCCCTTTGCTTTGCCATCCATGTGCTCTAAGGAAGAGGGAAACTCTCATTTCCTTGTATTCCCTCCCACCCCAACTGGGATACCCTTGAAGAGGCTGCAGCACAGGGAGGATTTCAGGGGCTGTATCCACCCCTGCAGCATCCCGGGGAGCTGCTCAGGAGGACTGGGCAGTCCCAAAGCCTCAGGAGAGGTTTATGGGATGAGATAAATCCCAAAAGGATGCTGGGCTGAGCTTTGGTGTGAGGTGAGGGAGACGCTGGGAGTCCCGTCAGCTTCCAGAGCATCCGGAGCGAGCCTCCCACTGCCCTGGGTGTGGAGCAGGAGCAGGGAGCGGCTGTGGCATGTGTGCTCGGGCGGTTCGGGGTGCCAGGAATGGCTCTGGGATGTGTGCTTGGGCAGTTTGGGGTGCCAGGAATGGCTCTGGGATGTGTGCTTGGGCAGTTTGGGGTGCCAGGAATGGCTCTGGGATGTGTGCTTGGACAGTTTGGGGTGCCAGGAATGGCTCTGGGATGTGTGCTCGGGCAGTTTAGGGTGCCAGGAATGGCTATGATGTGTGCTCGGACAGTTTAGGGTGTCAGGAATGGCTCTGCAGTGTGGGCTCGGACAGTTTGGGGTTCAGGAAATGGCTCTGCAGTGTGTGCTCAGACAGTTGGGGGTGCCAGGGCAGGGCAGGAGCCGCTGCGTGCCCAGGAAAGCGCAGAGGGAGGAGATCCAGAAGAATCCCGACGCCTCCCGGGTGCGGGGTCGGTTCCAGGCCGTGGTGCCCCCCTTGCGTGGCGCTGGATGTGCGGGGAAATCTGCGGGTGCTGCGGGGTCTCTGCTGCCCAAAAGCCGCCGCTGCCTCCTCAGACAGGATCAATTTACGGCGGGGACCGGAGATCACAGATCCCGGCGGGCTCTGGGAGCGAGCAGAGCGGCGATCAAAGGTGCGCGGGGTCCCAGCTCGCCGCGCTCAGCTCCAGGCAGCCCCTAAACCCATCCACTTTGGAGATGAGGGGGATCTGATTTCAGGGAATGAACACCTGAAAGGCGGTCGGGAGCCCGGGCAGGCACATCCAGGGAAATCACGGGGCTGGGGAAAGAGGGAATGCAGAGATGGAAGGGCTGTTTTGAGGAAAATCACAGAGAAATTGGAAAATTACCCTGGCTGTGGGGTTGGGGAAAGAGGGAATGCAGAGATGGAGAGGTTGTTTTGAGGAAAATCACGGGAAAACCAGTGGTTTGCAGGATTGAGGGGAAAGCGGGAGTAGAGATGGAGGGGCTGCCTTGGGAAATGGGAATTTGGGAGATTATCCCGGCTGTGGGCTGCAGGGGAAAGAGGGGATCCAGATGCGGAGGGGCTGTTTTGAGGAGTCACAAAGAGCGGTTTGCAGGACTGAGGGGAAAGAGCCCAAACCGCTGAATTTTGGGTCGGAATTCACCCCCCAGGCCAGCGCTGAGGTGACACCAGGCTGTCACAGCTGTCACCGCGGCTCCTGCCCGGCTCGGGACAGCTCTGGGGTGCTCTCCTGTCCCTCCGGAGCCACCCCTGCCCCAGCTGGCCCTCGGAAGGACACAGAGAGGGGACACTGCTGATGGGGACACACAGGGGGGAACTGCCCATGGGGACACATGGGGGACGCAGAGAGGAGACACTGCTGATGGGGACACAGAGAGGGGACAGTGCCGATGGGGACACAGAGAGGGGACACTGGCGATGGGGACACAGAGAGGGGACACTGGCGATGGGGACACAGAGAGGAGACACAGAGGATGCTGCCCTGGGGTCTCACAGCGGGGACACTGCTGATGGGTACTCAGAGAGGGGACACTGAGGATGCCAATAGGGACACAGGGGAGACACAGAGAGGGGACACAGAGGATGTTGCCCTGGGGATTCATAGCGGGGACACAGAGGATGCTGCCATGGGGACACACAGAGGGGACGGTGCCAGTGGGGACACAGGTGGGACACTGCTGATGGGGACACAGGGGGGACACTGCCATTGGGGACCTAGGGGGCACACTGCCATTGGGGACCCAGGGGGGACACTGCCGATGGGGACATAGGGAAGGGACACACGACGGGACGCTGCCATGGGGACACTCAGGGGACACTGCTGATGGGGACACAGGGAGGGGACACAGAGAGGTGACACTGCCGATGGGGACACAGGGAAGGGACACACGACGGGACGCTGCCATGGGGACGCTGGCCCGGCTTTCTCCGAGCTCCGCAGCGGCACCGCGAGCCCCTCGCTGCCTCCCCTGTCTCCCCGAGCCTCTCGCAGCTCTCCCTCTCCCTGTGCGCTCCCTCTCGTCTCTCCTCCATTTGATGTGAGAGGAGCTGTCTGCCACTCGCGCGTCTGTTCCGAGAAGGGATCAGAAGTTTCAGCGAGCGCTCGGCGCCTCTCCTTTGATCCATGTCCTGAGGCCTGCTTGACAGCGAAAAAAAGCATGGAGACAAAACGACTCAGTCAAAGTGATTCCTGACAACTGTCTCCATGAGATAAGGAAGCTCTCTGTGTCTTGGTGGCTTTTTTTTTTTTTTTTCCTTCTAATACCGCCTCTCCGTTTCCATAAGAAGCGGAGTCACTTTAAACCAGAGGAACAGCGCAGAAGAGCCGAGCACAGAGCTGAGCTTTATCGCGCTTCCTGTCTCCTTTTCCTCTCCTTTATTTGTTTTCTTTTTTCCCCTCTTTTCCCCGTTTTTCCTGCCCTCCTTCCCGCACGCTGCGTTCCCCCGGTGCCGCCTGCGATGCTGCGGCTGCAGAGCGATCCCGGCGCGGTGGCGGTGCCAGGACATCGCTGCGAGCGCAGGGAGATGCCAGCTGTCCCCGCGAGGGGCTGCGGCGACACGGAGAGCCATTATGTGACAATAACCAGCCCTTTCAGGAGAGGGAGGCGGCCTCATTACCAGCCGGGCTTTATCCACCGCTGGCCACTTAAGCGGTTCCTCGGAGCTGCTCCCCCGCTGCTGAGCCCCGGAATTTTCTTTAGGATTGTTTAATTTGGCTTGGCGGGCTCGTGTCACGCAGGGAATGTCCCCCCCTCCTTTGCCAGGTGGCCCTCGGGGCGCTGGCAGGGCTGAGTTTGTGAGGGCTCGGGCACACTGGAGGGTGCAGGGCTGTGTGGGAACTGGGATTTGGATTGGGATTCCAAACACAGGGAGTACATGGAGGGGACAGAGAAGTGTCACAGGTGAGGGACACAGGGACAGGGCCACCCCAGCCGGGTGAGGAGCTGTGGCAACGCAGGATGGATCCCAGGCAGTCCCAGCCCAGCTCTGGAAAGCTGCAGGGCCCTCGGGTGAGCGAGCCTGGCTTGGGGCTCAGGAGGTGGCTCAGAGGTCCCTGCAGGACACAGGACAGAGCCACGCTCAGGGGGTGGGGACAGGGACTGGAGAGTCCTGGAAGGGTTCAGGGGGAAGGGACCTTGGAGCTGGCATCGTTCCAGCCCTGCCGGTGGGCACGGACCCCTCCCGTGGGCACAGACCCTTTCCATGGGCACAGACACCTTTCCATGGGCAGGGACCCTTTCCTTTCACCCCTCCCGTGGGCACAGACCCCTCCCATGGGCACAGACCCCTCCCATGGGCACAGACCCTTTCCATGGGCACAGACCCTTTCCATGGGCAGGGACCTTTTCCTTTCCACCCTTCTAACGGGCACGGACCCTTTCCATGGGCAGGGACCCTTTCCATGGGCAGGGACCCTTTCTATGGGCAGGGACCCTTTCTATGGGCACAGACCCCTTCCATGGGCAGGGACCTTTTCCTTTCCACCCTTCTAACGGGCACGGACCCTTTCCATGGGCAGGGACCCTTTCCATGGGCAGGGACCCTTTCTATGGGCAGGGACCCTTTCTATGGGCACAGACCCCTTCCATGGGCAGGGACCCTTTCCTTTCCACCCCTCTCATGGGCACAGATCCCTCCCGTGGGCACAGACCCCTTTCCATGGGCACAGACCTCTCTCATGGGCACAGACCCTTTCCTTTCCAGCCCTCTGGTGGGCACAGACCCCTCCCACCATGCCAGGCTCCCAGCTGCCCGTGGGCACTCCAGGCCCGCAGTCGCAGGCTCAGAGCCCCTCCCAGCCCTGCAGAACCTCTCGGCCGGGGAGTTCCTCTCCCCTGCTCACCGTAATGAGGCTTTTGTGGCGGCTTCGCTCCGGAGTGAAACTCCATTAGCGGCGGGGCCGGGGGGCGAGGGGGCCCCGCGGAGGGGGAGGGTCCCTTCCCCCCAGAACCGCGCTGCGCCGCGCTGATAAACAGCAAATATCGGGGAACAGGATTTCCACATTATCTGAGCGCGGCAGAAAATCAAAATTTCAGTCTAAATCCGAGGAGACGAAGCTCATAAGCTCCTCCAGCTGATACAGACGCCAAGCCCAGCCGGCGAAGGCTCAGGAGGCACAAAATAACATTTTTAGATAAAAAAAAAAAAAAAAAAAAAAAAAAGGTGGAAGAAAAGAAAAGAAAGCAAAAAAGAATGAACGAGAAGGGAGAAGCAAGAAATCTTCGGGGGCTGCCTGCGGGGAGGGAGGAGGAGAAGTGGTGCAGAGAGGAGCGAGAGGAGCATTGTGTGGTGCTGCAGCCCCTTCCTGCAGAGAGGAGAAACACCCGGGAGGGCTGGGGACAAGGCTGGGTGTGCTGAGAGTGCTGGGGACAGTGCTGGGAGTGCTGGGGGCAGGACTGGGAGTGCTGGGGGCACGACTGGGAGTGCTGGGGGCAGGACTGGGAGTGCTGGGGACAATGCTGGGAGTGCTGGAGACAGGACTGGGAGTGCTGGGGACAATGCTGGGAGTGCTGGGGACAGGACTGGGAGTGCTGGGGGCAGTGCTGGGAGTGCTGGGGACAGTGCTGGGAGTGCTGGGGGCAGGACTGGGAGTGCTGGGGACAGTGCTGGGAGTGCTGGGGGCAGGACTGGGAGTGCTGGGGGCAGGACTGGGAGTGCTGAGAGTGCTGGGGACAGTGCTGGGGGTGCTGGGGGCAGGACTGGGAGTGCTGGGGACAGTGCTGGGAGTGCTGGGGGCAGTGGTGGGAGTGCTGGGGACAGTGCTGGAATCGCTGGGGGCAGGACTGGGAGTGCTGGGAGTGCTGGGGACAGGACTGGGAGTGCTGGGGACAGTGCTGGGAGTGCTGGGGACAGGACTGGGTGTGTTGGGGGCAGTGCTGGGAGTGCTGGGAAGGGCTCTGGGACTGCTGGAGTCGCTGCCCATCCCAGCAAGGTCCCAAAGGGCTCCGGCTGCTCTGGGCCGGACCTGCGGGCTGGCAGTGTTTAATGAACGATTCGAGAGCTCCTCTGAGCCCCGAGCCCGAGTCAGGAGTCACGAGGGGCCTTCCCGAGCCCAAAAGCCGAGCCCGAGTGCGGCCACCCCGCTGGGGGCTCCTCCTGCAGGAGCCGCCCTCGCTGGGGCTCTGAGCAGGGCAGCGATGCCCAGGATAGCGGGGAGCTGCTCCTGGACCGGCATGGGGATCCCCAAATCCGGATGGCAGCGGCTCAGCAGTGCGGGAGTGATGCCGGGGATAGCCGGGAACTGCTCCTGGACAGGGATGGGGATCCCTAAACCCGGGTGGCAGCGGCTCAGCAGTGCGGGAGTGGCCGCTCGGTGACACCGCGGGGCTCGAGGTCCCGGCTCTGCCCGCCCTGCAGGAATTTTCTCCATCCCGGTGCTGTCCCAGAGCACTGCCCAGGTGCTTCCAGCAGCAATTCCCAGAATATCCAGTTCAGCCGTGTCCCAGCACCCATTGGTGCTCCGGACCTTCCCTGCACTGGACACTCCCCAAAGGCACCGCTCCCTGCAGGATCCCGGGTTTTGTCCTGGGTTTTGTCCTGGGTTTTGTCCCGGGTTTTTCCCGAGGTGATGCGGTCCGTCCGTGGCTCTGCTCAGCCCCGGAGCCCCCGGGCTCTCCTCGGGGCTTTTCCTCAGCGCTGCTCGGAGCAGGGAAGGAAAAGGAGCAGGCGGGAGTTGCAGGAAAGGTTTTCTGCTCCATCACAGGCTCCGTGTGACTCAGCAAACAAAGGAATTCGGAATTCCTCCCCTGATCTCCCTCAGCTCCCAGCAATGTCCATTCCCTTCCCTACCTCATTCCTAGGCCCAGCTCTAAGGTGGCATCTTTCCAGCAGGGGGTTTTAGGCTCTGTCCCAGCCTCTGTCCCTCTGTGCAGCTCCAGGGGCTGTTGGTGGAACTAAAGCCCAAAATTTTGGGTTTTCCCAGGCTCTGCATAATTTCAGTGCTGCCGAGGAAAGGAGGGGATTTATTTTGGGTGAGGAGGAGGAAGGTGTGGAATGGACACCTTGGGAAGGGTCACGGTTGTACTGGCAAAGCAAAATTAAAATTTGGGAATTTCTGGGCTGCTGCAGGATTGTCCCAGCCCCTCTGCACGGCTGTCTCTCCTCAGGGGAAGGTGGGTAGGGCTCACATGTCCTTCCTGGAATATTTGAGCTTTCCCTTCTCCCAGGTGCTCACACAGAAACTCTAAAAGTGACAATCAGAGAGTCAGGCCAGGCAGGGATCTCAGCTGGGGCTGAGCTCGGCGCTACCGGAGCCATTTCACGGCAGCTTAGAACCGGTTTTAAAGAGCCTCACACCCCCTAAAGATGAAGATCTCAGTTCCACCCTTTAGGACTTTGCTTTGGGGTCCCCTGGCGCTCAGGCAGGGCCCTCTGGGGGCGCTGAGCAGAGCTGGCAGTGCCTCGGTGCCACTCTGTGTCCCCAGCAGAGTTTTGGGCCCTCTGACTGGGAGCTCTGGGGTTCTGCTGCCATCCCCCAAAGCCGAGGGGTTATTCCCAAAAAAATCCGAGCTGTGCCTGGTCCTGCTGCCCAAAGATGTTCTGCAGCACCAAAACCCTCCCTCAGCACGGGAGAGGCTGGATGAACCCTGAGCTGGGCTCAAACACCCCCTCCCACCCTAAATCCCTCACAGGGGGCACAGAGGAGTTCCTGGGGATGCTTTGGCTCTAAAATCTGGGAGGTTTTGGGGCTATCTGGGGATATCTGGGCTCTCTGGGGATCTCAGGGGGTCTCTGGGGCTCTCAGGGGCTCTCTGGGGCTCTTTAGGGCTCTCAGAGGGTCTCTGAGGTTCTTTAGGGCTCTCAGGGGGTCTCTGGGGCTCTCTGGCTGCAGCCCCACACCGAATCCCCACGGGAAGGGCAGAGTTAAGATTTTTTTTTTTTTTTAGTTTCTCTCTCTTTGTCACCTTTAAGTGACAACGCTCTGAGAGGGACAATCCCCTATCCCAGGTCACCAAAGCCAGCCCAGGCTCGGGGGCACAGCCAGACCCCTCAGAGCCCCCTCAGAGCCCCTCGATCCCAAATCCTCTTTTCCCAGAGCCCAGGCAGGCACTGGGAACCAGCAGGGGGACAGGGCTGGCTCAGAGCTGCAGCACAGCGGCCAGACTGGGAGAACTGGGAGAACTGGGAGAACTGGGGGGCTGTGTCTCTGTGTCTCCCTCCCTCTCTGGGAAGCTGTGCCGAGTGCTGGGGGTTGCACGGACAGAGCTCCCACATCCCCACTGCTCTGTCCCCAATCTCGGACCGGAGCAGGGCTGAGCCCGGGAGCTTTTAGGGGAGCTGGGAATGAATCAAGAGGCGCCCACGTGTCAGGCTGGTATCTGGAACTAAACTGAAACACTCGCTGGGCCTGACCTCCTGCCCCGGGGCTTGGGGAAAAGCTCTGCCAGCCCTGAGAGCTCCGGAACGGAGCCTGTGGGGCTGAGGAGCAGAGGGAGAGGCTCTGGGGGACTGGGGGGACTGGGGGGACTGGTACTGCTGGGAGGGACCCCGGGGATGGGGTGGGGACAGCAGGGCTGGAGCTGCCCGGGGAAGGGGAAGGAGCAGGCAGCAAAAATCAGAGAGCCCCAGAGAGCCCAAAGAGTTCTAGAGAGATCCAGAGACACTGAGAGAGATCCAGAGACACTGAGAGACTGAGAGAGACCCAGAGAGTTACAGAGAGCCTCAGAGAGCCCCAGAGAGACCCAAAGAGTTCTAGAGAGATCCAGAGAGACTGAGAGATCCAGAGAGACTGAGAGAGACACAGAGAGTTCCAGAGAGTTCTAGAGAGATCCAGAGAGACCCAAAGAGCTCCAGAGAGCCCCAGAGAGCCTTAGAGAGATCCAGAGAGACCCAGAGAGCCCGTGTGATACCGAGAGCTCCAGAGAGACCCCAAAAGCCCCAGAGCCTCCCAGAACAACCAGAGAACCCCAGAGAACCCCAGAGAGTCCCAAAGAGCCCCAGAGAGGCCCTGAAAGCCCCCAGAGAGCCCATGAGAGCCCTCCAAAGCCTCAGAGATGCCCAGAGCTCCCCAAAGAACTCCTGAGAGCCGCAAAGAGCCCCAGAGAGGCCCTGAGAGCCTCCAGAGAGCCCCAAAGAGCCACAGAGAGCCCCAGAGAGGCCCTGAGAGCTCCCAGAGACCCCCAGAGAACGAGTCAGAGCCCAGGAAAATGAATCCACTCTGATGCTGCCTTGGCCCATAGGGAGGTTTGGGTTATTTTGGGTTGTTTTGGGGTATTTTGGGTTATTTTGGGTTGTTTTGGGGTATTTTGGGGTATTTTGGGTTGTTTTGGGGTATTTTGGGTTATTTGGACACACCTTTGGAGCCCAAGCCTCAGGAGTTGTTTGCCCCTCTCTCACCCCCTTATTCCCCTTCTTGGAGTGTCCAGAAATGCCAGAAATCCCCACCCTGCCCCAAACCCTGCCCAGAACATCCCTGCACATCCCCGCTGGGGAAATTCCCGAGCTCTGGGGGACTGGGGAAATCCCAGTGCCCCCAGGGCTGCTGAGCTGCAGGAGCTCAGGAGGGGCAGGGAAGGGAATTTGGGAATTTGAGAATTTAGGAATTTAGGAATTTCAGAATTTCAGAATTTGGGAATTTCAGAATTTTGGAATTTTGGAATTTGGGAATATGAGAATTTCAGAATTTGGGAATTTTGGAATTTCGGTATTTTGGAATTTTGGAATTTGGGAATTTCAGAATTTGGGAATTTCAGAATTTTGGAATTTCAGAATTTGGGAATTTCGGAATTTGGGAATATCAGAATTTCGGAATTTCGTGCTCAGGGCACTCCCAGCCTTGAGGGATTTTCCCCATCCCCTCATCAGGGTGGATTTCAAACCCCAAAGCGTTCCAGGACACCTCGAGGAGCAGGGAAGGACAAACTCAGGATCTTTCGAGGTGCTGCAGAATCCTGAGAGGGAAGCAGCCAATGCCTGAACATTTATGCTAAAAAAAAAAAAAAAAAAAAATCAACTTATTAAAATTTCGCCTGGCTGCATCTCCTGCTTATTCAAACAGCGCCAATTTCCGTGGATCTCATATCAGCTCCCAGCATCTCCCAGCCCCAGTGCTCGGGTTATGCGAGAAGAGAGAGAGGAAAAAACTGCCAGCAAAATAAAAGCCTCTATCTGACACAATCTCTCCTGGGGATCTCAGTTATTTAAAAAAAAAAAAAAAAAAGAAAAAAAGAAAAAAAAATCATTTTTTTTTCTCTTGGCTGCTGTTTGTTCAATGTGCAGGAGCCATAGGCAAATTTTTGCTAATTTTGTGCATGCTTTTATCATAGTGGTGATTCACTGGCAGCTTTATCCTCCGATAAGTGGATTAGTTGTTGAGCTAAACAAAAAGGTGTTTGACAAGCAGGAAGCTCCAAAGAACATATTTGTTTTTCGAAGAATGGAGCTGTGTTTGCTGCTGCTGCAGCGCGGGGCGGTGGGGGGGAATTTCCTCAAACCTCGGAGCTCTCCTGCTGCACACGGGGTGGGTGGGGCAGGAGCGCCAGCTTTACTTGGGGTTTTAGTTGGGGTTTTATTTGGGGTTTTATTTGATGTTTTTATTTTGGGGAATTTTTATTTTGGGATTTTTATTTGGAGTTTTTATTTGGGGTTTTTATTTTGGGGATTTTTCTTTTGGTTTTTTTATTTTGGGGGTTTTGTTTCGGGATTTTATTTCAGGGTTTTTTATTCTGGGGGGATTTTCTCAAACCTCGGAGCTCTCCTGCTGCACACGGGGTGGGTGGGGCAGGAGCGCCAGGTTATTTGGGGTTTTATTTTGGGGATTTATTTGGGGTTTTTATTTTGGGGGCTTTATTTGATGTTTTTATTTTGGGGTTTTTATTTGGGGTTTTTATTTTGGGGGCTTTATTTGATGTTTTTATTTTGGGGGGTTTTATTTTGGGTTTTTTATTCGGGGGTTTTTATTTTGGGGTTTTTTATTCTGGGGTTTTATTTGGGGTTTTATTTTGAGGTTTTTATTTTGGGGTTTTATTTTGGGGGTTTTATTTTGGGGGTTTTATTTTGGGGTTTTTTATTCTGGGGTTTTATTCTGGAGTTTTCATTTTGGGGGGTTTTATTTTGGGGTTTTTATTTGGGAATTTTATTCTGGGGGGTTTTATTTTGGGTTTTTTGGGGGGTTTATTTTGGGCGTTTTTATTGGGGTGTTTTATTCTGGGGTTTTTATTCTGGGGTTTTTCTTTGGGGTTTTTATTTTGGGGGTTTTTATTCTGGGGGTTTTTATTTTTGGGGTTTTTATTCTGGGATTTTTATTTAGGGCTTTTATTTTTGGGGTTTTATTCTGGGGTTTTTATTTTAGGGGAGTTTGTTCTGGGAGTTTTTATTTGGGTTTTTTATTTGGGGTTTTTTATTCACTGCTGAGGAGGGGTTTGGTGTTGTGGAACATCTTTGGATTTGTTTGAGAATAACACCAGAATATATTTAGGAATAATATTAATATTCCTAATTTTTATTTAGGCATAGAATAATTTCTGCTTTGCACAGGGATGTGGTAGAGCAGGGGCCTCCCCCTCCTGCCAGGGGTTTGAGGGGCTTTATTTTGGGGTTTTTGTTTTGGGGTGTTTATTCACTGGTGAGGAGGAGTTTGGTGCTGTGGAACATCTTAGAATTTATTTAGGAAAATCACCAGAATATATTTAGGAATAATAATATTCCTAATGTATTTAGGAATAAAATAATTCCTGCTTTGCACAGGGGTGTGGTGGGGCACGGCTTCCCCATCCTGCCAGGGGTTTGGGGGTTTAATTTTGGGGTTTTTATTCACTGTACTCTGGGGTGGGGGTTTGGCTGCTGAGCAGGGGTTCGTGTTGTGGAACATCTTTGGATTTATTTGGGAATAATACCGGGATGTATTTAGGAATAATAATATTCCTTATTTATTTAGGAATAAATTAATCCCTAAATTATTTTAGGAATAATCCCTCAGCTCTGAGAGATGTCAGTGGAACCCCACAGCTCCCAGTTAGAGCTCCCAGTGAGAGCCCACAGCTCCCAGTTACAGCTCCCAGTCAGAGCCCACAGCTCCCAGTTACAGCTCCCAGTTAGAGCCCACAGCTCCCAGTATGAACCCCACAGCTCCCAGTCACACCTTCCAGTCAGAGCCCCACAGCTCCCAGTTACAGCTCCCAGCTCCCAGTCACAGCTCCCAGTATGAACCCACAGCTCCCAGTCACAGCCCTCAGCTCCCAGTTAGATCTCCCAGTATTCCCAGGCTGCAGGGCTGGCACTGAGGGTGCAGGACTTGTCCCAAAGGAGGAGATTGGGTCTGAAATGAAATCTTGACTTTATCCAAACCTTTTCCTGTCACCTCCTGGCATCTCCTCCCCCCGGGATGTTCCTGCTCACGGTGCCAGGGGCTGTGAGTGCAAGGCCAGGAGTGGAGGCACGGGGATTTTATCCCTTGTGAATGTGAGGTTGAAGCCCTGAGGCTCTGCCAAGGGCTGTGCTGGCTCCAAACCAATTCCATATTTCTGCAGCCCTGTGTTTGCTCTCAGCCCTTTGGAGCACTCCCTTCTCAGGCACCCACAGGTCATATCCATGGGAATAATAAATAATTTAAATAGGGAATTTTCCTCTTGGAGCTGCTGGGAGCTCAGGGATGGTGACAGTGACTGTCCCTCCCAAGGACCAGGAGCCAGGTGAGCTCCTGGCCTCACTGTCCAGCTCAGGGGATGTCCTGCAACAAAGAGGGACCTGCTGATCCTGCCCGGGCTGCTCTTCCAAGCCCTTATTCCATTCCCACTTCCATCCCACTCTTCCAAACTCTTATCCCATCTCCATTTCCATCCCTCTCTTCCAAACTCTTATCCCATCTCCATTTTCACCCTGCTCTTCCAAGCTTTTATCCCATCTCTACTTCCATCCCGTTTTTCCAAGCCCTTTTCCCATCTCCACTCCCATCCATGACCTCACCATCCATCCCTTTCCTGGCAGGGACCCCACAGGTTATGGTGGCAGAGCTTTGCTCACCCTGGTGTTGCTCTTCATCCCCAGACCCCTCCTGGCAGTGACAGTGAGCAGCCACTCCACTCCACTCCACATCTTCCCTTCCCTGATGTGGCTCTGTCCTCTCCTGGCTGGGCAGTTCTCCAGTGGCTCCTCAGCAGGGGAGGGGTTGTGGAGTTGATTTTGGGGAGGACAAGGGCAGACAAATCCCCGGGGATCCCCCTGGGATGCATCTCCTGGGGAAATGAGGCCTTTTCCTGCATCCCGCTGCTGATCCAAACATTCCAGAACCAGAGCCAGGCTTGGCATAAGAGAAGCAATCCCAGTGCTGGGAAGAGAGGTGGCTGTGCCGTCACCACCCTATCCCATCCCATCCCCAACCCCATCCCCGAGTTTCCCCCACGGCCCCCGGGATCGGCTTTTCCCCGGCCAGGGGCTGGAGCGGCGCGGTTTTGCCGGGGTTTGGGGAGGGAAGGAGCGCAGGGAGCGGGGGAGGGCTGAGCTCAGAGCTCGGAGATCGGAACCGCGGCCGGCAGCGCTCGCTCTGGCGGCTCTGGCACGGATGGAGCTGGAGAGGGAAGGAGGGAGGGAAGGAGAATGAGAAGGAGGGAGGGGAGGGGGACGCGGAGGAGCGAAAGGTCCCCAGCTGGCTGTGAGTGGCATCTGCGCGCGGAGCGCAGCCTCCAGCTGAGAGCTATTTCACTATTTATTTACATGTAATTATTGCTATGAGGTGCAGATATTAACACTGTCAAGAGCAATTTGCCCTGACATTTTTCACTTGCTCTGTTCCCTGACGTTCGGGGCTGGGTGGGATTTTTCCGCTGCCTCTCTCTCCCGCTCCCTCCTCCCGCTGCGGGCACCGCGCTGCTTTAATCCCGCGCCCTTCGCAACTCATTAAACTTTGAAATTTAATTTTGGCCGGGGCGCGGGGAGCGGCTCCAGCCCCCGCCGCCCCTGCCCGGCAGTCGAAGCCTTTCCAGCGCGCACAAACTGAATTTACCGCTGGCCGCGTTTTCAATTGCGAGGCAATCTCGGCCTCAACCTTCGCTGCATCTCAAACACCCCAAAGGTGCTCGAGCGTTCATGGCGGGGACCCTGGGAAAGCAAAGGCAGAACAAAGATTTTTCCAACCTCTGGCCCGAGCAGCACAAAAATCAAAAATTGGGGTGTGGACCAGCGGCCGCTTCCGATGTTGTCAGCCCCGTTTTCTTCCCCTTGTTTCTCTGCCCTGCCCGAACCACCTGACTCCGATGGTTGGTGACACTTTAAATTAAGATTTCCGGCCCGCGCTGGAGCCCTGATTTAATGAGACAGTTGTTGGATGTCATTTAATAAATCCCAGTTGTGCATCAGAACTCGTTTGCCGCTCGGCGGCGGGGACGTGACGGGCACGGCTCAGCTAAACCCGGCTTTTCCCCTCAGCCAGGAGAGATTTGGGATCCTTCAGCAGCTGAGAGGAGATTTGGGATCCTTCAGCATCCAGGAGGGATTTGAGATCCTTTAGCATCTGAGAGGGGATTTGGGATCCTTTGACAGCTGAGAGGGGATTTAGGATCCTTCAGCATCCAGGAGGGGATTTGGGATCCTTCAGCAGCTGAGAGGGGAATTGGGATCCTTCAGTATCCAGGAGAGATTTGGGATCCTTCAGCAGCTGAGAGGGGATTTGGGATCCTTCAGCATCCAGGAGGGGATTTGGGATCCTTCAGCAGCTGAGAGGGGAATTGGGATCCTTCAGTATCCAGGAGAGATTTGGGATCCTTCAGCAGCTGAGAGGGGATTTGGGATCCTTCAGCATCCAGGAGGGATTTGGAATCCCTGGGCACAATAAACCTCCTCCCTCCCTCCTCCACCGCCCCAGGATTCCCCATTCCCATTCCCTCACGGACCAGGAGGGAGAATTCAGGAGTGGACCATGCCAGGGTGTGTCAGGGCTGTTCTTGGAAAGAGAAAATCCCATAAATTCTGGGTATTCCTCAGAGCTTGTGCCTGCTGGATTTTTTGAAGGGATTTTAATCATCCCTCCGTTTTATCTACAACACTTTCAGCCCCTTTTTTTATCATTCTTAAGCTTAGACCAGACTCGGCTTCTGCTCTCTTGGCTTTGCAGGGAAACATTCAGGAATCCGGGCTTTTCTCCCTCTTTTCTTCTGGATTTGCTTCCTTGGGAAGAGCCAGGCCTGAGGGGAGAAGGTCAGGCCCCAGATGTGAAACATCTGGTGATTTCTGGGGGGGTTTGCTGCTCTTTGTGTGCAGGTGACACAAACAGAGCGGTGGGAACGTGCTGTGTGTGCACCTGTAACCCTCATCCCAAGGACAAGGGAAAAGCAGGAGGGCTCTGGGTGATGGACACAGCAAAACGGGGTCATTCCATTCAGCTCTCCCTGGAGAGTTTGATTTTCCTTCTTTGTAAGCAAAAGAACAGAAATGATTGCATGTGGATCATTTGTTTTATTGTGCTTTGCCCCAAACTGCAGCGTTTTGCCTCATTTTGGCATCTCCCTCACCCTTTCCATTTCCATGGATGCCAATGGAAAGGTTTTTCCTCTAAAAGAAAATGTTGTTTATCTTCCCCACAGCGTTTATCCATCACCTGCTGACCCTTTGTCAGCCTTTTCCAGGAGGAGCTGGGATTTAAAGCAGGAGCTTCTCCTTTTGTGGCTTCTGGGTGTGGGTTTAAATCAGGGCCCGGCGTGGAAATTCCACATTTTCTGTTCTCAGCTCCTCCTCCTCACCCCATTCCTGTTCGTGGCACTGAAACAAAGCTGACAAAACCTTATCAAACCTTATCAAACCTTATCAAACCTTATCAAACCCCCACACAGGGATGGGCCTAGAGAGACCCCAAACCACCCCCTGCTCTGAAATTCTCATTGCTGGGCTTGACTTATCCCAAGGCTGGCTGGAATGAGCCCATCAGCTTTTGGGATGCTCAAATTCCTGCTCTAAAAAACCCCAGGGCTGGTTCAAGTTTTAGCCTTTCTTGGGTTCGAGTTTTTACAGCTCTTTTTACTCTAGTCTTGGCCTTTTTTTTTTTTTTTTTTGGTTGAGTTTTACCTTTTTTGGGTGTGAGTTTTGGCCTTTCCTGGGCTCAAGTTTTAGCTTTTTAGGGCTCGAGTTTTACCTTTTTTTGGGCTCAAGTTTTACCCTTTTTCGGCTCAAGTTTTAGCCTTTCCTGCGCTTGAGGTTTGCCTTTTCCTGGGCTCGAGTTTTGGCCTTTCTTGGGCCTTTTGTGTCTCAGCCTTCTTTGGGCTCAGATTTTAGCTTTTATTGGGCTCGAGTTTTGCCCTTTCTTGGGCTCGAGTTTTTGCCTTCCTGGGCTGGTTTTTCTGGGGAAGGGTGAGCTGAGCCCTGCCGCGCCTGCTGCTGGTGATGAACACTTTAATGAGCTCAGAGCTCTCAGAAAAGCACAGAACATTCCAGAATCGAGGCAATTCCCACTCCTAACAGGGCTTTGGACCTCGGGCTTTGTCCCGCGGGGGTGTGGGGGTCACTCCCCCTCCGGAAGCTCCAGATTCCCGTTTTTTGTGGGTTCAGGAGGTTTTTTCTCCTGCACATAATGACCAGGGCAGAATTCATCAGGCGGGGCTTTACTGCCGCTGACCCGCGGGCACAGCAAAGCCCCGGCAGCAGCTGGTCCATACATTAACTCCGCTCTGCCTAATCTCGGGTTTAAGGCCGGCTCGTAGCGAGGCGGGGGACGGGGGCAGGCGGGACACGGAGATTTTCCCAGGATCTCTCAGGTGCAAAGGCTGGCAGGGCTCAGGGCAGGTAAAACCCGGGCTGGGCTCTGGTTTTTGGCGTTCAGCTCTTCCCCGGAGCCCCAAACTTTGTGCAAAGGCACCCGCAAAGAGCTGCCAGCAGCTGGTCCTTACATGAGCCTTAGTCTCGGGTTTAAAACCGGCTCGTGGTGAGGCAGGGACAGGAGCAGGTGGGACACGGAGATTTTTCCTGACAGGGTTCAAGGTGGATAAAACCCAAGCTGGGATCTGGTTTGGGGGGTTCAGCTTTTCCCCAGAGCCCCAAACCCCGAGCCAAGGTCCCGGTTCCTCTCTGAGCAGGATGGTGGGAGCAGAGCTGGGATTTGAGCCTGGAGCGGGATGGGAGCGGGATGGAACAGGGATAGGAGTGGGATGGAACAGGGATGGAACTGGCATGGAACTGGAATGGGAGTATGGAACAGGGACAGAACCAGGATGGGAGCAGGACAGGAGTGAGATGGAACAGGGATGGAACTGAGATAGAACTGGGATGGAACAGGGATAAAACCGGGATGGAACTGGGATGGAACCAGGATAGGAGCAGGATGGGATCAGGATGGAACTGGGATGGAACAGGGATAAAATCGGGATTGGATCAGAATGGAACTGAGATGGAACAGGGATAAAATCGGGATGGAACTGGGATGGAACCAGGATGGGAGCAGGATGGAACAAGGATGGAACAGGGATGGGATTGCTGTGGAATCGGGATTGGAGCCGGGATGAAACTGGGATGGAACAGGGATAGAACTGGGATAGAACCGGGATGGAACTGGGATGGAGCAGGAATAGAACCGGGATGGAACCGGGATGGAACTGGGATGGAACAGGGATAGAACCGGGATGGGATCAGGATGGAACAGGGATGGAACAGAGATAGAACAGGGATAGAACGGGGGTGGAACCGGGATGGAACCGGGATGGAACAGGAATGGAGCAGGGATGGAACAGGGATAAAACCGGGATGGAACAGGAATGGAACCGGGATGGGATTGCTGTGGAATCGGGATTGGAGCAGGATGGAACAGGGATAGAACCGGGGTGGAACAGGAATGGAATAGGGATGGGACAGAGATAGAACCGGGATAGAACCGGGATAGAACCGGGATGGGATCAGGATGGAACAGGGATGGAACCCGGGTGGGATCGGGATAGAACCGGGACAGGACTGAGCAGCGGGCCAGCACCACGCGCAGTGTCCCCGCTGCCGGCAGGCGAGGCGCGGTGACAAGTGCCAGCTGTGCGCGGGTGTCCCCCGCTTGTCACTGCCCAGCGCCTGCCACAGCCAATCTGTGTCCTAATCGCCATCAATTAACACGGAACACTGGCGGCCCTCGCTGCCGGCGCGGACAGGCAGCCCGGAGCTCGGCATGAAGAGGGAAGAGCCCCCAGCCCCGACCCTCTCCCCCTTCACTTCGCACTAACTCAGCGCAACCAATTAGGCATCTGACACCCGCGCGGGCTGACAAATTGTTTCTGTCATCTGCTCTCTGTCTTTCATTAAACGGGAGGCGGAGGGGGGCTCGCGAGGGGAGGGGGCGGGAGATGTGATCTCCCATGCTTAGCGAGGCCAGATACATTAATTACAAAACGGCCATTTGCGGCATGAAAATGCATTAATTAAATTTATGCAATCATTATCTTTAAATAGTCATATCTTTAAAATGATCAGCCCTTCCTGAGTCTTCCCTCTACTCCGCTAAGTATCTCTAATCCCTTTTCCAGCGTTTATCTCGGGATCAGCAGAGCCTTGTGTGCTTTTAAACTTCTGCGGCAGGAGGTGCCTCCAAAATCCGCTCGAGCCGTCGAGGGAGTGGCAGCCGCGCTCCTGCCCTTGGCACCAGCACGGGCACAGAGCGAGGATTTGCCATTTTTTTGCGGGTTTTGGATGGAGTTATTCTCATCAAAATCTCGTGGCTCAGCCGGGAGTTGTGGGGTTAAGGAATGAAGTTTGTGCGGGAGGATGAGGGATGCGCCGCGGATCCCGCCCGGGGGATGCGGGGCTGTTTTCCTTGGAAAAGGTTTCATTGCAAGGAGGCAGCGCCCTGGCACTGCCGCTTTCCACCAGGTGTTCTTCTTCCCCTCAGAAAAATCGCCTCGTTAGAGGCCACGGATGGCGTCCGTGAGGGAAAAAAAAAAAAAAAAAAAAAAAGGAGTTTAAAAAGAGGCTTTTTCTGCTCTGATGATCCAGATCGCTTCGTGGTGGTTTTGCTTTGTCATTCTAAAAGATATTTTATTTCGGAGCACATTCAGAGGTGGCCAAAAGCTCAAATTGTGCCCGCAAAGGAGGCGTTAACCCAGGAGCTTCTGCTTTCCTGCCTCGTTGTTCCAAGATTTTCCCCGTTTGTGATGTGCACACAAATAAATAATCAGCGGAATTGAGCGCGGTTTGCGCTGCCTCCCCAGGTACGGCAGAGCCGAGATACCCGGGCAGGGATTAATCCATCCCCTGCTTCAGTAAACACCTCGAACTCGGCAGGAGAACTCCATCCCAGCGGCTTTTGGAGACTGGGGCAGGGACAGAATCCAATCCCCGCTCCCTCGGGGCTTTCTCAGCGCTGCGGGGGAAAGATTTTGTTCTGTTCTTTTCGTGCCTGCGCCGTTTTTCATCAATCCTGCCGCGTTTTATTCCTTCCATGCAGTTCCTGGTGGGGCAGTGCCCGCTCAGAGCCAAACCCGCTTTGTGTGCTCGGAGTTTGGGATTAGGGCCGGGTGGGATCTGGGGTGCGGGGCAGTGAATTCTGCAGAGTTTCTCCGGTCTGAAGGGCAGAGATGAGCTCTGCGATTTCAGGAATAGCCTCGGGCAGTGCCTGTCCTGCCCAAAGAGCCCCTCGGCCTCCGGGGTGTCTCCAGGTGTCCCCGGGTGTCCCCAGGCTCCTCTTTGGGAAGCGTGGGATGGAATTGGGGCTGTTGGTGACCACCAGGGAACACAAAGGGCTCCTTTTCCCCGGCCCATCCCTGGGAATGGCCCGTTCTGGGGAGAAGGGAAAAGCAGAGCGGTGCTGGAGCTGGAACATCTGAGCTCCAGGGGCGGTGCTGCTCCATCCTGGATTTCAGCGAGGATCCAAAGCCTCTCCCCGCTTTTCCCCAGACTCTGCTCCGCGCTGGATGCAGCTCCTTCACCCCTGATTCCCGATTTTCCGGGAGGGTTTGGAGGATCCTGTTTGGTACGAGCAGCTCCCCAAAATCCCGCAGCGCTCCCCGGCTGCAGAGAGGGCTGGGCAGGGACAGCACGTGCGGGGCTGCCAAAGGCTTTGCTTGGATTCGGGAGCTGGGATTTTCCTTTGGGTGAAGAATAAAGAGGCCCTGACTTTAAAAATCCCCCCGCTGTGGCAGCCTCAGAAAACCCAAAGAGTGCCCGGGGTCCTGCTCAGTCTTTGGGGTGGACTGGGAAGGAAAATCCTCTCCTTAAATAATACTGGGAATGGGGAAGGCGAGCAAACAGGAGCTGAGCGCCGCTGATTTTCCCTTTCTCTGATTTTCCCTTTCTCTGGTTTTCCATTTCTCTGATTTTCCCTTTCTCTGATTTTCCCTTTCTCTGGCCAGCTCGGGCTGTTCGGGGCTCGGGGCTCTGCCAGAGCTGCACTTGCCGGGCTCATCAGCGCGATTTCATCTCGCCCTGACCTCTCCCAGAGCCCCCGGGCCGAGCTGGTGTCTCTTACACCGCGCTTAAACCGGGCTTAACTGATTACAGCCCTCGATTGATCACAGGGAGCGGCGAGGCAGAGAGGAGCCCGGGGCAGGGCTGCGGCTGGTGATGCCTTTTGGGGCTACCTAAAAACAGAGGCTAGATAAAATTTAGGGAATAAAAAGCGCTTGTTTTTATTGAAGGCCGCTCAGGTGCTTTTAGGGCAGGGGCTACACCCAGAAATGGACCACGGGTCACAGGTTTTCACACTTTTATAAGTTTGGTTCATTTGCACATTGGGGTTAATCCTGCAATTACAGCTTCAGGTAATGAAGTCATTTACCCCAGGTTTGCTCCCCTACAACTCTCTTTTGTTTCCATTTCTCAGAGCCTAGGACAGTGAGGTGTCCTTGATTGCCAGCCCAGAGAGGAATTGTTGTGTGTGCCCAAAATGGGAGAGCAGCAGCTGCCACTGTGTGTGGAGTTAGAGTTACACACTGCAGAACTGCAGGGTTACAAACACATGAAAACAGCAAAGCTGAAATCCCGAGACATCACTGCCAGTGCACGAGCCTGGGGCTGGCAGCTCACGGAGCTATCAGTGCCCTCCCTGGGCTATCACTGCCCTCCCTGGGCTATCAGTGTCCTCACTGCGCTATCGCTGCACTCCCTGGGCTATCACTGCCCTCCCTGGGCCATCACTGCCCTCCCTGGGCTAGCACTGCCCTCCCTGGGCTAGCACTGCCCTCCCTGGGCTAGCACTGCCCTCCCTGGGCTAGCACTGCACTCCCTGGGCTAGCACTGCACTCCCCGGGCTATCACTGCCCTCCCTGGGCTATCACTGCACTCCCTGGGCTAGCAGCACACGGAGCAGCCTCGCCGGGGGCCGGGCCGGGATCCGCGGGGTTTTTTTTGCGGTGCAGCTCCTTTGGCACTGCCGGAGGCTTGGAGCGGGCTCAGAGCATCCCAGGAATCTCCTCTGGAAGCCCCGAGGGCTGCGGGGCCAGCGGGCACCGCCGGGAGGCGGAGTGGGAATGAGAGGAGGGAGAGGAGGGAGGAGGAGAGGAGACCTTGTCCTGGATTTGGGTCTGGCTCTGTCGGAGGAATAAAAGTTCCTAAAGGAGCTGGGATTTGCTGGGACCAGTGGGGACCCTGTGGTGCTGCTCTGACAGCACAGGTTTGGGTCTGGCTTTTGGGGAGCCTTGGGGTGTGTTTGCTCCTTTCTCAGCTTTTGTATCCCTCACCAAGCCCCCAAAGCTCCTTCCCCAGCTGCCCCCAGCGGGTCTGAGCTTACCCAGAAATGCAGAACAAAAGCCACAAGCCCAACCCATTCCCAACCCCAAATTACCCAGATCTCCATTGGTCTGCAAGTGTTTGGGAATTCCAGTTTCCCGTGGTTCTGCCTTCCTGCTTTCTCCTTCCTTCTTTCTCCTGCTGGCTCCACGAGCCATGATTTGTATTCCAGAACATTCAGGGTGAAGGGTCCCAGAGATGGTTCCTGTTCCACCAGGGGGATTTCCCACTGAGGCTCTCCCTTCCCAAATATTCACAGAGAAATGTAGGATTCAACAGGCAGAGGATGGAAGCAGCACCAGGGTGGTTTGCTTGTGCTCACTCAAAAAAATCAGGAGGCCGGGGAAGGCTGGGACTGATCCTGTGTTTGTCCATAAAATGTCTCAGAATCCAAATTAGATCAGGGAAAGCGCTCGATGCTGATGGGTGGGGAAGCACAAACCGCCCCTTCCCCGAGGGGAGCTGCCCATCAGGGCCTGAAATCAGAGCCCTGGGGGAGTTTGGGGTGTTGAGGTGCTCGTTTGTCTCTCCCATTTCTCTCTCCTGGTGTTTCCTGCTCGGTAAAATCACTGTCCATAACCTGGCACCCGCTGGCCTCCCCCAGCCCCACCCCACCAAACACCTCCGTGTTCCCTCCCTGGTGACCCAGCCTGGCCTTTGCTTCCTGCTTTTGTCTGGGGGACACCAGAGCTGGGTGTCCCCAAGCCAGGGAGATGGCTCATGTTTCAGAGTCCCAAAACAGAGTTTGGTGTCCCAAACCCAGGGTCAGTGGCTTGTGTTTGTGAGCAGAGTTTGGTGTCCTGAAGCAGAGTCTGGTGTCACAAAGCCAGGGACTGTGGCTCGTGTTTTGGAGCAGAGTTTGGTGTCCCAGAGCACAGACTGATGTCTCAAAACAAAATTTGGTGTCCCAGAGCAGAACTGGATGTCCCAAAGCAGAGTTTGGTGTCCCAAAACCAGGGACTGTGCCTTGTGTTTCCAAGTGGAGTTTGATGTCCCAAAGCAGATTTTGGTGTCCCAGAGCAGAGTTTGGTGTCCCAGAGCAGAGTTTGGTGTCTCAGAGCAGATTTTGGTGTCCCAAAACCAGGGACTGTGCCTTGTGTTTCCAAGTGGAGTTTGGTATCCCAGAGCAGAGTTTGATGTCCCAGAGCAGATTTTGGTGTCCCAAAGAAGAGTTTGGTGTCCCAAAGCAGAGTTTGGTGTCCCAAAGCAGATTTCGGTGTCCCAGAGCAGATTTTGGTATCCTGAAGCAGATTTTGGTATCCTGAAGCAGGTTTTGGTGTCCCAGAGCAGAGTTTGGTGTCCCAAAGCAGAGTTTGATGTCCCAGAGCAGATTTTGGTGTCGCAGAGCAGAGTTTGGTATCCTGAAGCAGATTTTGGTGTTCCAAGCCAGGGACCATGGCTCGTGTTCCCAGACCCAGCAGTTTTTAACATAATTCCTTCCCCTCTCCTCCCCTCCCAGCCCCGCTTCTCCCGCGGGATGTCTCAGAGCCCTCAGGGGACGCTTTGTCCCCGCGGTGTTTCCGTCCCCTCGTGGGATTCCCGCTGCTCCCTCCCGGAGCATCCGCCCCCGCTCCCCTCGGCCGAGCCCTTCCCGTTCTTTGCGCGTAGCTTAGAGCCTTTTCCTCAGACCTTGTCTGTGATTTGTACATCCCTACAGAAGCAGGGTGCCCAAAACAAGATGCAGTGCTCCCGCTGGAACCTCACCATAGCCCTGAACAATCAGGTAACAACTTCCCACCGCCTCCTCCCCGCTCCTCCTCCTCCCCACGGCTCCGCTTTGCCGCGGCTCCATCGCATCCCCGGCTCCATCCCACCCCGAGCCCTCTCCATCCAGGGCCATCGTAGGGCACAGGCGTTCATCTCATGTCACCTGCCGTGTCCCAGGTCCCTTCCCCGCGGTGCTGGAACCTCCCTGAGGTGTTTGAGGCCGCGGGAAGGCGCCGGTGCCGTTCCTGGGTTGGTTTTTCGCTGTTCGGGACTGCTCTGGAGGGGCTGGTGTGATGTATCCCGTGGGGTGCAGGGAATGCAGGATTCAGGCACTCAAGAGAGTTCCCGGCTCTGCACACGTTTTCCAGTGGAGGTTTGGGGTAGGAAATCGGGATTTTGCAGTGGAGGAGCTGTGGGATTGTGGGGGCTCCTGGAGGGCGGTGAACACCTGGAGGGTGCAGCCTCACCGGGGAGCAGCCCCAGGTTTGTCAGCCTTGAATCCCCAAAATCCAAGTGGAGGCTTCAGCCACGGCCTGGTTACACCCGGGAGAGGCAGGGCTGTGCTCGAGGTCACCCCAGCAGAAGGCTGAGGGAACGGCTGGGCTTGGAAACACCTCCAGGACCCTCAGGAGCAGCCCCCAAACCCCAGCACAAAGCTCCAGTTTGCTCCAAAACCTGGCCGGGAGTGCCATTGGATGCCAGGAGCTGCAGTGACCCCGACCAGCGATTTTCCAGGTGCAGGAGGTGTGAAGCACCCTGTGGATGTGCAGAGCGAATGTAATGGGTGCTCGGTTTGGAATGCTGGGATCCAGCTCAGCTGGCTGCGGTGATTTAGAAAATATTCGAAATTAATTGCTTGGTTTTGTGAGTGCAGTGTTAGTGATTGCTACACAAGTCATTTTAGTCCTACCTAGGGGCATATTTGCATATATTTATCCTCCTTTCAAGTGGAGATCTTTGGGGAAAGTGTATTTATCTCCTCCTAACTCTTTCTTCGGCTTTCAGCCGTCCTACAGTCACCTCTTCATTTTGTTCCCATTTAATGTATGTGTGGAATAATCGACTCTTCCTCTTCCCGCCAAGTGGAAATGAATCCACAGAGATCAAAAAGCATTAATGTGGGGAAGGGTTTTTCCTTCTGCCTGCACAGAGCAGGGAAAGAAAAATGTGAAAGATCGAGCTGGGTGCCCCCCAAAAACTGTCTGGGAGGGCTGGGGAGGAGCTGGGGCAGCCCGGGGGTGGCAGGGACCGAGCTCCCTCCTGCAGGAACTGGGAGAGCTTTGTCCTCCCTAAAGCCCGGAGATCCAGCAGGTTTCCCGGGCAGATTCTCCATGCCCGGGGAGGTGAAGTGGGAGCACCCCAGGAGCTGAAACCCAGGGAGATTTCAGCCTCCCCGGCAGAGAATTCCCGGGAGCTTCTTGCCTGGTGTCACACCCAAGGGTTCAACTGATCCCATTCCCACTCCCAGCCCTTTCCTGGACACGGAGGATTTGTCCCCATTCCCAGGAAAGAAGCACCACAGCCTCAGGAGTGGCACTGCCAGGAGCCCCTTCCCTGGATGTCTCTGCAGGTCCCTGAGTGTGTCCCTGGATGTCCCTGATGTTCCTGGGTGTGTTCAGGAGCTGACAGGGGTCACCTGGGGACCCTGGAGAGCTGTGGTCACTCTGGGATGTCCCTTATGGACTGAGCTGTGGTCACTCTGGGATGTCCTGTAGGGATGGAGCTGTGGTCACTCTGGCATGTCCCTTATGGACTGAGCTGTGGTCACTCTGGGATGTCCCTCAGGGACTGAGCTGTGGTCACTCTGGGATGTCCCTTATAGATGGAGCTGTGGTCACTCTGGGGATGTCCCTCAGGGACTGAGCTGTGGTCACTGGTCACTCTGGGATGTCCCTCAGGGACTGAGCTGTGGTCACTCTGGGAATGTCCCTTAGGGATGGAGCTCGGTCACTCTGGGGATGTCACTCTGGGATGTCCCTTATGGACTGAGCTGTGGTCACTCTGGGGATGTCATGTAGGGACTGAGCTGTGGTCACTCTGGGAATGTCCCTTATGGATGGAACTGTGGTCACTCTGGGATGTCATGTAGGGACTGAGCTGTGGTCACTCTGGGGATGTCCCTCAGGGACTGAGCTGTGGTCACTCTGGGATGTCCCTTATGGATGGAGCTGTGGTCACTCTGGGATGTCCCTCAGGGACTGAGCTGTGGTCACTCTGGGATGTCCCATGACTCTCAGGAGCCCCTGAGGAGCAGCTGCCCGCTCTTCCAGGACAAGGCCTGGCCACCAAACTGGGCTTGGGCTGCCCTCCCCTTGTCCCTCTGTTATCTGTCCCCATCTCTGGGTCCCCTCAGCCCCCCAGCCCCCACCCCAAAGCCGGATCCTGATTGCCCAGCTGCAAGGTCCTAATTGTGCTTCCCTCCCCAAAGCCGCCTCCTTTATCATAAAGGGTGCACATTTCCCCCGCTGCAGCTTCCACGGCCACAGGCCCTGAGGGCCAGCTCAGAAATGGAGGGAATTAATTACATTTTTTTAACTCCCCTCCTTTTAAAGTAGGGGAGAGAGCGATGAAACGTCCCGGGGGGGAGTGGGGGGAGCTGCTGAGGAGGGTGGGGAGGGAGGGAGCAGCAGCAGGAGGTGAGGGGGGAGCTGCTGCTTTCATCCAGGAGGGTCTTTGTGCATCAGCCTCAGGCTCCCCAACACTCTGGGACCCCTGCACCTCTCCCTGCTCATCCCCACCCAAAGGTGACCTCGGGAAAAGCGAGGGATGAGGCTGAAGGCTCCTGGCCCTGTAGCTGGCATGGATTTGGCCCTGAGTGTGAGCCCACAGGATGGATTTGGGCTGGGGAAAGGGAGAGGACAGGGATGAGAGGGAGGGAAAGGGATGGCTGTCAGTCCTGCTGATGGACAGGCAGCAGATTCCCCTGCAGATAAACCCTGGCAGATGTGGAGTGGGTATTGATTTTGAGTCAGTGATGATAATGCACCAAGAAGTAATAAATTAGAACCTGGCAAGGTCAGAGAGGAAAGGGAGAAGGACTTTGCATTCTTGAGGAGGGTATCCAGAGTTCAGAAGTGACCTGGAAAATGAGTTTGTGCAGTGGAAAGAAGTTGGAACACAGACCTAGGAGGGTTCTGTGGGGTTTTCCATGCTGGGTGGGAAGGAGGAATGGGAATCTCTGGTTCCCTCACATATTCCAAACACCTTCACATCCTGGGGTGAGGAAAATCAGATCTGCCTTTGGCTGAACCTGTGCAGAGCTTGGGCCCAAATGTCCCTCAGTCTGTCCAGGAAGGGCAGTGGCTTTTCATGGTCAGCGTTCCTGGAGAGGGACTGGAGGGTTTGGGGGCTCAGCTGAGGTGTTGGGGTCCCCTTGGCCATCCCAAATTCACCTCCAGCAGGGGCAATCCACCACCCCAGCCTCTGGCCTGTGCAGCCTGGGAGGGAATCCGGGTGTCCTGATGCTCCCCCACAGAATTCCAGAGGGAAATTCAGGCCTGGGAGGGAATCCCAGTGTCCTGATGCTCCCCCATGGAATTCCAGAGGGAAATTCAGCCCATCCATTGTAGGAGGCCTCAGGCCAGGCTGAGCTGTCCCTGCAGGGATTCTGGAGGGGGAGCAGGGACTGGGACTCCACAGCCTGGTGCTGGTGGAGCTGAGTGACTCCAGGGGCAGAGCTGAGATCAGGAACTGCTCCTGATTCCCACTGATTGAAGCCAATTCCTTTTTCCAGCAGGATCTGTGGAAGCATCTGCCCCGCTCCCTGAATTTGGAGTGTGAATCTGGGTTTCATTTGCCAGCCTTGCTTTACATCCCCCTTTTTTCCTAAAAGGAAGTGTTAATGTGCCTCTCGCTGGCTTGGGGAGCCGTTTCTTTTCTCGGGGTAATAAAAAGCAGCTGAGGCACTGCCGGGGCCGTGGCCGGGAGGGAGAGCAGCACAAACCCCGCTGCTCCCTGAGTGCTTCCAGAGCACAAAATCCTCTCTGCACCTGCAGGGCTGGGCTGAGCGGGCTCACATCCCCAGCCAGGCAGCACTTCCAGGCCTGGACAGCTCAGGAGCAGCGAGGAGAGAGGGAGCAGTTCCCAGAAATAACTCACAGTCCCCACGTTTGTGTTTTCTGCGTTTTTGCTGTTTTAAACACATGGTTCTGCTCGTGGATTCACCCCAGCCGTGCCCGGGGGCTGAGCTGAGGGTCCTGGGTGTCCCTCAGGACACAGATCCAGCTCCTCCAGCCCAGGGGATGCTCCAGCCCAGAGCTGCCCTGAACTGAGGGGACTTGGGCTGAGCCAGATCAGGGCTGGTGACCCTGCTTTAGGGGAGCCCACAAATCATTGTGCAGGTGATTTCATCCCTGCCGTGATTTCCCCACTCCTGCAGAGTCTGGAGGGGTCTGTGTTGCACCCCCCAGGACAGGACAGCACCCCAATCCTGGATTAATCCACTCTCCTGAGCGTCAAACGCTCTTTTCTCTCATCTCCCAGTCCTTGGGCTGGCACGGCCAGGGAGCTCCACGGGCACATTTTTAGGGCTGAACATCTTCATGGAGGCACCTCGGGGCTGAATCCCCACCCCGAGCTGTGCCGGGGACTCTGCAGAGCCGATTGAGCTAAGCTCGGTATGGAGACAGCTGAGCCGGGTTTAACTTTGGGGGAGCAGCTGAGAAGTCTGAGCTCGGTGCAGAGTGGAAAGGCTGGAGGAGGAGGGGTCAGTAAGCCCGGATTGGGGGGGAGGGAGCCCGAATTTGGGGGAGAGGAACGATCCCGAATTGGGGCGGGGGGGGGGGGGGCGGGGAGCGAGCCCGAATTGGAAAGGGGGGCAGGGAACGAGGCCGAATTGGGGTGGGGGGGAGGGAACGAGCTCTTCCCTCTCTCAAACCTCATTGCCCTGCCCCAGCCCCACACCCCAGCTCAGCTCTCGGACTCGGATGGATTTTCCAGGATTTTAACCAACCCCCTCCCCCTCCACGGGGGTCCGGTCACACCCCCTGCCCCCCCGCTCCCGAATTCCCCTCCCGGACAAATTCTCCTCCCGGGGAGGGGATTTTCCATCAAGGCAAAGCATCTTAGCAGCGCTGCCGAGCCCTTCCGGGGGGAGGAGGAGATGCTTTAGAAAGCAGAGGCCAGCTCGTGGCTGGGCATTCACCCCGGAGCCCGCTGGGGCACGGAGGAGGGGCCGGGAAGGTGTCGGGGTGAGCAGGAAGGGGAGCCCCGGCCCCATAAACCCCCCCAGTGTCCTTCCCGAGAATGCAGCACCGGCACAAAAGCTCACCAGGCCGCTGCTGGCGGATAAAGGGCTCATTTTACCACTTGCCAGGCTCCAAATATTTCCAATTTGCCACTTTAATTGATGTCAATAAGGTTATGCTAAATTCGGAGATTTGGAGCCGCTCGGCATCTGAGCGCCGGGCAGGCCCCCCGAGGTGACCCTCGGTCCCCGGGTCCCTCTGCCCCCGCCCCAGCTCCGACACGACCGAGAGGCTTCAGGAACCTTCCCCTGCGAGCCCTTTCCACCCTTAACTCGGAATTACCCCGGGGAAATTCTGCTGATCCCCCGTGTGAAGGGCAGAGCCTTACCCCCAGCTCAGCCCCGGGAACAAATCTGGCATTTTTACTACCAAAAAAAAAAGGAAAAAAAAATTAAAAAAACAAAAACACCAACAAAAACCCAATTAGTTCATCTGGTTCAGGTCTCAAAGCAAGAAGATTTTTTTGTGTGCAAATTTAATTACATTTTCCAAGCGAGCACTGAAATGAGCTGGACCAGGACCTGTTACCCTTTAGCATTTGGGGGCAGAGAGAACTCGGAAATTTCAGGCCCTGGAGCTGCATCAAAGCCAGCGAGGGTTTGATCTGCTTCACTTGGGGACCTTTGCAAATCTGACTTCCCAAGAACGGGGTCGTCCTCAGCGTCCCTTTAGGAAAATTGGGAATTTTCTCCTGGTTTTCCTGTGCTCATCCCTGGCCGGGCAAAAAAACATCCCTAAAACCCGAGTGGGCTGAGGAGGAGCCGCTCCATCCTCCCCGTTCAGGGCTCCAGGGAGAGCCCCGGGGTTTAGTGGGAGCAGAGCTCGGCTCTCCCACCCTGCCAGCCCCACTGGGGCTCTGCCCATCCCAAAGCCCCGTTTTTGTGGCCTTTTTTTCCTCCCCCCCGGCCCCTGACGGTGCCTCCGGTGTCTCTGCAGGTGATGAGCATCCTGAGCAACCCCAGCGGAGTCCCTCCTCAGCCCCAGGCCGATTTCTCCATCTCTCCCCTCCACGGCGGCCTGGACAGCACCAACTCCATCTCGGCCAGCTGCAGCCAGCGCAGCGACTCCATCAAGTCCGTGGAGAGCCTCCCCACCTCGCAGTCCTACTGTCCCCCCACCTACAGCACCACCAGCTACAGCGTGGACCCCGTGGCCGGCTACCAGTACGGCCAGTACGGCCAGAGTAAGTGCTGGGAGGAATTCCCACTCCCCAGGAAATGACAGGAGTGAGGGAGGGGATGGGGGACTGGATACACCAATTTCTACAAAATTTCTACAGTTGAATACACCGATTTCTACACCCAAATGCTCTCTGTTGGGTGTGAGACCCGTGGGTGTTTGTCCTGCTGGAGGTAAAAAAGGGAATCTGCTCGTGGATTGCTCCTCCCCTCACAGCCGAATCTGAAAGCCCCAGTGAAATGTTTTAGGTGAGACCTTCCCATCAGCAAACAGCAATTCCCAGCCCCTTCTCCCTCCCCAGTTCTCGCTGCTCCAAAAGGTGCAGGACTGGCTCACCCTGCTCAGCCAGGGCAAATCTGGGATTTGTAAATCCCAGGGTGTTCCTGCCTGCCCTGCCCTCCCCAGCCCAGGGCTTTTCCTACAGAATGTGTTCATCAGCTGGGCTGGGGCTCTGGGAGAGCTGGGATTGGGATCCTGAGCTTGCCTTTAGAACCGGGACTGGGATCCTGAGCTTGCTCTTAGAATTGGGATTGGGATCCTGAGCTTGCTTTTAGAACTGGGACTGGGATCCTGAGCCTGTCCTTAGAGCTAGAACTGGGATTCTGAGCTTGTCCCTTGGACAGGGACAGCTCAGCCCGGGTGTTGTCTCCAGGGACAGCCTGGCCAGTGGGAGCTGTCCTGGTTGGGTGACAGGGACAGCCCAGCCACGGATGACAGAGACAGCCCAGTCAGGGGTGCTGTCCCTGCTGGGTGATAGGGACACCCTGGCCAGGTGACAGGGACAGCCCTGCAGGGTGACAGGGGCACCTCTCGTGGCCGGGGGTGACAGGGCCATCCTGGCCAGGTGACAGGGACACCTTTCGTGGCCGAGGGTGACAGGGACAGCCTGGCCAGGGGTGACAGGGCCATCCCTCGTGGCCAGGGGGGTGACAGTGCCACCCCTCGCTGTTCTCACCTGCCGCGTTGCCCCGGCCGCTGGCAGCGCCGCTGACCCCGCGAGGGTTAAAGGTGCATCCTCTTCCTGCGGGCGCGCTCCCGCTGCCCCCGCGTGTCCTCGCTGACCTTTCCTCCCTCGGCCGCGGCTCCGGCCCCGCTCTCCTCACAGCCCTTTAATGTCCTGAACGCCGCGGCCTCAATGAGAACCGGCTGTGGCGGCAGACGGGATCAATAGCGGCCCCCCCGCCCCTCCTCTTTTTGTTTGTCGGGAGTTTGATCTGTGACCCCTCGACCTTCCCCTCGCTTCTGGATGCGGGGCTGGACACACGTGCTATTGATAAAAATCTTAAACAAATTCCGATACCATGTATTTCCAATAAAGATTCCCTTGGGCGAGGCGTTAGTCACACCCATGTGTGTAAAAAATAAAATAAGGGGACGAGCTGTGTTTGGGAGAGAGGGGGAAGGAGAAAGGAGGGTTTGTCTCGCTTTGCTGCAGGAATTTTTGTGTTGTTTCCTGGGTTCCCCGTCCCGATTTCTGTCGCACCGATCGTGACGAGCTCTCGGCAGTTTGCCTTGGTGATTAGTGCTGGTGAGAGCAGCCCCTCACGTGCAGTTGACCTTGGAATAACGAGGTTTTTTCCTGCCTTTCCCGGTGCCTGTTGTGCTTTGCAGATAATTCCAATTCCTTCTCCTTCTGGATTCTTCACTTCCCTCCAAATTCTGTTTAAATGCCCAACGGGGTGAGGTGACCTCCACGAGGTCATTTATTGAGATCGGGTGTTCCTTCCTTCTCTGATGTGGCACAAGAGCATCAAAACTCCTTTTAGGTGATGAAATACATTAATTACATGGTACAAAGTATCATTTGGATTATACATCATGTAATGGTATATATAATATATAATGTAATTAATATAAATGATGTTATGTGAAGGGGGTTATGGTGTTGGGGCAGCCTCTCTGTGACAAACCCAAAATTTGGGAATCAGAGCTCGGTGGCTTTGGTGGCCTCTGGACCTGGCCTGCAGAAATTCCCTCTCCTCCCACTTCTCCTTATTCCCAGTTCTACAAAAATAAACCGAGCCTCACTTTCCCTCTCACTTAAACAAACAAACACCCAGAGCACCTTCCCTAAATCTCCGGGTTTATTTTGGCTTCTGTCACATTAAACCAACAAACCCCATCCCTGATTTCTGGCCTGGGATTCCCCACTGCCTGTGGGCTCTTCCCACTGGCCCAGGAGGAAATGTTCGGGGATTTTTGGGAGGGTGGGGTGTCCATCGAATTCCCAGCCTGGCAGGAGGTTGGAGCTGGGGGATGTCGGGCTCTGAGGGATGGGACAAAAGCAAACGGCCCCGAAGAGCCCCAGGGGAGGTTCAGGTTGGATTTTGGGGGAAATTCCTGCAGGGAAAGGGTGCTCAGGCATGGGCTGCCCAGGGAGACACCATCCCTGAAATTGTCCCCAGAAATGGATCCAGGGCTCGCAGACAGTGTTTGGGGATGGGGTGGGCAGTGCTGGGTTCAGCGCTGGACTCGGTGATCTCAGAGGGCTTTTCCAACCCCCGTGACCAGCTGCTCAGCCCCCAGCACCTCCCAGCGCTGGTGACAGCAGGGACAGAGCCACCACCGCACACCCGGAGTGAAATCCCTCTGTCCCTGCAGCCCCTCAGGGCCAGCCCTCCCCGGGGCTCCCTGGAACACCAGGAGAGCGAGCGGGGAAGTCCTGGGTGAGAGCAGAACCTGCGGAAGGTGAAGGCACCACAGTGAGCATCCCCGAGCCTGGGGCTGTCCCGTTGGGTTATCCCGGGATCGGGAATGCTGCTCCCGCTGGGTTATCCCGGGATCCATTCCTGAGCCTGGGACTGTCCTGCTGGGTTATCCCGGGATCGGGAATGCTGCTCCCGTTGGGTTATCCCGGGATCGGGAATGCTGCTCCCGCTGGGTTATCCCGGGATCGGGAATGCTGCTCCCGCTGGGTTATCCCGGGATCCATTCCCGAGCCAGGTGCTGTCCCTCTGGGTTATCCCGGATCTCTCCCGCTCCCAGAACCGCTCCAGCCCAGCCGGAGGGAGCGGGGCCGGCGGAGCCGCCGCTCCCAGAGGCCGGGGCCGTGTTAATGATGCCGGTGATGGAACGCGGGAGCGTGAAGGGAATTCTAATGGATCTGCCAAGTCTAATCAGGATTGGTGCGTGGAAGGGGCTCCTCTGGGGCCCGCCGCTGACAGGACGTTGATGGCTGAGATTTGTTTACTCATTGGCACCGATCGGGCAGCTCCTGCCAGCTCCTGATTAATCTAATTGGGGCCATTAGAGGCGGGAAGGGGGACTTTGACTGAAGCCCGGCTAATGAGCAGTGTCACCGTCCTGTCCCAGCCCTGTCCCCTCACTCCGGGGCAGCCGGGGGAGCTGGGACCTCCCGTCCCTTCCTCGGCTGGGGCTGCTCTCCCTTCCCAGATGGAAGAGGGAAGAGGTTTTCCGTGGGATGAAGGGAGGCAGGCAGAGCTCACAGCCGGGAGTCAGCACTGGGCGAGGCAGATCCGAGCCCAAACCTGGGGAATTTCCACCGAAACCTCTGGAATCACTTCCAGCAGCACCACCGAGGGCGGGAGCCTGGAAGGTTTATCCCGAACCCTCAGAAGCCCCTTTTTCCATGGTGGAATTTCAGGTCTTTTCAGGTGTTCACAGAGAGAGTCAAGGGCCTCCCCTGCCCTTGGCTGTGCTGAGCCCCAGCAGGGCTTGTCCTGGTCCTGGCAGCTCCATCCCGGCTCTGAGACCTTCCTGGGACAGCAGGAGGTCTCCAGTGTGTGTGACAGCCCCATCCAGCTCTGAGTCCATCCCGGGAGAGCAGGAGGTCCCTGGTGTGTGTGACAGTCCCATCCCGGTTCTGAGTCCATCCCAGGACAGCAGGAGGTCCCCGGTGTGTGTGACAGTCCCATCCCAGCTCTGCATCCATTGCAGGAGGTCCTTGGTGTGTGTGACAGCCCCGAGCTGTCCCCGCTGTCCTGCAGGGCTGAATGTCCTGGTCACCGAAGGTGCCCCGTGTCCTCACTGTCCCTTTTCCCCCCACAGCCGCCGTGGATTACCTGGCCAAGAACGTGAGCCTGTCCACGCAGCGGCGCATGAAGCTGGGCGAGCACTCGGCCGTGCTGGGGCTGCTGCCGGTGGAGACGGGCCAGGCTTACTGAGAGCCCGACGTGACACCACGAGAGCCCTCTGGAGACCCCCACGGCTCCCGGGGATCCTTCCCGACCCATTCCACCCCAGCTGCCCGGAGATGGGAACGAGGGGGGAGCTCTCCCCGCATCCAGCTCCTCCAGAGCATTCCAGAGGCAAGTCCGGCCCCTGGGGCCTGGCTCCTCCTGTGGCCGGAGACAACGGCTTGGGTGCATTTATCAACCCCAGCCGCCCCTCCAAAGCCCCTGGCCACGGCATTCCCCCACACTCCAGGACTTTGCATTCCCTAGGTAGCTGGCATAGTCAAAGCCAAATTGAGCGCTTTTTTGTTTTCTTTGTAAAAGAAATATTTCCTTTTTTTTTCCCCTTTTTTTCCCCTTTTCTTTCTGTTGCTGTAAATTTGGTGAATGTTGTATAGGAAGGAATAACCAAGCTGAGCATTAAGGGTGATGTAAATTGGGACCACAGAAGACCTATGGACCAAATATAAGGACTTGTTAAAAACAAACAAACAAACCAACCAACCACAAAGACAAACGAAAGCAGAAGAACATTTATTCAAGGGACAGCAAATTTCCCCAGGCCAGCCTTACCCTCCCTTCTCACCGGTGGCTTCCCAAAGCAGGGCTGGACGGGCCAGATCTCTGCTGAGCAGGGGCAGGATGGGATTCCAGCCAGCCTGGGACCTTGGGGAAACACCAACAGCTGCAGGAGGAGCAGAGACAAAGGGCACAGGAAACATTCACTTCTCTGAGGGACCATCCCAGACCTGACTGTCACCGCCAGGACACGGCAGCAGAGCGGGGACAGTGGGGACAGAGCTGGCCTGGCACGAGGAGGGGCTGCAGAGAAACCCTGGGGACATGGGCAGGGCTCCTGGTGGCCCTGCTGTCCCTCAGCTGGCCAAAGGAGCGAAGACAAGAGGGCATGGCCAGGAACTCAGTGAGCAGAGCCGGGTTCTGCCACGGGAGTCACCTGGAAGGGAACAGAGCCAGGTCTGAAGGTGCTGCCCTGGCCAGAGATGGATGGGAGCCAGGTCTGGAGGTGCTGCCCTGACCAGGAGTGAACATGGAGCCAAGACAGAGGACCTGACAGGTTTCTGCAGCAGCCAGGGTGGGAAGGTGCTTCCAGCTGCCCCTCTCCACACTGCAGGGATGAGATTCACCTTCCTGAGGCATTCGTGTTATCACTGCTGGGAGAAAGCTGGAGATCCATCCATCCATCCATCCATCCATCCATCCATCCATCCATCCATCCATCCATCCATCCATCCATCTCCCAGCATAGCCCAGCTTCCCTCTGCTGCTGGAGCATGTCTCTCTCTCCCCCCCTCCAAGCTGTTCCTGTTCTCTGGATTTATCCCCCCCACACCTTTTCTTCTCTCCTGCCTGTGTCACCTCCTGTCCCTACTCAGACAAACCCAGGTCATCCCCAAGTCACCATGAAGGCATCACAGTGTCCCCACAGGCAGTTCTGCGTCCCCACAGGCAGTTCCATGTCCCCAGGGGCTGTCAGGGTTTGTGATGCCCTGAACCCCTTCAGTTATCTGCTTTCACAGCAAATTTCTGCCTTTGTGCACCGAGGGACCCCATGGTGGGAATAGTTTTGCTCTGGCTGCTGAAGGAGCCTCCCCTCATCCTCCATTCTGCCTCTCCCCCCATTCCCAACCCAACTGAACCTGTTCTGGCAGCTGGAACATCTGGAACATCTCCCTGGGCTCTTCCTCTGCCGCCATTCATCACGAGCCACCAGGGCCACTGTCCCTGCAGCCACCTGGACCAGCTCACCTGTCCTGGATTCCCAGTGTCCCATCAGAGCCACGCCAGCTTTGCTTCCCGGCTCTGGCAGCGCAGGCTCGACATTCCCAGAGGGATTTTCCTGCACCTCTCACACAGGAGCAGAATCCTGAGGCTCAGTTCTCCAGAAATCCCAACACAGAGTCCAAACATTCCCTGGATCCCAGAGTTTGGGAGCAATTCCATTCCCACCTCCTCTCCTGGGGGCAGCGCGTGCGAGAGAGGCCAAAGGGACACAAACCCCAGAGGGGACAGGGCAGCCCCAATGCCCTGGGCTGGTCGGGTGACCCCGAGACCTCTCCCTGCTGTGCTCTGGAAATCTCGGGGAGCAGTGAAACCTCTGCTGGTTTGTGGGGTTTGTGCTCTAAAGGAAAAGGGAACCCTGCAGAATTCCAGTCCTGGCTGAAATGTCCTTCCCAGCAGGAGCCCCGAAGGGATCCAGGGCTGTCTCCACGCCGTGATGGAAGCACCTGCTGGAGTTTCTCTGGGCACCATCCACAGGAACTGCTAAAATGAGAGATTTCCTGATAAATAACAATATTTAACAACATTTCAGATTTAACAACATTTCAGAGGCCAAACACTGACGATCCTCAGCTGGGGGCACCTTCCTGACTGAGCCCTGTTCCTTGCTGGAATTCCACCGTGCCAATATCTGCTCCTTGCTGGAATTCCACTGTGCTAATCCTGCTCCCTGCTGGAATTCCACCATGCCAATCCTGCTCCTTGCTGGAATTCCCGACCCAGCACCCTCCTGGCCTCCTGCTCAGCCACAAGGAAAGTTTCCATCATTCCACAGAACCGCTTGGCTGCTGCTCCTGCTCTGATCTCCTCTCTTATCTCCCCTCCTCACCAATGGACAGCCGGGCCTGGCCGCCTCACCCGAGGGCAGGACCCCAAAAAAAACCCCAAAATAAAAAAGAGGGAGCACTGCAGAAACCTCTCTGCCAATCCCCTTCCCCAGAAAGTCCGTGGGCAGCCGGGCACTGCTGTAAATAGAATTCCTAGAGGAACAAAATAGCTCTTCTCTGACCTTCCCCTCGTGGTCGCACTTTGTAAATTTAGTTGGGAAATTTGGTCATGTGCTGTATGTTTATAGAAAGTTGACTTTTTTTTTATATATACTAAAAAAAATCAAAACCACAGTGAGTGCCGTGATAGTTAAAAAAAAGAAAAAAAGAAAAAAAAAAAGAAAGAAAAATTTTAAAATAGAAAAAAAAAAAGAAAAAAGGGATGGGGGGATGAACTGTAGAAATTTGCCTATTGTGTGTTTTCAAAAGACATTCCAGAATCTTTGGGGTGGGATGGGGTTGATTTCGGGTTTTTTTTCCTTTTTCTTTTTTTTTTGTCTTTTTTTTTTTTGTTTCTTCCTTTTGTTCATGTATGAAAGCCAAAAGTAACTTTTGGTTTTGTTCTGTTGGTTCAGTTTTGTTTCATGGATTGCCAACCTCAGCTCTGCTGACGAGAGACAAACTCGGGGGGTGGGATGGGATGGGGAGGGGACACGGCCGGGGGAGGGCCTGGAGCTGGGACAGGACAAGGACAGTCGGACTGGGAACCTGGCTGGGGCCACCTGGGGCCACCTGGGGCCACCAACAAGGACCAAGCCTGGAGAGCCGGACAGTGACAACCTGTCTGTGGCCACTGGGGCCACCCAACAGTGACCAAACCTGGAGGGCTGGACAGCAGGAACCTGGCTGTGGCCACCTGGGGCCACCTGGGGCCACCAACAGGGACCAAACTTGGAGAGCTGGACAGTGAGAACCTGGCTGTGGCCACCTGGGGCCACCAAGGGGGACCAAACCTGGAGAGCTGGACAGTGAGAACCTGCCTGTGGCCACCTGGGGCCACCCAACAATGACCAAGCGGTTCCTCAGCTGTTGCTAACTCTGGGAGACCAAAAATCGCCCAAGGCTTCATCCAGAGCAAGGGACCAAGGGACTCGACCAGAGGTGGACACGGCCAGAGATGGACAGGACACAGACAGAGATGGATGTGTCAGAGATGACCACAGCAGAGATGACCATGGCCAGAGATGGACAGAGCCAGAGGTGGCCACAGCCAGATGTGAACACAACCAGAGGTGGCCACAGCAGAAATGACCCCAACCAGAGTCAGCCATGCCCAGGGACGCTCTCCCAGCTCCATGGCTCTCCCAGACCAGCCGTGTCCCCTGCCACCCCCGGGGGACAGCACTGACCCCGCGGGGGCTCCTTTGTCCCCCCAGCCCCGTCCCACCCGGCACAGCCACAGCAGATGGGCTCCTTTGTGTATTTAACGCTTCTAACCTGCTCCCCCGGCACCCCGCGGGTCCCCCTAGCGCTGTAGGGCTTTCCCTGTCCCCCAATTCCTGCGGGATTGTCGCTTCTGTGTTCGCCTCATCGCCGTCTGCTCTGGGCCGTGCGCCGGGTGTGTAAATACGGAACCGCACCATAATTTATTCAGCTATATGGAGTAGATTTAGTAGGAAGAGAAACTGGTTTTGCTTTAACTACCTGCTGCCTGTAGGTGTCTTTCTGTAACTCAGGCATAACTGTTATACATTAAAAAAAAAAAAAAAAAAAATTTATCCCAAGTGCCTTTTTTGGGTTGTTGGCGTACCAGGAACCTCGGGGATATCCAACGCACCCAGGCAAATTCCAGCTGTTTTCCCTCAAAAAAAAAAAACAAAAAAACAACAAAACCACAGCAAGGTGGGAAAGCTGGGCAAATACATTTAAAAAACCTTGAATTTTGGGGCGGGGATGATTTCCCGGCCTGTTCACAACACAACTGAGCCTTTATCCATTGATCTGGAGCAGCTCCGGGCCGGGCTGGGCTGGGCTGGGCTGGGCTGGGCTGGGCTGGGCTGAGCTGGGATGGGATGGGATGGGATGGGATGGGATGGGATGGGATGGGATGGGATGGGATGGGATGGGATGGGATGGGATGGGATGGGATGGGATGGGATGGGATGGGATGGGGTGGGCCGGGCTGAGCTGGGCCAGGCTGAGCTGGGCTGAGCTGGGCCAGGCTGAGCTGGGCAGGGCTGAGCTGGGCCAGGCTGGGCTGGGCTGAGCTGGGTAGGGCTGAGCTGGGCTGGGCCAGGCTGAGCTGGGCCGGGCTGGGCTGGGCTGGGCTGAGCTGGGCTGGGCTGGGCTGGGCTGGGCTGGGCTGGGCTGGGCCGAGCTGGGCTGGGCTGGGCCAAGCTGGGCTGGGCTGGGCTGGGCTGGTCCGGGCCAAGCTGGGCCGGGCTGGGCCCGGCCGCTCCACTCCCAGCTCTGCAGACACCTGGCTCTTGTTAAACACCAGGCTTGGCACCAAGAAGTGGAAAAATATTCCCAAAATTGTGGGGGATGCAGGGCTGGGGGCTCCACAGCAGGAATGAACCTCGAGAACAAAGCTCTGGATTCAGGCACCCGCCTGGAGCGGTTTTGGCTCCCTGGAACTGGACCTGATCTCCAGCCAAGCCACGCGGAGCCTGGGTCTGCTGGGGGTTTTCTGGGGCTGGCCCTCCTCGGAGGGGACAGTGTGGCCCCTCAAAGCTTGGTGGGGTCACCCCTGGATGGGAAACACCAGATGTGGGACTGGAAACACCCAGTGTGGGGTGGGAAACACCTAATGTGGGATGGGAAACACCCAGTGTGGGATGGGAAACACCAAATGTGGGACTGGAAACAGCAAATGTGGGACTGGAAACAGCAAATGTGGGGTGGACACTCCTGGGTTTGGGTTTGGGGAGCATAAAGGGCCAGAATTGCCAGCCTGGGATCTGCCCCTGGCTCAGGAGAAGCCCGAGGGCTTTGGGATTGCCCCCCCTCACCTGCACCCCCTGGTCCAGTCCCTCTCTGAGACCCCCAAACCCCCCAGGTGCTCCCAGTGCCAGGACAGTCCACATTTCTGAGGAGAACAGGAAACTGGGGGAGCCTTGAGCCAAAGGCCCAGCCTGGATGGGGCTGGCACTGGGGAACCCCCAGGGTGGAGATTTGGGGGGCTCTGAGGGGTTCACTGGGGATCCCTGGCAAACCTGGAAGGGATGAGGGGGAACCCCAGCTCTGGGGTGCAGCTGAGGGCACCGTGCTGCCCCGAACCCCAGTATCACTGTAACTATGGCCAGAGAGGCTCAGCCTCATGTGGGAACCATCCCCAGCCCCAGCCTGGATCCCTCCCGTGAGATTCCTGTGGGAATCGTGTTCGGGATCTGCCAGGAGCCCCTTCTCACCCTCACCCCACCAGGACCTGCTGGATTTTTTGGAGGGAAAAGCAGGAGCTGCTGCTGAGGGCAGCACCGAGCGCTGCACACCACAGGGTCACATCCAGGGGTGGCAGGGAAGGGATCCCGTTTGTCCAGATACTAAAACAGGGTGACATTAAAAACACGGTGACACTATAAACACAGTGACACAAACAGGGTGACACTGAAACATGGTGACACTATAAACACAGTGACCCTATAACACGGTGACACTATAAACACGCTGACACTGTTACACAGTGACATTAAAAACAGGGTGACACTATAGACATGGTGACACTCTGACATGGTGACACTGTAAACACGACACAAACACAGTGACACTATAAACACTGACACTGTAACACGGTGACATTAAAAACACGGTAACACTACAAACATGGTAGCACTATGAACATGGTGACACTAACACAGTGACACTATAACGAGGTGGCAGTATAAACACGGTGACACTGAAACATGGTGGCACTGAAACACAGTGATGCTATAAACATGGTGACACTATAACAGAGTGACACTATAAACACAGTGACACCGAAACACAGTGACACCATAAACACACTGCCACTATAAACACAGTGACACTGAAACACAGTCATACCATAAACACACTGACACTCTAAACACAGTGACAGTGAAAGAGGGTGACACTAAAACACAGTGATGCCACAAACATGGTGACACTATAACAGAGTGACACTATAAACACAGTGACACTGAAACACTGTGACAATATAAACATGGTGACACTGAAACACAGTGACAGCATAAACACACTGAAAATATACATGGTGACACTATGAGATGGTGACAATGACACTAAACATGGTGAGAATATAACACAGTGACACTGAAACACGGTGACAAAAACATGATGACACTATAAACACAGTGACACTAAAACATGGTGACACTAAAACACAGTGATGCTATAAACATGGTGACACTATAACAGAGTGACACTATAAACACAGCGGCACTGAAACATGGTCACACCATAAATACACTACCACTATAAACACGGTGATACTGAAACATGGTGACACTATAAACACACTGCTACTATAAACACAGTGACACTGAAACACGGTGACACAAACAGGGTGACACTATAAGCATGGTGACACTGTAACATGGTGACACTGTAGCACAGTGACACTATAAACACGACATGTAACACGGTGACACTACAACACGGTGACATTATAACACTATAACTATAAACATGTTGGCACTTACAGGGTGACATTAAAAACATGGTGACACAAACATGGTGACACAAAACGGTGACATTATAAACATGGTGATGCAAAATGTCACGCTATGGTGACACTAACATGGTGACGCAAATACAGGGACACTGAAACACGGTGACACTGAAACATGACACTAAAACATGGTGACACTGTAACACAGTGACATTATAACACAGTGACACTATAAACACAGTGACACTACAACACAGTGACACTATAAACACGGTCGCACTGAAACACACTGACACTGAAACATGGTGGCACCAAAACACAGTGGCACTATAAACATGATGACATGTAACATGGTGACACTGAAACACAGTGACACTATAAACACACTGACACTATAGACACAGTGACACTATAAACATGGTGGCACTATAGCACGGTGACACAAACATGGTGACAATATAAACATGGTGACACAAAATGGTGACACTATAATGAGTGACGCTATAAACACAGTGACACAAACACAGTGACACTGAAACACGGTGACACTGTAACACACTGACACTGAAACGTGGTTGGTGACACTATAACACAGTGACATCTATAACACATTGACACTCTAATCATGGTGACACTGTAAACACAGTGACACAAACTCAGTGACATAAACTCGGTGACACTATAACCACGGTGACAATAAAAACATGGTGACACACAATATCCCTATAACCACAGTGACATTCAAAACACAGTGACACTAAAAACACGGTGACATTGATTATTTATTATTATTTGTTAGTTATATAGCTATTAGTTATAATTTATTCTATACTATTTTTCATTTATTCATTTATTATTTTTATTTATTCATACATAATTTTAAAATTTATCGTTTATTTATTTATTTATTGTTTATATTGATTTAGGTGGGGGGGTGTTGCTTTGTTTTAGGGGGTTTATTTATTATTATTATCTGGGAATTACAGCTCTTCCCTCTGGTCCCCAGACCTCTGTGCCTCCCCAGCCTCCTCTGACCCTCCCCACTGGATATTCCCCTGGAATTCTGATACTCCCCTGGAATTCTAACATTTCCCTGGAATTCTGATACTCCCCTGGAATTCTGATACTCCCCTGGAATTCTAACATTTCCCTGGAATTCTGATACTCCCCTGGAATTCTGATACTCCCCTGGAATTCTAACATTTCCCTGGAATTCTGTTATTTCCCTGGAATTCTGACATTCCCCTGGAATTCTGTGTTTTGCTGCTGGATGGAGCCCAGTCCTGAGTGATTCTAATCCCGAGCACGGGAAAACCCCAAATATCAACAATTCCATCCTTGCTCTGCAGTTTTGTAGGGAAACCCTTGGAGGGGGAACTCACACTTTCCTTTTCAACTTCTCAACCAGAAAAACTGAATATTCCCGTTATTTTCCTGGATATTCTCACAGTTACTGGTGGACTCGATGATCCCGATAGACCCTTTCCAGCCCAGCATATTCCATGATTCCATTATTAATTATCCTACAATTCCGTGGTTCTGTAATTCTATGATTGTCTGATCCTACAATTCCATTATTCCCTGATTCTATAAAAATCATATAATTCTGTGATTCTATAATCTTATTCTTCTAAGATTCTATAAACCCACAGTTCCATGATTCTCTGATCCTACAATTCCATGATTCCATAATCCTATAATTCCATGGTTCTGTAATCCTGTAATTCTGATTGTCTGATCCTACAATTCTATTATTCCCTGATTCTATAATCCTATAATTTTATGATTATATAATCCAACAATTCCATTATTCTGTCATTTTATAATCCCACAATCCCATGATTCTATGATTTTACAATTCTGTGATTCTATAATCCTATAGTACAATGATTCTATAAACCTATAATTCTGTGGTTCTCTGATCCTATAATTCTATAATCCTATAATTCCATGATTCCACGATTCTGTGATTTTATAATCCTGCAATTCCATGGTTCTCTGATCCTACAGTTTCGTGATTCCATGATTCCATAATCCTGCAGACCCATGATTCTATAATCCTACAATCCCATGATTGTCTGATCCTGCAATTCCAGGATTCCATGGTTCCATAATCCTGTAATTCTGTGATTCCATGATCCTGCAATTCCATGATTTCATAATCCTACAATTCCATGGTTCCATAATCCTGCAATTCCATGATTCCATAATCCTGCAATTCCATGGTTCCATAATCCTACAATTCCATGGATCCACAATCCTGCAATTCCATGATTTCATAATCCTACAATTCCATGGTTCCATAATCCTACAATTCCATGATTCCATGGTTCCATAATCCTACAATTCTATGGTTCCATAATCCTACAGTTCCATGGTTCCATGATCCTGCAATTCTGTGATTCCATGATTTTATAATCCCACAATTCCATGGTTCTCTGGTCCTTCAGTTCCATGATTCTGTAATGCTGCAATCCCATTCTGTTCTCAGAGGGAATTTGAGGAATACACAAATCTCTTTTCCATGTCAAGACCCTTCCCACCTCATTCCTTTCCTTTTTCCTTTGGAAGGCGGGCGAGGAAAGGGAAGAACAGCCCAGAAGGAAAAAAAAGAAACATTTTTGCCTTTCTGAGCTGGGATTCAGAACCTTTTTGAAGCTCAAACTAAAGAAAACTTTTTTTCCCCTCACTTTTAATTTAAAACTAAGCAATTCAACCTATTTGAAAAGGTTCTTATGAAACTGAAATGTTTTAGGGGAAGGTTTAAAGCAGTTTCAATCTCTCCCTTTTTTCTATCACCAGGGATTCCCAAGGGCAAGCTGGAATTCTGTGTTGGTTTTGGGGCCATTTTGGGATCCTGATTTTCACGAATGCAGAAAATCCATCCCAAAGGGCATCCCTGGAAGTGGAATTCCCTGGAATTCCTGTGGGAAAATGAGCCCAGCAGCCCAGCACTCCTCCCTCCCAACCTTTATTCTGGTTTTAATTTAGATATTACTTTAGGGATTTTTAGGGCTCTTTTTGGTACTTATTTAGGTATTTTATTCAGGTTTTTATTTAGGCATTATGTATTTTATTTAGGCATCATTTTAGTAGGTTTTTTATGGTGTTTTTTAGTACTTATTTAAGTATTATTTTTGGTGTGTTTAGGCATTTTTTCTATATATGTTATGTAAGTATTATTTTAGGTATTTTAAGTAGGAATTTTATTTGCATATTATTTTAGGTAATTTATCCAGATGTTATTTTAGATACTTAATTAGGCATTATTTAAGGTGTGTTATTTAGGTATTTGGTTTAGGTGTTTTATTGAGGTATTAATGTGGATATTAGGTATTTTATCAATATTCTTGTAGGTAAATATTTTAGGTGCATATCCCCTAACCCAGCCATTCCCAAACCTCTCATTCCCAAATCCCGCAGGGAACGTGCCCAGCCTGGGGCAGGATCCCACATTTCAGCACCTCCCATTCCCAATCCCTGACCCCAGGGGTGTTTATGGCAGCTCAGGGCCACTCCCAGCTCCCATCCCATATCCAGTCCCTGTTCCTGATCCCACAGCCCCAGCTCCCACCCCATATCCCTGTCCCCATTGCCGATCCCAGGGATATTTTATGGAAGCTCAGGGTCACTCCCAGCTCCCACCCCTATCCAGTCCCTGTTCCTCATCCCAGTGATCCCACAGCCCAGAGTCATTCCCAGCTCCCATCCCATATCCAGCTCCCTGTTCCTGATCCCACTGATCCCACAGCCCCAGGGTCACTCCCAACTCCCTATTCCAGCTCTTTATTCCTGATCCCAGGGATGTTTTACGGCAGCTCAGGGTCACGCCTAGCTCCCACCCCTATCCCTGTCCCTGTCCCTGATCCCAGAGATATTTTATGGCAGCTCAGGGTCACTCCCAGCTCCCACCCCTATCCCTGTCCCTGTCCCTGATCCCAGGGGTGTTTTATGGCAGCCCAGGGTCACTCCCATCTCTCACTCCATGTCCAGCTCCCTGTCCCTGATCCCAGTGATCCCACAGCCCCAGGGTCATTCCCAGCTCTCACCCCATATCCCTGTCCCCATTGCTGATCCCAGGGATGTTTTATGGCAGCCCCAGAGTCATTCCCAGCTCCCACCCCATATCCCAGTCCCTGTCCCCAATCCCACAGCCCCAGCTCCCACCCCATATCCCTGTCCCTGTCCCTGATCCCAGTGGTCCCACAACTCCAGGGTCACTCCCAGCTCCCTATTCCTCATCCCAGGGGTGTTTATGGCAACTCAGGGTCACTCTCAACTCCCACCCCATATCCAGCTCCCTGTTCCTGATCCCACTGATCCCACAGCCCCAGAGTCATACCCAGCTCCCACCCCATATCCCTGTCCCCATTGCTGATCCCAGGGATATTTTATGGCAGTTCAGGGTCACTCCCAGCTCCTACCTCATATCCAGGTCCCTGTCCCCAATCCCACAGCCCCAGCTCCCACCCCATATCCCTGTCCCTAGCCCTGATTCCAGTGATCCCACAGCCCCAGGGTCATTCTCAGCTCCCACTCCATATCCAGCTCCCTGTCCCTGATCCCAGAGATGTTTTATGGCAGCCCAGGGTCATTCCCAGCTACCACCCCGTATCCAGCTCCCTGTCCCCAATCCCAGTGATCCCACAGCCCCAGAGTCACTCCCAGCTCCCACCCCATATCCATGTCCCCATTGCCGATCCCAGGGATATTTTATGACAGCCCCAGAGTAATTCCCAGATCCCACTCCATATCCAGCTCCCTGCTCCTGATCCCACTGATCCCACAATCCCAGGGTCACTTCCAGCTCCCACCCCATATTCCTGTCCCCATTGCTGATCCCAGAGATGTTTATGGCAGCTCAGGATCACTCTCAGCTCCCACCTCATATCCAGGTCCCTGTCCCTGATCCCACAGCCCCAGCTCCCACCCCATATGCCTGTCCCCATTGCCGATCCCAGGGATATTTTATGGCAGTTCAGGGTCACTCCCAGCTCCCACCACATATCCCAATCCCTGTCCCTGTCCCTGATTCCAGTGATCCCACAGCCCCACGGTCATTCCCATCTCTCACACCATATCCCTGTCCCCATTGCTGATCCCAGGGATGTTTAAAGGCAGCTCAGGATCATTCCCAGCTCCCATCCCATATCCAGCTCCCTGTCCCCAATCCCACAGCCTCAGCTCCCATCCCATATCCAGCTTCTTGCTCCTGATCCCACTGATCCCACAACTCCAGGGTCACTCTCAGCTCCCACCCCATATCCAGTCCCTGTCCCCGATCCCAGTGATCCCAGCTCCCACTCCATATCCAGCTCCCTGTCCCTGATCCCAGAGGATGTTTTATGGCAGCCCAGGGTCACTCCCAGCTCCCACCCCACATCCCTGTCCCCACTGCTGATCCCAGAGGATTCAGCTCCCCCCGAGCCGGAGCTCTCGGCGCTTCCCGAGCGGTTCCAGCTCCCGGGCCTTATTAAACTGGGCTGTGGCCCTGCATAAAATCAGGGAGCTCTGAGCAGGGACAGGGACATAGGAGGGAATTAAATCCCTCAGGAAGGATTTCTGCACCAGGCCCATTCCTTTCTTTTTTCAGGATTAATTGTAATTAAGATCCTGGCCCAGCCAGGCCTCGCGCTCACCTGGTGCAGACCAGCCTGGAATTTTAACATCAGAGCTCATCCTGCATTCCCACAACATCCCTGCCAGCCCTTCCCTCATCCCTGGGCCAGCATTCCCAGCAATTCTGCTCCAGACTGCCTCTTTTTGGGGTTTTTGGAGTTTTCCCGGGAAAGGGGGAGGGACTGGGATGGCAAGGGAACAGGGCGAGGTGCAGCATTCCCGAATCCACATTCCCAGGGAAAAGCAGCCTGGGGGAGCAGGAATTCCCCCCCTGGAGTTTTCCAGGTCCTTCCAATCCCCTGGGGGTGCAGCAGACCCGTCTGGGGGCCCTGTGGCTCCCTCCACCCCAATTCCCTCTGGGAATTCCCCGGGGGCAGGGCAGCACCGGGGATGGGAGCAGATCCTGCTTTTCCTGGTGCTGGGGGATCCCGGACACCACAATTCCCTCTGGGAATTCCCCGGGGGATGGGAGCAGATCCCGCTTTTCCCGGTGCTGGGGGATCCCGGACACCACAATTCCCTCCCCAGGTTCTGCTTTCCCTCCAGCACCCCCAAAAATCCCCCAGGAACAGCTCAGATCCCAGGAGAGGCACCAGTGTGGGACAGGGCATCTCCGGATGGGGAATATTGGGAATATTCTCCTAAATCCAGGAGCTGCAAGCAAAGTGCCCTTCTCCTTCCCAAACCTCCAAAATCCCAAAATTTGCCTTCGATGCCTCTCTCAGCCCCAGCGAGGGGCTCTCCCTGTTCCTTTGGGATTGAGTTCCCTCATCTCCACCTTTCTCTCCTTTCTCCTTTCCCTCCTCTCATCCTATTTTAATTTTTTTTCTCCAGTTCTCCCAGAGCTGGAAGTGGCTGACTGGGAAATAAATAAATAAAAGAAATAAATGAAATAAATAAATGAAATATCCAGGAATCCTGGCTGATTCCTGCACGTCCCTCACCCTGAATTCCACCCAGGATTGCCTTTTGTACAGAGCCAGGCTAATTATTATTAATGGCAGATTTGGGTTTATTTCAAACAGGAGAACGAAAAAAAAAATCCGAGGGGGATGAGGGGGGAGGATGAGGATGGGAGGGAAGAGGGGGGGAAAAAAAGGAAAAAAGGGAGAGAAGAAACCCAGAAGAAACTGTTCACATTTCCCGAGACATGGACAAAGCTTTTATGAATATAACTGGATTTGTAACAAGCATTGCAGCTGCATATAAGGCATTCAGACATGGAGACAATTTTACTAGATAATAGACTATCACGCAGGATACAATTTAAATTAAAAAATGCAATTTTCACCTTGAAATGAACAAATGATTACAATTTCTATACAAATTAAGGCATTCAGGCTCTCTTTCAGTAGTGGCATCAGCCCATGAAATATGACATAATTACCATGAAATACATTTTCAAATATTTTGATTTTTGTCCGCTGCTTTTAAAAAACACAGCCCGGGCTCGCGTGTGTGTGTGTGAGTGTGTGAGTGTGCGTGGGGGGAGAGCGGCTCCCATTATCCCACCTTCTGGGGAAAAACACATTAAAAAGAAAAGAAAAACTACCCAAAGATTAAACCTCCCCCCCTCTCCCTCCTCCCCGCTCCCCCTCCTCTTGACTCGCGAGATAAAATTGAAAAAAAAAATCAGACAGAAAGAAAAGGGACGCAAGCGAAAGGCTCTAAAGCCTCGAGATTTATCTAAATTACTACGCTTATCTGCAAAAATCACATCTGCCGGTTATCTGGCGGCTCCGCGCATCGCCCGCGCCCCCTCCCCGCGCCCGCCTTGGATTCCTCTCCTTTTATTTTTTAATTATTTTTCCATTATGCTCCCCTCGCAGGGCTGAGGCTACAAGGGGGATCAGAGGGGCGCTGACCCCGGGCAGGAGGAGGGAGAGGGGTGGGGATAGCAGGAATGACAGGATTGGGAAATCGCGGGAGGAGCTGGAATTTGGGGGGCAAGGGGGGAATTTCCTCCCCAGCCCTCTCCAGGAAAATCCGCTGGGAGAGGCAGGAAAGGCTTGGAAAGGAGGGAGAGGGGGAATTTTGGGGTGAAAATATGGAAATGGCTGGGGGAATGATGGGGGGAAATACAGAAATGATAGGGGGAATTTTGGGGGTAATATACAGAAATTATAGGGGGAAAACTGGGGGTAAAATACAGACACTATAGGGGAAATTTGGGGGTAAAAATACAGAAATGACGAGGATATTTTGGGGGTAAAATACAGAAATTATAGGGGAAAGTTTGGGGATAAAATACAGAAATTATAGGTGAAAATTGGGGGTAAAATGCAGAAATTATAGGGGGAATTTTAGGGGTAAAATACAGAAATAGGAAGGGGAATTTTGGGGATAAAATACAGAAATTACAGTGTTAAAATACAGAAAATATAATGGAATTTGTGGGGTAAAACATAATTATTGAGAATCCTCCCTGAGTTTTTCCCTGGATATGGAGATGTCACGAGGTCACACATCCCAGGACAGCTCTGTCCCTTTGTCCTCTCTCTTTTTTAGGGAACCCTTCAAATAAAGCTGGATCAGGAGGACAGGCAGGGCCTGAGGGTGCAGCTGGGCTGGGTTTATCCTTCTTTAATTCCTCCCTAGAACGTGTCCAGAGGGGTTGGGGTGGGGTTTTGGGAAGAGCTCCAGGCTGGGCTGGGATTCCCACAGGAGCTGTGGCTGCCCTGGATCCCTGGAATGTCCAAGGACAAGATGGGGACAGTGCTGGCCCTGCCCATGGGTGACACTGGATGAGCTTACAGGTCCTTCCAAGCCAACCCATTCCAGGATTTCTGTGTTTTCCCAGGCTGGGAGTTCCCTCTTCCCTTTGAGTTTAGAACTTGCCTGTATTTCGATCATTTCAATCCATTTTGCTGGAGTGGGGCAGGATAATCCTGGATTTTGGGCTCCTGGTTTGCCCATTCCCAACATTCCCATCATTCCCATCATTCATTCCCATCATTCCCAACATTCCCATCATTCCCATCATTCCCATAATTCCCAAAATTCCCAACATTCCCAACATTCACAACATTCCCAACATTCCCATCATCCATTCCCAACATTCCCAACATTCCCATCATTCATTCCCAACATTCCCAACATTCCCATCATTCCCAACATTCCCAACATTCCCATCGTTCCCAACATTCCCATCATTCCCAACATTCCCATCATTCCCATCATTCCCAGGTTTTTGTGCCACTTTGTGGCAGATTTTGGCAAAGCTCGAGTGGATTTGTCCCTTTTTCCTCCTTCAGGAAACCAGGGATGGGTTTCTCCTGAGCAGCAGCTCCCAACCCTTGTTTTCCATGGAATAAAATCCCTTTTCCCTGTGATTTCCATCCCTGTCCCTGCCTGCAGTGTCCCCACAGGAATTGGGGACCTCACTGGATTCCCTCCAGCCTTGGTTCCCTCAATGTTTATTGACTTCCATCCCCATTTCTGAGCTTTTACTCCCAAAATTTGGAGCTTTCACTCCAAAATTCCCACTCTGGGATCCATGTCCTGCTCAGCAGCACATCAAGAAGGGAAGGGGGAAGATTGGTTCCATTTCAGTTTGGAAATTCAGAGCATTTTTGTGGCAAAAAAATCAATTTTTTGGTGGTGGTGAGCGGCCCCTGTGGCTGCTGGGCTGACACAGCTCCCAAAGGGGATTTTTAATCAAAATCTGGAATTTTTTGAGTTGTCTGTGAGGAAATCCTGGTGTTCAGTGCTTGAATGCTCTGAGAAGGAGCTGGGAATGATTTAATTAATAAAATTCCATTCTTTCAGCTCTGGGACAGGAGCAATGGAGCAACCTCAGAATCAGCCCCCACTATAAATAATTTCATTTTTTATTAGCATATTCTTTTAACTTTCCCCACCTTCATCTGGAAAACCTGGCAGCCCTTGATATCCAGTAACAGATATTGATTTTGGGCTGGAGAGCTGCATCAGGGCACAGAAGTGCTGAGCAGCATTTTTAAGGCGATCGATAATTTCAGCTGAGAAATTATTCATAATTGGGAAAGAAAAAGCTTTTTAGCAGGAGCTGAAGCTGCTCGGCCTGCACTCAATAAATAAAAATAAAATTGTGGAGTTTTTTTTCTTGAAGAGGAGGAGAAGAAGGGGAGAGGAGGGGAAGGAAGAGAGGGCAGGGCAGTGGGATGGGATGGGATGGGATGGGATGGGATGGGATGGGATGGGATGGGATGGGATGGGATGGGATGGGATGGGATGGGATGGGATGGGATGGGATGGGATGGGATGGGATGGGATGGGATGGGATGGGATGGGATGGGATGGGATGGGATGGGATGGGATGGGATGGGATGGGATGGGATGGGGATTCCTTATCCATGATGGGAATTCAGGAATGAGTTCCAGGAGAGGCCCCAGAACACTGAGAGCATTCCTGGGATAGGTCTGAGCCCAGGGCAGCCCTTCCTGGGGCCGTGAGTAAGGCTGGGGCTCAGCTTTGGGGTTTTTATTGGGATTTGATGTTTTATTGGTGTTTGGGGTTTATTTCCCCAGAGTTCCTTCCTTTAACCCAAACAAAGGGTCCGTGCACCCCTGACCTCACTGGGAACATTCCCATTCCAATCCCCATTCCCATTCTCAGCGGATTTTAACCCAAATTAACCCAGATGTGTCTCCATCAAGCCGCTGCTGGAAGCCAGAGCTCCATCGGGATGGGATGCAAGAAAAGCGAGTCCGAGTCCACTCTGGGTGTTGGGACAGAGCCACTCCTCCCTGCCTCTCCCTGGGGCTGTCCCCAGAGATGTCCCCAGCCCTGGAGCTGTCCCCAGAGCTGTCCCTAACCCCAGAGCTGTCCCTAGTCTGGAGCTCTCCCTGTCCCCAGCTCTCAGCCCAGAGCTGCCCTCAGAGCTGTCCCTGTCCCCAACCAACTCCAGGTCTGTCCCCTGCCGGGCTGTCCTTGTCCCGAGCCCCAGAGCTGTCCCCAGAGCTGTCCCCGGCCAGGCTGTCCCTGCCGAGCTGTCCCTGCCTGTCGCAGCTCGGGGACAGCTCAGGGACAGTTTGGCCCAGCCCCGCTCCCATTCCAGAGCCGCTTCCCAAACAGCCCCGGAGCTCAGAGCCAGCCCCGGCTCGGGCTCTGCTCGAATTCCCAAGGGATTCCCTCTGCTGGGAGGCTCCGTGCTCTCCCTGCTGAGCCCGCGGGCTCTGGGCGCGCCGGGAATCCCGGATTTCTGACCATTTTCCAGGGGAACAAGGATCCCTCGAGCTCACTCGTGGCCAGGCTGGGAAGAGCTGAGGCTGCCCAGAGCCAGCTCCTTTCCAGCCCTCCCATTTCCAACCCTCCCATTTCCCAAATCTTCCATTTCCAACCCTCCCATTCCCCCACCCTCCCATTTCCTGAACCTCCAATTTCCCGGCCCTCCCATTTCCCAAATCTTCCATTTCTGAACCTTCCATTTCCAACCCTCCCGTTTCCTGAACCTCCCATTTCTCAACTTCTCATTTCCAGCCCTCCCATTTCCCAACCCTCCCATTTCCCAAACTTTCCATTTCCAACCCTCTCATTTCCCAGCCCTCCCATTTCCCCACCCTCCCATTTTCCAACCCTCCCATTTCTGGGGGGAGCTGCAGCTCTCTGATGGCTCCATCACACCTGGGAAGCTCCAAACCCTTCCCAGTCTCACTTTTCCAGCTGAGAATGCTCCTGGGCTGCCCTGGGGCAGGGATGGCTTGGCAGGGATGCTCCAGAGCCTCCAGGGAATGGCTGGAAGGAGCTCAGGAGAGTCCCTGAGGCCTTGGCTGGGGGTGCCAGAGGCTTGAGGCTGAATTTCATTTCCAGCCAAACTCCAGGGGTGTTGGATCCCACAAACCTGGGAGTTCTGAGCTTTCTGTGCTTTCTGGCACTGACCCCCTAGAGAACACTGCTGTGACCTGAGGCCTTGGAGAAGGCTCCAAATCTGAGTGATGGAGTTAAAATCACTGGGGTGTAGTTCAATAGAAGTGTGTGATTGCACATGGTGAAGGGTTTGCAATTTGAGGTTTTTAGAATATAGTAATAGGTATGGGACAAGAGAGAGGATTTGGGGTGCTGTCTCCTTTCTGTCTTCCTCCTCCTTCATGATTTCAGGCAGCAGTTTCTGGTTGGACAGTCAGTGCTGCACTGAGGGTCACAGGAGTTTGGTTATTGTGTCAAAAGTATAAATAATAAAGGTGTTAATTCTCTATTGGACTGTTTAGGTTTAAAAGACCTTGTAACCAGCTGGATTCAGCTCCATTTTGCTCACTTTTAGCTGGTAGCTAGAGGTGTTGCAGAACTCTCTGTACTTTAGATAAGATTTAATAAACAACCAAGCCTGAACATGAGAAAGTTCATCTTTGTGGTTTTAATCCTGACTCTGAGTGAAGACAGAAGAAAATGAAGACAAGCCATTAATGAAGTGGTGCAGTTACAGCTTTACACACAGGGTTTGTCTGGGGAATCCTCCTGCCCTCAGAGCCACCTCTGGCAGCTCCTGCAGAGGCTGAGCCCCGAGGGGATGTGTGGAGAGTAAAATGGGGTATCAATATTATTATTATCATCACCATCATTATCATTCCCATCATTATATTTGTGTTATTTATTAATTTGATTTTGATTGTTATTTCCTGTGGTTAGGAACTCCGAGGGCTCCAAAGGGAAGTGCAGTGACCGCAGCCCCTCCCCTGCCCAGGGGATCCGCACCGCTGGAATTCCTGCGGGAGCCCCGGCCATCACCTCCTCCCTGCTGAAGGGTTGTTCTGCTGGTCACCCAAAGTTCCACCGAGCCGAGTTTAGTTAAACCAGAGCTCGGCCAGGGAGCTCCAGCCCTGGGGATGCTCGGGGCGAACCCAAGGATGGCTCCCTGCTCCGGGCCGGGATTTCAGGGAGGTTTTGCCAAACTCCCTGTGATGCCTCAGGAGTTCATCTTGGCTGTTTTCACGTGTTTGTAACCCTGCAGTTCTGCAGTGTGTAACTCTAACTCCACACACAGTGACAGCTGCTGCTCTCCCATTTTGGGCACACACAACAATTCCTCTCTGGGCTGGAAATCAAGGACACCTCACTGCCTCAGGCCCCCAGAAATGGAAACAAAAGGGAGTTGGGGGGAGCAAACCTGGGGTAAATGACTTCATTACCTGAAGCTGTATTTGGAGGATTAACCCCCAATATGCATATGGACCAACTTATAAAAGTGTGAAAACCTGTGACCCATGGTCCATTTCTGGGTGTAGCCCTGAGAGGCTTCATCTGCCCTAAATGCACCTGAAGACCCTTCAATAAACACAAGTACTCTTTATTCCCCTAATTGAGTCTGGGTTCTGTGTTTAGGTAGCCCCAAAAGGCATCACCTGCGCCTTTAAGGCTGGCCCCAGCTGGGTTCGCCACCCGGCTGCAGAGGATGCGGAATTAAGTTCTGAGAGGCTCCCGCAGCTGAGGCAGATGCGGCTCCGAGCGGCTCTTTATGTATTCATGAGCTGTGTGGAAGGGAAATAAAAGGATTCATTACCACGCAAAGTGTTACTAATGACATGTACCTGGTGCCGGGCACCTCTGGAAATCTAATGCGGCGCGGGCGGCAGAAAATGCATTCCCTTCTCCGGGGCTGAGGCCGAATGGAAAATTTCCCCTCCTTGGCCCTGCCTCATTCCGCATTCACTAAAAGCAACATTTACAATTCTTCTGCCATTATGTCCTACCAGGGCCTCTGCGCCTCTTGGCACGACCTTGAGATGAGCTGAAAATTGGAAATTCGCTGCCGCAGCCGGGCTGGGGAGGGCGGGGAAGGGACCGGCTCTGGCTCCGGCTACCGGGGATGGGGAGAGAGGGAAAGAGAGAGAAAATGAGAGAGGGATGCAGGGATAGAGAGAGAGAGAAAAAAGGGAGAAAGAGAGAAAAAAATGAGAGAGGGATGGAGAGAGAGCGAAAAGGAGAGAGAGAAAGGGATGGAGGGATGGAGAGAAAGAGAAAAGGAGAGAGAAAGAGAAAAAAGAGAGAAAGTGAGAGGGAGAAAAACAGAGAAAAAAGAAGAAAAGGGAGAAAGGAAAAAAGAGAAGAAGGGAGAAAGGGAGAGAGAAAGCAAAAAAAAGAAGAAGGCAGAGAGAAAGAAAAAAGAAGAAGGGAGAAAGGGATGAAGGGATGGAGGCAGAGAGAAAAGGAGAAAGATATAAAAAGACAGAAAGAGAGAAAGAAGGAAAGAAAGAGAAAAGAAGCCCTGAACTCTGGTGAAGTTCCCAGCAGGAAGAGGAGGGGATGTGAGGGGGGTCAGGGATAAATGGATTGATGGGAGCGGACTCGGTTCTGCACCACCCTCGCAGGTGCTCCCGATGCTCCACGAGGTGTTTGCAAAGGAACTCCTTTATCTCATCCCAAACGCCGTTCCCAGCCCCGGGGCGGATTTTGGGATGCCTCTAGCTGTGTTCCCTGGGGCTGCTGAGGAGTTTGCTGTGCTGCAGGGTCCCTCCCACAGCCACATTTCTATGGAGAACCCCCCATCCCTTCCAGGCACATCTCCCACAGTGGTCGGGCTCGCCCCACGCCCATCCCAGAGCTCCTCACTTCTTCTCTCCCATCCCTTTCCTCACTCCCGGCTGTAATCGAGTCGCTCTTGGAGGTTTTCTCCAAGATTCCCTCATTTTTGGGGCTTCCTTGTTCGGATCAGGTTTGGGCTGGGCTCTGGGAAGTTGTGGAGAGGGACCAGGCTTTCAGAAATCATTGGTTTTATCTGGGTGATTCCGAGATAAAGAGCTCCCGAAATGCAGGAGAGGAGGCTCGGTGGGTTCTGCTCCCACAGCCCTCAGTGCTGATGTGAATGCTGACCATCACTCAGGTCATTGCTGATTTATCCCGAAATTTTCACCCCAATGAGCAAAACGGGGGAGGGGCTGCCCACGAAGGACAGGGCACGGTGTGAGGAGAGAACCTGGCATTGACAGGGGAGCAAAATCCCAGGGCACTGATCCCAGCTTCCATCAACAGCTCAGCCAGGAGCCTCTGTCAGGGCTGGGCTGGAACACTCCAGAACTCAGCCAGGCTGGAGCTGTTCTGGAGCTGTTTGTGTGCCTGGAGCTGTTTCTGGAGCTGGAGCTGTTTCTGTTCCTGGAGCTGTTCCAGAGCTGTTCTTGGAGCTGTGCCTGTTCCTGGAGCTGCTCTGGAGCTGTGCCTGTGCCTGGAGCTGCTCTGGAGCTTTCCTGGAGCTGGGCCCAGAGCTGTGCCTTTGCCTGGAGCTGCTCTGGAGCTGTGTCTATGCCTGGGGCTGGTTTGGATCCATGACATCCTCGTGGGTTCCTGTTTCCTCAGGCAGGAGAAGCGGTCACTGCCCTCCCCCAGGTGCCCTCACTGGTGACTTTTGATCCCGCGCTGTTCACTCCTCATTCACAGAAATTCCTTCCTTTCCACCCCAGCTTTTCAGGGAAACAGAAATCGCCTCCCCTTGTCCCCCTGCAGCCCCGTTCCTGTCTGGCCATTCCCCCTTCTCCCTTCCCTCCTGCCCCAATCTGTGTCCGTGTCCCAGTCCCTGCCTATGCCCAAATCCCTGTCTGTGCCCAAATCCCAAATGCCAATACCTGCCTCATATCCGTGCCCAAATCCCTCCCCATGCCCAAATCCCTGCTCCCTCCCTCCCGGCCCGTTCCCAAATCTTTGCCCCGACCCAAATTCCTACCCCTGCCAAAATCTGTGCCCCAATCCCTGCCCGTTCCCAAATCCCTGCCCGTTCCCAAATCCCTGCCCCTCCCTCCCTCCCTCCCTGCCCCTCCCTCCCTCCCTCCCTGCCCTGTCAGGTTCCTGCTCATCCTCTGGCTCAGGGCCGTTCCCTGTTTACCGAGGCTGTTTGTGTCAGTGAGAGCTCTCTAATTTAATCAAGGCTGGGGACGCAATTCCAGCGCTTGTTTGCCCAGCACGCCGGTCCCGCTCCCTGATTAATTCACGGGGCGTCACATGCGCTGTTCTGCCTTGTTTGTCACCGCTGCCATCGCTGCGCCAGCCCCCGTGTTCCAGGTGTGCTGGGCAGGAAAAACTCCCGGGATGGGGATGGGACACCGGGCTGCACCAAATACCGGGATGGGGATGGGAATGGGGATGGGACACCGGGCTGCACCAAACACCGGGATGGGGATGGGACACTGGGCTGCACCAAATACCGGGATGGGGCACCAGGCTGCACCCAAACCCCCCGGGATGGGGATAGGGATGGATGAGAATGGGGATGAAGATGGGGATGGATGGGGATGGGGCACCAGGTTGCACTCAAACCCCAGGATGGGGATAAGGATGGGAATGGGGATGAAGATGGGGATGGAGAGGGATGAGGATGGGAATGGGGATAGGGATGGAGACACCAGGCTGCACCCAAACTCCCTGGGATGGGGATTGGGATGGGGATGGGGACATCAAGCTCCACCCAAAGCCCCAGGATGGAGACATCAAGGTGCACCCAAAGCCTGGGATAAGAATGGGGATGGATGAGAATGGGGGTGAAGATGGGGATGGAAAGGGATGAGGATGGGAATGGGGATAGGGATGGGGATGGGGCACCAGGCTGCACCCAAACCCCCTGGGATGGGGATAGGGATGGATGAGAATGGGGATGAGATGGGGATGGATAGGGATGAGGATGGGAATGGGGATGGGGATGGAGACACCAGGCTGCACCCAAACCCCGGGGATGGGGACATCAAGATGCACCCAACTCCCAGGATGGGGCTGTTTGATGGGGTTGATCCCCACCTTCAGCTGCTGGGGTAGCCCCAAGTGGTGGAATTGGTGTCAAATAAAGGGAATATGAGATCCTGAGTCCACATTCCCACATTGCAAGGTGCAAACCTGCCCAAAGTTCTTGGTGTGAGCTCTTTGTGTCCCACCAGGTCAGCCCAAAATGGGCAGCTGGGTGTTCTGAAATGTGAAACTCACCTAAAAAGGGAACAAAATGTTGGGTTTCTTTAGTTTTAGCTTTTAAAAAGTTTTAAAATCTTAGCTTCCCACTGCCAGAGGGCAGAGGCAGGTGGGATATTGGGAAGGAATTATTCCCTGTGAGGGTGGGGAGGCCCTGGCACAGGTTACACTGAGCTGTGGCTGCCCTGCACCCCTGGCAGTGCCCAGGCCCAGGCTGGATGGGTTTGGGAGCAGCCTGGGACAGTGGGAGGTGTCCCTGCCATGGCAGGGGTGGCACTGGATGGGCTTTGAGGTCCTTTCCAGCCCAAACCATTCCAGCATTCCATGACTCCCAAACCTCTCCAGCCACACCCTCTGCCCTACTCTCATCCCTTGGGTACAGCTGCACCTCTTCCCTGATGCCAGCAAATTCCTGGGCAGGAATCAGCACCTTTTCCACATGGAGAGGTTTCATCCCCATCCCCTGCCTGCACCTTCTCCAGCACAAACCGGCAGTGAAGCAGCACTGCTCCAATCCTGGGACGTTTTGTGGGAGTTTCAACAGCCCTGGGACAGAGCCAGGTCCTTTCCCTGCCAGGCTGATTCCCACCAAAGTCAGATTTTACAGGAGGAAGGGACCAGCCTGAGGTGCTGACATGAATTTCCAGGGGCTCACTGCTCGCTCAGCCATTTTCATGACCTATTTTGCATCCCTTACCTGGCTCTGATGCCGAACATTCCTCACAAAACTGAGACATCCACAGAAAATCCAGCAGCTCTGGTGGTGCCTCAGCTCCCTGCTGGGGAAAATTGGTGCTTTTTTAATAGGATCCCCACATTGTTGGGGAGTTCCTCCTGGTAAAACAAGGATAAACTTCCCCAAACAGCTGTCCTGGGGATCTGGGAATTTCTGTCCATTTTCACCCTGCTGGGCTGGGAATCTGCAGAACTCCCTTGGGTCTGAATTCCCCCTCTGTCAAACAGGGACTGGAATCTGCAGAATTCCTTGTGTCTGAATTCCCCTCGGTCAAACAGGGCTGGGAATCTGGGCTGGGAATCTGCAGAATCCCCTTGGATCTGAATCCCCCTCTGTCAAAGAGGGACTGGAATCTGCAGAACCTCTTGAATCTGAATTACCCTCTATCAGACAGGGACTGGAATCTGGGCTGGGAATCTGCAGAACCCCTTTGGACCCGAATTCCCCCTCTATCAAACAGGGATCAGCAGCGTGTCCAACTGCAGGGTGAGGGGCATGGCTGGAGCTCATCGTTGACTGGGAGGTTCCTCCTGCAGGTTCTGTGTCTGAGAGCTGGAAAAGCTCAGAAAAATATTCCCTGAGCAAACAGAGGGAGCTGGAAAATGAGGGTGTAAATTTAGGGAGTATTTTGGAATGGCTGGGATTACAGTAATTTCACGATTATAAGCCGCACTGAGTACAAGCCGCACTTTCGGGTGCCAGCAACTTTTCATTCTCTGTCCATACACAAGCCACACCTGATTATAAGCTGCACATTACAATACAGAGTGTGATCAAAGGTATCTGTTCTATCACCATCTGTTCAGGGTGGGGGCAGTGATCCTGATCTCCGTGGGAGATATTCTGCTAATGGGCCATCCATTGAAACCAGGCAGGGCAGTGTTCTTTATCTTTTCACAACCCATCCTTCCTCCAGCCAGTCATTTTCTGCTCATGGCCATTGAGTCCCACTGTGGGACTGATAAAATTACTGCATCCCATTGGGAGTTGCTCCAGCCAGGGGGAAGAGCCCAACATTTCTTACCAAGATAAAAACAGAGGTTTTGGGACACTAAGGGAGCCCCTTTCTCCACTGGACTCCAGAGGAAAACCGGATTTCTCCACATCACCACTGGACCTTTAGAGGGAAACTGCACCTTGTACAGGAGCACTGCTCCAACTGAGCCACATCTGTCACTGCAGGAGGATGCAGCCACCATGGGATGGGACTGCTGCCAACACCCTGCCTGACGGGTGTCAGGTTGTACTCTGACTGTGTCAGGGTTTGGGGTTTGTTCTTTGTAGTACTGTATTTCTATTTTAATTTCCCTAGTAAAGAACTGTTATTCCTAATTCCCATATTTTTGCCTGAGAGCCCCTTGATTTCAAAATTATAATAATTTGGAGGGAGGGGGTTTACATTCTTCATTTCAAAGAGAAGCTCCTGCCTTTCTCAGCAGACACCCATCCTCCAAACTAAAACAGCAACTTTTGGTTCTTTGTCCATATATAAGCCACACCTGATTATAAGCTGCACTTTGGGTTTGGACCAAAATTTTAGTCAAAATGGTGCGGCTTATAATTGTGAAATTACTGTACTGTGCTAAAATAACGCGTTGGGGAGGGAACAGGTTAGATTTTTTAGGGAGAGGAGGTGTGGGATCAATCAGGCTCCATGCAGGGGATGGGGTGGGTGACCTGGATGGGATGGGTGACCTGCTGTGACCTGCTGTGACCGCTGTGACCGCTGTGACCTGCTGTCCCCAAGGAAAGCGGGGATGAGCTCTGGATTTTCCACGAGGGCCGTGAGGTTGGGGTGAGAAAAGGGAGATGGAAAAGGAGCAGGAGAAGGATGGAGGGGGAACCGGAGCTGCAGCCGCTTGGATTTCAGGCCTCTCGGGGGAAGAGGAGCCCTGAATATTTTCCCAGGCTGTGAGAAGGAGCCGCAGCTGGTTCCCCCCAGCCGGGCCAGGGGCAGGGACTGAAGCGCTGCCAAAGCCGCGGCGTTCCCGATGAAATCGGGAGCTGGGGAAGCTTCCAGGCGGGCTCTCCCGGGCTGGAGCAGAAAGATGAGACCCTCCCCGGCAGCAGCTGCTCCCCACATTGCCCAGCTCGGGGAAAACATCAGCGGGAGCCTCTGGCGAGCTGTCAGCGCCGTCAGGAGGAGCTGCCAGCGGGGGAGGCGGTAAATGCAGGTGTTAGCGGGGAATTATCACCTTCCCCGCAGCCCCAAATCACCCCCTCCTCATCCTCGGGGCACAGGGAGGGATCTGGGGGCGCTGGGAGGCTCCGGGGACAGGGCTCGGTCCGGCAATGGGAGAGGGGGCAGCTCCCAAGGGCCAGGATCACACCTGGGTGGGCGCTCCGTGTCCTCCAAGGGGCTTAGAACCCCCCAGCTGGGCAAAGAATTCCCTACAGGAATGGTGAGGAATTCACCTCCCTGCTCCCTCCTTCCGTGCTCAGTCTCTGCCCCTCAGCAGGGAACAGAATGCCGGCTCCCAGCACCGAATTCCTGCTCGGAGCTGCTCCCTGTCCCAATCCTGGGCCAGGTGAGGAGCAGGAGGGGCCGGGACAGGGCAGGGAGCAGCAGCCAGGCCATGCACAAGCATTTTAATCCTGGAATGGCCTAAACCCCTCCACTCCAGGCTCCTCCGAGGCAGGAATGGGTCAGGGCCGGGATTTTAGCTGATCCCCCATCATCACTTCACCCCAAAGCCGTGACTTTGCACATCCCTGCTGTGTTTGGGCAGGAGATGCTCGGCCCTGGAAATCAGCCTGGGTTAATCAGCCTGGGTTAATCAGCCAGTTCCTATTTCTGATCGTGTGGAACCACCCACTGCGGGCTCAGCTCCTTCCCCAGTCAGATTTATTCATTTACGTGGAAAAATGAACCTGAGGGGTGGCTGGAGCTGTGTCAGGAGGGCTGGGATGGGATCAGGAATCTGCCCAGGCTGCCCAGGGAATGGTGACATCCCGAGGCTGCCAGAGCTCCAGGAGCAATGCCAGAGCTCCAGGGGCAATGCCAGAGCTCCAGGGGCAATCCCAGAGCTCCAGGGGCAATTCCAGAGCTCCAGGAGCAATCCCAGAGCTCCAGGGGCAATTCCAGAGCTCCAGGGGCAATGCCAGAGCTCCAGGGGCAATGCCAGAGCTCCGGGGGCAATGCCAGAGCTCCAGGGGCAATGTCAGAGCTCCAGGAGCAATGCCAGAGCTCTGGGGGCAATTCCAGAGCTCCAGGGGCAATCCCAGAGCTCCAGGGGCAATTCCAGAGCTCCAGGGGCAATCCCAGAGCTTCCGGAACAATCCCAGAGCTCTCAGAGCAATGCCAGGGTAGAATTGCTGGGATCCTGTGCAGGGGTGGATCAGTGATCTCATTGGGTCCCTTCCAGCTCAGGACATTCCATGGATCTGCGATTTATGATCTGTCACTGCCAGCAGGATCTCTGGGATGCAGGGAGCCAAATCCCAAATCCTTCCCAGGAGCTCGTCCCCACCTCAGCCACCACCTGCTCTCTCACACTCATTCCCGGTGGGAGCTGTCGCTTCCCCCGACACTTAGGGTCACTTCCAGCTTCGGGAATCTCATTCCCGATCAGCAATCCATGGCCTGGCTGCAAAAACCTCCCGGAATTCCCGCAGTTCCATGGCCGGCCCGGGGGAAAACCGCTTTGTTCCCGGAGAACCGGGACAGGAACAAACTCCCCGAGGGGAGGGAGGGGGAACAAAGGCACCGGGACAGCGGCTCTACCCGCGGGAATTTCACTTTTCCAGGCACAGATTTCCTTGTGTTTAACAGGAATTTCGCTTTTCCAGGCACACATTTCCTTGTGTTTAACAGGAATTTCGCTTTTCCAGGCACACATTTCTTTGTGTTTAACAGGAATTTCGCTTTTCCAGGCATACCTTTGCTCAGAGAGCTCAGGGAACGAAGCAGCTGCTTGTGCCGTGTCTGTTTTAGCAAATGCACCCTGGGAATATCCCGGGCTCTGGAGCTGGGTGGGAGCTGCGGAGAAGCAGCAGATCTGCTGGTTTAGGAGGTTTTCAGCAGATTTTGGGGGATGTGGGCTGGGAATGGCACGGGAAGGAGCTTTGTGTGTGTTACCTGTGCAGAGCTTCACCAGCACAGGGTGGAGGAGGGGAAATGCTGGGGTTTACCTGAGCTCCAGGGACCCTCACAAGGGGTTAAAGCCCCTCCCAGGCTCCCCTTGCCCTGCCAGGGAGCCGAGCAGAGGCTGCCACGCCGAGCTTGGGTTTCACGAGCTGCTCTGGCTGTAAAACCCGATCGTGGCTCTGCCCTGATTGATGGCTCCAGGGGAAACATCAGGCGGAGCAGCCCGGGAGGGTCACATTCTCAAGGGCTGATGTCCCATCCCACCCGAGCCAGTCCCTCCTCACCAGTCCAGCAGCAAAGCTGGGCCCAGTTGTGCCCATCCCAGTTGTGCCCACCCCAGCTGTGCCCATCTCAGTCATTTCCAGCCAGGGATGGAAAGGGGAGCCGAGGGAGCAGCCTCTGTTGGGGCTCAGACATCACTCCCGGGTCATTTTGGAGAAGCGGCAGCTCAGGGCAAGGTTTGGGATTGTGAGAAGCTGGAGCTGAAGGAGGAGCAGTGGCTGTTCCTGGATCCCTGGAAGTGTTCCAGGCCAGGCCTGGAGCAGCCTGGCACTGTGAGAGGTGTCCCTGCCATGGCAGGGGGCAGTGGTTGGGGTTTGAGGTCCCTCCATCCCAAACCATCCCATGGTTCTGTGATTTCTGAATCCTTCTCACCACACGTGGCAGCACATTTGGGGTGGCTCAGCTGCCCTCACACCTCACCCCAGTACAATCCCAGTGTCCACACGATGCAGAGTCTAACAAAGCCCTGCTTAGCAAATCGAGCTGCAAATGCACAACCCCCGGGGAGGCACCGGGAGCGGGGAATTCGCTGCTGGGTGGAGCAGCGGGTGCTGGCACAGCTCCTGGCCACCAGCCTCCTTCCCTAGGCACAGCCAAACCACCCCGGGCCTGGGCTTTGCCCATGATTGACGTGCAGCCCCCCGAGCAGAGGGCAGAGCTGCAGAGGAAGAGGAGCCCAGGGCAGCAGGAGCAGCTCCGAGCCTCGCTCCGGGTCTCTCCCTCCGCCTGCATCCAGCTGGAGCTGCCTCCCATCCCTCCCTCCCTCCCTCCCTCCCTCCTCCCCTCGGCATTCCCTGGTTGGAGGCACCAGCAGAGAGCTGGGGCTGAGAAGACAGAGCCCGCAGCTGGGTTTTGGGCAGCTGGAGGGGGGAACACCGCGGTCATTCCGTGATCCAGCCCGGCTGGGGCGTCCTCTCCGTCCGGTGTCGGGGTCACGCCCTTGTCCCAGCGCCGGGATTTGTGCGGGAATCGCCCCGTTCTCCTCCTCGGGAGCCGGAGCTGCCGGCAAGCCGAGGGTTAAGGGCAGCACGGGCTCCTTCCCCCCTCTTTGCCCTGGAGAAGGAGCCCTGGGCCGAGGCAGCGCTCCCCAGCCGCGGTGATGTCACCGGGCGCGGGCACAGCTGTCCCCGCACATCGCGCTGCCAGCCGGGATGGGGCCAGCCGGGACGGGATTGGGGCCAGCCGGGATTGGGGCCAGCGGGATGGGCTCGGGGCCAGCCGGGGGCCGCATTCCTGGGGCACGGGCGTCACCGCCTTTCCCCACGGCCCAGGGCTGGGCTCTGACCCCCGCTCCGGCTCCTCCGCTCCCGCAGCTGCTCCACGCGAGGCGCCGAGGGGCTGTGGGGTGCAGAGCACGGCAGGGACTGAGGAGATGTCACCCCTGGCTTTCCGGAGCTCCCAGAGCTCCCATCTCACCACTTCCCGCAGATTTCTCCTTGTTGATTCCAGAGCCTCCAGCCCCTTCCCAGGCGCGCTCCCGGTGCTGTGCCTCAAGTTCCCCACGGCCGCAGGGATACAGCACCGCCCTGCCTGGAGGGATTCCTGCAGGAAGGGATTTGGAATCCCTACGGGAACACCTCTGAATGGGAACAGCCTCCAGCCCGGCCCCTGAGCACTGAGCTGCACCCTCTGGAGCTCAGGGGAGTTGGGACCCAGCGAATCTCTCTGGGAGCCCAAAATCCAATTATCCCTGTTCCCTACAAGCCCCCAGGTTCCATCGTGCGCTTTTCCCCAGGCTGGAATTCCCTTTTCCCTGCATTATCGCCCCGCTCTGGGCTGCGGGTGTGGCACTGGAGGAGCCACAGACTGGTCCCAGTTTGCCATCCCAGCACAGCCCAGTTTGTCCGTGCAGAGGGCACGGCTTTCCCTGTTCCGAGCTGCTTCTTCCCCTTCCCTTTCCCCTTCCCCTTTCCCGGCCCTCCTGCCCGGCTCCAGTAGCTGTTCCCCGTTTTTGGGGTGCCACATTTCTCCCGAACCGGGGGAAAAGCGCGGAGGGAGCTGCGGGAAGGGCTGATCTCACGTGGATTGAATGTTTCGGACGGCACCGGGAGACGGAGCGGGGAGAATCGATTGTCCCCGGCAGCTCTGCCCGCCTGGCACTGCGGCACCGCCGCAGAAATGTCAGGTTTGTGATCTCAGGTCTGCGAGCACCACTCGGGGCGGGGGCAAAGAACCCAAGGGTGGCGTGGGGGGGTGGAAATCGGCCACAAAAAAACAAGGGCAGAGCGGGGCTGCCGCTGGGATGATGCGGATAATCGGCCCCGGGGGGGAATATCCATGGGAAGAGCGGAGCGTTCCCTGGGTGCTGTGTACACGCAGATCCCTTATCGCTGAGGGATGGAAAACAGCAGCTGAGATGGAACCGCTGATACATTTTAAACAGCCGAGCCAGGGCTGGGAGGGGGATGCGGAGGGAGGGGCTGGGGTGTGCGGGGGGAGGAGGGGTCTCTGCCCTGCTGCTGAGCCTGGGGGTTGGGTGGTAGGGACAGGAGCAGATTTAGGGGATAACGCCCCCGGAGAGGGACTGTGGGGGCAGAGAGCCCCGGGCGTGACAAAAGGGAAAAGCATCCAGGGGGATGAGGTTTGTGCTCCAGGCCCGGAGCTGTGTGAGGATGAGGAGGATGAGGAGGATGAGGAGGATGAGGAGGATGAGGAGGAGGATGAGGATGTGGCATTTGGGGGCACTGCTGTTTGCAGAATGGTGCCCGCCACCGGGGGCAAAAGGTTGGAGCTCCCACTGCCCACCCTGGCCGAGGATCCAGCCCTGTGCACGGGCAGGATCCATCCCTTTGCATGGGCAGGGATCCATCCCTCTGGATGGGCAGGATCCATCCCTCTGGATGAGCAGGATCCATCCCTCTGGATGAGCAGGATCCATCCCCTTGGAGGGAACAGGATCCATCTCTCTGGATGAGCAGGATCCATCCCTTTGGATGGAACAGGATCCATCTCTCTGGATGAGCAGGATCCATCCCTCTGGATGAGCAGGATCCATCCCCTTGGAGGGAACAGGATCCATCTCTCTGGATGAGCAGGATCCATCTCTTTGGAAGGAACAGGATCCATCCCTCTGGATGGGCAGGATCCATCCCTTCGGAGGGCTCTGCACGGAGCAGATAGGCTCCGATCCTCCAAGGTCCCATCCCACCGGTCAGGGCGGCCCTGAGCACTTCCGTGCCCATCCCGGGTGGTTCCGTGCCCACCCCGGGTGATTCCGTGCCCATCCCGGGTGGTTCCGTGCCCTCCCCGGGTGGTTCCGTGCCCATCCCGGGTGGTTCCCGTGCCCCCTTCCATCTCCAGCCTCTCCCCGTGCCGGGGCCGATCCGGGGCCGCAGCTTTCGGCCCTTGAGCTGCGGAATCCCCGCCTGGCCGAGTTCTGTGCTAATCCCAAATCCACCCCGGGCCAGCTCTGCCGCCGCTGGCAGGAACCTCCTGCTCTGCGTGCCGAGCCCAGGCGGGCAGTGATTGATGTCCTGGGGGTTCCCCGCTGAGCTGGGGGGGCCGGAGCCGCCGTCACCTGTTCCCCTGTCCGGCAGGCTGGCTCCGGAGGAATCCGGCTCCCAGACAAGCGCTCCCCGGGGACAGCGGAGGGATGGCTCAGCCCTGCTCCCGTCAGAGCCGCTCCCGCCGGAGCATCCCCGGCTCCCAGCGCCGGGCAGAGGGGTCGAGCCCGGCAGGAGGGATCCGGGAGTGCTTCCAGGTGGGAAGGAGGGCTCTGCCCCCACAGGGACGCACCCCGAGGTTCGCAGTGCTCGGTAAAGGAGTGGGGGGATGCTTGAGAGGCTCCCAGCCCCTCTATTTTCCAGGTTTTTTCCCTGCCCTGAGGTGGGCTCAGTCTCCTTCCCGCTCTGCGGTGTCAGCCTGAGGCTGGTGAATCCCCTCTTTATTTGTTTTAGCTGGAAGCTGACATCCTGCCGCATTCTCATGACTCCAGGACCTGGGGCTTTAACAAAAATGTTAAATATTAGAAGCCTCTCCGTAATTTCGCAGCATTTTTGGAGGGGAAGGGGAGTGCAGGCACTTGCTCTTAACCCCCCGGTTTGCTTGTGGAGTAGCGACGACGCCCTCAAACCCTCTCCCCTTTCTTGCCGTCGCTGTTTCTTTCCCGGCTTCCTCCCACCCTCCCTGTGGGAAAATCGGGCTCCAGAGCTGAACCCGGCGGCTCTTTTCTTCCTTCCCCCGCGGTCTGAACCCACCCCGGCCACGGCACCTCCTGCCCCCCATCAGCTCTGGGTCGGAGCCCCGTTGGATGAGCCAGCCCAGGCTGGCAGCCCGGCGGGAGCCGCTGCTTTTCCCGGTTTTTCCCGGTTTTCCCGCTGGTTTTCCTGTTGGTTTTCCCGGTTTTCCCGCTGGTTTTCTGGGTTTTCCTGCGGAGAGCGGGATAAAGATCTCCATCTGCCGCTGACTCCCTGTACTGCAAACTCCTCCTGCCCGCAGCCCCCGGGGATTCTCCACTCCTCCAAAGCCACCAAGCACCCCAGGACCGGGCAGGAGAGCCCCGGGCAGAAATGGCCAAAGGGAGAAATAAAATCAGGCAGAAGCAGAGGAAATCCAGCGCGGGGAGCTCTGTGTCCCTGGAAAAGCTCCGGGATGACTCTCAGGGCTCTGGCTCTCCCCGTGCTGAGTTTTCCCCTCTCCTGTCCCCACCCCCCCTCCTGTGGCTCTTTTCTCCTCATCATCCTTTTATTCAGGGGATGGAAAAACGGGAAGGCACGGGCTGTTCCCAAAAATCCCGGAAAGCCGCAGGAGTGGGAAGGGAGGGAGAGAGGGGGGGATGTTTTTTGGGGAAGCCTCGCTCCGTGAGCCCCTGGCCGTGCCCTGGAAGCCGCATCCTGTGGGATTTTATTCCCTTTATCCCGCAGCCTGGCCCTGCCCTGCACCCCACACCTGTGCCCGGAGATTTTCCAGCCCCTGCTCGGATAACGAGGGGAAAGTGCCTCGGCCAGAGCCGGGAATTCTGCCCCTGCACCCCACAGGCGCAAATCCAGAGGGAACCGCTGGGACCCCAGCCCTGGAACGCTGCATTTAGGGGTTTTAGGAGGAAATCAGGCTGGGAAATGAAGGAGCCCTGAATGTGTCCCCAAAGCAGTTTGTGGGAACTGGGGGGTTCCACCGGGAGCTTTGCAGGAACCCCGACGTGTCCTAAAACACAAAGAGGCTCCAGAAACAAGAAAATTTGGTGCCATCTCCCCACTGGATGCTCCTGCTGCCCAGGGCAGGCATTGAGAGCTCGTTATTGACCCTCAGGGGTCTCCTCTGTTCCTCAGAGCCAAAATCCACCAAGATGTGGTTCAGGTTCCGTGTCCTGTGCCCCACATCCCTGGGCTTTCCAGCCCCATGAGTCCTGAGCTGCAGCCATTCCCAGCGAGGGGAATTGCAGGCGTTCCCCTTAAAGTTAAACCTTTCCTTTAAACAAAATAAATAAATAAAAATCACATTTTAAAAAGCCGAGTTGGTGAACGCTGTTTGAACAGCATTAGGGCAGAAACTGAGGTGGTCGCTTTTGAGCAATCCAGGCAATTTGGACTTAAAAAAAATTAAAATTTAAATAAAAATGTAATTTTTAAAGGGCTTTTTTTGGGGGGGAGTTGATTGTGGGGGGGTTTTTTTGTTGTTTTCTGTTATTTGATGGTTAGTTGTTTGATTCTGGTTTGTTTTTTGGGTATTTAGAGGGTTGTTTTGTTGGTTTGGGTAATTGGGTGTGTTTCTTTGTTTGTGGTTTTGGGTTTTGTTTGTTTGTTGGAGATTTTAGGGGTTTTTTGTTTGTTTTTTGGGTTTTTGAAAATTTTTAAATCACCCAGGAAGCAGAAGCTTCCCTACTCAATGCCAAGGCAGCAGGGGCTGTTCCCTGGGCAGAGCCTCCTCCTCTTCCTCTCCTGGCTCACCCACACAGATCCCAGCTGATCCCACACAGATCCCAGCTCTCCCCACACAGATCCCAGCTCACCCCACACAGATCCCAGCTCTCCCAACTCAAATCTCAGCTCACCCCACACAGATCCCAGCCCATCCCACACAGATCCCAGCTGATCCCACACAGATCCCAGCTCTCCCCCTCGGTTCCCTTTCCTTTCCCCGGGCTCTCTGTTTTCCATTCCCTCTCTCCCGCTGCCCGGGGTGTTCCCGCGTTCCCGGGATGGAGGGGAAGGGTTTGGGATCCATCCCGGCTCGGCCCCGCTCCCGAGGCGGGGCTGATCCATCACTCATCCCTGACAGAAGCAGCCGGAGCCGGGGTTATCCAGGGAAATTCTGCAGTTCTGTCTCAGCCTGGCACCGGGAATGCTGAGAGCCAGGGATTGGGACTGGGGCACTCCAGAGCTGCTGCTGCCCCTTGCTGGGGTCACCCCGAGCCCCCCGAGCCTCCCCAGGCCCCTTTTCCCATCCCAGGGATGTTGGAGCCGGGAGCTCCCCACTCTGCCCACACCGACCCCGGCGTTTATCAGCTCCCAAAAGCCAACGTTTAAATGGCATTAGGGGCCTGATTTGGAGCCACAAAAGCCATGAAATTCAGAGTTAAGGCTCAAAAATCCACTTGACACCGCGGCCCTGAGGCGTGAAAGGCTCGAGCTGGGGGCAGGGGCTGGGGCCGAGTCCTGGACCAGACTGAAACGGGCCCTGGCCAGGCTGGGAAGGGCCAGGGATGGGGAAGATTTGGGGAGGTTTATCCCAAACAGGCAGCAGGAGGTGACTGGGCTGGAGAGGACAGAGCTGTGGTCACATCGGGGTGATGGTTTGGGGACAATCCCAGCAGTCAGGGAGGAGGGTGGAGGGGTTCTCTCCTCCCTGTGGGGTTTGGGGCTCTCTCCTCTCTTCCAGGGATTGGAGTGGGTTTGGGGTGAGTTTGGAGCTTTCTCCTCCCTGCAGGGTTTGGGGTGAGTTTGGGGCTTTCTCCTGCCTGCTGGGGGGTTGGGGTGTTCTCCTTCCTGGGATTTGGGGCTCTCTCTCCCTGTCAGGGTTTGGGGTGGGTTTGGAGCTCTCTCCTGCCCTCCAGGAGTTTGGGGTGGGTTTTGGGGCTCCTTCGTGCCCCCCCAGCAGGCAGCACCCAGGTGCTTTGGAGTGACACAGATGAGGACAAAGGACAATGGTTTAAGCTGGAAGGGACAGGGTGAGATGGAATATTGGAAGGAATTCCTGGCTGTGAGGGTGGGCAGCCCTGGCACAGGGTGCCCAGAGCAGCTGCGGCTGCCCCTGGATCCCTGGCAGTGTCCAAGGCCAGGCTGGACAGGGCTGGGAGCAGCCTGGGACAGTGGAAGGTGTCCCTGCCCATGGCAGGGGGTGGGACTGGGTGGGCTTTAAGGTTCCTTCCCCATCCAAACCATCCTGGGATTCTAAATGAGGCTCCTTGTTTTTTTCCTGCCTTCCTCTCCCCAAGCAGAGGAACATCGTTTTAGCAGAAAATTTAAAGCTGGGTTGATTTTATTTAAAGATGCCCAATGCCAACTCACTCTCTGCTCTTTGTCTGACAGCACCCTGGAGAAATAATTCATAAAAGCAAGGCAAAGAGGCTTGAAAATGATTTTATTGCACATTTTTCTAGCTGAGCCAGGATCCACAGGAATTGCAGGCACTCCTCCCTGCCCTGCACAGTCAGTATCACCACTGACCCCAACACCCAGTGCTCATCCCAGCAGCCCTGCCAGGGCTCCAGCCACCTGCAAACTCTAATTGAGCAGTAATTAATGCTAAGGGTTAGAAACAAACACATTTGTGAATTAGAACTGAAGCTGGAGAAGGCAGGGCCTCGTGGTGCAGATCCCTTTTCCTGTTGGCACTGCAGGAATCACTGAGCCCTGGCTGAGGGAGACCCTAGGGGCAGGCCCAGCTTAAGGCCTGGTTTAAGGCAGGTTTAACTCCAAATTAAACCTGGTTTAAGGCCTGATGTTGGCAGCTGGCAGAGCCTGGGGATGGGGTCGGGTGGGACAGCAGCTGCCTGGGATGGGAGGGGGGTCCTGGAGCTCCTGCTCCTCCAGGGGTGGGGAGGAGGGTTCACCCTCCCAGGCAGCTCCAGCAGGATGGTTCCTGCTCCCCAAACATCCCAACACCTCTGCCACGACTCCCAGGGCACACACAGGGATGGGAGCAGGGGAAGCAGCCAAGAACTGGGAACAGCAGAGGCAGCCTGGCCTTGTCCCCAGGGCACCAAGGGGTGCTGCTGCTGCTGCTCTGCCCCACCCTGAGCCCAGCTGGGGGTCTGGGCAGGCTGAGGGCTTTGAGGGATGGGATGAGCTGGGACAAGGCACTGGAACTCATTTCCAAGCAGCTGCACGAGGCTCCTGCTGCCCTGCCCTGCCTGTGTGGGGGGTGAGGGGCTCAGGGCTGAGCAGAAATCCCAGCTCAGGGGTGGAACCAGCCCGGCTGCCCTGGTGCAGGGACACCTGGGGACTGTGGATGTTCCCAAATCCAGGGATTTGGGTGGTGGGGACACAGGGAGGGACACCCTCAATACAAGGGACAGGGACACTGATGTCATGTCCTGCTCTGATTCCTGCTCAGCCCTGTGCAGAGGGAACCAACTGGGGACGGGAGAGCTGGGAGGGAAAGGGAGCTGGGGTCCAGCTGTGCCTCTGCAGCCACCCCTTAATGAAGGACTGACCTAATTAAGCATGCTCACACAGAATCACTGGGGTTGGAAAAGACCTTTAAAGTCATTCAATCCAACCACTGCCACATTCACCATCGTGTCCCCAAGTGCCACGCGAGCGAGGACACCACGAGGAGCTCCGAGCTTCACAATTTAATAACACTTTTTTTTTTTTTTAAATAGCTCCTAAGTAGGACAGGTTAGAGATCAGTAGTTTCAGTGCAGTGAGGGCTGGCAGCTGTCCCCAGGGCTGGCACCTGTAGCTGTCCCCAGGGCTGGCAGCTGTCCCCAGGGTCACTGCATGTAGGCGTAGCGCCAGTCCCGCAGGGGCACGTGCGTCTCCTTGATGGCCTGAGGGGACGTCCAGCGCAGGATGTAGTGGGGACCCCCAGGCTTGTCATTGGTGCCTGTCAGGAGATGGCACAAAGAGCTGGTGACACCACGAGGGTGGCAGGGACACACAGGGACAGGAGGGACGGGAGGGACATGAAGACAGGAGGGACACAGAGGGATGTAGAGAACAAGGGACGGGGAACACAGGAAGGACAAGGGGGACAGGAGGGACATGGAGGGATGGGAAGAACACTGAGGGGGACATTTAGGGACACAGAGATTGGGAGGGACACAGGACAAAAGGAATGGGAGGGACAGGAGGGATGGGACGGACATGGAGGGACACAGGTGACAGAGGGATGGGGACATGGAGGGACACCAAGCACAGAAGGGACACTGAGGGACAGGAGGGACATGAAGGATGGGAAGGACACGGAGGGACACAGAGGATGGGAGGGACACAGGACAAAAGGAATAGGAGGGACAGGAGGGATGGGAGGGACATGGAGGATGGGAAGGACATGGAGGGACAGAGGGATGGGGACATGGAGGGACACCAAGCACGGAAGGGACACTGAGGGACAGGAAGGATGGGAGGGACATGGAAGGACATGGAGAACAGGAGGGACATGGAGGGACACAGGTGACAGAGAGATGGGGACATGGAGGGACACCAAGCACAGAAGGGACACTGAGGGACAGGAGGGACATGGGAAGGACACAGAGGATGGGAAGGACACAGGGGACACAAGTGATGGGAGGGACAGGAGGGACACAGAGAACAAGGGACACAGCACAGGAGGGACGTGGAAGGACAAGGAGGACATGGAGGGACACCAAGGACATGGAGGATGGGAGGGACAGGAGGACACGGCGAGACACAGAGGACAGAAAGGACATGGAGGATGGGAGGGACCCAGGGGACAGGAGGGACCCAGAGGGAGCTGGGAAGGGCCCAGCCAGGAGCCCTGGTGTCACCTGAGATGCGGGAGCCCCCAAAGGGCTGCTGGGCCACCACGGCCCCCGTGGATTTGTCGTTGATGTAGAAGTTGCCGGCGGCGTTACGCAGCAACCTCCGGGACTCCTCAATGACATTCCTGGGCAAGGACAAGGACAAGGACAGGCACAGCCCTGAGCACAGGACAAGGACAGGCACAGCCCTGAGCTCTGCCTGCTGCAGAGCCACCAGAACTGGGTAAAAAGGAGCTTGTGCTCCTCCAGAGAGGAGCTTGTGTTCCCCAGAGAGGAGTCTGTGCCCCCTCCAAATGAGTCTGTGTCCCCTCCAGAGGTGTTTGTGTTCCCTAGAGAGGAGATTCTGTCTCCTCCTGAGGAGTTTGTGCCCCCTCCTGCTCAGTTCCAAGTCTCAGATGTTTCACACACACAGCTCCTGCATTTTCCCTTCTCTGGGTTTTTTTTTCCAGTTTTTTTCTCTACTTAAGTTTTGTGGTTATAAAACAAAGATCATTATCCCTCATTGCCCAGAGCAGCTGTGGCTGCCCCTGGATCCCTGGCAGTGTCCAAGGCCAGGCTGGACAGGGCTGGGAGCAGCCTGGGACAGTGAGAGGTGTCCCTGCCATGGCACTGGATCAGCTTTAAGGTGTCTCCAGCCAAGAATTCTGGGATAATTCTGGGCGATTTTGGGTAATTCTGGGATAATTTTGGGTGATTTAGGGATAATTTTGGGTGATTCTCTCTAAGGTTACAGCACTCTTTGCCCTCCTCCTGCTGAGTGGGTTCACCCCCCATGTGCTCCAAACATTCCTTTGGGATAATTCCACTGAACAAAAAAGCTTTTTTGGGCTAAGAAACCACTTCCAAACCATCCCTTTCCCTCCAAAGGCAGCACAAGCTTGGTGGGAAATGCTCTGGAGAGAAGATCTGTGACTTAGTCCAGATGGGAAAAGCATCCCCAGAGCTGCATCTCAGGGGAATTGGGGGAATTTTCGGGAATTTTGGGACTCACTTGTCCTGGGCGAAGATCGCCCCCGTGAGGCCGTAGGGGGTGGTGGTGTCGATGAGCTCCAGCACCTCCCTGTAGCGATCGTCGGGGTACACGAACACCGTCAGGATGGGCCCGAAAATCTCCTGGGAACACCAAAAACCGTCAGGACCGCCCCCAAAATGCCATACTCACCATCAGGAGCAGCCTCAAACTCTCCTGGGAGCACGGGAAATATCAAAAACCATCAGCATGAGCTCCCAAAATTCCATACACGCCATCAGGAGCAGCCTCAAACTCTCCTGGGAGCACGGGAAACACCAAAAACCGTCAGGATCAGCCCCCGAAATTCCATACACACCACCAGGAGCAGCCTGAAAATCTCCTGGGAGCACAGAAAATACAAAAACCCATCAGCATCAGCCCCCAAAATGCCATACACATCACCAGGAGCAGCCTCAAACTCTCCTGGGAGCACAGAAAATACCCAAACCCATCAGGATCAGCCCCAAAAATTCCATACACACCATCAGGAGCAGCCTGAAACTCTCTTGGGAGCACAGAAAATACCCAAACCCGTCAGGATCAGCTCCAAAAAACAACAGACACCATCAGGGTCGGCTCCAAAAACCAGCACAGACCATCAGGATCGACCCAAAAATCTACTGGAGCCAGAGAACACCACACACTGTGAGGACTGGCCCCAAAAAAACCCCACACAGCCCATCAGGATCAGCCTGAAAATCTCCTGGGAGCACAGAAAATACCAAAAACTGTCAGGATCACCCCCCAAAATTCCATACACACCACCAGGAGCAGCCTGAAACTCTCCTCAGCACAAATCATCAGGATTGGCCCAAAAATCTCCTGAGAGCCCAGAAAATGTCACAAATCATCAGGATGAGCCCCAGAAAACAACACATCTCATCAGCATCGGCCCCAAAAACCCACAGAAACTGTCAGGATCATCCCAAAAAAGGATCAGGATCGGCCCAAAAATCTCCTGGAGCCCAGAGAATGCCACAAACCATGAGATCAGCCCAAGAAAACCCACACATGCCATCAAGATCAACCCCAAAAAAACTCACATCCCATCAGGATCAGCCTGAAAATCTCCTGGGAGCCCAGAAAATACCAAAAACTGTCAGGAATAGCCCCAAAAAACTCACACACCATCAGGATCAACCCCAAAAATCTCCTGGAGCCCAGAAAACACCATAAATCATCAGGATTGGCCCAAGAAAAACAACACAAACTATCAGGAATGGCCCAAAAAATCTGTGAGCCCAAAGCACAAACCATCAGGATTGGCCCAAAAATCTCCTGGGAGCCCAGAAAATACCAAAACTGTCAGGAATAGCCCCCAAAAAACCCACATACCATCAGGATTGGCCCCAAAAAAACAACACAACCCATCAGGATCTGCCCAAAAAATCTGTGAGCCCAAAGAACAACACAATTAACGTGCATCAGCCCCAAAACACACACACTGTGAGGATCAGCCCCAAAATTCCCAGATTGGCCCCAAAATCTCCCAGACTGGCCCAATCCCGAAGCAGGAACTCACCCCAGAGCAGGGATTTGGGATGGGA